>NC_091133.1:72398205-73748205 GCF_040183065.1 Periplaneta americana | reverse complement strand
AATATTATAAGTGATTACAATTTACGAATAGCAATTTTATATGAATTTGTGCAAAATGAATTACCTAACCTGTTTAAACTGCTGGATTAAAAATGTAGTCAGGTGTTTTCCTGGGAGAAAGGATTTTAGAAATAATCTCTTTGTACTATGTGGAAAATGAATGTTTATCTTTTCTTTTCAGTGCATAATCAGCGATTTCGTTTATGCATTTTTAAATTCATTCATTCATAGTTTTCTGTCCAATATTTCACTGCAAACTCAGCATTCTCCAATTTTCCCTATTTTCCGCATTCCTCTTAGTCTTCGCGTCCATATATTTTATTGTTGCCTATCACCTGAATTCTTCTGTTCCGAACTTTTTCACCGTTCACCATTCCTTCCAGTGCATCCTTCGGTAGGCTAGGCAATTTCTTCTTAGCCATTGACCCAGCCAACTTCTTTTTCTCTTTCTGATCAATTTCAGTATTATTCTTTCTCTGCTCACTCTTTCTAGTACAATTTCATTTTTTAATTTGTCTGTTCATATTTTTTAATTATATCTAAATAAAATTAAGTACGAACTGGGATATAAAAATAGTGCCGGTACATAATATATAATTACAGTAATTTGTTACGAAACACATAAAAATATGAGATATTGTGTCATTTACATGAAACCTATACATATTCTGACATTCTAAATTTATGCCTTGTATTACAAGAGATTTTGATAAGGTATTAAAATACTTTTTCCAAGAAGCCTAGCTTTATGAAACAAGATATATGACAGTGATTAAAGTCTTATATTCTTAATATATTATAACAACATAAATAATACATTTTATTACTGAGTCACTGATATATAGGCCATATATTTTTATCGGGAGTCTTTTTCAGTTGTATATTCAGTCTATCATCATATTACAATACGCTTTCCTGTTTTATTAGTTTTAACATAATTTATAACAACTTCTTCGATTACAACTTATTCTCACTTCTATATTATAAAACGGGAATCCTTTATCACGAGAGCCATATAGGTGTACAAGAAAGTGTTTTAAATAGCAGTTCTAAATGTGGATAGATTATTCTATTCCTCACTATTTCTTTCATACATATAGGCCTAATTCAATATTGGGTTCAATAAAAAGATATGGAGTTTTTGAAGATTCGAGAAGATAATGTGCTCGACAGTTGAAATGAATTAGGTATTTTAAATTACAAAAAATTATATTTATTTATAATCATGAAATAACTTCAGCGGAAAGTTTTGTTAAATGCATGGTTTTGTTTATTATTTAATTATTAGTTTGTTTTCTTACTTTAAAAGGAACACAAAATTTACAGTACTTTCACGCTCAATATACTGTAAGCCTACATAAGAGCACACAATTTATGTTACATTCATGTGGAAAGAAATAATAAATCAAGAACATAAAATAGTTTTCGTTATATTTATGAGTAAGATTTGTACTCGCAATGACGTGTGTTTCTATATAAGGACCTAATAAATTTCGGCGTAGACTACAATTCTGAATTAATGTCTAGTAATTATTTCTAGAGATTTTGGTAAGACATTAAAAATTTTGTTCTGAAAACCTAATCTTTTGAAAGTACAATGACTTTTACTTACTGGTAATTACATGTCATTAATTTCGTTGGTCAACTATAATTATTTATTAATTTTGTCGGAATGTTTCTTCTGGGGTGTTCAGTGGTAGGCCTACTATATTTTCAAGAATAAAGGACTAATTTGCCCATTCTTGTCAGATTTTTATTTCAAGAGGTCTTTCAGTATTTACTAACTATTTTGTTCCAGTTATTTAGCATTAATTTGTCATTATTAATTACTGTTTTCAGTTTTTATGCATAATAATTACTTGGGAATAACAACTGCTGCTGCTGCTGCTGCTACTACTACTACTACTACTACTACTACTATTACTACTACCACCACCACTTCTTCTTCTTCTTCTTCTCATTATTATTATTATTATTATTATTATTATTATTATTATTATTACTATTCATATATGTAAATATTAACCCCGATGACTATCATAAATTATTTTTCATTACATTGAAATAATAAATCATTGGCAATTGAACAACGTTATCTAACAAATTAAACTTTCATGTAGAATTAATTGGAAATATGCGTTCTCATAATGTCAAATAAGATAAATATTTCAATAATGTATTTTTCCATGGTTAGGAAGGTTAGGAACATACTTGCATTCACATTGTATTTTTTCCGATGCTATATTGTTGTCGTTATAGTTGTTTAGTCAACTGTCCGAAGACAGGACTGAACCTCACAAGTGATATCAACAAGACACCATTTATGAGGCGACTAGGCCAGGAGATACTGGAGTAGGGTGGCCAGTTTCTTTCTCCCTTCACTGCGTACATCGCCGACTAGATACATATTACGCTAGTCAGACTTCAGATGCATACAAACAATTGTTCTTCCTCTGACACATATCGTCAAATGAGATATACAGCCTGATAATATATGTACATATCAGCCAGAACCTCAATCAGAGGATGACACTATATTATAAGTGTAATATTATTATGTTAGTTTATTGGATTGTAATTTTTACTCAAATATGGATAGAATGTTTCGGTCGAATAACTATCATTTTACTAGCATCTCATTTATGTTCAATTTGAGTTTCGTTCCGAAACATCATTACACAACAGTCTTTCATAATTTTAGAGTAAGTTATAATAATTGTAAAATTTTATAAATTTGGATAATTGAATTTCATGGAACCATAAAAATCATTATATAATAACGACACTTCAGGTTATATTCGTAACATTTACCTTAAATGCTTAAAATTACTTTTATTGAGATTAATATAATTCCTATTATTTTATATTTTCGAATGTATTAGTGAGATTTCCTTCCAACCAAAGCCAAGAGTAAGCCTCAAGTGTTTAGTATGTTACGCACTAAGATGAAATTTACTATACAATTTACTGAAAATTCATCCTCATTAGTGGGGATAATTCTAGCATTGACATAATTGATTCATCATTGAATTATAAAGCTCGTCATTGTGTAGTCTGCATTTCCATGTTGTTTAGTGAACTTTCATGATACACTATAAACAGTGTTAGGACTACCAGATTTGTCGCGAAGTTTTCATCGGCGAAAAATTTTGACAGAATAGGACAGAGGATTTTTAATATTGAATAGAATGTATTGAATTGAAGTATTACGGGTTAACGCAAGAACCTGCTATTAAATTATCCTTCTCGGTTTTTATTTATTTATCTATTTATTTAACGTTTTTCGACAATCGTACTTCCACTTTAATCATTTTACGAAGTAGAGAGGAAATACTGCTATGAATTATGATGTAAATATATATTTGTCAATTATGTGGAGGGTAACGTTTTAGATGAACTACTCGTATTTGTCAACCCCTAGTTTCCCTATGACTTCTGTAGGATTTAACTTTTGAAGGTATTTTTATTGATGAATTCACAGACAATTAATCCATTATTCAATTCAATTCAATTTATTTTGACCATTAGACATACAGTTTTAGGCTTCGTCAGAATACATTTCACCCTTAATGTATTAATTGTAATCAATTGCAATTAAACGTATTAATTAAAAAACAATTTCATACAAGTTTGTGTTGAAAAACTCAGCAACAGAGTAAAAAGGATTATTTAATAACCAATTGTAAACCTAGTTTTGAAGCTTTGATTGGTAATTTATAATAGGTATTGACTTGGGAGCTTATTATATAATTTCATCCCATAATTGAAAAGTTTGTGTTGCTCTTGTGTAATCTAGAATATGAAATATTTGTTCACTGTTTCTAATTACATGATCATGTATATTGCCACTAATGAGTAATTGTCGATATTTTGTCGAGTGTAAAGTACTAGATCATATATATACAAATTTATTATTGTTAAAATCCGTGATTGTCTGAAAAGTGGCGGACAGTGTTCCAGATAGTTTGATTTACATAATATTCTATTGGCTTTCTTTTGCAAAATCAAGACACTTCCAATTTTGGTTTCATGTTTCTAGAACATTATAATATTTCAAATTTACTTACTTCTGCGAGATAAATCCACTTGATTAAATGAAATTTGTATTCCTGTAGGGCTTAACAGTCTAAATATTCTATTTACAAAAAAAAAAAAAAAACTGTGTACACGAACTGTGGCTTTATGGGGTTGAAGATGAAGTACGGTGAACGTTTAAAACGTTATTTTTGTCAAATATCATGCAATTCGATAATTTATGAACAAACAGATTACGGGAGGAACAACTAAGCCTGTGGCTTTATTTAGTGGTAAACATAATGACGCAAATTCTGTATTTTTCTTAATACGCGAATTTAAGACGACCCCAATTTTTTAAATACAAAAATTCAAAGAGAAAAACTTCGGGTAAATACGGTATGTATGATGCTCTCATTATAACTTTCTCCTTATGTAGAGAATCTATTTAGTGTTTTTTCTGGTATGGGTTTGAAACAGTTATTCACTCCTTTTATAACGATTTGTGTCTGTAATGATTATTGATATTTTCTATTCCATACTTGTTGAATTTCTATACATAATTTGTTTATATATTTTTTTTAGTATTTCCCTTTCTCTCAATTCTTGTATGGTATTTGTGTGCGCGGATATTGTATGTATAGCGTTTTTCTAACTCCAATAAATCAAGTTCATGAGCATCTCTTATTGAGTAGGTAATTGATGCAGCTCCTGTCCATCATTAGATGCGCAAACACATCAAGGTAACAGCAGGTCTGTTTCATTTTATGGATGACGAGGAATGAAGAGTAGACTGATGGCAAAGAGAAAAAGAATAGCCCGAAAATACTATTCCGAAGGTATAAATTTCTCTTGGATCTGAACTCGGATTTTCAGTGGAAAGCCGAAGTTTTGGCCGTTAGGATAAACCGTGCCTGAAGAAAGTGTTATTAGGAAGCAGATTTCGTGTTTTTTTGTTATATATAGGATTTAATTTTTTAAGTATTTCCTTCATTCTGTAACCCTTCATTCTGCATAAGTAATAACGATGGTAATATTTAATGAAGAAATTACTATGAATTAAATATACAAAGCATGCACTGAGTAGGCGCATTTGTTACAGACATGGTTTATTCCTAAATGTCTATTTGGCTACTGCTACAGAGCTGAGAACTGAATATAATAAATACTTGACAAGATCCGAACAGTCTATAACCTATTATGAAATCAATCATTTTATGCACAAATATTTTAAATTTCGCTTTGATTTACGTTTATTATAATTTTATAATTTCCAAATTGAAGAAAATACATTTAAATGTGCAAATTGACATGCACTTTTCATTCTTTGTGAGATTTTATTTCTTTAGGTCATTATAAATAATATGAGAACTCCAAGAGACTTAATAAAATAATATAAATGTGTTTATAATAACTGATTATCATTGTGAATAGATTGAATGTTAAATTCTTGTTTTCTTATGTTCATCGAACCTAGGCGTTGTTGCAATTTCTATTTATAACTATTATCCTTACCACAACTACTAATAATGCAAACTCAAACCTCCTCGATTTCTTTCGTGCTGTATTCATGCATGGGATTTTGACGGCGCAAGTTCAGAATGTATTATAAACCTTTTTTTGAATTCAGAATTATTCTCTTTTTTTAATTTTCTTCAATATCTATTGTGAGAGATTAACTACTATAATGCAAATTTCATAATTCAAAATTAAAATGTGTAATACTTCTTCACAGGCATGTATCTCGTTTTAGAAAGGAGGTACATTCTTCATCTTTAAGTGTATCTTTAGGAGAAGTCATTATGTTCCAACACTGCTACCATTGTTGATCTGTAATGCTTATTCCCCAAGTAGGAACATTTTAACCCATACTGGCTGACTGAACTAAGGTACGCTGTGTATCGAGGAGTCTATTCAGGTACTCTGCAAATCCCCTGAATCAGCTCCCTTCGCATGTCGCCTACTGGTGATTGGAGGAATTCTGATGAAGTAATGATGGAATGTGAAAATGACGGAATGATAATGATGGCTTATATTGTTGGAGTAACAAGAGAATTCCTAGGAAAACTCAGACTGCGACCATGTCTGCCACTAGTATCACTAAGGCTTTTTCGAACCCTGGGCGCCTGCGTAACAGGGTGATGATCTAGAGAGACCACGCAGCCTCATCAGGAGTTACAGTTAACCATATGGAATTTAGATGAATTAATTGTTTAATATTCAAATATTCAAGATAAACATCTTCACCAAAGTTTCGTTATGTTTTGTGGTTGTCGTATAATAATAATAATAATAATAATAATAATAATAATAATAATAATAATAATAATAATAATAATAATTTCTTCGACTATTGTCTAGTCTAGTCAATCTCTTTTTATTCTTGCCTTGGGTACCTAGTAATATCCCAACTTTTGTAGTGTTTCTTCTGGCATAGGCCTACTTTTGAAAGGGCTATACCAGCGTAATCTAGTCTGTCGTAAAATGTTTACAACGGACGTGACATATAGACCTACACCGTTTTAGAAGTTATTTTTTTTAATTTAAATAGTTATTTTTTATGTTCCACTCTCACGTCGTCTCCTTGCGGTTTTTCTTAGATTCATGTGAATTTTCATCTCTATTGCTTTGAAGATTTTCATTTTATCGTCATTTTTTGTGTCCTAACAGATGTAACAAAAATGTTACCTTCCTCAACATTTAATTTTTTATTTGCTTAAAAATCTGTCAATCCTTTTCAATAATTATATTTTAATTCTTTACCGGTACCTAAAGGATGATATTAACTATCTGTGTTAATAAGTTTCATGATTGCTTATTATAATTTAAAAAAAGTGATGTTATTTTCTGTAATGGATGTGACATTGATTTGTGACGGATGTGACATTTAACACGTAACATATGTTTCTACTTTATTTTACGCGGAAAATTAATGCTTCACAAATATTCTGTGAAAACATTAATATATGAAATATTGAGACTTTTTACTACATATTATTATTTTATTTTCGCACCAGGGTAAATAGTTTTACTTTTTAGTATGAGGTGTCTGTTATAAAATAATGGCTGAATACCTGATCTCCCGTTTACTTAAATTATTCCTTTCATATGTTAATTTTAATTCCTTCTAAACTGAATATTCCCATGGACATTCTTTAAGCATCCATACCTGTGACTACGGTTGCCAACTATTTTTGAAGAAAATACGGAAGACTAAGTGGTCTACAATATTTCACATAGAAAACGGACAAATTATTTAATTCAGTTAGTGGTACTAAAAACAACTTTATTCTACATTTTGGCAGTTAAGCTTAAATTAAAAGTATTTTTTGAGACATTTTATCTCTTGTAATAGTTTCAAACAAATTGTAAAAATTCCCTACATGAGTGTTTGAAGTTGATTGTGATTTGCAGTTCTGATTTGATTAGATATGTCGCACTCCTGTGTCGAACATCTGTTCATTTAGTGTTCATAAGAGAAAACACTCTTTGCATGAGCTTTACTGCCTGGTATGCTTACAACACATCTCGCTATTTTTTAAATTTGTAACTAGCATTGTTTGATTTTAAACTAGTGAGCCCTGAAACTATTTCTGGCAAGTATTACCTTCTACAGAGACTGCACATTTCAGAGCATCTCTGGAACAACAGAATCCATCATATAAATCACCTCCAACCATGTAAAAATTAAATGTTTGAAATAAATTTTTACATTATGCAAAAATAAGGGAGAAAGAGACTCGAAGAGAAGGAAAATATGAGAGTCGGGAGATTGTTAAAAATCAAGGCTAAATACGGGAGATACCGGGAAATACGGGAGAGTTGGCAACCCTACCTGTAACTGAAGTTTTATTTTCTTCTCTGATTGGTATGTGCCATACTATTTCAGTTCAATATGTTAAAGTACTTTGAACTATTGTTCTGTGTATGTATAATTTTTTGTGAACTTTTTGTTCCATAAGTAATAGTAGGGTCCTGATGCTGTGTTTAATTATCATTTCATATTGAAATTTTCCCATTTTCCTACACTTATTCCAAATCCAAATTTTCTTTTTTTTTTTTTTCCTGTACAAATGCATTTTGTTTATTTTTATACATTTCAAGAAAGTCTCCAAAACGTCATTCTATGACATTTTCTTTTCCATTCCTTAGGCGTAACACTTGTTTTATGAGAATTATGAATAATGTAATTAATTGCAGACCAGTCGTAATTATTATTATTATTATTATTATTATTATTATTATTATTATTATCATCATCATCATCATTTGTCATCAGCACCAGAACGACTATCAGTAATTGCAACCTCAAACCTCTTCTCTGTCTTGAGCTTCAGAATGAATAGTGGCACTCAGAGCACCTAGGCCTAGTCAATGTGAGATAGAAATTCCTGTCCTGTTCTCATCCGGAATTCTTTCATGTGTCATAACTATCATAATCAAATTTAAATCTCTGGATTTACTTCTCTAATGCATGAAGTATTATTGTTTCCTTAACGTCTGCGCGACATAATGTAAATGAATGCTAAGCACTATTATTATTGGGAGCGGCTTTAGAGATTTAATTAGTTATTTACAGTATTCAGAGTTTATGGTATGAAGTACTTTTTAAAATAGTTGCAGTATAGTCAAGTGGTAGCTATAATTTAAGCATGCGATGTTGTTAAACACATGGCTAAATTTTGTCGCCTATTTTGGAAATATCTTTTAAGTTAAGAATATTTTTTTCTTTCAGGGCTTACGTTGCGGACAACTAGACACCATGTTCGCCAGACTTTGCCAGCATCACGTCGCAGGTAGGAAGAATGCTAATACTCGTAAATGTTTTTAAAGTATATCTTCAAAGATTTATCTTATGTTATTGCTTGCTGTGATGTTTACATAACCTTGATTTTAAATGCTGGTTATTGATTTGTATTGAACTTGCAATGGATGTCTTAACTTTATTGTGTTAATTTGTGCAGTTTTCCTTAGACTCTTTTTAAAGGTTCCCCAATTATTTTTTATTCTCTGCTGTATCATTATAAAATCTGATGAAGTAAGCAGTTTTCAGATACATACATACATAAGTGTTCTGCCCATGGGCAGGTCTTTCACCGCAAACCCGGCTTTCTCCAATCTTTCGTATTTTCTGCCTTCCTTTTAGTCTTCATATGATCCACATATCTTAATGTCGTCTATCATCTGATATATTCTTCTGCCCCGAATTCTTCTCCTGTTCACCATCCCTTCCAGTGCGTCCTTCAGTAGACAGTTTCTTCCCAGCCAGTGACCTAACCAATTTATTTTCCTCTCTCTGATCAGTTTCAGCATCATTCTTTCTTCACCCACTCTTTCCAACACAGCTTCATTTCTTATTCTGTCTGTCCACTTTACACGTTTCATTCTTCTCCATATCCACATTTCAAATGCTTCTATTCGCTTCTCTTCACTTCGTCGTAATGTCTATTTTCTGCCCCATACAGTGCCACACTCTACACAAAGCACTTCACTAGTCTCTTCCTTAGTTCTTTTTTCAAAAGTCCGCAGAAAATGCTCCTTTTTTCTATTAAAAGTTTCCTTTGCCATTGCTATCCTCCTTTTGACTTCCTGGCTGCAGCTCATGTTAATCCTACATTCCAAGTATTTGAAGCTGTTTACTTGCTCTACTGCCTCATTTAGAAGAGCAAGTAAACAGCTTCAAATACTTGGGATGTATTATAAGATTTATCACAATTATTAACAGCTATAATAATAAATAAAGTCAATTTTCCTCATCATAGAAAGAATGTGCTAATTCAAATTTGTTTTGCCTGCATAGAAAGGTCATATCTACAACTTATCCTTTCCATTTTCACATTTCCTACAGGACACGTATGCTGCATTTTAAGAAAAACTATGTATTTGAAGAATGCAAGGGGAAAACAATCAAAGTCATAATTCTCTTAAGGATGATGTCATTATCTAATTCAGTATATTACTGTAACATTTATTGCTGTTCCTAATGAAAAAGTAAGAAAGGATGAATGTATTCGTGATGATAATTCTCCTTTATCAGTTTTGATAAGAAAAAGCTAAAGTTTGCAGTAACATACTGAATTAGATGATGACATCATGTTTTCCCCCCTGTACTCTTCATTTAATCCTTTCACTACCTATTAAAATATAGATATCCTTGCATTTTCTTTAGTTCCTTTTCTTTCTTTAATATACATTGAAATGCCGATAACTTATATTTACATTTTCTGTAGTCTGGTTTATGTGAATGTTTGTTTAAAATATTAATTGTGTATAGATCTAGATTATATTATTGTTCTTCTGCTTCTTTAAAATCATAACTGACACTTAAATTTAAATGCATTTTATCGTAAAGTCATCGCTTATATTTAGATTCACAGAGCCTCCGAAATATATCGCTTTATTTATTTAAGCCTACTTCTCAAATGTTTTGACGGCTGTGAAGGACTGACAGGTGTTCACATTTTGTTTCTTACATGCTTGGCTTGTCCATGTTAAACGGAAGTAATAAAACTTGCCACAAAGATGCAACATATATAAAAAAAAACTTTCTTTTAGGATGCGTTCACTTGTTTTGTTTGTATTTTGTTTTTGTCGATCCCATTTACTAGGAAATAACTACACAGAATACTAACTTGTGTAAGGAGCTTTACGGTTTCCAGTGTTATCATTAGTGTTAACAAGACTATAAAAATACATTTTTTAAAGTAATGTCAGTCTCTTGACTTCCATCATTCACTCAAGCATCCCCATCTAGCGGGTAACGTGCCGAAGCTTGTAGTTCAACTGTGATGATGGTGTTGTCCTTGGTGCATCATAGGGGGCGAACTGCGTAACACCGTATACTGATTAATGAAGCAATGGTGGAATGGCGGTAGGGAAAACGGGAGTATCCCGTGAAAACCGATCAAACACTGTCTTTGTTTATCACAAATTCCTCTTGGACCGCCGGAATTCGAACCCAGGTTACTAACGTGGAAAATCGACTCTCTAGCCGTTAGACTAATGGTGCACGAGAGAATGAAATATATAATTCGATAAGTTATGGTTGTGATAAGTTACAAACGGAACATAGGTAGAATAAATATAAAGAAAAATATATACACAT
Organism: Periplaneta americana; assembly: GCF_040183065.1. Taxonomy (NCBI): domain Eukaryota; kingdom Metazoa; phylum Arthropoda; class Insecta; order Blattodea; family Blattidae; genus Periplaneta; species Periplaneta americana. The sequence goes on along the minus strand of NC_091133.1, from coordinate 73,737,086 downwards.
ATTTCAAAGAAATAGAGTTGATTGACTATATTCTTATAGTCAGAATGCTCTAGTCTAACATACTTTTCAAATACGACGAAATGATAACGTGTTTATAACGCAGAAGTAATAAATGGAAATGCAAGTATTCAAAGGAAATCTACTCAAAGTCTCTTCATTCACCATGAATCCCACAGTACCTGTCGGAAATTTAACTCTCGTGTTGCGTAGATAGTTGTATTTGGTCATTATACGCGTAATGTTAAATTTCTGAAGAGTTATGCAAATCTAGTTTTTCAGGTAAAGCTCCCTGTAGAGCAGATTTGAATAATTTCAAGGGAAAAATTGTTCCGGAGCCGGGTATCGATCCCGGGACCTCCGGTTGAACGTACCAGCGCTCTACCAACTGAGCTACCCAGGAACTCCACCCGACACCCTCTCAATTTTTCCAAGTCACACAGTGTTGTGTGCACTCGATGTGGATCTCTGACGTTTTGTCAGCCCACGCGAGTTATGTGGATATAAATGGAAAAATTGAGACGGTGTTGAGTGGAGCTCCTGGATAGCTCAGTTGGTAGAGCGCTGGTACGTTCAAGCAGAGGTCCTGGGATCGATACTAGGCTCCGAAACAACTTTTCTCTTGAAATTATTCTGAAGAGTTAGTTTTTGTGACACCTATTTCGTTTCTAATAAAAAATTTTGGATTACTTTAATTTTTTGTAAGGAAACAGGGACTGTATTCGTTTATATATGTAGGCTGTAATCCATTCCATATGTAGATTAATGAAAATATATATATATATATATATATATATTTTTGGCAAATTGAGTTTTGTTTGCAATTTGTATGCCTGCTTTTATGTTCGCGTACCTCATTCTAGTGCCGAGGTCATGGAAAGCATGGGGCTCTACCTCCATGCCCCCCAAGTGCCTTCATGGCATGTTACGGGGATACCTTTACCTTTACCTTTACTAGAACACTTAAATTTAAAGGTGAAGTCAGGCTCAGTTTAATTTTAGCAAAAACACATACTATTCACTAGTATTCTATGTGCGAAAAGGCACGAGCAAACTAAGATATAAATGAAACAAGACTAATTTGGTAAACTAAATAATTTAATACTGCTATAAGGGCAGAAATTCTTAAATAAAGACGGAAGAAGTTCTGGGTAATAATCGTTTAATGTAAATCGGAAGGACATTAGAAGTCGGAGTGTTTGTCTTGTTTTGTCCTGAATTTCACCATGAATTCTTGAGTAGAGGGTTCCACTATTATTAAATGTCAAGAGTTGAGCAACAGACTGTAAGCGAATGGGAACGGAAAGGAATAAATAGTTCAGATCTTGAACTTACAGTAGGTGATATGATGATGAAAACTTAAAGCAATTTCTGATACAATTTTACCGCAATTGCATTATATTCTAAGTGTTCGATATTAAGAAATGTAGTTTCTTTTTAACTTTACCTCAAAATTGAACTCTACCCGTATGTTCGTTTCCTTTCTTTTTAATTCAGTAAGTATTTCTGAAGTATGAGTTTCTAAATTTTAAATGTTGCATTAACTTAGGGAGTTTGAAATGTTTAATTTAAAGCGATTGTGTGACGACCATGTCAGAAATTAGAAAGTCATCCATTTTTTAAACTAATGGAGATGCAGATTTATATTCTTAATGAGATAATATCTTTTCAACTTTCTTTGCAGTTCTTAATTAATTCGAAAATAAGTTGAATATAAGTTATGATTTCAGCACAGAAATAATAAAAATAGTCGGGTGATTCTTTTTAGATTCTATAATTACATCATTAGCTCTTGTCCTTACACTTATGTAAAACCCCCCGATGTTTAATACAGGACCAAATGCCTGTGAAAAGTGAAGTTTTTATTGCAAATCTAATCTGTTTATCTTCCAAACTGTGGATTATACAACAATTCTGTTATGAAACTTATTGAAAAATTACATATTTTGTAGGAAAAGAATTAATTACTCCAGAATAGGTTGACTTAGATCAATGAATTTTGGAATGAAGTTAAATATTATCTTCAGTCATTCTTCCACATCCCAATAATCTGCGACTGCACGTCCACACTCACTGAATTTCAACCTATTTTCATTTTTTTTTTCAAGAAAGAAATCCAACCTTTCCACACTTGTAGCAAACTCCACAGCTTATTACTAAAAATGGAGGGAATGAGCTTATTGACCAGTGTTACCAACTTCCAATGTTATGATGTAAATGGCAGTAGCGGATTTGCCGCGAATTTCAAGTTTAAGAGAATTTTAGAAAATGGCAATTTTTCCTAAAAGAAAAGAAAAAAAAAAACAAAAACAATCTGGATTACAATGCCTGCACGAACTGTCACACATTTTTTAAAACAAAAAGCAATATACAACTTGATTACACAACTTTTAACACTGTATCACTTCGGAATATGTGTGATAAGACTTTCTTGTGTTAAATTCTAACGTACCTTGTTTACATGTTTCGACCTATTATGGGTCATCCTCGGAACAGTTCAGAGCAGTTCTGAGGATGACCCATAATAGGTCGAAACATGTAAACAAGGTACGTTAGAATTTAACACAAGAAAGTCTTATCACTAGACTTCGTGGAATTGCCACGAGAATCGCAAGGTTTACTGCGCACGCGGTATAGACTGTATGAGAAGGGGTCGTGCAAAGGATGGAGTACGCCTCTGTTGTAAACACTGAGCAGTACACTGCGGTTACAGTAAAACCTGTATCCTGCATTCAAGAAATATAATGAATGATCATTGAAGTAGGAAATGTGTAGATATATTAACTCTTAAAATTTAATGTAAGATACATCATCCTTGAATATGTACATTTCAGTGAAGAGTTACGTACATACTGAGCGACTACAAAGTGAACCTCCACCATGGTCACTTAAACAGTTTTTATATTGGGAAAAATATACGTTCAACATCACACAATGTAATACGTGCATATTTGAAGAACGAAAAGTCACTACTTTTTAGTACACCAACTTCAGATGTCTTGTCGTGATCTGATAGTACATAATTTATAATACGAAATTGTGAATAGGCAGAACCTTTAGCAATAATGTTTCTCAACTTACATTTCACTTTTTCAGAAATGAGTGAATTGTTATTTTGGATAATGGTTTGTGATACTTAATCCACTATATGAAGGGCTTCTGAGAGTTGTAGTTTAGACGATTCTAACAGGATGATGCTTTTGGACACGATTTTAAAATTAAAATCAATGAACAGAATATCTTTCAATAGCTGTTCAGAAAGCAATGATTTTACAGCTGCAACAGCGGAACTGTCTGTGCTATCCAATGCATCAATTACCTCCATTATTTTTCCGTAATGTTCTGCATAATAATTAACAGAATCCAACTACGTTCCCCAACAGGTCCAGACTGGCTGCGGGGGTAAGGGTATTGTTTTGAACAGCAACACTCTCATTGTAGTACGTTTGATTGAATTCTTGTCTGCACTGAACAAATGTTAAATTTTGACTATTCCAACCACAGTAATGCAAAAACAAGTGCTTATATAGTTATACATTAGCTGTAGCTACTCTATCTATTTGAACCGGTCACAACTCTTAACATGAACTGCTTATACTATGAGACCGGGAGGTCGCTCACCTCATCTATACTACCGTACATCGGCAACCTGATTGCATGCTGCGTGTGGCAATTCAACGAAGTCTACTTATCACACATATTCCGAAAAAGCAATAATTGCACAAGAAGTCTTTCAAATATGTCTAACTCTATGTCAAAATTCACAGATCCAAGTCAACCCATTCTGGAGTAATTATTTTTTTCCTACAAAATATGTAATTTTTCAAAAGTTTTATAACAGAAAAATTGTTATATAATCAACAGTTTGAAAGACAGATTGGGTTTGCAGTAAAAACTTAACTTTTCCCAAGCATTTGGTCCCTATATAAACGTAGGGGATTCACATAAGTATGACAGGAGTGAAATCATTTATAGAATGTCCTTAAACTTTTGTTAGGGGTTATCCCTAAAAGTTTAACACATTGCAGAAAATATGTAGATAAATAGTGCCTACAATTAGCTTCAGCACGTTGAGAAGATGAATGATGAACGACCACCCAAAACTGCTGTACAATGTACTGTAGACCTAATGAACGACGAGACCATAGAAGATCCAAAAGGAGATAAAAGGAATAGGGAAACTTGAGTTATAGCTATAGGACATGACTGAATAGTCCGATGGTGATGATCAATAAATATATGAAGTGAAATAGTCCGATCATATTCTCTCTAAAGTACAAATGACTACAAGGTATAATGCTTCTTGAGTTCTAACTCTTTCCTCTTTTAGTACAATTCAAGCAAACAGTCCTTTTGTATAAAAAGTCGTGTACGTTAGTTCGCTTACGCTGTAACTAGATACCTGTTAATTGTCGTTATTCCGCAGCTATTTCTCTCCTGAGTTCTACAGCATCTAATTTAAGCTTCTTAGAACTCCCACGCCTCCTTCATGTATGTAAAAATGTCGGTAAGTACGCGTGCAACTGTCGATTTCCCACGTTCACGTACCACACAGTTACCGTGCCAGCTAGAAACATCCTTCACTCATTTTCTGACATCACGCATTATTACCGGCAAACAGTTTATGGAGAAATCGTGAAATAAAAAGGTATAACTGACATGCATGCATATCAAATATCACGCAACTATAAATCTCAAATAAATAATAATGTAAGATAATTAGGACTATAGCACTGAATACAGAAAACGCTGCTTTTGTTATTTTGTAAAATTGTTAAACGTTTTGCATCGTATTACAGTGTAAAAATTGTTTACTTAGGCTTATTGATAACTTTAAGTGTGATACATTCCTTATGACGTCATAAACACAATACAATAAACGTATTTTAGATTCCTTACATTCGTGTTTCCATATTTAGGCTAAAATGAAATAAATGTAAGAAGTCAGCTTACCACCGAATGGGTCAGTAATACTTTAATCAATAACCTACATTTCTTCCGAAGGCAGTAGAAAGTGCCATAATAGAATCACAATTCAATCTGATTTCATTCGAGATTATTTATTTCTCCTCCAATAATAACTTTTGAAACGGAAATTAAATTTTTGTGCAACTTGGTAACTTGTATCTTTTAAATATAATGTATTTCTTATCATGTCATAAACATAATACAATAAACGTATTTTTAGATTCCTTACATGGAATATGAGGCAGCAAGTTGGGACACTTATAGAACAAACCAAATTCGCCTACTTTAATATAAACTTATATACTAAAATTAAGATAATTAAGAACATCAACGATTAAAATCAACTACTAGACACAGACTGAACAGCTTATATCAGCTTATATCAAGACTTCACTCCCGCAAACAGCTGGGTCAGACATCATACAGGCCTTTCTAACTCCGAGTGGAGAGATGTGCTAAAGATGACCGGTTATGTTGCTCCTGTACGCGCTGTTCCAGGCAGATCTCAAGACAATAACCACAGTGAGGTTGAAACTTCGGCTCATGTCTTGGGTTCATGCCCATTTGGCGAAACTCTTCGTAACAGAAGGCATCACAAGATCAGGTCTGTAATCGCAACTGCCTTAAGTCCAATGGCTACTCTACCCATGAAGAAGTCCATGGAATAGCGGATACCGGAAGTCATTGGCGTATTGATATTATAACATTTAAACCTGGAGAGACAAACGGTTATATTCTGGATCCGACCATCAGATTCCAGACGCATCAGAATCAACCCGAGGAGGTTAATCTAGAGAAAAGGGCAATTTATGAACCAACTATCCCTTATTACAAAACATCATATAGGGTAAACCTACCTTAGCTCGTGATATACCTAATTCCGTGATACCAAACATTTCATTTGTCACGGAAAAATGTAGGTTCTCTACACTTAGTTTGAACATGTGGCCATAGATGGCAGAGCATTGTCCAAAGTCTGGCGAAGTTTCGAAGGTCGCTGGCAACTGGTTTTGCAGTGTAGCCATTATGTCATTAGACCTGAGCTTGAACTGACTTCTGTAACGTCAGACAGTAAGAAAAGTAAGTAAATATACATAATCTGTTAACAAAATTAATAACTTTTGCGTCAATTCATAAGTTAAAACTGTATTTTATACGTTGTTGATATTTGTTTGTTGTTTCTGTGTTTAACTACTGAAACAGAAGCTTATAAAAATTGGTTCCTTTCTTATGTATTTGTGTTGATTACAGAACGATGGCGCCAAACCACAGCAAGCAGGCAGGTGGAAAGAAAGATAACTCTACGAGAAAACGGGAAAACTATTCAAAAGAAGTGCTCCAACCTGCTGTGAAAAAGGTTTTAGATGAACATTGGTCCATATATGAGAGTGCGAAAAATTGTTCAACCCCCTGGAGCACCCTCAAGGCCTATTTAAGCCGCTGTGAAGGTGAGAGTAGTGCAGTAGAAATAAAAAAAGTGGGAAGACCGTTTGCTTTGTGTTCAACTGGTGAAGTTGCATTAGTTACTTCATGCAGGAACTTGGATTTGGGTTAACGGTCATTCAGATCAGGCACATTGCTTACTCTCTTGCTGAGAAAGAATGTGCATCAAACAACAAACCATTTCCGTTGAGCGGCGAGGAAAAATCTGCCAGTTGGAAGTGGTGGCGCGATTTTCGTCGGAGGTATAATTTGTGCCTGAAAACACCCGAAAATGTATCCCAGTATCGGGCGAACGATTCTAATAGGAAATTATTGACTGATTTCAATGAAAAATTGTCGAAAGTGTATGAGAAATTTCCGAATGGGATTAAAGCCAACCAAATCTGGAATTGCGACGAGACAGGTCTCAGTTATGTGGTGAAATCTGGCAGAATTGTCACAAGAATTGGGAAGAGGTACGTCTACAATCGGGTAATAGCCGACAAAGCCGAGACTCACACTGTTCTTCCATGCATCAATGCAGCCGGTGAATTTGGCCCAACTCTCTTAATTTTTAAAGGTGTTCGAACGATTGAGGGGTTAAAAGTTGGTGCACTTCCTCATGTGACTGTTATAGTGTCTCAAAGTGGCTGGATAAATTCAGAACTCTTTCTAATTTGGTTTTAAAAATTTATCCAGGGAATTTCTTCAGCTAGACCTGTAATTCTGTTAATGGACTCCCAGGCCAGTCACATAAGTCAAGAAGTCGTCACAATGGCATCAGCAAATGACATCATCATTGTTACATTCCCTAGCTACACCAGCCACTTGGTTCAACCACTGGATATAGCAGTTTATCGACCTTTGAAACTGGCTTGGCAAAAGTACCTGCGATAGTTCCAAGAAGGCAATCCACTAAGAAGGCCCGGAAGGTTCGACTTCCATGGAATGTTCAATCCTGCCTTTTTGGAAGCATTCAGCAGACAGAACCTCATTTCTGGATTTTCCAAAGCTGGTATCTTCCCTTTAAACCGGTTGGCAATTCCTGATGAGGCACTGACAACAAACACTTCAATGGTCGGCAATTCTACAGAAAACGTTGATCATCCAGCTGATGACACATCTAGCGCAACGAATAATGTCGATGATATGTTACATGTGCCACAGTTTACAATGCCATCTGTGTCAAAACCCGCCAGGAAGAGGCGCAATCCAGCAGCAAGTGTTCATCTTTCTAAAAACGGAATGCCCACTGGAGAAGAGCCTGCTTGTGGTCCCAGTACAAGCAGTGTATTACCTGAATGTTCCAACACCAGTGCCAGTACCAGCACCAACACCAGCGCCAGCGAAAATGCCAAAACAAAACGAAGAAATAAAAACAACAATGACGAGAATGAATGGTTCTGTCCTACGTGCAATGAAAGTTACAACAAAGGAAAAAACAAAAATCCATGGATCCAATGTTGTTTTTGTTTATTTTGGTACCATGAAAGTTGCCAGTCAATTGACTCCGAAAATCCACTTATAGTATTCATGTGTAATAAATGTGCACGCCAGGAAGAAAGTGACAGTGAAAGTGATTAAAATGCATATTGAGAATGAGAACTGCTATTATCACGAAATTGAGTACACTGACTCACAGAATTAGGTAGCCTATCACGGAATTAGGTACATATGCTATGTTTTGAATAAACAAAAATAAAACAAGGTTTGTTGTATTTTCATAGTGTTTTGTGTGAATATTTAATTTAATAAAGCATGCCATATGTGTAGAAAAAAAAAGTTATTTGCTCCAAAATAAATTATCCCAATTGATGTCCTAACCCTTAATATCACGAAATAGGGTAGGTTTACCCTAAACTCAGGGATATAGAAGTCATCGGATTAATGGTGGGCGCTAGAGGGACCATAACAGAACAGTTTGTGTCATTCTGTCATAAATTTGGAGTCCCAACAACAACAATTAAGGAAATTTCTGTGATAGCCTTGAAGGGTTCTCTGCAGATTTTACGGCGACACTTATATTTCAATTCAAATTGAATTTTCTCATGCTATTTTTTATCTGTATTTTTTTATTTTTCTGTAAATTTTCATTATGTGAAATATTATCTACTGTAAATTTTAGTTTATTGTAAACAAATTTCTTGTAAGAGATTTTTAATGTCATCTTAAATGTTACTGTTTAACATCCTTCGTCTTTGGCAACCTCACCAAGTTGAGGAAGATTAAATATATAAACAACTAAGAATAAAGACGGTTACAATCTGCTACACACGGGCTGAAATTATACAAAATAACTGAGAATAACGGTTACAGTCTACAACATATACTGTACTCTAATTATACAAGTTAAGTTACGTGAAGTAAATGTTAAAATTCATGGTAAATTAGTTCTAATTACTTAATTACTAACTTAATTGATATAAAGTAGATATGAGTTACTTTTTGGCTTGGATTTTCAAGGGCTGGACCAGGTACGGCTCCTTGCACTTAAACTTGTTTGTCCCATTGCGTGCTTTGTAAATGCTACGATTATCCAAGTCCAACAGGTGGCCTGGGTAGCATTCGTGAATGCGATACTGACAGTTGGGCCATCTTGCCTCAGCTCTGACAGAGCCAGGTATCATCCTCACACAAGTTCTGATAAACCCCAGGGCTCTTAAGGTCCAAACCCTTCCTATATTAGCATCGGAAACGCGTACTGCCCCGAAGTCTCCACCCATGCCTATTTTTAATTATTGCAGATGACAGATGAAACGAGAGTACCCCGAGAAAAACATTGTACAGTCTTTGTCCACTACAAATTCCACCACGACCTGGTCGGGGATAGAACCCGGGCCGCCTAGCAACGGGCAATAAGTACTATTCGAATATAGCAGAACGGAACATTTTACACTATACTTAAAACCTATTTTTTGTGCCGAACAGTTTGTATTGATAGCTATGTTTTTGGAGCGCACTTTTTATTTGCCTTATTTCTCCTGTACAGATTTTTAAAGGGGTTTGCGACCTGATATTGTAGAAGGTAGATACCCTTGTTAACATATTAACTTGAAATGTGGCTAGAATACGGAATATCAGATAAGTTATGGATAACTCTTGTTTGGTATGTAGACAAAAAAGGTCAATAGGATAACAGTGAGAAAAGCGTTACGTTTAACCCTATACTATCAGGAATGTTTGATAAATTGTGTGTGCAGAGAGCGAACCGACGGGCATTAACGCATCATTTGAAGCAAGTCTAATGCACTACGCATAATAAACATTTTACGCTGATGAAATCACAAAATTCAAACAGCCTTCAGCATCAAAATTAACCGATCGTATATCAACCAACCGTGAAAATTCTATTGTTTTCAACTTCCACCATCTTGGCGTCTTCTTCTTCCAGCACGTCGAACCATTGGACCAGAAAAATTCCATCACCATCAATTTGCATATTGTTTGCTCAAGTGCAAGGACTCATTGTATCGTGTACGGTGCCGTCAATCATACAGAACGAGGTTGTCTGTCAGTCGCGAGGCTCGAAATTAACAGTCATCTTCTTCCAGACTTAAGGCGTGGTATTGATTAATAATGTCATTAAGATATCAGGTAGATGCAAATTGTAACATAGAGAAGGCCGTGAGATTTCTGAATGTATATTGAAACAAACTGCATTATTTCTTCTGCTTCGTTTCTGTGTACTACGATGCATTTTTTATGTCGTCTTTGCCGGTTAATAATTGAAGGGTTCAGAGCCATAGCAGGCCAAGCGCCATTTATTAAAAACGGAGAAAGCAGGGGTCAGAGTTAAGTAAATACCATAGTTTAATGACGATTGACATATAATTTAGTTTCAATGTGCATACTTTATATTACTTGCTATATGTTTCGTTAAATTATGGTAATCACTTAATTTTAACTCTTGTTTTCTCCGTTTTTAATAAATGGAGCTTGGCCCACTATGGCTCTGAACCTTTCAATTATCGTGCTTTCCACTGGATCTGAGGGTTCAAATCCGGATGGAATTTTTAAAGACTATATAGGTCCTTAATATGGCTTTCTCCAGAAGGAAAATCAAATTGGGAGACACGTGTAGAAGAATCCTCTCTCGGAAAAAGAGGGGTCCGGTCATTCATCGCCCAGCTAAAATATTCAACCCTGTTGGTCAGATAATTATTGGTCTGTATGGATGGCTTAATGAAGCGCAGTTCATTTTATTCATTTTTGGTATATTACGGTGCAACTTATACAGAATGTTTCAAAATAATTATTCCTAATTATCAGATGCGATAGAGGGTACGTAATGAAACATTTTCTCGTAATAGTGTCCCAAAATGCTTCCATATCGAAGTATAACGATGTGAAGGAAACGAGGATTTTAAATAATTTCAACGTAAAATGTAACTGACCACTATCTCGACGCCGAACTAGCCTTGAAGTGTTGCGCGACAGAGAGTATGACGCTGAGGATGTCACTGCACTTAAATTCGCCTTGCCTCATTAGTATTGCTGTAAGCTGCTCCATATCCCATATCCATGAATTCTAAATCAACATTTTCGTTAAGGGGTTAGGTACAGCTTACAGCGGGTAAAATTTTTGGAAATATTCAACATTTTCTTCCTCTATTACTCTATATTGTAGGTACAATAACGAAAATTGGTAGGTATGTGTACAACACTGTCCTTCTGCTATCTAAAAAAATATTTTTACGACTTAGAAAAAATTATTTATATTTTCTTTTTTCAAAATTCAAAAAGCTGGCAATTCACTGTGCAGTGATGAAGCGTTTCCCTCATAACTCATAAACTTGTTAATTTTTTCATGTTCTCTCTCCTTTATTTTATTGCTGAAACTCATGTTTACAATATCTTTAAACTAAATTCCTTAATAAATAATATTTTTTTTTTATTTTGTGTTAGAAAATACTGATATTTGACCTTTTTTAAAAATGAATTTATTTTTTATCAGACAATCTATCAAAGATAGAGAAGTGATCTTGTATCATGTTGTAGATATGACATGCATAAATACACACAAAAAATTTCATCACAGAATGTTGGATAGTTTTTGAGTTATGTGGGAAACGCTTCATCACTGCACAGTGAACTGAATTTTGGGGGGGGGGGGGGAAACATGTAAATAATTTTTTTCAAATCGTAAAAATATTTTTTTCTTATAGCAGAAGGACACTGTTTTACACTTACTAATTTTCATTACCGGTATTGTACAAGATACAGTAATAGAGGAAAAAATGTTGAATATTTCCAAAATTTTACTGCTGTAAGCTGTACCGAACCCCTTAACCGATACATTTTTAATGATAGGAAATTTACGGAAGTTATTTTGTGGGATACAACGAAACAAATCAAGTTAATTGTTTCCATGGCAACGGGAATAGCTGAAACACAATAATTAAAGACGGCCATGAACGATAATAAGGTCAGTTAAGAGTTTTGACTTTTATTGCATTACCTCAATACGGAAGCATTTTCGGACATTATTAAGAAAAAGTTTTTAATTACATGCCCTCTATCAAATCTGGAAATCAGGAATAATAATTAATTATTCTGATACATCTTGTACAGTATATGAATTTAATTTGTTAGCAGAAGAAACGGTTACTTTGTGTGTCTCTATCATAATATAATTACCGTCATTATTATTGTCACCATAATGTATCATGGAAATTATTTATTTGTTTTGATAGAAATTTCTAGCAAGAACGGCAATTATGCAACTCAAGTGAGATAGTTGCTACACAGATATAGAGTAACTCACTCTCAAACATCTAGGCATAATGATCTTCTTAGTACAGATTTTCCTATGTCTAATAAACTACTGACTTGTCAACATGTCTATTAAATTCATTCTCTTTGCCAAACTGTCGGCTTTATAACAATTTTTCTTATTTTTATGTCTCTTCTACATTTACTTTCTCTCTTCTTTCAACTCTTCTTTACACAAATCTGTCATTTCATTCTTGCTTCCGTCCCTCTAATATAGTTTGTTTATTTCCTTTCCTTCCTAAAGCCACCGGTGTAGCTCATGTAGTAGGGTGTTTGCCTACTGATCCGGGGTTGCGCTCTGGCGTGGATTCGATTACCGCTTGGACTGACTACTCGGTTGCAATTTTTCCGAAGCTAGAGAAAAAACGTTTATGGATGAAATGAAATATCTTACTTTGTAGGGATTATAAATAATGCTTCTATACAGTGTGTAATCCAGGGAGTATTCCACTTATTTAGGTGCACAGTAAAATAATTCATTTGTATGTTTCTTTTAAATAACAATTAAAAGCATTTTACATTAATAAAAATAACAGAAGTATAATTGATTACACGATAAGGAACTGTGAATAGTTAATTGTAATTGCTCATATTTAAATACATTTATTTTAACATTATTTCCGTTCTCGTTCTCTTTGTCGTTTCCGTTCTCGGTTTATTGTGTACCAGCCTCTTAATTGATAAGATTTATCAGACAGCGTGTTTTCTTGAAAAGTTAGAGTTGATTCACAATAAACCGGGAACGGAACCGACATCGAGAACGAGAACGGTAATAATGTTAAAATAAATGTATTTAAATATGAACATTCACAATAGTTAATTGTGAATGCTCACATTTAAATACATTTGTTTTAACAATATTTCCGTTCTCGTTCCGTTGTCGTTTCCGTTCCCGGTTTATTGTGAACCACCCTTCAGCTTCCGCCTGACGTTACATAAACAAGACATGCATATCATATCATAGGCCTTGTTCTACAACTAACATATAAAAATCTGCGTTGCTGAGTTCATTATTATTATACGAGATACCTAATAATGGCTTATTCTTAAATGAGTGACAATTTGTACTTATGTCCGCCGAGTTAGCTCTATGATAGCACGTCTGCCTCCAGACCAGCCCGCCCCGGTTCGATCCCCGTTGAGGTCAGAGATATTCTTGTAAAATTTCTACCTCAGGGCTAGGAGAGATGGTGGTGCACAACTTCTTAATCACTAAATTGTCCACCAATATGCCTGGGTTAAATCCCATATCTCTGCGCAGTGCATATAAAGAGAAGGTATAATATGTCACTATTAATAGTAGGCTGGTTCACAATAAACCGGGAATTTCACGTAAAGATTGTTGGAACAGTTGGAACAATTGTTGAGCTATTTTTCAACGTATGTATTCCCCCCGAAATTGAGATATTTGTCATACCGTGGTATCAAGTTTTGTGTCCTTATGTCGTAGAAGTCTATCGCCTGGGAGTGGAACCAGTGTGTGACAGCCGTCTACACCTCTCTGTTAATACTACGGTATGGAAAATATCTCAATTTCGGTGGGGAATATGTTGAAAAATAGCTCAACAATTGCTGTGTCTGTTCCAATAAACTTTTCCATGAAATTGTGTTTTATTTCAGTAAACGGCCCCAGCACTTGTTTTGACATTAACATGATGGAAGAAAAAAATATTGTTTGTTAGATTGAAATAAGCCGATAAATAACGCGTTCTAAAATTTGTCAGTGTTTGGTCTGACCTCTCATTAAGTAACATCATGGGAAAATGTTCTGAAGAAACTTCCCGGCGATTTATGTGTCACGTAAAACGGAGTTAATGTCAATCTTCTGTCGACATATACTGCAGCTGTTATTTATCCACCCCTGACTTATTTCATTTCATGTAAGACTTCGAGACCATGAGAACTACAGACCTTATTCTACACCGAAGGCACGCAAGGAAATGACATGATGAGAATCACGCAATTCTTTAATCTTCTCAACATAAGGTGCAACAAAATTACAATTTTAGCAAAACTGTTTGGACTGGCGAGTGTGGATTCAGAAACGAGGGGCGTACTTACTTTTCACGCACAAGACGAGCAATTTACTTCGCCAGCACGTACATTCATTGTACTTTCGTTTCTTCGCAAGGTCGCAGTGCTGGGTCGTAATGAATTCTCCCCTTCAAATATTAAAGTAAAATAAAGTGTACAGAGGGTGAATAGGAAATTACCTTTCCACGAAGAACTAAATAGGACATAAAGTTTTTTCGTATAAGATCAAGAAAACATTACGTTTTGTAAGAAATTCCGATTAAGTCTATAAAAATAAAGACGTTAGATAGACAGGCAGACAGACAGACAGACATATTGAGTGACCACAAGGGTCCTGAATACAATAAACATGTACAATATAATGTGATGTGATACATTAAAGAAAAAAGAAAGTTAATTGTTGAAGGCAAATATAAGTGGATTAATTGAAATAGAGAAGATGATGTAATACATTTGCTTTTTAGCATAGAATAAAGAACATGTCCAATTCTTACGTTTAACACATAAAATGCAAATATGACATATGTAAAGAATTAATATCTTAATGACAATAATATTTTATACAATGCAATATGTTTACCATTTAATAATATTAAAATATTTACACAGTACTGTGAAATGTCAAGAATTCATTTACAGAATAGAAACTGTGAGATATTAAGTAATTTTTTTAGTTTTACCTTAAATAATGCATGGTTTTGGCTAAGATTCTTAATGCCCTCAGGAAGACTATTGAACATTTTTATCGCCATGTAACGTACTCCCCTTTGATAGCATGATAAATATGATGATAGTGTATGAAAATCATTTTTTCTGCGGGTATTTATAGGCTACTATGTATGGCTGAATTAGTTAGAAAGTTTCTCTATTACATAAGAGGAAATTTATTAAAGAGTATATGTACTGATTTGTTAAGGTCATAATCTCTAATTTTTTTTTAAATATTCTACATGATTCTCTAGCCTTTGCTCCAACTATTATTCTAATGAATCTTTTTTGTAAAAAGAATATATTTTTAGACTACTATCTGCAGAATTTCCCCAAAATATTATTCCGTAGAACATAATGGAGTGAAAATAGGCGAACTATATTGTCTTTAAGATACTGCTGTTTAGAAATTGTAGTAACGACCTAATTGCGAAGCATGCTGAGCTAAGTTTGGGGATTATTTCTTTAATATGATTTTTACAATTTAATGTATTATTCATATGGAGACCAAGAAATTTGGTTGTTGATGTTTCTAGCAGGGGTATATTGTTGATAGCTGTGTCTAATGTTTCAGAGATTAAATCTGAAGTGGTTTTAAATTGAATTATATTAGTTTTATTAATGTTTAATGCTAGTTTATTGGTTGTAAACCACTTATAAATTTTAAGGAGAATTGTTTCCGTTTTATATATGAATGTGGCAAAGTTCTTGTCTGTAATTATGATACTTGTGTCATCTGCAAATAGTATAGGATAATAATAATAATAATAATAATAATAATAATAATAGTTTTATTTTCCCTGGCAGAGTTAAGGCCATCAGGCCTTCTCTTCCACTCAACCAGGATCAAATCACATACAGAAAAATACATACCGGTATACAAATATTAACTTAAAAATAATAATAAACATAATTAAGTAAAAAAGAGAGATTGAATACATATACACTATCAGTATTAACTTTAACATAACAATAATAAAAATATATATATAATAAAAAAGAGACTGAATACATAATCACAAACAGGAAAATACATTCTAGTATACAAGTATTAACTTAAAAAAAAAAGAATTAATACATATGAATATAATCTCACAACTAAAGGAATAGTAGAATTAGTATGATCAGCACAGCACCTATTCCTTTTATTATGGGACCAAGATTATTTATAAAAATTAGAAAAGAATAGGCCCTAAATAGCATTTAAGGATTATAATAGCAGAATATAAAACTAAGGTAACAGTAGCCTATCTAGGCTAATTGGTTAGAATAAATTAAATAATTTCTAATAAAATAAAATATCCTAGACAAACGAAAAAAAAGTCAAAGTAGGCCTATGTAAAGATCACTCAACTATATCAATATAACTTCTTAATGAAATACTATTTTATTTGAATGTACATGCGGAATGTATAATTTGCATATATAAAATAAAAATGACAAAGAGAAAGAATCTTCATCATCTCATTAGTATGTTCAATCGTTTGTTCGCGGATGAAAGGACTTTTTCAAGAGAGTAAATTTGCCGCAGGGGGGAGCGATAGCCATTTGATGATCCCATCAGAAGTTGGAAGCTAATGTAGTCAAGTATACTGTTGACCTCCTGACCCTTGAAGTGAAACTGCGCTGCTGAGCACCAACTATTCTTTTTTATTTTTTCAATAATTTATAGCTCGGACTATTGCTGTAGTCACTTTTATCGTCTCTCAGGATTCTAAGTAGTGTGTAGAAATTGGTCAGAATACCTACGGGACAGCTTAATAAGACATGTATGCTAGAAACTCTTCATGAATTCTTATTCAATATCCAGCACTTGTATGCAGTAATGAAACAATAATGAGACAAATGAAATGGCGGCAATAAAAGATCACTTTAATGTTACATGCAACATTCGTGAGTAAAGGTTTTCGTACTTCCATCCTTGGGAATTAACATTATTATTGAAACCTGAGGCAAAATGAGCTCGAAAATCTCGATGTAAGTGAATAAACGTTAATAATTACTTTCCCGAGAATTAATGGACACGATATTACTGCTGACAAGTTAAACAAATAAAATTGTCATCTGTTGTGTAGAGTAGAATGCAAGAAATTTTACTGTGGTATGAGTAGGAGGAGGATGTTGATGAAAAGTCATCTTATTTTTCACATTAGGACGATGCCTATTAATATAGAAATCCCTTATATGTTAATATTAACGCAAAAAAGAAATTTCTTATGTTGCATTTTTTGCATTTTTGACGTTTTTGAAATAATAGTTAAAAAAAGGACTTGAAAGTGAATGAGATATTTCATAAAATAAATGCATAGAATTTTTTCTCTATGTATTGTGAATGTAAGAAAAAAAAGATTAAAAATTGAGATCTTCTACTAAAAACGTGAAAAAAAAAATAAAAAACAAAAAAATTTGGGAGTTTAAAATTTGGAATTGTTAGTCCTTTACATAGCGAACATGCTTTCCAAATTTGGCTGGAAAAAATGATTAGGAAAAAATTTGTCATTATTAGTGGAGTTTCCCTTTAAGAATCCACGTTACTCAAATGATAAATGCGTCCCTGTATTTTTTATTTACGTTGTTGTGATGCCTTCTGTACTGATAAATATATGTAATTACAGCAAATATAAATTTGTAAACAGACAGTCGGGCAAACTTAACAAGTAAGCTACTCCTTATCAGTAATGTTGAGAAGTACGTAATTGTCTCAGTTAAAATGTCTAAATCAACTGGAAGGGCATCTAAAAATATTTACCCTGTATTTTTCAATTAAAGCGCAAAGAGAGTATTTGGACATATAACTACGTTGAAACAGTGGCACATTAGGGGTAGCTATGTCATAGAGGGATGAAACTAAATTATTGTTGGAATAAATTATTTCTGTTGAAATTATGAATGTTACTGGCAAAACGCCAGATACGTTCATAATTTCTGAAAATTAATTTATTCGTTTGTCATGTATGTTTATGTAGGACAGTTAATGTCAAATTCTTGTTATGACTTTCTGGTGCAGTGTTAATGAAACATTCGAGCAATTCATCATAAATAATTGTATATTTGTTGTAAATAATTTTTAAATTGTGGGCAATAAAACGCCAATTTTCTGGAATCTAGGCAACTTAATTATGTTTTCTATATACAAACAAGTATAGGCTATAACCACTGTGGCTTAAGTGACAGCATTTCTGGCTCAAAATCCAGGGTACTACTCTGTCTGATTTGATTACTCCTATGAGAAGAAAGAGGAAATTTTTTACGTGTGTACCTTGTCTTGTGATTGTTTTCATCGGTGGTTGTTAGCCATGCAAACTACATGACCAATTATAACATTCTGATGTTCACAATCACAAGTGAGGTCTGCACGGCAAAGAATCTGAACATTGAAAACAGACGATGGTGATGATAAGGAAGCGCATGAAATATGACTGAAATACGCTGTGATTTCTAAGATAACTGCTTATCGTTTTAAGTAATAAAATAATAGAATTTTTCCACAAAGAAAATCTCCTAGATACATTATAAAGAAAAGAGTGTCGTGTAATTAATACGTAGCTATTTTCTCATCCAATATATGTGTTTCATAAAAGTTCAGCTTCTTTGTCACGTTGATAGTGATATTATTATACTATATACCGATAATTATTTCTTGAACTACAGTAAAATATCAATATAACGAAATTCTAGGGCCCTATGAAATTACTTTGTTACACTGAAATTTTGTTATATCAAAATACGTTATTTTTTAAGAAAAAAAAAACATGTTTGTTCATTTACCTCTACTTACGCAGTAAATTCCGTATATTTTGCATGTAGATCTGGAAAATATATTTAAATAAAATAAAAAATCTTAACTTGCATTGTATTTGAAATTAGAAGGTTTAAATAAAGGCATAGGCAAAGTACAAAATTCAAATTTTCTGGAGCACTTTGTAGGGCAAGAGGTGTCATTGTTGCTTGGGAAACCATGTTGTGAGATTAGTGAGATGCGATTGGAAGCGCCATTTTGCGATATTAGTGAGCTGTGATTGGTGGAAGGAAACTAAATTGGGAGAGCAAGGGGACAACTGCATGAAAAAACGAACATAAAATTCAGACACACTTGCATCAGAGTAGATATACTGCATTAGCTAGATATTTATTGACCATGTGGCCACAATGAAATTGAAATATTATAATATAAAAATATGTTTCTACTTGCTAACGAATTGTAGGCCTACCCTTTATTTAAAATATTTTTTGTTAATTTATTCACCGATGAAGGAAAATTTTTATTTCGTTATTTTTTATTTATTTTTTTTTGGAAACACTAAATTCTTAAATTGAAATATTTAACATTAATTTATATGAAAGAAAGGCAGGGGACAGAAAATAATTTCGTAATATTGAATATTTCCTTATATTGGCGTTCATTATGACAACTTTTACTGTATTACTCAAAAGGCATACAAAATTAAATCACTTAATATGCACCCAAATAAGATGAAGTTTCATTTTCTGGATTGCACATAAAACATCCTTTATTGCACCAAAAGTAGGCCTATGTCCTTTGATTATCATCTCAAGAGAATAAACAATAAACAGTAATAACAATGAGAAACTGACTTGTTACAAAACTCACAATGATTGTAATAAAAACATTTGTATCATCTTCTTGACATTCATTCTTTTTACATGTATTGTACGACTAGTAATTTTTTAAATCCCTATGTGGATGACCCAAGCACTTACAAGCCTTTTTTTGTACTGCAACGTTTATCTACTACTGCACAATAGAGACGTATGAAACTATATGAAAAATCACGACTTCGTCTCCTTTCCTAAAAATATGCATCCATCAGAATTTCTCAATCTTAATGCCGCACTGCCGTTCTAAGATCTCTACACTTTTACTTTTTATAGAATGTCTTTCATTCCATAACTTCCAACTCTGAAGTTGCGGTCTGAAGAAAATGATTAAAAGAGTAGGGCTGCATTGCAATATTCATTCGTTATTGAATGGAAAACAATTCTCCTCTTTGAATACGATTGAAGCAGCGAATTCGATAGTATCATCATCATAATACTGTACTTTATACGCACACGTTAACTTCACGAGCTGGCTTGTCTGCTTAAGAGTCCCGAAGACATGTTGATGGTGACCTCCTGCAGAAGGGTCACGTCCGAGTGTCGGAGAAGAGAGAGGTATGAATGTATTTCTCCCAGTGTTCTCGCACCCTGTGTGTTGCTGGTGGCGTTCATGATGGTGGTGGCGCATACCTTAAAGCTATTTACTGTAGTAAATCGTGCAGGCTTGTAAAGTCGTAACAGCTTATTCATCAGTGACGTCATGAATGCAGTCTTTTGTTTTATGTTAGGTAATAGTAGTGTTGAGAGCAAAGGCTGGCCGGTTTCCTTAATGTAAAAATGGCCTTAAGATGTAGGGTGACTTTTGTTTATATGATCGGTGTGTTTGATTTTATGTTATTTAGTGTTAACGTCTCAGAGATTATGCAGGGATGGCGAGATTTATGGAGATTTGTTGTATAGGAAAGGATTTAAAACTGATTGCAACTCTCGGAAAGCACCATCGTACTATCAGGGACTGGAATGCTTTACCTACAGACTTACTAAAGGCTTTACCAATAACCAAAAATGTATTTAAAAATAGGCTTAAGGACTTTACTAATAGACGGTAGTATTATACACACTATTTAAAGGGTGTAATTGATGTTTTGTTATTTGAAGTGTTGTATCAGTGAAGAAGTGTGTTATGTCAGTGAAATGTGAAGTGTGTTGTGACAGTGAAGTGTGTTTGTGTCAGTGAAGTTGTATAGTTTATAGTGGCAGTGCAAAGTATTTGAACAGTGAAATGTTTTTGAAGTGTTAGTGAAATCAGGATAGTATCAGTGAAATGTGTCGTAGTTCCAGTGCAGTGAGTGAGTTGACAGTGAAATGAGTGTAGTGCTGAAAGGTAGTTGCGCATGTATGAACATGCCATACTCGTGGGTTTTAGTTCTAACTTAGGGTTAAGATACAAATTAAATTTACTTTAAATGTTATTTCAAGTGATCATGCTTCATTTAATTTAGGATGCTCATTGTTATTATTATTATTATTATTATTATTATTATTATTATTATTATTATTATTATTAATTGTCATTATTGAGTGTAATTAGTTACCACTGCCACCGGGTATTTACCCATTTGCAGTGTGAATACATACATACATACATACATACATACATACATACATACATACATACATACATACATACATACATACATACATACATACATATAGCCTATATTAACAGAGAGACAAACAGACAGACGGAATGTTCAAAACTATTTTTTCTGTATCAAGGATGATGAAAACATTGTGTATTCTTGAAATCTCTAAGTCGATTTTTGATGCAGTTTGTAGCTTATACAGTTGTGTGCTTCTCATTGCAAGTAAATGTCATTCATTCATTTTTAGTGAAAATTATTACATACGTGTCATTTTTACTTGGTTATTTAACGCCGCTATATCAACTACTGGGTTATTTAGCTTCGATGGAATTGACGACAACGAGATGGTATTTTGCGAGATGTGGCCGAGGATTCGTCATAGATTATTCGACATTCTCTTTACGGTTGGGGAAACCTCGGAATAAAAACCCAACCAGGTAATCAGCCCAATTCAGTCCGTATCAACAGCTAAACGCGCTATCGCCTGAGCTACGCCAGTGGCTACATACGTAGGCCTATCATGCACAGATAATGGTAAGAAATTGCTGTACAGTAGTGCAAAAAAAAAAACCGGACCGACCCTTGTAGCTGATTTCAGAGCCTTGTTCACTCCAGAGCACGATAGACTGGTAACTAAGACTTTCGTGGTTCGAATCCTGCCTGGGAAGGAAACTTTTTTTTTGTTCCTTATTCAAATTTATTCTCAATACTTTTCCATTGCAGCGATATTTTACTACTTAATTAACTTATTATTTCCAGAACATGAATTTTACCAGCAATCGAAAAATATTGGGAATAAATTTGAATAAGGAACAAAAAAAAGTTTCCTTCCCAGGCAGGATTCGAACCCCGAAAGTCTTAGTTACCAGTCTATCGTGCTCTGCAGTGAACAAGGCTCTGAAATCAGCTATAAGGGTCGGTCCGGTTTTTTTTTTTGCCACTACTGTACACAGGCAGACAGATAAACGAAATGTTCAAAATTACTTTTTCGTCAGCAGAGATACTGAAAATGTGTATACTTCTGTAGTACCTACTATAATACTTTGTCTTAAGATCTGTAAAATGGGTACTAAGCTGATAACAAAGAAACATACCGCACGAGGTTCAATAGCCTATAACGTAATGGCTATGGCCGACGATCTCTATTTGCTTGCTTGCTGTTATACCAAAACACTTGCTACCGGGCATCCTGAATTTACATTTACGTTGATAACAAATGGTCCTGCGCCGTGGCGTCGCGGTCTAAGGCATCCTGCCTAGGACTCGCGTTACGGAATGCGCGCTGGTTCGAGTCCTCATGGGGGAAGAAATTTTCTCATGAAATTTCGACCAGTGTATGGAACCGGTGCCCATCCAGCATCGTGATGCACTTGGGGAGCTACGATAGGTAGCGAAATCCGGTTGCGAATACCAGCTATAACGGCTGGGGGGATCATCGTGCTAACCACACGATACCTCCATTCTGGTTGGATGATCGTCCACCTCTGCTTCGGCATGTGGGCGTGAGGCCAGCAGCCGGCTGGTCGGTCTAGGCCCTTCACGGGCTGTAGCACCACGGATTATTATTATTGATAACAAGTGCGTCTAGTATATGAAATACGAAAAATCTGAAGTCAATTACTTAATATGTGGCTGCTTCGTTTTTGCGTGTCAAGTGGTTCAATGTCTTTAATGGCCATAATTATTACGTAATTACTATAATTAATAGAAACCGAGCAAATAATGAGGATTGTGAATGTACGACACCGGGAGCCAACACATTACCTCTGTAACAAAATGATCGAGTCCGTAGACCTGAAGGTGAGTCCTTCACCGCTGTAACCTCGAGATGCCTTTGCAGCTAATGACATTCATTATCAAGTCGTCTAATTACAATAGTTCTATAGGAAACAATGTTGTCAACGGGAACGGATGTGTTATGGAAAAAAAATGTATGGGGTCAGCTAGTCTAATGAGATTAAATATGAAGGTTAACACTTTTTGTTAAGGAGATGTACGCTATTAACACTTTCATTATCGTTGTACCGAGCAAGGTGGCTCATTGTCAGTGATAACTACTGTAGACCTCGAAGTTTAGGTTAAATGCCTATTTTTTCCTGTAGGGATAAACTAAAACTAGTTAAATATCTTCACATTTTATATAAAATATTAACGTTTGAAAGCTGTTTTAAGGTGCCTAAAATGCCTATTTTACCCATTGAGACCTAATTTTAAAGTTTTAGAGCCTAAAATTGCTTATTTATATTTGTTACGTAGGCTATATATTTTTTAATTTTCGCTCTGAGAAGAGGCAAAGCTTCACAATAGAAAATTACAGAAAAAAGTTATTATGTATTGCAATGCCAATCATGAATAATGTATTAATTGTAAATTCATTGGTAAATTAATTAATTTAATTGTAATACGAGTATTTATGTATTAGCAGCCTTAGAGCAATGAGGCCGATGAATTCATTAAAAATTACGTACCAGTATTCATAATTTAAGATTTAACAAAAATAAAGTTTCTAACCGCAATATTTGTTAACTTTTTTTTGTCACTTATACCGTAATGCTTAATACTCACTAATTAATTGCATTTTTATAGTTACTGTAGTTTGTGTGGATAGAAATTACATTTTAGCTGCATAAAATAGTATTTTTAGGTGCCTAAATCTATGTTTTAGTGCCTATTTTGATCAATTCAGGACCTATTTTATGTGCCTAAAATCCGAGGTGTAATGATAACACTTTGACCTCGTTGTCGGGATTAAGGCGCCGGGTTCAAATCCCCGGTCGGTCAATCTCATAGGGGTTTTTAATAGTTCTCTCGATCGTTAAAAAACAATAAACTATTACTTAAAACTCAAACTCTAAGTTAGTGCCCACATTCATTACAGACCAAATGCAGATAGCTACTCTACCAAGGAGTGCATCTCATATAGCAACACACAAAAAGTTTGCCAAGACAGACTGGCTTGGATTACATTGTTACTTCGGCGGCCGAGAGCTTTCTTAACTCTTAAGGCTTTATATTAATAATCAGGGAACGGATTTATATGGACTAAAAATATATGAAATATGTAAATATATATGTAGTTATTTTTACCAAAATATGGAATTAAATATGGATTTTTACCAAAATATGGAATTAAATATGGACTTAAAATTATAAAAAAATGACTATGTACGTTAAATATTGGTACATTTTAATCAAACTAAACAAAAAATATAATGGACGTACCTTATCTTCCAATGTAGTTTCAACAAAACACAATTTTTATTGTCTGTTACCATAACAATAGGTTACAAACATTTCTTTCAAGTGCTGAAAAGTGAATCTTCTTCTATTGTCTCTGAGGATAGATTTATACTGACTAAAAGAGCGTTCGACGT
This sequence comes from Periplaneta americana, assembly GCF_040183065.1. Classification (NCBI taxonomy): domain Eukaryota; kingdom Metazoa; phylum Arthropoda; class Insecta; order Blattodea; family Blattidae; genus Periplaneta; species Periplaneta americana. The sequence goes on along the minus strand of NC_091133.1, from coordinate 73,712,605 downwards.
CACAAGAAGTAACTGGTACATAATTCAATTTCACAATGTCTGCTGGGGATAAGTCCAAGTTAATCTTCACTGTTGATTCACCACTCATCACAGCAACAACCTTTTGTAGTTCTTCATATCCAGGGTTTTTTGAAAGTACAGTGTCCACCTTAGCTCTTACTGCATCTGCAACTTTACCTCTACCACGATTCAGTTGTTCCACAGTACTATTTATAATTTCAAAACTTTCAGATAGTGAAAGGTGCCTATTTTGGAGACTTTTGAGCGTTTTTATGATGCATGAAAATGTATGCTGAATGTGAGCTAAGTCATTCTTCACACTTATGTCACAGGTAACTGTTTTCGCAGTATCAATTGAGACTGCATCTTCAGAGTCCAATGCAAGGAGAACATTGTTAATAGAGTCTATATGTTCGGCATAATATTCAACTGCTTCTAGCCATGTACCCCATCTAGTTAAAATTGGCTTTGGTGGCAATGGAATTTCAGGGTACATTTCTTTCAACACGTTAACTCTACTGGGAGCTTTGAGAAATACTTTTTTCACTGATGAAATCAACAAATCTACTTTAGGGAAATTGTCTCTGACCACTTCTGCCACACGATGAAATGCATGCGCCACACAAGTAAAATGAGTCAATTTAGGATATACAACAGATAATGCTTGTCCAGCTTTGACCATATAAGGGGCAGCATCGCTAATAAAGAATAACACATTATCGTACATAATACCCTTTGGCCACAGGATACCCATAGCTTCGTTGAACAGTTTAACTATAGTTTTGTTATTGCACTTTTCTAGAACATCACAATGTAAAAGAATTCGTTCAGAATATTGTTCACTTAACAAACCGATAACTACATTACCAACAAGTCTACCTTCTTTGTCGGGAGTCTCATCAATGGAAACCCAAATTGAACTATCTTTAATTTCATCTCTTATCTTCTGTATTGTCTCATCGTAGATGGATGGAGCATACGTCTTCCTAAGTGTTGACTCATCCGGGATTGTATGTTGAGTATATTTTTCAAGGAATTCCCTGAAGACCTTATTCTTTAGTTTGTAGAGAGGAATATCAGCAGAGATGAGAGAACGGCACAGGTCGATGTTAAACTCAGATCTTACATTCGATGTTGTTGATTGTGTTAAAAACAATTGTCTCTGCTTGGAATTTAGTTGTTTGTTGGCCTGATGTTTACTAGTTGTAATGTGTTGTTGCACCAGGAACTTTTGTGTAGATGATACTGCACACTGACACAAATTACAAAATAATATTTTATTGTCAGTTGATAAACCATCTTCTTTAAATTCTGAAATGTAACTTGTTAGTTTTGATTTTAAATTGACTGAATGACGTACTTTTGGCATATTTACCGTCTTTATAGTATGATTTACAAAACTGAACCTATGTGTACTCTGACTGGCATTTAACTGTTGAGCTGCACAACTGAAGTCTGTTAAAAATTTTAAATTAAATTAATACAGTTTTGTAACTTACTTTCCCATTGTTGATAGGACTGCTAATTTTCAAATAACTCTGATGTTAAAGGGATTACTGAACATGTGTTTAAATCTCTATTGTTGAAATGTATTTTTAAAAGTTAATGGAATTTTGTTTTGTTTTATTGTTAAACCTAATATAATATGGACTGTTTTATATGAAATATGGAAAATATATGGAAATTAACGAAAATATGTACTAAACTCTAAAATATGGAAAAATATGGAAAATAAAAGTAGGATTTTTCAACCCTACACATTGTGAAACATAAAGATAATGCAAAATATAAATTATATTAGCTTTATAAGTAAATATGTATTTACATATAAATCCTTTCCCTGTTAATAATAATAATAATAATAATAATAATAATAATAATAATAATAATAATAATCATCATCATCATCGTCATCGTCGTCATCGTCGTCATCGTCATCATCGTCATCAACCAGTTCAAGTTTTGGACCTAGTGATCCGTTGCTGTCTCTAGGGTTTCATAAGGTATAATTGTTACATCTGTATGAAGAAGTACCATATACCTGTCCACACGCTCTTAAGGTGGCAGCCACACCGCTGATCTTTCCTGGCGATAGTCTTGCAAACTATCCTGAAGAGTATATTATTACAGTGAAGTCTCAAATGGTAGAAATTCGGATTGATTAATAATAATAATAATAATAATAATAATCATCATCATCATCGTCATCATCATCATCATCATAAAGTGATAATCATTGTCTTCAGATAATGATTAACAAAATCAGACTTCTGTGAATACGAAATCTTCATCACGTCGGCGTCGTCCCTTCTTTTGCAAACTCGAGGTGTTTTTGCATTTTTTAAATCCAAATCTGGCCTATTTTCTGCGAAAAAAAAGTCTAGTTTCAACTTCCATCAGTAGATACATAGTTCAATGAATTTTTTCTTTTTACAATGTGTACATATATAGCCTATATATTTAATTTCAGGGAATTTAATGCAACAGTTTAAAAACATATTCAGTATTCATCTGTGACTATCGTAATTGTTTTGAGTTTCTTCCAGAAAATCCTGTAAAACTTTTTTTAATCGTGCACACTTAATTGCATGGCCACAAAAACAAACTCAGTGTTCGTCGTATTATACGTAGCTGAATTTTCCAAGTTATTTTTGTGAAGTGATGTGGACTATAAATCAGTTTTATTTATAAATCCATTGGATAACAAAAGGCTCAAGCATCATTTTCGATTTGTTTTGAACTCTTACCACAGCGCCACGGTGATAATAATTTGAAATTCTGGAAACGGTGTTTACGTAATATTTCATGTCACTGTTGCACCAAATACTTCTATATTGGTCGTTCTTTGGGTGATATCCACTGGCTTGAGTAAAATTACCATTATTTTCGATTTTAAAGGAATGTGTCACTTTCGAATAGGGCTAAGCACCGGTACGGTAGTGAGGGGTCGCAATTAGAAGTCTCGCTCAAAAGTGGGTCGTGCCTTCAAAAATTTTGGGAACCACTGACTTAGAGTAAACAACATTTGCGCCACCGGCGTGGCTCAGTCGGTTAAGGCGCTTGCCTGCCAGTCTGAAGTTGCGCTCGGGCGCGGGTTCGATCCCCGCTTGGGCTGATTACCTGGTTGGGTTTTTTAGAGGTTTTCCTCAACCGTGAGGTGAATGCCAGGCAATCTATGGCGAATCCTCGGCCTCATCTTGCCAAATACCATCTCGCTATCACCAATCTCATCGACGCTAAGGGTGGTATTCATAGACATTTCGCAGCACGCGCTACTAGCGTACTAAGCTAGCCCCGGCTATCCACTGGTTACTAGTACAGAATTCAAATCATATCCTATCGCTAACACTGGTTTATGAATACGAAAAACGCTGATAATCCACCGAAAGCCCGCGCTAAAAATGTCTATGAATACGGCCCTAAATAACCTCGTAGTTGATACAGCGTCGTTAAATAACTAACTAAAAAAACATTTGCAAGTGTACATAATTATTATGAAATATTGATAAACCATTTATAGATCTACAAAATTTCAAGTAGGCTATTACATGAGATTTTTTCTACCAGTTAACTGATATAGAAGTATAGGGGTATAGGGATGTAATCGTGCTGGACATAGAACGTCTCTAAACACTTCAGCCCAAAGAGGCTTTTTGTGCAACATTAAAATGTATTGCGTGCCTACTGTGCTGACCGGCTAAGCCGGCCCCGCAATCTGCCAAACAACGCATTACAATCCAGCCTTCAAATCCTTAGCCTATAGGCTACCATAACTCTGATCGTGATCCGTCGTTCTCACATAGCTACCTAACGTGATTGCCTATGATATCTACTATGTGTAAGCTCTGTCTGGTGAAGAGAAGAACCTGTGGGGCTTCGGTACTAGCTAGCGTCGTGAATTACAAGCTCTATGTTGGTTCAAGTTTGTCGAGTATGACGAAGTTCGATATTCGCCTATGTTCGCTTTGCAGAGGGAGGCCTGTCTGTTTATTCCACCTTGTTATAAAAAATATTAACTGTCCACCATGTTTTAACCGCTTAAGGATTTTAGCACATATCTTGCTATTAGTTTTTCATATGAAATAAAACGAAGCTTGTAATGTCATGGTTGCCTCTCTCATGTTCGAACATTGCAGGACACTATTCGATATCTTTTGTGCAAATTAATGAGTAGTCTAGAACCTGTTATCATTGATATCCACAAATCTCTGAATAAACCGCGAGGAAGTCTATTGTATCGGAGGGCAGTTTCGACGTCACACGCACAATGGAGATGCACCATTTTTCAAGACGAAGATAATCATGGAAGGGTCATTGTGGAATGATGTGGTAGAATGACGAGGGAAAAACGGGAAAATTCCTAGAAAAACCCTCACAACTTTGGCTTTGCCCACCACAAACAAAACTCACCATAGCCGTGATTCTAAGTCGGGTTCGCTGTCGTCGCAAGCCAGCTACCAAAGCGACTAGGTTTACTCTGTCTTAGCCATTCATAAGCCGCGGGACTTCCTGATCACGTGGTCAGAATGTTTCGAGGTCAAAGAGGGCAATTACAAGATAAAGCTATATTTTATTTAATGACGCTTTTATGTACAGATATTCTACGTCGAAATCGAACTTGAAGTAAAAATGGCTGACCAAGTTTGCCTAGAGTCCCCTACTAGGTTTAAGGTTCTTTCACGTGCCGTAAAATATATGATACAGGACACCCAGTTTTGCTTCTTTCTCAGGGAAAGTCAAGCTAATGATATTATTCCCTCGGTTGGGTATGAGCCCGCGAAACTAGGATCCAACGGCTATCAAAATAACTACAACACCGAGGATGACACTACACACTTAATTTATATAGAATCGAATTCGGTTTCGCTCGTTTTTAGCTGGAAATTCTACCGGTTGAGGACCTTATCTCATACATAAGGAACTATTGTTTATGGCTCAACATTTTCCGAACCCACACTCTCTTCGCAACTGGTTATTTCGGCCAGATTATGAACACTACGTATTCGAAGACAGTGCAGCCAGCGATTTTATTTCACTCTTTGTCAAGATTTTATAGATCGATCTTATCCAAAATTCTGCACACACTGTTGGAAGATAAGCAAAACGATTTCGAATTCCCACACTTAGAAGTCCATATACGAATATGGTAGTCTGCAGCACACTCTGCCCTTTTGACCTTTACACTCACTTGCGTATTCCAACTGTTAGCAGTGCTCGCGGTTACAACACAGCATTAGCTTGTATGTAAAGTGGCTATTGTTGCGAATTTTTAACTGAATTCGATTTCAGACATCAAGGATTCATGGCCAGCGCTTCAACAGAGGAACAGAAGTACAGTTCTTTCATAGTAAAAGTTGAAGTTGTGGAAAGTAACCAGTACACAACTTGAACTGTTGTTGCTCTCACCGGTAGAGGAGAATTCTTCGAGTTCAATAAAGCAGAGTTAGATAAAGATGCGATATACTCGTATAGGCCTATTACTTATGGTGTCATGCGCAAATCTGGCGTTTGCTCGATATATGACGACTGGAACTCCAATGATTGTTTTATGTTACTACGAAAAAATAGTTCCCATTACAAATTCGTTTACTGCAGTGTAATATTTATAAATACTCGACACTATCTTCGAAATGTACTGAATTGCTAATATATATTCACAAAATTCTCGTAAATTTGTCCATAGCACAACGTAACTTGTTTTGTCACATTTAACGACACTGTATCAACTTTGCGGTAGTCTGGCGTCGACAGAGTTGATTATAGTAACATGACTCATGGAATTCGCCGTGGAATTAACTGAAATTCAGCTTACGATTGGGAAAAACGTAAGCATGTAGTCAGTCCAAGCGGGATTAGAATGCTTGCCCGAGTGAAGACTCGAGATTAGAGATGGCCGATATTTCACAAACCGATATTTTGTCACAGGTATTTTTTTGTCACAGATAAACCTGTGACTGATGACGCGAAATATCTGTGACAAAATATCGCTATCGAAATCTGCTCCGTATTCAGTACTCTGTGACTGTTGCAACGTCTGCGACTGATATTTTCTCCTCTACGTCGTGGGTTTGCGCATGCGCATGATACAATAACAGCAATCGGGCGGTGGTATTTGATTATTTTTTCGTGATATTTTGTTCAATATTATTTTTTTCAAAGTGATGATGTGTTGCAAAGTTATTAGCGGCATTATAATAATATAATCATGAATCTGACATTTTGTTTTCATATTAAGTCTGAATATATGTTTTATAACTATTTTATATATTCCCCCGAGATCTTCACATTTTCATATTACTGTGAATATATATTAATGTATAAGTATTTTCCACTCAATTTTTACGCAGTAACAATATTTTTTTAGTTATACTATTAATTACAAACAGAATAGTTACAGGAGCCTACATTATTTTATTAACTTTACATGTACTTCTCTCATTTATGTATGATCCAGTTTTAATGTATAGCTCTAACACGAACAGTGCAGGGTAGTATTAATTAAAATAATTAAACTTAAAATAAAATTATTTGTAATAAGTTCATTACCGGTATGTTGTTTATGGTTATTAACTCTTAGGAAATCGCACAGTGCTTTCTAACATTGGTACTCGTGTGGGGTGTTATTTCACCCAATTAATAGGCCTAATCAATGTTCTAAACTTGATATTTAGTGATACTTTTCTAGATATTGTTAAAATCATCAACTTGCAAGTAATTTTCAACTTTTAAATATAATAATATGGGGTAGTGAGCAAAAATTGTCAATTTTATAAATTCCAAAAAGATCTGACATCTAGCAGACACTGCTCCAACAAATCGTTCTCATTGCCCTTGCACACTTTTAAAATAGACCTACACTTACACATAAATGGGATAATTAATTACATTTGAAAATAAGGGGTATCAAACGTAAATCATGTTAGTTCACTCCGTGTCACTGAACGTTATGCTCTTCCGAACTTTCGAAGCATTTCTCACAGGCCGACAACAGCACCTATAGAATTAAAACCGAACGAGATAAAACTTTTGGCTAAACTAACCTTGAGGTAGTTTCCTTCGTATTCCCCTTATACACCTTGCATATACGAATCTGTGACAGGTTAGGTATGGTTAGTTTAGGCTTTGTTATGCCTTGGATATACGATCAACTGCATCTCCACAAACAATCAAATTCAACGATTTTCACTTCCTAAATCACCGAAACTACCTCAGCGCTAGTTTAACCTGAGGAACTGTCTCTCCACAAAAAAATTCTTTATAAATGCAATGATTTTCACATCCGAAATTGCCGAAACTACTTCAGCGCTAGTTTCACCATCTTATTATAAATGATATAGTGATTACACGATTTAAATAATAATAATAATAATAATAATAATAATAATAATAATAATAATAATAATAATAATAATAATACCATTGGTTACCAATACTTTATCTTGTGTAAAATCCTGTCTGAACAACTGTCTTGTTCTGTAATTATTTTCTATTGTTTTTCCGAATACTTATGTTTCGTTAATTTTTATTGACTCAATATTATAATGTTAATGCACGACTTAATTTATCGATTATATTATATACAATAAAAAGGATCAATTTTTAAAACGATTAGGATAATCACATAACCTCAATTTCTCCGTACCCAACTACATTAAAAATTATCAACTGATTCCATATCTACAATCAACTACGATATATACCTCTTGGTATATAAGGTTAACTTTTTACATGTTACTGTTCACCTAGATTAGTATTTATTTGTTAATGGTACATGTACATAATTTATTTGTTGGATTTTCCCATATAAACCACTGAAGTGTGGCGTGTATAGAGATATCGTATTCACATTGAACCACTGCACTGCTCTTCAATATTTTCTGTTAATTTTTATCGGTGTGACAAAATATCGGTATAATTCATGCATATTGTGCTTACTTAGCGATATAAAATATCGATGTGACAAAATCACAGATAAAAGTCACAGATATTTAATTGTCACAGTCACAGTTGTCACAGATACTTGAAAATATCGTTTAAGCTCAACTCTACTCGAGATACGAAACTAACTCGCTACCCCTGAGCTACGACGATGGAAACTAATTCGAATCATGCCACAAAATATTATATTTCTGGTAATTCTAATATAGAATTTCTTTTATATGTAATCCAGTAAACGGAAATGTAGGCCTATCTTCTTATTTGTGTTCATAGTAAATTATTTGTTTTACGTAAATATTTAAATAATAGTCAAAGAAAATAAACTGTAAACGTTGACATCATATGCAACATGTTAAGGGAATTCAATTGTTGCTAAACTCGTGGAAATTACATATGAAGGGTACACGGGAATAACGAACAAGGTCCATCAAAAATCGAAATTGAGTTAATAGTGCCATCTGATAGTAGAAGGGGAGTACTTTCATGTGGCTGCATTGGTTTTATGTAAGAATGAAAATTGTCCTCAGTATTCTGCGTTGAAGTTTCTGTATACTTTGGAAGAATGAACAATGTCACATCCATCCCAAGAAAGAACGAACAATGTCCATTTTAAACACAGAAACTAATGCAGACAGCCGTTACAAACTTGATCTTAGAGCCATAGCACATTGCTGGTTAGTTTATTTTTACATATGCCAATACGATCTGTATTATATAATAATAATATTATTAAATGATTGTGTGATGTTTAGCTGTTATTCCACGTGACAATAAATTATATTAATTTTCATTAGAACTACTTGTGAGCATAATACAAACAGCTGTACTATTCCAGTGTTCAGATGTCAGTGGTAGGGTATTGATTATTTCCTTTATTATAGCTACTTTTATGGTACATATTGTAGTGTTTGTGGTTAGTGCAATTTATTTTTATAATGTCTGACGTTAGAGAAAATGAATTATCCGGACCCATTTCACGTCCTGTAAATTCAAGGAAAAGAAAAGTTACAGGACGTGTTAGAGATGCATAAAATAATTCGTGATGAGTCATATTATGGGAGAAGACTGTAAATGTTCTCGTTTTCCATGTTTTCAGAAAATAAGCCAAAGTGAAAGAAGCGATCTTATTAAACATTTCAATGAATTAGCATCATATGACACTCAAAATGCTCACCTTTCAGGACTAATTTCGGTACTTCCTTTGCAAAGAAGAAGATCCAGAAAAACACAAGCCGAAGCTGATTTTCATAATTTTTCTTACAGATATAAAATGCGAATAAACAAAGATGGGCAAAATACTGATGTTCCCGTTTGCTATAAAGCATTTATTGCTCTACATGGAATAACAGACAGACGTTTAGTCACTTTGAAAACGTCATTGGCTACTACTGGAAAAGCCCATACAGAAACAAGAGTTAAACATGGAAACAGGCCTCACCAAATGAAAGGAGAGATTTTATCTAAAATTTGTCACCACATTCAATCACTTAGAGGTCAGAAAGTCCACTAATCTCGTCACGATATCCGAAGGTCGTATCTTCCAGAGAACTTGAATATTTCTAAGCTGCTTAAGTTACACTTAGAAAAATTTCCTGCGAACTCAATGTCTTACGAGCAATACAGAGTAATTTTTGTCACTAAATACAACATTAGCTGACATTTCACACATTAAATCAGAAATTTCCAATGAAAAAGATGCAAGTAAATTAGATAATTTTGAGAAGGAGAAACAAAATTTGATTTGAAAGAATGAATTGCACAAGAGAAAAGGACAGAAATTTTATGAAGTAAAACGGGCTGCATGTCTAAAATCCAGGAAGTAAGAGTATAAAGAAGCTATCTGCATGGATTTCCAAAAGAATTACCAGTTCCAAACTTTTGAACTATTGGGGGCTATTATCGTCGACAGCTGCCCTTTTATTCTTGTAACATACATACGCTGTCAACAGGAAGACATGTATGACCAAAATATTTAAAGTAAAGGCTCTGATGAAGTTTGCTCTAAGATATGGCACCACTGTATGAATATTGTACCAAGCTGCGTTAGTGAACTCCGTATTTTCTACGATTCTTGTTCCGGACAAAATAGGAACTTTACGGTATTTAGATTTTGTCATTATGTAGTACATACTAAGAAGAGATTGATGCTCAGTGGATCAGATTTCTCACTCGTACGTGGAATGTGACAAAAACATGGGAATTGTCAATCAGAGAGCAAGGTGTGAAGTACCCGATGATTGGAGGCAAGAGATTGCGAATTCTAGGAGGAAACCAAACCATTCATCATTGTAAACTGTAAACAGCTAAAGGCAATGTACAAGGAATTACAAATTTTGAAAAATGTTTGTTCTCCAACTGCTATAGAATATTTCAGTCTTCCTCCCATCAATGACGAGTCACAAGAAGTCAATAACAGTGAATGAGACGATTTTATAGTTCAATCTATTCATTCACAATGGAAAATTCAGTGCAATCAGATTAGTTTGTAGATTTGTTTTCCAATAATTGTTTGGAACAATGAACACTCAAAGATAAAAATATTTATAATGGATCAACAATATTTATAACCTTTAAAAAGAATACCCTACACGAAAGTAAACATGCGCTACATTTTTTTGAAAATATTATGCCTGATTCCATTCCCAACAAATATTCAATTAAATTGTGACATTGTTCGTTCTTCCCGTTTATAAAACGTAGCAAAGTAGACTTTTTGCAGTTTTGCATTGTTGTAATTCATAAAATCAAAACAGTATTTTGTCACATATTTGCTTTATAATGGTACATTCTTGTGTGATAAAAAATAACAATAAGTTAACAATAAACTATACGTTTCAAGTCCTCAAACTTTAAATTTCATTTATCTCAAAATTATTCTGAATGGACCTTGTTCGTTATTCCCGTGTACCCTTCATATGTGAGATTATAAAGTAGCCTACATATTCTACCATTTATTTCTTGAAAAGGGGCTGTAAGTGACTGCCACTGAGATGCAACTGTGCTTCGTCAGACATTCACAAAGGTTAGTAAAATCATCTTCATCCATGCAACTTAAAATCTCCTCAGAAAAGATCTTCGGTTGAGAATGGGAATAATGCGATGATTTAATTGATGTAGCCTACCACCTGTATTTTGTACGAATGAAAATGTAAGCAGCGTGAGCAGATGGGACAGGATCATGGCGTCATAAATTAAAATGACCAAATTCACGCCTAGTAGCTCAAAACTGTCGTTGTTGTAAAAGCTTTTAATTGCAAAGACACGTGGTGTATCCTTTACCTTTCCATGTTGGCTAAATGGCATTGTAATGGCAACAATGTGCGCGCAGTTTATCGGCCCTCAACTGTGCTGTGAGAGATAAATTCTCCTTAAAATCTCCCGTTCTTCTGCCGGATTCGATATAGGCCTAAGCATGAACTTGCCATCGTGTTTCGAAATATTCGCGTTAATATTCGAATAAGTTATTATCATGGATTTCAAATATCGAAACTTCTTATATTCCCTTGACGTATCCGTGCACTTAGACTTAAGGCCCATTCACAATGAAAATTAAACATAACCGTAACATAAACACAGAAGTTTGCGCCCAGGCTACCAAATGGATCATTCACAATGATTCACATAAGCATTGACATAAACATTACCGTAAGACGTTAGCATGAAAGTCTGCAAACTCCAAACTTTCATGCTTATGCTTACGTGATTTGCAAACAGAACACAATCGTGGAGCGCTGAAGTATACGACAGAATATGAGGAAATGGCGTCGTTGTTATGTTTCCATGGTTACCAAGTATGTTTGCTGTTATGTCTATGTTCCCATCGTGAATGATGGTATGACTTCTTGATTTTACTGTAACGTTAAGTTAACGCTTACGTTATGTTTAATTTTCATTGTGAATGAGCCTTTACTTTGGCCCGATATAGCCTAATAGCCTATGCGACGATTGTTCAAATCCGACAGATGGCTTGGGCGGCAATCTGAATCCGATACTGACAGGTGTGCCATCCTGCATCAGCTATGACAGCTTTGTTCCGTCCTTAGATGAGTATCTGATAAACCCCTGGAGCCCCATACCCCTCGTAAATTAGCATAGAGAACTCGTACTACCCCCAGGACTTTATCGCATCCTGTTAACTCTTGTAGATTATAGCTGAAGCGAGGGGAAGCCTGGTGAAATGATAGCAGGAAACGGAAGTACCCCGATAAAAACTCTCTGCAAAGTCTGGTTTGTTAACAACCGAGGATCGAACCCAAGTGACCCTGGTGGAAGACCTGCGCGCTAGCGTTTGAGCCACAGACGCGGTATTGTATTGGTTCTGTAGTTTACAATTTCCTTTAAAATCTCAGAAAAGGTTATTCTAGATTCTATACACTAGCAATCAAAGTTACATGTGTGCATGATTCTCCGGTCAACTGCGAAGCAAATTTTTGTTACTCCTACAGATTTTGGTTGAGATAGGGCGGTACAAGGCGCCGTCTCGGTGTCAGTTCTCAAAAGCACCGCCCTTCTCATGCAGAGCTGTACAAGAAAGCGCATCGTATTTACGCCCTGAATGCCTGAAATGTTATGACAGGCTTTGCGTGTGCTAACAAGTCTACCGACATAACGGGTTTGTAATGCCGAAGTTAAGCTAGTTAAAATACAAATAAAACAACTTGACACCTCATACAATGCAAATGCCTAGCCTATGGTACTTCTGGAATTCTGTTGTCCAAAACGAATCTTCACTCTCTGTAGTTGACACTTCATCGTATGTATCAAAACTTATTTGATAACACACGTTTCTGTTTAAGTCATTGACTGGTTGCTTGCTAATGCGTTGCTGTCCCACTTGTCTGGAGTTCGATATCCTAGACTTTATGGAACTGTACTTTCTCGTTTTGTGACACAAAAACTACTATGATTAATCAAACTGCTTTTGCTGTAATGAAATACATGTATTCAACTATTTTAACACCGAAGGATTGAATTTGTGACACAAAAACTACTATGATTAATCAAACTGCTTTTGCTCTAATAAAATACATGTATTCAGCTCTCTTAATACCGAAGGATTGAATTTAACACACCGGTACTAATTAATGTGCCTCCAGATTTTCTGTCGTTTTTTTTTTAATTTATACTTCATATTACATAACATTTCATATGTAAGGCCTAAAAGAATAATTAAAATTTGTTTATTTTTGATGACTAGATATTGCATCGTAGTCTAAGGGATTTTGGAATCGCGTTGCGGAATGACCGCTGATATGAGTTTTCATGAGGAAAGAAATTTTCTCGTGAAATTTCGGTCAGTGTATGGAACCGGTGCCCACCCAGTATCGTGATGAATTTGGAAGCTAAATTAGGTGTAGCGAAGATCACGTAAATGTAGTTCCTAAAAGTATAGTTTGCCCGTCTCTTCAGTGTTGCCAATTAATATCAGGTCTCACCAAAGAGAGTAAAATTACAATACTACGTACTGAAATAATAATAATAATAATAATAATAATAATAATAATAATAATAATAATAATAATAATAATATAGTATTAAAATAACAGTGTCTTGCTTGTTTACTTATTTACCACACCTCATGCAACGAAATACTAGTAGTCAGAAAGTACCGGAACTTCGGGTGGCAACGCCATGCTCTGTAGGCAACTTCTCTGCCTCGTCCGTGTGGTATGTAACCTACTCTCCAGGGGTATAGACTCAGTGCGGCTGCGCATGAGAATGGGGAAGACAAACTTAGCCAGAAACCAATCGAAATACAGCGCAGCTCTCAGCTTCGTTTAGTGAAGACAGTGCAGATATCCGCTTCGGTTAGTGAACACGTGTAGGAATATGTGGTAAAATGAGCTTGAAAGAGGATAGAGGTAACATTAAGTTTTGTGTTAATCTCGGTAAAACGTTTACTGAGACTTTGGCACTCATGCGCCAAGCATATGGAGAAGAAGCGATGTCTCGGACCCGAGTGCATGATTGGCATAAGCGCTTCACAAGTAGCCGTCCTTCATCGGATGATGATCCACGTTCAGGAAGACCCAGATCGGCAAGAACAGACGAAGTGATAGCTCGAGTTGCGCAAGAATTCAGACGAGACCGTAGACAGTCAATAGATGATGTAGCTACTTTGTTAAGCATTTCGCATGGTTCTGTGCAGTCCATTCTCCACAGTGATTTTAAAATGCAACGTATGTGTGAGCACGTTGTTCCAAGAAGCCTAACAGATGAGCAGCGAGAACAGCGGCAACTGTAAGTGGAGACCCGATTAGCAGGGTAGACCAGGATCCAACTCTCTTTCACAGAGTGATCACAAGTGACGAGACGTGGTGTTTCCTTTACGACCCGCAGCCAAAGCGGCAGTCTTCAACCTGGAAATCTCCCGGCTCATCACTGCAAAAGAGATTCCTTTCCTCGATCTTTTCCATCATCATTCATAGCATTCCCCGATCGCTAGCTGGCGCGAGGGGAGCTGGTCTAGGGACAAGCGTGGTTGTCTGCTTCGGAACCTGGATACTCAGGTCGTGTCTCAAAGCTCAAGTCCATACTACACACTAGTGACTAGCAACTAGGTGACTTGTAAACTGCACACTAGGGAGCTTTGGACATGTGTGCTTGAAACATGGCCTTCTTCATAGATTATTTTTCTAAAAACCATGACATCACGGTGCAGCACTAAATTAAGAAGGCAGTGTCCTAATGCAGTTTCATTACGAATTATGTGGAAAAGATAAGGACTTAATATATTACAATAATGTTTAAAACATTGTACAGAAGGTACTAACAATGCCAGTGTTCAAAGTTAACGTGTTATTCGACATTATATTTACATTATTTCACTTCCAAAGCATTTTCAGATTTAATAACGCCAATTGCTGATGAGGTATCCATGTTTGTTTAGTGAACAAGTCAGCAATCAAGCAAGCATTTTCGGTTACTAGCTACTACGGACTTGATTGCTATGCACTATGTATCTTTGGATCATAACTTCTGACGTCACATCCGGCTATTTAGTCAACAATCTAGTTCACTTCAGCTGAAAATGTAGTTTTGAGACACGGCCTCAGCAAGCCTTAGCGTAGTCAGCCTTATGTGGATTGAGAATGCACCGAGCTGGGGATCGGCGTAATGTTTATCCCTGGTGCAGCGTTAATGTTCGCGTCCCCCTTTTAATAAAATAATAATAATAATAATAATAATAATAATAATAATAATAATAATAATAATAATAATAATAATAATAACTGTTTGAGAATAGGCTTATTATGGAAATAAATCTATAGGCTATTTTAAAGCTTTATAGATGTAACTTCTCTGTAGAACATTTGTTTGCAGATCTTTGTGTAATTTTGATTACAGTTACATCTGGCGATTCATTAAACAATCAAACAAATCAGTGCATAAATAAGTAAGTATCGGTACACTTGCAAATGCTTAAAACATTTTAAATAAAATAATAATTTTTTTTGAACTGAATTATAAGAAATATAGTTATCTGTTTTGGATCGATGTGATAAGTAATACAGCTTCTGACTATCATGTCATTTACTAAGTTCAAGAGGCACTCTTAAAATTCATTTGTGATAAAATAAATTGCGCTTGATTATTGGACTACGTTCATGCCTTTGAATATCTGATTAAAAGAAGGTGCATGAAGGAATGCATTTACATCGTGTTAATACCGTGCTCGCAAGAGAAGCATGTTGAACTAGCCGTTATCCAATTTTATGCAGTCGTGGACGACTCCTCAGGCTTCTGGCACGCGCTGCTCTGTCATCAAAACTTGGCAAATCCGCTTGGAACGCCCATCTTGATGTCCGTCCTACGATATTGCATAAATAAGTTATCATTTAAGGCGGGTCGTAGCGATAACTTATGGGGTTGTTCGTACTCGGGAAAATTATGGTCCATATGCCGGATGTGGCCCACACAATGAATTATTTAATTCCCGATCTTGTTCGGGCTACAGGTGAATGTAATGTCAGGTACACTGTCATAGATTGGTTCAACTTCTGATATTAGTGGAACACTCGTGTAGCCATTATCGAAGACTGAAGGGAGATGGAAGGTAGTTGGTAAGATTGATTGGACAAAACGCTCAGTAGCATAATGGATTGGTATTTGAAAGTCGAATTTTAAAGCCAGATACACTTATCGTGACTTTCTATTTATTTATGAATTATACCAAACGTAAAATGTAGCTTTATGATGATATAAAATTAATTTCGAGATTTTTCCAGGATTATAATGTTACCAGCATCCACCATCTCTGATACAGAAAATTATTGGTTTCCACATGCCGTTTATCTGTGTGTGTGTCAGTCCGTCTGCGTACGATATGTCCTATACAATAAATTTAACTTCTAATGTATCGTGTGTTTTTTAATGACATTTGTTACTCTTGCTACTGTTGCGGTTGATGTGATACCTTTCGAATTTGATGACAAGTTGCTGCCTTCAGAGGATAGTTTTCGTTAAAGACAAATCGATGAAACTGATTACAGAGAAACTTGCAGTTTAATAGTGTAAGGAGCTCACTTTCATAGTTTCAAGTTTCAGTCTATTTCTCTTATCTGTGCATAGGATTTTTATTGCTGGAAACAAACGATTAATTACAGTATTGCTAATAAGAATAGCAATAATAAATCTCACACTTTTCAACAAATTTTGGAAAGTCACTGGGAAATAATTTCCCCCATTTCTCTGTCGATAGGCCTATGCATATAGTCCTGAATGAACACTTCTTTATCAATACTGATAACAACGAATTCAGCTTGTGTTTTTTACTTATTTTCAGATGTTTACATAATAGCAACTCAACAATAAGAAAGAAAACACTAGCTGAACAGAGATTGACTGTATAATAACAGAGTCTTTATAGGAAATCATCTGTATTTTAATAGTATGAGTATAATGTTATGCTGTATTAATTATAAAGCAGTAATATATATTACAATATAAATAATGGGCAGATGTGAAGGGATGTTTTGAGAATTTGAGTAAAGAAGAGAAGAAAGTTAAACATTAGCACTTTTTGTCATTGCTATCCTCCTTTGCCAGTCATATGATGAGAGCGGAAGACAATTTTTTATCCTAAAGAAGGTATTAGAAGAAAGTGCGGAAGGAAGAAGGCTGGTAGGAAGACCGCGAGACAGATGGAAGAATAGCATTATGAAGGAAGCAGTTTCTCTCCTCAACATAAAGAATTGGAAAACAACATTAGATATTGTAGGAGGAGGCCATGGCCCGAAAATAATCGTCATAGATAGAAAAAGCATTTACAACAGATACCAGCAAATTTTTCATATAAGAATGTAAGAAACAGAACATTTTCGAATTTTTTCTCTCAAATTCGATCCAGCGTATAGGAAATTACAAGTATGGACACACTTTGTGTCGTTGTGTCGATACCTTTGTTGTAACAGCACTGATTTCAATCACCTTCAAACCAGCTTGAGCGTGAGATTCTGCTTTTTCCCTAGAGTTGGCGCTGACATCACACCAGTTAGCAGTCGACACAGCGGAATATAACATACATGCAATTAATACATCTAGGTACATTATGTAGACTGAAATAAAATAAATTGGACCGATGAAATATTAAATCAGTCATTATCTGTAATGTCTAGAATTTAGAGTTCCTTTATAATGAGAGTTGAGACGTTGACCCCCATCAATAATTAAAATATGTAATGATTTGTTAGCGCTGAAAATGGAAAAACAAAACTCCTATGGGAAGTAAAACCATATGCCTATATACTGTGTACAAATATTATTGATACATAATTTTATAATGTATTATATTATTTTGTAATATAGTTTATTATATATAAAACAAAAATTATTATTACAACTAGTTTATCACTGAAAAATAAGGAGAAGCTGTTAACTTGAATTTATTTGAAGCAAAGCGTTACCGGATTATGCAATAAGGGAGACGATGTTTGGATCCTGTGTCTCAACTCTTAAATTCAATTATTATCTTAGCGTGTGCTCGATTACACTAACCTCCAGCGTTTGAAAATGGAACTAAAAGCCGGCGCACAGAAAAACAAACAGGAAAATTCGCTGAGTGTCCATTCTGTATGTAGGGTTCAGAGCCATAGTGAGCCAAGCGCCATTTATTAAAAACGAAGAAAGCAATGGTTAAAGTTAAGTGAATACCAGTTTAATGAAGATTGACATCATTTAGTTTGAATGTGTATACTTTATATTACTTGCTATATGTTTCCATTGAATTATGGTGATAACTTCATTTTAACCCTTGTTTTCTACAGTTTTAGTAAATGGCGCTTGGCCCACTATTGTTCTGAACCTTTAATATAATCCCTATTCGCAGTTCGATCCTTCAATCATTTTCCTCGATTTTTGTCATATCACCATTGAACGGTAGTTTATCATTTTTTAAATTTTAATCTTTCTTGACACATAAAAGTGCACATTTTAGAGCCTTGATAAAGCATTGGCGGAGTACGGAACAATTTCCTTAAAATCAAAAAAAGGAAAACGTATTTCTTATACAGTAAGAAATACAAACATCGCTCTAGCCCATAGTGACTCAACTGACCAAGGGAGTTATGGTTAGATATTCCGAAACTCACTCGACATTACGGCAAACTGCTGAGGATACTGAAGTGTTCTATTCTTGAATGAAGGTGAAAATCAGTACCAATTTTTGGTATTATTTATTACAACATTACCTCGATAAAGCACAAGGGAAATATTTTGGTGTACGGCTGTATGTTGTCTTTGAGAAGGCCTCAGAGATTTACAATTTCCGGAAGTATTGACTGCTTGACGGAATAAAATTTTTATAGCGAATGCAAGAAATTTAACTATGCTGAAGGAATAGCGCTAGCAGTATCTTCCTCCAGAGCAGTTGCCAACCTGAGGCGGACAGGATGGAACACGAGAATAAGACAATAATATTGTGATTTATTGTACTTACGAGCCATGTAATAGTGATCAATTTAGTTTATAGACCTTACTCAAATGAACCTAGGCTATATTGAAAAAGAGAGAGAGAGAGAACTGGATCCAAAGACGGAATTTCACAGTTAATTGTCATATATAAGATAGGACAAAAGAAATCAAAGCATTCTCTGAAGAGACTTCTGAATGTCTGAGGACGAAACGGGTCACACGACCCAAGTCCATTATAATTTGATGGTTATTATTATTATTATTATTATTATTATTATTATTATTATATTTTTATTCGTGTCTCCTTGTATTTTCTCCCGTACTTTAATTTACAAAAATTATGTGCACAAATATGAACATAGATTTAGACGTGAAACATTTACACTCAACCTACAAGGACAAAAAAAATTGTAACGTTCTGTAATGATAGATATTTCTGTAAACTCTGAAGTCACTTGTGGCACAATAGAAACAGAAGGCTATTGTCACTTTCTTATATTACCCATGGCCTAATATATTACAGTAAAATTAGTACTACAAAGAGTAATTTCCTCCATAATGGTGTCTGTTAGAGGTGTTGATTCTCTTGCTTTTATAAATTCAGTTATCGTACACCAATCTTTACAGGTTTTGAAGAAGAAGGAAACTAAAAATTTTGTATAAGTAATTAAATTCAATCGTGCAGGCAGTAGTCATGGAAATATTTGGTATATGAGTATATAGGCCTATATATACATGAATAAGAAATAAAATGCACTAAATTGTTGAATAACGTAGATTGTATTTCATTACTTTAATTTGAATATAAACATTTCACGCAATCATTCGGATATTTTTAAATACCCTGTCAAATTTTTAAGATACATTCCTCACTCTCCGTATTCCACTCTTGACACTTGCGTGAGGCAGGAAGACTACATGCTAATCTATAGCCATACTGAAATATATTATGACTAATAAAACTAAATTCAGCGTTTAAATATTTGAAATTTATGTTCATGGCAAGTCAATACATATTTGTCTCGTATAATCTACATATCTGTATTTGAACTCGAAACGAAGCTAGTTGTTGGATTGGTAGAATTATTAATTCGTTATTTGAATAACATGTCCCAGTAAAAGAAAAAAACAGGTACCGGTACGTCAAGAGCAGCATAGTGTTACAGTAATAAATCCAAAAACTAAGAATTTATATTTCCCTTTACCTTCCCTTTCAGATACCTCCTCGCATATAGAATATTATAAACATTTTACGTTAACTCTCAATAGGTTTAACTTGTCATGAAAATACTGTACAATAACTGTTCACGTAAACCTTTTTCATTCATTCGCAGACTTTATTAAAACTGAATATAATATGCCACATCACTACAAGAATAATTAACTGGCCAAAATATTTTAAACATGGACTCCTTCTGATTTTTAACCTCATTCCGCTCACAAGCAAACATTCTGATTGGGCAGATAAAAAAGTTAATTTTTTTTCTTTCACCATGTTAATGATATCAAAATAAGTGCTTATGCAAATTTTGGCCACTTGACCGCAATTACGAGGGCCGTAAAAAAAAGTTCGTCAGGAGCCGTTAGCAGAAAGAAAACCCAGCTTCATTGGAAAAATTTATAGGAACAGCTGTCAAACGCTGGTTCCGATCCCAGGCGGCTGATTTCTACGACTCAAAGATACAAAAATTGATCCTATGGCGTGACAAATGTTTCAGTTCCAGTAGGGTATATGTTGACAAATAGCTCAACAATTGGTGTATCTGGTTCAATAAATCTTTCCATGCAATTTTGCTTTTTTTCTGTAAATGGGCCCAGGAAAAATCACTTTCTGGCGGGCCTCGTAATTGCGATCGAGTGGGCAAAATTTGTATAAGTATTTCTTTTGACATTATTAATATGGTGGAAGAAAAAAAGTTTAACTTTTTTTTGTCTGCCCCCATCAGAATGTTTGCTTGTCAGATGCAAGAGTCAGCATTTGTTGGTGGGATTACTCTGTAGTGTCTGCCGTAACAACCTCTTTATTCCGGATACTTTCACTTTGTTCTGAAATTTCTTTCCTTGAACTGCATATTTCAAGAACTGACAAGTGGTAGTCAGAACGGTTCAGACCCAAACTGTAAGCTGGATCAGCCTACTGAAGCTCTATAATAATTATCTTTCACTCACATTCCTTACATTTTTAAGTTCACGAAATCTCTAGAAGTGATTTTTCTTCTCTGAGGATTATAATTTATGGTGATCATTATCAAGTGTCAATATTTAATTAAATTTATTAATACCTAGTTCACTAATTGCAGCTTAGAAGCCATCTTCAGAACTAGCGAGGCCGTTGGTTTCTTCATTTGTTTTTCTGGAGGGTGCGTTTGTGTTGTGAAGTATGGAGTTAAATAGTGTGTGTGCTCTGAAATTCAGTTTTATGTTGAGAATTTCTTGTGAGTCTGTTTGTGTGTGTGTGTGTGTGTGTATATATATATATATATATATATATATATATATATATATATATATATATATATTCCGTATTGTCCTAGTATGTTGAATTTCTGGTTTTTCTGTTGGATATGTGTATGTTTTCATGTCTGTGTGTATGTTTTGTAGGTGTGGATGGCGTTTGTGGATGTGTTGTGTGATTGGTTATGGCTGTGATGTATACTTTGTAACGTATTTGAAATGATCTGCCTGTCTGTCCGATGTAGAAGCTGTTGTAGCTATTGCTTATGAGTTTGTATACGTCTGTTAGCTTATATTTGCTTATTTGTGTTGTTTGTGTGTTGAGATACTTTTGTAAAGTGTTTTGTGTTCTGTATGCGATGTTGTAGTTTAATTTCTTGAATGAGGATGCGATCTTCTGTGTGTTTTTGTTTTCGTATGATAATGTGATGTATTTTTTGTGTTCTTGTGTTTGTGTTGTGTTTCTATGTTTCTTGTAATTATGTTTCGTCTTTTTTATTATGTTGTCTGTTATGTTGGGGTTGTATCCATTTTCTTCTGTTATGTATTTAGCGGTATTTATTTCTTCTTTGTAATCTTGTTGGCTCATTGGTATGTTTAATAGTCTGTGTACCATGGCTCGAAATGCAGCATGTTTGTGTTATGTTGGGTGACTGCATGTGTTGTGTATGTGTAGTTGCAAACTCAGCCGCTTAGTAACTGTCATGTCCCACACTTATGAAAAAAAACAGTTATAAGTGTAAGTAAGTTTTTCCCATCCTCTACCTCTGACCCAATCATTCATCCAGTGATCCATCTATTATTGTTGTTTAGTCAACTGTCCGAAGACAGGTCTGAATCTCACAAATGATACCAGCAAGGCACCACTTATGAGGCAACTAGGCCAGAAGATGATGTGATAGGGTGGCCAGTTCCTTTCCCCCTCCATGTAGACTATACATCGCCGATTAGCTACATATTACATTAATCAAATTTCGGATGTATACAAACAATTGTTCTTCTTCTGACACATATCATCAAGTGAAATGTACTGCCTGATAATAGATGTACATAGCAGCCAGAATCTCAGTCAGAGGCACCATTCAATTGTATGTTTTGAAATTCTAGATTCACAAAATTCAGACAGAAACAGAATACGAAAATGACAGAAAATCTCACTTAACGGCTAATAAGATAAAGACGCTCGAGAAACACGTATAATGCAAATAATAATAATAATAATAATAATAATAATAATAATAATAATAATAATAATAATACTTACTTACTGGCTTTTAAGGAACCCGGAGGTTCATTGCCGCCCTCACATAAGCCCGCCATTGGTCCCTATCCTGAGCAAGATTAATCCAGTCTCTACCATCATATCCCATCTCCCTCAAATCCATTTTAATATTATCTTCCATCTACGTCTCGGCCTCTCCAAAGGTATTTGTCCCCTCTGGCCTCCCAACTAACACTCTATATGCATTTCTGGATTCGCCCATACGTGCTACATGCCCTGCCATCTCAAACATCTGGATTTAGTGTTCCTAATTATGTCAGGTGAAGGATACATTGCGTGCAGCTCTGCGTTGTGTAATTTTCTCCATTCTCCTGTAACTTCATCTCTCTTAGCTCCAAATATTTTCCTAAGAACTTTATTCTCAAAAACCCTCAATCTCTGTTCCTCTCTCAAAGTGAGAGTCAAATTTTCACAGCCATACAGAACATCCGGTAATATAACTGTTTTATAAATTCTAACTTTCAGATTTTTTGACAGCAGACTAGATCACCAAAGCTTCTCAACCGAATAATAACAGGCATTTCCCATATTTATTCTGCGTTTAATTTCCTCCCGAGTGTCATTTATATTTGTTACTGTTGCTCCAAGATATTTTAATTTTTCCACCTCTTCGAAGGATAAAGCTCCAACTTTTTCGGGATTTACTTCCAACCCTATCCTTTTACTTGCTTCAAGTAGAATTTCAGCGCTTTCCCTAATCTTTTGTGGATTTTCTCCTAACATATTCACGTCATCCGCATAAACAAGAAGATGATGTAACCCGTTCAATTCCAAACCCTCTGTGTTATCCTGAACTTTCCTAATGGCATATTCTAGATCGAAGTTAAAAAGTAAAGGTGATAGTGCATCTCCCTGCTTTAGCTCGCAGTGAATTGGAAAATCATCAGGTAGAAACTGGCCTATACGGACTCTGCTGTAAGTTTCACTAAGACACATTTTAATTAATCGAACTAGTTTCTTGGGAATACCAAATTCAATAAGAATATTATATAAAACTTCTCGCTTAACCGTGTCATACGCCTTTTTGAAATCTATGAATAACTTATATATTGTACCCTTATACTCCCATTTTTCTCCAATATCTGTCGAATACAAAAAATCTGATCAATAGTCTATCTATTACGCCTGAAACCACACTGATGATCCCCAATAATTTCATCTACATATGGAGTTAATCTTCTCAAAAGGATATTCGACAAAATAATAATAATAATAATAATAATAATAATAATAATAATAATAATAATAATAAAAAGATAGTTGGCAATAGTACACGACAACATGCCTTTGGATTGGTTAATACGTACGGTTGCCATGACGACGCGTCCCAAACAAGGAACTGCCAGGTACTGAGCGGTTTATTATCAGTCTTTAATTTGCAAATTATTGTATCGACGTTTCCTGCATCATCCGTTCATTGGATAGCAGCAAGCTCCCTGGTTGTGATTCAAACGTTCGAAGAAAACTGTCAGTTCGTTGCACTGTTGCAGCTGTTGATGGGCGACCCGAGCGCAGGAGATCAGATATTGCCCTGTCCTTGTTCTTATGACGGCCTTATTCCGCTTTTATGCTCTGCCATATCTCTACAGACGTTTGTTACGCACCTGTGAATGTGATTGATTCATTTTCTGTCAAAAGAAACTCACTATTTTCTGTTTAGAATGCCCGTCGCTTAGACTTCACTTTGAGTATTTCAGTATTTCGCTATCACCTAACGGGAAACCTTGAAACTATAATATGCATAGACACAAGAGAAAAGCTATAGAGCGCAAAATATAATTTCTGACCAATAAAAAGGACCGAGAAAATAAATGTGTTGCTTTTGTCGTAATTTCATGTTCCTCCTACTGAACGTTCGCTTTATTTTTTTTTTTTTGTACGCTGTTTGAAGTTGTTGACTTTCTTCATATTCACAAGGAACCCACTTCTTGTGCATATCTAATGTTGCATATAGTAATTCTAATTATGGGTGAAATAGAATAAGTTAAAGAAGTTATCATTGGGAAAAAGACAATTTCTATGAAAATAAATATAGAAAACTGAATATGAATTTTAAAAGAATACATATAAATTATATATACCGTATATGTATTATACATTATTTCACTGTAACTTATACCTAATAATTCAATTCTTTGGGAACTGAAGAAGAGTAAGGAGAAGCAGAAGTTGGTCATACATCTTTTATTCATAAGAATGGGAGAAAAAGCCAAATTCAAATTAATTTTGAAATTAAGGGGGACACTATGGTGAAATAATGGTGAAAAATTAAGAAAATACACTTAGAAATGTATTGTAATTCTCTATTTAGACTGAGCTCAAAAAGATAATTAACTTAAATTCCCATGACTATTTTCAAGCTTTTGAGCCAATATGGACTAAAAATGTTGAAAACTGTCGCAAGGAGTCTTATTGACTTCAATATAAAATATATTTAAAAAATATAATTTAAAATTTTTTAGTTCTAATGGCACCAAATTTTGTACACATGATAGTATTATAGGCATGTTTATGTACTTTAAAATTAATAAATTTTTTATGAAAATTGTAGGAGTTTTAAAATTCATATGTGTTCCCTTAAGAATGAATACAAAATGCAAGAAAAGTTAATATGTTGATAAAAACAAAGACATAATTCCTCTTTAAATCCCATGAAGGAAAATATGGTCTAGGAAACAAGAGCTCCCGTGCTTAACGTAGCCAAAAGATGAAAATGAGCTTTATTTGTAAGAAAGATAAAGTTACAAAGTTAGTTGTAGTGAAGGATAAGATCATTTACTTCGGCACTAAATAACAATCAACAGAAAATCCAGAAACTAAACATACTAGAATAATACGACGTTCACTGCTGTGGAATAACGGTTAGCGCGTTTGGCCGTGAAACGAGCGGGCCAGGTTAGGGCAAATTACCTGGTTGGGTTTTTTTTTCCGGAGTTTTCCCTCAACCAATTGAAGCAGAATTTCTGAGTAACTACTGGCGTTGGACTTAGGACTCATTTTGCCATCATTAATTCACATATCGTCATCATCCATACCATAGCCCGAATTAAGGTCACGGTGTGGCGTGCTGTACTTGTACAAGAGTGCGGCCGTTCGGCTACCCAAATCCACAGAATAGGAGTGGTAAGCACAATAAGCATCGGACTGCAGTGCAAGCCTTTGGGTCCCTCCTCCGTATAAGGTAAAAAAACAATACAACATACTGTATATAGACACGTAAAAACACATGCACAACACAACACTCAAAAGAATTTCAGAACACACACCCTTTTCGATACAAGATTACCAATCGCAAACACAGCCCCATCTCTACCTACATACTGCCGCACCAATAATAATAATAATAATAATAATAATAATAATAATAATAATAATAATATTCCGTGGCGCTACAGCCCGTGAAGGGCCTAGACCGACCAGCCGGCTGCTGGCCTCACGCCCACATGCCGAAGCAGAGGTGGACGATCATCCAACCAGAATGGAGGTATCGTGTGGTTAGCACGATGATTCCCCCAGCCGTTATAGCTGGTATTCGCAACCGGATTTCGCTACCTATCGTAGCTCTCCAAGTGCATCACGATGCTGGGTGGGCACCGGTCCCATACAATGGCCGAAATTTCATGAGAAAATTTCTTCCCCCATGAGGAATCGAACCAGCGCGCATTCCGTAACGCGAGTCTTAGGCAGGATGCCTTAGACCACGGCGCCACGGCGCGGGACACTACCGCACCAAAAAAAAAAAAAAAAAAAAAGTAACCGGAAGACAACGCAAAACCTCATTAGAAATTTAATAATGGCGTAAAGTTCCTCCGAAACTAGTCACTAAAATAATATATCATAATAGTTTTGTTATTTAACACAGTGAAGTCGTAAAATTTGTTAATTTAACAAGTTTAAGTAGTGTTAAAAATTTGTAATCAAGAATGAATGTAATATGATACTGTAAAAAGAAATAAATCTAATATTTGTATGAATTGACCCATTTAATTTTTAACAATGCTTTTCAGTAGCCATTATTTACGTATTTCGTGCTTTATTTAAGTGATTAATGAAACCTTGCTAGTGATCGTAGCTTAATATTTGCTGTTTAAGCATTCTTACCGAACTGCATGAGTTCTTTAGCGTCCACTAAAATTGGTGAGACAATCATAAACGGTGAACAGTTAAAGCTGCGCTCGTGACCTGTTTTGGCATTTATCTGACAGCATTGAGGAAAATCACAGACAGCTACAGTCAAGGAATCTGAACATTAGGATCAAACCCTCGACCCTTAGATTATAAAGGATTGATAGTTCCGACATCAGTTGAATTTAAGAAGTTTAGAAACCGTGTGTGTGTGTATGTGTGTGTGAGAGAGAGAGAGACTAGCGTGTCAAGTGCAAGCGCTCACACAAAGAAGATATGCGCTTAAAAGTAGAGAAAATTAACGATGAATGATGGTTGTTATAATTTTGTGGGTGTTTGGCACGCAATCGGACGTAACAAAGGCACGGAAAGAGTGAAAAAATGTTGCTGGAGGAAAAAGTTGAAGACAGAATGACGGTAAACTAAATAAATCAGAATATAAGACAGTTCTTTTGCTTTACATGTCATAATTAATGATTAATTTATATAGGTAACCGGTTTTAGGTTTGTTGTTTCCGAAAAGAGGCTAAGGAAGAACAATGTGTATATTGTATGTATTTGAAATTTTGTGCATCTGGTACCTATGTTAGATTTATATAAAAAGCTCAAACTGTATCAGGTTCGGATTAGTGTTTCTTACTTTATAAGAAAATATCGTAATACAGATAAACGGTGATTTTTTTATTACTTTGAACTGAATTGATCATTTTGACTTACCTCTAGTGTATATTAAAATTAGCCTATATGAGAATTGAAAGATTTGCTGAACATTCATTCCTTCATTCATAGTTTTCTGCTCAAAGGTAGTCTTTCACTGGAAACCCAGCATTCTTCTATCTTTCCTATTTTGTGCCTTCCTTTTAGTCTCCGCATACGTTCCATATATCTAAATGTTGTCTATCATATTATGTACTTCTACCCCGAACTTTTTTCCCATTCACCATTCCTTCTAGTGCATCCTTCAGTAGGCAGTTTCTTGCTAGACAGTCGTAAGTAGGCCTAATTTACTTCACATACATCCCTTTCTTTCTTTCCTTGTCATATTTTACATCGCTTTTTCATATTGACAACACAGGATATTATAAATGACACGGGTCAAGCACTCAGTCTCTTTGACGCAACATAAATTCCTTCTTTCGCCCCTGCCGGGAATAGAATCACGGACCGCTTCGATGGGAAGCGTATATGCTATTTGCAGAGATAAAGTAGCGGAGTGATATAAATTTACGTACCTAAAATAGAAATGCTGTGTGAAATGTCAAAAGAGCAGTGTTTTATAATAATAAATTATTCAAAGAATTTTAGTTTTGTCCTTTAAATTTGCAGAAATTTGATCCGAACAAACTTAAAATTTCTTTTAAGAGCGAAAAGTTACATCTGTTCTGATCAGATTTCTGCACATTTAAAGAAAAAAAAACGAAATTATTTCAATAATTTATTATCATAATACACTGCTTCTTAAATTGACTGAGAATATTGAAAATTAAATCAACGGCTTTTCCAAAACACGCTATGAAATGTTTTATGTAAAATAATTTTTATTTCTAAAAGTAAGCAAAAACGAGCAAAATTGTATTAAACTTTTTTGTTAGAAATATCTCAATGAATAACTACCTGAAATTAATTACATTACTTACGGTTCATCTTGTAGGCCTATAATGTGAACGTATTCCTTCACATTTTTACAACATTCACATTCTCTCTGAAAAGCGTCTTCACTTTTCGGAAAATCAAAACGTCCGTGTAATTGAAATTCTTTTGACCTGAATACTCTCTAATAGAATATTTTTTGCTGCACTGCATCTCTTAGATTTTTAAAAATAAAACTGAAGAATCATGCACGGCAAAATTAAAACCGAACATCGAAAAATCGAGAGTTTATTGCATTTACATTTCATTGTTGCAATATTTTCGACATATTCGGTTGCATACGGAGCGAATACACAGTACAAAGTCTAATATTGTGGCGCACCACGTCAGATAATGGCAGAAATTGAATCGTAATTCTAAGTTAGGAAGCCAATTATTAGTGACTGAACAACAGTTCTTTTTTGGTAGAGCTCTAGAAGAAAAAGTGATTTTAAGTTTCGATAACAATTTTGATTCATCTATAAAACTCCAATGCCTGACCATATTATTATATAACCTATATTTTCTTTTTTGGCTACTGAAATGGTTTTACTTTCAGAATTAAGAATTACGATCGTTATAATTAGCCGATTTCGGTACTTAAATGCAATTATCCGTCATCCATTGTCAGAGATATTGAATTCTACATACCCACTTGCCAATTATTGGTAACAAAGTCGGGTGTTTTAGAAGGGAAGAAGAGGTGACTCAATAGCTGAGCATTTGTATTTAAACTATTTTCTGTTCCGCATGAACGTCTGCGGTCGCAGATCGTTATTGCGCCTTGTACACTTGGCTACGTTTACCAAGGCATGACATACCCACAAAACATTTCATTTCTTTATATTTCTACATATTTTGTCCTCCAGAACATATCTACGATATTTGTCTTCTATTATCCTTCTCTGGTGTAGTCAGTCTTTATTCTTCTTCGTCTCTGTTTTATTTAATAGGTCTATTTGTTATCTTTGCTTGTTTTTTCCTTCATATTTTACTACTTAATTAACTTATTATTCCCATAACATGAATTTTACCAGCAATCAAAAAGTATTGGGAATACATTTGAATAAGGAACAAAAAAAAGTTTCCTTCCCATGCAGGATTCGAACCACGAAACTCTTAGTTACAGTCTATCGTGCTCTGCAATGAACAAGGCTCTGAAATCAGCTACAAGGGTCGGTCCGGTTTTTTTTGCCACTACTGTACAATTATACTAGAATTAAAGAAAAGAATAAGTGATGAAAGGAGAGCAATACTGGAGAACACAATTCTGTGCTACGAAGTCGGAATATTTTACATAAAGAAACATATGGGCCTATCAGACTTTGTTCCGAAGTATTTCATTGTATAGTGGGGAAACATGGACTATTAGGCTACCACACTAAACGAAAACATTATGTGCAATAGAAATTCATTTTTTCAGAAAGTCGGAGAGGAAATCCATAATAGAATAAATCCGAAAGAATGCACTACTATAAGAGAGATTATTGCGGTGAAAACTATTATTTTAGAAGAGAAAGATTAAGATTGTTTGTACAAGTTAAAAGAAACTGAAATCAGAGGTTACTGATGAAAATTTTAGATTGGGCGATAGAGGGAAGAAGAAGAAGAATGAAAATAAAGAGGAGCCCAAAACAAAAATGGATGGACAATGACCGACTGAGATTGAAAGACATGAACTATAATAAAGATGCAGCACATAGAACATTATGGAAAAATAAAATTTGTTTTGGGCGAAGGGAACTATTGGTTTGTATTAAATTAATTAACAAGAATTACCTGTCGTTCTTTGTTGCGTTTCCACCATGTTATCTTTCTTTATTTTCTTCTCTCGTTCAATAATTATTTTTTTACTCTCTCTCTCTCTCTATGAGGGCGGAAGGGAAACATCCCATGCACCGCGACCTGAGGTCTTTTTTGCGCCCGCAGGGATGAGTTGCATGCCCACCGCCCCACCTACGCCGCACAGACCTAACCACTAACACCCTGACGACCAGTGCCGCTCTAAACCCGTGCACCATTCTACGCCAACAGCCCCTCCCACGTTTCTCCCCTCAACGGTTCTGAGTTATAAGCCCTCTCTCCCGTCTCTTCAACGGTCTGAGGTGTAAACTTATTCTCCCGTCGGGATGGGAATGGGTTCCGCTGCTGGCCACCAACTACCGCTTCTTGACATATCCATGGAGGCTCAATAATTAATTAATTAATTCATTTATTTATCCACCCATCCATTAATCAATCCGTTCAATCATCATTTATTTTTTCTTTCTCTCTCTACCTCTTTCTTTACCATTGACTCAATTTATTCATCCCTCTGTCCGTACGTCCGGTTCTCCATCATTCATCCATCCATCCGTCCATTATTCCCTGTATTCTTTCACTACATCTGTCTTTCTGTACCATTTACTTTACTAGTTTAAGTAATGTCGTCTCGACCACTTTATTAGGTCATCTCAAAAACTAACTATATTCCATTTTCCTTAACAACAAAACGTTTACCTTCACCTATGAATAATTATTACTCAATAATACCGGTACATAATACTTCATGTAATAAAATCACAAATAATTATTGTAATTGCTCACATCTAACACCTTCCACACAAGTTAACCCATTTCCGCATACTGGGACAGATATGGCACATACCGGTTTTATATTCATATAACTTATAATATAAGCAGATAATACTTCAAACTGCATACTGAGACAGATATGACACACTGTCAAGAATAACTGGATTTGACCATGTATGACATCAGTTGAGAAAGAAAGAACTACTTAAGTTATTTGAATATAAAATCGGTGTATGCAAAACTGTCCCATGCGGTAAGGGGTAAATATTTAGGAATTATTATAGATCAGCATTTACGTTGGGATAAACAAATTGATTTCATGTGTACAAGTAGGCCTAACTTATAAAAAAGACAATTTATAAATTCATAATACTTCGAAATTTTATCACTAAGAAAGCATTGAAAATAATATTTATAGCTTTAGTACAACCATTGATACAGTATGGTATAATAAATTGGAGCGGAGTAGCATCATGTGTACTTAATCCATTAATTTTAATACATAGAAGATTAATAAAAATTTGTCTGACCAAAAATATGGATTACATAACAAATTTAATTTACACAGATTTTAAAATATTAAGTATTGGTGAAATTTATAAATATAGTTTACTAACTTACTACTACAGAAATCAAATAAAACATAACTCTAATCGACATGAACATCATACTCGAAGGCAAAGTCTACTCTCCCATTGATTGAGCCTAAATGTTAAACAAGTGCAGCACTTAAAAACGGCGCTAATTTCGGCCCAAGACTTCATAATAAAATTACAAATCATTTCCCAAATTTGAAATATTTTAACATTGAACCCTTTAAAAAAATTATAAAATTATTCTTGATATATAATATTAATAAATAGTGTATTTTTTACCTTTTTATTTCTGTCGACTATATTCATGTTTTTAATACAGGAAAATGTATTTTATTTATATTTTTATTTTATTTATTTTATATTGAATGTCATTGGTTTCTGTCTGATTGTCAATTTATATTAAATGTGTTTTTCTCTCTTTCTTTTTTCTCTTGTTGTGTTAGTTGTCGGTCTGAATTAAGTTAATTAGTGTATTTAGTAAACTGTCTTTGTAAATGTTATGTTGTATTATTGACCAAGACCACACACGAGTCCGGCTCTTACGGTAGTGGCTAGAAACATTTTTGTTGTAAAATTTTAATTTGTACTCATTTTGCTTACTAGCTAAATAAAATCTTCTTCGTCGGAAGTGCTAGGGTGCTGGTCTTACATCCAGGCTTCCCGGGTTCGATCTCTGTTAGGTCTTGATGGAATAATTTGTAATGGGCAAAGCAGATGCTGCACAGGGTTTTCTCGAGATATTCTCATTTCCCTCTGTTATCCTACCAACAACTCTCCATCTTCCCCTCATTTCACCTATAACCTGCAATAGTTGAAAATAGATTGGGTTGAGGTCCTGGAGGTAGTACAGTTTCCGAAACTGATTTAGGAAGGACTTGGGGTTCCGAGCTTTGGTGCTTATCTGGTATTCGTATGAGGATGGAACCTGGGTTTGTCAGGGCCGAGGCAGGACAGTACACCTGTCAACATCAGATTTATGAATGCCACTCAGGCCACCAGTCGGATTTGGACAGCCATCGTATACATAGAACGCAGAATGGCCCAATGTAAGTCTCCAAAACTTCGACCTATTTCATGAATATTTCATTCGTAATGGAAATTGTATATCTGAGGCGATTTCTTCTTCTAAAACAGAAAAGCTTTGCTATTTTCTGTAGGTGTTTCAATCACATATGTTGGTGGTGTCATTCACTACAGGTGGATGGTAACCTCTGCATCAAAATGAAACTGGTACTAGATCATGAGGAGATTTTTGAAAAATGTAAATAAGTTTTTTCTCCATCAGTCACCGTTTTAGAGGAAATCGTTATGTTTCTATGAAGCATTTGGCAACAGCACGGCTTCTCTAGCAAGCGAGGCGTGCACTCCTTACCTTCCCCTCTCCCTCTGCTGTATTCAGTCGGTGATGCGCGACAGTGCGCTGCGTTGCAAGATTTATTTTAACGTTTTTCGCAATTATTCAATTTAAATTCATAGCTAAAGGGTTTAATTTGCAAAAAAAAAAAAGTCAAGGCATTAACTGTTCAGATTATTTTTACCGATCTGCTTGTACAGGAGCGCCATAAGTCACGTTACTCCTGTAATATTTTAACATATTAATATGTTTCAATTAATCAATCGCAATATTTCTGCGGTAGGAATATAACAGAAGATTTTCTTCGCAAAACCTCACGTCGAACATGGCGTCGTATTCAGTTATGTCATGATAACGACAGTGCATACACAAATCTTCTGGATAAATAAGGTAGGCCTATGTATGTATATGAGTCGTAGTTATGAAATAAACAAAATAGAGGGGGGGTAAAGTGACTTATGGCCCACTCTGTATAGCAATCAGCCATTTCTCTCGTTCTATTACCGCAATAGAGTGCTGCAAACAATGGCCGAAGACTATGTTTTTCTGCTTTAACGGTTCTTCATCGAAGGAAAAGTGTAATAAAAAGTTTGTAAAATTTAACATGTAGAATCACCTCTTAAATGTTGGTGCATCGGTCCCTTTCCACTCTGTATAAATAGCTGTTTGAGGATTATTCTCGGTGTCTGCATTTAAAACCTGATCATCAGCAAACACTAGAGTATTGAAAAGCACATCTCCTGTTCATGTTCGGTAATACACAGCATACATAACATTCAGCAGAAAATATAGTAGATGAAGGAAAATGTGGGTAACTGTAATAAAAGCTGCTTGAGTGCCGCTTCGTGAACAAAGCCAATAAACCATAACGATTATTGAGAATTGGATTCCTATTCAAGAGGCAAGAAGACAAAGTATTGGCCATTACATTTCTTCCCATCACTTTTTATCGTGCTGTAAAACTACATTTGGAGACTGCACTGTCGTGCTTCAATGATGATTTTTATTTTTTGTGAGGCATTCCTCTACAGATTAAGTACTGTACGGTAGAAGGTATGTCGAATTTGGTTTGTGTTATTTTGTATTTGTGCCGCTTGTACGTCACGGATCCTCTCCAACGAGTGTACTATTAATGATGGTTCTACTTGCCTTGTTTGAAATAGACCAAGCACGTAGGAATTCCCTTCTTCTTCACTCCCCTCGCTCTCAGCGGCGCTGGTACCGGCTATAAACTGCCTGTTTTAACGTGAGTTCAGCTCTGTAAGTATATGGACTAACGCTGCTGTGTCTTATATAAACCCATTGTTTATATACGTCATGATGGAAGACTTAATATTATAATGTGAGTACGCGGAAGATATTTCATTCCGTACGTTTCGAAATTCGAACGCCGACTAGCAATATAGTGGACGGGATGATCGTTCCTCGGTGTGGGCTCTGTGATATAGCCGCAGACACGAAAAGGTTAAGATGGTTAAGCTGCGAGGATGTGACTTATGACCAGCTATTGAAGACTGCGGTCGCCCTCAAGGATGATTGGTGTGGTAACGGATAACCACTAGTCGGGCCATCATATATATATAACCATCACTATGTTACCAACAGCTAAGTCGTGGTGATCGAATCATTTCACTTATTATTGCCATTGCTTCGAGTTATAGCAGGAATTTGAAGGTATTCATTGCAGTGGTATGCATCCGATCTGTCAATGGAGTTAGGGACTAGGTATATAACATATAGAGCTATGCACACACACAAGGAAATACACACATTATTGAGCTATTGCTATGTTCTCAAGCCTTGACTGTTTGTACGAGTTTAGTATAATTGGAGTTCTATAACTCTATCTTGTGTCACAACAGCTCGGTCGGCATCGTCCAGAAACCAAATGTCTCCATCCATTGATTTGGCTGCATATGCTTACCGTAGTGTCATAGCAGTTTATAATCCTTCTGTCCAAATCTTTTTTGGATGACCTCTGTTCCTTGTATTTCATAATAAACTTCAGTAGCCGTTCTCATGTTAGAATGTTTATATTGTAACTTTTATTACAAAACAACTATGTAGTTTTATTATTTCAACAATAATTCACTTTCTATAATTTAATTCTACACTCCCGTCAACAATGGGATTTCCACTCCACACAGTAACACAGTATTCGTTATTGCACTCCAAAACGACAATGACAATTTACTTTGATTATTGATAACAACAATGTATTGCTAATTTTAACTAATGTTAATAAAGCACTATTTACAAATCAGAACTGTCAATCCTCAGTTGGTTTGCCTTGGCTAGCTCAGTCACTCGAGTTCACAGTATCTCGAACCCCAGACCTTCAGAGACAATCCACTGAACTTCGAACTCAGGTCCCCCAACTGCGGTCCACTGCACTCAAACTCAGGACTTCCGGCTCCCACAGTTACGGACACAACTCAAGTCGAACTCCGGTCTCGAAGCTGGCTTCACTGCTACACAAGACTGGCTGGCTTGCTGTCCAACGATTACAACAACAACTGCTCAAGTTCACTCGCGTGTTGTATTTATAACTAAACCATAGTTTCTGGAGAGTTCGCGATCAGTCTTCAGATACCGAGAGGATGACGCCTATCCAGACTTCTCTGGATTTCTCCCCTCAGTCACCAGCTGCTTAGTTTCCCCTCACCCTTCGTCACGTCCGCGCCTCCACCTCGCGCCCCCTCTTACGTCTGTCCCCTCCTGACCCGTGAGGCCGCAACCTTCTTCACCGCGTTTCCTCGTGCGCCCCCGACCTCTGTGGGACGCGATCGACTCCCGACTGTCACAATATTTTATGTGCTCCCAAACGGATCACTCTGTGTTACTGTATATAACTTTATACTTATGGCTTCATTTTCGTTCGATGTTTGTTCTTCACACTTTCATCTTACTTAGCCTTACTTCAAGCCGTGAAAATACCGTATGTGATAGTCGCATCCCATATCGCTCAGTAAACACGACGCAGGTCTGTAATTTCTTCTGCAATGACCAAGTACAGGGTGAACCAGCCACTTCGTTCATATCCCGTTTAAGGGACATAAGTACATTTGGATGGGAAAAGACAAAAGGACCGACAGTAGTAGAACGTTAAGACCTTGTAGATGGACAATTAATCCAACTGCGCACGAGTAGGCATACCCGCAGTAGCATGGACAGCTACTGTACTGCCGCATCCAACAGCATCCCCGCCCAGTCGTTGAGTCGTGGGAGAAATGCAACATCTCCAAAGCCAAGTCCCAGAGGACGCATGCCGGAGCTTTAAGAAGGTCCGCTAATGCTAAGGTTCCATTGCCAGAGGAAGATAAGTGAACGACAGAATTGGAAATCCGAAAAGTATACTAGTGAGTGATAGTCCGTGGCCCATTTCTTTCAGGGCTTATCTCGACATTTGTTTTAACGCAGCGGTGACCAAAGCAGCTCTATAAATGAGACGGCAGACATTCAAACGGGTACGAGGAGTTTCTTGTACATTGCTGTGTGTTTCATACACGTACTGAAGGCAAGCAGTGGTGGTATAATGTCGCTCTACAAACTTTGTCCCTACAAGCAGTAAAAGGTGGTTTCGTAAAGAAAGAGAAGGAGAACTTTTTTGTTGTTCTGTCGGACAAAATGTAATGTTTACTTTTTTCAACGGTTTAATTAGGAGTATATAGAAATATTAATTGCCACGCTGAATAATATATTATTATTATTATTACTATTATTATTATTATTATTATTATTACTACTACTACTACTACTATTACTGTTACTGACCACTAAGTATGTGTTTCTATAATTCTTGCGTACGTGCATGAATATTGATATTTTTAGATCTTTTCACTAGAAGGATAAAATTATTAGGTTTTATCTCAATTTTAATCTACTTAATCCTTAGATGAGGGTAACTATTTATTATTCATTCAATAATAATATTGTAGAAAAACTGATTCAATATTATGTACCAAAGAACTGTTAATCGCCAGGAATTGATATGTTTTAAATCTTAGCCAGGAAGAGAAAGATGACATAAATAAATGTAAGGAAGTCAGCTACCTAATGGGTTTGAAATAGCTCGTGCTCTATAGTCTTTTAATAGAACAAAATTTCTCAAAAGAGTAGTGATTAAAATAGCTTAAATAACTTGTCCATAAGAAGCTTTTAATTTTGAAAAACTACTAATTTCTCGACCAAGTATCGAGAGAAGAATTTAGAAATTTTCTGATTATATTCAAGAGGAAGGTTAAAAAAAGAAGTAAGAAAAATCGTATATTATTCACTGGCTCTTGATGACAGCAGTGACATTACTGATACAGCAAAGCTTGAGATTTTTATCAGCGGGATTGATCAAGATGTTAGCATAGAAACCACCACTGGTTGTATTTTCAGGCCAAGTACCTTTCCTCCGTCTCCTTACTTCATACGCTGTCTGTCGCATGTAATCACTGCAGCTCGAGTTTTGGTCACCGCTGTTTTAACGTCTTAGAGAAACCACGGGAATATCACAGGCAAGGGGAGTGGTCTTAATTTAGGAGACCGAACAAAATTGCCCTTTAGTAGTGGCTCTGATCAAAATCGAAAAAAATGCTTTGAAAAGAAACATTAAATCAAAAGTGATAAATATCCAGTAAAACCAGGCTTAGGATAGGTTTGTGAAAAATGGCTGTAAGAGGAATTGGGGGTGGATATGATTACCACCCTCGTGCTGTCTACTAATTACATCAGACGCTGATAGCATCATCCTTAATAGTGGATGCCGGGCGATCTATGCGCCGAGTCAAATCCCGTCAATTTTTCCGGCGTGGGAATGGGTAGGGAATAAGCATTCCTGGTTATAGAAAACTATCGTACTTACCATAAAATATAAGACAATATTTTTCATAGGCCTATAGATTGTATTACCGTTATACTATCCTTTCGTGAGTAATCAATAGCTGGAAGTATCTTGGCGCTGGATCTTACACTTAAATCTAACGTAGGCCTAACGCTGTTTTTGTCCAATGATTCTCCCTCATAGACGTATTTATGTCAATAAAACACTTTATTTTATTGATACAAAATTTGTACCTTTTTTTTAATCAGTTGCAAATGTAATGCTCTGATAGCTGGGCAGGACCGTAGCATTATTTAAGATCGTTCTTTGTTTGTTACATTATTATTTCCTTACTGCGTCCAGTATTGTTTTACTTCTTCTTGAACGACTTGCTTTCGCAGTTTTGCAGTGCTGTTAGTTATCAAGTGAATAATATACTTACAATCTCATACTTACTTACTTACAAATGGCTTTTAAGGAACCCGAAGGTTCATTGCCGCCCTCACATAAGCACGCCATCGGTCCCTATCCTGTGCAAGATTAATCCAGTCTCTATCGTCATATCCCACCTCCCTCAAATCCATTTTAATATTATCCTCCCATCTACGTCTCGGCCTCCCCAAAAGGTCTTTTTCCCTCCGGTTTCCCAAGTAACACTCTATATGCATTTCTGGATTCGCCCATACGTGCTACATGCCCTACCCATCTCAAACGTCTGGATTTAATGTTCCTAATAATGTCAGGTGAAGAATACAATGCGTGCAGTTCTACGTTGTGTAACTTTCTCCATTCTCCTGTAACTTCATCCTGCTTAGCCCCAAATATTTTCCTAAGCTCCTTATTCTCAAACACCCTTAACTTATGTTCCTCTCTGGGAGTGAGAGTCCAAGTTTCACAACTATACAGAACAACCGGTAATATCTCATAAATCATCAATAAATACTTTTCAACCCTCTGTCAGTTTTAACTACTGATTTTCGTAAATAACGAATTATTATGTATGATACAATATAATACAGCCTGAGTACTTATTTTGTCCATGATTAATCACGTATGTATAAAATGAAACTTCAGAAGTTACAGGTCTAAATTAATTCGCGAAATTAGCTTACCTTTTCACATTATAAAAATGTGCATTTTGGTATGCAATACAGAAAATGAAGATGTATCTTCTTATTTGGGTGCATAGCATTTGATTGTGGGAGCACACGGTAACATAGTGGTTAAGACTCTACGCTAAAAAGTCGAAGGTTGTGGTTTCGATTCCCGATGAAGTCATGAACTTTTCCAATTGACTTAGGGCCTAATCCTTCCGAGCCACCGGCATAGCTCAGTCGGCTAAGCCGCTTAACTGTCGATCCGGAGTTGCACTCGGACGAGAGTTCGATCCCCGCTTGAGCTGATTATCTGGTTGAGTTTTTTTCCCAGGTTTTCCCTAACCGTAAGGCGAATGTGAGGTAATCTATGGTAAGTACCCAACCTCATATCGCCAAATACCATCTCGCCATCACCACTCCTATTGACGATAAATAACCAAATAGTTGATGCAGCGTCGTTAAATAACCAAGTAAAAAAAGAATTCTTCCGCCTGGAATATGGCTCTGGTGTCGACTCACTCTCTATAAATGAGACGGCAAGCACATAGAACTGGCATCTTTACTCGGCAAGCCTGTCTTCAAAGGCGGGAATCTTACCTCCCACTACTCTTTGGGTCTGTATCAGAGAGCTGCAGAACAGTTAAAGTGATCTCGCCGCCGAAAAAAATCGAAAAATCGAAAGAGGAGAATTGGGAGGACAAATTTAAAAGGTACGCAAGCGCGTCCTTGCAAGGGGTTTGGGGCTGTACGAAACTAAATATGTGAGCTCCAAGCCTGTTGGCCACTAGTCTCACTCCGGGTTACGCTGCTCCACTGAAGGAGCTCTAGAAAATTTTGAAGGGGAAAACCGAAAATGGACGTAACCTCTTAGGTACCAGCAGAACAACGTTTAGAACCGGTTTATATTCGATCGGTCGCAGAACAACCGGCGAACTTGAGCATCCGATCGAATATCCGACCTTCAGCGGTTGCACCTGATGTCTTGCTGGCTAGACAGAACCACAGATATATAGGACAGAATACCAAGCGCATTTCATCATACAGGAACTCTGATGACATTTTCTAACGACACAAATGGAGTAACAGTTGAAGGAAATTTACTTTTCCTAATTTAAAAAAGTGTTAGCTTGAAATAGGATTATAATTGATTGGACACTTTGGTACATTATCTTCATAACTAATATATAAATCAACTCATGGACACCGATAACAACAAAGGAAAGCAACGTAATACATAGATGAAATCTGACATATAAACAAATACAAGAATGAAATAAATTACAATTACTTACAAAATAGAAGAGCAAGTAAGTACACACTTACTATTGTAACGTTCATACTTTAAACTCAAAATACTTAGGCTACCTCTGAAAGAGTAGTTGTTAATGTATAGGCTAGTCTATGTCTTTTAATTATTCTAAATTGATGTATTATTATTTCACTAATAAATCATTTTTAAGGAGATAAAAAGTTGTTAACAAAAATAAAAGAACTCTCAAGCTCTAATGATTGTAGCTTCATGATGCGTGCTGTTGCAATACCTGGATTGCTGAATGAATGAATGAATGAATGAATGAATGAATGAATGAATGAATGAATGAATGAATGAATCAATCAATCAATCAATCAATCAATCAATCAATCAATCAATCAACCAACCAACCAATCAGTCAATCGATCGATCGGGAGAGAGGAGGAAATATCAATTGAAAGGTACACGATGATAATTGCGTCCTTGCAACGATTCTTGGAACTCCTGGATGGCTCAATATTATCTGTCTTTCATGATCCAGAGCCGTCCACCCGAGAAAGACTCGGACATTCGTTAAACCGAACATTGGACTAATCCGCGAGACGGAAGAGCTTCGCTTACTGTCTATAGCGCCAGGCGTTCAGTAGCATTATATCATTTCTATTTTTCGTAATCGGTTATGCACTGCTCTGGTCTGTATGGCCTACATACAATACAACTTTAACTTTCAGTAAATTATTTCATTTATATGTTTATTTTGAATATTACAATATTTCGAGGAAATATAAACTAAAAATGTGAATATCTTTGTAAACATTAGAAAGAATGTTATTGTTGAGAAATGCGTGAAACGTAGGCTAATTGAGGAGTATGTGCCATTTTAAAGACATCGAATTTGTATGTTTCTTACGCTGTAGCAAACGGTGAATGATCAAAATATGAAGGATTCCGCCTACACGCAATTGATTTGCACCGGAAACAGGGAGGAAGATCTGCTATGCAAGCACGCTTTCTTGATTTCAGCACTAGAAGGACGTGATGTGGTCAAGACCAATCTACGCCGCCTTCTATGTAAGGAAAAAACCACCAAATGTACTCAGTTTTATACCGGATGAATAAGAATAAGACCCAACATTTTTCACAAATGACTCAGAGAACTTATACGATTATTTTAGGATTGAAATGTATATCCACTGACATATTGTGGCTTTTATGCTG
Source organism: Periplaneta americana (assembly GCF_040183065.1). Classification (NCBI taxonomy): domain Eukaryota; kingdom Metazoa; phylum Arthropoda; class Insecta; order Blattodea; family Blattidae; genus Periplaneta; species Periplaneta americana. Next base: position 73,671,365 of record NC_091133.1, on the reverse strand, counting down.
TAGAATTGTCACTAGAGCATTTTATGCCGCTAGTATGTCAGTTTAAATTTCGCTGGCAGTATCATGTATGTAGATTCTATGTCGCAATCATCGCCCTACAGCATCATAACTGCACTGAAAATTCATTGTACACTGAACCTTTAATTATTAACACATAATTTAAGTGCTCTAGAGCGGACAAACTGTTCAAAATGCCGACTGTTCACTTCAGAGTATAGCTGATAGCACCGTTTTTTTAAATACTTTATGGTAAATACCATCAAATTCAGCAACAATATTATTCTGGTTATTAATTCCTCTTCTGTATTGACTAGAGCCTCATACATTAGAGTTTTTACGTGTACCACCCAAAAAGAAATCCTTGCCGGTATTTTAAACCTGGCCAGAATGTAGAACCTCCACTACCAATCCAACGACCGAGATACTTGCATTTAGGATTTTTTTTCTCACAGTTATAATGCGCAGGAGATCCACTGCCCTGAAACCATATTTTCTGACATCTCTATGGAACATTCTTCAGGAATGGTGGTAAAATGTGTTATGAAAACTTTCGGTAGGTGTATCTGTGGAACGAAATTCAATCGAACTTGACGGCAGCGTAAATACTTTTACTGTCCTACATCATAAGAATCAGACGTCAGTCATATATATTTCTTACCTCAAAATATTCGTCTACGTTTTCTGAGTCATTTCTGAAGATTTTTCGGTGCTATTCTGATTCATTCTATAGAAGACTGAGTGAGCTATGGTGCCGTTTTGGAAGTTATAGCAAGTTTTAATTTCCAGTTGAGATTACAATTCCAGTCTTCACACTAATTTTAACTCAGACACACTTAAAGTTTGTAGTCTATCGCTGTACCGATAGTGATGCTTATACTCCTGTGGCTGTTCTACTCTGAATATAATAACACTCAATTGACACAGGAGTAAATTCAGCCTCTGTTGTGACGAAGAGACAGAACTTAATCTTCGCTCGATTCCGACCTGCGTTCAGTCAATAAAAAATCAGACTTTATTCCGATCAAAATCGCTATGTTGCTCTTTTAATCATTTCCTTATACGCCCATAAATATAGTCTACTTATTTGTACTACTGTTGCTGATAATATAACCTTGCTAAAAGGGATGAAGTTACAGGAGAATGGAGAAAGTTACACAACGCAAAACTACACACATTGTATTCTTCACCTAAGATAATTAGGAACATTAAATTCAGACGTTTGAGATAGGCAGGGCATTAGCACATATGAGTGAATCCAGAAATTCATGTAGTGTTAGATGGAAGACCTGAGGGAAGAAGACCTTTGGGAAGGCCGAGATGTAGATGAGAGGATAATATTAAAATGGATTTGAGGGAGGTGGGATATGATGACTGGATTAATCTTGCACAGGATATGGACCGATGGCGGGTTTATGTGAGGGCGGCAATGAACCTCCGGGTTCCTTAAAAGCCATAAGTAAGTAAGTTTATACAGCGTTGTTAAATAACCAAGTAAAAAAACAGTTCATTTCTCCGAAACATAAGGATCTGGGGACGTACTGTATAGCTGATTTTATTTATTTCTTCATCTTCTGCAATAACTAAATAAAAAAAAAAAAAAACGTTTGAGCCGGTTTCCAGTTCATCGTCATTTTATGTTTTCATTTCTGATAAAACCATACTGACTTTTAACCGAATTATTACTTTTCATATGTGTCATTCCCTGACAAATTGACTCGTTTATACTGAATAGGTATAAAAATCCATGCAATAATTTGGAGAAAATGACGGTACATACTTAGACGGACGGATAGACAGACAGACGGGATGACCAAAACCACATTTTCAACATTAGGAATGTTGGAAACATGCATTTTTGCGGAAATCTCACTATCGAGTTTTTGCACGCATTGCAATACTTTCTGTGATGAGAAAGTAAAATGATTTCACTCCACTTCGTACAGCTCGAAAGAAATACAGTAGTTGCAATGAAAATCCTTACTCATTTCATCTTGCATGATAATGCTCGTTATCATGTCGCAGGAGCAGTGGTTGAATTGCTACAGAGATGGGATTGGGAACATCCTCCGTATTCCCCTGTCATGAGTCCTTGTGACTACGACTTGTTTCCATGATTGAAAGAACCACTTAGAGACAAGGGGTTTCCAGATATTGCACCAGTACTTCATGCAGTAGGGCCGTCCATCAGAGAGATCAACAGAAACAACCTCGCTAACGGCATTTAACAGTTCCCACGGACTTGGCAATAGATACAGGATTATATTGAAGGGATGTAAATGTATTTTCCATGTAAGTTCAATAATATGTTCGCACTGTCTATGTTGCCACTGCTCTATTTACTATATGTCTAAAAGAAATATAAATTTGCATTATCGTAATAATTTTTCTTTATACTTTGCATAATGAGAAAGCAAAGAAACAAATAACCCAAAGAATTATTGGCAAATTAAATAATACAAACTCGTTGTTGGCAAAAACTGTTTTGAAACCGAAATTCGCCTGCGGACCTAATTCGTAAAGCTAATGATGATGATGAGGTGACATGTTGTTAATGATAATAATAATGATGGAAGTTTAATACACCTAACAACAGATCAGAAGACCTACACTTGTGGTTATTGAGAAGTTTATTCATTTTTGCACTGACCACGTTCTCCGAGTACATATTTCTAAATTTCTTCCTTGTATGATGGTTCAATTTTAATGTTACTCAGGTTATACTCTAGACTTGCATGTATCACTTTTGAGATGTTGTCCGACACGTTTTCATGTTCAATTAATGGCATCAGCGTAAATATATCATGATCTATTGCTGGCTTAAGAGCTTTTGACTGTAACAAGCGAGTCTTTGCGCATGAGTGACTGACTGCAGAGGGTTGTAAATTTGTCTGAGAGAAATAAGGAATAAAAGAAATTTGCACATAGGTATGAGTTTTTGAAGCTCAAAGTAGAAATTTTCTCTACGGGACTCATTTTCACTCTAATCATTCTGCCGTATGGATGACGTATGAACCTTGGAAGACAGAGATACAAAGTTAACACGAGTTATTTACTTCACAATAGCTATATAAAGTTTCTTATAGTAAAATCGTGATTTTCCTTAGGCGAAGAATAGCACATGGGTATAAAATTTAAACTACGAGTATGTTGTAGTAAAAGTTCTCACTCTCTTTCTCTCATACATCAGTTACAAGCAGGCCACCGGCGTAGCTCAAGGTAACGAGCTTGACTCCTGCTCGAGGTATGCGTTCGAACACCACTAGTGATTATTACCTGTTTGGATTTTTCCCGAGGTTCTCTCCAAGTTAACGCGAATATCAGGTATACTCATGGTGAAGCCTCAATCTTATCTTCCTATAACCGATTCCACTGACTCTAGACAATTTCACAGTTGATATATCGTCTTAAATAACTGCTTGAAAATAGTAAGAATTATAATTAGGATCATATACCTAAATTTAGCTTTAATTGATTTTCTTCTTCATTATAATTTGCATACCTGATCACTTTCCGGCCTTTGATTTTTATTATACGAACTATGAAATGAAATTATATTAATTTTGCAGAAAATCGATTTAAAAAATTGTTACGTAAATATAGCTACGTGTGTTCGCTATCTCTGATACCGAAAAAAGTGTTTTTTACATGGCGTCTCTCTGTGTACAACAATTTTTGTAGCATAGCATAATGTTAATTATTTACAGCACCATTACATGATTATCACTTATATAACATATTTTGGTAACACTATTTATTGGAGAAATGGTCATACTTTGTTTTTGTTCTTTTTTTTGTGTCACAAGTACATGTTTGGAAACTTGTTATTTCACGTTTACGAAAGGTGCTCAATGTGTCCTCCTCCATTGTTTACACATGCCTGAGCACGACGTACACACGACTGGCGAGTTCGCTCAAACACCATGTTGTCATCACGGGTCAATTGGCATGCATTTTCAACACGTTGCAATAGCTCCTCTGCATCATCCACTGGTGCTGCATAGACGACAGACTTATATGACCCCAAAGGGAAAGATCTAATGAGGTGAGGTCGGGTGATCTGGGTGGCCAAAACACTGAACCACCGCGTCCAATCAAAACAAAAACAATGTACTACTGTCTTGTCACTGTGTCGTTTGTAAGCAAACACTGGTACAAAATGAAAACAAAAACAACACAATAATATGATCATATACTTATGAAAACAAAAGTCACTATTACTTTTTTTTCAGTAAATAAGCATTTTCCGTCAAATTTTCATATAAGGAATTATTTTTATCTTTGATCCAGAGCACGCTCATGCTTTTTCCAAACATATTTATGACTCATTCTGTAGGCCTATATATGTATGTATGTATATATATATATATATATATATATATATATATTACTAGCGATATTTTCATATCTAGGTTTATTCGCGAATATACGGAAAGAACATTTAACTATTTTACCTAATTCTTCGAGATTCACATTATTATTATTATTATTATTATTATTATTATTCGTCATCTCTCACGAAAGTTAGATAGATGATCCACTTCGGCGAACAAATTAATGTATAGTCTGTTAATGTCCGTCGTGGCTAGAATATTCATGGCTTGAAGGAAGCTACATATAGGGCTATTGAAAAGTTATGAAACATTTGAAAGATCTCTAACTTTCTTAAGAAGTATGTTTATAGAAAAATAATAATGCAGTTTTGTTCATAAAATAGTGGGTTTATTCAGGTACAAAACAATTTCTGAGAATACAACACTATTAAATAGCTGATCTGCTGTCCACCGCTGTGGAGTAACATTGTTAGCATGTCTGACCATGAAATGAGCGGGCCCGGGTTCAAATCCTGGTTGGAACAAGTTACCTAATTGAGGTTTTTTCCTGGTTTTTCTTCAACCCATTAAGAGCAAATGCTGGATAACTTTCGGCGCTGGACCCTGAACTTATTTCGCTGGCATTATCACCTTCATCTCATTCTGAGGCTAGATAACCTTCTACGTTGATAAACCGTCGTAAAATAACCAATTAATAAAATCTCATCTGCTGTCGCGTCGCAACTGATTCACACCATATGTACCATGTTCTGAATCTTGTCTAACTTCCTGTAAAACGATCGCAACACTCATCAGAACGGTTTTTATGTGCCACGATCTTTTAATTTTTTTGCAAGCTTCCACAATGATAACAATTTGAAGGGTCCATTTCTCAATCCATTTAGAGTTCTGAATCTTCTCAGTGCGCTGGAACAATCTCTATTACATTCATAGGAACACTGAATAGACAAATTATCATTTCTGCAGTGCTTGGGAAAAGTGACATAAGTCAGTTTCCACAAACCTTTTTTTATAATTTATTGACAACTTACACTGGTTTATGTCGATTTCATTTTTTTCTGCATGAATTATTGTAATGGGAGGAATACCTATGTATTTTTTCCAAGCGAACAGATGTTCCGTAAGTTATCAATAAATTATCAAAAAAGGTTTGTGGAAACTGACTTGTGTCACTTTTCCCGAGCACTACAGATTTGCAGAGACAAAACTATTGTTTTCTGCTATGAATTTGCAAAAATAAATAAATACGTAAATAAATAAAATATATAAATAAATAATTTAATTAAAATAATAAACCAGTAAGTATCTTAAGAATAGAGTAAATAAATTGCTATCGCAACAATAGATAGCGAAACAATTATTGTGACAGACATTTCTGCAAAAATAAAGTCCATTATTTTATGAACAAAACCGTATTATTACTTTTATATAACTTCATAACAAACTTAGAATACTTTCAAAATTTCACGACTTTTGAATATCTTTATACTTTGATTTGGCTTTTCAAGGATCGAATCCTTGCATTTAAACATATACTGACCATTTGTACGCCCTATATATGGTATGAGAAGAAACTGCCTATTGAAGGATGCACTGGAGGGAATGGTGAACGGGAGGAGAATTCGGGGCAGAAGAAGATATCAAATTTATTTAGTTTACTTATTTATTTATTTTGCTAATAATTGTAACATAAAATATAAAATAAACAGAAAAACTTTATCTTGCCCCTGAAAAAGTAGAACTCGTGCTCAGGGGCGGATTCCTGAATTGAAATTTAGAAGTATATAATAAAATTTGTTTTATGTCTACTACGCAATAGGAATATATAAATTTAAATTTACAATTTTTCAATTTTTGTAAAATCCATACATAATTCTTTAAATTTAATACTAGAACTATTAGAACTGACAAGATTAAGATATTTAAATATTAATTTGTTATATATTCTTGGGCCTAAATTACTACTATGATTAAATACTGTAGCAGTGTTGCATTTTGGTTCAAACAATCTTAAAGAATTCATACCTTTTGTTTCATAACTATGAGAATAGACGACATAGATGATAGACGACATTAAAATATATGGATCATATTCGAAGACTAAGAGGAAGGCAGAAAATAAGAAAAATTGGACAAAGCTGGGTTTGCAGTGAAAGACCTACTCTTGGGCAGAACACTATGTATGTGTATGTAAATATGCTATGATTGTCTTGGGTGGCGTTCGTGAATTCCATATTGACAAGTGAGTCATCTTGCCTCAGCCCTGACAGAGTAAGATCGCATATCCAACCTCAGCTCCTTCCTATATCAGCATTGGAAACCCATACTACTCCCAGTACTTCACCTCTACCTTTTTGTAACTATTGCAATGAAATGAAGGGGTGGTGGAAAATTGTTGAAATGAAAAAGGGAAGCGGGAATACTCTGATAAAAACCCCTGTAAAATGTCTGCTTCGTCACCACAAATTCCATTACCAAGCGGCCGGGAATCGAACCCGGGCGGCATGGAAGGAAGACCAGTGTGCTAACGCTAAGCCACAGACGCGACTACCGCAACTGTCACAAGATGTCTTGCTTCCGTGTTAACAAGACTGCATTCAAATCTAATTAGCCAATGCTAATGACACATCTCTACTGTAATTTTGTTCTGACGGAGAAAGGACTTTAGTATTGTGGTGGCGAAATGATCCCTAACAATGGCGCATGAGCCAATATTAAATAATGCCAACTTCTGATCAGAATCTGTAACACAAGGAACGTAAAAGATAATTTAGCCTTACAGTGAGATAATATAATGATGGCCGTTGGGGGTCTTGTGGCGAGAAATTATGGGATAGTTGTACCCCAAAATGGTTTTACGCGTAAAATGTGCTTTCAGCGTGACTATAAATCCGACACATAACATTTTCGTACAATGGACTAGCACATCTTACTGCGCCTCCTGTAAGCTCGTTAATATTAATTTACAATGTCTAACAAAATCCAAGGTGAGTATGTTAGTAATCCTATATTTATGGTTATCCGGTGTTATTTCTCACATTTTTATGTTTAACCTTGTCCATATGATGTCTAAAATAATAAAGTTGGGCTTTTCGGACTCTTACCTTTTGAGAATAATTGATCGTTACATTTCTTCGAGATGGAATCGAGACACGAGAGGCAGTAACATAAACATCTCACAATAGCAATGAATTTATTTACGCGTAGATTATGTAACATACTAAATACTGCTTAACAAGGATAAAATCTAGCCTATTACTGCCCTTGTTGAAGAAGGTGAGCTTAAATAAGAATCACCATTGTATATATTATTTGACTTTATTGTAACATAAAGCTTATATACATTCGAGAAAAAGTTTCTGAAAGAAAATATAGCTATACTCTACATTAAAGCTTTAAGTGTATGGTTAAAATGTTTTCGAATTATAATTAAAGTTTTATGTTTACTTAGCAAGTGTTCAGAAAAAAACTGTGAATATATTAATTACACAACGGTTGATTAAAACTATAAATGAATTAATGTATTTAATGATTTTTGTTCTCATTATAAAAATAATTTTGTTAGATCTATATTAAGTTATGTATAACACTGAATTCTATGAGAGTAAGAAAGGAAATTAAAAATTAAAGTAAACCCTAAAGAGATTTTATACCATATTGTAATATTTGAAGTCGGGATATTGATTTCGATAGGAATTGGCTAAGTTTACTCAGGAGATATGATTTTTTTTAATTACAACTTTCCTCCTTTTATTTATATTAATAATTAATCAGTCCTCGCAGTCTGCATATAGGCCTGTATTGTTTTCGGTTTCATTCATTTCCCCGAAATAAAGTCAAACAATTAGCTTGTGGCTAATGATGGCAGTGCAGAGCAAAAACATGTGTTATCTTGAAATTTAATGTTTTCCATGCTAATGCATACCACTGCAATGGTGTACTTCAAGCGATAGCGCGGTTGCATACTGATCAGGAGCTACGTTCGGGTGTGGGGTCGATACTCGCTTGAGCTGATTATCTCGTTGGGCTTCTTTTCCTGAGATTTTCCCCAACTGTAAGGTGAATTACAAGTAGGCCTAATTCCATATCGAATCCTTGGCCTCCTATCGCCAAAAAAACCACCTGGCTATCATCAATCCTGTAGTAATTGATATAACGTCTTTAAATTCCAGCTAAAAGACGTTAATTCAGTTTTACTTTGTAATTATAAATGTCTTGTGTGAGTTGTGGACACTCAATGCAATGTTGCTTTCAAGGGTTTTACATTACTATGTGTCATTTTTGTGACTCATTTTTTATACTTCGATAGCAATAGAAAAAGTTCAAACTGCATATTTCTTCTGAAGCAGTTTGGTGTCTGTTATTAGCATTTATTAGAAAGAGGATTGCCCGTTTAAAACGTTATCGAAGCATAGACGCATCAACTGCCGCCGCGGCTCGAGTCGCCTCATTCTTCATTGAGGTGATGAGCAGTGATATCATTGCGGTCACCTGGGTTCGCACTTTAAAACGCGAGAAGCTTGAGCCACGACTTGAACTTACCGTCTTTGAAGACTTATAACAAAAATTAGAAGAAATAGACACCATAAAATTTAGAAATCCGAAGTTTAAAAAGAGGGAGGGGCTCATTTCGATATTTTTCTTTACATCATCGGAAAATTACAAGAAAATCTTACTTAGAGTGGGTGGTATAAATTTGGGAAATCCGTCCAATTGGGTTATTTTAAGATGACTATTGTGAAGTAGTCTTGGTACTGGAATAGTTACATATTAGTAATTAGTAATTCAGACGGTGCTGGTAGTAATCGGAGTGGGAAGGATAGGATAGGCCTAATCTAGCAGAGAGAGAGAGAGAGAGAGAGAGAGAGACGGGGATGGTATGATTGCTACCTTCGTCCAGACGATTAAGTACACCAGTCGCTAGTCCTTCAAGCTGGATGCTTGGCTAGCCAAATTCTGAGTGGGGTTAGGATTCCTGATTAGGAAGGATAATCACGACAATGAAAACAGCCTGAAGGGAAGGGCGAAGAAGGGAAGTTTTCTGACATAGATGAACTGGGAGTGGGTTTTGACTAAAGCATTTAACATTTTTAGCCGCAGTCACTATTCTGACTGTCATATTCCTGGCTCGAGTGGCCAGTTTCAGGTCCAAAAGTTACATATTTTTTTAGTCGTTTTAAGAGATGCTCTTGCATCGAGTTCTGTCGTACATAAAGTAATAATTAATTAGAACGAGAACTGAACGCGCCTGAAGAAGAATATATTTTATTTCACTTATATTAACGAGCGCGTGGCTTATTCCTTGGGCTCCTGGATACTCCTTTTTGGTTTGGCGTGGTTTTTCGAGGACCGGACTCGGAACTGATCCTTACACTTAAGCCTACATTGACCCACATTACAGATGGTCTGGTGTGCCATTCGTGAATCCATGTTAACAAGTGGGCCATCGTACATCAGCCCTGACACGCCATGTCCCTACGCCAGATTAGTAGCTGATAAGCCCCAGGACCCAGAACCCCAAGCCCTTCCTATATCAGCATCGGAAACCTCCAGGCATTCTTAACTATTGCAGATTATAGATGAAATGAGGAGCAAATGGAAAGTTTTAGTGGAATGAGAATGAAAGGGGAGTACCCCGAGAAAAGCCTTCTGCAACGTCTGTCGACTACAAGTTCCATCACAATCGGGAATCGATGGCTGTAAGATAGCGAGCTAGTGCTTGAACAACAGACTCGGTTGAATAGACATATAGAACTTTTGAATTGAAGTAAAAATGCAAAAACATATTATGCAGATGTAATATTATAATAATTAATAGTTTAGATGTTATATTTCGCACTAGACATTATTTTATTATTCACACAAACCAGAACGGATATTAATTAATTTTTTTATATTTCTGTAGTGGTATGTCTTCGAAAGACTTCCTCCGGATAATTCTGAACTTAAGTTCTCGAAGTGAAGTTTCTCTAACTGTAAAACAGTAGTCATTTTAGGGGGAAATGCACTAGAAAATAAGAAAAAACATGATAAGATAACGTAGTCATAAAGTCTGGACACATAGGAAAATGGAGGAGAAAAGGAAGAGATGAGTAACAGTAAGAGGAGTGAGGAGGAAAAAGAGTAAATGAAGGAATAGAGGAAAAGAAAAAGATTAGAAAAAGAACAAAAAAGAGATGAGGAGAAAAGGAAGGGAAAAGGTAACGTGAGACAAAGAAGAAGGAAAAAGAGAAACAAGGTGAGGAGGAAAAGCAAAAAGCAAGAGGACATGAAGAAAAGAAGAGAAAAATAAATAGAGAGAGATGAAGAGAATAAGGGGAAAAAGAATATGAGGAAAATAACGTCATGAGACGTGATCATATACTTTGTGTTTTCTGGATTTAATAATAATAATAATAATAATAATAATAATAATAATAATAATAATAGTAATAATAATAATAATAATAAATCTTCTTGTGAATTTTATGTTCTAGTATTGGCTAAGACCACACTGTACACGAGCCTGGCTCTTACGGTAATGGCTAGAGACATTTTTGTTTTATAATTTTAATTTGTACTCACTAGCTAGCTAGCTAGTTAAATAAATTAAATAATAATAAACATAATATATAAAGTGAATATACAAGAATGTATCTACATATTTTTGACCATCTGCCGAAAGGAAAACAAGGCTGAAAGGTTTGACGAATTACATTAAATTGTTCATCGATACGAAATACCTGATGTAAAGTTTATGAAGGATGATGATGATGATGATGATGATGATGATGATGATGATGATGGTTTTGTTTGGAAAATATGACGTCGCTATTCTTTTCTACAGCTTGAATTGTACCTGTATAGTCCCTAACGTGGTGCACGGGATAACTATTTCCCACATGCTACATCGTTGTTCAGGTAGAGAAGGGATTCTCGACCACCAGACTTGGGGGAGGTTAGCGGTTCCCTTCCCATCGAGGCGTGGAAGACAGGCCGGTGCATTGCGTTGTTATGGAAAAGGGTAATGAAGGGAACGAGATGGAAGAAACAACTCACGAACTTGTACTCTCCAGAGTGCTGTACGCAGCCAGCGCGTTCCTCCGTAATTAGAGAGGTGGAGGTGGTTGTTGTAGGGTACATGTCCCGTCCTGGCGCGCCGACCCCAACACCAGATGCAACACACCGAAAAAAAGTATCTTTTCAAGACAGCAGTAAAATCTACAAATTGCTCCTCTGTCAGAGATTAGACTGTAAGGAGACACGCTACGCCCGTCTGTCTGTGATCTTTGATTGGTGTTGTAAGATGCGGAACCCGAGTTTCTCTGCGCTCAAAAATAAATGGAATTCAGAAGATACAAGTAGACTACATTACCACAGTGTTTATAGAAAAGATTAAACCATTCATAGGTTCTACGTGTTTAAATAATAGCACATAAAAATAATTGAACACAGAATCCGTAATTTAAACCCATTTGAATAATCCTACAAGTGAAACACACTTTAAGTTGGTTTTGTGTGGTAAGATATTCATTTAGTTTTATTTTATTTTGTAGTAATATGAGAAAATGCGGATGACTTCAATATATTATGCAATATCTTAATAGTTGGACTGCTCAGATGTTCAGATGGCACTCTGTGTAGGAGAGAAAAATATAATTAAATTTATTAATTTGAAACAGTACTTTACACTCGACAAAATATCTACGGTTACTCATTAGTGGCCAATATACATGATCATGAAATTAGAAATTGTGAATAAATTAATATTCCATATTGTAGATTACACAAGAGCAACACAAACTTTTTAATTATGGGCATGAAATTATATAATAAGCTCCAAAGTCAATATTATAAATTACCAATCAATAGCTTCAAAACTAGATTTTAAATTGGTTATTAAATAATCCTTTTTATTCTGTTGCTGAGTTTTTCAACACAAATTTGTATGAAATTTTATTTTAATAAATAAGTTTAATTGCAATTTAGTTAGTTTTCTTTAATTTAAAAGTTTCAAATTATTTCATGTTTTCATTGTATTATTTAAATTTTACTGTTTCTTTTATTAGTGTTTTTTAAAAATGTATTTATATGTTTTTCAATGTATTCTGACGAAGCCTAAAACTGTATGTCTAATTGCCAAATAAATTGAATTGAATTGAATTGAACAATTCCACTCGAATTTGTGTTTAGAATGTCTCCAATAGAGTAAAAAGGATTTTAGATAACCGATAATTATAAAATCTTCGGAATATGTATGATAAGACTTTCTTGTGTTAAATTCTAACGTACCTTGTTTACATGTTTCCACTTTGTGTGAATGCAACGCTCCCTATCATTCCGCGGCACAATACAACATAATGTTATCTTTTTACAGAATAGATAATGGGCAGCTCGTAAATATCATTTGCTTTCGCAATACGCATTACGATATTCGAAGCTTCTCTACTCCCTTTCTCTGAACACGTGCAAAATCGATGTGTGTATGCACATGAAGGTTTCAAACCTTTTGAAATTGCTGCAGAAAAAACCTATGGATTACGCATTACAGGAACAAAATTGTTGAATAATGAATGGTCTTTGTACTGTACATACTGGACGCTTTGACTTATGGAGATTTCTATGTATTGGACATTTTGACTTGTGGACATTTCTATATATTGGACATTTTGACTTGTGGACATTTCTATATATTGGACATTTTGACTTATAGACATTTCCATATATTGGATATTTTGACTTGTGGACATTTCTATATATTGGACATTTTTACTTGCGTACATTTACGTATATATATATATATATATATATATATATATATATATATATATATATATATGTATTTCCCACATGTAGACAATCAAAATAGTTCATTACAACATGTGTTCGGAAATGCTTTATTTCCGAGTTATGGCCTTCACAACATTGAAATTCACCGGAACGTTTTTCTTTCCGCAGGTCGTTGCCGTCAAAGGAGACATTAAGAGGGCACTCTGACAGTTCATTCCGAGGCGAAGGTTACATTCAGTGTTGTGGAGGCGTTAGACTGTGCGACATGTATTCAAATCGAACAGACTTACGGGGCAGGCGTACATAAACTTCCTGGAAAACACCATACCTCATGTTTTAGAAGACACTCCACTGATCAATCGTCAACACATTCACTTCTTGCATGATGACGCTCCTGCACACTTCAGTCGTACGGCTCGCCGGTACTTGGATCGAAGGTTTCCTGATCGATGGATAGGTAGAGGTGGCCCAATTGCTTGGCCTCCACGCTCACCTGATTTGAACCCTCTCGATTTCTACTTGTGGGGCCATTTAAAATCATTGGTTTATTCGTCTCCGGTGCCTGATTTGGAATCCCTTCGGAATCGAATTGTGGCATGTTCTGAGGACATACGCAACACTCCTGGAGTTTGGGATCGTGTTCGCAGGTCAATGAAACTTCGACGTGAGGTCTGTATTCAAGCAGGAGGTGGACATTTTGAACATCTTCTGTAATGACAACGACCTGCGGAAAGAAAAACGTTCCGGTCAATTTCAATGTTGTGAAGGCCATAACTCGGAAATGAAGCATTTCCGGACACATGTTGTAATGAACTATTTTGATTGTCTACATGTGGGAAATACATACCTGAAATTATGCCCCGTATTTTTGAAACACCCTGTATATATATTAGACGTCATACACATTATCTCCTGGCCTAGTTGCCTCATAAGCGGTGTCTTCTTGGTACTAATTGTGAGGTTCAGATCTGTCTTCGGACAGTTGTCTAAACAACAAAAAACAACAACATATTGGACTTTTGACTTTTGGACATTTCTATTATATTGGACATATTGTCATGTGGCCTAATTGATTGGACATTCTTGTTGTGAACATATTTGTAGTGGACTTTCTGCATGTTGGACACAGTGCGCTGGACGAATTGACCTGGAATGGACATTTTCAGTGGAAAATGTGAAACAGTCACTGAAATTTGGAACATTTCTGCTTACAAGTATGCACCGGTCACATCATGTGATGTCGAGATATCGTTCTCGACATTTAATCTAATTCCGACATAGATGAGGAAAAGTTTCACAGTAGAGAACCTGGACAAATCGTTGGCTGTTTACTGCTATGATTATTACGTGAAAGGCAAAGCAAGTACAAAAAAAAAAGTTGGAAAGTTTGAGATGTACCAATTCAAATTTGTTTGTGAAATGGGTCGGCTAATTAATTAATACATTACAGAGAAAATAGATTTAATAAAAATGTTGATGGCTTGATAACATTACTTTAACTTATTTTCATTTATATCATATTATCAAACCAAATAAACCTATAAAGGGTATTTTTTACTCCATATGTTTTAATTTTTACCGCATATTTCAATAGTTTTTACTGCATAGTTGCTTGCATATTTTTAGATTTTTTATTACATAAAGTTCCGTGGTCTCATGATCAGCAACATACTAAATGAATGTTATTATCGACAAATTTGGATATTTCAATCAGAAGTACATACGATGATCGACGTGGTACTTTAGAGTCAGGCAGTTAGGGAAAAAGCATTGACGATGTGTTTTCTAGATATACTGAAAACCACAATAAAATGTGAGTTTATCGGTCTTGGCTGGTCTCTTCGGTACAGTAAATTAACCGATTTAATGTTGCGTATAATGGCCTACTTCAAACGTAAAACTATAGGGTGCTTTTTATTCAACAATCCTTTTCAACTACAAAGCTATTTAATCGTTGTCGATGAGTTCATAGGAGACGACAATGATTTAATGAATAACATAGAAAATAACGAAGTGAAAAAAAAAAAAAATTTTTCAGAAAGAAAATTTATCCTCAGGAGCTTTTCCCATCACAATTGCCGCAGGATCTGCCGGGAAAAGAACCTATTCTCTGCAAGATGATTGAACTGGACTGGGCCCAGAAGTTCAGTAGCTTACGGTGTCTTTGTTGCCGGATTCGACAAGAGGTGAAACACTGCAGAAGAAAAATGCGAAGACTAATCAAGTGATAATGGCCCACCCCATCGATGATCAGAAGGCACAAATAATTTCTTTGTTACAGAGCGACCGTAGGCTCTCAGGAATGTGAAGTGCCATATGGCCGTTGGTCTGAAGGCGGGACTGTGGCAAAGGAAATGGGAGGCTCTTGAAACCCTTTCCCACTTATTATACTTCATGACTGTTTTCTCCCAAGAAGAAAACGCAGCCATTTGCAGTGTAATGAAGTGTAATACAGTGAACTGTACCGCGCATACTTTAAAACCAGAGTGCGCGGCTGAATTGCTCTTATAGAACAGCTGCTTTACTTCTCGGGTTGCATTTTTTATACCGTACTCTATCGTTGTTGAAAATGCGTGACACTGCAAAAATTAATTCCGATAATTTTACGGAAATGCAACGTTTCATCTTTTAGCATGTCACTGTCTTTACAAACGTTGTTTTCCCTACAGTAGTACAACCAATATTGTTCGTACCGGTACTTAATATTTACAAATTAGTTTAACCAGGAAGTTTATCTATAAAATCCCATTCTTTACTTTAGTAAAAGTGTATTTTATTTAAAACCATTATTCAAAAGAGAAAAATACTAAGTTTCTTGTGTTTCTTAATGTTTATTCCACGCAGCAATGATTGTGGCCGTGACTTTGAAGAAACCTGTGTAAAGACTATAAGGTCATCTTTTCTCCAAATTTCTTTCTAATTGGAGAGTCATAATTTATTATCACTCTGAATGATCATTGTAAGTCAAAGCATGCACTTACACATATATATGTACGTAAAAAATTTAAATTATGGTTTATTTAACGACGCTCGAAACTGCAGAGGTTATATCAGCGTCTCTGGTGTGCCGAAATTTTGTCCCGCAGGAGTACTTTTACATGCCAGTAAGTCTACTGACTTGAGCCTGTCGCATTTAAACACTTAAATGCCATCGACCTGGACCAGGATCGAACCCGCAATCTCGAATATAGAAAGCCAGCGCTATACAGACTACACTACCCAGGCCGGCTGTATGTATGTATGTATGTATGTATGTATGTATGTATGTATGTATGTATGTACGTACGTACGTACGTATATGTTTATGTCTAATATGTCACAGGGCACGTACCAATGATGTAGTCAGAAATTTAAGATGCAGGATGGCAAGATTTGGAAACATCACTTGCCTATAAATTTCATGGAAAATATTTAAAAAGCAATAACAATTATTATTGTTTAATATCATGAAATTTAAAATCAATTTAGACTCCCCAAAATTATAAATAAAAATTTTCCGTCGTGGCAGAGAGAATGAACAGAAGCCGACTCTAAATAAGACTAATTATTATTATTATTATTATTATTATTATTATTATTATTATCATCATTACTATTATTATTATTATTATTATTATTATTAGTTTTTGGAAATGGAGGTTCATAATTTCTTTGAAAATCATCGGTCAATTTAAAACAACCTGTCAGCAGAAATATAAAGAATTTCTTATTTTAAACAACAGCGATTGTCAATAGAAATAGTTATTATTCTTCTTTTTGTGTCACACTCGCAAAGGCAAGGGTGGAATGTTTCTTCATAGTTTAAATTTAATATGAATTATAAATATTTCTTGAGAAATGGGGAGGTTTCAGCTTGGTGAGCTCCCATCCTGCCTGTGCCACTGGCACCTACAGTACTTTATGGAAAATTATTTTGAGTATTTCTTCATATCAAAATCGGAGTTGACTCAGCTAATTATACAGGCTGAACCGTAAATAATGTCATTAATTGCAATGGGTTATTTTTTAGATATTTAAAATAAAAGAGTTTAATACAATTTTGCTTGTTTTTGCTTCATTTTCTAGAAAAAATGATTTTATGTGAAACATTTCATAGCGTAGTTTGGGAAAACTACTAAATTAATTCCCAGTATGCTCAGTCAATTTAAGAGAGCAGTGTATTATCATAATAAATGAATGAAAGAATTTTAGTTTTGTCCTTTAAATGTGCAGACATTTGATCTGAACAAATGTAACTTTTAGTTCTGAACGGGAATTTTAAAATGTTACATTTCTTCTACACATTTAAAGGACAAAACTAAAATTCTTTCAATATGTAATTTATCGTATTACCATAATACACTGCTCTCTTAAATTGACTGAGCTTCTTGGGAATTAAATCTGTGTCTTTCCCCAAACACGCAATGAAATGTTTCATATGAAACAATTTTATATAGAAAAGGATGCAAAATTCTATTAAACTTTCTTGTTTGTAATATCTGAAAGAATAACCCCTTGAAATTAATGACCTTACTCACGTTTCATCCTGCATATTTTGTTTTCTTAAAATTAATATAAAAAATGTTTTGGAAGCAAAACAGTGGTCGCAAAATGCAAGCAACCCCCCCCCCCCCTGCAGTGGCTGAGTGCTCTAGCGGTCTATAGCCCAACAGTCTGTTGCGCAGATATTCCGGATTCTATTCCCGTTAAAGACTGGGGCATTTCATGGAAAAACCCTTAATGCCATTTCCCATGGACAATGTTACAGTTGGTATTTTTTTTAGGTTCCTTCGTTTCCTTACGTTATGCATCAACATCATTCTATCCGATCTCCATTCCGTCATTATTTCATAGCATTCTCCGAACGCCGGCTGGCGACGAAGCACGGAAGCTGGTCTTAGGACAAGTGGGGTTGTCTGCTTGAAACCTGGGTACTCATCGAATTTTAGCATACTCATCTGGAGTCGGTAGGCGCTCGAGTGTGTGGATTCGAATCCTGCTTAGGCTGATTACCGGGTTTTCCCGAAATGTAAGGGGAATATCAGGTAATCATATGGCGAATTCTGGGCCTCATCTAGCCAAATACCACTTCGCTTTTACCAATTCCGCTGATACTAAGTAACGTAGTAGTTGATACAGCGTTGTTAAATAACCGACTAAAACAAAATGAAATATAGTACTCACGCGGGACACGTTTTCCTCTTTGATGTGTGCAGCTACAGCATTTTTTCGTGAGCGCATTAACTTCTCCAATCTGAGAAAGCCATAAATAATCGTACTAATAGGTCTATGAAGTTTTATGCTTGCTATTGAGGCTGATTTCTTAGCGCAGCCATGAATGATAGAGATAGTCAGAACTTGCCCGCCAAATCCCATCCCATTAATAAAGAGAACTTTGATGTAATATCCAACTTCACTTTGCTACATACAGACTTCAAAAGCTATGTATGTGTACTCTTATGCTCCTAACATTTTTCATGTGGGCAAAACTCATAATTTTTACCCTACGATTACCGCATTAAACGAAAGAATTCCTGCAACAACGACAACAAAAACAACAACGTAGTTCTTTTGTTTCATTCGTAGCGGTGTTACATCACACTGTCTAATCTCAATGTGTGTATCTTGAATATGGACTGTGAAAGGGAGAAGTTATTTTTGTTCTTTAACGCTGCTATATCAACTGACCTTTTAACTAGCGTCGTCGTTGGAAATGCTGGCAGCAAGATGATATTTGGTGTGTTCAGCCGAGGATTAGCCATGGGATTACTTGTCATTTGTCTTGCAGTTGGAAAAACCTTAGAAAAACCCATCCAGTTAAGGCCTGATAAGCCAAAGTTGGTTTCAGACCCACGCTCGGGAGCAGTTTGGGAACACAAAATCGCCCCGTAAGTTACATCATTGACTAAAAGAAGACGCATTTTACGATGTTTTCCTAATTTTCTGTTCCTTTTATATGTAAATAAAGTGATTTGTTCCATATTGCCTGAATTGTGTAGCAGACCAAGTCTTGCAGAGATAGTTGTAAGTATACCCCGTGTTAACTCCTGCGGTGGCTGAGTGATAAGACCTTCAACTTGCCACGCAGGCGATCCGGGTTCGAATTCCGATCAGGTCAGGGATTTTTCATTAAAAATCCATAATGACACTTGTGGCGAATAAGGTCGAAGTTGGGGCTTTCTTGGGGTTCTCCCGTTTCGCCATATTAGACATTTATATTTCGTCACCATTTCTCCATTTCGTCATCATTCAGTAGCATTCCCCGATCGCCTGCTGGCGACGCACGGAGGGGGCTGGCCTTGAATGAAAGCTTCGGGCAGTTGTTTCTATAAATCCATTAGGCCATCACCACGGAGTGTGTTTAACCCTTAAGACATAGAAAAATGATGTAACCATGTTTGTTTTTGACATTGAATTGAATAGAGTGCGAGTGTATTGAAATTATATTACATACAGTATATATTTAAAATATATAGTTTGCACCCAAAAGGACAAATTCTCGTGCTTGGGACAGTTCCAGTTACATAATGTAATCTAAAAGTTAAGTGATGTAATTAAATGAATTAAGTAGAAATTGAAAAAAAAACAATAGCTGAAAAAGAAAAAAGTAATGTTTCAATATATTAATTTATCACTATGGTCAATAAAGCGACTAGAAGCATTTGAAATATGGATATGGAGAAGAATGGAACATGTGAAGTGGACAGATAGAATAAGAAATGAATTTGTGTTGGACAGAGTGGAGAAAGAATGATGCTGAAACTGGTCAGAAAGAGAAAAAGGAATTGGCTGGGTCACTGGCTGAGAAGAAACTGCCTACTGAAGGATGCACTGAAAGGAATCGTGAACGGTAGAAGAGTTCGGGGCAGCAGAAGATATCAGATGATAGACGACATTAAGATACGATCATATGCGGAGACTAAGTGGAAGGCAGAAAATAGGAAAGATTGGAGAAAGCTGGGTTCGCAGTGAAAGATCTGCCCATGAGCGGAACACTTATGTATGTATATATAGGCAGAAGTGTGAATATTTTTCACACATATCAATAGCTATATGTTACAATCTGAAGAACAGGAAATCTCGTATATTTATTAATAATAATCCTTGGCGCTACAGCCCGTGAAGGGCCTAGACCGACCAGCCGCCTGCTGGCCTCACGCCCACATGCCGAAGCAGAGGTGGACGATCATCCAACCAGAATGGAGGTATCATGTGGTTAATACGATGATTCCCCCAGTCGTTATAGCTGGCATTCGCAACCGGATTTCGCTACCTATCATAGCTCCACAATGCTGGATGGGCAGCGGTCCCATACACTGGCCGAAATTTCATGAGAAAATTTCTTTCCCCATGAGGACTCGAACCAGCGCGCATTCCGTAACGCGAGTCCTAGGCAGGATGCCTTAGACCACGACCCCACGGCGCGGGCATATATTTATTACCTTCATATAAAAACTATTTGTAATGTTCAACATTTCCAAACGAAAAAAATACGTTTTCAGAATATTTTTAACATACAATATGAATTAGTCTGAAGCCGTTGTCAGAATCCTTGCTCGTTAATATAATCAGCATCTGTGCAAAATTTGAACTTGTAGTCCTGAGAAAAGGAACATTGAAGATTGCATAACGTCGTTTTGAGGAAAACAGCGATAAAGACAAATTTCATTATTGGTGCTATGTAGTCTAAGATGCTTCAAAACGTTATGTAAATGACGTAAATGATAACTTTAATAAACAATGTATATTTTGATTTAGAAAAAAGCGGCAAATAAAACTGAATTAAAGTGAAAAATATTATTTTTGGTCTTTGAGTCTTAAATCTTACCTTAAAGCGTCACAAAATGAAAGGTTTGAGTTAAGAAATGCGACAAGTCTTGTGTGTTAGTTCTTAGTTTGATATTCATAGTACGTATAGAAAAGGGACATTCGAAGGCCGACAATTGTCTTTTATAGCCTATACGATACCCCGATTCAGCTCAGTTGCGGAAGTTCCTTTACGGTTCTGTTCAATGTGTTAGTTATAATGATATTAACAATGAATGGCATAATTTACGAAAAATATGTTTTGTATTATGAATGGTCTCAGAGCAAGAGAAGCGGATTGTGATTAGACAGTGCTGTGGACTCGTCGAGATAAAGAGTGAGGAGGAGTGAGGACCCGGCATGGCCTTTACCTAGGTCGTGATCGTGACCGTGTGCGTGAGTGTGCGTGTGTGATGGCCTATGCGTGCGATCGTTCCTGCGGGCGGGCCAATACTAATATATAAACACGGCAATAATAGGTTAGGTCTACACTCCACATACCGATTCTCATGAAAAGACGTTACGGAACACCTATACTAGTTAAAATATCAAACTTCAAAGAAAAGAATTTATATTATAACTTTAATAATTTTAGTAATGATCTTAATGCAGACTCTCATTCCATCCTGAACACATGGAAAAACTATTTTCAGCAACTACTAAATATACATAGACCAAATAGAAATGATCGGGACGATATTCAAATATAAACCACTGAGCCGTTTATACCCGAACCCTCACTTTCTGAAGTCGATATTGCAATAGAAAAGCAGGAAAAGTACTAGTCTCCAGATATCGACCAAATTCCACCAGAATTAATACAAGAACATCATTTTATTTTTACTAATATTTGTTATATTAACCTGGCTATACCTTTGGATTAATGGTTTTGAGCTGGAAACACCGTTTGCTACCCCCTTCCACGATTGAAGTTCGATGATACTGGCGTAAAATACAAATAAATCACTTTACTAAGTATAGGAAGGAAGAAAAGTAGTTCATCCATTTCCGTAAACTAGGAAATATCGTAATTTTGAATTTGATAATTTTCATTAGGGTTTTGTATCAAGAATAAGTGTTTTTACTCACGAACTGAGTTATCCATGCGAACGTATTCATTATGCAGTGTATATTATACTGTCTACAGTATATTAGCGTACAATATAGAGAATGAAGTTAAATTGAAAAATAATCATAATATGGATTTTAAACACATTTTTGAAAATGGTGGCTGTTCATTTAGATACAGGCTTCAGTTCTTTTGTGCATATTATCGCACTATAGACTATTGCATCTAATTCCAATTACCAGTTTCGTCATTCATACTAGTAACTCATGCTGAGATAATTCTATATCTATTATATAAAAGAGTACTTTACGTACTGTAAATTCAATCTTCACTTCTGCCCGACCCGCACAGATAACATTACTCAGACCTGCTATCTACTGTCCTTCCAAGTGTCTATGTCGCAGAATCGTAGAAAGGGGGAAAATCACATGACAGTTAATTACTTTTATTTAAGTTCTTTTAAACAGTTGTGGGTGAAGGAAATCGTGATGTGACGTAGGCAAACGGACGACAGTATCTGTGCGAAAATATGATTCAATATTGAAAGCTCTTTCGTCACTGGAAAACGCGAACATATTTCTGGAACGTACTATACTCACTAACTCAATACTGATTGTGTTTACTACGACTTTAAGGCGACTTTGACTGTATACGCTTGGTTCTGTGAGGAGAACAGTTGGAAGTTCACTAGTAGAGGGGATGGGACTGAAGTACATTAAAAAACTCAGGTACAATAAAAATTGAGGTAAAAATAAAATGATGTCCCTGTACAAGAGGGTGGAAGCGCAATATCTAGTGAAATTTATAAGCCCGTACTTTTCGATTGCTGGTAAAATTCATGTTCTGGGAATAATAGTAGTAAAGTAGTAAAATATCGCTACAATCGAAAAGTATTGGGAATAAATTTGAATAAGGAACAAAAAAAGTTTCCTTCCCTGGCAGGATTCGAACCACGAAAGCTCTGGAGTGAACAAGGCTCTGAAATCAGCTACAAGGATCGGTCCGGTTTTTTTTTTTTTTTTTTTTGCCACTACTGTATGTATAAACTTAATATTGTTTGTAGTAGTAGGTAACCTTGACGTAAGCTTTGGTTTATTTTTATTTGTGTTTGCTTATCTTATCTCCTTTATCAATGTACCTAACCTATAATTTTATGTTCTTGTACAAGGCTTGTATTGTTTTGAGAAAACATTTTTGGATTGCCTTTCGCTTCCATTGTTCTCTATAATTTCTTAAACATGACTCTTTCGAAGTCTTTTCAAAATATATGGGTATGTAGAATATTTGTGTACGTTTTATAAACTTACTTCAATTTTTAAACTTCTCAGCCATGATTATAGTCACTTCGATGTAAAATTTTATTCGTGAAAATACGCTGAAATAATAAATCTTATAGTATGTAGTCCTGTAACTCCTAGTATATGATTGTATTTGAGAGCTGTGTTATTTAATATGTTCGAGTAATTTTTACTCTACTTTCTGTAATTTTTCATATAATTTTTTCAATGAAATGAATACTGAGATATTAAGAAATTTTCGGAAGAATAACAAAAAGCACATGATAAATTGCTAACAAATTATGTTCGAATTTTATGAAATTCTGCTCGTACAAACTACGCATTCTGCCCTTGGATTTTGCGAAAGCAATTTCAATATAGAACACAAATTAAGAATAAAATTAAAGTTTTATATCAATCAACCACGTATCCATAGAAAAAAATGTGAAACCAAATAACGAGTTATATAGTTATGAAACATACTTCATAAGGATACCATAGGCCATGCAGTTTTGAATCTTTAGAGCGTCACCATTTAGTGATATATATGTATGTATGTATGTATATATATATATATACACATATACATATACATATTATCGTTGAGCTAGTCTCTTTCAAAAGTTACATTTTTCCTTGAAATAGAGTTAAGGAAGTTCTGACCTTTAATTCATTCCGGGAAGTTGTTATGACCACATGGTATTGCCAATTATGATTCAAATCATGATACCCTTTCGTCTATAAAAATGACTGTGGTCTACCGTAGTGGTTTACAGCAGTACTATGTATTTAAGTAATCCCACGCAGAGATTCTGGGAATATATGAAAATGATGAGAGGATGTGTTGTGTCTGGCATCGGCTGCGTGCTGATGCTCTAACACATGCACGATAATCTGAATGACAATGAAGTATTATTTGGTATTCTGTCGTAACGTAGTAGTAGCAACTTTATTTTCTTATTAGGCTATACAAGGCGTAAGGAAATTATTTTGTGCCGCTCTGAAAATTAATTTAAATATTATGACGGAAATTCACGTTTTCAGAATACGTGATAGGTCTGATCAAAAAAAGTGACAGGGAATTGGAGGAAGAAACTGTGATTACATGTAGCGTCTACAGAGGAATTAAGGGGATGAAAGTAAAATAAAAAAATTCAATTGATGTAAAATTTATATGTATGTTTAATAAACGGAATGAAATAATAATAATAATAATAATAATAATAATAATAATAATAATAATAATAATAATAATAATAATATAACGGCGATATTAATAGTAAAAAGAGTTTTCGCACTCCATTCATCCGTAATTTGTCAACGCTATAATATTCACTTTAGTATTGACGTATTGTTATATTAACGCAGTGGTTCCCAACCTTTTTTGACTGACGACACACTTTACTGAATGCCCACGATACCGCGACACACTTATTTGTTTTTATTAATAATAAAATTAGTGCTTTATTATCGTTTTTGAAAACTCACTTATTTGAAATAATATGAAGTCTGCGCTTTGTGGATTGCACAGAGTTTATCTATTCGCGACCTTATGATTAACAAGCCAACACGTAAATCATCTTCAGGATGCAATAGTCTGTTCCTTCGTTTAGATTTCACTATTTTTTATGGTAGAAAATGCTGATTCACACAAGTATGACGTTGAAAACGGCAGTTCTAAATGTCTTTTTAGTTTATTCGGCACCATCGATTGATTTGACAAAACATTTCCGCATAAAAACACTCAGGAGTTTGTTTATATTCATCTCCACACCACGTAAAACCATACTGCAAGTATTCATCACTATATTTACGAAACGCGGCGCGTTTTTGTGAACCCTGAAGAGAATTTTCGTTCACATTATTTGAATTAGAACTGTTGTTATCTAACCCAGAACTTGATTCAGATTGTGTTTTTCGAATTAAAAATTTGTCAATAATAAAATCTAAATAAAGCACTTTTGATAAAATAGCCTAGTCGCACTATCACCCGCTCACACTTAGCCTATACTGAAACTGACCAGTATGTTCTGATGATTCTAAATGTTGTTTATCACTAAGTGGGAAGAGTAAACGAATTACTAAGCATTATTTCAGGTATTCACTTTCACTCGAATTATCACCAGGCAGAAAAAGTTAAACTGAGCATTGTTTCATTGGTAAAGTCTGTCTCAAAATAAAATGATCATATCAACGACTTCGTTGTAAATAAAAAATGCGTTGTAAAGAGACTTTCTGGATGACATAAAATGTATTTTTCAATTCCAAAATTTCGCGACACACTTTATGGGACTGCGCGACACACCGGTTGGTAACCACTGTTAACGTATGGTCTAAAATATGAGTTCTCTTAGTAACATTAAATTTGTACGTTCGCTTTTGTTTGTTTCTTTCTCTAGCTCATTTTGTATTGTTATTGTTAAGGCGTCGCTATTGTATATAT
Organism: Periplaneta americana; assembly: GCF_040183065.1. Lineage (NCBI taxonomy): Eukaryota > Metazoa > Arthropoda > Insecta > Blattodea > Blattidae > Periplaneta > Periplaneta americana. The sequence goes on along the minus strand of NC_091133.1, from coordinate 73,645,691 downwards.
TTTCTCTTAATAAGAGAATGGAAGAAATTCCACAGATTATTATGGCTTAATGTGGAGTTTTATAAGGCGTAGAAGATGCGTTGTTGATGCAAATCCTTGCAGAGTAACACCCCAATATCGTCGATAATATTAAATCTCAAATTTGAAACCATCTTTTCACCAGAACGGTAAGGTTCGCGTTATCTGTCTTTGAATAGCTGCTCCGCTTATTACAACAGCGCATGAATCTCGATTTTGATCGGTTCTGCGATTAATGACGTCACATAGCGTTAATGAATTATGGACGAGTGGAGTGAGAAAACTTTCTAATGCCGTAAATTCCTGTCTTTAAATTAGTGTGTGACTCTGCAATGAATATCATGAAGGCTTCTCCAGATTTATCATTCCGAAAAATCAGGTTCGATCCCCGGTCATCCCTTCAGCGATACTTGTGGCGGAGAATTTCAGAGGATGAGGGTTTTCGTTTACTTCAACATTACAAATTTCACTCCACGAAAATTTGCCTTTCGGCCTTCTCTTAATTCCATATTAAATAATATAGATGGCTATAACTAGCCAGACTACTGACACTCAAGATTATATATATATTATTATAATGTACCGAAGTACATATGATGTTTCCATGCAGATATTCTGCGTCATCATACTATGAAAGAGTAATGGAACGGAGAAAAATTCTCTCCGGCGCCGGGATTTGAACCCGGGTTTTCAGCTCTACGTGCTGACGCTTTATCCACTAAGCCACACCGGATTCCACCCCGGGGTGGCTTAGTGGATAAAGCGTCAGCACGTAGAGCTGAAAACCCGGGTTCAAATCCCGGCGCTGGAGAGAATTTTTCTCCGTTCCATTACTCTTTCATACCCAAGATTATGCATCGGTGACAGGCGTAGATTTCCAATGGACGATATTCGCCGAAATTTGGAAATGATCCCGGTGATATTGATGAGAATAGCAGCCGAGAAATGACTACGGTGTCGATATTGGAGGCTGTCTAATTGCATCCTACTAATATTCGGGAATAATCTAGGATAGGTATATGGTAACTGTTAGGAACTTTCCGGAATATCTCTAGGATTCAAAAGTCACGAGTGGGGTTTCACATTCATTTCACCTCTATCTTCTGGCTATATTCATTAAGAACTTACCCAAGTGGTTCACTTGCAGAAGAAAGCACTTTCTTTCTGAATTTTATGCATGAGTATATTCATATATTTTTAATTTATAAAACGATTATAACACTTTTACGTTATTTTCTGGAGTTAGAACTTTAATGGGAAATACTGTTTAATAAGAAGTTCCTTCAGTATCCAGTAGACCATCGGTATTGTTTAGGGTATGATTATCTGATTGGAATTTCGGAGGGCCTCATGTAAGGAGAATATCATGTAATCCCACGATGAATCCTCCGACTCATCTCTTCAAAATATCATCTCATTATCATCAACGTCATTGGCGCTAGACAACCACGTAGTTGATACCGTGACTTTAAATATCATATCTAAAACATGCAGTAATCTGTTCTTGTGTTCCATAGGAAACGCAAATGAATATTTCTAGTGACAATTGCAGCGCATGAAATTCACTTCACTGTATTTCTATAGTTATGGAATGAGCACAATATTTTCCTTCACATCGCGATTTGCATTCCCAAAAACTACACCGCAATTTGTACTCCTTATATATGACCCTGAAACTACCATACACGCTTCACATGAAACTTATACTTGGTCTGCTCCAGACGATCATTACGCCTGTGTAGTGCTTCGTGCGATTGTCATAAATACATTATATCCGCTTAACCTTCAAATTACACATTTTCTACGTATAAATTAACAAGCAGTTGAAGAAATCTCAGTCATTCCGAGACTTAACGGTTCTTTCTTCAAAAGAAATGTAAGGACTTATGATGTACAGTAAATGTATCTTAGTGTGTATACCCTACTGCTGGTTCACCAGAAGTTTCTTTTGTGTCTCATTCTGTGGATGAAAATTCGTACCTTTAATTTTTAATGATATTTCCAATTGTAATAATAGACAGCGGCACTGTATGTATCTCATGTGTAAGATCTTTAATTACTCCATGTAATTCTTACAACAGCACAAATATTGTGTACCAAAATAGAGCTCTGCATTTAATTAAGAACGACCGACCGAAAGTCGTGATATACGACTTTTTTCAGAATTGTCTCTCTGCTAGTGTTCTGTTTAATTAGACGTTAAATGTTCTTCAAATGTAATGTCTCCTGAATTAGAGAGTCATTATTTACATTCGATCTGTAAGTCATGTTGGCTTGCTTGGTAATGAATGAGTGAAGTTGATTAAAGAACTTTTGCAAAAAAACTGAGATGGACGATATCACGTTGATATATTCGTGATTATAACTCGGAAAATGTTCAAATATGAGCTTGCAAATAGAAATGATTTGCATAATATTGCACAATTATTTTCAAAATACTTGGCCTTTCTAAAAATTTAAAAGAATTATAATAGGAAATTATTCTATACGAGTATTTACGTTGTTCATATTCATTCATTCATTCATTCATTCATTCATTCATTCATTCATTCATTCATTCATTCGTTCATTCATAGTGTTCTGCCCAAGGGAAAGTCTTTCATTGCAAACCTAGCATTCTCCAGTCTTTTCTACTTTCTGCCTTCCTCTTTGTCTTCTCATATGATCCATATATCTTAATTTCATCTATCATCTGATATCTTCTTCTGCCCCGTACTCTTCTCCCGTTCACCATTCCTTCCAATACATCCTTCAGAAGGTAGTTGCTTCCCAACCAGTGACCCAGCCAATTCATTTTTCTCTTTTTGATCAGTTTGTTCAAATTGTACTATGTGAATTTCGTATTGTACTGTATTTATTAACATTCCATGGTATTCGTAATTGGTTCATAGCTAGAATATGAAAAAAAAAAATTAACACTACTATAAAGTCTTAATTTATAATCACAGTCTAGTTGAATTATATATACAGAAGAGGTTTACAATATAGTCTACTAGTACAACACAAAGTTTTAGTATCAATTTCATGAAGCGTTGTTGAATGTCATGAATTCACCTACAGAATAGAAGGCGTGAGAAATTAGACACTTCTTTAATTTGCCCCTAAATAATCTTATGTTTTGAGTTTCATTTTTTATATCGATAGGAGGCTATTAAAAATTTTTACTGCCATATAACGCACTCCTTTTTGATAGCACGATTGACTTGCCAATTGAGTATGAAAATCATTTTTTACGCGTATTTATGCTATGAACTGTTGAATTAGTTACAAAGTTTTCACAATTACATACGAGGAAGATTATTAATGAAAAAATATACTGACAAGCCATGTACATTATTTGTAGTTTCTTGAAAATAGTCCTACACGATTCCCTAGATTTGGGACCTACTATTATTCTAATTAAAGAGTTCAGAACCATAGTGGGCCAAGCGCCATTTACTAAAACCGTACAAAACCAGGGTTAAAATGAAGTTATCACTATAATTCAATGAAAACATATATCAAATAATATAAAGTATACACATTCAAACTAAACGATATGTCAATCTTCATTAAATTATGGTAAAGTATACACATTCAAACTAAATGATATGTCAATCTTCATTAAACTATGATATTCATTTAACTTTAACCCTTGCTTTCTCCGTTTTTAATAAATGGCGCTTGGCCCACTATGGCTCTGAACCCTTCAATTCATGGAAATGTTAAAGTGTGATACGCTTGAACACCAGAGTTCGAATGCCACGAAGAACATAATATGTTCCTTGTGAATATTATGTTCTGTGTTAATATCATGTGACTGCTGTGCTGTATCTACACACCTTACGTTATTGGAATCTCACTGCGCCGGTTGAAAACTCTAAACATGAGGTTAGAGTGGCGCTCCATACCAAATTTTGCTCCTTGGAGAATTATTATATTTCATATACAGAGAGGAAATGAAATAACGCTACAGATTTTCAGAGCGAATAGCTCATGTTGTATGTAACGAAAAGATGTAATACCATATTGGCGGAAAGTTCGTAGTTTTCTCAGAAAAAAATGTTTTTTTTTAATGTCTAACACCCTCTTATTTGGTAACTATTGCGAGTAGGATCGTGATGTTTGTCCATATAGATAGAAAATCTAATAAAGAATAATTTATCCCTCTGGCGTATTTCAATAGCGTTGACGGGTTTCGTGTAAATTTAACTTAAAAACTACTAATTTCAAGCCACTTAATGATGCAATCAGATTGCAACGTTGTAGACAGAGATGGAGGTGGGAAGTAGTTCTCGTAGGGAGACAGACCTGAGTTCGTTGACCTCTTACATCTGTATTACGAGAAAAAAGAGGAATGTGTTAGAGGCGATGTTGCCTGACTGCTGAAACTTTTATCTTAATTTTCTAATTAACCTTGCATTTAATCACAAAACGTAATATAAGTTTTCTATTCATTTAAGTGTACCCTATCGCCCCTTTCAATCTGCAGGATTATTTCACTTCTACCCTGTATTTATCACTTCCGAATAAATTGATCCATAGATACTGAATATGAACAAAATTAATCTAGTAGTTTAGACCCGAAACCACTTTTTTTCGTATCAGGTTTGTGAAAATGTGTACAGTAGAGCATCGATTATCTGAATCCCGATCAACCGAAACATCGGTTAACCGAAAGCGTTCTAGTTGGAAAATTTGAATTTGCGCTCGCGCCATGTTGCAGTTTTGCTAGCGCTGTTAGCGAGATTAGCGGCAAAAAAAACGAGTCTCAGCTCTGAAGCAAAAAAAAAAAAAAGTTTGGATTTCTTTTCCTAAATTGTAGGCCTACTTTAATGGCCGTTTTGAACTTGTCAAACTAGGCTAGTCAGTTTTGTGTGTTATTTTATAAGACGTGTTATGCAATATATATACTCTATGTACAGTTTTGTGTTTAATGTCAGTGTTTCTTTGTTTGATACTGCTCCTACATCACCGGTACAATTTGTTTTCGTAAATGATCGGTTATCCGAAAAATCAATTATCCGAACACATCCCGTCCCCAATTGTTTCGGATAATCGATGCTCTATGGTATTTTGATGAACGTATCGAAATCGATTTTCCGCAGCGTTATAATGCATTGTTTAAATACTTGGTTTAATGAGGCAGTAAAGAAAGTTATGGTCATTTATTTTTCTACCTGTGTGGATTTTCTTAAAGGAGCTTCCTTTTCCAAATTAGCTAAACGATATATTTTTATGGATGGGGGAACGCATTAAGTTTACAGCAATTTCAAGTTCTGTAGGCAACCAAGCATTAGTCTCAGTCGTTGGCGTAGCATGTTAAATTCCAGTTACCATTGAGGATTCATGTGGTCAAGGCTATTACCAAATAAGCTAGAATGTGAAAACCAGATAGATGTGCACGAACTTCAAGACATAACATGAAAATTGTAAACGGAAGTGAGAAAATATCGAAGTCTCACCACAACATGACATTATACTTTAACGAAGATAGCACATCTCGGCTAAATATTAGTTATTACGTTGCCATAACATTGTGTACGCTATCAGTAATTTTTTCGAGTTTGAAGACTGTCACTACTAAGAAGCAACAGAACTGTTCGGGATAAAAAGTACTGAAGTCCAGATAATTAGTATATTCATCGTTCCTATTTGCTCGCTCTTTTTTAGTTAAGACTTTGGTTCAATTGTTTGACTATTGTGTAGTTTTCTGGTATGATTTTAAATTAAAAGGATTTCAATACTACTATCCAGTGCAAAAAGATAGGATGGTATGGCCTGATCATCAATATAAGTTAATCAAAATAACGAATAATTACATATTGCTCTATTTAACCCGCAGTATCAGTTACAGACTATAATAAGAATATAAGTTTAATGAATATACGAAGAGTCATGCCGATCGACGCTTTTTGGGAGCCAGTCAAATTATAGCTGAAGTTAATTTTATTGTAAAAAGGGCGTAAGTTAGAAATTTGTGTTTTTGAGTCATGACTTCCATGTGAATACAAAAATGTACTTCTTCAGATGGTGTAGACGGCATATGTCTGTCCTCTCCCATTATGATGTAGGCTGTAAAGCGTCAGATTTGTAGCCCATCATAATGATATTGATCCCCAATTCAAACTTCGCTTTAGCTCTACTCAAACATGTAATTTATTACTTATTCCCTTTTTACCGCGCACCATAGAATTTGTAATGCGTCAGTAACATTGTTTTCAACCTAAATTGTTAAATTAATATTACCAAAATTTCAAATTTTGCTACTTTTATAAGATCACGGTGGCTACGGGCGGGTTAGGACGACTCTTTGCATGACGGCCATACTGAAGCCTATTATGCACCCCGAATGTTATGGGATGATTGAGGTTGAGGATGAGGATGTACCAGTCCATCGGCCGCATGTGACCCCATCACCCGCTCATCCAATGGGGGGGTCTCCTACCCTCCCCCGCTCTACGTTCATACCACCAAGGTGACCAAGCAGCACAGGATCCATTCCAACGACCCTTCCAAGGTGTCGAAGCGTCCTTGGAGGTGCTCTTAAGGAATGAATCCTGGCACAGATATTACGGAAGGCTGGGAACCCCAAGTTTCTCTTTGAGATTTTATTTCAATATCGTAATTATTTGTATTTTTATAGCTTTCATTAGTGAACATGAAGTTAAAATATCACGTCAATTAATAAGGTTCCTTTGCAATTCTTTTTATATTATTCATTTGTGTAGTAATATTGCATTTTTATTGCAAAATAGTTCTTTACAGACCTATAAGATGATACCTTTAATTCAAGTCCATGTGACTGATTTCAATTGTTATATCAAAATAGAGAAATGAATTGTCTAATGTTAGTTCGTAATTCTTACCTGTCAAAGAGTTCAGCCCTTTAAAGATAAACGACTCAGGTGATGATAATTAAATTTCACATTTTATATAGTTTTACTCTTAGACGACCAGATCATTTCAGCAAAACCTTCAACTTCAGAAGATAAATTAATCTACAATAGCGTTCTAAAAGTTAAATAATAAAGACAAAAATTATAATATCAAACTGACTATATCCAAAGCAAAATATAATCGTTTTCGGAGACTTAAATCCAATTCTGATAAAATTAGTAATTGAAGGATAAATTTTAGAATGCTAGGTTTTCAGTAAAAGACCTACCTGAAAATCTAAAAGAATTATTTTCTTTTGCCCCGAACTTTCCTTCCGTTCACCATTCCTTACAGTGCATCCTTGGGTGGCCAGTTTCTTCTTAGTCAGTGGCCTAGCCAGTTTAATAAATCACAATACATTGATTTTACATCGTTATACCTATAAAATTAAGACACTATTAATAAAATAAATTTAATTACTTATATGCAACATCAAGAAAACACTAATAAATAAAAAGGGCAATGATACACGCCTAAAACATTATGAAGTAATGGCAGTTACTTTGCTATTATAGATCATAAGAACACGAACAGAGAATACAAGCAACCGAAATGAAATTCTTAAGAAGTGTAGCGAGAGATATGACTTTTCCGATAAATCCAAATGAAGAAATTGGAGCAGAACTAAGTAAGAATATAGACCTATTGAAACTAATAGACAGATTAAAGTAATAGGCGATTGAATGTATAACGTTAACAGAATGAAATACTGTATTATGACCAAAACAAGTAGGCTACTCAAATACAATTCTACAGGTAAAATTACAGTAGTTGGATCAAGGAAACGGTGACTAGAACAGTTCAAACCTTCATGAAACTAGTTGAGTCTTATCGGCTTAATCCATGGAAACTAAAGTATACGTAATTTATTTTTTCAGTCGTCTGAAAGAATATCCTTAAATCCTATTGAAAAGACGACCATTGAGTAATTATTGCACTTCAATTTAAAAGCATCTTATATAAATAATTTTTTGGTTATGCGTTTAAGGTTGCAGTTAAATGCGTACGAAATTTAATTTAAATCTATTCATTTCTGCCACAACTTATTGCTGTCTTTCTAAATTAGTGGTTCTTGAGATTCGTAAGTTTTGTAAATAAATAAATTGCACTATGTAAACAAATGCTTGCGAACTGTAGTCCTTTATCACACAAACAAATTTTCGATCTCTATGGTATATAGTTATTTGTCTCTCATTATTGTCTTTCGACAAACATTTTTGTATTTAATTTGTAAAATACATTGACTCCATCCACATTTTGCTGTTGCTGCATCTCCTTCATGAAGAACGTAGATTTTGGGGCATTACTTGTTTATAACAATGTTCAAACGCTTGCCTATACTTATCTTCATCAAGAGTGGGATGATTCTGGAACCATTATCTTAAAATGGTTTGAGTATGATCAGTAAAGCGTACAATATAATAGAGTTGGGATAATATCTCGGTAACTATCAGAGGAGCAGGAAGTGAACTGATTTAGTGATGAAGGCAAATTAGCGATAAATACGCTCCGGAATATCAGCTGTTCCTTATTTGCTAATGCATTACGAATATCGCGAAAAATATAAAAAGGTGCTTGAACCAGATGCTTCAGAAGCATTTAACAACAGCAATCAACCTTGTACTCTCGTGACAACGCTCTGGTAAATTTTATAATATACAGAGTGGAAGGTGTTCAATGATAGTCCTTTTAAGGAGCGAATCCTTATCACAGTTTGGAAGGAAAAAGTCCTCTACCATTTTGTTCCTTTGCACTCGTATTTTCCTGAGACAATTTTTTCATGTGACTATTTAGTTTGTGTGACCTCATTCCATTTTCGACCAATGAAGTGTAATGAAATTTTGAATTCCAACCAATCACAATTATACATCGCGATAATTTTTGCAACGCGATTTATCACTAACAATTTGTCACATGGTCTTTCTTTTGTTGTTTAGTCAGTGTCGCCAACTGTTTCTCCGTATATCGATGAGCATGAATCCATTGTACTAAATAAAGTGCGAAATCCTACTTCCACATCTATATCTTCATCTTCTAATTCCATGTCCATTCTATTTAAGGAAAATGGCACTCCTTCATAACAATTGTTCATTAAATTAATGTATTAACAGGTTATTTGTAATTATATTATAAAATGTTTAAATTAAATTATGATTTCAGCAGATAATGAAAATGTATTTCTGTTACAATAACAAGAGAAAAACGCAGTACATGTAAATACGAGTAACATCATTAAACCTGTATTTCGCTTTTCTCAATTGGCATTACTGAATAACAACCAATTTCTTTATTGCAGCAATCGATACTCATCTATTTCAACTTCAAATGTCTGAATAGGTTAAGTATTCATAAATGTACAATTATTATCACTTTGTGAGCGAATTTTGCGGATATATTATTTACATTTTTATTTTATTCACGAAATAGTCCCAATAAATCTCAGACCTCTTGTAACATTACTATAGATAACTTTTGATCCCATTATCTTTCAAGCACATCTAGAAATACATATTTTTATAAACGTCTTTAGATTATACTTCTTAGTTCCACAAATATTTTGCATTATTTTTCTGTTACATTTACGGTTTAAGAGTATTTTAATACTTAAATTGATTAATAAATCAGTTTAAGTAATAGATGTTCGACAACTCTTTCACCGAAATGTAGACGCGTGCTTCACCCTTTTTCCCGTAACGTGCTGCCTGAACGGTAACCTCTTTGGGCCATATTCATAGACATTCTTAGCGCGGGCTTCCTGTGGATGATCAGCGAACTAACGTTTTTCGTATTCATAAACCAGTGTTAGCGATATGTTATGATATGAATCCCATACAAGTAACCACTCGATAGCCAGGGCTAGTTTAGCACGTTCGTAGCGCGGGCTAGCGAAATGTCTATGAATAGCATCCTTTGTGTTTAGTTCCTTCGATGGATAGCTACAAGTTTCTTACGAAATGGATTTTGGCATTTTTGCTTATGTTTTGTATTTATTAATTTAGCTACTAAATGTAGTTTTGTCTTATTCTTGAGAAAATCTCGGAGAAAATTCAACCAGATAATCAGCCAAAGCAGGAATCGATCCCACACTCAATTGCATATTTAAATCAGCAGGCAAACGCTCCCATTGCTCTACTGTCAATAGTAGCTACATGTGTGTTTATTCAGCAGTCCAAAGACTGGTTGGAACCTCATAATCATAAGTCACACTAATTAGCTATCACTCTTGAGGCAACTAGGCCAGGGTAGGGTGTCTCGTTCTTTTCCCCTTCCATTGCATACATCGCTGACTAGTGCTATAGTATTTATTTAGCAATGTAATGACTGTGGTACGTAAAGGAAATATAATGTGGTTTGAAAGATCATTGTACTCGAAAATTATTTAAACATGATTAATTGCCGATCGTGGCGCGCGCAAAGACGAAGGTGCATTTTAACTCGTGAAGGCTACGATCTTGGGCTTGAATATTTGTTCATTATAAACGTGATTTCCTGATTTAACTTAAGTGGAAACATACGTAATGTTTAATCTGCGTCATGGGAGTTCTGCAATACGTCAATTTAGTATAAGGTCCAGTCTGCCTAAAAAGGCGAAGGAACTCGAAAAGTGCTTAAGATAGGAAAAAATGCAAAAGATGAACTCTTTGCAATTTGAAGAGCATAATTATGAGTTATTTAAACAGAATAGAGTGATTTCTTGTCCGTCTCGGCGTCAATTTTATGTTCTCGAACTTCCATTTATAGAACTCAAGCATCTAGTTTACATAATCAAATCACCTCTGCAAATAGATAGGGATGTCGTAAAATTCAAGTGTGTGACCATTACATCAGTTTCCAGAGTGTATGTTATGCTCTCAAGCAGGTGGGCGTCATATATCATAAAAATAGAAGCATTGTAGTTCACTCCTCCACATCAGACGTTTTACAAGTCGGTTGTCTATACCAGGAAAATATAGAAGACGTGGCTAAGAAGGCACACTTCTTCTCACCAAACTGATTCCTTTGTGTCGCGACCAACAGTCTTCAATTTACTATAGTTGGCCACAAAGTACGGTACGCGACAGTTAAGGTGCAATTTTGCGCTACGTGGATGTAACAGTTGTGGTTTCGGATACTGCAAACAACAGGTACGGTTGTCTGTTGTCAGTACTGTGACCTATGTTCTACTAGGAGAAGGCGACGTCGTGCTAACACCCTTCAAGGTAGTCCCACCAAGTGTATGTATAGAGTTAAAGATGAACAGTCTTATTGTACCATGTGTTCATTTCAATAATTCCCATCTTGAATAATAATTTTAGACGTGTAAGGGACACGATTTTTGGAAAAACCACGTCGATTTACTTTTCTTGGGAGAAATACAAAACCACTGCTGATAGAATTTTCTGTTGCACCCCTTCACTCCCACCCCATTCCCACTCCCACTTTTGAATTCGTTTTTGACTCAATTCCCGGTGGTTCATTCGCACAATTTCACGCCTCGCCGTAGTTCGTTCAACTCCTGATTTTGGCATATTTTCTAACAAAATTTGTCAACAATATAATTCCACTCAATGGTTCCACTCGACTCATACTCTGCCTAAAATGTTTCACTATAATAATAATAATAATAATAATAATAATAATAATAATAATAATAATAATAATAATAATAATAATAATAATAATAATTCGCATAAGTCAATGATAATTAGTATTACTGTATTATCCTTTACTAATCTTAGACAAAGTAGTACGTTTCGGTGGAAATTAATCTAAATTCAGTATTTCCAATAGCATTAAAATAAAAATAGCTAATTCTTAATACAAAGTAGTTAAAGTACCTACTATATCAACAATGAAAAGATTTATCGTTGTAGTTAAGATGAAGTGAAAGAAATTATAATTTTCAAAAGTCAGTTGCGGAATGGAAAAAACGAAAATACAACATTCAGTAGCATACCTAGGATTCGATACAGATACTTTACTTATCTTTACTATATATCGGAATGAAATAGATAAAGATACCAAAAGAACTTGATATCGAATCAAAGTATCGATATCCTCCTTGTATTTTCTCGCATAAAATCATCTCTAGGTGTAATATAAAGTCACTAAGAAAAGACATAATAGAAGTGAGAAGAATTTTACATTATGCTTTCATTATTTATTGCCCAACTTAACGTGTCTTCATAGAGTTGTGAGAGTGGAATAAATTTTGTATACAACAGATATGTTGAATGCTCTTCGTGCGTATTATTGTGAAAAAATGTGCCGCATTCTATGTACAGTATTTATTTCTTATCTAAACCAATGAATATTAAAAACATGTCTCAAAACAAAGCGTAAAATGTAAGAAAGTTGACGCAAAATGACAGCATGAAAGATTGCTGTTGAATTTCAATAATTTATGAAGTCGGCGACGATGAATAGTGATGTATTTGATCACGTGTCCGAAACGCCAGACGGCGTTGACTTCTTTAAACTCTGATAATATCTACTTTTTATCGTAGCAACACTTAGTGTATTGCTGTAGTTGTTCAACAACGTTGGAAAACTATGTACGGGGGTCGTTCGGAAAGTACGGGCCAGTTGATCATTAAACAAAGAGGAAAACAAAATGATTTATTACGTCTATGCCTTACTTATATCCATATTTCTCTATATAATCACCATGACAACTAAGACATTTGTTGTAGCGCGATGCGAGATTCTGAATGCTTTAAAAAATAAGAAAAATTAGCTGTCAATGAATATAATTTAATTCTTTAGCGCTGCTTCGAGGTTCCCATCATTCGAGAAACAACAGAAACTATTAGAAGTGCAAAGTTGGGTAATAATTTTTTGATATGAGATAGGGAATGACAAATAGGTCGTAGTATTGAAACACTAGAATATTCTCGATGATAGGCCCTAATAATAATAATAATAATAATAATAATAATAATAATAACAATAATAATAATAATAATAATAATAATAATAACAACAACAAAAATCCCACTTAACGTAAGGGAAAGATTCTGTCGACGCCTTTTCGCAGAATATGGAAAAGACAAGTTGAAGAAATGTGTTGATCACGTTAAAAATAACTAAGAACAATATTTTTGTAGTGCTAATGAAACTGACAGAATAATTTCGTTAGAAGTTTAAGTGATAGCAGTGATGCATCAGACGACTTGTCAAGCAGTGCGACAATGGTTCAGATTAATGGAGGAAGACTTCGCCTCCAGCGCAGAGGTAAGGTTTAGTAACCTCTTACAACGGAGTTTTGGCAGGCAATCGTTAACCTGTAGTTTTATTAATTTTGAATAAAATATTTGCTTCTCCTTTACATTTATTTACGTTAATTATAATTATATATTTTCTTGTTTTTTTTTTTCTGGCGTCTCATTTTATCGCAGTAATTAGTTGTTAGCCGACGCTATTTAAGGAAAAAAAAAACGGATTAGTAACCTATTACCCATCCGTTTGTTTTGCCAAATCCCGGCGTTCACTTATCTTAGGGTGGCAATGGAGGTTTGGCTTTAGCTGTAGGCAGTGCTACTTTCCATCTTCTACTCGATGACTGGACATCGACCGTTGTGACGTGTGGCGGTAGTCACTCTGTGCGCAGTTATTGGTGAGTGCGCATGACTGGCACTTCCTTTAAGTTTTTTGCCAAAACTATGATTACTTTTCTACTTTTCAACCTACAACATTTTCTTAGTCCCTTAAGTGGTACGGTGTGATCGAAGTGAGAAACGTGGCCTTCAGTTTATTTTTTTAAGTTGGTTATTTAATGACGCTGTATCAATTACTAGGTTATTTAGCGTCGATGAGATTAGTGATAGCGAGATGGTATTTGGCGAGATGAGACCGAGGATTCGCCATTGATTACATGGCATTCATTCATTCATTCATTCATTCATTCATTCATTCATTCATTCATCCATCCATTCATTCATTTATTATATTTCATAGATCTTACATGAGCAATGAAGCTTTAAGTTGTGGAACAAGTCAAAATTTTACAATATTACAATTACAATTTTTACAAATTTTTACAATATTTTACAATTTGTGCAGTTTTACAATTTAGTAATTTTCTACAATGATGAGATGAGGTCCGAGGATTCGCCAAAAGATTACCTGGCATTTGCCTTTTGGTTGGGGAAAACCTCGGAAAAACCCAACCAGGTAATCAAATCAAAGGGGTGAAATGAAGTGATGCCGAGGAATCGCCATCCGAAGACTCGCCTTACGATTGGGGAAAACCTCGGAAAAAAACAAACTAGATAATCAGCCTAAGCAGGGATCGAACCCGCGCCCGAATGCAACTTCAGATCGGCAGGCAAGCACCTTAGCCGAGTGAGCCACGCCGGTTGCCTACCTTCAGTTTATTTTCCCTCCTAATTAATTAATTAATTAATTAATTAATTAATTAATTAATTAATTCATTCATTCAGTTGTTTGGAGTAACCAGACATAACGAGCCAAATCCAGTAGGTGACTCTTCAGGTCGTACCCATCTGCCCTGATGATGGGGGCCTGTATTTAGTTCCGAAACATTGGAGATGTTTAAGTTCCAGGCCGCGGTGGAATAGGAAAAAACCTACTTCTGAGTGATGATGATTATTGTTATGATCACGTTCACGTCCTGAAACTTTCTAAATGCATGCAAATATTATCTTAAAATGTGAAAATATGTCTGTTGTATAATATGTGTTCACAAATCAGTAAAACTACGTTTCCTGTATGAGTAGAACGAGTATGAACTTATATTTATTCATTACAAAAAAAAGTAATTCCGTTGTCTAAAAGAAGCAATGAATTGCAAATTACGACCAAGCACTTGGCTGAGGTTTTGAATTCAGAAATTTTGTCCATTGCTCCTTGCTTGCTTTTATATCGTGAGAAACTTCTACGAGGGGTAGTCATAAATTTTTAATTATCACCTCGAAAAAATGAAGCTGCGATCATGAAACTTGGTGATGGTGTTAGTCCTTTTCTACATATTCACCCTTCAACGCGACACATTTTTCCCAACGATGGATGACTTGACGGAGGCCTTGGTTGTAGAAGTCTGCATTTTGGCTGTTCAAGAAACATTCCACCTCAAAAATCACCTCGTCGTCATTCTGGAAATGCCTGCCACGGAATGGTTTCTTCATCCGAGGAAAGAGGAAGAAGTCACTGGGTGCCATATCAGGAGAATACGGGGGGTGAGGCAAGATTTGATAGCCTAAAGAAGCAGCATGTGTGACTGTGTCCTGTGCAGAATGAGCTGGGGCGTTGTCATGAAGCAAAAGGACCCCCTTGGACAGCTTCCAGCGACGCTTCGTCTTGATAGCCTCCCGTAACCTCGCCAGGAGATTTCGGTAATATGCTCCTGTGATGGTTTGCCCCTTCTGAGCATAATCTGTCAGCACCACACCTTGGATGTCCCAGAAAACACTCAGCATCACCTTGCCAAATAATGGTTGGGTGAATCCACGTGTTTCCACCCCTCGTATAACAATCATGCAAGAACGTTGACTGCTATTTAGCAATCCTATAGTTGCCAAAACTTCGTAAAATAGTTACCATCATCTGTCTAAAAACTTTATTCATATACATATTGCAAAACACTAGAAGTGTATTAGTGATGGGATATTTTGGTCATACATCGTATGACGAGCATAGCGCCAGATCACCAAACTAAACAGGATAAACGCAAGGGAATGCTTATACATCTAGTTCCTGTGGTTGATCATTGCCATGTAGGAAATCGAACCAATGTTCATTAATTTTGTAATCCAGAACATCGCTCCTTGAAACACAGCAGAATACTTTTAACTTAATCTTGTGTTTATTACTGTGATATTGGAATAACATCATTTAATTATCATTGAAGGCAACAGTATAAATAATTTTGGATAGTGAATTGTTAAGGCTTTGGAAAGTTAGAGAAGTAATATTCTTGGAAGTACTATTTTAGGAAATGTATCTAGAAATGCTACAAAATAGTAAGGCACTTGGAGATTATATCATTCATCTGTTGAGTATGAATGCATATTTATTTCTTAAAC
The DNA here is from genome assembly GCF_040183065.1 of Periplaneta americana. Taxonomy (NCBI): domain Eukaryota; kingdom Metazoa; phylum Arthropoda; class Insecta; order Blattodea; family Blattidae; genus Periplaneta; species Periplaneta americana. Next base: position 73,629,732 of record NC_091133.1, on the reverse strand, counting down.
CAGTACTTATACTTGTAAAATAGGCACTTATTTCTTTTAGGGAACCTTTTTTAAGGTGATGTCACTTTTTCAAAGGTTAAGGTTATTCCCGTAACTTGTCACAAAGGCGTATAGATGCGTTGTTCAACATACGTCCCACAAGCCGCATATGTCACGCCCATCGTTATGTTCAATCTAACGGGAAGGAATTTATTGTTATAGTACCGATTAATATTAAGCAAATTTTAGAGTGATTTAATCAGAAAACAGTTCCAAACATTCACTGATAGACAGGATAGATTCGAAAGTGCCATATTTAATTACATAAAAACACTATTATATCGTTCTCTTCAAGATTATTGGCATTATAACAACAAAGGAAAACGTATAATTTCGTTTAAAACCTTAATTATATTTCTATTAAGTTCTTGCCGCTGCTGCTTAACAATCTTTCTCCTCTTTATCTGTGTGTTGCCATTGATGGTCTAATGGTTACAATGCTAGCCGATGGATTCGTCAACGTTCGCTAGTTCACTTGACCAAAGGCGGCAAAATCATTAGTATTATGGATTCCTTCGGGAGGCAAGTAAAGCTTTGAGGTTTATGGCGCTTGAAAAATCATTGTGCTGACTGACGGCTCCAGACAAATGCATCGGTCATTTCCCGCCCACGTTGAATTTCGACATGAATAACCTCTACAGTTAGAAGAGTAATTATTACGTACTGTTGTTATTAAATTGTATATTTATTGTGTATAATCACTATTTATGCATATATCAGTTTTAATTATTAAGTTTATGTACTTTTGAACTATTAATAAATAATAATAATAATAATAATAATAATAATAATAATAATAATAATACTGTACTACTAGTTTGTATGCCGAAGATGATGTGCGGGCTGCAAGCAGATAGAACTTCATGTTTAGAACCAGATGCTAAAAAAATCTGATTGTGAGGGTATTTAACATACACTGTGGAGTAGTTATGGAAGCAATGTCACAGAGGATAGTCCTTTACCTGCAGCAGAGTCGAAACCTAGTCCTTTCAGCACGATGTACCATCTCAACAAATCCGGTTACTACTCATTCAAAGACGAATAAAATAAAATTAAGTCTATTGTAATCCACAGATACAAAAAATATGAATAATTGCAGAAGGTCTGACCGGCCAGAGAATTGCCTTGATAAAGTACTATCAGATTCTAACCGCTGTGGCTCTAAGGATTAAATATAGGTCTGCATTGTCTTGCATTACAAGGTTGAGATAAAGCAAATACGTTTCAGGAAATTTGTGGGGGGAACCAAGATGGCCGAGATATGTTTATATGAATTTATAACTTAACTCAGAGCGAGACGTTGTGCTTATGCTCCGGAGTACACAAGAAGAATTTGATAGCAGATCTAAGTACCCCAGCTGACGTCAAAATGCGCGGACATATAATTAATATCGCTACTGCACATAATTTCGGCTCGTTCCTGCGTGACGGTATGTCTTCCTCAACGGTACAGGTCCTGTGTGCTGCATTTTCTACCATTAATAGGCATCTTGTACAAGAGGGGTCATAAACAATAGAATACCTCTGCAAAAAGAAACCCTCCATAATAACATGTCTTGGATAGCCTATTCATTTTACAACCCTGTCAATTTCCTTTTGATGATTGTAACTAGCAATTGGTAACTAATTTCGAGCCCACTTCCGAAATAAAAGTGTATTTTCTGCAATCGAGTTTTGGGAATGGTTGTTCCATTGTTGATTGAACATCCTTTCTGTTATCTCCAAGCCAATCGCATAGTGAGATGAACTGGTCATGAAAAACACCACGTACTCATATCCCTGCCTGTGTATAGCCCGAGGAACAAACCCTCTTGAGTACACTGTTCTGCTCCATCATGCTAATTACATTGATAAATGATTACAGATGGAGCACCAACTAAATTGAGGAAGCTTTAATGTGCCAGTAGTTGTGCTTGAGGAAACCTTCTTTGATAAGATATCAGATTAGAATGGTTTGCTGTTGATTTGCTCTGAAGAGGTATTATGTTTTTTTATATCATAACATCACTGTAACCTGCTGAGTCTATTCAACTGATGTGGAGAGAATGTATCAGTTCTGGGATAAGAATGGCAGAGGAAATTTACAGTAGATTTTGTCCATAACAACTTCATATAGCATGTGTCTGGAATCGAACGTCAATATCTTTAGTTGTCTGCGAACTGATTGAGTTAACTGGACAGCATTTTTGAATGAATGAATCTAAGAGGCTAAATGGGAGGGTAATTAATCTAAAAGAAAGGCAAACGCGTGTTCTTGTAAGGGGATGTGGAAATGTGTGTGAACTTCAAGCCAGTATACCACTTGTCTTACTCCGTTTGTCGCTGTTCAACATTTTTCACAGAATTTTCCTGTAAATACCGAGAGAGAGACAGAGTATTCCCATGTCTCTTCCATTGCATTAAACCCAATTTTTCGTGTTTGTAGCTTTATGGTGGAGCAAGACTTTACATAATATTTTGAATGACAGCATTACTGAATCTGAGAAAAAAGGATTATACTTAGAGTCTCATTATAAACAACGAATATGTTCTGTAACGTATAATCACTTTGAAATGTTGATTTCCGCAAGTGTAGAAAAATAATCTTTAAACATAATTACATTACACGAATAACCATGATATGTTAATATGAGTAAATGAATGATTTTGTATGCAATACAGAAAACGAAACTTTATCTTATTTGGGCACATGGAAAAGGACTTCATAATAGTTTTAGAAAAAGAACTATAACGGTAGTATTATTAGCAACATACAGTGCTCGAACTGAAGGGGGGAAGCCGAGAAATTTCCCCCTTCTTCATTTGTTTTCCCAACTTCTGCATTCCTGTTTTCATTCCCAACCGAGGAAAGAGAATTCCCTTTTCTGAATATTCATATTATATCGGCCTACCTGAAAAGCTGTGTGTTCTCTGAAATGTGTATTTCCGAGAGCTTATTTTTATTTTCTGTTCGGAGGTCAAAACATTTTCTCCTCTAGAGTGAATTATTATAAATGTGTTGTTTTCATAATACTATTTTGTAATATTGATTTATGAATTATCTAGAACCTATTAAGTCATAAGGTAAGATAGAGAATTAGCGTGGTACCAGAAGTTCAAAATACCATATCAGGTGTGACATTAATTAGAATGGACGTTAAACAACAACAATAATTATATGACAAGATGTGAAACAACATTAAGATTTATGGATTAGTATGCGAAGACTAAGAGAAAGGCAGAAAAGAGGGAAGATTGGAGAATGATGGGTTTGCAGTGAAAGACCTGCCCTTGGGCAGAAAACTACGAATGAATGAATATGACTATAAACATTTGAAATGTGGACATCGAGAAGAATGGGGCGTGTCAAATGGATAGACAAAATAAGGAATGAAACTGTACTATACAGAATGAGTGAGGAAATAATAATGCTGAAACTGATGAAGAAGAGAAATTTGGCTGGATCAGTAGCTAAGAAGATACTATCTACAGAAGGATGCACTGGAAGGAATGGTGAACGGGAGAAAGGTTCGAGACAGAAGAAGATATAAGATTGTAGGCAACATTAAGATATATGGATCATATGCGGAAACTAAGTGGAAGGTAGAAAATAGGAAAGATTGGAGAATGCTGGGTTTGCAGTGAAAGATCTGCTCTTGGGGAAAAACAATGAATAAATACATAATTTTATAACAATTAACTTTAAAACCAATTATGTTATAGGCCTAATTGTTACAAATACTTAAAAAATTAACTAATCAAGAGAAATGTCCCCCATTTTGCTTTACTTTTTATCAATTCGAACACTGGCAAGACGACAAGAACTGCAAAACACGTAAATCTGTAATGAGAAATTAAGTGGCGAATGTGTCCATTTATCTTCGTGACACTACTTTTACTGATGCCGTCATATTTCGTTCATAGTGAATTTTTAATCAGTTACTTCTATCATTTTATGAGCTTGGTGAGTTGGACTAGTCATCGACAACAACATATAACATTATTGAGTATAAGCATTGAAATCTGAGCTGTTGGTTAATCGTGTCTCAAATTATTGTTCAGTTATCGATATGCCTGATTTAGGAGTTCGGTTAATTACTAATTATATTCAAAATTTATAAGAAGCCTGTTCCATCCTTTCTTCAGCAACGCCATAACTGCCTAATGTTTGGTCTAAGATACTTTCCAGAGATATCTGAGCTTCAGTGCTTGCGTTATGGTATGGCCAACATCAAAGGTTGAATATGCCGACGTGAAGTTTCAAGCGTAATTTCCCATTTGGAAACATGTTACGCGTTTATCGGCTTTCCCTCGCGTTTCGTGGGGCGTCTGCCGATCAGCCGACTCGTTGGCGCTTCCAGTCTCTGGGACGTGCAAGCATTCTCAAGTGGATTTAATTAAAGTCGCTTATCGCGGAAAACTCCATTCGATCTGGAATTATGAAGTGTTATTACACACCGTTAGAACTTAACGCGCCGGGAATCTTACAAAACGTCGGTTTGTTCTGGATTGTGATATTGTAGTAGGCCTATACGTGCTGGAAAACAAATTTCCCATCTGCCAGAACAGTCAATTACCACTTTGATGACCGGAACCACAGGTGGTCATCTTAAACAGGTTTCCACTGTTATTCTTCTTTCCATCTTGTGGAGTCGACTGGTTTTAACCCTGATGCCGGGTCACGGGGGTCACAGAATACAGGGCCGCGCTAAACCCGCCCACCCCCACGCACTCCTTCGTGAGTACTACCAACAAGTACTCGGGCCAGTCTGCCGACCCAGCGAACGCGGCCAGTAATTAGAGGCTGCACGGCTCTCTCCTCCGCCAACGAGGAGGAAAAGGTGTATATATACGGGGAAGCGGAGAGAACGCGCAGCAATGCGGGCGACGGCGACGACGACCATGACGCCGCTGACGTCCGCGATGACGGCAATGATAAGGCCGCGCGCTTCCCCGGAGGAATTCGCCTCACAGCTGGCCCGTATTTGCACGCCCTCGTGTGTGTGATGTTGGACGCTAGGAATGCATGCATCTTGAGCGCTAGGGTGGGGGAGGACGAGGGGAAGGGAGATAGATGGCTAAAGGAGGGGGAGAGAAGAAGAAGAGGAAGATGATGGTGTGGTAGTAGTAAAGCAGATGAAGAAGGTTGGTCGATCAGTTTGGGTTGTGGCTGGCTAGAATCCGCTGTTGACTGCCTCCCGCTCTTCTTGAGTGATTGGTGCTTGTGGTGGTGACGAAACTGTGCGGCTTTAATTGGAGTATTCGTCAGGTAAGCGAGTGAGTGACAGGTCACATGGTGCCACATACGCGTGCACACACAGCTGATCGCAACCCCCTCCCCCCGCCGACACCGTGCCGCATGCTGGCTGGCGCATCCATCATCTGTGTGTGTCATTCACAAATCAACTGGCTGCGTCTTCAAGACCGACGCCGTGTCTCGACATTCAAGTGTTTCATATCTTTCTTAATTTGTATTCTAGTGTTCATTTTAATTCATACACATTATTGCATCTTTCAACGACAGTGTTGCATCTTGTTAACGTACGTACTCGTATGTAAAGTTGAATTGATTTACAGTTTCTTACTATTATCGCTAATAAAATTTTGTGAACTTGTGTTCGAGTAGGTTTTGCGTGTATATGATTAAGACGCTCTTCTGATTGTTTCGGTGGTGAGAGTGATAACGTGTTCTTCTGCCCGGGGTTTATCTCCTGCCCGCTCGCCTTGCGTGCTTATGTTTGGGGTTTCTACACAGAAAGGAAGATGAACAGATAGTTACACTTCAGGTAACATTTTTTATCTCAAATCATCTTCAAGCATTTGTTATTAAATTTGGCAACGTCCTTCAGCACAGTGGTTGCCAAACCTAATCGTGATCCCAACTGTACAGTTTGTTCAAAATAAATGTCACAGATGAAATGACACTTTTATAATATAGATTAGCAAAATCATTACTACACAAGAAGTTATACACAATTGACTTAAAGTTACCGCATTGCAGGTAATACAACAACAGGACTAAGAACCACTCAGTTCCTTTCGCATCAAGGATGTTGACATGTTTAAGTTTATATTTTGTAAATTATGCATTGTCGATATTTAACAACACAACATTAAGTAAAAAAATAATGGATATATTGTATTACCTGGCGCCCCTAATATTTATGAAACTAATCAAATGTCCAATTCACCAATTAGGATTAGTTTAATTATAAATAAATATGATTACATTAAAATTTGTCATCAGACAATAGAAAATTCTGGCGTTAATAAGCTGCATGTTAAAATTCTTAAAGTATTCCCTCAAATTAAATTCCGCTTGTTATAATGAATTTGGAAGCTCCGGAAAGTTTTCTTGAATATTAAGTGATATTAATGTAAAACCAGATAAATGTTTATATTGCACGGTCATAAACAAGAGAATCAACACAAAATAAAGTTATTTTCGAACAGAAACATGCAGCCCAAAAAATATAAAAAGCAAAAAGAGAAGGGACTACGGAAATTCCAACATAATTCTGGCCTTTCCCACGCGATATTTATACTTTGTTAAAATGTAAAAACGTAAGAAATAGCCGAGGGGCACAAATGTCAAAGAGTGAAGGACGATAGATATCTCGGTGAAATACTAATATTGTGCACTCTGAACTTCCAAGTACGTCTTGAAAATATTCACATAGAAAGTAATCCCTTTTGTATAATATATGAATCTTTTTTTTTTCTTACATATGCGTTTGCATCGACAGCTTGTTAAATTTTAGGTGAGAAGAACGCATGTTGATTTACCATCGAGCGAAGCGTTAACTTCGTTAGCAACTCCGGGAAACTTCATGTGAATCCTTCGGAAGATGGATGTTACTGTTGCTTCGGAATCTACGTTCGTGTGGTGCTTGTGATTTACCTGCATAAACTTACACCTCTTGAAGAGATTTCTTTTTTTCTAATTCCTTTCCCTGATTTATTTCCATCACAGATCCAATGATATAGTTTCACATATATACTGAAAAAACACACTATTAGTCAAAGACTTCTATAAATAATGTAAGACGATTTTAATATCTGCTAATTAAATCGGTGTGATATTATTTAGAGATTTCTTAATTGTAGATTGACTTTTCAGGAACATTGCGATACTAAGAATTTAAACAAGATTACGCTTTGCAGTACGTTACTGTCCACAAATTGAAATGGCATTCAAATAACGTGTTGCAATTTTGGTATGCAGTTGAATTTAATTGTTTTTTTTTTTGGTGAGATTTTAAAAATAATGTTAAGTCAAATAGCCTAATTGAATTGACAAGAATTGTTATTCCAGAAATAGTCTCTGTTTTTATTGTAATACCGCCACGATAAATCTTTCATTTATTAAACGAAATTAATATTCAAACAGTTACCGGTACTCTGAAATCCAGAAAGGCGGTATTAATGTTATTTCCCGTTATTGAAGGATTAATATATATGGATAGACTACATGCATGTAATTATTCGATTATTGATTTTTCAGTAAGTAGAATGATAGGAAAAATTAGTATTGAAACTCCCATAAATAAACTTATTCAACCAATTAATGATCATGCTGTATATGTATCGAAATGAAACAAGAAGTTAAAACTGTGTAACTAATATAAACTAATCCATTTTTTTTTTTTTTTTTTTGCTGCCACAACGCGTGGCGTACGGTATATAACAACTACTGACTGTTCGAAAAATAAAAGTAAATATTTAAACTGGAATAATTTTATTCTCTCGCTTTGTCAGACTTTGATTAATATACAAATATACATATTTCCCAAGAACTATATCGTTTTATCTACTACCTTTAAATCCTGCATTCATTTTCCCTGTTTTTTATATAATATATAAAACGTGTGAACAAATTCGTTGTAATATATTTTTATCCGTTCACAAGACGCAGAAACTTGAAGTAACATGCGATGTAATGTGCCTGACAATAATATGGACTGTGAGGAATCATTCGAATTCAAACATATAAGCAAGATATGAAAGTACTTAACTCCACAGTGAGACAGTAGTATAACAGATTTGTAGAAGTCAGAAACATTTTTATTATATGTGCTTCTTAATACTCAAAATTGTATTTTGTACTACAGTACTGTATTCTTTAAAGTTTTAAGTATGGACAAAATCAATATTTGTGAAGACGTTTATTTTCAATTGTATGTGTTGCAAAATCATGATGTGAAACATTATGCTTTTTACAAATAGAATAATCCACATACATGAAGAAAGACTTCATACAATAACTGACTTTAAACATGTAGTTCCACGATAAATAAGGGCCGAATGAAAAACGTTCAGTAATAAGAAACGTCTATTATACATTATGAATTATATACATATTGTAGTTGGACCTACTTCCAACTTTTCATCAAAATATGCAGAATTCGATCCTCATTAGGCTCTGCAATATTTATAAATAAAGCGACAAGGACAAATTTCCTCTAAGCATTTCGTGTCCCCTTTCAGTATCAACCTTCCATTGCCTCGTTAACTTCTATTATTTATTTATTTCAATATACAATTTCTTAAACCTATTTTATCCAAAAGTAGGCTACATTAGAGTTATAGTTATAGACTGATAATTTATATTATTATAATAAGAATACATTTGACATGGATAACCCAGTATACGTATGCTACTTAAAATTAACACTTATATCTACTACACTTGAATTAATTACAAGTTCTTAAATATATAACATATAAAATTACAAAACTGTTTATAGCAGCATGTTTTCCTGAACACATTGAATAATGATTAGTCATATATTACATTACAAAAGTGTAAATGTCCGGCCATAAGAAATCTGTTTTCGAACACTGGACAATGAAACAAAAGGTGATCCACAGTTTGCTGTTCCTCACAGATACATAAGTAGCCATTTTTTTATGTAATTTAAATCGTTATAAATAAGAGCCAAATTTTCCATGACCCGATAAAAATTGCTTTAGTATAAAATCCGATATAATTTTGTTGCTGTTTAAGCGGGTGTCGATCCTTGGAAAAAAGATTTCTCTCTTAACTGAACCCTTTGTACTGCAAAGCCACTGATCGTTCCACCTACTGTATTCATTATGTGCTCATTTATTTTTCCTTTCGCATATGGATAAGGGCGCAGACTATAGCTGAAAGTTTGAAACTGCAGCCCTTCTTGGCAGTTCATCAGCTCTTTCATTTCCTGCTGTTTCACTGTGTCCTTGCACCCATGAGAAGCAAATGTGTTTGTCACAAGGTACTAAATTTCTTAAAACGAGTCTCTTTATGATCTACACGCGGGATATCTTTATACGTGTTTGTACAGCAAAGAAAATATACAGTCTACATGTTTTTTATTAATCTTTGGTATACGGAAATATTCAGGACGTTCTATTGAGCATTTCTTAGTGTCGTTTATGTTTAGAATAAAATAATACTCACTAGATAAGACACTATAACAATTTGAATATTAAGAAAGAAAGCAGTAACTTTGTTAACTTGGAAATAAGAGAAAATTCGGAAGACATTGCTCTCTATAGGAAGGCATGATGGTTGTGTGGCATCAACTGTCACAGTAGAAACGTCCAGGAAGAAAAGATACAACATGAAGAAAGATCACTTGCAAAAGTACTGCTTGATCCAAATATAAGCATGTTGTTATAGTACAAAATTGGAGAAGAATTTTACTCGGAGTTTTACGATTATTTTAATATTTATATGTAAAATAATTTATCTCAGAAAAGTAGTAAACAGAGCTAAAAATAAATAAAATTTCCCGAGTGTATACATATAGTAGTGTTATGATAACAGTAAGACAACCAAAAAGTCGCAAATACAAATTTATATTCCAAGTTTTCTAAGTTAGATACATCAAAGACATAGTTTTCTATTTTCATGCACAAAACATGCATTCAAAATAACCATATCTGTATACATCTTAATATATCTGCATATCTTTTAGTTTTGAACTTGAATTTGCTTTGAACTCTAGGTAAAAGTAATTTAACTTTACGACACCCACTTCTTCCCTGATAATTTGCATAGTGGTAGTGTAATACACAGGTAAATAACCGTGAAAATTGACTTGTAAAAATATGATATAAGCTAGCAAGGCTCCGACTCTTCATTTATTACGGGAATTACTTTATGTCACTACAGGTACACAAGTTTTATTATTACAATCTCAGTTCTCCAGAAGCAAGGCATGTTCATATCATACCGTATGTTCAAGTCCCTAACTGTTCATGTATACCATTCGTTTTATCAAACAATAAACTGAATTGGTTTTCCGAACATTTTATTGCTACGAACTTACGCCTACGTATTTGTCTTTCTTTTGTTTCTCAATTGCTGTATTTTAAACTATTGATTTGTGTAGCCTAGGCTTGTCTTTATGCTGCAAATAAATGCATATTCTTTTTTGCAGTAAGAAAGCAAAAAATAAACTTAAAAAATATATACAATTTCTGGTAAATAATAAAATATACTATAAAAGCGTATAATAAAACTTAATACGAGTATATTAAGTAAAATGAAATAAAAATATTTTACGTGAGAAGAGCCTCTAAAGTAGGTCTATGCCTACATAGTGTGGATAAAATGAAACATTCCTTCATATCTATTACTAGAGATCTGAAAGAGGCAGCCAGATCACTAATTGCTGTTAGCTTATTAATTAAGTGGTTATTTACGAAAATGCCTTGACATTACGAAATGGAAAAGCAAAATACAACTGAAAGTAATTAGAATCTAACTTTCACACTCATACTGCTATATATGTAAGTGGTATTTAAACATAAATATCAAATATTTATATAAATACGAGTATTTATGCTTTTTCAAGTTAGTCAGTAATAAAATCTCCTTTTTAATGGAATGTTGTGTCTACCACTATCTTCTTCTGAGTTCATTTCTGTTCCAAAATGCACTACCATCTCATAAAATTGAAGGGTTCAGAGCCATAGTGGGCCAAGCGCCATTTATTAAATACGGAGAAAGCAAGGATTAAAGTTAAGTGAATACCATAGTTTAATGAAGATTGACATATCATTTAGTTTGAATGTGTATACTTTATATTACTTGCTACATGTTTCCATTGAATTATGGTAATAACTTCATTTTAACCCTTGTTTTCTACGGTTTTAGTAAATGGCGCTTGGCCCACCATTTGGTATTCCCAAGAAACTAGTTCGATTAATTAAAATGTGTCTTAGTGAAACTTACAGCAGAGTCCGTATAGGCCAGTTTCTATCTTATGCTTTTCCAATTCACTGCGGGCTGAAGCAGGGAGATGCATTGTCAACTCTACTTTTTAACTTTGCTCTAGAATATGCCATTAGGAAAGTTCAGGATAACACTGAGGGTTTGGAATTGAACGGGTTACATCAGCTTCTTGTCTATGCGGATGACGTGAATATGTTAGGAGAAAATCCACAAATGATTAGGGAAAACACGGAAATTCTACTTGAAGCAAGTAAAGCGATAGGGTTGGAAGTAAATCCCGAAAAGACTAAGTATATGATTATGTCTCGTGACCAGAATATTGTACGAAATGGAAATATAAAAATTGGAGATTTATTCTTCGAAGAGGTGGAAAAATTCAAATATCTTGGAGCAACAGTAACAAATATAAATGACACTCGGGAGGAAATTAAACACAGAATAGATATGGGAAATGCGTGTTATTATTCGGTTGAGAAGCTTTTGTCATCTAGTCTGCTGTCAAAAAATCTGAAAGTTAGAATTTATAAAAGAGTTATATTGCCGTTTGTTCTATATGGTTGTGAAGCTTGGACTCTCACTTTGAGAGGAACAGAGATTAAGGGTGTTTGAGAATAAGGTTCTTAGGAAAATATTTGGGGCTAAGAGGGATGAAGTTACAAGAGAATGGAGAAAGTTACACAACGCAGAGCTGCACGCATTGTATTCTTCACCATATTTAGGAACATTAAATCCAGACGCTTGAGATGGGCAGGGCATGTAGCACGTATGAGCGAATCCAGAAATGCATATAGAGTGTTAGTTGGGAGGCCAGAGGGAAAAAGACCTTTAGGGAGGCCGAGACGTAGATGGGAAGATAATATTAAAATGGATTTGAGGGAGGTGGGATATGATGGTAGAGACTGGATTAATCTTGCTCAGGATAGGAATCAATGGCGGGCTTATGTGAGGGCGGCAATGAACCTCCGGGTTCCTTAACAGCCAATAAGTAAGTATAAGTAAGGAGCTTGGCCCACCATGGTTCTGAACTCTTCAATTACATCAAAACTAAATAACGACTTCCGATGAATTTTCACACTTCTTTGTATAATAATAATAATAATAATAATAATAATAATAATAATAATAATAATGTACAGTATATTATAATATATTTATTATTATTATTGTTATTATTATTAATATTATTTGTTTTATTTCTCTCTGGCAGAGTTAAGACCTTGAGGTCTTTTTCCAATCAACCAGGTGTGCAATTAATACAAATACATAAGTGATTATCTATGTGAGCTGCATATATACCATTGCCACATGGTGCGGACTGAAGAACTACAGTATATTATATAAGATATTCTAAATGCATTGTGATAATGGCTGCCTTAAATAAATAATTTCCTTATTACGCAAACATTTCTGAGAACATAAACTTACATATTTCATTGAAAAGAAGTAAGAGTGCTTAAAATCCATTTTCGAGTAAAGCAGCATTTTGTACTATTTTTATAATGGCGTCGGACAATTTTACGTTATTTTTCGAATACAACCTTTTAATTTTCTTTGCTCAGAAACAATGAGTATGACTAAAAATTTCTCCCTTACTTAAAGAACGGATTATTTTTTAAGGGCAGAAGAAAAGGACGAAAATGCTGATAAAATACACGTCATAAATTACTGATCAATATAATATGAGACTTGCAAAATCATATTTCTGTCTAAATGTCGAGAATAAGCGAATAAATTATACATTGAGCTATACTAATGTTGAATATACAGTAAATTCGTCGTCTATTCCTCTCCATTTAATGAAAAAATAAAATTGTGGTTTTAAATTTCAATATATATATATTTTATGGTGTCCTAATCACAATACGACTTCTCCGTAATAATTATGTTTTCATAATTTTGTTTGTATACGTGGGTTGATTTGGGATCTTGTAATGACAGTAATTCAACATCAGCAAATAATTTAAATCTTTCAAGACCAATATGCTTTGCTTAGTCTACAGTCCGAAGACTGGTTAGAACCTCATAAGTGGGATTCACAAATGCAATCCCCACAACAATCGAACTTAGACAATCAACATGTATATAGGGCGCACAATGGATAATGTAAGCCTAAGTTCAAGGGTCTTTTCCGGGTTCAGCCCCCAAAAAGCCAAATCAGCATTAATACCTTTTACGTCTAGTAATAACGTAGACGGAACAGGTATTCATTCATTCATTCATTCATACATAGTTTTCTGCACAAGGGCAGTTCTTTCACTACAAATGTAGCATTCTCCAATCTTTTCTATTTTCTGCCCTCTTCTTAGTCTCCGCATACGAACCCTGTATCTTAATGTTGTATATTATCTGATATCTTCTCCTACCCCTAACTTTCCTCCTGTTCGCCATTCCTTTCAGGGCATCCTTTAGTAGGGAGTTTCTTCTCAGCCAAGGACCTAGTAAATTCCTTTTTCTCTTCATGATCATTTTCAGTATTATTCTTTCTTTCCTCGCTCTTTCTAGCACAGCTTCATTTCTTATTCTGCCTGTTCACTTCACACGCTAAGAATAAGTAAGCCTATATGTTAATATATTATGGACATTATTAAAACATCAAACTACTAACAAGATTTTTAATGTGACAAACTTAATAAAACTGTAGCAGTTGTTGACATGTGTTAGGTTATTGTCTCACTGAACAAGACAATTGTATTATATTATGAATGTTAACGAGATTATTATTCTTCATGGCCGTTCTTACGCATTGTTAAGTATGCAGACAAATGATAATGAATCTTCGTTCCTCTTATCAGTGGCCTTACAGTTAAATCAGCGTTTCCGTAATAGAGAGTAAAGGAATAGCCTATCTCAGTAGTTTAAATTATTACGAATTTGCAATTATATATGGATATCATCGTCCTACGACTAAATAGTTAGTCTCGAATACAATAGATCATAAATATCGATCGTACTGACAATGCTCATGCGTTTTAGCTTAAATTTTAGACCCCCTCCCATGCAACAAGCGACTGGTGTACGCGGGCTTAGATCTGGCCAGGTGCATACAGCTCGACTTCCATAATTCTCCGTCTTATGACTGTGACCTCACAATACAAGGAGACAAACCGAGTTTTGAGTGGATCTCGCAGCCTACTTTCTTGCGTTGCTGTAATTCTCCAATGCTTTACCCGAGTATTTTTACAGTTCTGTTTATTTAAATTTACTATACTGTATTTGTAACCCTCTCACTTCAGTTTTGTTTTATTCTGCATTAAAATGTCCAAATTTATGGAATCATTTTATATACAGAATGAACTATAAGTAATGTCATTAATTTCAGTGGGTTGTTCTTTGAGATATTTCAAACAAAAAGGTTTAATACAATTTTGCTCGTTTTTGCTTCCTTTTCGAGATAAATATTGTTTTATATTAAACATTAATTCATAGCATGTTTTCAGAAAGCCTCGATTTAATTCCCAATATAGGCGTACTCAGCCAATTTAAGATAGCATGGTATTGTGATAATAAATGGTTGAAAGAATGTTAATTTTGTCCTTTAAATGTGTAGAGATTTGATTGAAGAAACATAACATTTTAAAATTCCTTTTCAGAATGAAAACTCACATTTGTTCAGATCAAATTGAAGCGATGTTATCAATAACCATTCAAGTCAATTTACACAAGTTTCGAGAAAAATTCAAAAAACGTTTTTTTTATTTCTTACCTAATTATTATTTTTTTCACGTAATATTTCTAGTTGTTCTAGAGATCAAGACAAAGTAGTGTACCAAATTTTAAAGTCGTAACACTTGTGGAAATATCCAAAATTTAATTTCAAATTTGCAAAAAATGAATGGCCAAAACTGGACTTGAATGGTTTTTGATCTCACCGCTTCAATTTCTGCATATTTAAAGGAAAAACTAAAATTCTTTCAATCATTATTATTATAATAACCTGTTTCCTTAAATTGGCTGAACGTATTGGAAATTAATTCAGTAGTTTTCTCAAAATACGCTATGAAATGTTGCATATAATTTTTTTTTTCTCGAAAAGGAAGCAAAAACGAGCAAAATTGTATTAAATTTTTCGTTCGAAATATCTCAAAGAACAAGACATTACTTACAGTTCACTCTGTATACATTGAGAAACACTACTAGATAACTCAAGAATATTGACTGGAGAAGAAGGGATACTTAAGGGGTTAGGTATAGCTTATAGCAGTAACATTTTGGAAATATTCAACATTTTTTTCCTCCATTACAGCATATTGTACAATAATGAAACTTAGTATGTGTAAACACTGTCCTTCGGCTATATGAAAAAAATATTTTTACGATTAAAAAAAAAGTTATTTATATATATATATATATATATATTTTTTTTAATTCAAAATAGTGGCAGTTAACTACGCAGTGATGAAGCGTGCAGGATGCCCACCTATCAGTACCAGATTCACGAATGCCACCATAGCCACCCGTCGGTCTAGACACTATCGCATAATATAGGGCACACAGCAAGCCTAAGTGCAAGGTTCCGTCCCGAGTTCGGCCTTCGAGATCCCAAGAAAAAAACAATAATATTTATCAAGACATTGAAGACATTGTTATATTCCCAACGGAGTTTGATAAAACTCGTGATCACAGGTTCTCTACTTAAGTCAGTGTAGCACATCATATTGACTGCATACAAAAATCCAACGGGATTCGAATCCATGACAGTGATTTTCGCATATTGTTCAAACTGTTGCATGTCTTATCTGCTAACTGGAATAATAATAATAATAATAATAATAATAATAATAATAATAATAATAATAATAATAATAATACGATAGGTAATGTACCTTCAATACTTGAGGTCTTAGGTCATCATTTTTGTAAAAATTATGATCCAACATTATGTAAAATCATAAATTGCGTTAAAGGAGGCCAGGAAGTGGAGGATTTTCTTTGGAAAGAGAATTAGTAAAGTGCTTTGTGTGAAGTGTGACAATGTATGAGGCAGAATCATGGACATGAAGTGAATAGGAACGACTGGAGACATTTGAATTGTGGATATGGAGAAGAATGGATCGTGTAAAATGGACAGACAGAATAAGAAATGAAGCTATGCTAGAAAGAGTATCTGAAGAAAGACTAATGCTGAAACTGATCAGGAAGAGAAAAAGAAATTGGGCGGGTCACTGACTAAGAAAAAATGCCTACTGAAGGATACACCGAAAGGAATGGTGAACGGAAAAAATGTTCGGGAAAGAAGAAGATATCAGATGATAGACAACATTAATATTTATGGATTCTATGCGGAGATGAAGAGGAAGGCGGAAAAGAGGGAAGGCTGGAAAATTCTGGGTTTAGAGCGAATGACCTGCCTTTCGACAGAAAACTGTAAATGGATTACTCTCTGATCAAGTGGTTATCACGACAAAGCCTCGATACATACAGTGATGTCATTTCAATTTCAAGGAGATTTCTCGTTTTTGTTTTAATGTTTGATGACAATCACACAGGAGAAACTTATTTTGCATAAATACGAGGTTGCAAATGTTAAAAAAAGAAGAGTTTCTTTTGCAAGCTCGGTGTATTCTTTTGATACAAAACTGATCTATGCTCTGCGAAGAAAAGATCTAGTTTCAACATTCCTTAGTATTATATTTCAGTGAGTTTTTTTCTTTTTCTTTTCCTTTTTTTATTTCAGTTAGTGAAATCCTAGATCATATACACCTAGATTGCTCGGCCTTATAGGCTTTGATGGTAACAACTTTTGTCAGGTTTACTATGCTGCCATCTAGTTGTCACATAAGGAGTCACGTCATGACTCCCATTTGAATTGCATTAGTGACTATACTGCCATCTCGTGTTCGTTTACAGCGGACGGGTGGCGATCCTAGCGGTTGTTCTCTTCAAAGTGCTGCCGTTTTTAACATAAGGATGAGCAATCCGTTACATACATGATCTAGGGTGAAATGCAACTGTCTAAAAACAGATTCAGTAACCATCTATGAATGTCTTAAATGTTTTGAATTTCTTCCGAGAAACACTAAAAAAACTGTTATTTAAAATCGTACTTCGCTTGGTTTTGAGTAAAATTACAGTTATTTGCAATTTTACAGGGATTTGTATTTTTCGAATATGGGTCAAGAACCGGTACGGTAGTAGGGGATGAGGACCACAAACAAAAATCTCGTCCAAATGTAGATCGCACCTTCAGAAAGTTTGAAAACAACTGCTCTAGTTTTTACATTATTTATTTATTTATTTATTTATTTATTTATTTATTTATTTATTTATTTATTTATTTATTTATTTATTTATTTATTTATTTATTTATTTATTCATCCATTCATCCATTCATTCATTCATTCATTTACTCTGGTGGCGTTAAGGCCATCAGACCTTCTCTTCCACACCACCAGAAATGCAATACATCTCCAAGAAAAATTATACATTATCATGTCTTACAACATAGTCTAATAAATTGTTTTTTATTGGTAAATTGGTTTTTGGAATAGTGTATATTTAATTGAGGCACACAGGCGTTTTGCATACAATTAAGAGTTTAGAAGTCAGTGAAAGTCAGACATATATGGTTAAAAGTCTAATTTAACAACACTGGTATTAAGTACAGAAGCCAACACTATCAGAAATTTCGATATTTTAATAACGATTGGCGCTAGTGGAAAATTAAACTTAATCTTGATTACTAACAGTATCATTAAACTTGTTTCCTTTCGAAATTCGAATAATATTTTTACTTCTTAACAGAAGTCCAATTTTCTCTATTACTCTCTTAGACATGTTCTTTTAGAATACCAGTAATACTGAATTGTGCTTTCAAAACAAGTGATTTATTTTCTTTGGCATGCACTGTGTTATGCAGTGAATTTACAAATTGTACTGCACTAAATGTTTGCAAATTCAGGCTACGCTTTAAAGTTATAGACTTCTCGCTTGAAGTACAATAGATCATAAACTACAATCACTCCTGAGCTGTTATTTTGCCCATCTGTGTGGAAATGAAATGGAGAGATTTAACATACATTATGTTCATAATCTGCAAGAACAAATTCCTTAGATGAAATAAGTGGCATTTCTTGACTTTTAGCCTATCTGTATTTAATTAGTCTAGGGAGCAGTGTCACTTTTCATGTTGTTCGTTAATTCATTATATTTATTATAGAGTGAACTTAAATTTAATTAATTTTAATAAAGAAAAATATTGATTTCTTTCATGGATATCGTTAAATCTCAGCCTTCCTTTAGTGTTACAGAATCTATATCTATGTGATATACAAAATAAAATATTCCCATCAGAGTTGAAGGTGAATGTAGAAATTGACCTGTAATAGAGCATTCGTATTATTATGAAATTTTATAGAATATTTTACACAGTTTTTGTCACATAGCAATATTCTGTTCTTGAATAACTTTATGATATGTAAAGCTAAAGGAGTTATGGTTGCAGAGATATGTAAAAAATTGATAAATTCATTAACAGAAATTTTACCATAAGTCCAAATTTTGGAATTTTTGACCTGCTATAGAGGGGCATGTGGTGACATTTCCGTGATAATTATGGAATAAGCATTACGGCGGACCTCCTTGTAAATGCCATTTCACACAGCCGTTTAACATCGCTTCCGAGTGACTATGATGTGTGTTTCAAATGCACCACCGATTAGCACGGCTTATTAACTTCAGTAATCTCTTTGTGCGCTTTTTGGTTTCTAGTGAATAAGAATGTGGTGATTATTGTTGGAATCTGTGCGATAGTGGTGATTTTATTATTTAGTATTTTAATGTTATGTTTGCTTTTCTACTGACTTATTTCTTATAACTACACAGACAGCGCTAGATTTTAAGGCTATTTTTTGTTATTGGCACATATAGCGTCTGCAACAGAGATAGTGATGGGTTATGACTCCATATGACTCCATGTTTTGAAACGATAACGAAGAATTAACGAACACGTGACAAACCGCGCGCTGCCTTATGGTCTCATTTGGAAACCTGCACTATCTTTCACAGAAATGCGAGTTGCAATGCTGGATTCAAGGATTCGAGCTGTGGACATTTCGAGAGCGATTTAAGACTCCCAACGCGTGAGCCACGAAGTGCGGTCTGTTGGTTTTACTCTCGTAATCAAATGGAGGGAAACAACCTAACGTGATTTTCTCGTTGTCCTTGGTTACTCTTTAGGAGACTTCAGAACGTACCGTGCTGAATTTCGAGGGAGAGAGAGATGAGTGGGAGGGAGGGTAGATTCTCTGACGTGATTGTTTCTTCGATTTACCCGGCAGTCGTAGTTTTCCACCTTAACTCCACTAACAATCATAACATGAATTTCTTCAACCACGAGCTTTCTCCTTGGTTGCACTCCATTCATGGTAACAAAATCTCGGCGACAAGAAAAATGGATATATTAACCTTTCAAATTCGTCGCATTTTCAAAGCAACGAACAATTGCTAGCTTTCTTCCTGTCATTGCTGATTCTTTCTGGAATAATCTGCCGAACGCTGTAGAAGTGCACATGTTCGTCAGTTATCGTTGTGCTACTCATTTTACTTTCCCATACTGTATGTGCATTATAAAAAAATCTTCGAATGATGTAATGTCGAGAATATGCGAGTTTACCACCACCGCCATCATTCTTTACTTGAATGACAGAATCTCCAGGTACCAGAAATAAATACCTGAAATGAATGACAATTGTTTTATATAATTACAGTAGGTAGATTAGCCTACATATTTAGAGCGCACGAGAAAATTTTCATATCTGTCTATTAAATCCGTTAACAATTCGTGATCATTGACATTTAGCGGAGTTAATTAACAAAGTCACTTTCTTTTATTTTTATCTGCTTTTCGATGTAAAACTACGTGTTTTTCCTCAGATAGTATATAGGTGGAATACTTGGAAATTAATCGTCATATAAAAATACAACACCTTCCTTGTTCTCCTTGTGTTCCGCTTGTTATTCTTGTTTTTTCCTTGCCCTCCTTTTTTCCCTTGTTCTCCTTGTCTTCCTCTTGTCCTCTTTGTATTCCCCTTGTTCGCCTTGTACTCCCATTGCTCTCTTTTTCACCTTGTTCTTCTTGTCTTCCACTTGTTCTCCTTGCCTTCCCCTTGCTGTCATGTATTCCCCTTATTCTCCTTGTCTTCGCCTTGTTCTCCTTATAATCCCATTGTTCTCCTTACATTCCTCTTGTTCTCCTTGTCTTTCCCTTCTTCTCCTTGTCTTTCTCTTGTTCTCCTTTTCCCGTTTTCCTTGCATTCTCACTGTTCTTGTATTCTCCTTGTTTCATTTCTCGCATTACCCACATGTAGTTCTTCGTAGAGATATGCAGCATAGTAAAACCACAGTCTAGTATATACAGTCATGAAGCTTGAGTTTATAAGGGTGCTAGGAACAATAGACTATGCAGGCACTATTTCGCATTGTCTGTAATGAGGCGATAGTAGCGATCCTAGTGGTTAGCAGCTATCTATGGGTGCATATTTACGACGTATTGAGCTTCGTGACTGTATATAATAAACTGTGGTAAAATAATGTTTCTGACGATTTTTTATGAATAAATTTTCGTCGAATTAATCTTCTTCATTTAAGTTCGAGATATTTATAATCGTTCTCAACATTTTTAACGTATTCTCAACTATAATTTAATGTCGAAATTTATGGAAATGTTTGTATAAAGACCAATGTTTGATGGTCTCAAGTAAGTATATTCACGCCGTCTTTCCGAATCAAGCTCGGTTATTACTGCGAATCGTATGTGAGAAGTTATGTGTAATTTATTTGCACCGTTTATTTCTCTGAAACTATTAGTTACATTGAGGTGCAATAAGGATGAAAACAAGTTTAATAACTTCTGAATTATATCCGCTGGAGTTATACGAGTGTATGTAAAGTTTATAGTATTAATTCCATAGCATGTGTCTGTAGCACTTCCATTCTATAAAACCCGTTCGTTGTTTTTCCAAGAATATCGTTAAAGGAGCCATCTATTCCCACTCCCACACTTGAATTATTCTGTAATTTCTTAGGGAAATATAACCTGATATTTCTCTCCTGTAGAAACTTGGTTTAACTGCACTCGTAGAGCGAAAATGTTTACAATTTACGTGACTGTCACAACCACAGATTGAATTAATTTTAGCAAGAGTCCTGGGGGATAGCTTTTGGTAATGGATCCAATAGATATGTTCATCATCTCATGACTTTCCGACGATGGAGCTGATTCTTGGCTCCGAAACGTATTATTTCTGCATCTGTGACGAGGTGCAGATACCCAGAAGTTCCGCACCAGGTCTTTAAATGTTGAGCGAGTAGAATGCGTACTGTAGTCTTGGGATTTGATTGGAAGAAAATTGTATAAAACGGTGATAAAGTTGATTTGAATATGCGGATTCATTTTCTTGTATCGAAATATAAATTCTTGAAGACTGTAAACATTTCTTACACTTCATGTTTTATATCACTATCAACGAAAATTGTAGTAAATGTTTCAGTTAGATGGATACTTTTATTGCTTAGTCATAGATACATTATGCAACGTCAATATAAACAAGATCACACAAAAGTATTTGCCAATTTTAAAAAATCGTTACTACTAACAAACTATGTTCATATAATTTTCTTTTAATTAACGATTTGAATAAATCATAATTTAAATTCCTAGTTAAACTTGGTAATCTATTGTACAACTTCAGAGACATATAATAAAAATTATTTTGCGTAGTCTTATACCTGCATAAATCAAGTCTTTCATCGTTGCAACTTCTCGTATGATGTTCGTGAAAATTCAAATCCAATGGGAAATTATTGATATTCAATTTAGTATATAACAAACACCGCAATACATATAGCGATGGAAGAGTGAGAATTTGACAAGATTGAAATAAAGATTTACAACGTTCTTTTGGCTCAACACCACAAATAATTCTCAATGCTTTCTTCTGTAATTTAAAAATATTAAAAGATGAACTATGATTCCCGCATAATAAAATATCATATTGAAGATGACTATGAATATATGAATAATATGCTCTTAATAGCACTTTTGTATCCACAGTTTTAGACAAACATCTTAACATAAATATTCCTTTAGATATCTTACCCGAAATCATGTTGATATGGCTATTCCAGCCCAAACCGCATTCCATATAAATACCCAAAAAATTGATGTTATTATGGAAAGCATCACTTTTTCTATCTAAGCTAAATTTAAGATCTGTCACTTTAGTTTCATTAATACGTAAATAATTGGAAGAACACCATGACTTAATTAAGATATCATGCTCATCTAACAAATCTTGAGAGTCAGAATAACAATCAGCAGTTAGCTGAATAGCCACACCATCAGCAGATAGATAAGGGTTAACACAGTTACTATTAACAACACAAGGTAAATCATTAACATAAATAATAAACAATATAGGACCTAAAACAGATCCCTGAAGTACACCATATACTAAAGACTTAAACTGCGATAGTGACCCATTATAAGCTACACACTGTAATCTATTATTTAAGTAAGAATTTATAACATTCATTGCCTCTGAACTAAAACCATAAAACATTAATTTGTCACTGACTTGTTATTCATCATTAATAGAGATGGTAAATTTTCGCAAAGACGATAAATGCGATATGTGCCCAAATAGTGTCAAAATATGTAATTTTATATTTAAAAGCATATTAAGTATATTACTGTAGTATTTTAATCCGCGATAAAATGCGATATTGAGTACAAAATGCGAAAATTATGTGTTTCTATGGAATAAGAGCGAAATTACTTTTTATGAGGTGTTTGTGTTTTTGTTAAAAAAAATAAATAAAAAAACAGAATCTATCTAAAGGCCCCATCACATACAGGTTCTCACATTTTTTTTTTTCAAATAGTTTGGTTATCCCTCCATGTTAGCTTTTACATTATAAATAGCACAGCAATGTAACCTACCTGATAACCTCTTTGTTCTGTACCATTATATCGAGTTTTCAAGTAATCATTCTGGCGCTGGTGGTAGAATATTGGCTGACTATATGATCCTTTTAGGTCCAGTGTTCACTCACAAAGAAAGTGATCGAGTGATTGTAATTGGATAACAAAATGGGTCGAGATAAATTCACACCTTATCTTTTGGCATGTTTCTTAATTTTCACAATTTCACTGTAAATTTATATGTTCCTGTATTTATTTATTTATTTATTTATTTTCAAGATTTTAAACTGAAAATGCACCTGTTAACACATTGTAAATAAAAAATAACAAAAGACACACACACAGTAAACGGACAAAAACTTTAACTTCGACAGGAATTTAAATGTGACACCAAAAATATTCAAACAAAGTGGAGCCTTAAAATCCCGTCGACTTAGAGGCTCTTCGGAACCTATATTACGGTAGCTTTACTTACTGTCATTGTATTAATATACAGTATTTTAAGTCCTTGCTCAAAAGTACTAGCATGATTCCTTCGTAAATGCAAAATAATTGTATATGTACTGTACAACACTGAGGTAGGATGAGACAGTTCAACAGGATCGGGGTACTCGAACAAGTAAACAAGTCTAGTTGCCACGGTAAATGAGTCGACTTCTTCTAACCAAAGCGGTTATTTAGCGGGATTATCATGAACTTGAGTATAGAAAGGGATTTCGAAGAAGTGGCAAATTCATATGGCGTGAATTACTTATTTCTCCGTTATAGTGGCTTAATTTCTAGCTGCGAAGCTACTAAATCAAGTGGACTCGAGTTCGATGCGCAGTAGGGACGTGGAAATGCTTAGTAAAGTATTACAGATATTATATAAGTTCTCGTTATTTTATTGATATGTTTGTCACTTATGGAATTTAAATGTCTTACTAAGGTTTGAAAGACTGAAATAATAAATTATAATGAATGAGAATATTAACATAAAATACTTGCTATCGTCGTAAATAAATAAACCAGACAGATTAGTAGACCTAGTATAATCTGTAATCTTGTTAAATATGAGCTCTTAAGGGAAACGTGAATTCTATGCGGGAAATGATGTCATCCTCAAGAACTTCACTATTCCTGAGAGATCATATTCAACATAATACAGTATTTGCGATCTCGTTCAGTCCAATACCATCTAACATGAAAGGAAGAAGAAAAAAGTGCATTCAGTAATTTAAAGCGTTCCAAATAAAAACCAATCCTTTCAACAATAAAGATTTTTAAGTGTGAATATCTATTTCAGATGCGAACACTGTCCATTGTAATAAATTGGTTATACTTCTTTATTACAGTACCTTAATGACATTGATATAGTTCAGAGTGTTGATGTATCCACTTTCGTATAAAAGAATACAGAAAATCAAACCAAAAATTCTCACAGGGCCGGCTCCGCCATATATTTTATATAGAATCAGCGTATAGCCTCTTGCCTCACTTCTAATTTGATAAGACGTAGCCCTCCCTGTAGTATCCCTACGGCGCTAAAACAGGTGTCAGGAAGAACCTCCAAAAAATTGACCTCGGATCTACACTCCTTCATGAAATAATTTCGACACTTAGCAAACTTTAAAGACTGGTTCACAATAAAGCGGGAACGGAAACGACGACAACGAGAACGGAAATAATGTTAAAATAAATGTGTTTCCGTTCTCTTCTCGGTGTCGTTTCCTTTCCTGGTTTATTGTGAATCAGCCTTAAGCGGTCAAATTCCGGGCATGGAGACTTTGATTTCGCGGTCTTCTCTATAGTTCTAATCACAGCACACTGAGATCTTCATTCACAAAGCCTCGGGTTTGATTCTTTGGACTAATAAGATTGCTATGCTAATATTATTTTAGGTGGTCTGGCCGTGCTATATTTAATCCTCGTTTTAGTTGTAATCTGCGACTTTCCCCCCTACAACGCGTTAACTTTATAGATGACGACCCTTCAAAATGTGTAACAGCGCCCGCGGAGTGAGATATGTAACCAACAGGCTTGAAGCTCACGTTATTTCTTACCTGCTGCTCCAAGAATCCTTACAAGGACGCGCGATCGCGTATCTAGTAATTCGTCATTTCTCCTTCGTCTAAATTAATTAGTTAATTAATTCAATTACATTAAAAAGTGCTATATTATCAGTCTAACATTATATTTGTTCTGTATTGTCTCGCTATTTGTAAATGTCAATGTGAGTCCACACCTGTGGAGTAACGGTCAGCGCGTCTGGCCGCGAAACCAGGTGGCCCGGGTTCGATTCCCGGTCGGGACAAGTTACCTGGTTGAGGTTTTTTCCGGTGTTTTCCCTCAACCCAAGCTGAGCAAATGCTGGGTAACTTTCGGTGCTGGACCCCGGACTCATTTCACCGGCATTATCACCTTCATCTCATTCAGACGCTAAATAACCTAAGATGTTGATAAAGCGTCGTAAAATAACCTACTAAAATAAAAAAATAAATGTCAATGTAATTCCAAATCTTCATGAGAATTGTGGGACCAGAAGGTGCCAATATGTCCAATCCTTGAATGCAGATGATAATGATGATGTCATAGTTATCATAATCATTAGTCACCACCACCACCACCAACACCACCACCACATCCTTCACTAATATTAGGCCAGGTGATAAATTTCAGCCAACAAGTGAATGTCGTTTGTAAAACGTTCAGTATCTCTTCCTCACTCTCCGGGTACTCCAAAATTTATTGAGGTAATCTGCATTCATTTGTTCTTTTAACATGTTGAGTCCAATTATGCTTGTATTCACAAATTCGGTTTAGAATGGGCGTGATTTATAGTTCCTCTAGAAGTTCGTAATTTCTTTTATGATCTAAAAAAGTATGTCCAGATGTTATTCCGAGCAATCTCGTCCCTCTTGTATTTAACCTTGACAAGCTCGTTTTCGGAGGGTCCAAATTTCACTGCAATCCAGTTGAATTATGGCTGTAAGAACGTATGTTTAGGCCTTGTGAGTTCTTGATATTGGTAAATTTTGATAAGTTGGGTTAACATTTCATATACTTTCTAAAATTTAATTTCTCGTACTTTGTGCGTAAATATTGTTCATTTTCAAATGAAAACTGCTCTCAGATAAATTAAATATATTTATTTCATATATTTGTTATCACCTTAATTATTTCTACTTAGCTATTTGTTGTTTTTAATCTTGATACTTTTCAAAATTTATTGGAAAGAAATATTCTGTTTTGTAAGTTATCTTCCAAATTGTTTATGATAGCACTAGATAAAATAAGATGTCTGTAAGATCTCTAAGACTAAGGGTCTCCTACCACAATGGTAAGGCTGGCTCAAGAAGCCTCACAAGATGAGCCAATTGATGCGAGACCGTTCTTTCTCCTACACTCGCAAATATATACACTTGTACCTGCATTTACAATAACTTACTCCTTAACCGAAGACATTCTGAGCAAAAAATGTCATATAAACCTTTATTCTAACCGCAATACTTTCAATGTTACATTAATTTGAACTTATTAGTATAATACCTTTGTCTTTAGTTTTACGGGTAAAAAAATATTACAAATAGAGATTGAACTATTCAGAAGTGTCATTTCTTTATTTGGCTAGTGTTCTGAAGCTAAAAATGTGTTGTTAATTGCTTTGTACAGATTTTGCTTTTCAATTTTTAACTAAAAATGACATCATTCTTACGCACTTACCACAAAAATTGTTACAGATTATACGACTTTAGGAAATTGATTCTTTACAGTTTAATTATGCATCCTAATGTACAGTCTTAAAGAATTTACAAGAGTGGCGTGATTTATAACAATTATTGTGATAAATGCGTAAGAAAATATAATTTTGTAGTCAAAAATCGAAAAAAAAAAATTCTGTACGAACCAACTATAGAATTTACAACATATTTTTAGCTTCATAATACTAGCTAATTAAAGAAATGATACTCCTGAACAGTTAATTCTTTATCTGTAATATTCTTTTACCCTTAAAACTCAATAATAATGGTATTTTACAAACAACTTCAAATTAGTGTAACTCTGAAAATGTTGAGATTAAGACAAATGTTTATATGACAGTTTTTTGTCAGAATGTCTTCGGAAATAAGCTCCGTAGGGAACGGTAAATCCTCGTGAATCACCTTGTATATTAGATTGAGATCTTATTAGTATCGCCTCATAATAATGTTTTTGGCATTCAATCACATTGAAATTTCTTTAACATATTAGTTATTGCATGAGCATATATTCGGAAGGTATGTGCAATTTACATTTAAAGCACTGCTCTTGTTCGTTATTTTAACTTGAAGGTATTTATCATGCAATTCTCAAACTCCACAGCAAAATCTGCAGAGCACTGAATCCAGAACCGCCACTGACTCGTAATGAGTAGAGCGGTGCCTTGCGTCATCATCAGCCTATTTTGAAATGTAAATTATTTTGATATAATCAACATCATCCTTGTTAAGAATTGAGGTCAAGTAGTTTGTTCCGGACTCTTTCTTATTCTTCCCCCTCTTCTAATTTTGTCACGACAGATTAGTTGTGGGTCAGACTCTCCCCATCATACGATTTGAAAGTAAGATTTCATTCCCTGGGTTAAATTATTAGCCTATCTCCAGGTAGTCTCTTGCAGGTATGGCCGGGTCCGCATTACAGTAGCGGTTCCCCAAGGGGTGGCGGTAGGCCAATAAAATTGTGATGACAGCATTCTCTGTTATTACATTGTTTCTTAAAAACATATACAGGAGCTTATAAACTTTCCATTTGTGCGTAGAAAATAATTTCTAATGTGTACAGTATCGTCAGTACAAGAATGTAAAATGAAACTGCACAATACGTATATTTATGAATGGAATATGTGCAGCTATAATGAGTTTTGGGTGTGATTACTTTGTCAGATATCGGACTTTTAATGATGTGGTTGTGAGCGAGATTCAGGTTTTGCGAGTATACGATCACATTCTTTTAAGAAAAAGTGTATTCACATACTATCTATGCAGTCATCAGCATGTAAGGGCAACAACTTAGATTAGAATCGTAAGGAAAAGTATAAAAAATTCTGTATACAATAATTAAATTAATATCTCTTTGGAAATGGTTTTTTGCTCCATAAAAACCAGATCCTTTCATTTGTAAGTTTATTTTATGTCGTAGACGAATATAAGGAAAGATTTGTCTGAAGTTTGTTCAAGTGGTTCGCCATTCTATGTTTTGAATTTTACATAAAGGTCGAGTTGGCTTCAGGAAGGGAAAAGATACGAGAGATGCAATTGAACTGCTACGGACAATCGGCGAAAGATACCTAGAGGAGAATAAAGAAGTGTATTTGTGGACCTAGAAAAGGCTTTTGACGGAGTGGATTGGAATAAGCTGATAGGGATCCTAAAGAAAATTGGTGTGGTTTGGAAAGAGAGAAGTCTGTTCAGTAATCTTTATATGAAACAACGAGTTAAAGTCAGGATAGGAGAAGAAATGTCAGAAGGAAGTGAAATTGGGAGAAGAGTACGTCAAGGATGGCCTTTTTCACCTATCCTGTTCAGCATCTACTTGGAAGATTTAGTAAAGAACTGTTTTCAGAACATGGGAGGAGTGCTAGTAGAAGGAAAAAGAATAAAGTGCATAAGATTTACTGATGATATTGCGTTGTTAGCAGAAGAGGAAATGATACTAAAGGATATGCTACTGGAGCTAAATGACAGCTGTGAGTAGTATGGGGTGAAGATAAATGCAAATAAGATAAAGAGCATGGTCATAGGAAGAAAAATACAGAAGATAAACTTTCGAATTCTAAATGAGACAGTAGACCAAATAGACAGCTTCAAATACTTGGGGTGTACTATAAGCAGTAACATGAGCTGCTGCCAGGAGGTCAAAAGAAGGATAGCAATGGCCAAGGAAGCTTTTAATAGAAAAAGGAGCATTTTCTACGGACCTCTGGAAAAAGAACTAAGGAAGAGACTAGTGAAGTGCTTTGTGTGGAGTGTAACATTGTATGTTGCAGAAACATGTACATTACGACGGAGTGAAGAGAAGCGAATAGACGCATTTGAAATGTGGATATAGATACAAAAATGTAATAATTAATACCTTAATTATAAGTGAACATTGTAATTGGTTGGCCTGTTATGTTCACATCTTAAAATAAAATAAATAAATAAATAAATGATGACTGAATAAATGAATGAATAAATAAATAAGTTAATTAATTAATTAATTAATTAATTAATCTGTCAGTTGTAGCGATTTCTCATAAACTACTGCTCGGGTTTTGTTCATGTGATCAAGACAATTTCTTTGTATCATGGATGAAAAACTATAAATAGACTTTTTGAGCATCACAATTCCTTCTCTTTATACTTCATATAGGCTAATGAGAGTGCAAAAAAGAAAAGAAAGAAGAAGAAAAGTAATTCAAATCTCTGTGTTGGAAAATGTAGGCACGGAAAAGAGCGTAAGAAATTGTGAAAACTACATTCAATTCAAATTAATGGTGTTACGAGTACAGTGATTTTTTCCATAGTGCCCCATGTAATGTAATTTAATGTAGTATCTTTATTGTCATTAAGCTCCATACAGGCAATAGATAGTGTCAAACGTAAATACAATTATACAAACTTACATACTACTTAACAATATTACTACTTATTTTTAAACTTCATTATAACTAATACAATTTTGTTTTAAAACATGCACGTTCTTTGTGAATATAAAATCACGCGTAAGAATGTAATCTCATTCTTAAGGTTTCTACTCCTACAACCATAGACTAGTCTTTTGTCCGAGTTAGAGATGTTTTGTTAGCCGCTTATACGAACCATATCCCGTTATTTTATGTTTATGGTACTTCAGTTTTTATTAGCTTGCTTTCAGTCAGAGAAAACAAGCAGAGTAACAAAATCATTATCATTCTCTTGTGTTTCCCACTAATAAGTTTTAAGCTTTTATTTTGAATTTTACGAAACTCTGTAGCGACATCTTCACGAGTGGACATGTAATAGTCTACATTACTTCATTATTTACCTATCTAAACCTAGCGAAAGGAAAAGTATGATTCTTAAATTCTACATAGTATCAATCAAGAAACAGTAAATGACTCTTGTAGGGTTATTTTTTCGGAAAATGAAAAATTGCATATTATCCACGTGTTATTAATCGTATTATGGTAGACTTAGATAAAAATCAATTTTGTCCGCGAGAGACACTTAGTATAAAGTGCGTACATTTGTATAAGCTTATATACTGAATATTTCCGTAATTATAGGTGTCTGATTTAACACATTTTACTATCTCGACTTTTACAAGTGAAAATTAAATGATAACGAGCAAATTAAACAAAATATATTTGGCAGATGCTACTCTAAAACTGTATATTATTCAATATGAATGATACTTTTACGAGGTTAAAGTTCATATGTAAGCCCATATCTAAAAATGATAAACATAAGAATTTTGAAAGAAAATCATGATTACAACTTAGAACTCATACACTGATACAATCTACAACTAAAATTGCATACAGCCATGACACCATGGCATGTAGACATAACATTGCGTAGCATTAAATAAATTACAGACAACGGGTAAACTTGTGGCTCTACATTTTGAACAAGGCTTCGACAAGCTTTCTAGCGCACCTCAATAAGTGCATAAAAACTTGATTTAAATATGATGCAATGAAGGATATAGTGTTATTAAAGCAATTACTTATTGCAAAATTCGATAGCTATACAAAGAGACAAAATGTATCAACGTTGATTAAACGCTTTTACATTTAGGAGGAACTTGGAAGGCGCGAGATTTTTTGAATTTTCACCGTCATAGATGGAGAATCACCCAACGCTTCGGAAATAATATAGGTTTCATAATCAGGGAAATCAATCTGTTGAATCCGTTACGAATATATATTATCCATGACTGGACAGTTATATGAAACTATCTGTTTGATTCGTTATCAAGAGCTATTCTCCAGGGCTGGACAAATAAGAGAAACTATAAATTATGTTTGATCCGAAATCAATAACTATTCTGTAGAACAGAATGGGCGAAACTATCCCTAGGTCCATAGTTAAAAACTATTCTTCAAGACAGGACAGGTGGGAGTACTTATTTGTTGGATCCGTTACCAATAGCTATTCACCAGGGCTGGACAAATAAGGGAAATTGTAATTTATGTTTGATTCGAAACCAAAAACCATTTCCTAGGACTGTACAAATGGAGTAAACTATCTTTTAGATCCGCAATTAGAAGATATTCTCCAGAACTGTACGGGATGTCTGACTTAAGCCGTTTATTTTTGTTTAGGCAGTTCAAATAGCATTCGAAACAGGTGGGAGGTATTTAATAATTTCGCAGGCAGAATGACTAATGTTATGAATTTTAATCTTCGTGTGAAATTTTATATTAAACATGTGTAGTCAGTTTGTTACGTTAATTATTTATTTTCTTTCTACTTTCCAACGTTTCTTCATGTTTATCGTTGGATAGTGTTTCATTGAGTCATTACTTTTCTTATAGTTTCGATAATATAATTTCTTAATATGTATCCCCAGTCCTTAATAAGTTTTTCAAGATATTTTGAACATGTCACACCTAATGATACTGCCATGAGAATGTCACAATCCTTGTAGATCATGAAAAACATGACAGACCATTCTAGACATACGAATCGACGACAACCCGCATGGAATTTGATTACGTCGACGTATTCTGCTTCCTGGAATATCTTATATTTAGTTATTATTTAACTATCTTTCACATTTGCTATCATGAGTTTCAGAGATTAGAACCGTGAATGATTTTACAGATGGAAGGATTCAAGCTTTTATAGTCACTGCTATGGAACATTCTGGTTCATATGATGTTTCGATGGATTGTGTACGTATTTCCGTTTTAAAGTAGTAGTAGTAGTATTAATTAGAATGTTTAGAATCATCTGAAATCGGAGATCGAAATTAAAAAGACGAAATGAATAGTCGGGGATCGAATTCTCTCAATCAGTCGAAACATTCATACCAACCCTTCATGAAGAGCCATGAGCTACCTCGAGAGATCCCCGTATTAGAAACGTCTGTTGTTTTTCTCAGACGCATGGTATGAATAAATTTATAAATACTTTCTTCCGTCTATGTCTATTATTTTAGTTGTTTTCAACCGTTACTAAAACCAAAATACAAGCGCTGCGAGTTAGAGAATTTCAACGACTAAAAGTATTGTGTGTCCACCCCTAGTCATGCTGTGCGTGATGCCTAAAACAATTTATGAACAACTTGAGTCAGACACTCTGTAAGCTACTAGTCATTTCCAACTGGCCAACCTGTGACGTCGGAACACGTTTCCCCTCTTGGAGCAAAGCTGGTAGAGCACGTGAGGAAGGGTAATGTTGTGTCTCCGCCATTTAAACATCTCCATCCCTTCCACTACCACTCCCCTACATTGCCCTTTTACATATTCTTCCCCTCAAAAGAGCTCGAGAGCAGAGACGTGTGATGTCACAGAGCCAGCAGCTGGAAATGGCTGCCCTATACAAATAGGAGGACCTATTTGTTGGATTCGTTGTCAAAACTGTTCTACAGGGCTGGATAAATAAGAGAAATTAACTGTTTGATCCGAAAACAAGAACTATTACCAGAACTAGACAGAAGAGGAAATTATTCGCAGTTTAAAACCTATTCTCCACGACTGGACAAATGGGATAACTTATTTGTTGGATCCATTACTAAGAGTTGTTCTTCAGGGCTGGGCGGATAAATATGCGTTGTGCTCTTCAAATTACTGGTACCTTAGGTTATAATTATGTGTTTGAAAGTGCCCTGCTCACCGCTTTGATTGCAAAAAATGTATTAGACATTGTCTATATTTAAGAGCTGTGTATTTTCACAAGGTGAACAAATAGACGTATCATAGCTGATGAGCTTTTCATTCCTTTCCGAAGGCTGAATAATTTCTTGTTTAGAGGTTGTAATCAGTTGCTCAAATCCCATATCAGAATTGTTTATGTGCAGCGAGTGAGAAGTCGTAATATATTTTATATAAAATCTATTTCATACATATCTTTAGATTTAGTCAGTCAAAATTTCGTTAGTTATTTTATGAGCTTGGTGGCCTTGGTTTTGAGATACAGCATTGAATTTCTACGTGATATTGCTTAGCATTGTATTCTGACATCCAACGATAAATGGGAAACTGTGAATGAATCTGAAATACAACGAGTAGCTATTAATATAAATACATTACACGCGAACATATCATGTGCCTGTCATATTTCATAAATAATAAAGTTATTTCAGAACTCCAGTAGCACAGACATCTTTAAACGCATAAGTGGCACATGATTTCATAAGTGTTACCATACAATATTATTTGCAGTTTTTTTTCCACAGGACAATATCAATCTCGAATTAACAAACTGGTGGCATCGCTGTGGTGTAGAGTTAACGAATGGGATACGTGCTTCGATACTCCGGTCGGGCGTGGGTTCGAATGCCATTTGGGTTAATTATCTGACTCGATTTTTTACTTAGAAGTACGTCTTTTTCCTCACTACGTATTGGTACAGGGAACTTGAAAATTGACTGTCAAATAAAAATGTAACTCCATCCTTGTTCTCCTTGTATTCCCCTTGTTATCTTTGTGTTTCTTTTGTTCTCCTTGTATTCGCACTGTTATCTTTGTGTTTCTCTTGTTCTCCTTGTATTCGCATTGTTCCCCTTGTCTTCCCATTGTTCTTCTTGTATTACATTTGTTCATCTGTTCTCTTCACTCTCCTTGTATTCCCCTTGTTTCCCTTGTATTACACTTGTTCTTTTTCCTCTTGTTCTCTCTGTATTTCTCTTGTTCTCATTGTCTCCCCTTGTTATCCTCGTCTTTTCATTGTTTTTCTTCTATTCTCCTTATTCTTCTTGCATTCGTCGTACTCTTCTTGCACTCACCTTGTTCTCCTAGGATTCCTGCTGTTCTTGTATTTCTTTTGTTCTACATGGCTACCTCTTATTTTACTTGTATTCCACAGGTTCTACATATATTCCCTTTTTTTCTCCTTGTATTTCCATTGTTCTCCTTCCCTTTTTCCTTCGTTCAACTTGTTTGCTTTGTCTTCCTTGTATTCTCATTGTTTTCCTTTTATGCCCATTGATCTCTTTGTATTCTTCTTGTTCTCCTTGTATTTTCTGTGTACTCCTCGTATTTCCCTTGAACACCTTGTATTGTCATTGTGCTTCTTGAATTCCCATTGTTCTCCCTGTATTTCCCCTGTTCTCCTTGTTACGCGTGTTGTTCGTCAACAACCCTTCCTACGTAAAGATATGAAGCATACTAAAGTTATGCACCTGTCGACAGATGATCGCACCCAGACGTAGTTCTACGTAACTATATGAAGTACAGACTGATTATTTAGTCCTGACAGCTCAGCGACGCGAAAGAGGGCAAGTAATAAGAGTACTGGGGAGAGTTCCGGAGTAGAGATAGGAGTGAACCGTCAGTAAAGAAATGCAGTACAGCTTAACTGTACTGGAAACACACCGCTCTACCGCATGCGTGACATCCGATCGCTTTGAATGCAAGCGGCTGACTAACCTGAACACCCCTTGGCATAACTTAATGGACTCATCTGACCCAGGCGCACATTATCGGCGACTGTCAGGACTAAATAACCGTACTGTAGTTAGTAGTGTATGGTAAAGCTATACGCTGTCGATTTTTTTTCCCAAAGTTCTCCTAAACTGTAGGGAGAATATCTAATACCATAGCAATACATGGACATTTTTTAAAATCAAAATTCAGACTTATTAGTGATAGTAAGTTTTCTTTTGAAACTCTTCCCATATTCTTTATTATAAATTATCTTTTCAGTCTCAGTTTTCTTCAATTTAATATGACCTCTGTACTGGTGGAGTCTCCTGTCGTATAATGGTAAATACAGTAATATTCACAATGTAAAAAGGTATAGAATATTACTCATATTTTATAATGTTTATTTTTTACTTAAAATGTTTAGAAATAAATTCTAATATACAGACTGTGAAAAAAAATAAGAGGCCTTTGATATTAATTTTTGTATATTTGGAATCTGTATTAAATTTTGTGTATGAAGAGTAACATTTTCCCATTTTGCGTCAGTTTAAACCAACAAGTTTTTATACGAGATATTATGTGCATGTTTTAATGTGCATCAAACACTTTACAGTTTTTTACAAACATTGCTCTAAATGCGAACCATTCACAGCCAAACAATGTCCCAGTCTATTGCGAGAACTGTTCACAAATTCATAGGACTTATCTGTCGTTCCTTCAGTTCTTCAACATTAGTTGGTTTATTCCAATACACCCGTGACTACAAGTAACCTGATAAGAAATCCAGCGAGCTGAAATCAGATCATATAGTCGGCCATTCGATTTGTCCTCTTTCTCTGATCCATTTAACAGGGAATATTTCGTTCAGGAATTCGTTCCTTTACTCCATGCTGCGCAAAGTAAGGGACTCAGCGCGGAACATGTCTATGGATTTAGACACAGCCTTTCCTTGGACTAAGTTCTTAAGTCTCCGCCTGCCAAAGTGCTAGCAGCTCGGGCTACGAGAATCCTGGACCCGAGCTCATGGCAAACCTGTGGCAGCTGATCAGGAGCACCGTCTTTCTGAAATCAGAGGTTCTTCTGAAGAATACCTGGGAACA
The DNA here is from genome assembly GCF_040183065.1 of Periplaneta americana. Classification (NCBI taxonomy): domain Eukaryota; kingdom Metazoa; phylum Arthropoda; class Insecta; order Blattodea; family Blattidae; genus Periplaneta; species Periplaneta americana. The sequence goes on along the minus strand of NC_091133.1, from coordinate 73,593,901 downwards.
ACCGTCTGATAGCACGAATAACATAATCACGCGAAAGCTTTAAACTTACCACAGTTTAAATTTTGGTAGTCTCTTGTTCAATCTTAAAGCTCGGTTCCCTTCACAGAAATGAGGATTGCAGCAATAGCTTCTCGATCCGTACCGGCCTCAATTTCAGTTACCTTTTGAGTAGCAGTGAATGTGGTGCCTTCTTTCCATCCGTACCTGCAGAAATTAAAATTCCTTTACTCTTCCAACAACTTCTTGTTCAGCATAGGACTTAGGTCAGCGCCGGGCATGAGAGCGGCTCCGTATAGCCGGCAAGAGCTGCTCTCGCTCCGCAAGGCACTTCAATTCCAAGCCAGAGCAGAACGTTCACGCAGTGGCGGATTCACATTGCAGCTACCTTCCCTGCATTTATAACAAGAGCCACGGTTGTTCTATTCATTCAGTCTGTCAGTACATAATAGTTTATAAGGATGTTACATCATTCCATTGTACAGTACAGAATTTATAATACTCGTTAATTTAATGAAATAAACTTCGCTCTACACACACAAATCATTAGGCTTATTTACACAATCTATATGCACAGTGCTTTAACAATTACATAATGGTATTAATAATATAAACATATGTAATAAAAGATTACAATCGGAAACACAAGAAGGAAATTATTAATAAACATTATCTTACACTTTTCTTTTGCATGAATAAACTATTGTAACAAAATCTTACTTCGATCGATCTGAAATCAATAAATATTTTCTATTTAAACAAAACTTCTTGAAACTCAATAACTAAAATAACTATGTGTTTGTTTTCCGAGACTTATGAGATCGTTTTATTTGCAGAAGCCGTTCAATGTTCGGAACATATGAATTAGCCATGTTCAATCTCAAAATATAATTTAGGTTTACGTTTGACATACAGCTTCTCAGGCGGATGCATTTTCAAAGTTCGCTATCCTACTACAGAGTCAATCACTGCACTGACAGTGAGTGACGTACAGTATGCAAACGTCACACTGCTCGGGAGAATTGCTCTTCAAAGTAAACAGCGCTCATTTCTCAGAATCACGTAATGTGCCCAGCCCTGACTTAGGTGAAGAAATAGAGTAACACAATAATGATTATTCGTGTTACAAAAAGAAAAACAATATATATTTATTTTAAGCTATAATTCACATTGCAGTGATTGCACTAGGGGAGAGTCGGGTAGTATCGGACATCGGGTAATATCGGACAGTGAATTTCTTTCATCTACCACACGATGATAGTACCTGATTGACATGGTTACGTTTCTGTGATGTCGCATAGAGAAACGTAACCATGTCATTCAGGTACTACCATATGGTGGTAGATGAAAGAAACGCACTGTCCGATACTACCCGATGTCCGATACTACCCGACTCTCCCCTATAAGTGTTATTACGATTATGTTCTCATACAAAAATGTACCCTATATTGTTATTTTTACAGTAAGTTATGCTTCGTCGACAGATAATCTGGTTGAGAAAATCTGTAGGCCACAGCAGGCTCAGTAACTTACCATTGTTAATTGTGCAAAAACAGAAGTTCAAAGATAGCGATTAAAATAAAAGTTAATAAAATCTGCCATAAATCACTTTGAGTTGCAACCCCGGAGACTAGTTATTTTATTTTCACCGAAAGACAATTATTAGGTAGCTGAATTCTAGATACTTAAGCAATTATAGGTATTCAGTGTGACGATTAATGCATGTAAATAAACACGTATCTAATTAGACCAATAAAATTCACTAACATGTTTTTACGCGGCAATTTAAAATGTTTGTAGGGTGATTTTGAACAAAAACAGTTAAAATTGTCTTCTAAAAAAGGTAGGCTACTATCTGTCTTTTTACTGAGAATCATTGATTAATTATCGATTAACGTGTATATTCTTTATAGAACGTTATCAGATGGCAGGCTGATGCAGTCACTGGAAAGTTTTTCTAGAAGCTGCCCTGCTGATGTTGAAAATTGTTTTTATATGAAACAATAGAGCATTTCAAAATAAAATATAGGCCTGCCCTTGAGTAACATGATTGTAGATGTTTGTACGATGATGATGAATACATGGCTTGCAAGTTTATTCAGAATATAATTTTTACATTTGGAAGTGAATAAATTTATGGGAAACCTAAACCAACTGTATAAAACAAAGGACTAAAAGCAAAAATAACTAGCGAATGTATTTCAATTGTTGTGTGGATACCCATAATTTTCTTCCCTGTATTACTTTGTCAGGACGGAGGATGTACTTGCAACCTGGTATTATGCATCACCCACTCTTGTTTCAAACCAGAGTGTACTAGTTTTCATGCAAGTGATTTGTCAGAATAAAAAACGAAGTGAACGGTACACGAGATTAAACGTGGGCAAGTATACGCTTCGATAAAAGTGCTGTGTACGTAAGGAAAGTCATCGTGTAAGCAGAATTAACTACTATAATTTTTGTTTTATTTTATGTCGTGTACATAAAATTGTTCGATCTTGAATTTTACTCCTCTTTGATAATTCATAACCCAGAAAGTTAAACCGTAGTTACGAGATAGTTGTATTGTTAGAATCACGTACTGGGATTATTTCTCAAATTTGATTAAACTGAAAGCTATCCTTCAAACAAAGTTGTAAAACACTTATTAAAATTTCCCGATAAATTAAAGACACATTCTATTTTCGTATGGAGAAAATGTAATAGGTTCTGAGAAGAAACCAAACAATCAATCCCAGATTACCTTCTTACGATACAATCACTAAATTAATTTAGGCACTTCATTGAAGTAGCCTATTATTTGACATAGAATTCGATTCATCACAATTTGAACAAGTGTAAACAATATTTATTTAATTTTTATGTACTCGTACATTTGGTGCGTTAAGGGGTTAGGTATAGCGTATAGCAGTTAAATTTTTGGAAATATTCAACAGTTTTTCCCTCCATTTACTGTATCTTGTACAATAATGGAAATTGGTATGTGTTAAACACTGTCCTTCTGCTGTATGAAAAAAAAATATATATTTTTACGATTTAAAAAAAAATATTGATATATTTTCTTTCTTTCTTTTTTTTTTTTTTTGTTTGTTTTTTCAAAATTCAAAATAATGGTAGTTCAGTGTTCAGTGATGAAGCGTTTCCCTCATAACTCATAAACTTGTTAACTTTTTCATGTTATCTCTCTTTTTTATTTTATTGCTGAAACTCATGTTTATAATATCATCCTCTTTCAATTACATTCCTTAATAAATAATATTTCTTTTTATTTTGTGTTAGAAGAAAATACTGATATTTTACCATTTTTAAAAATGAATTTATTTTTTATCAGACAATCTATCAAAGGTAGGGAATTGATCTTGCATCATATTGTAGATATGGCATGCATAAATACACACAAAAAATTTCATCACAGAATGTTGGATAGTTTTTTAGTTATGAGGGAAACGCTTTATCACTGCACAGTTCACATTTTTATATGGTTGCATATTGACCAATTCCATTTTTTATAATAATAATAGTTGAAAAACACACTATAAACTATAATACTAATATTATTTGAACAAGATAAAGGACCTGAGTTACTTCGAAACGCGAAAAAATTTCGTTCATGTCTAATTTATCTACTTCTCAACTCCTTCATAATACCACCAACAAACAGAAGCTGACATGGCAAAAGAATCCAACAGGCCATTTGAATTTTACATACGTCGTTTTTCATTTTAGTTGTATGGCTTGTAAATATGAAGGCAGTAGCAGCAGCATCAGTTGACTAGCGTAATGGCCGTGTCATCAGTCTGAAAGCAGTAGTGCGTTATTAATTGGGAAAGACAGACTGTATTAACAGTAGTAAAACACGAGATAAAGTTGCTGCTGTCCAAGTATCAAGCATGATATAATCTGACATTTAGCTCCAATAAAAGCACGTACTCTGTCGTGTGGGTCAAGGCGTAGATTGGCGATGTTGTTGAGTTGGTCAATCTAACTGGTTGTTGTTCAGCTTCCTCATGTCACGATGGCCTAAACATACTTAACTTCAGATTAGATTATTATATGCACTTTGAAATGATTAAGAGAACGGTTTTCAGGTGTAACAACTCTTGTACGAGAAGGAAGGCTTAAATGGTAATTCCTATGTAGATGAGTCATTCCAATCAAAGTATCAGCATAATCCACCTACTCCCAAGCCTTCCTTCTCCAGCTTAATTTAGCGTCAGTGAACGGGATTTCTTGTTATAGGTGTCAGTACAAGTTCTGCGATTATGTTCAAGCAAAAAGAAAAAAAAAAGAAGATATTCACTGTTGCAGTATTAGAGAAAATTAGAATTTCCGTATTGTTGCTTATTAGTAATTCAGATGCATATACGAGTATTTGTATCACGTTTTGAAAGTGTAACATATATGATGCGTATGATATTTTTGTCTGTTTTCAGCAATTTAACAAATAGGAGATTTTTTCGGCCGTGTATCAGCATTGCACAAAGTTACCACGATCTTCACGAGTGTCTCAAAGGTGACACATACTTTCTCAATAATATATTCTATAATGGATTCTATAGTTCCAAAGAAAAGAGTTTCAGCTAAAAATAAATATATACTCTGGTTTACAAAATAAATTATAAATAATCTCAAGTTAAAAGAATATTTCAGGAGAAGGATGCATTTTTATCTGAGTATAATAAAGAACAATTTAAACAAATTAGAAAGAGAGTTAAAACTATGATAAATAATGCGTGTCGTAGTTACGTTATCGAGATAGATAATACTTTTAAAAACGACTCTAAAGTATTTTGGAATTATATAAAAATAGGAGAACTAGCAAAAATACCAGAGCAAAGTTAATGACCAGGCAAGATCTCATTTTTATAGTAATAATTCTATTTCGGAAGCGTTTGCTGATTACTTTAGTTCGGTTTACCCTGTAAACATATCACACAACCCTCTAATAGAAAATACAACTGAGCCTGAGAATATTTGACTGCTATTAAAAAATTAAAGCCTAAAAGATCTTAAGGTCCAAATGATTTACCTCCTTATGTATTGAAAGCTTGTTCCGAAGTACTGATGTATCCTTTGTGTTTGTTGTATAACTTAATTTTGAAAACAAAAACTTTTCCAAAAATGTGGACATTAACAAAGGTTTGCCCTGTGTTTAAATCTGATGATAATAGTAAAATTGACAGATCTGAACTTCACAAGTACCAGTACCGAAAATGATATTAGATTATAAGTAGATAGATAGAGAAGTATTGCCAGGCCAAAAAAGCGATGAACACAACCCGTGAATTGTTGTTGATGTTGATGATGATGATGATGATGATTATGATTATGATGATGATAACGATGATGACGACGACGTGACGACAATTTTAACCATTGCCTACAACGATTGCAAAACTCTTAGAGTTGTTGTTTAGTCAACTGTCCGAAGACAGTTCTGAACATCACAGATGATATCAACAAGGTATCACTTATGAAGTTATGAGGCAACTAGGCCAGAAGATAATGGGATAGAATGGCCAGTTCCTTTCCCCTCCATTGCTTACATCGCCGACTAGTTACACATTACATTAGTCACACTTCGGATGCATACAAACAATTGAGGTATACTGCCTGTAATAGATGTACATCAGCCAGAACCTCAATCAGAGGATAGCCTACTCTTAGAGCTATATGTGTATAATACAATAAATTTAGTCAGTACCTATTTTATTTTGTCGGTTACGTGTTTGCCATTAAACGGGTTATTTTAAGTTTAATAAACGGCCTTCTATCGGAAGGAAAGTGTATCTGGCAGGACAGATGCAATGCAGATTGAAAGAACATTGCTAGTTATACAAAACATGTTTGTTGGTTTTGTTTCATCCACAAGGGAATTTCTTCAGTGCCCATTATTTTCGCTAACATTTAAAAAATCAGGACAATAATTAATTTTATCTCATAGACACTATCATGTCAGAAATTATTTTCCCACTTCTTCTTTTTCTTTTTCTTCTTTTTCATCATGATAATCATCATAATCTCTGTAATTTACTAGGGTCAGACTTTATGGACCTGTTTCAATTTCACGACAGTTAATTTTTTTCCCCCTTGACCTTTCAAAATTTCTCCTTCCAATAAGTCTGTAGTTGATTATTAACTTTTCTAAATCTATCAGTGCTAATTCTTTCAGGCGTGTTCTTTCCATTATATGTTCTGTTATTTTTCCTGTTAAGTTAAAATATATATTTACCGGTAACTTTAGTCCTTGAATCTAAGAGTAGAATTGTTTATAGGTGGGCCTACTGCAATGTTTCTCAAAAGCCTAAATTCCATTAGATTGTTATGGTACTTTCCACAGTCTAAACTTAGTTACATAAAAAGTACATTAAAATTCACTTAATTTGTTCCTAGACTGGCAACTAATTTCTAAAAATACACAAATTGTGTTTTTGTAGAGATCCTCAATGTTGCTTTGTATAAGAAAGGCAACTTTCTTTACATCTGTACGCATATCCCTGCAGAATATAGATCTTATTCCATTTTAGGACGATTTACTCAGTCGAATGCTACCTCCATGTTACGTACGCGGCCACAATTTTCAGTAAAGTGGTTGCTGTGCTCGGAATTACATTACTTTGAATTTCAATTATTCATTCCGAGCAAGAAAAGGCGAAGTTATGTCTATTATATTTATGACACATAAAGTAGCCTAACTCTGTCCCTGAATGAGAGGCTGAATGCAAAGTTTACTAGTAATTTCTCGTCCACGTCAAAATTCAAGTGTGATAATAATCAGAATTGTTGATTTAATCCTATCAGCTGCATAGAAATGTATCCCACCATTCACAACTGCAGACTGGGAAAGGCTGGATAAAACTTATTAAAATATTTGGAGGCGTTTTAATTAACTTTTAACTTGACGCAGTATAACTCTTATATTGTGTACGTACAGTAAATCTACTACGGAAGAAGTTAGAAATTGTACGTTCGTCTGTAGGAAATCTAAACTGTATTCCCGCTGGTGCATGCACCGTATTGCTTGTCAGCTACCATCTCCCATATTTACAGAAATGTCAGTGTGTTTAGTCATACAGCCTCATCAATCTTCATTTTAACGTGAATAACGGTTGTGTTTTTCTGTTAAATTTCCTAAAACATTTAGCTTAAACGTCTTAACAACTAGAGTGACGAATTTACATCTGTTAAAAGAAACGTAGTCTACAAGGGAACTGAACAGAGATATGTCAATTTTTAGTTCCTTTGCTCGGTTGAAAAGTGCAAAAGTGTGATGACAATCACATTTTATATAGATATAGGAATGTTGCTTCTATATTTTGCTGTAAAAGTCTGTGATAAATTAAAGAGAGCATAAAAAATATATAGTTTCTATTCTTCTACAAATTGCATACGTGATGAACTAGGCATCATTGCTCAATATTTAATATAAACGTCTCAGTGATGATATCCTTAAAATAAGAATTACTGCTACAGCAATAGTTCACACTAACCATAAATATTAAACGCAGTATAACCTTAGGCGCATATAAAATATAGGATTTATATCCCACACAACGTATTGTTTCTTTTTTCTCTCTCGGAGTAATGTTAAAATTTAGTAGTTTTCCGTTTTGGGCTAAAGGAAATGATGATAAAATAGTAGAAAGAGAACAATTTCGAGAATGTACTGTCATATCTAGGGTTGCCACCTTTACAATAATGAAGCAAGGGACATGAGCTTAAAAATAAGGGACATTTCACACAAATAAGGGACATAATCTGAAATATATTGAAAATAATAATTACCGGTCCGCCAGAGCTAATGCAGGATGTTCTGCTTGTCAGTGTCGGATTCACGAATTCCACTCAGGCCAAACGTCGGATTTGGAACAATTATCGCATATCGAGGACGCACGATGGGTCACTGCGATTTGGCTCCTCAATGGCTGGACCCGAAACGGGTCCTTGAGCTTAGGCTTGCTTTTTAATATGAGATAATTGTTCAAGTCCGACAGGTGGCCGGGGACATTCGCGAATCCGATGCTGGCAGGTGAGCTGTCATGCCTCAGCCGTGATAGAGCCAGGTCCCGTAATCGGACGAGTAGCCTGATAAACCCCAGGGTTCGGAGTCCCAGGCCCTTCCTATATCTGCATCGAGTAACCTGATAAATCGCAGGACTTCGCACAACCTATTTTCAACTGTTGCAAATGACATATTAATTGAGGGGAAGGTGAAGAGAGTTGGTAGAATGATAGAGGGAAACGAGAGTAGTCCTACCACAGTCTAATATATACAGTCACGAAGCTTGAGTTTATGAGGGTACTAGGAACAATAGACTTGCATTGTCTGTAATGAGGCGATAGTAGCGATCCTAGTAGTTAGCAACTATCTATAGATGCATATTTACTACGTAGTCCTACCCCGAGAAAAAAAAGAAACCTTTGTAACGTCTGCTTTGTCCACCGCAAATTCCATCACGAACTCGGGTCGCCTGGGTGGAAGACCAGCGCCTAGTACAGTAGAGTCTCGTTAATCGGAACTAATTGGGACCAAGACCTATTCGGATTATAAGATTTTCGGATTAACCGAAATATTTCCTGTAATGCAATGCATGCTATTCACGAGCGCTGAGAGACTGTGGTGGGGTGGTGGAAGTACCTTGTTGCTATTTTTAGAACCACAACCAACAGGTTCACTTCATTGCAACAACAGAAATTTACTGATTTTATGAACATGACAGATGTGTAAATTATATACAGAAAACACTAATTGTTGTAAGTACCCTCGAATGTGCTATTTTCATAATTTTTTAAAGTAAAATAAATTGAGTGAATATATACATTTTTTTTTTCTTTTCGCTACATTATACTATTACAATAAATTTAGGTTTTTTCTTAAAATAATTTTGTTCGGATTAACCAGATTTTCGGATTCGCGTAGTTCGAATTAACGAGACTCTACTGTACTTGAACCATAGACGCGGCATGGGCCACAGTGAGTCGAATCCATCTCATGTCCGGCTCTCGAAAAGCAAGTCAAAGTGGGTGTCGCTGGAGCTGGTATTAGTTTAAGTACCGGAGTTCAATCTTAATGGCTTGCGGCATGATTATTGTACTGTATATGAGATATTCTGTAGATGCTCAAGGCTTTCATTAAGATGAATAACCATTAAGGCGAATTATGTAGTAAGTCATAGTGAGTACTATGTAGCAGGGGCGGCCCGTCCTTATGTGCTACAACACAATGATAATTTTTGCTCAAATAAAGTGTTTGCAATACCATAGTATTTGATCCGCCATTTAACAATTTCCCGTTGTTATGTTCATGACGCGTTATAGAGTGTTTAGTCTTCGCTCTTTGGTGCCTCAGGGGGTTCGTTGTGCTACTCAAAACTCTACATGAAAATGTAGACAGTTAATGCGCATGTGCGAAGCTGAAATAACTGCTCTGATTGGCTATTTTTACGCGGGGAAGTGCTGTAGTCAGCTTCAGCACAACACAGCTTGCAGATTGCAAAAGTGAAGCGTAAGGAAATAATGCTTGTTTGTGGAGGAACTCGGAACTATTTACAATGTATTCGGTAATTCAAATGTTCGACTGCTGCTGCCATCTACCAGTTTTTTGAGGTTCCTCCTGAATCAGTCAGCAAGCGACGGAAAATTGAATCCCAGAAAATTGATGCCAAGGAGGTATGTAACCGTATAATTCAGGAAACTACTCATCGTTTCCAATCTTTAAGCTACCTAGACGCAATAAAATTGTTAAACAGCGAATTTTTTGTCATTTTTTTTGCATAATTTTCCTGAACGCGAACTTGAAGTTGCTGTCAACAGCTATACTGTACTGAACAAAAGAATGTTAAAGACACAACTTGGAGTTCTATACGGAAGATCCGACTTCCGAAATATAGATGGCTGTTCAATTGTTACAAAACATAGTCTCCAACAATTCACGGGATCCATTCTGTGAAGTAACGAAGTTGTTAAATATTTTGGTTACAATACCAGTGACCACTGCTGAGCCAGAAAGATGTTTTTCTTGCTTGAAACGCATAAAAACGTTTTTAAGGAACACTATGTCCCAGGATCGCCTCACTGCTCTTGCAATACTGTCAATAGAAAAGAGTATAATGTCCAGGATGGAGGTGTTTAACGTTTAACACCAGGGTAATTGACAAGTTCTGCAGTAGGAAGGAACTCCATATTTCGTCACTAGGCGAGTCTCAAATTAAGATAAATGCATATAAGTGTATACAGTAGGCCGATATAGAGATTGTAGCACACTCATTATTTTGACCACCAGCCGCTACTGCTATGTAGTATTATATTTAAATTCTTGCTATTGAAGACGATCCTTTCTATAAGTTACAGTATTTCTGAATATCAGACTGCAAGATCATTACTATTGATCACGAGTCATAAAATAACAAGATAGTGTTTGTACGTTCGCTCCTGAAGCATGTGTTCTGTTGCAGGGGGCGTGAAGCGACGCCATTCCTGGAGCAGCGACTCCGACTTCCAGCTGCCAGAAAGGTTGCTGGACAGCGAAGAACAACAGTCTCCGAGCACTTGGTACATCCAAGAGTTGGTAAGTCTTTTTGAACAACCGTTTCAGTGATTTTTTATTTGAATGCAGTTTTAACGTGAAATGCTCATATGTTTGACATTCGCGAGATCTGGTCAGGCTTCCTGCATCCAAGCGCGCTACGTCACGCAAGCGATAAGAGCTGCACTGTTCCGCTCAGACTGTGAATATGTATAGTAAATGTAAAAGCTTAACGAAATATTCAACTTAATTTTAATTCAATAAAAAATTATTACTCATACACAAATGCTGGAACTATAAAGACAGAAACAGTTCATTTAACATAGTATAATTATAAAGTACTTAACTGTGAAATTAAGCAAATGACTCCAATTATTTAATGACATATTATTATTCATTACAGTTTCAAACAAGTCATTGGCTTCATATTAATATGTAAAGTGTTTGACTGTCAATTGCATTATTGTTTCGAGGCTATGTCTCATTTAATGAGCAAGCAATTATGAAGTAATGAACGAGAAGGCTATGCCTTGTTAAATTTAAATGCCGGGAATATAAAGACAGAAATAGTTTATTTAAAATAGTCTGGTTTTAAAGAACTAAACTGTGGTAGTCTATTAATTTCCAAATGAATCCACTTCTCTCTAATAACATATTATTATTCATTACAATTTCAAACAACTCATTGGCGTGTGTGATTCGTTTCCACTTTCAATTGCATTGTTGTCTCGAGACTAGGCCTCATGGAATAGGAAGCAATTATAAGTAATTAACGAGAAGGCTTCGCCTTGTTAAATTTAAATGCGGGGAGTATAAAGACAGAAATAGTTATCTTAACATAGTCTAATAGCAATCAAGAACAGCATAAACGCTCCACGTAATTATAGGGATTCGACAAATCCCCTGTCACTTTCATTATATTTACAATATTGCCTGCATTAATGTAGACGCGCCGTTAGCCGAATGGTTAAAGCAGCCGTTTTCAACGTGTGCCGCGAATGATCCGCTGATGTGTGACGAGAAAATGAAAGTGTTAAGGTTGTCATAGCAAAAATTAGAAAAATAGAAGTGAAAAGAGTAGTAAAAAAGTAACTCCGCAAGAGTTAACATTCAGTAAACGCAGTGTAGGTGTGCGAGTGGCAGAGAAGAGAATGACTGGCGCGCAGTCAGGGTTGCCAAGTCAGTAAAGTCTGAATACCGTAACCAACCTTTAAAACTGTCGTATTGCACCTGTTCTTATGAAAAAAATATCCCCCTAGTTAGGAACCACTTCTGTACATTATATGAGTGTGTCGCGGGATTTTAAATTACAAATTTAGTGTGTCACATGTTGAAAAAGGTTGAAAAAAAGTCAACTTTTCACGCATGAGACTTGGGGTAATGCCTTGTGAGTCCAAATAGAATTTTTGGTTAAAAAAGACGGGAGTTTGGAGTAGATTTTCGGTACTGCTATCATTTTACCATTTTTCCATTAATCATGATCAACATGCTGGTGGACTGTAGATTCACCTCCACGTGACACATTGCGGCCAGGGTTTCTTTCAGGAGGTGCCCATGGGGGTATTACTCCCAGACTGAGTCAATTACCCTCGCAGAAAAACTATAAATTTTATATTTTTATTTTTATTTTGCACTAATAAAAATGTAAAATTTATATTCAAAATACTAATAGGCAGTTGAGTGTGATTGTGTCTGTGTCTAGTGGCTGTATTGTGAAACAATTACCAATATGAGTGATACGCGTAAGGGAAGAACTTCATTATCTCATTTCATTAAAAAGCAAAACCTATATCATCTGATCATAACTCAGATGTGAATGCCGGTACTCCTAATTGCTCTTAGAACTATGAAAATAAAGGTGATTGTATCTCTTCCCAACATGCAAATATTTTCAGGGTATGCTGCCTATATTATCAGGATCTTCCCTACAGTCTGAAAAGCAGATAAAAACTAAGCCTGATCATAATTTTTTCTTCATGGACAGCGAAGTTCAAATGGCTTATTTTTGACAAAGCTATGGTTCCAGAATTTATAGTCATTCTGTAGAGTATCGCGAAACATCATCAACAAGTAACAATGTTTCCAAATGACAATCCTCTCATTAATTTCATATTCTATGCAGTTAAATATTGTTACTGCAGTAGTATTTTGAAGTGGAACTAAGCACAAACATTTTCTGTAACTTCACCTTCATTAGAGACAAATCTCACACATATAGAAAGTTCAGACTGAGTAGCAATAATAGTAGATTCATCAGCCATTAGACAAAAAGATTTTCCTTTAACTCAGTTGATATATTTTCATCAACCACTTCTCCCATGCATTGTAATATTACACATAGGCTACTGTATCCTTGCTACAGTATGTTGCTCGCTCACTCTGCTTCTGAAGCCAGTTGTTTGAACTTGGAACACATGGTGCTATCATATCATGTACAATTACTTCATACTTCGTTGTCTGAGGAATTTCCTCATTAATTACGAAACACGAACTTCTAACCAATTTTTTAAAGACATCTGTCTCTATTTTCTTCAATTTCAGGTTTACATTCTTGATAAACTTATATGAAGGGGTGCATAGACAGAATTTTTTAAAGGTTTAGAGTCGAATGCTATTAGGTACGGTATCATAATTTCTTCGGCGTATACTTATGTCATTTGTTGAGTAATTTTTATATTTTAATATTAGCTTTCCCCTATATGTAAGAAATGATCTCACACAAAAAACCATTTTTAATATAACTGTGGTCTTTGGACTATCTCAGTCTCACCAGTTCATATCATAATATGAACAGACTTTCTTTCATACATTGTACGCAAATTTTCCTTTACAACTGCATTTCTCTGATATTCTGAGTTGTCATGTTTTTTTTACATTTTTCTGTATCTTCAGTTGCTTTTCTATAATTTGTAAGTGGGATATTAATAAAAACACCTTTTGTTTCCTGATGAATGGGTGTCATTTTATAGTGTCCTGAACATACACTACAGAAAGCGGATCTAATGGCAAGGTTGGTAACCATAGGACCACTGAGGACTGCAATGATAATGTAATGGAAATTGAAACAAAACGAGATTACACTGTAGTTGTCATATGTATGTAGTATAAGTATTTGGTTTTAAGCCTACTCCATAAACTACATGAACGATAGCTGTAAAATGTTTCTCGTCGATGAAGGACGCCTTTCAGAATAACCGAGAATAAAACTAGCAAATCAATTAAACTCTACGTAATATTATAAACGTAATTCCCTTGTATAAAACATTACAGATATATCTAATTCTGTCGCTTGGTTTCCCACGCCTTTCGCCAGAAACTTGCTGCCAGACACGTGAGATAATTGATAGGGTCAGTCCTGCAGCGAATCACGACAGCGTCTTTCCTAACCTCACAATTAGCATATCGGTTTCCTGTTATAAGGCACTAGCCGCTTAGGAAAAGTGTTTCGTCTGATAAAGTTTCGTGCCATAGTGAAATTCTCTTCATGTTTGTGCTATAGAGTTTCATTCTCTCTACAAGCACAAGTGTACCACGTTGATGGAGTTTCAGACGTCACTGGCACAAGACAGTTGAAAATTGTTGCAGTTTTTATCAAACAACCGATTTAACTGGGTTACAGCACTATTTTGTACCTTTTGTTCCCCCTAAAATGGATTCTCTATACATATTCCATTCTCAAAAGAATCAGACTTTTATGTGGACCTCTCGGTTCTATACTTCTACAGAATGCGCTGGGATGGTGAGCTACTCAGGCTGCTATACCTATGTTAGGGTGTTCAAATCTGACCCAGAGCGATAGATTTTGAAGAGTGGTAAAATAATTAGTCTAGCTTCCTCTGGAAGTTAAATAAAGCTGAAAGACCCATGTCGTAGATTTAATGCACATAAAAAAGAATTATGTCCGTGATAGACGGCTGCATGAAAAAATTGTTCTGCAATTTCTCATCCTCATTGAATTTTGACCCTGAATAACCTCGGAAGTTAATAAGAATTTTTTAGAAATTCTACTACAGAGTGGGAAATTTTAAGCGAACTGCGTCTAAAATGAAATAAACTCTTTTAAAGTGAATTGAACTTGTATGTAGACAACTCAATAGTTTATTTAAGTTTTCTTCTTCCTCTTACATGACATTACACCCCTTGGGTGGGCCTTCTCCTCCTCTAAGGTTTTCACGCTTACTCGGCCTGTAATCAACAAGCTTCGACAGACCACAACTTGGCAGGCGGTCGGGACTAGGAACTACCTCCGGATTGGCCCGCAGCTGGAAGCCCTACTGACCGCTTACTCCGGCTAGACATGGTCCCACGGCACTTCAATCCCTGAAGAAGATGGCGGAGCTAGTCTTTGAAAGCTTGGAAGCAACTATCCAATTCACCTGGCTGAGAACCCGAAAAGAATTAAGGCTGGTTCACAATAAACCGGAAACGAGTATCGGGACGAAAACGAAAACGGTAAAATTGTTAAAATGTGTACATTTAAATGTGAGCATTCGCAATTGACGAAAAGCTTGCCGGAGCCCGGGATCGGGAACGGAGAGTTGGCCAAGTTTCAACTTTGGCGTTCACGTTTCCGATCACAGCCGACTAGATTCATTATATTGCCATCTAAAAGCTATTTTGTCGTCGTATATTTTGTAGCAAGAAGACCGTGACATAACCTATGCATTATTTTGTTCTGTGCTGTGCATCATGGAGCAAGTTTTATTTGATGAGATTCTAATATTGAGTGTTGAGGAAAATCCTCACGTTTACGATAAGCGTATAAAGATGGGAAAATGAAGGAGAATACGTGGTTTTCAATAGCTGCCTGCGTCTTTGAACACCGATCGTAAGTGAATCATATTTTATTACTGTATTGGTTGCATTACACACTACATATTCATGCTTCAATTCAATAACTACTGCTGTGTTCATTTTTGTTCTATTACAAATGTTTCTTCTCTAATTATTTTATGTTATGGTAGACTTAAAATAGGTTGTGATAATAAAGATGCATGGGCATAGTTATAGTACCGTACCTAATGAAATGTTTCAGTTGAAATTTCGAAGTTGGTTAACCTGTGTTTATGTTGGCTGCCTTGCACTCATGAGAGAACGCCATTGGCCAATTATATACAAATAATATCAGAATGCGTAATATCGACTTAACATATCGTTATTGACATGCATATCGATATGCATAGTCGTCTACGTTCTCGGTTTATTGTGAATGAAAATTTTTCATATTCACGTCCTCTGCTTCTCGTTTTCATTCTGGTTCTCGTTCCCGGTTAATTGTGAACCAGCCTTTATTCCACATTCTACGCCGGGAAAGTCTCAAGTCCTACAATGTCATAATTTCATTGTTGTATCTGCACCGCCACTCATCTCTGATTCTAATAGCCCTACTTCTAAGACTCTTCCTTTCAAAAACGGCAATCATTGTACATGTATGCTTCTTTAACGTCTATGTCTGCACCATTTATTACTATTGGCTTAATTAAAGTCTTATAACTTTTCCCCTTGATGTTTCTTGAAATTACGTTATTATTTTATTTCTGTCTTAGGATTTGTTTATTTAGGGGAGAGTTGGATAAAACAGGATGGTATGATAAAACGGGATACCCGACTTATTTCGTTGGAAAGTGCTGCAACGTACTGAATGATGCGAGGACTTTGTTCTTAGACTATAAGGGGACATTATGCAGTGCCCAAATGCAGAAAGAACACGTTAATTTTTGTTGTGTAGAGAAAATTTTAAAATCAGCTGCTTAACTAAATTGTTTCGATTGATTTTAATTGGCACATTCTGGGATTAAATTCGCAGAGTTGAAGAGGTAAGTCTCTTATATAAATAAAACATTATTAGTCTTTAATTCTTTGGAAAGAAAACAGCTCTAGCTTTTACCGTTTTGTTGTGACGTCATGTTTTTCTTTACAACTCCTAGTCGGACAAAACAGGATACCCTATGGTTTGTTAAAACGGGATAGTATCCCGTTTTATCCAACTTGCATTGCATATGTGGGATTTCACTTTAAATTCTGAATTGAATATGTTCTCGCTATGACAACCAACAATGACAGTGGTTAGGAAGAAGAGGATGAAGACAACGACGAATTCTCTAATTCAAAACCTGAAGAGGGATGATGAAATAAGTGTATTCAATGCCAATAATGGGTTCATCAGGTGTGCAGTAGTATAGAATCGGAAGACTGCGAATAATTCTACTGTAGCTTTTGTAAATGAAAAATTCTGCATTAGGACTATGAATCAATGTTAACAAACAGGATAGACCTTACATATAATAACTTGATATTCTTCATTTAAGCCCACATACATATTTTAGTACTACTAATACATCAAAAAAAGTTTTGCATCACCTGTAGAAGTGGTATTTACACTGCACTTCAAGAAATATCCATAAAACATTTGAAAGCTATCCTTTTAACTGTCTGAGAAACGTAAACAATGTTGAGAAACAGTAGAAGTCTATCCTAGAAAGCGACTGAAAAAGTAAACAGATGTAAACAGAAGTGCAAGAAATCTCATCTCTCAGCGAATAACTCAGGGTAAAAGAGTTTTATTTCATTCTAAAGAGATTGAACAATAGCAAGGCGGTCAATTATGAACTTCAACCTTGCGAGGACTGTTTCTCTATGTCAGGAAGGACTGTCTTCAAGGGAAGTAGCGAGGTGCTTAGGATTGAACCAGAGTGATGTGGTACGAACCTGGAATCGCTTCCGAAACCCAGGTATTGTCGACGACATGTCTCGTAGTGGTCATCCACGTGCAACAACAGAATGTGATGACCGATATCTGCGAATTATTGCCACGAGAAACGCTGAGAATACTGCTGGCATGATTAACAATGACTTTCAAACTGCGACAGGGAGATGCGTATCTAATCAAACTGTACGAAACCGATTACATGATAGCAGACTGCACTCCAGACGTCCATGGCGAGGTCCAACTCTTACACCTAGGTACCATGGACAACGTTACACCTGGGCAAGAAATCATCACCAATGGACTGTACAAAACTGGCAGAAAGTTCTATTCACGAATACCGAATATGCCTTGTGCCAGATAATCATCGACAACGTGTTTGGAGAGAATCAGGTAATACTGCACGACTCAAACACCCCTACAATCAAATGCAGTAAGGTGGTGGGTCAGTGATGTTTTGGGGTGGCATTATGTGGGGTCGCGGACAAAATTGGTGTCGATCCAAGGAATGCTGAGGGTTCCACAGTATAGGGACAACATTCTTCAAGCCATAGTAGCACCGTTTAATCAGCACTTCGCAAAAGGATTCATGTTTATGGACGATAATTCCAGAATCCATCGTGCAACTGTTATCAATGGCTTTCATAATCGTGAAGGAATTGACAGGTTTGAATGGCCCGCATGTTCTCCAGACATGAATCCAATTGAGCATGTCTGGGTTCAACTAAAGAGAGCCATTTTTGCGCGCCCTGACCCCTGACGCAATCTCGAAGACCTATGCAGGGTTGCTGTTGAAGAATGGGACAGAATGGATCAACAGTTGATAAATGTGGTGTTAGACAGTATACCACGAAGAATCCAAGCATTATCAATGCAAGAGGAAGCACTACTCTCTATTGAAGTACTCCAGCCAATACTCAATTTCCATTTGGCCATCCATACCATTGCTATAATTTTATCAACAACTGTTAAAAATAAATACATTTTCATTCGTTAGCTTTCCTTCTTTTTATCTTTTATTGAAGGTCTGATTGACAGGTGATGCAAAACACTTTTTGGTGTGTTTATTATGCATTATAATAAAAACACACACATTTTTTCAGTTCCTTAACAATATGTTATTTATTTTAAATAAGTATCCTGTGTTACCCAACTAGTCGGCCAAAACGGGATACTTGCGCACTTTCCTAGAAAATTGTTTTCCCAGTTTAGCTATATCATTAGAAGTGAAAATCAAAATGTATTATGAAAGTACATAGAATAGTGGATTCATAAGTAAAAATTGAATTGTTTCCTATCACTTCAACAGGAAATATACAAGATTCCGTGTTAAGTATCCCGTTTTGACCAACTCTCCCCTACACAATTCAAGAAATATTAAAAAAACTGTATACTTCAGGTGAGCTCCTGCAGTTATAGTGCACTGCTGCAATCCCTTATGGAAATTCGAGCCTGTAACTCTGAACCAATGTTGCCGACTCCACGCCGAATCTTGCCCTTCAACTGCTCAGTATTACTCACTATATAAGAGGATACCCTATGTTTCAAATATCCCCATAAGAAAAAATCAGGAGCTCTGAAATCGAATGAACGCGAAGGACAAACAATGTAAAAAAATCGGGGGATGATGCGCCCAGGGAAGAATCTATGCCAAGTCTTCATACTGCGATGAGCTGCATGCGTAGTTGTCGCATATTATTGAAATCACAAGTTTTCCTGTTGCTTCTACAGCTTTCGAATTGTGGGAAGAAGAAATTCTCCACTTAGTCCTCACTCACTCAATCACTGTGTAGCACTACAATTCATGTAGAACCTTGGTTCTTCTACATAATTATGTCATCACACGTCTTCCACTATCCTCGGCTTGTTTCCTCCATCTTCTGAAAAATTCTCGTTTTTCTGTTAACATGCCTTGATTGTGATCTTAAGAAATACTCCTCAATTTGTGAATATCATTCTGCGTTCGTTGTTACTGTTTAAAAATGTAAAACCCAACGATACCGGAAACTCCTAATACATACCACTCAATATTTTCGCTATATACACCTACGATCCGTCCCAGGAATCTGTAGAGTAGAAAGACGAAATAAGACCTCTGCGCAAGTGGTATGTGTCAATGATCGCTCTGTGGGGAGGTGTTGTTGAACAAAGCTAGCAATCAGTGCAGAGATTGGATCATTTCTATCTGAACTCTACTCTACCTTCTACCACGAGCATTTTACCCCTTATCGGCCTCGAGCTGATGCTGCCTGCAATACACTCCGGTACAGATAGACTCCGCCCCCATATGCGTGAAGTTACTCCACAGATACCTGGGACGGGCATGGTTTTTCCATTAATCTCTTGTGTATTTTCAGCTGATCAATGTCTGTGTTGTATTTCTTAAAGAAAGTTTACAGAATAAAAATTGCTTTCATTATCCATTAAAACGCTATTAAAGTCTGGATCATTCTCTGTCATAACTAGGGACGATGCGATACTGCATTTTAAGTGACACTTAGTATCGATACTGAATCCCATATTCCGTACCGATATTGCTATGATATTGAAAGGATAGTATCGATACTTAAAGTATCGATTGGTGTCGCTAAAGTTCATTAAAAAGTGATGTTATTTTACTAAAGCAAAATAATAAAATAATATTCAATGATACAATTGGCAAAGAAACTTTTAAATATTACAGTGAAATATTTAAATATACACTTTCTAATAAAATATGAATTTACAAAATCTATGAATACAAAATAATGACATTGCAATGTTCTAACAGAATTGACATATCCTCGTATATATTTTTATTCCGCATTGAATTCATTTTAGTTGAACCATTCTTCTTGAGAAATACTTCCTAATAACTTACTATTGTTAACCACAAAACCGATTCGTCTTGCCACATTCAGTACTTTTGTTTCGACACTGCAATTTTTCTGTTGATACCAGTAAAATATAGAAAACACAGTATCGAATCCAATTACAGTCAGTATCGCAAGTAAAGTATCGAAACCTACTTATATCGATAGTATCGCAACGTCCCTAGGCATAACGTTTTATTTTAAACTAACTGTAATACTATTAAGAAATTGTTGCTACTTTCACCATTTTTGACATAGTCTTCTGTACTCCGTATATCACTATTTTCAACAATCCAATAGAGTATTTTTATTTTTGAAAGTAAAACAAATACGTTGTGAATTATTTTTTTAATTGTACTTAGGCATATATAAATTACAATAGTGTATAAAATCCGCAATATTGTGAATATATTATTCTTCTTTGAATTAATTCATTTACTATGTTTATTTTTA
The DNA here is from genome assembly GCF_040183065.1 of Periplaneta americana. NCBI lineage: Eukaryota > Metazoa > Arthropoda > Insecta > Blattodea > Blattidae > Periplaneta > Periplaneta americana. The sequence continues at coordinate 73,573,368 of NC_091133.1, read as the reverse complement.
TGATATCCTAGTATTATAAACAAGTTTTTACTACACCCAATATCGTTCGTAATCGGCTTATTATTGGCACGCGTGCCAATAATAGCAATGACGTATTCGCTGTGACGTAATACCGGAACGCTTGGGTCGAGATGCATGCAACTCGTCTGACTATCTTGCTTACCCCTTCTACGCGCCCGTGTAACAAGAAATGAAATGCAGGACAGAAGATAACATAATTTATTTCCAATCTTTAACAATTTTGTATCACTTTTGTAATATCACATAAAACAGTTCTGTGGTTCAGAGAAACTATATTAACAAAATAAAAAAATATTTGTAACATAAAATTTGATACCTAACCTATAATTAGAGTTTGTAATACCTGCAAGGTCATCCATTTCTCTTTATTCAATGCCAATGCCAGGCGCAACTAATCGATACGAACATATGAAGACTTTGTCAGCTATGGATGATTTATAATTTATTTCATATAATTTATAATGCTAAGATGCCATAAAGTGTTGTATCCAACTCGTGGATAATCTTATTATGACAATCGTGAAAACTGTCGCACGAACAATAGTGAGTGCGACAAACATTCACTCATGCCATAATCATCAAGATTATCCACTCGTTGCATAAATAACTATTATAATGGCTCTCGATAATTGGGACATAATTTCTATGTGCCTCCGATGACGTTATAACCAAGTTCAATTGCATTTTGTGAATTATGACCGAACAAGAGATGAAAGGCATTTAGACATATGATTAATGTGTTTTGTAACAACCGAAAAGTGCAGCTGTGTATTCAATACAAAGTGTTTTCCAACAATTTAACTCATGAGTGACATTTCGTGGAAACACGCTAGGTGCTGCTTACCGAACAGTTGAGTGACATGACTGGTAACTTACGTGTACTTGTACCGGCTGTTCGTAATTGTGACAGTAGGATTGCGGTTAATTTAATGTACTGCAAAACTGTACTTTCCAGAAGTCATTCCAAATGCTGTCAAGTAACAGATTATTACTTTGGTTCTTGTTTGAACCAATAAGAGCTTTTCATTCATCTTCATGTTCCCATGATAACCACATTTCCTTTGACATTTATAGCGTCGGTACTTGACTAACTACCAGTTTAATGTCGGAAGTAAGAATTTCACTTATGAAGCACTTTTAAGATTTATTTCATTGACCTGGTCGGAGTTTGTAATTCCACATTATAGCTTTCACCTTTCATCATGATCGGCAGATAAATAAAATGCTGTTGAAGTAGTTATTTAAACATTAACCTTTATTGGAGTACTACGTAACCGTTAGAAGAAATTTCTCTTTTTAATTTCGTAGTTAGTCGAATATAGCCTATATTCTTCCATTATTCCTTTTCATTATTTAACATTCATAATCACTGTCGTTAGAACTTTAAGAAATTATTGTAGAATTTTATTTATTGTTCGCATGCACAAGAATTCGCTGCAAATGTCGAATGCGCAGATGTTACATTTTTTCTTTCATTAGAAAGTCTGTTAATGAAACTTTGTTCCTAACAGTCATTGTATATTCACAAGGATCTGACATAAATTGGCTTCCGTTATTACTAAATGAAGTTCTCACACAATTTTGGACAGAAGATTTTGAATTTGCTGTTAGTGATTGAAATTGAAGTAATCGGAGAGAATGTTTCCAAAAAAAAAAACACTAAAATTCACAATTTCATTGTTAGATGTACTTGCGATTTATCCGTTGATATGAAAAGGGGTAGAAATAGGAGTAGGAGTAGTAGTAAAAGGAGCAGTTGAGTAGGGATAGTAGTAAGATTATGAGTAGTAAAAGAAATAGATTAGCAGTAAGAAGAGTAAGAGTAGTAGTAGTAGTAGAAATTGGAGTAGGAGTAGTAGTAAAAGGAGCAGTTGAATAGGGATAGTAGTAAGAGCATGAGTAGTAAAAGAAATAGAATTAGCAGTAAGAAGAGTAAGAGTAGTAGTAGTAGGAGTAGAAATTGGAGTAGGAGTAGTAGTAAAAGGAGCAGTTGAATAGGGATAGTAGTAAGGGCATGAGTAGTAAAAGAAATAAAATTAGCAGTAAGAAGAGTAAGAGTAGTAGTAGTAGGAGTAGAAATTGGAGTAGGAGTAGTAGTAAAAGGAGCAGTTGAATAGGGATAGTAGTAAGGGCATGAGTAGTAAAAGAAATAAAATTAGCAGTAAGAAGAGTAAGAGTAGTAGTAGTAGGAGTAGAACTTGGAGTAGGGATAGTAGTAAGGTCATGAGTAGTAAAAGAAATAGAATTAGTAGTAAGAAGGGTAAGAGTAAGAGTAGTAGTAAAAGGAGCAGTTGAGTAAGGATAGTAGTAAGATGAGTAGGCATAGAAACAGTAAGAGCAGGAGTAATAAAAGAAATAGAAGTAATAGCAAGAGGAGTAAAAGTAGGAGTATGACTGAAAGTAGGAGTAGTAAATGTAGTAGCAAGAGAAGTAGAAGTTGTATTACGAAGAGTAAGAGTAGTAGTAAGAGCAGTAGGGGTAATAGTACTATGTAGAAGCAATAACAGTTGGAGTAGGAGTAGTAAGAGATGTAGGAATAATAGTAAGATAAGTAGAAGTAACAGTAATAGTAGGAGTAGTAGCAAGTAAAATAGGTATAGTGGGTGTAGGAATAGTAATATGAGTAGTAGTAGGAGTGAAAATAGTAGTAGTGAGAAGTATAGGAATAGTAGTAGTAGTAGTAGTAGTAGTAGTAGTAGTAGTAGTAGTAGTAGTAAGTAATATTAAGTGTAAGAGTAGGAATATTAGTAATAGCAATGGTGATGGTGATAAAATAGAGCTAACAATTAATATTTATTTTAGTTTTCTTGAAATATTTAAGTAGGTCTACTGGTATACGTATTTTTCTCAACTACAGTGTTTGTAATTAATTGAAATGAACATGCAGTAAAAATCTCATTTTTGTTCCCCTGAGTAATCAACAAAGAGATACCTAGCCTATATGTATTTCAGTAGAAGCGTGCGTGCATTGAAAATGCAAGATATTACAGTACGGTAATTGTTTATTACCGGGAGAAAGTAAATGACTGGATTTAAACGACCTTTGTAAGTGCACTTCGCTAAGGATCTAGGAGAGGTATGCATTAAGAAATCACTCAACTTGTACAAGTGGTTCATTGCGAAAAGATGCTTGGCTTATTAAATAACAATATTTACATGACATTATAGACACGAGTGTGCGGAACCTTTTTACACAGACATAACATTACGCGAAATTTATATTAAGTATTTAACACTTTTTAAAAAATGTTCTCTCATTCGCATAGACAAAAAGTAATTCCAAATGCTAGTCCAAGAAAGGAAATGATAGCATACTAAATAGAACGTTTTTCCTGACAATGTAAGATGTAATAAATTATATATTTTAGAAGTGTATGTTAAAAATTCGATTTTAATGGATCAAACAGTTAAAGAAAAATATAATTAAGGTTCTATATACTCGTATTTCGTACATACATACATACACACATACATACACACGCACATACTCCAAACAACAAGCGCAACACAAAGCCTCTCACCGCCAAACCCTACCATCTAGCTGCCTTCTCGCGACGGAGCTTTGAAACTGAAGTTGGGGAGACGAATGGTGAGTCTCTGGCACCATAAAGCCAGAAGCTCAGGGTGGAAGGAACTCTAGCTTTGGTTGACACCCCATATAGGAGAAGATACTCCAATATCAAACCCCAATTCCTTCGGTAAAGAACCCGTCCACTGGGAATGTGGGAAGTAGGTGTGGCTTCAAAGCCATAGTGACGGCAACCCTCCTAAGGGAAGGAAACACAAAAAATACACTATGTAAGAGGCTGTCAACGCCTTCACAAGAATTTCTTATTACTCAAATCGCTAAATTAAGAATATTAGAGAACAATTGGAAAAAAGTGATATACTGTAGTTGGGGAGATCCAAAGATACTAAAAGCAGTGAAGAGACCATATTTTGAGAAAGGTCTCTTCTAGATACTCTTGACAAACACAAAGGATGCAGAGGAGTTGGTAGACCGACAAGAAGATGAAGGGACCAGTTTTAAAAATTAGCCACGGAATAGGCCTACAAGTAAACCTTGTCGAGGAAGAGTTCTTTCTTTTCTAATTTACTGAGTATGCCCCAACGTGTATAACTCATGTGTAGGAGCTGTGCAAGAACACATACATATGTTGTACAATTTAATTTTAGAAGTTATGAAACTACAGTCTGTGGAAAACATACAATATCTCAAGACTTGAAGGAAAAAAAAAGCAAAGAACAAACAGTAAAGTAACAAAGTTTTGGGCAGAAAGAAGAAAAAAGTTTGAAATCATGAAATAAATAAATCAACTGAGAATTAAAATAAATAATCTTCGCAAAAACATCACTTTAAACAATTCTTAAAACACTGGCAATTTGGTAAAACTTTATATTTTAAACGAAGTTGGTTAAAAGTTGTTATCCAAAATTCCTTAATCTCTTTCGTTCTATAAGTTACTGAGCCATGCTAAAAAAAAATTCTTTTTGTCTTGTTGAAAAAGTATGTATATCTTCATTAAACTGAAATATAATATTGCTATGTATTTTTAATTGTTAATAACGTTGTAAATGAAAATAGCAGCATCTAATTTCATCATTAATTCAGCTGATAGAACGAAAGAAATTTGACATAGATATATAACTAGAGTTAAATAAAGAAAAGTCAATAGATTTCTTAAAGCTCTATTTTGAATAATTTGTAAAGGTCTCAAAGCAGTTTTCTTGTTATGTCCCCAAATAAATGACATATAAATTAATTGAGATGATAAAAACATAATATACATCCAAGAAACAAGATACAGGCAACAATCAAACTTTAATTCTTTTACATTTCTCAATTTTCAGCCAGTGATGAGTCACTTCTTAAACAGGTGCTATAAATATTTGGAGTCCACCGCTGTGCAGTAATGGTTAGCAAGTCTAGTCATGAAACGAGCGGGCCCGGGTTCAAATCCTGGTTGAGGCAAATTACCTGGTTGAGGTTTTTTCCGGGGTTTTCCCTCAACCCAATAAGAGCAAATGCTGGGTAACTTTCGGCGTTGGACCCAGAACTCATTTCGCCGGCATTATCATTTTCATCTCATTCAGACACTATATAACCATAGCAGTTGAAAAGCGTCGTAAAATAACAAATAAAATAAAAAAAAATTAATATTTGAAACAAGAAGGCAAATATTTTCATAATCTCGTTTCTTAATTTAAGTTAGTGAATAACATTTTAACTGCATTTATTTGGTAACAGTATACATTAGTAATTAGTGGTATGTAGCTTTCTGTGTAAACGGAGTCTGCGAACGACTCGACCGAGAGCCGGGTCGCTGCGTTGCGATTTCCCAACAATCTATTCACACAGCATATTCACTGTGTTTTGCGGCAGTGATCTTCAAGGTCTTGCAATAGATGTGGCACATAAATTACATCCTTCACATGGATGAAGTCTGGTGACCGGGAGACCAAGAAAGATAGACCAGATCAGCGGCGATAGCACGTCCAATCCAACGATGTAGCAGATGGTCAATTCGGAAATGTCTGCGAAACAAACTTTGTACCATTGTTACTGAATTTGTTTTCGCAAGCTGCAGAACGAAAAACTATTTATGTTATGGAGTTGCCATTTTCAAATTTTTCCCATCGAAACAGAAATAATATGTTTTCCAAAACTTAGAACTTGAAACTTTGATTATGAAATGATATGTAGGCCTACCATGTTAATTGATCATTAATATTTTAATAATTATTATATGAAAGTGTTGCCATAATTTTGAAACTCGGTGTATTGTATAAGGCCTGGACATTATAGTCCTGCGTGGTCTAAAGTGTCATTCATGCCGTAGACTGGCATTGGTTTCCATGAATGACCCATTTTAAAATGTAGTCCATTCATGAGAACTTCAGCTGGTCCATCTATAGCGACTTCGTCATTTTCTAATCACACTTCAAAAGCGCTGAAGAAGTTATACAAAATTTATTAATAAACAATTAAAAAGGAAGCAGACAGAATACTGATACAAATGAGGGGTTGGAAAGCAATGGTGGATTATTAATGTTTAGGTGAGGGGTTTGGACTTTTTCCATTGCTGGTTGTCACAATCAAAAAATTAAGACACAACGTTTCGAAGGGTGGTTCTCCCTTCGTCTTCAGATAGAAGGAAGGAGAGAAAGGAAAAAACCTACTGTTGGGATCGTTACGTACAGCTATTCTGTATGACTGATCGATTGATTCCTGGCTTCGGTGGAGATTCTAATTAAGAAAAACCCGAAGTCATTAGCAGTATGTTGGCACTAAACCAAACGGAATAAAAAAAATGGGCGTGAAGTGGCTAAAAAATTGATGAAAGACACACAAAAGGAGGGGGCGGGGAACTAAAAAATGTGAACAAGTGTTATGATACCTCGATAGAAAATAAAAGAAGGTAAAAAAGGAAAAAAACTAATAACAAGGACATGATAAAAAAACTACTACTGCCACCTAGCGGTAGCAGACATTACTACTAACTACTAAGCTGCAACACTAGGTTACGTTGTCTAATGGTGGAGATGATCCCAGACGGTCTACGTGGTGTTGGTGACAGCATTCCGTTTGGTTTAGTGCCAACATACTGCTAATGACTTCGGGTTTTTCTTAATTAGAATCTCCACCGAAGCCAGGAATCAATCGATCAGTCATACAGAATAGCTGTACGTAACGATCCCAACAGTAGGTTTTTTCCTTTCTCTCCTTCCTTCCACCTGAAGAAGACGAAGGGAGAACCACCCTTCGAAACGTTGTGTCTTAATTTTTTGATTGTGACAACCAGCAATGGAAAAAAAGTCCAAACCCCTCACCTAAACAGACAGAATACTGCTTCCAGCTATATATGCCATTTCATAACTTAATGTCATTAAGCCAATGTGCTCTGTACTTTAAATTACTTTAAAATTACAAAAACATATTTGAGTTTCTTGTTCAGCTTACGTGTTTGCTGCCGCCACCAAAGACAACTCAGGAGTGACATATGCAAGGGGGAAGCCTTGAGGTTATGTTTCACGCATACGCAGTCAATACGACCAAGAATATGACAACAGTCCACTGAAAGCAACGGTTTATCGATGCCTACTCTCCCCTACATCCATTCTTAGTTAATCAAATAACGTCATATATAGTCTGTTTCTATAGTTCGTCAATATCACATGAATAAATGACCAATAACTATGAGACGTTTTTTTACTTCAACACATTCAGACATTTTCCCGGAATAGTTGTAAAAATGTGGTACTAACAATATTGACCGAAACCTGGCTTCGCTTCGATCATGGTGGTAGTTGCAGTGTAAATCAGTCCTGAGGCAACGCAAAAGCCGCAGATTTGTTTGTCGTCTGATTCACTGATCTCTTCCCGGTGTCAATGGGGCTTGTTTTATCGCCCTCTGGTTTTCGATACGAGCAGCATCGAGCTGTTGCCCTCGTCATTAGTAACTAACCTGCTTAGGGCGTGTCATGTCAAGCCTTTGCCATATAATTACACTCAATCATAAATCGATTTTGTCTCTCAGTTTGTTTTTATTTTTCACAATGAAGCAGTCATTAAAGTTGCGTACAATACAGCAACTCCACGCTGGGAGTAAGATCGCATCGAAGCATTCCTGAGTCTAAACGTGACTTTATTTATACTACGAACTATCGTGTACCGAGGTTAATGGCGCTAGTGTCTCGCTGCGGCGATTATGAATTGCCACGTACAAGACTGCGGATTAATTCAAGACTTTCTCCCTTTCAGCTCACATTAAGCAATTCAGACCCTAGAGGCAGAATGAAACGCGCCCCAATCTCGAACTTCATTTCATTATAACCCCGATTTGTTCAGATCTTCCTTTTTCCAACATACAGAAGTGTGTCTTATTACTGACGTCAAAATAATTCAGCAGGCTTTGTGAAAAAAGAAAAGAGTTGTATCGTTTTCACTGACTGAAATTTATATCTTGTCTGAAATACAACTTTGACTCAATAGCTATTCTCACTGGAGTCGTGAACATATACTGTACATTTTACCATTGTACCTTAGCAGATTACTTGGTTCGAATATCGGGAAGCGAAGTATCATTAAGATTCTGGAGTAGTCTACTTAAGATGGAGACCAGTGTCGCGAATGAATGATGACGAGCCTTAATAACATTTTATATTAGGTTATTATAGAAGTTATCATTTATTATAAAACCAATAAGTCCACCAATTACATACATAATCCTAACCTTCAGCCATCTTGAAAGCCGTTACCTTTTATGCAACTTTGAAATTTCAATGGGTCATGTGACTACACTAAATTGTGTGAAATTGTATAAGAAAAGAAATAGAATCAGTTATGAGACATCACAATTCCGGTAGGTAATGTCGCACATTAAAATTTCCATTAATAATCTCTTACCTTTGGCCAGAAATGCGTTTAGAATACGAACGGTAGCGAATAGACCAACCGGACGACATTGAATGGGTTACAGTTCTGCCATCTATGCGGAACCCAATTCACCCAAGTGAAGTGGGTAGGCATTAGATACACACACACATACACACATATTTAAGTTCCTATGTTAGCCGAACGGTTAAAGTGTCGGACTTTCACGCTGGTAATCCGGGTTCGAATCCTGGCAGAATCCAGGTGGAATTTGGTGTAGGTTTTCACGGGGTACTTCCATTTACACTACTGTCAATCCACCATAACTATACTATACATATATTAACAATACCATCACAATGCACCTTCTCGTACTCATCCTCTTTCACAACAGTACCGCCAGGATTCTGGAATTCGCTACCTACTAACGTCAGAGACTGTCGAAATAAAATTCAATTCAAACGCACACTTACTAGGTACTTTCTCAGTAATTGAGATTCTTTCAGGCTTCTTGTCAATAGTTCTCTTATTCTAGCATAAAATATTTCAATTTACAGTAATTTTGTCTCTATATAATTATTATACATTTGATTTGTACTTCAGTAGCCTAACTAATTTTTTCTTTGTTCTTAACTTCTACAACAAATTATCTAGTCTTTGTTAATCAGGTACTATTTTAGTACTTTTATTCTGTTGTAATTGTAAATGTAATATTAAGTGTAATTGTAATTGTAATGTATTATTAATATTGTAGTTGTAATTTCCTGGTAGAAAGGAAGAGAAGGTCTGATGTCCATATCTCTACAACGTTAAATAAATTCTACTACTACGACTACTACTAGGGTAAAGGTTGGTAATACTGTGATACGAGTAATGTTGTGATAGTTCTTTTTTAGAATTTATTACAATTTTACTGAGTGAGAGGACCGGTTTTGTGCAGCAACTTGTTCACGAACATTCCCTTAATACGTTGATGCAAAAAAAAAAAAAAAACGATTTTCCTCTCGCTCAGTAAAATTGTAATAAATTCTCAGAAAGAACTATCACAATATTACTTTATCACAGTATTACCAACCTTTACCCTAAATACTATTATTACTTCATTAATCAAAATCATCATGCGGTACTATGTAGTGTACCCGCCATTGAAAAAAAAGAATACTTATAAAGTTTGTATCGTGAATATAATCTAAATACAGTGTGTAATTATTAAAATTCTTGGAAAAAATATTCAATTCGAATGTCAGAATAGGCAGTACAAAATTTTTAGAAAATTTTAACCGTATACTAACAGGTAACATTAAGTCAGTGAAGTTTTATCGTAAAATCTTTATAATTCATTGCCAATCAATCTTTTTGAGCCATCGCCTGTTCCTCTGTCCGGTAAAGTAATATATTATTACTTTCAATTCAGAGTTACACGCTGTTAAACAACGCAATTATATACGGGGTAAAGGTGAAGAACCTGTTTCGGAATGTAAACTGTTCTTGCACTGTAGTAGTAATTTCCAAGAGGAACAACGGTTCTGCAGATTTATTGCTGCACAGAATAGGATATACAGATCAGATCCATTAATCTTACCGGGATTGCTACAATTAAAACTTACTCTTGTTTCGGAATCAATTCCTTTTATCAATAAGTGCAATGGTGCAGACTTTGATGTCAGTTTACGCCTGCTTTTATACTTTCCCGCACTGCTCTAACGCTCAGTGTGTAGGTAGACGTTCATAGCGAAGTCTTCTGTTGTGCCTATATAGAAATGGCAATTTCAACTTAATAACAGTCATCAGCCACATAAGTTTTAATGACCTTCGTCTTTTGAATTGTGGGTTTCAATTAATCTCGCTTAACTATGTGATATTATTTCATTACATACATTTCACCTGTTAATTAACTCTACTGCACATTGAATACCTACCATACGAGTATTTATTTTTTCGTTTTCAAGTACTTATTAATGCTGTTTCAGACCTATACGTTTAATTATAATATTCTCATTTGATTTGGGCATATCCTGTGGGAATAACAGCATTATATAATTGTCATTTCAATGAAAAAATAACGTCATGTGTATATTTATGACGGGAGTGTAATTCCCTCAAATTGTCTACCGCTGTGGAGTAACGCTTAGAATGCCTGACCGTGAAACGAGCGTTTTTTTTCTGAAGTTTCCCCTCAACCAATTGAAGCAGAACGGGTCCCGCAGAACTTGAACCCCGGTCCCACGAGCTATCTTAAGCCCACGGGAGAACCCATGGTACATAGTTCGGTGGGGTCAACGCAGAAAGATAAAGGAATTCTACAGGCTGTAGGGGAGTTTGGAGGCGGCCCACAGGAGAAATCTGTAGCACGGCGGGTCATAGGACATGCACATCATTCCATCCCGGTTAGTACAATGGGTCCACCCAAGCAGCCTAGTGCAAGAACAGTCTCCAAGACGTGCCCCACCCCTCAAAGGGGACTAATAGGTAGAATTCCCTCAAATTACGTCCAAAAAACGTCCGTAACATCTTGGTTTAAGATGTCATACCTCGAAATGATTACTGATTCGTCTTCATGGGGGAAAGAATTTTCTCATGAAATTTCGGCCAGTGTATGGGACCGATCCCATCCAGGATTGTGCTAAATTTTGAGAGCTACGTAACATTGCAAAATTCATTGCAGAACGAAAAGTTACATTTGTTCGGATCAAATTTCTATAATTTATTTTCATAATACACTGCTCTCTTAAATTGAATGAGTATATTGGGAATTCAATTAATAGCTTTCCCAAAACATGCCATGAAATGTTTTATATAAAACAAGTTTTATCTCGAAAAAAAAAAAAAAAGCAAAAACGATAAAATTGTATTAAACTTTCTTGTTTGAAATATCTCAAAGAATAACCCCTTGAAATTAATGACATTATTTAACGGTTCATTCTGTACATTATAAGCCTTCACATAGTGTCGCTGTTGAAAACTAAAAACATCACATTTTTTCATCTCACGGTGGCGTTACATAGATGGAACCTTGAAACTTTTACATTTTGTTTTTCTCCTAGCATATTCTCTTTTGTTAATATAATGAGCAAAACAGTTGTCTTCCGCACTTTGTATCGATATGAATAGCTTCCCGCACTTTTTTTTTCCACGTTTAAGAATTCATGATTGCTGAAAATAAATTCTTCAGTGTTCGAACAAATAGATTCACTGTTTTCGCATAATAAGCATACAATTATAACAAGATACGTTGAAATAACACTTCTAAAACACTTTCAATCATTATTTAACAGAACATAAATTATCAGCAAGCATGACACGCAAACGCCTACTCAATACAACCACTTTAAGATATGTTGAATAAATTTGTGACACTTCTTATACTTGCCGTAGAGATCGTCGAGGTCAATATTCCCTTTCTCGAAATCGAATTCGTACTAGCTTTTGGTGGGAAACATTTACTCTTTCAGCAAAACTTGAATAGGTACAAAGATATCGATAACTTTATAGGGTCGTTTAGTGACATCTGAACACGCTAAGGAAAAATGTTAATTTTGGGACCAATTTACGCAAATTTTATTGTATTTTCCCCCTAATATATAGGACATGTTTTCAGTACATTTCATATATCTGGTGGAAAAGTGATCATTTTATATCACTATATTTAAAAAAAAAAGTACAAATTGGTGCCGAAGTACTTCTGCCATAATGGGGAAGATTTCGACATAGTAGGCCTATGACAAACGTAGGAAACACTTTAACCTCTTTCCTTACTATTTATTTTACCAGTTTTGTGAAAAAAAAGTGTCATATTTTTTTTTATTTTCGTAAAGAGGTCATTTAATATTGCAGAATCACTGTACATCACTAATTTTCTTACATACTTAAAAAATCACTATGAAATAGACAATGGGACTCAAACGAGTTAACTCGGGTTAATAAATTTTGACACATGTTAGCAACCAACCCGAGTTAACTCGGGTTAATCAGGGAAGTGGTTAAAACCCAATATTTACAACAAAAATTTTGCTCCTGAAATATACCTAAATATTTTATAATAGGCTACTCTGACTCGCGTTGGTCACATGTGAATTTTTCATCGGTGTCATTTTCCACACTTGCCTCGTGAAACCATTATTTTCTTGTCATTCACCAACACACTGAACAGAAAGTTCTCTAGCACTGTCATCGTAGTAATACCCACTACACGTTACACGATAGATTTTTTTGGATTGTTTGATGAACTGTCTCTCTCCTACTACACGCCAAGCATTAGATGGCTCCCTTCTGTGAGAAAGCCTAACTTCGTTTTGCTGTTTAGTCTCCTTAAGCTGTTTCCTGTAGTTTTCAGAGGATATTACGTCTGAGTCTTGCAGTTTTCTTACTCTTTTGTCACCAGATGAAATTGTTAGCAGCGTAACTGGCGACAGTTCTCCATAGGAAGTATCAGTAGTCAGCTAAGCCTAAATATCCAAGTGCAGGTGATGTCTGTGGTGTTCTTGAAGGAGTTGTAATGTCTTCTTCAACGCGAATTTCACATAAATTTTCGACTAGAACCAGATCGTATTCAAACATGTCATCCTGCAGTACGCAAGAATGTTAATTCTCTTACGTCATTAATTGTTAATCCAATAGCCTTTAGAATCAAGTGAAAGATATGCCTGAACTAATTGATCTTCCATGTTTATATCGAGAGTTGTGCTTTCTCCTATTTGTCTGATATCAATTAAAATTAAAATATAAATGCTAATTAAGATCGGTTCAAATAGAAGATGAGTAGTTTCATACATGCAGGCAAACACGTAGAGAAAAACAGATAGACGTACAATGTGGTACTAAAAAGCTCTATGAAGGATTGCGAACTCTAAGACCAAATACACAAACATTTTGATAGTGACAGCCATCTAACATCATCTAACAAGGACAGCAAGAGAAATGAGAGAGAACTCACCATGTCGCGATCTCCCCAAAACACAATGTCGAAATAGCCCGAGTTAGACGTCCATTCAAAAGATGACAGCACACTCGAAACTAAAATAATTGTTTGAGGGTAATCACTTTGGCGCTTTTACTAACCTGTAAAATCTATATACAATAATATTCAAGGGAAAATTGTTCCCGGACCGGGTACTGAACCCAAGATCTTTGGTTAAGCGCGCCAACGTTCTACCACTGAGCTAACCAGGAATAGTACACAGTCAACGTCCAATTCTTCCCTTTATGTCAAGTGAGCTGACAACGTCAATGATCCAGCATAAGAGCACACTATACTGTGTGACTTTAGACTGTGTTTTCATGTTAACGAAAAGGAGCGTATATTATGCGAATCTGGCTTCAGGTTTAGCTTCCTGAAAAGCTGATTTGTATAATATTCAAGGGATTATTCAACCAACTTGTGTTTTACGTTCACAGAAGGCAATAAATACAAGAAATGTGAGTTACACTTTTCTTTTGCCAGCCTGGGTGGCACAAGCGGTAGAGGTACGGAATGTAACTACCGCTTGGTCTGAAGGGTTGTGGGTTCGAATCCCGTCTCGGATGTAAGTGTTGTGTTTCGTAGTAGTTTAAGAAAAATGGATTGGAAAAGAGAACAAAAAAGGCATGAGATTCATTTACACAGAGATTAAAAACACAGTCAACACAGATCTCTAGTTCGAAATTGTTTCACTAGGAATAGTGTTCGCAATGGCTACTTTTCTTAAAAGTGTCGAGATCTCCAAAAACGACCCTAATAGGTCGAAAAGTACAATTCTGTAAATTTCCGTTAAAACTAATACAGGTATTTTTAAAAATTAACTCAAAATAGTTATATTAAATCTTCTAGTACGAAATTGTAACTTAAATATAATATACTCGTAGTTAACTGTGAATTTTGTTCTGATTTAAGAAATGAATACTGATATGTGTGTAAGTGAAACCTTCATTGTCCAGCTGCTATAACAAGAATTGTAAAATTTTCAGTTATAGAAACCAACCAGAAAAGGTTCATTAGTCAAGCAGGTTGCCTTTGGCGATTTTATGTACGAGTATTACACACTGCTGTGTGGTATCTTATGGAAAAGGAGAGAAGATAAACTCAAGTCCTCCTCCTCCTATTGTTGAACCCGTAAACTAATTAAATTAGCTTAGACTTCGCTGATTTACATTGAATCGCTTTTATGTCTTCGAAATTAATTTAAAAATTCGTATATTTTTGAGAAGCCAGATAAACATCACCGACTCCATACTCATACATACCATAGGAATTTATTCTGTTTCATATTTGTCTTACAATATTTTAACGTGTAAAATGACTACGGGCTGAATTCTAAATACTGCTACCCTCATTTATGGCAAGGAAAGCATAGCTGTTTTAGTTCTATTTTTCTGCTATGTGAATAGCGCCTATTACCGAACTGACAATTCCTGTATTCGTGAATTCACCAACACCCAATAGGATCGCATACTCAACAAAAATAAACCGGCCTTTTGCAAACAATGAATCCTTAAACACATCCACCTTTCAACTTTAAAAGTGTAGCAGCATTAGCTGTACGTTCTCTTTATTATTCAAGAATATGGGTTCCTTATAAAACCACCTCCAGATGTGTCGCTCTTTACAAATGGACTTCTGTTGACACAATGATTACAATGTTTTGCACAAAGTGTCGCTACAAGTCGACAGTGATATAGATATGCGTGAAAAGAGCCAGTTTTTAAAATGGGCGCGGGGCTTATGTTTAATTTTTATTTGTTTATTTGTTTTTATGATATATTCTGGTTTTGAGTGTAGCTCAATTTTGGAATCTGTAACAGAATTTCGGGACGTCTGTAGCAAACTCGCCCGTGTTGAGATTAGCAACGCTGGACGTTCATTGCTATGTTTTCTGCATTAGGATACTTTAATATTCTACAAATGTTCAAGAGAATGTTTTTGTGTGTGTTTTTTTCCGTATTTTGGGGGTGTGGATTCTGACACAATTTTCTTAATATTTTTCCGCTCTTTGTTATATAGTTATGTTTGTGTAAAAATCCTAAATAAACATGAAATTAGTTTTTTTTTCCAATAAAATCATAAACCCTCTGCGTGATATTTTTGACGAGATGCTCATAACACATTTCATAATGCACATTTCTTCTATATTTATTTAATTATATCTGGATTATATCTCAAAATTCGCTCAGTCCATTGGGCCATTTTTATGATTCATGTATATATGATAATGTTTGAAACCGCTATCATATTTTAAGTGTATTTTCTTCCAAACCAACGCCAATCCTGTCTAAAAGTTTGTGTAATTGTGCATGTCACTTGAAAACTCGTTCAGTCCATAGACCGGTAGATAAAACAAATTGCCCAATCCTTTCATAAAAATTGACTTAACACGTTTTGGGATCACACTCTTCAATTGAAGAAAGAAACGCGTACGATTTAGTCTCTTGCCGAGTTATTTTTTCTTTGTTTTAGTTTCAACTCGAGTTTACTATTTTCCATTTGACCTGAGAAAAAGCTTGCATGGGTATGCTGAGATTCACGCCCTCTTTGATCTCTACGTCCCACACCCAGGAACTAAGTACCTTGTTAAACGCATAAGTTACGTATAGCAAGGTTTCTAAATGTCTACATCAAGTTTTGGAACAGGTTTTTTTAACATATGGTATTACGTACAGTATGTGAAAAATCATACATAATTTCCTTGAAATGGTTAGAATTCTATACGGGCACGATGACTAGACTTGTAATTGATCACAGATTAAATTTTATTCTATGCTTGACCCTTACGTAATGATTCGAATCTTAATAGAGTGAAATAATGGCCAATACAAGAATTTTCACTTCAAAACTGACAGATAAAGCTTTGTATATTTACGTTTAATTTCACCCTTTAATTATGAATTTTCACAATAACACAACTCTTAGCAACAATAAGAGTAATCCATCTTCCACTTTGTGTAGCATAAAAATTTAAATCTACATAAAACACCCTACTCTATTATCTCCTGGCCTAGTTGCCTCATAAATGATGGCTTCTTGGTATCACTTGTGAGGTTCAGACCTGTCTTCGGACAGTTGGCTAAACAATAAAACATTTATAACATAATGATACGCAGGCTATTTTTAACAGTTTCAGAACTGGTCAAAGTCCCTATGCAAACCTATTTAATGGAATATTTTAATTCAGGATTAAGACAAATATAACAACTACCAGCCACTCTTTGTTTTAAATTACAAATTATAATTTAAAATTTTAGATAATTTAACAAATGAAAGTCGTCATTTATCTGCTGACAGACAATAAAATTTGCAAGGGAGAAAGACCTGTATATATTTGCAAAATCAAAGGTGTAACTGGTAAGTGGGCGTACAGTTATTTGAAATAGCAGTCAGAGAAAGGAAAAGTAATGACTTAGAACAAATGGCAAAAATGAATTTATGTAACACTCTCCAAATGTTATTATATGCAGATGATCTGGTTACTTTATCTACGTCAGAAGATGACTTACAGAGTGGAACATGGCCAAAAATTACATTATGAAAGTTTCTCTTAGAAAAACAAAAGCTTTGGCCATGTGTGGAAAAAATTTAAGATGGGTCAAAATAGAGATGGAAGGAAAAATTATGGAATAAGCATCTAAACTTAATTATTTCGGTCACCTAATCTCTGATATAAATAATGATGTAGATATAAAACTAAAAAAATACAACAAAGTGAAACCGTATTTTGGAAAACAGATACCAAATGCCCTGAAATATTGTAGTGAAAGCTGGAATATATACAGTATTTCAAATATACAGTAAATTGAAACTACATGCAGCTCAAATGAAATTTTTACATCCACTTTTAGATTTAAACAGATTCGATAAAAACATAAATACAGACATTTGAGAGAAATTAAAAGTTTTAAACATCGTGGAACATAGTGTAAAAGGAACAGGGTAGATCATAGGCATATACAAAGAAGAATCAAGAGTTTACCAAAGAAAGAATTTCAGTATCAATCTAAAGAGCACCGAGATAGAGGAAGACCTAAACAACTCTGGTCACATCAAAAGCATCTTGCGATGTAGGAAGAAGGTCAACTGAACATAAACCTAAACTGTTCATGATGATGATGATGATGATTATGACGATGATGATGATGATGGTGGTGGTGGTGGTGGTGATTAATAACACACTGAGGAAGAAATTAATTGATTTAATATTTTTCCATTCTTGTAGGGTCCATTAGATACATTTAGATACTCCATTTGTATAATTCACAAATTACTCGTACTTGTATCTTAATTTAAGTTGAACAGTAAGCAGAACTTTACCGAAAAATACACTTATCACCCTAGAGACATATTTAGTGCCAACATTCGTGTACAATACAGCATGTTGGACTTTGAAAGTGAGTAAGAAAAGTGAACGCGAAAAGAATTAAAATTGTTAGGTTCTTTGCGGTGTGTATAGTGTTGGAGAGAGTAAGAACATTTAATTCAGTTGATAAAATATTAAGTTACAGAAACATATATGGCATTATCGTCGATATAAATAATGTTCTATTGACAGCTCTGTTGTGATCGGCAATGAATCATAGCGATGCCCTCAAGCAAGCGATCAACTCTCAGTGAAAATAGTCCCGGTCGCCACAGCGATATAATAGATGATAGGTATAACTTACGTAATATAATTAAAACTACACTTACAATTACAAGTATTGTTACAAAATTGCTAGAAATTCTTCCGTCTTGTCCACTGTATGGTTTACACAGTTTTCCCCTTTTGAATAAATTCTGAGATAGATGTTGCAGCATATAATTAATCGAATTATCTGTATGATATTGTTTCTCAGATACTGCTGTGTGCGAGGATTTGTTTCATGACTCTTATACTATATTTCGGATCTTCTCACAAATAAAATGTTGAGAGATCTCAGTGGCAGGCTTATTATCCGGATATGAAACAGATTATAACACACGCATGAAGTAACTGGCGATCCACCGGCGTATCTCAAAGGTAACGAGCTGGACTTGTGATCAGAGTATGTGCTTAGGTTGATTATCTGATTGCATTGATTTTACGGAGACAATGTTGCACACTGCTCTCCGTGATCTTCCACATCTCGTCAGCTGAACCTGTACACCAAATAAAAATATGTTGTGTTAGAAATTTTTCACGACGTCGGATTACCTTTGGTAGATTACACTGATCTAGTTAAACTGTGGCATATAGGTACCTTCGGGCAAAGTAGAGCTTTGCATATTGGATAGTAGGCTATGTAAATAAATTATCATTATATAGTACCTCTCATATTGTGTAATGTGTAAAGCCTTGAAGTTTATATTATTTAGCGACAAGTAGAAAATTTATCACGTACTATCTTCTTCTTCATCCTAATCAGACCTGCAGAACTGTAGCTCCTCAGAGCGACTGTCTTACTACCCCTTCTTACCCCACCCACCTTTTCTACCAGTGC
The DNA here is from genome assembly GCF_040183065.1 of Periplaneta americana. Taxonomy (NCBI): domain Eukaryota; kingdom Metazoa; phylum Arthropoda; class Insecta; order Blattodea; family Blattidae; genus Periplaneta; species Periplaneta americana. Next base: position 73,554,551 of record NC_091133.1, on the reverse strand, counting down.
GGTCATGGCGTTCTAGTTACGCTCGGCTGCATCAACATTTATTCTCGCGGCAGCAGGTATACAATACGCTATCAAGAATTACCAATAAACAGATAATAAAATCCTTAGGAACATACCTTTAGAAAGTAAGAGAAATATGAATGAGGAAAATAAATAAGTTAAAAGACATGTAAAATAAATTTTAAAATATCTGTGTGCATATAATGTAAGAAGGTCTACCTATGTATATATCGTCCTATTACAGTCCCCGACTTGTCTTTCCGTGCTCTGTATTCTACTAAAATGAAATAAGTCCGAAATGTTGCATGCAGGCAACAAACCAATTACTTTATTTGAAGAATTTATTATGATTTTTCGTGCATTAATAAAGTTTTAATTCCTGTTTTTTACAAAACTTGCATTACTGGTCTTAACTGGTTTTATTAGTAATAGGACGATAAATAAATTGTAGCCCTACGTTGATAAGTGAGTGATAGTAGCTATATGACCAAATATCAATGCTGTCATTCAACATTGTAACGCACTCTAGCCAAATAAATAAATAATAAATAAAAAATAAATAATAAATAAATGAACGAATATATATATATATATATATATATATATATACACAATACGCGTACTGCAGCTTAAAGAGAAGTGGGACATGGCAAAATCTAAACCCGCGAGGAAATACTACTTCCAAAGGAAATGGGGATATGATTATTTTGTTGAAGACGAAAGAATTGCTTGTTTACTGTGTCCCATCCAATTTATTTCTACTTATCATTTCAATATTAAACCACATTTCAACAAAGCCCATATTAAGAATTATAGAATGCACAAACTTTCGGGTAAGTTCATTATTACGAACTGTATATTGATTATTTATTTATATACTGTTAAATTAAGGACGTCACTCGTTGTGTTCATTTTGAATTGACATTAATAGTGACTTTCAAGGTTCTTTACTTAAATGCTATAAATTTATATTTCCGTAGGTGATGATAGGAGGAAAGTTTTCGAAAATCTAAAGCAGGCTAGGTGCAAAGAAATCTCAAAGAAACTACCGACAGGAAAACTAGCATAATTGTAAACCTTGAAACGAGATAACGCATAATAAATACAATGAATTTATTACAATCCTTTTTGAAAATCACATGCCGCCGCTGATGGACCTTTGAACGGGCAGAGAATGTAAACAAGTCTACGCGGAAGTCGATCGTCCCCAATAGACGTGGAGTGAGGCTGACGTTATATTTCCTCTACTTTCGGGTTCTGCAGGCCTGATCATAATCACCATGAACACATCAGATTTAAGAGTCTTGATGTTCTGTCCTGGAAAACTCAGCAGTGCATGTGTTCCTATATATCCATCTTGGCTTAGTATAACACATGTCCCTTTTCCCTTTAGCTTATATGATAAATAATATAAGTTTCGGAAATAATAGAATGGAATATTATGCGCTTTTTTATGTTTTCTGTCTCTTTATTTTATCTTACAATTTGTATTGGCAATTACGTTTTCAAAAGCTAGCGTATTTCAGAGTATTTACACTTGAAAATTTTTTAAAACTTTTGAATCTAATATTGTAGAAGGTGGCCTTGTCAATTTCAGCATTTCAAATGGAAATATTACCGGTATATTTAAAGAAACTTACAAATAATATAAAGTTAAGGATGAAATATTTTCATAATGTTATTAAAATGGACATAGAGTTAATTTATGTCTGTAACATTTTATTTATGCCTTGAAATTTTAGACAAAATTATATTGCAACGTAAAAAATTATTTCAAATTTTCATCTTACTCTGATCCCGAAATAATGTTATTTTGGTTGAGGTTCGCTTGTCTTTGTATACCCTGGACTCAGAAACTAACAGTAATTCCACATTCACCTTTTGGCATATTGGAAAACAAACCAGTCAAATAATAACTTATACTATCTCCACAGAATGAGTACCGGGATCATGAATCTAGGACACTCGTATTAAAAACGCATCTGTTATAGAAGAAATAAGACACTAAGAAAACATAGTTACTATTTCTATCACCATTATATCTCCTCTCAGTCTTGTTGAAACGTGATGCATGGATGATGTCCTTTAAATTGGGGAGGGGGCGGCGAATAACTTTTCGAGATAACGTGCACTGGCCACATCGCTGTTTTCTTGGCGAAGATGAAAGGGCCGACGAGTCTTAAGACCACACCAGACGTTAACCTTCGGGCTGTAGTGATCCAGGTGGTATAGAATAAGGCGCTTTTATCTTGCTATATCGAAATGTTTAAGGTTTTCAAAATTGGCTGTCTCCGTGAACGGTAGGCCTACGTTTGAAGAATTGTCCATATTAAAATAATTTACAATTGAAAATTGCATTCTGTCGTGATATTAGAAATCAATATTAAATTACGTGTACTTAACACTTTTACTAATAAAATCTTTGCTTAGATAAGTTTTGTTTAATCCAGATTTTCTCTCCTATTGGTTGCTGTATTGTATCTGGAACATTTACGAGTGCGTTAAGCAGTTTTGTGTAGCTTCATGCATTGGAAATGAAATCTGTTTTATATTTATAAATATTCCAATAACATGTTCAATAAAAAAGGTTTCAATAGTAAATATTTCAATTTTTAAGAATACCTTTTATTTTAATTTTATTTTAAGTGGAAAGCTATATGTTATTGAATCCAGAATCTACAACATTGAAGGAATTTTAACAGAAAATGTACAAAGTGTCTGCTTGAAGCCGTTCGTTTTTGTTTAGGTAGCCCAAATATTAATCAGTCCATACATCTGGGAGGTATTTAATGATTTCGTCGAAGGCGGAACCAGGGGCGTGTATAACGTCCACCGATATCGTCACGTGAATGTTACGAATTTTAGTTTTCATGTGACAATTTTGTGTTAAACATGTGCAGTCAATCTGCTATGTCAATTATTTATAGTCGCGTTTTTCATTGAATAGTTTTTTATCGAGTCATTTGCTCTTCTTAAATTATTTCTTAATGCGTAAGTTATCGCCAATACCCCAAATTAATTTGTTTTGTCTCATTCGGAATAAATAACGGACATAATAAGAAGTATCTGTAAAAAACAGACAGCGTAGAGTTTTAACATAATTTATCCATTTAACCCTGCGTTACTCATGTTATAAATATTCTTACCATTGCTCAGGTGGGGTTTCACAAACCCCATTTTAAATAACTAATATATTTTTCTGCAAGTTTCAGAAATCAGATAAACGCAATTAAATATACTATTCTTAGTTCACTTAAACAATTTCTTAAGTGAACTCTTCTGGATGTGATTGAAAGGTATACAGATGCACTAGCTCCATCTCTTAGATTTTCGTTGAAATATACGCACCGGGGTTTACCACACCCCACCTGAGTAATGCAGGGTTAAAGATATTTTGAGTATGTCACCTCTAGCGACACTACCATGAGAACGTAACAATCTAGGTAGACCATGAAAAACGTTGGATTCAGACTATGACATACCAAATTGTCTACGACATACGAGACCAATGACAACCCGCATGGAGCTGGACCATGTCGACATATAATGCTTGCTGGAATATATTATATTATTCAATTCTTCCGTCACTATCATTCACTTTTTAGAGATTTCGAACGATTGATGAATGATTAACAACCTACGAGTACTTTTTGTGGATTTTTCTCTAAAATCTCTGCATATATTCTCAATATTCCATACCTTAGGTTTTCCATGACCAGCCTCATGGTCTAGTGGTCAGAGCTTCTGGCTATAGTTCATGAGGTCCCGGGTTCGATTCCCGGTTAGAGCACAGGAATTTTTCCTTAAAGGGGATTAATCCTGTGTTCGTCCATGGTCTGGAATTTAGGTTAAGTTTAGATTTAAGACCTCTCCTGACACTACATTATCATAATCATCCTATCACATCAACGGGGTAATGTAACTCCGCCTTCCAGGCGCCCCAACCTCAGAAGTGGGTTACAATTAAGCCACAGCCAGGAGAGAAGACCAGAAATGTCGAAAAGAAACCTGGTGGCATTGGATAAAAAAAAAGTTTTCCATTCCATTCCATTCCACTATCCTTTATTGTCGACTTCACAAATATTCTTCAAGCCGCGGCAGCACTCTTTAATAATTTTGTTTCCAGGACTTGAGATGATCTGGATAATAATTTGAATGTGGTCATATAAATAAATTGATGAATGTTAATTTAATCCGAACTTTTTTGTCAGATGTTTGTATATGCCTGAAGGAAGTGGAAAATAGTTACTGTACAATTATTCCTTCTTACACATTTGACAAATACATACAAGAAAAAGACATTGAGGAAACGAAATCAAGTACCTGTATTCGTGGTTCAGCGTTATGCTGGGGAATCCTAAGGAAATACCATTCGCTTAAATCAGACGTTGATCACGTGTGTTGAACTTGGTTTTCATAACGCTCTAGCCTTTTGCCACTACCAAATTAATGACTGCCATCTGGATAGGGAAATGTTGCTTTCCTGTTCCGTTTTTGCCTGTACCATAGTATCGATCAGTTATACTTTCCAAAATACACCCAAATTACCGTACGAAATAGCATTAAATTTGCAGAACAAAAATTGAGCGTGACCATTCGCTTCCTCTGGCCGTTGTGAAAATATGATTCAGATTTCAGGTTTTGTGGGTTTATCATGCGAATATACATAGGCCTACTGTTGTTCCGAGAGATATTTAGTGCTTAACCTACACATTATGCAAATATCAAAGCAATGAAATTAAGTTATTCGACAATTTTGATGTATTAAATTAGGAGTTATTCTAGTACAATGTGTTTTAATAGTTCCATTCATTTTCTTTCATTTTGTGAGTTCATAACGAGATCACAAAGGTCATACACACCTGCAGACGTTAATCTTCTTGTCAAATAGAAAACCATTTGTTCTTGTAACCTTTCACTTCTTATGCCGAAGAGAACACGTTTTTACACTCGCTCACGCAGTTTCAATAGAGAGGACCTTATACGAACGCGTATGTTTCATCTCTAGTATAAAATCTTTGGTTCGGTTTGAATAATCACCACCACACCTATGTTGTGTGTGTTTGAAGCATTCCTGGTTTTTATTCATCTTAATAATCAAGATTCTTTTCATGAGAACCGGACACACACAACAATACACAAGAGGGGGCGTGTCTTTACGGGTGGTCGGAATGAGATGAGACTAGCTGAGGGGAGTACCTAATATACCAGTTTTGGTGCATTCTCCTGAATATAAGTGTGCGGAGGCATTCTCGCAGTCAGAGAGAGAGGGGAGCACAATATGAAAGTTCACGTGGACCTGTCGGTGTAACACGATGACCGACCGTCAGTTGCGAAAACTCAAGAGAAGGCATAATGCAGCAGCAGCCTCATTCTTTATTTACATTTCCACGCTTCGGGGCTAACGGAGTTATAGTTTAGATAAGGTCAGTCAGAAAATATTGCTGTGTAAATTCAGTACCGGTACTGCATTTTTACTTATGCGGAACAACGAGAAATAGAAGTAAAGAAACTATATTGAACTTCTTGACTCCTCGATATCAGCAAAGAGAGAGAGAGAGAAGTAGGCCTAAGTGGAACCGAAAAATTGAAGTCTAAGAAGTTTTTCAATAACTTCTTGATAAAAAAATCAAAATGTCTGGATATAGCTTAAATCTTAAAATTAACTTCTAAAATAAAAAAAAATTAAAGGACATGAATAATTATAGTCGGAGGTAACATGTAGCAAGAATATTTATAAACTACATTAATGATGAACTAAGATTCAATTGTGTTATATATATATATATATATATATATATATATATATATATATATATATATATTAGCAGATGACGCAGAAAGCAACCAGATTGCAAAAAAAAGAAGCAAGTCATACAGGCTTAAATTTTATGTTTTATTTATTTACTCTTGTGGAGTTAGGCCATTAGGCCATTTATGCCACACCACCAGAAATGTAGATACAAAAAATCAGAGAAAAGAAATAAATTTAAAAAATAATAGTACAAATACATATACAAAAAGAAGAAAAATAAAAATACAGAGATAAAATCACAACAGATACAAATTCAAATTTACAGCTCTAATAAATGCTTGCCCTCACGAGCTATACACTCCTGAAACAGCGACTGTGCATCCTTCTTCCTCAAAAAATGTTTAAGTGGATTTTCTTAATTTTTCATTATTAGTTCACCATAGTGTCCCCTTAAAATACTGAAAATATCAGTTGCATAAAATCGTAGTCGATTCATAGGAGAAATAGGACTGTTTGTGGTCTATTCCAAGTAATCCATTTGTTTCTGCAAAATGACAGGGTAGATTTTGATAAACGAAATCCCTCCTGAAATTTTCCGTGACCCAATTCATCGTAAGAATTCTCTCTTTCCACTATCACCCTCACCTTCATCTCTATCCAAATAGTCCAAGTACAATAATAATCGTCTTCGAATTAATCAGCTGTGAATCTGCCCGCCATTTTGTTTTACTAGGCCTACTGATTATCTCCTTTAACCGTTGGAGTATGGCTGGTTAGAGATTACCTTGGTTAACCTCCTGTTTAAGTCCTAATCGTGGTGCATGCACCGTAAGAATACTTAACCAGAGGTTAGGCGACAATTTTAACCGGTGGTTACAATAACCGACGTTGATGCATGCGGCCATAAGACACTGGAATCTTCAGAAATTTCTGATATTGGGTAACAGCAAAGACAGTAGGCCTACGGTACATCCATTAATCCCTATGACGCCACAGCCCCTTGTATACTTCCCTCAAGAAACGCATCCATTCCTCAAAATTTCAGTCGTTTTTAACGATTCTGTATAAACTGCGAGGTCATTTAGCGTTGGTGAAATTAGCGATAACGAGATGATATTTTGGCGAGATGATGATGAAGATTCGCCATGGATCACTTGACATTCATCTTACAAAAATCTCAGAAATAACTCAACCAGGTAATCGGCCCAAGCGGGATTCGAATCCAAGCCCAAGCTCAGCCTCGTATCAGCTACGGTGTTCGTCCCTCAAGATCTTCGTTTCTCATCCTCTAGTCTCGTGTTCCTAAGATTAGTCATGCACCTATCCTTACAATTTACTCCTATCTTTCATGGTAAGGCACTTGCTTTTATAAATAGTTTCATGTAATCATGTAAAGAAAATTACAAAATATTTTGTAGGCTCCTCATATACTTTTAGAATCCTATAATTATTAAAACTCATTCAGTATAATGTCGAGAATTTAGTGACATTCATAAACTCTCATCCGGGTATTAAATTTACTCCCTTCGATGTTGCAAGTTCTAGACTGAACGGCACATTTTCTCGCGCACTCCTGTATACCTCCGTCCTCTTTTTAGTTGCACGGCATACATATTTGGGTACGAAAGTTCAAGGAACCGGAGTGTTGTGTAAGCATATTAAACTTTCAGGCACCATACTGTCTAGTCTAGTAATGAGTATCTGCATATCGCTGACCAAGGTAAGAATTGACTTCTGAATGGAAGGAGTACTTTTTTTTTATTGTCTTATGGTAAAATAAAATTGTTGCTGTATTTTATTATCATTTATTGAAGTGATCGCTTAATAAATGTAATTACTACGTTACGCTTTATTACATTAGTTCAAATACTAAAGTAACGAACAGGTTTCTCAACTAATGAATGATTATTTCCATAAGAGGATGGGCGCTAATTCTGTGATGCGTTATGCCTTACGTTTCACCGGTACATTTCCTCTTTAAGTCTATATAGTACGCTTAGAATCCTCAAACGAGACTGAACATTTTCTAGCATGGATCTATATGGACAGATAAGTGCAAGTTGCTTGTCCGTTGTCGCATTTAAATAATCTTGTTTAAAATTTATGAGCCAGTTCTTCCAGTCAACCACGTGATTGCAGACAGTCGTGGTATGGATCCTAGAATAGATGTGTCCAGACCCTTCTCTTCAATTATTTTTGTCTTACTGACTGTAATTTAATTTAACATATTGATAATGAAAGTACGTAACATATTTATTTATACTTCACGTTAAAGTCTTATTTTCCAGAAGCTTAGAAATGTTCCTAATTTTAAAATCTGAAGCAAAAAGTAATGTAATTAATGACATGAAACATACTCGCTACTGCCGGAGCTTAATTTTAGCGGGCGGGACTCATGCTTCAAGGCTTCTGTCGGGTATGTATTCGAATTCCGCTTGTACTGAATGTCTGGTTGGATTATTTTCGAGATGTAATTGTAAAGTGAATTTAAAAAATCCTTGGATTCATCTCCCTATCACCAATTCCATGGAGTTAAGTAACCGCGAAGTTGTCTGTGTAAATAACCGTTTCTACCTACCTACCACACCTACCTTTAAATTTCAGGTATTAAGAACAATTTAAAAACTTTCTTTAGGTTCTTTATCTCAATAGACGTATCTCATTCCCAAGTTTAACATAGATTTTGTCGTTGGATATTAATCAGTCCATGACGAGATCACTGATCCAGAGTTCCTCCTCCCCCCCCCCCACTAACGAAGCTTGGTTTCATCTGAGTATCTACGTGAACACCAAGACTACTTGACATTGAAATACCGAAAATCCACATGGTTCTCATGAAATCCCATTACATATATGATCAGAAAGTGAGAATATGCTATGCTGTTAGTGAGCGAAGAATAGTTCGGCCCGTATTTTTTACGAAACAGTTCGGAGCGTTATGTGAATAATATTTGCGACCGTTTTCACAACTTCTCAAGAATCAGTAAAAGAATTAATGCGCTTTTCTGCAAGAGAGCACAACAATGCACACACCGGTACATTCCTGAAATTTGGCAACAGAGTAATTAATTAGTGGGCCATGGCCTACCCGGTTGTTTCTAAATTATCGAACTATTTCATAGTTTTGAATAATTGAATTACTTGTCAGTTTTTATGCTGTAGTAGTATTTGTTTAATATAAGCGAACAAAGAAGACCATACATCAGAATTGAATGTCTCTGCTGAAATTGTCATATAAGAAAATTATGTAAGTTTGTACAGTTATACACTTTGTTTAAAAACAAATTAAAATAGAATGAGAACCATAAATTGAATTTCTTGGAAGTTACAGTCTTCTATTGAATAACTCCATTTAATCGATGATGCACATGACAATGAAAATCATCCTGTTAGGCGAGCGTCCGATTGTTCAATATCCCAGGGAATTCCAACTAGTGTATTCCAAAGTCGCACTAGATTTGTGGCGGACATTTCTTACTATTTTAACTTAAAGATATTTGTTTCTTGAACATGCCATTCCCCAGTAATTAATTTTGAAACACACGGTAGTCTACCCTGTAATTCAACTGACCTTTCTTTTAATATAACGCAGGATTCCATACGAGTATAATTGATGCCGCATTATCTTTGTATTGGCCATATACTGCAACTTTGATGAACAGGCTTTGCACTACTTCATAAAGTCAAAAGACTAGCGATTCTGCATTCCAATATTACATTACATTCAACATCATGCGACTCTGTAGCATAAACTTGGGCCACACTTCGGAGATTACGTTCATGTTTAAATTTCTTACCTGTAATAATATCTTTTTGATGTAACTTCCACTGTAACGTTCACATGTAACGCTAAGAGTATCCATGTAGGCTGTAGGGGAGTTCGGAGACGGCGCGCAGGAGGATCTGTAGCGCGGGGGGTCTCAGGACATGCACACCATTCCATCCTGGGTTGCACACTGGGCCCACCCGAGCGGCCTGCGTGCGAGGACAGTCCCAGTCCGCACCCTTCCTTGAAGCGGAATTAATAGATAGATTGGTTACAATTCAGCATAAGAAGAAATGAGAGTTGGTAAGATCGGGCGAACGTGGTGGCCACAGACCAGCAGAGATGATTCTGTTTAAAAATAATTGGATGTTGTTTTCATTGACTCTTCGGACGTATGCAGGTCGTCCCATCTTGCTGAAAATATTCTTGCGTTCCACATCATCAAATTGCTCCACAGATACTTTGAATATCTTCTTATATGCATTATTCAATTCAATTCGACTCAATTTATTTGGCCATTAGACATACAGTTTTAGGCTTCGTCAGAATACATTGAAAAATATATAAATAAATTAAAAAAAAACACTAATAAAAGAAACAGTAAAATTTAAATAATACAATGAAAACATGAAATAATTTGAAACTTCTAAATTAAAGAAAACTAACTAAATTGCAATTAAACTTATTTATTAAAATACAATTTCATACAAATTTGTGTTGAAAAACTCAGCAACAGAATAAAAAGGATTATTTAATAACCAATTGTAAAATCTAGTTTTGAAGCTATTGATTGGTAATTTATAATATTGACTTGGAAGCTTATTATATAATTTCATCCCCGTAATTAAAAAGTTTGTGTTGCTCTTATGGAATATTAATTTGTTCACTATTTCTAATTTCATGATCATGTATATTGGCCACTAATGAGTAATTGTCGATATTTTGTCGAGTGTAAAGTACTAGATCATATATATACAAATTTATGATTGTTAAAATCCGTGATTGTCTATATCCCGGAAAGAATTTGCCCGATAATCCTTAAACCGTACTCCCACTGATTCCTGAGATAATCGACGACGTTAAGACTTAGATGAATTTTCTACAGACGTTCTTCAGTGAAATATGTTACCTCTGTCTTGGACTTTTTAATTGTTGGTACACGTTCTTCAAAGGAATACGCTATTTTTATTGTCTTTGATTTTCATTTGTTGACGGATTGGTACGGTCATATGTTGATAATACACATATGGTGACATTAACTGCGCTTGATTTTAGAAGTGGTTTGTAACGAACTCGTATTATAATTTTCTTTTTTAAACTAATTTATCGGGTTCGATTCTATAAGAATCACGCTATAGAATCTACTATGTCGTTTATAAGTTATCATGCATATTCTTCGATATCTATTAGCCTGTTTCTTGCGTATTCTCAGATATCTGAGAACTTAGGTTACATAAGCCAGTGCTGTATTATTCGTGTTCAAGCTGTGACATTATCTAGCCTATAACTGTTCATTTTAGTAGTTATTTTTATTTCTCTGCAATTGTGTACATACGGAAGTAAAACAAAGGGAAACGTTTGTCTTCGCCTGTAAATGTGTGGCTACAGCAAGCTAGGTCTACTTGCGTTAAAGCTGGTGATAATATTGAGTCCCAAAATATGCATACTGATAATAGAATGACATGTAACGATCAGTGCATTGATATTTACCTCAGTTTCGTGTGAAGATTTAGGAGAAAAGAGGCAATTTTGTCCTGTGTCGGCATGAGCTTTAAATTCGACTGTGTTGTAAACGGTCCAGGCACTCGAAACTAGTATCTCTGTCCTTGTTTATAAAATAGGGGTTTTACCGAGATTGTCGTGACCGCATCCTCTTTCCCGTATTGTAGCATTTTACTTGGTACTCTTGGAATGGATGGACTTGGTTAGTTCTGACCAGTAGTGGTGACCTATACATCGCTGACCTCCGCAGCAAAACAATGGGGTATCACACATCAAAACGTTCATACACAGTCTACTAAACTGTTCTTTTCCCTTTTTATGGCATGGTCCATGCATTATTGAGTTTTGGTATGCTCGCCTGTCCCCCAACTTGGTAGGTAGGAAGTTCCTACTACACATCGTATGGCTCGTACAATACTGACCCTTAACATATGGTCTCGCCAGCCCAGCTTCTTGCTGTTCAGCTGTCGCTTTCGTTCTTTATGGGATCCGTCCGAGCATAATTTCTGGATATCTTGACTCCATTCGGACCATGTTCATTTGAGCTAGGGGTTCTTAACCCGGAAAGTACACTAGAGTGCCATCAATTTCACGCGACAAAGGTGGAGAGGATTATGAATCGCCAACATGCTTCTTATGTTAAACGTAGGATAATAAGAGGGAATTAAATAATTTGTAATCAGATTAGTAAACCTGTCTGTATGCGATTTCAACAGTTTGCTTGTAATTTAAACCTCCAGCTTCACAAAGTAGTACAGCAGTTTGAGTGATGCTCGTTGAGAGATTAAACAGATCTTCTTACAAGAAAGATGCAAAGTTTAAACCTCGCAAACTTCAGCTTTAGTTCTTTTTGTCTTTCCGTACAAATCACAACTTTGCTGACGTCGCACAGTGTGCAATAACGCAAATCTAGCTGGATAAAATTCATAACTTCTCTGCATTCGAACGGATTTTTATGAAACTCTGTACAGACCTTATAGATAGCACATATTCTTTGTGTGCAAACTGTGACTACGATTGTGTAAGAAAAACTACCCCTTTATACGGGGTGGTTTTAGACAAAAATAGTAACTTCTCTCCTATCAACAGATTTTCATGAACAATTGTACGGAAGTTACAGGTAGGATATATTTTTTGTGTATAAACTATACTTACAGTTCCAAAAGAGGAAGTACCTCTTTACAGGGGGGCATTTACATAAGATTAACTTCTCTCCTACATAACAGATTTTATGAAACTTTGTACAGGAGTTACAGGTACAAATTCTGATTACATATGTATGCTACCTGTAGGCCTAGTAGTTGTACAAAGTTGTATGAAAATATATTATATAGAAGAGAAGTTGTTAATTTTGTCTAAATGCACCACTATAAAGAGGCAATTGCTCTTATAAAACATAATCAGACTTTGTAGACAAAAAATATATTCCATCTGAAACTTCTGTATAAAGTTTCATAAAAATCTGTTGGATAGGAGAGAATTTATTAATTTTGTTTAAATGCACCCCTAAAAGGAGTAGTTCCACTTATGGAACCGTAAATATAGCTTCAGTCCAATAGTCCAATGTATTTTTAAACTGATATTCCATATCATTTGAATAATATTGTAGGCTTAAAACACTCTCACAGTGATTAAAAACTTTCTTAGTCAATGGTTCTTTTCTGCTGTTAAGCCAAACATGAAACAGTTACCGTACGCCCCACCACTGAAAAAAAATAATTACTGATAAATGCGCAAGAACGCGCAAACTTTAAAACAAGGATTCAACAGTCTAAATGATGCTGTATTAAGTGGTAAAAGAATTGTTGTAACCGGTCTAAATGATGCTGTATTAAGTGGTAAAAGAATTGTTGTAACCGGACGTGATCGGCTATACTAAACTCACATTATATTTGGAGAACTTTAAAAACATAAGTTTTTCAAGTATAATATTTAAACCCTACTGTAAGAAGGAAAATACTTTATGAACTTGTACTTGAAGTTACACTAGTAAGAACGTACCTATATGAACAAATTCCATGTTTCAGAACACAATGAATCACTAATAATTCGCTCTTTTTCACCCACATAGTAAGCCTCTCTCTCTACGATTGAACCGGAGGTAGACGTGTTAGGAAGAACTCAAAGTTTATACCCTTCTAAATATAGCTTGCTGCTGATAAATCAGTAAAAGCTATTTCTCACAGCATTCTTCAAATATTAAAGGACACGAATTCATATTCACCTATGCAAAACTAAACAAGTCGAAATTTGATTTTTGTCCGCCTAGATCGGGAGAATTGCACACTTTGCGTCGTTGGTAATCTTGAAGATACCATGCTGGCTTTTAGGTCCGAGATTCGCGTGTTCAAACTCTGCTGAGTTCGATGGATGATAAAATCCTGAGTATGGCTTCCTTCAGGAGGAAAGTAAAGCTTGGATGCTAATGTTGTAGGTTTACGGCACATGAAACAATTCTGTCTCTGACCAAGAGCTCCAGGTAAAATTCCTCTTCCATTTTTCGCCTCTGCAGTTGATACCATCGTTAAATACCACTGTACTACGTTTGCTACTACTGTTACTGGTACTGCTATTACTAATAATTACTACATAAACCATGTCTGTGACTTAAGCGCTAGCTGATCTTTCATCCTGACAACTTGGGTTCGATTCCCGGCCAAGTGATGTTGGGATTTGTGGTGGACAAAGCAGACGTTGCAGAGAGTTTTCTCGGGATACTCCCGTTCCTCTCATTCTGCTGACACTTTTCACATCCCCTTATTTCATCTGTCATCTGCAGTAGTTAAAAAAAATGTTGGGGTAAAGTTTAGTTAGGGGTTGGTACGATTTTTGACGCTGATATAGGAAGGGGACCTGGAAATTATGAGAATGAACTATACTTTCATAAAGCGTAAAAAAAATAAAATATCAATTATTCTCATTTTGGGTCTCGATGAGTCTTCTTAATTCTGGCTCTGTCAGGGCTGAGGCAGATTGGGCCACTTGTCAGCAACGGATTCTCGAATGCCGTCCGGGCCACCTGTTTTCTTAGACAACATCGCATAGGGCAGACAGTGGGCCAAAGCAAGTTTATAATTCTCGATTACACACTTTTGACACTTTCGTCACTTAATATTTGGTAGGGTAAACATTGGTAATTTCGTGATAATTTCATGAAAATTAATTTAAAATGCAAATGTGTAAATATATCCTTATTCCGATTTTTTCATCTAAAAGACGATAATTTGCTGTACAAATCTGGAGACATAAAAGATTGGACACGTTCTTGAACAAGTGCCAAACACCACTTTTACAACTTAAGCTAAAAGGTTGGTTATTTCGTGATAACCTTGGTAATTTCGTGATATTACATTGATAATTTCGTGAGAGGTAGAAGAATTGTGGAAAAATTCATTAAAGTCAAATGAAATTCTCATTTATTGTTACAAGACTTCAAACATGGTAATTCCGTCTAATATTCATAGCAAGAAAACATAGAAATACATATCAACACATAATAAGAATGAAATCAAAGTAAAAATTGAAATTGAAAAGGGATCTTCTTTGCCCTGAAAGGGTGAACACTTTTATTACGGACTTTACTATAGCCTACATTACTAGGATAACTCCAAAAGTAATGCATAGCGTTTGTTTAAAAATTATATTTTTATCCTACAGCTTTGCTATTTTCACACAATGTAGATACATCCTTTAGGAACAAAATGTCACTTTTCCACATAATCCCCATCCCTTTCAACTGCCTTACGTAACCTAGGAACGAGGATCTGTAGACCAGCACGGTAAAAGTATGAACCAACACGTCTGAGCCACTCTTTAGCAGCGTGCACAAGGGAGTCATCTTCTAACCTAGTTCCGCGAAGGGATCCTTCAATTTACCAAAGAGATGGTAATCGCACGGTCCCAGTTCAGGACTGTAAGGCGAGTGTTTCAATGTTGTCTTTCCGAATTTTCTGATCTGGTCTGTGGTCTTGTGACTGACATATTATGGCTGTGCGTTGTCGTGCAATAGCAGAACATCCTGCTTCTCCCGATGTCGTCGAACACGACTCAGTCGATCTTGAAGTTTCTTGAGAGTTGCCACATACGCGTCAGAATTAATGGTGGTTCCGTATGGCATGATGTCCACAAGCAAGAGTATTCTGAATCGAAAAACACAGTAGCCATAACTTTTCCTGCCGAAGGTGCACTTTTGAATTTCTATTTCTTTGGTGAATTTGCATGATGCCACTCCATTGTCTGCCTCTGTCTCCGGTCCAAAATGGTGGAGCCATGTTTCATCTTCTGTCACAATTTTTGCAAGTAAGTCATCTAGCACTTATCATTGACACTTAGCATGATAACAAATCAAACAGAAGCTACACTGAACATATTGCGTCCCCCTTTTCTTTTTTGTTATCACATCTTATCTTCAGATTTCTAAAATTCGTATTGTAATACAATTTTTAAAATAGTATAAAATGTAACGCTTAATGCTCAACAAAATTTCGCCTCAAACAGCTAAGATTTCTATCAGTAAAGCTAAGCCTATATGGCGACTACAGCTGTATCTAAAATTCCAAAAACATTTCCTAAAATTTCATTAAGATATAACAAATCATTGTACCAAATATCATATGCTTACCTTCAGTAATAAGCCTGTAATGTAATTACAAACATCCACAAATTTATAGTCTACGCCTGAGAAATCGACGCTAACTAGCTCTCTCCAAACATAAAAGCTCACTGAAGCAGCTACAATAGTCACACAAAGCGTAGCTGTATGTTTCTGTAAACTGGACAACATATGCAATCCCTTGACGGAAATTTGAATCTCGTAACACCATTGGTTAGTTCACGAAAGAGCAAAGAAAAAGTATCACGGAATAACCACTGCCACGAAATTACCAATGTTTACCCTATATTGTATTTGTTATATTAATTTTTCTGTGTTAATTTGAAACTAAGCTGGTAATTTATCTTATTTAATAACTAGTTTCGGATTGATATTGGCCATCTTCAGATTACAAGATACAACTAGTTATTAAATAAATTACGTTACCAGCATAGTTTCAAATCAACACAGGAAACATGTTAATATATAAGTCTGAAGTCTGATTAGTGTAATGTGTAGCTAATCGGCGATGTATGCAATGGAAGGGGGAAGGAACTGGCCATCCTACCTCATTATCTCCTGGTCTAGTTGCCTCATAAGTGATGCCTTGTTGGTATCACTTGTGAGGTTCAGACCTGTCTTCGAACAGTTGACTGAACAACATCACTATCAGGGTTAGTACTACACAGTGACATCAAAAAATTTTTCCTTACATTTTTATTGTACCTTGTTTTTTGACTGTAGCATGAAGGCTTTGCTTAATCATAAGTTTTAGTTGCCATGGTAATATTTTACACTGCATAGGTACAGTACAATAAGGACATAGTTAAAAATGCAAGGAAAAAGTTTTTGATGTCCCTTTACTACTTCTACTATGACCATCACAACTATTACTACTACTACTACTACTACTACTACTACTACTACTACCACTACTACTAACTACTACCTACACTGATACTACTACCATTATCACTACGACTACTACTACTACTGCTACTCGTAATACTATTATCACCACCAGCACTACTACGAGTATTATCACCACAGCTATTATCACTATCACCACCACTGCTAGTAGTACTACTAGTATCACTATCACTACTGCTGTTAAGGCCATCATCAAGGCTACTATAACTACTTTTTCCACGCCTACTACTAGTCCTAACACCATCACGGCTACTACAAGTATCACCACTACGGCTACTACTACCACTATACCACTATCACCATGACAACTACTACACTATTACTAATGTTACCACTACGACTACTACCACCACGGCTACTACCGCTACTCTTGCCATCAGAACTACTACCACTATCACCACCAAGTACTAAGATTATCACTATCACCACCACAACTGTTATCACTACTATTACCACCATTACTACGACTAGTAGGCCTACAAGTGTTGCTACAACTACGTATATTACTACTACTAGTACGTCTACTGTACTATGTCTAGACTACTATTACTACTGCTACTTAAAGTACTATTAATTGTAGTTATACGAGTAAACAACTGTACAGATTAGCTAATTCGGTCTGTTGGAGTTCCTAATTTTATCAAGTTATGTAGCGTTTCTTTGATCTTCCAATGTTTCATCTTCAACTTTATTACTGTCATTATTATTATTATTATTATTATTATTATTATTATTATTATTATTATTATTATTATTAGTAGTAGTAGTAGTAGTAGTAGTAGTAGTAGTAGTAGTAGTAGTAGCAGCAGCAGCAGCAGTAGTAGTACAATTTTGTTCGAAGATCAATAGGACTAATATTACATTATGTTCACTAAACGAAGTGCAAATACTTTATACAAAGTGTCTCATCTCTTAGATTACTTTTGCACAGATAGTTCATTAATAATTTCTTCGACTAATAATATGTTTCTGTAGTAAGGCAATTATCTTAGTGGTGTCAACGCATTTAAGCCTATTTACCGTTCAAATTCATTGGCTAGTTGAACTTTCTCTTTTGGTGTGGTTCATGGGAGACTCCAGTTGGTCCGGTTGTCATCTTGGTAGGTCCTTCTGACCTTAGAAGCCGAACAATACTATCAAACATCGGAAGTTCATGCGTAATGCTTGTTAAACTGTCACGTTCCTTTATGAAGTAGGATATTGCAGCATACTGGTGGCCGCCGCCGATGTGTCGGGTCCCTCTTCCGATTGGGTTCTATTGACCTCCACAGCCGAACAATGGTATCACGCATCACAGGCCCAAACTCAATGAGGCAAAATCCCGCTGCCTCCTCCTGGCAGAACCGCCTTCCATTATGGAGACAGTTACAGAGTTGCATGCCTACAGCCTCACGTCTTAATTACTTTCTCATCTGTTAAATGCGAACGTCTTATTTTCTTATGACGCCATTGGTAATGCAATTGATCTTAGGCCCGATTGTATAAACCATTTAATCTTAGATCAGAGGTTAAATTGATCCTTGTTTCAGCTGAACTTGGAATTTTGTGTTGTATAAAGTCTAATCTGAGATTAATTTGTCTCAAACTAAAGTCAACTTTGACTGAAGAAATTTCTCCGATTAAGTTAGATGATCCAAGTTCAGTTGTTTCTTTTCTGTTTGAAATATACGAGTGACAGATTGTGCAAATAAAATATCCATTATTAATAATATTAATAGATATGATAGGTACATTTATATATATATTTCTTTCAATTTCTTGCCTTAATGCACAAACAATCTTATATTTTATAAGGCTCTATCGTGTTCAGCAGTATCAAATAACATAACCTATAATAATTATATTATGTTTATAACAACCATTAATTATTAATGGATATGATAGGCACATTCATAAATGTTCAATTAACTGTATTACTAAACGAAAATTATCGTTTTATAAAGTTTTATTATGTTTAGCAGTATCAAACACCAGAACGGTCAACCTTCTTCTTATTGTCCGCCATTATTTACATTGCAAAAAAAAAAAACAGTGTCTCCAACAGAGTGTAATACGGAAAGTCGCCAAAAAGTAGTTGTAAAGACGCTTGATTTCTCATTATCAACAAAGAAAGATTAAATTTTGTCACTATGGGGTGCTAAAAAGGTCACTAAATCCCTATTTAAGCAATATAAAAGTTAAAAGAAATTGTTGTTGAAAAAGAGTTAAAGTCGCTAGATTGGCAACACTGAACAAACCTGTCCGCGCATCACGTATTTCACCTGTTTATGCGATGTTGCCAAATCCTTTTCACGTGAACTTAGATTGCATTTGAACCAAGGTAATTTGATCGCAGAAAAGTTTTATACAATAGAAGAAGTGTCTGAACTTGGTTCACTTTTCGATCTTCGATCAAAGTTGATCTTTAGTCAGAGAGTTTTATGCAACTGGGCCTTAGTGTGTCGAAGTTGTATTCTTTTGCAAAGAGAAAATACTGTGACGTTGGAATATAAGTACTTCGGAATCTTGGAAATTATATTTTCATCTTACATGATAACAAATTTTAAGATGAGTAAGCTACGTGGTTACAATGGAAGAAGACAGATGGCCAAAGAAAACTGTTTAAATTGAGAAGGAAGAGGGCAAGGCCAAAGACCACCTGGACTAAATACATGAGTGGACTACGGGTTTCCAGAAATCTGAGAATTGAGGACTCTTGAAAAAACATACTATACATAGAAATTGGGAGTGGGAAAGCAACCAAGGCTGTAGAATCCGTATGATGATATCAAAAGTTTGTTACCGATATTTTCTCTTGTACACATTTTATGCACATTCATTATTTCCGAGTTGAGTTATCAGTGAATTCCGAGTTTTCGTACTTTTTCTTTGTTACCGATATTTTCTCTTGTACACATTGTATGCACATTCATTATTTCCGAGTTGAGTTATCAGTGAATTCCGAGTTTTCGTACTTTTTCTCTAATAATATGTTGTATGTAATAAGAAAACAAGCAATGCTACCATTACACGACTCTGTCCATGAAACTTAAATACCGTATGCACTAGTTACAATATTCCTTAAAGTTTTTTTCTAAAATTAAACTTCATTATTTATCAAATTCAAAACATTTGTAATCAGTGTCAACTTAAATATGAAAAATTTATGTAGGCTAATTTAATACTAAAATAATAATAGGTACTGAAGAAATGCATAATACAGTTTATAAATCAATGGCGGTTCTTATTATGATGCATAGTGCAGAAATCTGGACACTAACATAGACCAACAGAAAATAATTCGATGTATAAAAATGAATGTTTTTTGTGATGCATAGTGCAGAAATCTGGACATTAACATAGACCAACAGAAAATAATTCGATGTATAAAAATGAATGTTTTTTGTAGTTTAAACCGCGTCCGTGGCACAAATGCTAGCGCGCTGATCTTCCAGTCAGGCGGCCCGGGTTCGATCCCCGCTCAAGTTGAAATTTGTGATGGAGAAAACAGACGTTGTAGAGGATTTTTCTCAGGGTATTCCCGTTTCCCTCTACAATTCCACCAACACACTTCACCTCCCCCTCATTTCATTCATCATCCGAAGTAGTAATAATAGGCTGGGGTAAAGTGATGGGGGTAGTACGGGTTACCAATGCGGATATAAGGGCTTGGGGCACAGGCCTCTGGGGATTATCAGACTACAAAACCCAGTTGTATTGTTGTGTTGTCTTAACGCGACTTTTAATCATGGCATAGTGGAACGTAATAGTTCATAAATTTCATAGGTATTTATTAAAATAATTATGATAAAATATAAAATACGAATCTATACTGCACATTCTTTTGAAATAAACAAGTTGTAAAGTTTCCTATAAATTTATTTTTGTTGTTTTAAGAGAATTTTTTCTTTATTGGTTCATATTATTTATTTTGTAATATGTTTTCTGCTTATTTGTTGGTAATTCAATTTTTTATTAATATAAGGTATTATATATAAATTAATTATTCAAATAAAATATAATATGTTTATGAAAGCGTGTCATCTATAACCAGTTACAGTTGATGAATATTTGTAATTTTTAGATAATGACATTTGCACTTCTGTTTATTCTAAGCTGCATTTCATCACGGGCGTACGAAAGGGTTTGAATATTTTTTTATACATAATTGTTTTTCCTTCTCTAATTTTACACTGCCAGAGTAACAAAATGTACATCGACTTAAGGTATAGTCCTCCTACTCCTCCTTCAATATAATCCCTGTGTTTGGTGCTGCGGCACGTTCGAACTATAACAATTTCATCTTCATTATGGAGACCGACTGCCTAGTACCAACCATTTAATAAAATGAAGCCGACACAATATGAAATGTAATTTGTAAAACATATTGAAAAGGTTGTTTTGACAGTTCTGCAGTGCAGATGTTAAATATTGTGCATTGTCGATTTTAAACTAATTTTAAGCGCGGTATTTACCCATTGGTTAGTTTGAGTTCTGACTTCACTGTGAAACGTTCGTTTAGCGTTTTGTGCATTTGACAGTTCATGTTTTTAATATAAATCTATAATATATAATATTAATAAATATACCGTAACATAATAATAATAATAATAGGCAAAATTTAAAATACCAATAATGTAAATTGTAAACAACTTCAATAATGACCCCTCCCCCTTGACACAATTCTGCGTACACCACTGCATTTTATACATTGTTTCTTATCATAATTATATTGAATATTATCTCTTGATTTTAGCTACAACCTTAGCATGGTAAAATAGGTTAAATAAAATTTGAGATGAAAGGACAGGTCACACATTACAGATTGGTGACTAGAAAGTTCTATTCCAGTCACACAATTTAAAAAGCTAAGAAGTAGGCTACAAAGATGACTTTAAACACAAATGCAGTACTGCAGCAATGTTTCAGAGATGTACACAGAATTCTAGGACCCGTTATCTCGGATCTCATCTCTGGTTACTGCCCCTCACACTAGGGATGAGTATGTGAAGAATTCGGCCTCGTAGTGGCCCCATGAACCACGCTGAGATGAGACAATAGTGCTGTGAGTGTGTTGTCATGCTGCAGGATGGAGTGTGGCTAGCTGTTCCCGACTTGGTGGGCCCGTGCCGCGACCTGGATGATGCAGCCGCTGCTGACCTGAGCGGCAGCGCGGGCGAGGAGGAGGAAGAGGACGACGACGAGGACGAAGAGGAGGAGGAGGAAGAAGAGGAGGAGGAGCAGGACATGGGTCAGAGATCATCCTCACTCCTGGCGGCGCGAACTCGTCCCAAAATCTCTCTTACGTGGGTGTTAAGAGGCGACCGACAGAACAGTTCCACGACGACTACTGCCACCACAACTACAACCACTACCACTACCACGGCTACAAACATCACTTCTGCAACGACGGCCGCTGACGACAACACTTCTGTGGCGCCACTGTCGGCCACAACGGTGATCAACACCAGCATCAACAACGCAGAGAAACCCACGACCAAATTGAACCCCAAAACATGCAACAATAATAATAACAACAGCGTTAAAGTGAACAGTGAGAGCAACAACAATATAAATAACAAAAGTGTGAGTGGCATCACGACGTCGCCGCCCACCAGGACTTTGTCGGAGCCCTCGCTCTTGACGGCCAACAGCGAGAGTGGTCGCAGTGGACGCTCGAGTCGTGAGAAGCATCGGCACCGGCGCACCCGCACCCCGCGCCACAAGACTGACAAGCAGCGACGCCACTCTCGCTTCGGCTACGAGATCCAGGATGTGGACGCCTTCCTGACCAAGGTGAGCTGCCAAGGCAATCAAATATGCTTTCGTTTTCTCTTTCCCATTTCTATTAGGACAAAATAAGATGCTAGAAGAAAGAAAATAGGTAGATTGTTACAGCAAATATGCCCACTGCTGCGGACGGTTAGCATGTGTGACCGTGAAACGGGCGGGACTAAATTCAAATCTTGGTTGGGATAAGTTACTTGGTTGGGGTTTTTTTCCGAAATTTCCCTCCTCAATCAATTGAAGCAGAATAATCGCTGGGTAACTCTCGGTGTTAGACCTCATTTTGCTTCATTAAATTCAACTTAATCCATCATATTTCAATAGTTTCATGTCGACCGAGGATGCAGCAGATGTAGTACTGTGATTAGCATAGATGGCTTGTCTGAGGATGCTGCAGACTCTCCGCAATGAAAGTCCCTCCGTCCCCCTGAGAGTTCTGCAAAACATAAATGTATAATGACAAAAGTGTCGTCTTCGTGAATTCACTTCTTATTTATGGACTTCATGGCCAACTGGTTTATAAATTCACTATTTATTATTTTCGTCTATTAAATGTGGAAAAATAGTAAATAAAACTGAAAAATATTGTAACAAGTAGTTTCAACATACATAGCGAATAAGTGATAAAAGACTCTCAAAGACAGCGTGGCATTATCATCCGAAAGGAAAAATGTAGACAGACCAGTAAAAAGGATGAAACATATTATACCGTGAAGACTTAAAAGGCATATGTCTAAACTGTGAAGTGAAGAAAAAGACTTCTTACCATTAGTAGTAGACCTACTTCTGATTGAGGTTCTGGCTGATATGTACTGCCCGTGCACAGTATAGAGAACATACAGTAAAGACACCTAAGCCATTTCGTGGGAACAAATTCTGAGTGCGCATGTCACGAAACCGGGTGTATTATCTGGAACCTCCACCAGATGGATCTCCATCTACGACAGGTCTGGCATAATTTAATATTAACTGAAAACATTCATTACTCATCTTTTAATAATTTTAAAGACATGAGGCAAAGGAATGGTAATATAACCATAATAATAATTACTTCCGTATGCAATCATCATGAATATTCACTAATTCAAATCACTATTTGAGGCTTATGTTGGTAAAATTGATCCAAGTACAACATAATACATCATGGCGTCCGTTGCGGTGAAGTGCGAACATAAACGTCAACAAAGGATATAAGTATTTTGACTTCCTAGCGACATAATATTAATGATAGATAATATACATACAAGATTATTCGTATTACTGACCAATAAAATAAATAAATAAATATTTTACTAATATTTTGATAGTGGTTTGATACTAGCGACATAGTTGGATTCATTGAGAACTAGACCTTACTGAGCTTGAATTTAGTACCAACAACATCAAAGGTGCCGACAAGAGTTGTCCCTACTGATTCTTCTTACACTGTGGCCTGTGTCTCACGTCCTGAACCGAGAGCTCCCTAGTGCTTATAACCACGCCTCTTAAGTCTGCTCGGACCGGCATGGCAGTTGCAGCGTGTGGCACGGCAGGATATTACATGTGCTGAAAACATTATCATATGCCATTGCAGGGGTCTTTACTGTTTATAATACTGGAGACTCTAATCGTGGTTACCACTATCGCTATTGTCTCTGATGGCGATGGCGATGTATGTACACACTAGGCCACTCTTCGTTCAGTCTGGACAACTGCTGAATTACCATAGACAGAATTTCTCAAAGTATGTTCCGCGGTTCCGTGAAGCCTATATGATTTTAAATTTTATTTTATACTTTTTTTTTACTTGGTTATTTAACGACATTGTTTCAACTACTAGGTTATTTTGCATCGATGGGATTAATGATAGCGAAATGGTATTTGGCGGGTCGGGGATTCGCCAAAGATTACATGACATTCGCCTTACGGTTGGGGAAAACCTTGGGAAAAAATCGAACCAGGTAATCAGCCCAAGAGGGAATCGAACCCGCGCCCGAGCGCAACTCTGGATCGATGGGCAAGCGCCTTAGCCGACTGGGCTGCTCCGGTGGCTATTTTATACTTAGTGGATACTATAAAAATATATAAATGTTACGGAAATATGAATCAATAATGATATGAAGCCACCGATAATGATGATGATGATGATGATGATAATAATAATAATAATCCAATAATATGCGTAATAACAATATGTTTAGGCCTAATGAACATCTAAAACGGAAAATAACCATAATACTTATCACTTTCATCACTGGATTCTCTGCTATGTGTCCACTAAAACAAAATACCGAAAAGACAAAATGCAGAAGTATAGCATAAATGAGAGTACAACTTTCCGCCATAAAACCATATTGCAGGCTTAAAAAGCAAATACATTCGTCCCACTGAACAGAATTATTGAGATACTAGCTCTCACTTGTCTGTTAACTATTAATTACTAATAAAATATTACAAGGATTCCGCAGTTACACTTTAGATTAAAAGGGGTTTCGCGGTGGAAAAACGTTTGAGGAACACTGTCATAGAGGAAAGAGTTTACGGATGTGTACACGTGATAACCGTAATCGCCATTAGGTCGATAATCTCAAGTAGAGACTGTAGTCTACAACTGGTATTAGTGTTTAGTCACAGGAATTGATAAGTAGGACATAATTTGTTTTGTGAGGGGACAGCCTATACATTCGCTTGTCCGTGGCTGATCTTGCTCCATAGCTAACGAAAGGAATCCTGAAAAGGCTGATGTGTTGAACGTAGGGTAGTAGGTACATGCGGTACCCAGGACCTCCCACTCACCCCCTCTGCGTCTCGCCCCGCAAAGAAACAGCTCAGGAAGTGAGGCACAATCATCTATTATCAGGCAGTACATATCACTTGACGATGAGGAAGAACAATTTGTTTGTATGCATCTGAAGTCTGATTAGTGAAATATGTAGCTAGTCGGCTATGTATGCAATGGAGGCGGAAAGTAACTGGCCACCCTACATACATATGTTTTATGCGTTTCGCACAAAATTGAGTTCCATTAATATCATTCTGTAAATTATATATTACCGTTTATAGTTTATTTTTTGATATGTTATTGAGAAGATATACTAAAAGGAAATCGCTTATTATGTCATAAAATAAGAAGACATGTGACATCTCAAAAATTTTCCATCAACATTAATTATGAGTGTAATGTAGATCCACCACATGTGATGCATTCTGGATAGTCTCTAACGAGCTAAGTGATCTCGGCACTAGCGACATGTAGCCTATGAGCTCGCTCATAGAGTCGGGGCGAATAACGGCAAGTTAAGGGTCTGCCGTTGGACAAAAAAAAAATATTAGAGAATGTAAATGGTGCAATGACAAAAAATATCCTTAAAAAGAGGTAACGGTGAAATAAAGAGAAGCTAAAATTATTGCATTGATTGATCGAAACAAATTATAATCCTTACATTTAGATTTTAAGTCAATTACCCGCCATTAGCATTTATTAAAAATTTGGATTTTGTTTCCACGTAAGGTAGTCACAAATAAGTTTCCTTAAGATGTTTTCTCTTTTACTTTCATATTATTTTCAGCATTCCTGAAAAGTGGTTTTAGCCATGCCGTCTGCCTGTATAGGCTACAGCGATTTCTCCTAAACTATTGGGCAGTAGCTGGAAGTTCGGAAATGATGCGCATTAAACAATAATGCTTTTACCAATAAATGAATGGGCCCATATTTGAAACACGCAATAGCTCTCCACTTCAAGAATCATCAGGCGATGATGCTTTCTGAAAGAATTTTATAATTCATTTTGGTTTTCAGATAAGTCAATTACAAAGTTATGAAATATATTTATTTACAATTTTCAATCATATGACTTATCATTCATATTGAAAATTAACATTTGCTACGATATATTACTAAAATAAAAGTATAAACGTTTTCGCCTGCACTGCATCATCAGATACATAATTGTTTAACGATATCTAACACACCTGTGGAGTAACGGTCAGCGCGTCTGGCCGCGAAACCAGGTGGCCCGGGTTCGAATCCCGGTCGGGGCAAGTTACCTGGTTGAGGTTTTTCCGGGGTTTTCCCTCAACCCAATACGAGCAAATGCTGGGTAACTTTCGGTGCTGGACCCCGGACTCATTTCACCGACATTATCATCTTCATTTCATTCAGATGCTAAATAACTAAATATTGATTTGTATATTGTAAAACATTAAGGGCCGTATTCATAGACATTTTTAGCTCGGGCTTCCGGTGGATGATCAGCGTTTTCCGTATTCATAAACCAGTGTTAGCGATAGGATATGATTTGAATTCTGTAGGCCTACTAGTAACCAGTGGATAGCCGGGGCTAGCTGCTCGTAGCGCGTGCTGCGAAATGTCTATGAATAGCACCCTTAAAGGTGAAGTCATGAGTTATAGGCCTATGTAGTAATAGTGTAATATATTTATAGGGAATGTGTTGATTTAATTAATTTGCATTTGATTTGCTAATTTGCTAAAATTGTTCGTGACTTGGTATATGTGTACATAGAACTCATGCTAAAAATTAAAATTCATGGAGTATAAAATATCGTCATACTTATACATATATGTTAAAATTTAAATTTCATATGGAAAATGTTCTTTCTTTCTTTCTTTTCCATTGTTTTCCAGTTTTACATGCATTCATGTTACATTCTAACGTATAATAATCATCTTGAATTAGGCTTGTTTCTCTGAAATTATTTGAGATCATTTAAAGATAAATGCTGCAAACAAGTCTTGTTTATTCTTCCTTCAGTATCCAGTAAGTTACAGCGCATATACTTTCCGGCAAAGTTTATTGTACAAGAACCCCGGAACGAGTAAAGGGCATTAAACCATGAAACCATTGATATGCACAGCGTATATCTGTAATCTATGTAAAAAATCACTATAATTTCGAAGTATTACGTCAGTATGAAGACTCAAAAACGTGTAATTTATTTCTGCTACGTCAGTTGACAAGGCATCATGTTGAAACTTCTCCGTAAATTCTTTCTGCTTCGTTCACAATCACGTGCATACCATATATCAGTTTCGCCATGGCTCTTAATTCGTTTGTCTATCCTAAAGGTCACACGAGGAAACTTTTAACTTCATTGAAAATTCTTTTTCTTTTTGGTCATTTGCTGATGAAGAGCTGCAATAAGATAAATACTGTATCTAACTATATTATCGCAGATACAAAAGTGAGGTTATAATGAAATTTTAATTCCAATATAACAAATCGTTTTCCAGTTCCAATATCGAATTCCAATCTGGTGCAGTCACAATCATAAATTGAGATTAACATGCATAAAATTGGACGTGCTAAAACAGTCGTTACTTGTCGGAGTAGAATTTTCTTGATTTTACTCACTCTCTTTATATGTTTTAACGTTTTAAGTGTTTAGCAACAATTCAGATCTTTTATTATGTTGGGAAATTATTACATTTCCTTTTGTAATCCTACCGTAAACTTCCTACTAAAAACTTATTATTTTTCTAATTATGGAAACGGGCATTTTAATGCCCAAAGGTTATTAATTGTTTATTATTAACCTTATACAATTATTGTCATTGTGAAGTAATATCGCTTCAAACTTAATTTTGAAGATCCTTTAGCAATCAACATTCGTCGTGATCGTGACGGGTTCCCAGTGCGCTCATCATGAAATTAATATTGTTACAAAAACATATGGCAAAGAAACTCATGTTTGCAAAAGTGTCAATTTCTTAAACTTTTAAGCTCCATGATTTTTACATAACAGATAATTTAACTGCAGCACTAATTTGATGACTTACATGGAGCAATTTTTAAGAAAGTGTTTTACAGTAGTTTATTATTTTTTATGGTTGTCAGAATTTAAGAAAATAGAAACTCTGTTGTACGAGTAAAGTATTCTGTATTCATGACTTCTCTCGGAAGAGAGTAGTACAAAAGTATTTATGAAAAAGATCTGTGTATGATGTCGCTCTTCACTTAGCTCTTAGCTTTTAAACCCTATTCATGTCTAAGGAGCTTTCGTTCAATAGATTTGCACCAAAGGCTGTACAAAATTCGTATGTAGGCCTGCTTAAAACTCTCAAAATACATTTGCTCATTGTTTTGATATTAGTAATTTACATGTAAACAACCTCCGCAGCTAAAAACTTAATGTAGAGGTACATATCATCCCTTCTCTAGCAAACTAGCGAAGTGACTAATTAGCGAACCTGCGCTTAAAGTCTATATTGTACTATTGTTCGCTAATTTGTCACTAGTACAATATAGATCTTAAGTGCATGTTCGTTAATTTGTCACTTTCGCTAGTTTTCCAGAGGAGAGGCGACATTGAACTGAATTGAAAGAGGGAAATGGGATGCGAAACTTAAAAAAGTACGCGAAAACGCGTCCTTGCAAAGGGAGTTCAGGGCTGAGAAAAACAATATGCGAGCTATAAGCCTGTTGGCCACTTATCTCACTGCTCCACTGAAAGAGCTCTAAAAAATTTTGAAGGGAAAAAACCGAAAATGGACGTCACCTATTAACTACCACATACGCGGGGGGGGGGGGGGAATTACAACGAGCTGACTGCAGGATCTGAAGAAGAAGCACAGAGACGACTTCTTATTTAAATAGTACAATATAATATATAGACCTTCAGTGCAGGTTCCCTAATTTGTCACTGTTACTTATTTGCCAGAGGAGAGACGATATGCAGTAAAAGTACGAAACATTATACACTTAATAAATAATTCGCTAAGTAACTTGTCATTCTATTTAATTTAATTTCCAAAGTTTCTCATCATCTTCAAATAAATTGGTCATTGCTTCTTGCCTAGAACGAAATCTATCCATATCAAACATCCAATAGTCCACTTCCTACAGACAAATTCTAATGGTACCGTAATTGGTCATTATTCATTTAAAATTCTTTTTGAACTTCAGATGTTACTCAGGAATAATCCAACTGCACAATGATATAATCAGATTGGAAAAGAGAAAGGATAATATAGCCTATTCAGGGAGAAAAAAATCTGCCTAGTAGCCAATAATGTAATGTTGTACTTCAATCTGCTCTTCGACTTTTCCAACGGCCTTTCCGCCTCACATATTCCAGCCAATACTTATTAAACGTGCTTGTTATTTCCCAGTCCTATCCCCTGTAGTCACCTGGTTTTAAGAGTCCTAATTATATATGGGGAAGACTATAAAGCGTCAAGCTCATAGTAATGGAACTACAAGGAACCATTTTCCGATCACTTCAGCCTCAGCCTGTAAGCTAAGCACACGATGAAGTGTGTGTCGCACTGAGGGGATGTTACCTGTTCTTTGATAAAATGTCTATTATAGTAATAAAAGAGTGAAGAGCACGCGCGCTTGGGATCTAGTTGTCGCAATACGGAGCCGTAGGGCACAACATGATGCAACACGTAGTTTCATTGCTTCGTGATTCAAATAGCTCGCATTATTCCATCAAGTGTGCAGACCACATTGAGCTGGAGGCGTCGCGAACAATGTTATTTGGTTGCCTACAAATAGGCACGTGCCAAAAACGTTCTGAAACCATCCCTCGGTGTTACTTGTCTTTGTAACATAAAGTGAATAAGAGTGTAAGGTAAATCACACTTAATTTATTGGTACAATAACAACATTCTAAGACTTGTTGCAACATACGATCGCTTTTTTTTTATACATATTATGTACGAGACCAGCACATTTTTGGAGTAGTTTTATTGCGACTTTATTTAGTGGAATGTTTTTTTTTTATTATTTTGTATGTCTATCTTCGTAAAATGAATATTAAGTTATCTTTTTACCCCATGACAAATTTGTGAACACTAAAACTGTGTATGTAAAATTGTAAGTCTGGAATTACATATTTTAGAAATATAGTTATATGTGTTTACTAGTACTATTATTATTATTATTATTATTATTATTATTATTATTATTATTATTATTATTATGGCTTGAATTTCTAGACGTCATATTTTTATTCCGCCATAGTGCCATAGTGGGACAATTTCTGAATTTCCGGGCCAACATTTCCAAAACCTCCAAAAGATCAATAACCATTCCTGAAAAGCTTAAGAATGTGTGTAAAGCTGAATAGTTGCAAAAAATCATATTTGGTAAATATTTATATTTACAAATTTTGTAACCTCATTGACATCATTCGAAATAATGGAATTATAATTATTATCCTAAGAACATAATTGACTAAAGTAGACACAGTGGATTTCTACGTAATTTAAACATAAATTTACTGTAGTTCTGTTTGTGTGTGTGTGTGCGTGCGTGCACCAGAGAGCTGCAGAACAGCGTTTAGAACCGGTTTATATTCGACCGGTCGCAGAACAACCGGCGAGCTCGAGCATCCAACCGAATATCCGACCTTGTCTTGTTGTCTAGACAGAACCACAGATATATAGGACAGAATACCAAGCGAATTTCACCATACAGGAACTCTGATGGCATTTTACAACTACACAAATGGAATAACAATTGAAGGAAATTTACTTTTCCTAATTAAAAAAAGCGTTAGCTTGAAATAGATTATAATTGATTGGACACTTTGGTACACTTATCTTCATAACTAATATATAAATCAACTAATGGGCACCGGTAACAACAAAGGAAATAAGCGTAATGCATAGATGAAATCTGACATGTAAACAAGTACAAGAATAAAATAAATTACAATTACTTACAAAATGGAAGAGCAAATAAGTACACACTTACTACTGTAACGTTCATACCTTAAACTCAAAATACATAGGCTATCTCTGAAAGAGTACTGTAGTTGTTAATATAGCCCATGTCTTCTAATTATTCTAAGTGGATGTATTATTATTTCACTAGTAAATCGTTTTTAAGGAGATAAAAAGCACTTTCAAGCTCATGATTGTAGTTTCATGATGCGTTGCAATACCTGGACTGCTGAATAAATGAATGAATGAATCAATCAATCAATCAACCGGGAGAGAGGAGGAAATATCAATTTGAAAGATACACGATGATAATCGCGTCCTTGCAACGATTCTTGGAACTTCTGGATGGCTCAGTATTATCTTTCATGATCCAGAGTCGTCCACCCGAGAAGGACTCGGACATTCGTTAAACCGAACATTGGACTACTCCGCGAGACGGAAGAGCTTCGCATACTGTCTATAGCGCCAGGCGTTCAGTAGCAATATAATTATCATTTCTGTTTTTCTTAACTGGTTGTGCACGACTATAGTGTGCACACGCATATGCGCGGTTAGTTTATGAATAGACCACTGACGAAATTAATGATTTTGTTTTTCATCGGGAATCGAAGTATTGGCAACATATTCCTGTACCTACTCAGTTATTCCCTTCACTGTGTGATATAAAATTGCTTGCAGAATAATAACGAACTAGTGCAAACCGCGCTGCGTATTTCGGATAATAATAATTGTAATTACTAGTCACGTGGCAGCTAGGGACATATTTCTTTTTTAGAATAATGAGTAGGCTATATAAACATATGCCTTAAAACCTGGCGTGTAATTTTACCGGATCGTACAGGATCGGTAACTTTCAAGTTGTGTGAAGGTCCCCCGCCCCGCGTTCGATCCCCGGGTAACCCCTAATTTGTAACTTGTGTTGGGCAAACTCGTGGTCCAGGTAACACAAGGGTTTTCCCCGAGAGCTTCGGTTCCCCTGTGGTATCCCAACAAATCTCCATAATTTCATCTCATCGCGAGTGTAGCATTGTAGTAGTAGTAGTAGTAGTAGTAGCAGTAGCAGTAGCAGTAGTGGTGGTGGTGGTGGTGGTTTTGGCAATGATGTTGATGGTAGTAGTGGTGGTGGTAGTACTAGTGATAGATCTAGTAGTAGTAGTAGTAGTGATGGTGTATGGTGGTAGACGTAGTAGTAGTGTGGTAGTTTTGGCAGTGATAGTGGTAGTAGTGGTGGTGGCGGTGGTGGTGGTGGTGGTGGTTGTAGTAGTAGTGATGGCAGTGGTGGTAGTAGTAGAGGTAGCAGTTGCAGAGGCTGTTCAGTGTCACAGTTCTACGTAAACGAAATATCCGACGAAATTTTTCATGCAGTCCTCTATCAGGAACAGGATTCATTTAAGTAATGTGAATTTGTAATTTAGAATTCATTTTTGTCTGAACTCTTGTTACACGAGGCAGATTCCACAAGATAATGAAGAAAAAGGAATAAATAATATCGCAATGATGCAAAAGGGGGAGAAAAAAATTGTGTATTTTTTTAGATTAGAGAAATATTGGACTTTTTTCTACTCGTAGTTGATTGATAGAGCCAATCTTCGAAACTTTGTAAATTTCTTATTTATTAATAGCAATGGAAAAACCCAATCTATACCTTTTCTAATATAGCAATATTCTGTTTGTATCATCATTCTATAAATCAAAATGTAAAGCCATGTGCAAACAATACAATCCAAATATGTTGAAGCTAAATAGATGATTAAAAAATTCTGTGTAATTCTGCACCACTTTTATTGCAGAGTAGATCTGTTCATCTAACACAATCTTCGTGTAGAAATTTTCTGGCATTGAATTCCCTCACATTTTGAATACTTTTTAGGTACAAATTAGTTCCCTTACTTAGGTTTACTACCCCTAAAACAGCTGGGGAGGAAGCCACACATATCGGTAGGCCTACTTATTTCCTTACTGCCGCCATGTTGTCTGTTGCAATTTTGAGTGTCTCGGGCTCGTCACGGTACGTATATAATCAAGACCGAGTACAATATCTGCAAAATATCGTAGTTGGTCTTGTTACAACAGTTGTATCTAGCAGATATTCTATTTGACATTAAGCACATTTGGTCGAAATCAGCTTCTTTCATATCGGGTAATGAATGCTGTCAACAATAATTGATTCACGAAAGTACTAACTACAAACTTGCGTCTTCACCCAGTTCGCATCTCCTCCTGACCTTATGTACCTTATCCGACAGGATGGAAACTATCTTAAAATTCGCCGATTTATACGCACGTTCTCTTTCGGAAACCATTTTGAAACTCACCAGCTTGGAATTCTAAAGGCAATATGTTCTTGTTAAGGTGTCCAGACGGCCATATGCGTCGACTGACGTCACTGAATGTGAATTTTAAGTGTGTTGTTACACGTACTTTCAGTTACACATGTCGCCATAAGTTAATAATTTGCTAAATTTAATTCGTAAATAATACATACTAAAGGCATGAAGTATCTATCTCCACATCAAGACACACCCGCTAATTTGTAATATTGATATATGTTTCAGGCGTCACTTGAAAAACCAGCGAACATTCCAGTCGTGCTTGCATTCCCATGTGTGCTGTACCAAACGCGATTGGGCGGCTATCAGGAAGAAGTTGCCTTACCGCTCGGCATGGTTGTGAATGCCGTGTTCAAGAACCAGGCGTGGCTCTACGTCCAAACTCCACACGGAGAAGAGGGCTACGTGAGTTACGCGGCATGTCTTCCGCTAGGCATCTTGCCACCACCCCAACGAGCATCGAAACCGCCACCGTGTTGGGAAACGCACACAGATATCTTCCCTCAGCCCCTTGGAAACCGTACAGACAGCGAGAAGATTCGAGACGGCACGAGATCGGAGTGCGGGGGCCGTGGACGTTGCTATAGCCAAGTGGGAAGACGTGGACGCTATGGCGGAGAAAGGGATGCAGTGTCCGCGTGTGGAGAACGAAGTGTGGACCGCCTCTATCTCAGAGCTGCGGCAAGTGCCAAGTGCAAAGGCACCACGAGACACACGCTGCTAGTGATACGGTCCGATTATAACAGCAAGGGCCGCAATACCCTTTCTGTAGCAAAGGGAGATGTTGTAGCTCTTGTGAGTGGACACCTAAAAGATTGGTTCTGGGTGCGAAGTAGGGACGGTAGTGAAGGTTTTATACCGTCTGTTGTTGCTGGACACGGATTTCTCTGACACCAAATCAGAACGCTGAATTATCAAATCAGTGCAATGTATTTAGTTATTACATAGAACTAATAAAGTTATGTTCATTGCGCTGATAGGTACGATTAGAAAATGAGTGGATTCGAAGGTTCAGAGATTCATTAGTACTGGTAACAGAGAAAATAGTCCTGTGTCTTCAGTCAGTAATAATGAACAGTTCATTCAGTTAAGGTACACATGACTACAGTCTTGTCCATTTTAAATTATTTATTTTTATGTCCTAAGAAAATAGAGTAATGAAAATGCACATTCATATGACACAAAATCAGTGGCGGAACTTGAAGTTTAATGATGAAAATATTCACTTACGAAAAATAAAAATGTTACACAAAATCACTGGAACTTTAGGATGACAACGCTTTATCGGTAAATATACAGGATGATTCAGGAAGAAAGGGCTACACATTGAAGGATGATAGTATGGGCAATTCTAAAGAAAATACATTATATAAACATGTCTTATCTCAATGGTTTCCGAGAAACAGTTAATAAACAACAGGCATGTCACCTTTTCTTCCTCCACATAATTGCTCACATTGATGCACATGCAATAAAAACAACATTAGGTTTACTATTACCTTCGTCATGTTGGTCATTTGCATGTATGTGTTACCAGAATACTTGGAGGATGTTCCTTTGGCAGCATGTGCTGCTATGCACTTTCAATATGTTCCTTTGGCAGAATGGCCTGGTAGGTACATTCAATAAGATGGGCCTCTGCATAATCCAGCTGGTCAGTGATCCAGTAGCTGGGCATGATGTCATTTCTTGGCCACCGACATCACCTGACCTTATGATCACATTAAGGAATGTCCGGACCAACTCAAATTAGGAACATGGCATCTGGCTATATGAGCTGCAAAATGCATCAATGTTGGCATGGCATTTTTGAACATGTTATGTAAAGAGAAATAGAGAAACACAATTTACAGGTAACAATCTCTTAATTTACTATCACCTGCATTAGTCCCATTCCCCGTGGTTTTGATTGGTTTTTCCAAAACCATTGAGAATAAGATATAATGTGTTTATACAATGTTTTTTCTTTAGAATCTCCCATACTATCATTCAACATATTCCCCTTTCCTTCTAAATCACCCTGTATATTCCAACTCATGTAATGAAATTAAACTCATTTCAAAAACGAGAAAAGCATTTTAAATTGTTTTCACAGGGAGGGTGTTGCTTCAGAGTAATGGCACACAAACCATAAAACTCTACCTACATAGTCTCTACTACTACAACTCTCGCATTATATTTCACTTTTAGTCTTTTATGGAGCTACCAAATCATTTTGTGTTGTTTTTTAGTGCTTTATTTGGCACACAATAACAGAATTTTACTTTAGAATTAATTGGATGCCAATTAGACAATATTACAAATTTTAAAATGGCAGTGTTAGGTAGGTGAAATTTTGGTAGCTGAGACTTGATTGTAGTATTAAAACTGACAGATTTAACAATTTTAAATTAGCATCCCTACATACAAGAGGCATCATTCGATTTCTTTCAAGCTATTAACTTAATATATAATTTCTATGATTTATTATGGCTTTTATTCAAGAAGTGTAAATTCTTTGGGTGACACCACTTTACATTACATATTCTAAATAATGGGATACGCAGGCCTAATTCACGTTTATTTGTAATATGAACACAAAATTTGATGATGAACTTCATTAAAATAATAGGTCCATTATTTTAGAGCTTTCCATCTGTGCAGGCACATTCAACAGAATGTAGTTTGAATATTTTAATTATCAGCTACATTACAACTTAGCTAAGAAGATCTAATCAGATTAAACCATAATTTTATTTAAATTTAATTTTAAAATTATTGTCCCACCTACCATAAAATAATTAATCACAAAGTTATACTCAAACGTATCCTGTGTTTATCACTGTTGATATTTTTACTCCATAACATAATATATTTATATTGTTAAGAGTGCACACATGTTTTGTTATGCATTTCTCTAAAACAAGCATTTCATTAGTGTCAGTCCAAAAGAAAATCAGTTATAAATGTGTAGATAACCTATCCTTTTATATTTTCAAAACACTTTCATACAGATTTACATCTTACTGTGTACTACTGGCATTATTTTATAATTTGAATAAGATGTTGAAAATGAAACTACGTACCCAATATTATTTGTGATATTATTACTCTTACAGTCTCACAAGTGTTCAGGTGTTGTTCTTCCATATGTTATTCTTCCTAGTTACTGACATGGGTTGCATGTTACAGATGTGAGGATACTGAATACATGTGGATGTTTGGTGTGGAGATAATTTCCTGAAAACAAGCTACACCAGATTTGCATGGTCTTTCTGGCATATGTATGATGGTGCCGAGCAAGACTTTCCATTTCATATTTTTATTATAACAATCAAATAAAGCACGATGTAAATAAATTACACTTCTCACATAAGGCTTAAAAACAGCACGTCCAGAAATAAGGTAATATTGTTACATACGTATCACATTAATTCACTGTTAAAATGAGACTGACACACAATTCATAGATTAGAAAAGTAAATGGTGTTAATTAGTAGTTATGATATTGGAATGTCCAAA
The DNA here is from genome assembly GCF_040183065.1 of Periplaneta americana. Classification (NCBI taxonomy): domain Eukaryota; kingdom Metazoa; phylum Arthropoda; class Insecta; order Blattodea; family Blattidae; genus Periplaneta; species Periplaneta americana. The sequence continues at coordinate 73,517,522 of NC_091133.1, read as the reverse complement.
GAGTAGAAGTACAGTGCGATTCACAAACTAGTTAACATTATATTGGTTGCCACATTCCAGCTGTCACCAACTCTCCAGCTGTGTGAACACACAGCAGCCATCGTGATACCATTGCACGTGTCTGCTTGCATCATGTCCTATTATATTTGTTTTTAGTAGCTTGCAGATGTAATTTTGGTATGAATAATGGCTTCTCACCCAACTACAGAACAGCATATTTTCGTGCGGTTTAAGTTCCAATCACTAGAAAGAAGTTAGAAGAGAGAGAATTAGCTTTGGGTCTTCATTTAACCAATACCAATTGTTTTGTAACTTAACTCACCCAGGCAAATAAAACCACGCCTCTTCAGAAAATTACACTAATAGAGATTTAAGTCCCACTGTTTACAGACTGAAAAAAACAATAGGCCTAAATTGCAACAAGTGATTGTGGCAGTGGGATCTTTATCATTTGTACTCTTCACTTCTATCAGTTTTTTGGTTGCTGTTTGGGAAGATACATAATTAACATCAATTTGCTATAAAAGTTTTCGTTCAAGACATTTACGGATGTCCTGAAGCTCTCCACCAATTAACACTGTTGGATTTCTCGACTTTTTAATTGAGCACTGAACCTGTGGTTTTGAGAATTTATTCAGTAGATCATGAATTCTGGCACTAGTAGGAAGTCTGCTTCGGAAAATTGTCCATGAAACTCTAAGCATGATGGAAATGGGTACATCCCGTAATGCTGCTGCATGAGTCAATTCAGTGTTGCCAAAACATAAATTGTATCCCCGTCAGTCTTAACATCTGGAAACCCGTCAAAATTAAAAAGAAATAAGACTCACTCAATATATCTATATACAAATAAAAGCAAATATCAATGTAACTTCCTTACCAATTTTGATTAAAATAATTATAATTTATCAACTTCATCTGCCTCTAATTCTGCAGTTGATAGGCTCCCCCAAAAATTAAACAATTAAAATTGATAGCAGCTAAAAAAAGTCAAAAGACGATGTAAATCGTAATTTCCGCCAGAAAATCCGTCACCTGTCAAAGCCATTTTTCCCTTCCGCTACAATGAAATTCCATCAGTTATGACGGAATTTCCGTCCAGTTGGCAATACTGTGAGTCATACAGCCACAGAACTGGCATCAGCTGGCACTTGGCACCCAACAAATATGTCAATCTGCGAATTGCACTGTAATTGCAGCTGCATGTTACGTCCAAATAAAAATGTTTCTGAATATAAAGGATGAACTTAAAATGTGGGAACAAACTTCAGGAAGAAAAGGAACAAAAATGGTCATATGAATATTCCATGACAGATGGAAATACTGTTTTCTCATGATGTCACTCTCTCATAACAGTAATCATATCAGTTACAGTGTGTTTACTCTTATTTTCAGTTGCAGATGAGCTCTGTAGTGCACATTGTAAAATGTTGTTAGAATAACCAAATATCCATATCAGGAACAAGAGGAGATGGTATTTCTCTATGGGCAAGCGAATGGGAATGGTCGGGAGGCTGTAAGGATCTATCACGAAAAATTTCCTCACAGACAGCAACCACATCATGAAACATTTTCAGCAGTGTTTCGTTTTCAATGAGATAGGATCATTTTATGGAATGCGAGCAGACAGGCAGTAGTTGCGTCAAGTTCGTACACTTTATCTCGAAGAACATGTTTTACAAGCTGTTGTGGATAACCCTCATGTGAGCTCTAGACATATAGCCTGCCAGCGTGGTATAAACTGAACCATTCTAAAAGCACTTTACAACGTGCATTACAGGTCTAATCTGCAACTGAAAATAAGTGTAAACACACTGTAACTGATACAGTATGATGATACAAGAGACTGACATCATGAATAACAGTACAGCCACCTATGAGTATCATGAAAATCTTTCGTTTTCGGACATATGATCTTTCTTGTTCCTTCTCCTGTCAGAAATCACCACCTGAAGTTTGTCCCCACATTAAAAAAGTTCATTCTGTATATAATATTGTACAGAAATAAAAGTAGGCCTACATATTTTATTAATTTATTTCAAAAGATTAAAAACAAAATGTTAATAACAAATTGTTAGTTGATATTTTAGTAACGAAGTTTTCATTACAGTAGCAGAGTGAATAAAAACTATCCTATACAACAGTGCTCGAAATGGAATTTTAGAAGATCTGACATACTATACTGAGATCGCAGTTAATCCAATTACGTGAACTATCCTGAAAGAGAAGGGTGAAATGAATGAATTTTCTATGAGTCGATTTACAGCCCTGAAGGAGCATAGAAGTGGCTCAGGCAGTTTCTCAACTGTTGCTCTGTACTACAGACCAAGCCAGTATATTAGCAGATCTTACCAACTGAGTATCTTTGACTTGAAACAGGAACACTCCTGTGCCAGCAGGTCTTACCAAGTAGTGAGTGACCTATCTCACAATATGACAAGGGAAGGCTTTGGATCTCCCAATGAGAATCGTCACGAAATTTTCTGTAGTGGACAAGCATGAGACCAGAGTAACTGGTATGAAGTGTGGCATTTTGCAGTCACCCATAGCCCCCATAACATGGATTAGAAAGTGGAGCGTGCACCTGTAATATTTGCAGCCATAAAGTGTCTAGCACAATTGAAGAGTTCAGAGCCATAGTGGGCCAAGCGCCATTTATTAAAAATGGAGAAAGCAAGGGTTAAAGTTAAGTGAATATCATAGTTTAATGAATATTGATATAGGCCTATCATTTAGTTTTAATGTATATACTTTACATTACTTGCTATATGTTTCCATTGAATTATGGTAATAACTTAATTTTAATCCTTGTTTTCTACAGTTTTAGTAAATGGCGCTTGGCCCACTATGGTTCTGAACCCTTCAATTTAGCTGTGAGATTAGAGACATGTAAATGTTGAGAGACATTATGTACAGATACAGAATTAAAAAATGGGCCGAGTCTTGGTAGCAGTCCTCCTCTACGTAGGCAACAAGCTTCGCAAGACTGTCCACAAGTAGCATCATTTAGGTGCTCTTGTTTACTGCACATGCACACTGTGTTGTATCTGGAACTTAGTAAAATTAGGTGTCCCGAATTTTGTTTGTGGGTTTGTACATCACAAAGTTCCAAATTTCATATACAGTACATATCTCATTCCACGTCTTGATAATGTGATGTGAAAATGCACTGTTGCAAGCAAAGTTGAATTCCGCACCACAAGCAAATATGATGACACCGGAATCAGTCAGGAGTGTTGCATTTGTCAAAAACAGCAACATTTATGTACAACACAGTACAGAACATAAGAGGTGTGTCCTGTGACACTTATTCAGACACTTTCCATGCATACCCAAGTATAGGTTGGTACTGTGGTGCCTTAAACTGATTGTTTATAAGAGAATGTTACTTGAAAATGAAGATTCTGTCATGCAGATTGACAGCATTCTTCTCATCGTAACGTATGAACTCTTCCATGTGTTGTGCAAGAAATTATACTAGCGAAAGAAATAGATATCAAGATGCTGATAGTATTTCGTGGATTTAGTAGTATGTTCTTTGAAAATTTATGTCTCTGCTGCCAAAGGCTTTGGTCGACAAACTCACGTCGGTTTGACTGGACCATGAATCCAGCAACAGAAGCAATGCTCCTGTTAGTTCCAGCACCATTACTTTACACATCCAGGATAGTACAAGAGCTGTTGACATCTTACCACTGGAGCTGCAGTCATATTTGGAGGTTGGTCACGATGTAGTGTTTCAGAAACATGTTTGCCAAATTTACCGCCCATTTCCTTGCAAAGTGTCTTGACATGGAAATAAGCATCTGAATGGTGGGTAGTAGCTGAAATGCATTGCACACCCGCTTCAGTCATCTTTTCTCCAGTCATTGATAATACCTATCCTGTTTAACATCGATTTCATTAGCTGTAATTGTAGTCCGTAACTTCTCGTATGAACTCCAATGCTCTGGTCCTCATGACGGTGTCTAGAGTAACTTCTCATCTAGTACTAAAGCTTGTGATCTTGCACGAAGTTATTTTATAGTGGCGTTTCAATTGGTCCAGGAAATATTTGCTGCCTTTACAATTTTGAGAATGTACATCGAGATAGCTCCTTTTTTCGCCCACTTCTTTAAATACCAGTAGTGAATTACGTGTTCCATGTCATCTGCATTCTGGAATTTGGTGTACATATACTAGCGAATTCGAACAGTTCTGTGTTCTGTCATACTACCTCTCTCAAGAGTAATTATAATTTTCTGCATCTTTTCCGGCGATATCTTAAATTTTTAGGCAGTTGCTGCAACGATTTTATTTGCAATCTTGACACTGTCATAGAAACTTTGCATTCTTTTTTCACAAACTGTTCGTAAATGTTTTTCCGTTTCACTTTTGGAGATGATGGTTCATAAAAACTGGAACTGGCTGTCGTTTGTGTACCATAGGATTCGGTATATCACCATCTTCAGATAAAGTATCCGATCTTCGATCATTATCACACCATAATGTCTGTCCTTTCAACGTGACAAAGTTACCACTGATATGTTGCTCCAATAGGCTATACAACTCACGTGCAATTCGCCAGTCAATGTACATTGGAGCTGTTTTGTCCGCTTGGTAATTCTATATCACTTCATTTACCAGTATCTGTGCCACAGCATGAGGATTACAAGCCAATTTGCAAAAGACACAATAATCTACATCTATTCATACAGTATTCATTAGTGTAGGGAAAAGGCTAACATTTATGGCTGCAAACATTATTATAGGCATGCGTTCCACTTTCAAATCATAAGCCATGCTATAGGGGTTATGGGCGATTGCGAAATGACGCACTTTGCATGAGTTACTTTCACATGCTTGTTTCGTGACATCTCTCGTCGGAAGATCCAAAGCCTTTTTTTTTTGTCAGACAGTTATGCGCAATATATTTCTTTATAATTGAGCTTGAAGCAACATGAGTTTTATAATAATAATAATAATAATAATAATAATAATAATAATAATGGTTTATTTAATCTGGCAGAGTTAAGGCCTTATGGTCAACCAGGAGTATTTATGTGAACTTAGATTTTAACACTGCAGCACATACAAGTTGGAGACATTAATACTGTATTTTTAATACTTGCCTTTTTAAACTTCAGAATTTACAAAGAATGGTTACATCATGATAACATGAGGTAATTAAAATGAAGGCATTTTATTCATTATGATATCATTATGAACAGTTCATCGAAGTAAATGAAGGTGCAGTGTTTAATTTTAACTGAAATCTCATTAGCTTTCAATTTTATTAAAGTTTATGGTAAATGTAAAGGTACAAAGAAGCAAAAAGAAATGTCAGTATGATATATACTGACATGTTAATATAAACTATCAATGCCTGATAATCCTTGATATAATGTTTTGCAAGTATTACTGTTCCTAAAATTATACGATATCGCAAATAAAAGGGACGGACTTTATAACTATGAAATATTAAAAGCAACGAATAACTGAAATATGACAGTTGATTTTGAGATCATGAATACAGCTGTTGGTTCGATAAATGTCTATCAGTATATAAATTTTAATATTAGAGGGCAAGAGAAAATATATATTAAATTATATGAGGGCACATACATAGTATAGCAAATGCACAACACAAGTTCAATGGACATGGTTAAGATATAGCCTACAGATATATTATCATACAATAATAGTCTTCACGAATCACATTATTTTAGTCTCATTGACTGGTTACACAGATGAAGAGTATTTAGAACTATTTCTCGTGCAAATGAAACTAACCATTGCAGAATTTTGCATATAGTTCACTTAACTTCTCGTGATCTGAACTCGTATGAAATGCATAAGAAACTGAGCTTATTGTATTGTGTTTATTATAGTATGCTCAAGTCAATTATTCATAATTGAACTTGATGATGGAGAAGTTGGTACTAGGATCTTTGAATACTTGCTTATTGATAAGCAAGATACTTCAAGATACCGACTATATAGCCATTGATTATGTATTTTGTTCAAAAGTTAGGTGAAATAAATCAGAAGAGTTAATCTCAATGGAAACTCTGTAAGAATTTACAAATTAAAACAATGACTTGACCAATTTTTTTTAACAAATTTTAATATGGTGTTATTTCGTTTATTGAAATTTAATAATGATGGAAAAGTTTTGAAAAAAAAAAAGAGATCCATATCCACTACTCCATCTCAGTATAATTCACAACCTGTGAAAAAAATGAACTCATAAAATATTTTTATAATTTTGATTTTATCTTTCTTTGTAGCAACTTGGTTTAATATATCAAGACTTGATTCATGAGTGAACAGAATTGATAAAACAGAAAGTGTCAATAAAGGATTGTATAAATCTATTTATTTCTGACAGTGGAATTATGTAAGTATATTATATTTAATACATGTTGAAGTGGGTAGAATATAGGAATCAGAATATTTGGCTAATTATGAGGTACTATAATGTGTAATTATGTATTCGTATCTCATTCAAAAGACAATTTCCAATTGGCAATATGCCAAGAACGTTTCAAATACTAGTCATTACAATACTACTGTTCTATCTTGCTTTATGAGTTTGCACAGATAAAAAATGCATCATGAAAATATATTAATTAATTAACTTCAAAACACTAATGAACTTTTACACATAATCCCCAAAGTATACACCTGTATAAACACTGCAGAATAGTAATTATTGCATTGTAAAATAACTTGAACATTGTCCTTACTAATATAACATACTTTGTCGAACAATTTCAAAATATTTTTTGGCTACAGTCTGTTTATTTACAGGAATGGGTTATTATAGCTCTTTGGTAATGGTTTTTATTTCAGAACAGCCTGATTATTTCTAAATCTTTCTTTACAAGTCTTGGCAGAATTAAGTAACTTTTATGTTGTACAACATATTTAAAAAATTAGGCTAATTGTGAGCTTGTAGGCTAGTTTCCGAAGTTAATGTTTTATTATTTCATTATTTACATACATTAAAGAGTATTTGTAATTTTGTGTTGATTTGTAATGTAACGTACTTAATTCATGTTTAAATAATTTGGAAGATTTTGTCAAAACAAATAGTAAACCTGTGACACTATGTGCTCCGATAATGTCAGAGCAGTGGAAGTCTCTCGCACACTTAGCATTAGTTTCGGAAGAGAAGTTGATTATTTGAAAGAGCTTTATCAGTTATTTTTGGAATATCTTGCTTTACTCTTATTTTATTTTAATATCTTATGCTTAAAATACAAGGTCAGCCAATGAAACGGGCGATTTTCAGATTTGTGTCTTTTCGGCTGTTGTCAGGTAATTGTTACATACAACAATTTATTTTTCATTTGATAGCATTTGTTTATAATGGATCGTTGGACAGGTGAAAACGTGCTTTTGCTATTAAAGCATATTACAAAAATAATTATAGTTTCATTGCTGCACAACTGCAGACATTAAAAGATGCTGATGAAGTAAAACAAACCGCATGACTTTTTGCCAACAATTCTTTGATGTAAATGTTAACGAAGACATTGTCCACAATATGCTGATGAGTGATGAAGCTCATTTTCATCTCTCTGGATATGTCAATAAACAAAACTTTAGATACTGGTCATCAAATAACCCTTATGAAATGCATGAGGAACCATTACACAGTGTCAAAGTCACAGTTTGATGTGCAATAGCATCATTTGGAATCATTGGTCCTTATTTCTTTGAGGACAATAATGGGACATCTATTATTGTAACATCATGTCCGAATGATTCAAGAATCTTTGTCTCCACAAATTGCCAATAATCCTCTCATCAATAGAAACCAGTCACATGGCTAGATGCTTCATGGATGCAGATGTTTATTTCCAAACCACACTGTCTCAAGATATGGAGACATTTCATTGTCTGCAAAATCTCCAGATCTGACAGCATGCGATTTTTTCTTACGGGAATATTTGAAAAAGTATGGTCTTAGAAAATCCACCTTCACAGAACATCGAAGAACTCAAAGAAAAAATTCGCCATGAAGTTGCTGAAATTCCTGTGGACAAGTTGCGTCGTGTAATAGGAAACATACAACTTAGACGTGAAGAATGTGTGCATCGAAATGGGTCCCATCTGCAGAATGTAGTGTTCAGAAAATAAGAATTTCATGAGGTACAGGTAAATGCTATTGTGTATACTTTAAATGTAAAGTGAAAGTTTCGTTTCAAAATAATCAGTGCAATAATTATTAAAGTTTTAAAATCAGGCATTTCATTGACTCACCTTTTATATAATAATTATGTTTTTTACTTGTTTTTATTATTTTTAACAACTTATGTTTCTGGGAATGAGACAGAGGGAAAAAGAGTCCTGTTATATACATGTGCAGTCTTCCATCTCTGTCTTTCATACTCTTTTCTATTGCATAAAAATTGTTCCGGAATGCACAGATAAAGTGTCACAGCTTTACAGCAAAACTGGTAGTGCAGTTTGTATTTATTCTACAACATCCTTTCCTACAATATAAAGGAAAACCATAAATTTTGATTGAGGACCATGACAAATATATGTTTCAGTTTTAGAATGTTAATAAAATGAACACAAATTGACTTTAAACTTTTATACAAGGTGCGGCAAAGGAGTTGGACGGTTTTTAGGCCTTTTACTGGGGGTTATGGATATCAATCGACTATCGTTTGTTAGCGTTTTTATGCCATTTTGTGTAATCATGGAGGCGTGGAGTGTGGAGCATCGTGCTTTCATCGTCGAGACATTTTTCAAGAATGGTGATTCAGTTGTGAAAACAATGTCTCCATTTTAATGTTAGCTGCCATCGAGCCATTCTTAGTCGCAATACCATATTGAGATGGGTAAAAAACTTTCGATTAACATCATCAACTTCCAATGAGAAACCACCAGGCCATGTTCGAAGTGTACGGACACCAGAAAGCATTGAGCAAGTAAGAGAGGCATTTATGAGTTCGCATTGATTAGCTAGAAGGCAGGCTACAGCGCTGCGACTTGCAGATCGTTCTGTGCGTGAATCTTACATTTAGAGCTCAGGTTTCATCCTTATGACTTCATGGTTGTTCAGCAATTAAGTAAGAGAGACTATGCCCAATGAAAAAACATTCTCTGAGACAACGCTCAACATTTTTGCAAAGGAAATGGTTGTGTTCATGAGTGACGAGGTGCATTTCCATTTGAATGGTTATGTAAATAGCAAAACTTTAGAAACTGGGCACCCGAAAATCCTAAAGAACTACACGAGCAGCCGCTTCACAATGCAAAGGTTACAGTTTGGTTTGCCATGTCTAGATTTTATATCATAGTCCCTTATTTTTTTTAGGAGAATGGAAACACTGTGACAGTGAACAGTGAATACTACATCGAACTGCTATAAGATTTCTTCAACCACAACTGCGTAGGCATCTTCATGGGATTAACAGGCAGATGATATAGTTTCAGCAAGATGGTACCATGGTTCATATGGCAGAAAATTTCATGACAGTTCTGCACCGCATGTTCCCAGGACACATAATTTCTCGGCACAGGCAATATTTCCTGGCTTCCCATTCGCCTGACCTTACCATCGGCACCTATTTTCTGTGGGGTTACCTGAAGTCAAAAGTGTACATAAACAGGCTTCAAACAATCGATGACCTGAAGACTACCACTGCCCAAGAAATCGCCAACATTGGCGGCGAAATGTTGGAAAGAGGGACACATAACTTTAGGGAAAGATTTTAAGAGTGCATGGAGAGGGATGGACAACATTTGAGGGATGTAATTTTCAAGACAGCCTAAATGTATGTATAAATATCCAAATGGCACACATAGCCAGATTTATTGGCATTAATAAATTTGTTCTGAAATACATAACCACTGTGTTATTTCCATTTGAAAACTGTCCAACTCCTTTGCTGCACCTTGTATTTGGTACAGTTCTCAAAATTAGTGCCAAACCATTTCTTTCGAAATTACATAGCAACAAGTTTAATTAGTATTTATTCAATTACATTAAAACTGCTATAGGAATGAATACATAAAATATTCACATGTGTAAATGCATATTCTCAAAGAATATAAATAGAAAGCTGTAATTTGGAAACTAGTCTAAGTGCAAACAGAACTATTTAAAAAAAGTACACCTTCATCTCAGATCCATACACTACTAAACCTGTCTGCAAACATTGGAAATATTTACGAGTTACCTACGCTTTTAGTTGATCATTTATTCATTTTATTGTGTTAAGGTGTCATTCTCAATAAAGTTGATAGACAAGAAAGTAAAACAGTTCAGATGTTTTTCCTTTATCCTGTTTTTTCTATGTCCTTTCAAAGATTCACACTAACAATGAGTTCGTTTTTCAGAGACCCTACAACTATGGTTAATAAAAAATCGGACACATTCCTTTAAGATAATATTTCACATGTATGAAATTTAATTTCAACAATAAGTAATGTAGTGTACAATAAAACTGGAGGGTAAAATTGATCCACAGTATAAAGGTTAGTATGTTAGTACTCTAACCAATTCTGTCAGCAACTTCTATGGAATTTCAATTTATGACTAATTATATGTACATGATAGTAACTCCACCATAGATATGTTTGTGTTTTAATCACTTTTTCTATGTTCAATTATTTGTACCATTTCAATTTCAGTGAGCACACATTCCTTTTTTAATCATTATGAAAATATGGCGATTTTAATATATAATGAAACCTGATGAAATGGCCACATGCACTCAATGCTCATCTCAATAAATGGTCGCTTTTCTCTGGAACCTATTTATTTTCCCATAAAGCCCAAGTAAATAATCCCTCAGTTAAGCGACTACCTTGCACTGCAGTCAGGGGTCAGGCACATTTCATAGATTTTGTTCATATTCAGCATTTATAAGTTAACCTATCACGAATATTGAGGTAAAATTAAAAAAAAAAAAAATTATATTTAGACAATAATGGTGAAGACAAGGCTACATTTACTCATAGCCTTCTGAGCCTAGGACAGCACTTTGTAATAACATACGAACATACCAATGAAAGGAGACTTAAAAAACTATGCAGTTATTAGGTATCATAAATAACGGTCTTGACAGTTCCCAAAACAGTTGGGATTTCTTTCTTTTCTTATACAGTAGGATGAATAGAGTGAATGTTTGCACAGAGGCCTCCATATGCTGATAACAATTTATTGTATATATATTTTTTAAATGTCGTTCTCTTGTAGGTTCATTTTATTCCAACCAGTTCTACTTATTTCCAAAACAAAAAAAAAAAAAAAAAAAAAAAAGTAAGAAGTAATACTGTATAACTTACAAATACGGTTTCACTTTGGGCTTCGATGGCTTCGAGAGCCGCATGTTGGACATGCCTGAGTTAAACTCACCAGTCTCAAAGATGATGAAAATGAAGTGTTGAATGGTCTCCTCTGTAGGAAATCGAACTGAATAAAAACTTTCTTACATTAAAAGTTTATTTAAAGTGGCAAAATAATACTTTTACATCTTTTCATAATTTAAGTATAAAAAGTGGATGTTTGAATTACATTATGAGGCAAATGTAAGAATCTGATCACGATAACTAAAATTTGTACAAAGATCTATCTTGGAACTGGAACCAGCCAAACACATGACCTGCAAGCACACATCATTCAGAAATATTAAAAGATAGGCCTAGTAAAGTTTATAATAAGCATCACACGCAAGAAAAAATAATACTTTACTTTAAGTGGCGTTTCCTGATAAACTGCAGAATAAATGGATGTCGAAGATGATGGAATTTGAGCATAGGTATCTCCTGTATAGTTCAGATTATAGAAGTATGGGGAAGCTCCACCTGCCATAATGCGATCATCATAGAACATAGCTACATGGATACCAGCATCATCCAAGTGAAATGGGGTTGTGACATCCAGTGAACGAAGATGCCACAGTGAGAGTCTTGGCCCACCACCACAGAGCTGAAAGTAAATAATTTTTAAATTTTTGAAAAGGTATATGGGGACAGGGATGGATTGAGGGATATAGATGCGATGTATTAAGAAATCAATAAAAATACACTTGTGCAAGTGAGCGAAAATCAGATGTATTCTACAAACAAGAATAGCGCAAGTATGATGTAAGGCAGCAGTCATCAACATACTGCACTCTCGGGCTAGAGTCTCTTACCCGCAGGTCTCTTACAGCACCAGCGTGCACCTGTGGCTGCTGGTGAGTATGCTGTCTCCCTATCCCTTCTGCACGATGGAGCATATTTTGTTGCACTCCTTGTACTGTACCCATTTCAGCAAATGCTGACGACTACTGATATAAGGTTCTAATGGTGTATAAATTACAAAATTTTAGGTTCTTGCACTATTTGCATGTATTGTGGGTCCCTAATACCATGGCATGGCTTATCCTCATGTTGCGGTTAGAGAAGATGGCCTCCAGATATGGAAAGTAGCTGCAAATATAATGAATAAGCAGTTGCGGACAGCCGATAAGGGGTGGTCCTCCAGCTTGGAGGTTGGGAGAAGGACTAACAACCCATCAAAGTAAAAAAAGAGCTTCTTGTGAAACTCCAACATAAGCCTCAATGGGACTGATTTTTTGGCGCAGATAGGAACATATGGCAGGCTTATGTGAGGGCAGCAATGAACATCCAGATTTTCTAAAAGCCATTTTTAATTAAGTAATCTGCACTGTTTACTCAAAAGTGATCTTCTTGTACTTTTCTTGTGCCAGTTGGATTCTGTTTCAAAATACAAAAATAAAAAACAAGCCTAAGCAGGAAGGAACTGCAGATTTCAGGCTAACAACACAACATGACTGTCTAGCAGCCCACCTCTGTAAAATAGGAACTTACAAATCAGAAATATGCACCATGTGCAAGGAAGAAAACAGCAAAATGGGTAGCCACCTATTACACTGTGAATGGGTAAACAGAAATCTTCAGGATAAAAAATCCACCAATACACTGTACTGGGTCACTAGGCAGCAAATGGACTAAAACCTCGAAATCTGCTATTAGAAGAAGAAGACAAATGAAAACATCTTGAGACAAAGAAATCAGGGCTTAAGAGATAAATACATAAGCCTAAGTAATTATATTTTATAATCAATATCGATTTAATTTTCTATGAAAGTTTGTACCAGAAATAACTGAATCAAGGACGATTAACCATTTTTAATCTGATTTGTTAACAAATAGATATGATACATTATTTAACGAAAAGTGATTTCACATATTTTACTGTGTTCTCAGTTTGTAACTTACCAGCCAATCTTCACTTAGAGAGGCAGCACCAATCCATTTCCCCAGTTCTGGTCTCACAAGCTTGTCACTCAAGTACGGTTGCACAGTGTTTGTATGTGTCTTCTGTTTCATGTCCCAAAGCCTCACAGAACCATCCTCACTTGCAGACACAAGCTGAGAACCACTATATATACGACAAAGTATGAGGCTTCACATTTTCATAATGATTCAATTATGATATTGTTTTTTTAAATACTGTGCAAAAAAACCAAATGACCTGGAAATGTACAAAAACTTGCCCAGACATGTTCAAATATTTTTAACAAGAGCCACAACAAGTCACATTGTCACACAATTGTACCTACATCGATTTCACCTTTCTGATATTCCTACTTGTCTGTTGTGTAATAATCATGATAAAGATCTGGACCACATTCTTTTATACTGTCCATCCACAAACCACAAAAGAAGTAAATTAAAATCATCAGTACCAGTTGTAGAAGACATAGGCAGTATATATTGACTACACCCCAACTCTGACTACTAGCAACAGGCATCTATAATGAACACCAATCAAAATACCCTTCATTTCTCATGGGAAAAAAAAAAAAAAAAAAAAAGAGACTACAGTAGACTATAGTAGACTTTATGTTGTCAGCAAACAGCTGGATACATTAAGAAGATTGATTGATTGGTAGCGAAAGATGTGATGTTATCACAATGACCACTGCACAACAACTGACAAGCACTTCGCACCAAGCCTGATGCCTATTTAATGCTATACCTTTACCCAAAGGATTCTCATTCCGTCATAAATTACGGTTTATTTAACGATGCTCGCAACTTCCGAGATTATATCAGCGTCGTTGGTGTGCCGGAATTTTGCCTGTTGCATTTAAGCACACTTAAATGCCATTGACTTGGGCCGGAATCGAACCCGCAACCTCGGGCACAGAAGGCCAGCGCTATATCAACTGCACCACTCAGGGCAATTCATTCTGTGATTTATCATACTCTGTACGAAGTCTAATTTTATAGCATTTACATAGTGTTACAAATTACAAACACACAAATTACATACGTGGTAGTAATGACATGAAAAAAATTTGACAACACAGCAAGTGTTCAAAGTAGCAGCAGCTAATGCTGCATTCTGATTGATTCAGAAGGCTACCATGTAGCATTCAATTTCTTCATGGGAAGGGGTACCAATGGAAATAACAAACATCAAGTGCATAGTTATAACGGCTTGGATATGATGTGGTCAAGAAATTATAATTGAATGACAAAGAGGAATGTGTTTTACTGTAATTAATTTAATATTATGATTATTACGTTTATAATTATGGTACAATATTTTTAAACACTACACTACCATTTAACAGAAATGTAACATTCTAACGGTATATTTTCATTAATAGGTTAATTACTTACATATTGTGTATGCTGTGAATATAATCATCATGCCCTTCCATAGTTCTTACTAGTTTTCCATCTTCCATACTGAATATATAAATTTTGTTATCACCACAACCTGCATATATGTGTCCATCAGCTTTACAGTATAACATGGAATTAACATCAGGCTTTTCAAGAGCATCCCTGGAAATAAAAGTGATTAAGTACTTTAGGGTAGTTTTAATATTTAAGTGACTTATTTTGTATATATTTGTATTATCAAACTAAGCCTGTTTCAGTTGTAATTTTTTTGGCTAGTAAAGATTAGGCCTATTATTATTATTATTATTATTATTAAAGAAAACTTTTTTCTCAGTATAGGTATCTGTTACAGCAACAGTTATTAAGGCGCAGACTTTATACAAATTTTTGGGCTTATCTGTACAAGTGAATGCTTCAATTTTTTCATAACTAACGAAAAATTCAAGAAATTTATAAATTTTATGTTCTCTATTAATAGGGTTCCCAGATGTCCTGTTATACCCAGAACAGTCTCGTCTTTAGGAATTTTGTCAAGGTGTCCCAACAAAGCCCAACCGGGAAACTAAATGTCCTGTTTTTCACGAAAGAAGCTGAATACGTACAGGTAATTTCTTAAATTCCCACCTCTCTCCAGGCCCTTTTTTTTTTTTTTTGAGAAGAGAGTATATTCTGCCTAAGCTATTTTCTTACAAAGTCAGTTTACAATATTTTCAGAAGTTACATTAAATATTAAAAGAACTGAAGCTCCTAGTTCTGAGGTGATGAAACTTAAATCAAGAGAAAAGTAAGTTTTATGAACAGTGATCTTCTTAAGATGGTGAGGAGCCTAGAAGACCAAGGGTAGGCGATTGAAAACACTTTCAGAAAGGAGGTCAGGAACTTTTACTCTACAGTCTCAGCTGAGTATAATTATAACAGAGTGGACTGTACCAATGCACTGGTTCAGAAAAATGAACTTAAATTCTCTTAAATATGTCAGCGATTTGAACTGAGACAATGTGAGAGAATCCTAAAGTGTGCTAAAGGACACCCTTCCTGCAGCCAAGTCTCTTATCAATTAAGGATAGTGCATCTGAAAACGTTACAGCAAGATGGCAGGAAACTTTTGCATATTTAAGTAAGGAAACCTTGACTTATAATAAGGATATTCAAGTGTTGTTATCCTACCGCTTGAGTTTACTTGGCTCAGATGTTCCCACTGGGAGGATTTTTTCTCATATGAACACTGTGTGGACCAAAGATAAAAAACAGACTTCAAGTAAAAGCCATCAAGTCAATTTTGCTGTTAAAAACATTTTACAAAGAACTTAGTTGTCTGAAATCTTTTGAAATTATATCTTCTGATATTCTCTTGAAAGCTATTAATTCTTCCGAGACATGTTAAGTTAGGTTAGTTTCGGCTTTTCATATGTCGTGTATAAACGAATCTGTGACAGGATAGTTTAGGTTTTCGGTATGTCTTGCATATACGAATCTGTGTTAGGTTAGTTTAGTCTTCTTGTATACCTTGCATATACTAAGTGAAGTAAAATGTGCGTTTTGCATTATATTTTGAAGTGTTCTACCTCTTAATTTCACGTGTTAAATAGGCTAATCACTTTTGGGTTATCTACACAGATCAATTCTTCTCAATGTTACCTATTTTCTAATATGTTTTCAAGTCAAATGACGTCCTATAGGAGTCCTTCACATTCCAATCTACCTTCACTCTAAAAATTAGACACTTTTTTCTTCAAATAAAGCTTCAGTGTCGCGTTCTAAAGAAAACCCGGAGATAGATCTACATCGAAAAATGTGAATGGAATGATGCATTTTGGACGTTAATGTGTTTGAAAAATAACTACAGGCCTACAAACATTCAAACACTAACACCCAATTAATTGAGAGAAAACTGTAGATACTGGACAGTATGTATTACTTTGCAGTAGGAATCTGTATGCTGAATGCAAGTTTTGGATTCTTGCTAGACGTGATAGTCTTCCAGTCCCATCCTGTAATCTCTCCAACCATTCCAATAAGAAGGAATTTTTCTGTAGTAACCATACTGCAGATCTGGACATCTTGTTTGACGGAAAAATGATATTCAGCCTTCCTGCAAGCTGGGGTCAACCCATCGCCAGGACTCAGTATCTTCTGTATGCTGAAAGTAATAAATGAGTTTTTGTCAAGATTATTGGACCTACAATTACATTGGTAGAGTACACAGAAAATAAAAATGTTAAGCAAATGAAACTGCTACGAGTAACACCGGGTAAACTCTATTAGCAATGGGAAGAGTTGAAAGCTTTCAATGATTTCTAGACCGGTTAGGCCTATACATTCATGACATTGAAATCATCTGAAATTGTTATTAAGTTCGATCTCTGGAACCCAGTATTTTATCATGTTTGTATAAAGACGACAAATATTATCCCCACAATAATAAATGCTGCAATATACCTATTCAAATAACTTTGAAAAAGGAAGATAAGCCTATTTAGTTTATGGAAAGACCAAACTACTGATCACACGAATAAACTGTAATAATAAACTTATTGATATATCACATATAAAATTATATTTAATTTCACAGTTGTAGAAGATAAATACAGTAATTAATCGTGTAAAGTAATAATAGTAACGTAACACATTAATCCAATAGAAATTTGAAACAACCGCTATTCAAAACTTTATCTGCGATACTGAAACTATAGGTTGTTACTATGAATTAGTACATTAAAAAATAATGTCATTATTTACTCATAAACAGCAACATCTCCGTAAGTATTTCCAGCAAGAAGATAGTTGCCACATGGCGAAAATGTTTGTGACAGTACAGTATTATACAACAACTTATCCACCATGTTGAACACTAAAATGATTGTAGCGCTCATGGTGAGAGCAATATTTACTAAATGAATTCTCAAGATGGAATCGTTTTGTTTTGAGTGCGTAACGTTTGGCTTTAATTGTGATGGACTTTAGCTATATTGTAATAAAATAGGAATGCGATAAATAGAATCAGAGCATTATATGTGTGCATTCAGGTAAGTGTTTTATGACTGTAAATGTTTCGTTAATTGTTCCTGCTTGTATACAATATTTTTCGGTCGATAGAGTGGTGATCTTGTCTGCATGAAAATACACTAAATCTGGCGTTTATGCAGTATCTCTACCAGCAGGATCAACAATGTTTTGTATTATAATTTGATGACGATTAACCATTTGTAGAATTAGAACATCATATTGGAGCCAGAAAATGCTTTAACAAAGATGAAAGTCCAAGTTAAAATTTGCTGCACAATTTTAATCCGATATAATCCTTATGTTTTGAATCACATAAATCTAATGTAAGTATAAACGTGGTTAAATTACTTTATTTATGTAGTTTTATTACTATTTACAGGTATTGACGTTACTGTAAGAATATATTGCACATTTTCTACAATGTACAACGGAATTGGTTTGCCCACTGCGAGAGGTTCAGGGACAAATGGTTATGTTCAACGTAACTGGGCGTTTGTTCGAAAGAGTAAAGATAAGGTAAATTATAAAACAGAAGAGGAACTTGAAAAATTGGAGGCCACAAGTAACAGACAACCAAATCGTGATATATTAGACCATGAAAGGAAGAGGAAAGTTGAGGTGAAATGCATCGAGCTTGAAGAAATTCTTGAAGACCAAGGGTAAGTGTGCTCTTTTTTTTAGAATGAAACATAATATGTTTCGGCTTTTATCTGTTGTTCATAACTGTGTTGTTCAATATTGCATTATTGCGATGTACCGAAGTAAGTTACATATGGTGGCCTATTTCCGTGTAGGAATTCTACGTTATCATAATATATGATGAAAGATCTGTGGAGCGGAGAAAAATTCTCTCCGGCACCGGGATTGGAATCCGGATTTTCAGCTCTACGTTCTGACGTATTGAGTGCACCTCTGCACATTAGTATTGAACATTGTGCCATGGTCACACATCTGTGATACAGTGCATGAAGTTGGCCACCAAAGGGAAACTAAGATGTGGAGCTTAAACTGAGATGATTCAATCCGGCATCGGAATTGGAATCCGGTGTGGCTTAGTGGATAGAGCGTCAGCATATAGAGCTCAAAACCCGGGTACGAATCCCGGTGTTGGAGGGAATTTTTCTCTGCTCCACAGATCCTTCATCGTGTGATGTTCAAGATCAACTTCTTTAGCATTGATATAAATAGGCCTACCTATGTGTTTATCACACTATCTTATTTTTATTTGCTGTCCATTCGTTAAAAGTTCAAGGCTGCAGTGATTAAAAGCTGCTGTAATTAAGTAGGCTACTGGTATGACACTCGTTGGTAGGAAGAATAGAATGTGAGCAGTATCATGTTCCTTTATTAAAATACTTCTAGTAACAGCTTAAGTCACTATGATCTGAGTGGTGTAGTTAGGCTTGCTATGCTCTTCGTAATTTTATATGATACAATACCTAGTCTATTTGTTTGCAAAGCATACTTTTTATGATCATAGGCTTGCTTAAGTTTTCACAAATTAACAGTGCGCGCCATAGATATTACACTGATAAGACTATAGAGTGGAATAAATGTCTGCCATACGTTTTTCGTCAAGTGGGGTTGTGTAATAGGCCTAAACTTTTTTTTTTCATCTCTAAGCATACTGCATTTTGTAAGTTACTTTAGTTATGGTTAACTTAGGTTAGATATTAGGTCAGTGCTTAATGATCTTTTCATTGTAGCTTAATATTTAAGCCTACATATTGCATATGACTGCTGTAATTCTCATATTTGCGTTTCAACGTTCCATCACAGTCTAGTACATACGATCACGAAACTCAGTACGTAGGGAATATGCATCCAATGACAGTTGAACTTTAGTTGCTGGCTACTAGGATCGCTACTGTCGCACAGTCTATTGTTCCTAGTACTCTCAGTTGCTAATCGCTTGGAGTATTGTATCACATAAATGCAAAAAAATCGCCTTAAGTTTCGTGACTATGTGGACTGTGGTTCCATGTCACTTATTCTGCGCATCAGAAATCAAATACACGTCAGGAGGTAAAATCGTATTTTAGCGTCCCTAACTAGCCTATCTAAGATGCAGAGACTCATTCACTTGTTCCCCATGATCTAATCAACCGTGACATTTCATTTTAGTGTGCAAATGAAATTGATGTGGAGAGCTCTTCCAACTGTATTGTACGATTTATTATGAATTTATATATTTTCTTACTTGAAAAAGAGATGTGGTGAAAGTATGAAAGCACAGTGTGTTGTGAGATCTTGGGTCGATAGCAGACATGTGTGTCACTTGTGTTTTAGCAGGAGTAGAGTTAGTGAATTCATCAATTGTTCACGTGAAACATATTATAGCCCAGATATAACAGCAAGTTGTTCGGAGGCTGTGGAAATAGGAGGGGAACTCATTACTGAAGTATAAGCTATTTAACCCCAAATCCTATGGAGGCACTTAACTTCAAAGTTGTGTAAAAGGGAGACTATTATAATGAAGGAAAGTCTCTCTGCACTAAGACGAGTGATAGTCTGCTGTTAGAGAAAATATTTCAGTTGACAGTAGCCCCTGGGCCTGATCATTGACATATCTTTCACTGGGTGTTGTGTAGCTAAGGGTACGGTATGCTGCTGTTACAAGTGAGAGTTCGTTCTAACAACATAACTATTGTTGCTAGTGCATACACTCTGCTCTTCGAAATATGGAGTGACTTCCCTATCTTATTGTATAATTTAAGAATGCAAGATCCTTTCTCTTTTATTTATCATTTTTAATACAGTGAATAATGGTTAATTTGATGTTGCCTAATTTGAACTGGTCATTATTCCCCTTATAATGTTTATTTAAATCAGTGTTATATAATTTATTAGAATTTTCAAAAGTAACATTTGGGTAATTCTGTATGGAATTTTGATAGCTAATAAAGACAAAATGTTCCACACCGTAACTGCGTAGACTAAAGTGTCATGCTCTAGATTAATGATACAGAATGAGTGCCAGTTAGTGTCCTGATGAGAGAAGAAATTTAATATTCTCATGAAATTTCAGCCAATGTGTGGGACCATTGCCCACCCAGCATCATGATGAATTTGGGGAGTACAGTAAGTAGTGAAATTCGGTTTTGCAATCTAGCTGTAGCACCTGGGGAACCATCGTGGATCCACACGTTACCTTCTTACTGTTGGATGATTGTTTATCTGTGCTGAGGGATGTGGACATGAGACCAACAGTAGGCCAGTAATAGGCCTTGGCCCACCATGAGCTGTTGCACAATGATTTTGATATTATTTTATTTGTAGGCCCTATATCAAAAGTAAATGGGCAGTTAGAAGCTTATCTTACAATTGGTCAAGAATTTAACTCCCTAGAACTGAGCATGCAAAAGAGGAACTGATCATATATGGTAATGCCTATGGACAGATTTGTGAAGCAAGCTTATGCATGGAATTCCTATCTTTAAGAATTTAACTTATTCCTTATTTTAATGATTGGTAGATAACATGAAGTCCCGCCCCGTGTCGTCGTGGTCTAAGGCATCCTGCTTAGTACTCATGTTACGGAATGCATGCTGGTTTGAGTCAGGAAGCAAGAAATTTTCTCTTGAAATTTCGACCAGTGTATGGGACCGGTGCCCACCGAGCATCATGATGCACTTGAGGAGCTGCGATAGGTAGTGAAATCCGGTTACGAAAGCCACCTATAACTGCTGGGAGATCATCGTGCTAACCACACGATACCTCCATTCTGGTTGAATGATCATCTACCTCTGCTTCGACATGTGGACGTGAGGCCAGCAGCCGGCTGGTTGCTCATTGTCCTTCGTGGGCTATTGTCCTTCAGATTTATATTATTATTATTATTATTATTATTATTATTATTATTATTATTGTTAATATTAGATAACATGAAAGAAATACGATGGTGCATCCCTGATGTTTACAGGAATACTTTAAGTATAACTGTTACGCCCCTTTTATTTCCAGTTCCTTATCAATACATTAAATAGCTAGCTTAGTGGAAAAATACAAATTACGAACTTCGTCAAATGGGTAGTTTGAATTGTATAAGGTGCTGTGTATCTCAGTATTCTCAGTCCAACTTGGGTTGTGTGCTGGACTTATTGTTACTGGTTGTTTCCTAGTACCGGTATGTGAAAATCAAACTACATCGCACACGTGGGCATATTCTGAAGTCAGTCCGAGGCGTCCAATCATTGTAACAAGGGTGGGGGGGGGGGAGTGTGTGTGTGCGTGCGTGTGCTTTTGACCATAATGCTCCATTGCTTTTCAGTGCAATCCTACATGCTGTAATTTTCAATTTGTGTGCTGTTTCATTTTCTACTATTCCTATGTGACCTCTGACCCACATGAAGTGTACTGTCCATTGTTGTTTCTTGAGATCTCTTATTTGTTGCAAGATGTCTTCTATTAGTTTGGAATGTTTATGCTGGTTCTTAAGTAAGTTCAGTGTTATCTGGCTGTCCGTGTATACTATTGCTCTTTTCTCTGAATCCTGGATATCTGTAATGTTTCTTAGTTGCTCGAGGGCTTTAAGGATAGCAATTTGTTCTGCCTGATTGTTTGAACATTTGGAACCAAGTTCGAATTTTACTATTAGAATTATATTCCCATTCTGAAAGATAGCTGCTGCTGCTGCTCCTACCTTGCCATTGGTTTTGCTGCCATTGGTGTAAACAATGACCGGGTACACTACATTGTCTTCTGTTACATGTATACTGACTGTGTGTATGTGTGTGTGTGTGTGTGTGTGTGTGTGTGTGTGCGCGCGCGCGCTTCCCGGTCTTGTCATTTTGCGATATTTCTTTTTATTTAATAGGAAATGGACTTCGTTTGTAGAAAAAATTGCGACATTGCAGTAAATTCTGTAGCACTTGCACTGCTTCTCCACAGCAATGAGGGGAAAAGATATAAACAAACACTGCACGCTGTGCTGGGCAAAAGACTGCACCCTGCAGTACTTGGGGTGAAGCATGCACCTACATTTCGGTAACAGCATTGCCAAACATTCATTATTTAGATTTATTGAAGTAAAGTTTTAAACCGCAAACATGAGGGAAATATTATGTGAAATATTTGTTGGCACTGAGAACTGTATGTAAAGACGTTTATGAAATATGTATTTTTAAATGTGTTTATGAGATAATGGGATCAAAAATTATAGTGTAAAATAATTATTTCTGGAAAATCTAAGCGTAAAGGAATGAAGTGGTAGAGGAATTTTCCATTCATCGGCCTACATGCTTAGGATTCGTCCGTTGAAAGGACTGTCATTGAACATCTTCCATCCTGGATGTTTACATACATATAGAGCAACACTGATCAAAATCAAAGACTACTTGCAGAAAGATTTCCTGGTGTGAATGATCCAGTTCGTGAAACAGTCTGTTGTTATGTACATTTTGTGAGACTGGAAGCAGTACCAATTCTGTTGTTATGTACATTTTGTGAGACTGGAAGCAGTACCAATAAGAAGTGCAGGAAGATAAGGGTTTTTATGAAATTGGACTACATTAGCTACCTTTAATAATGCAGTAATCAACTTGCCCAAGAAACGGCAATTTCTTCTCAGTATTTGGTACATAGAGCTACAAAGTTGCTGAAAATTAAACCATACAAAATGAGTGTGTCACGAAGTACAAGTGGGCGATCCTGCACAACCAGCATGCAGGCCATGCAACACATGGCAAACCATTTCCTGCACACTCAGCAGTCTGGTTCAATCTCTGTGTAGGAGTGGTTGTGTTGACATTAGATTGTGTGTTATTCTTCTGACAAATCAAACTATGTATAACAACCCAGAATTAGGCTGAATTTCAGTTAATTATCATACATGAGTTGTAAATAAAGTAGTGGCAACACTGCCGGGAATGAGTCATGCACATTCGGATGTGATACGAGACAACTGATGATCATCGTAGTTGGAGATATTGTCGATGTATTGAACGATAAAACTGGTTGCTATGACAGATGATGATATTGTGCGTGGTTAAATGTAGAACACTATTTTTAATGGCTCTAAAGCATGTTTACTGAATTTGAGCAGCAATTGTGGATAAAAATCAAGGTAGCCTATGGTAGAAATGTACATCAATGTCATCAAGAGTTACCTGAAGCTTGTGGCAATGATGCAGTACCGTATTGGACAGTTGCAATATGGGTCTCTGCATTTCATATGGGTCGGAATGAGATGGCACAAGTGGCTCACACAGGTCGCCCATCCATTTGTGACAAACAAGTGGAGTTAGTGTGAGGTGTCTTTGCTGTTGACCATTGCTGGACTGTACGAGAATTATCCATCGAAATTGGACTCAGTCATCAAACTTTGTGGCACATCCTGAAGGGGTGAAAGTCATGCTGATACTGGCATACGACAGTGAAGGTGTTATCATTACCTAGAGACCAAAATGTCAATGCAGCGTACAATCAATATTTTCTCGAACACAACTTACGTCCAGCTATGCGGTGCAAACTTCCACATTTCCTTTCATCTTGCATGCTAGTTATATCGCAGGAGCAGTGGCTGAATTGCTACAGAAATGGGATTGAGATGTATTGGAACATCTTCCATATTCCCCTCACATGAGTCCTTGTGACTACCACTTGTTTCCACGGTTGATAGAACCACTTAGAGACAAGAGGTTTCCAGATATTACATCAGTGCTTCATGCAGTAGGGCAGTCTATCAGAGAGATCAACAGAAACAACAGTTACCAAGGATTTAGCAAAAGATACAGGAACACGCTGGTGATTATATTGAAGGGATGTAAATGTATTTTCCATGTAAGTTCAGTAATAAGTTCGTACTGTTCATGTTGCCACTACTTTATTTATAACCCTTGTAAAAAGAACACTTACGTGATCAGGTATGATAAATGGGATACCAGTTTTTTAAATATTATTTCCAATGTTCCTGTCAGTAGATGAAACAAACCAGTAAATAAATAGTTTCGTAATCAGTGATATAATAAAACGCATACTTTTCCTATACAATTTCTGAAGTTCTATTAGATTGGAAAGCTTATAGCCTATGATATATGATATGATATGATATATGATATGATATGATATGATATGATATGATATGATATGATATGATATGATATGATATGATATGATATATAATATAATATGATATATGATATGATATATGACATGACATGATATGATATGATATAATATGATATGATATGATATGATATGATATGATATGATGTGTGTATACAGTAGCGTGCAAATTAATCCAAACAATGTAATTACTTATACAAAAACACTCAAACGGGATAAAAAAAAGGATCTAAGACATACCTCAGTAATCTATGTGGCCTGCCTTGTTCCTAATAACAGCTCTGAAACGATTTGACATGGATTCCACTAATTTCCCACAAATATTCTTCATTTCTTCATCGCGAAACCATACACCAATGAGGGCAGAAATCATCTTCTCCTTTGTAGAACAATCCATTTTTTGCATTCTTCTTTTGCAAATTGACCACAATTTCTCAATGGGGTTGATGTCGGGTGAGTTGCCTGGCCAGGGGAGTACCTGAATATTCTTCTTGTTGAAGAATTCTGTAGTTTTTCGAGACATATGGTATGGTGCCAGGTCTTGTTGGAACACACCTCTGCCATCCGGAAATGATTTTTGCAGCTGGGGTACGATTCTGGTTTCCAATAAGTGAATATATTTGTGAGAATTCATCATTCCCTTGATAGGTATTAATGCTCCAGGCCCTTCATGTGTAAAACAACCCCAAAACATTACTTTAGGGGGGTATTTGGGTGCTTGTTGGAGATGAGCTGCTGTTACTTTTTCGGATCCTTTCCGTACGTAAGAAACACGGTGGCCGTGGACCTCGAAATAAGACTCATCGGAAAAAAGTACATTCTTCCAGTCATTCACTGTCCAGTGTTGATGTAATTTTGTCCACATTAAGCATTTTTTGCACATAACAGGGGTTAGCAGTTGCTTCTTAATAGGCTTACGAGCCCTTCGTCCAGCTTCCAAAAGCCTATGCTGCACTGTTGTGACATGAATATTCGCCCCATTGGTAGCCATTAACTCGCGGGTTAAGTCGACAGCAGTTAGTCTAGGATTTAATTTACTTTTCCTGACAAACGATCATCTGCAGGTGAAGTCTTCCTTTTCCGGCCACAGTTTCCTTTTTTCTGGGGTGTGATGGATCCAGTCCCCCTGTATTGTTTTATGATTGTTTTATGATCGAATTAACAGTAGCCAAACCGATGTGACATTCTGCAGCAATTTGCCTCTGTGTCATAGAAGAATGCTCTGCTAATGTTATAATTTTAGACCGTTTTCTTGGAGTTGTATCCATTTGTGAAGACGACAGAATGTAACAGGATTGCAGTACACAACTGAAATGCCTATAAGTACAAAACGACAGGCAAAATGTCACATATTATAAAAAAAATAATGACAGACCTTCAACAATGGAATTACACGTACTACAGATGTCAATTAAAGCGGTATGAGCAGCTGTGAGGCCAACAATGACAGAAAATGTAAAAATATGTCGTTTTCGGATTAATTTGCACGCTACTGTATATATATATATATATATTTATTTATTTATTTATTTCTCAACATATTCAGTCCTGCTGGCCCTTCACATTTCTGTATTCGGGCTAGCATTCCCTTACTTGCACTATTTACAACTTTAAACACAGATGTATTTTGACACTTGAAGCCTGTTCTTACTATGTTTTTCATGTCCCTTCACTTTCACTTGACCATCCTTCTGATTTATCCACTTAATTTTTACTTCTCTTCTCTTATTCCCAGTTCACTTAAAAACCACTTGTACCTTAAACTTCATTCCCTACTTTCTCATAACTAACTTAATACTTTCTTCTTGTAAATAACAATACATATAACTTATTTAATATATAAGACCTAACCCTTGTTGACTATTTCACTAAAAACTTAACCTATTATTATATTCACTGTCTAAACACTTCTTACACAACACATTAGCGCTTGTACCCTAGCAACATTGGTTTCACTTTATTTATAACACTATTTAACACAACAGTTCACTTCCATTTATCCATTACATAACTAAACCCGCTATTATTTCAACCCACTGATACACCATTTCCTCAGATTATAGACAGTGTTTTTCTCCACTATTGCCCCCTCTTTTCGCACTCCTGGCATGCTTTACACTCTCAATACTTCCTTTCTATTCTCCTCACTTATTTCACTTCCTT
Source organism: Periplaneta americana (assembly GCF_040183065.1). NCBI lineage: Eukaryota > Metazoa > Arthropoda > Insecta > Blattodea > Blattidae > Periplaneta > Periplaneta americana. Next base: position 73,490,636 of record NC_091133.1, on the reverse strand, counting down.
GTTCACCAGTATCTTCCTTCGTCGGTTCAGCATTCTTCTTTCACCCCTTCTGCCTTTTAACTCCAAGGTCTCCAACTCTGTTGCCATCTGATATTTTGATTGTTTCGTTGGCTTGGCCTTGGGGTGACGTCATTATTAGTCGTCTGCTTGGTGGTGCAGCCACTGCCTTAGGGTTCACTGCCTGAATGGAATTAGCTGACGATGAATTCTTTCGACATTCTTCCCTCGAAATCTCCTGAGTCACTGTCTTCATGTCTTCTACAACTTTACCTTTTCTATTCCTTCTACCATTATTAACAATCCTTCTAACACTCTCCATTTTTCGACGCATTTAACTTTTCTAAACAAAATTCAACATCAAATAACTCCCTGTTAATTTTCAATTTGTCTTTAATTAATTTTTCATTTTAGATACAATTTTAAGTGTGTGGTGAAAAATAAAGGATTACTGGGGACACTAAAAAGGAGGGTTATAGAAATCACTCATAAAATATGATGCACTGGGCTAAGCAAGGTGGCTCAGTGGTAAAACACAAGATTATGTTCTAGGTATAAATTGCGGTGCTGGCCAATCTGATCGAGGTTTGTAATTTTTTCTTTGATCATTAAATAACTAGGAATCCAGTATTAAAGGTAAATGCTGGATTGTTTCCCATTTTCAGTATAAAAGATACAAACGGTGTTCTGCAAAATTTCAATACCTACTGTCTGTACAGACTCAGAAACAAAATTCAGGTGGCCCAAACTTTGTTTCTGCGTCTGTACATGGTGGACTGATCGATAGATGACAGTAATTCAGTGTAACAACAATATTGTATTGCTCCAAACAGTCGACAGTCGTAAAATAACCTTTAAGTTAAAGTGACTAAATAAAACTACTACTAAAAATGTATTGGATGTGAAAAGTTGAATGTTGTACAATAAGCATGCTTCCAGGTAAAGATTATATTTATTCCTGTTTTTATAATGTTGGGGAAAGTGTGACCGTAATACTTGGGAGTATTTGTGATCCATATACAGTATTACTGTACCAGGTACTTAATAATACTGTTAAATGAAGTCCTACCCAAATTACAAAGATGTCTCATTTTTTGTAATTATTCTTCATTGAACAGTTTTTACATTTTCGATTGTCTTTGTGTTCATATTGTTTAATTTTGTTTTATGCACACATACACTCTGCCATTCAATAAATAAGGAGACAAATTAGAATAATTTAGTACGTTTTTATTTTATAAACGTGTAACTTTCGTCACCTTTCATAATATACCCCCCCCCCCCCCCACACTTATCATCTCATGTTTTTCCTATCGTTTTGCAAACTTCCTAATTCCTTTGTTTTCTTTGTGCTCCCACATATTCCATGCAGTTACCGCAACTACTTTTTCTTCAAACAGAGGCTATTTTATTGCGCAACTTATCAGATAGATGACTTTTTTTTCTTTGTGATTTTTACTATTCTCGCATTTGCCTGAAGAGGCTTGGAAAACTTAGGCCAGGATAGCCAGTCATTGGGATCAAACCTTAGGCCTTCCAAATGCAAGGCAGGCGTGCTAACCACGGCATCATCATGATCTGTTTCCTAATTCATGCAAAGAATAAATATTTATTTTGATCTTGTAGCTAGTTTTATACTTTTATTTTCGCTTGATCATCATCATTGAATTGTATTCCCCTGTGAGTGTCTTGCGTGAAACTGATGTGCGAGATCTAGTTGTAAGGGAGATATGACAGAATATCTGAACCTAGTTGTCCAGTGCTTTCGACTGTGGTATGGGCAGAGTAAGGACGAGGATTATTCTGAAGAACTTCTTCCTTCTTTGAATTCCATAATGTTTTTGAATTAGTATGTCTTCACGTTTTTATTCGCAAGTTAGTGTAATACTTACTATTTACAACAATCACCTTCAGATAACATGATTCTGGGCAGTGGGCAAAGAAGAGAAGGTTATGTGGTGTAGAAATAGTAGGAACCACTGGAAGTACAGTGTTAGCTGGTCTGGGAGCATTGTGTACTAATAGTAATCCCTAATCAGTATCTAATAAATATCATTTCATTGTATCTGATAATTTTAATTCTAGTTAATACAACTGTGACAGAAATGAGTGCAGGATGTTTCAAACTAAGATTACCTACAGTTTTTCACGAACTCTACCGTCTGAGCCATCTTGTTCGGTTGTGCATCATTGTTTATGTAAATGTGGTACATAAATGAAGGGCTCGGTGCAATAAGGTGCTAACCCTCACTTTTGTGAAAATTGAGATTTATATACAAACATACGTGGAATAATATTGTGCACTTTCTGTCAAAAGATGGCTCTGATATGAGTATAAATTTCGCAGCAGTAAATGCATATCCTTTTTCTAACCAATGTTAAGAGTTATTTGTTTTGAGCAATAAGGCGCCAACCTATTCCAAGTTGGAAGGAAAAAGTAGCCAAATGAACAGATTCTAAAAAAATAAGTTAATTGAAACGATGAGGTGAGTAACTACACTGATGATAGCATCGACGACCCAGATTATATTATATCAGACTGGAAATGAAGGCACATCGGAAGAGATAAGGATTAATTTAATTTCTCATTATTAAAATAGTATTGAGCGATGACACCTTCTTGGCCGGGCAACTATGGTATCAACTATACAGTGCTCCACCACATTTCAGACTTCCAGTACGCCAATGGTTAGATCACCATTTTCGAGGTAGATGGATTGAAAGGGGTGGTCCCATTGCCTGGACAGCCAGTTCCCAGACCTAACACCATTGGACTTCTTTCTCTGGGGCTTCATGAAGGAGAAAATGTACCAAACGGAGATAGCAAGCAGGGAAGAGCTCGTTGCAAAGATTAACACAACTGCAATGGAGATACACCAGCACGGATTGGATAATGTGCAGCGAGAGGTCAGACGGCGTGCTGAAGCATGTGTTCATGCGAAACGGGGACATTTTGAGCATCTGCTCTAGACTACTGACAATTAGCCTACCTTCTCTCAAGCAGACAGGTCCATTAGGTGTGGAATCAAATGGGGATAGATACGGTACGTGATATTCGTGAAACTCGGAAACGGGGATGAATATTGAAAAAATATATTAGGATTTTTGTTGCAAATAGGGTCCTGAATCACCTCCTTAAGGCTTGACCTGACCTTTTGATACACTCTGTATAATCTTAAATGCTAATACAAAAAAAGAAGTTTACAGTAACGAAGATGCATCAGTTGGACTTAAAAAATTTTCGCCCATTGACTGATTCAATAGTGAAGAAAATAGTTTCAGATTCAAAGAAACCTCTCCAATTTTCAAATGCCTCTTTGTTTAAGATTGACTCAGCTTTACCAGGCATTTTAGAGGTTGGTTACACTTACTAACATGAACTGTCATTACATTCAGTACACTCTCAAGAAATGGGGTCGTCATAGTTCAACAATTTCAATTTGTGATTTACAGCCTAAATATTCAACACAACTTCCTATAGAGAGTCGAAAATTAGCAGATGTAATGTTACTTCTGGAATAGATCCCACCAGTACATCATGTTTTCTATAGGAATCTCTTTACTCACAGTGCTACAGGTGAAGAACATTAACCTGAAAATGTGGATATACTTGAAGATATATATAGTGCATGGTAAAATTGAATTGTTGTAATGCCATTTAAATTTCGGCCAGTGTATGGGACCAGTGCCCACCCAGCATCGGGATGCACAAGGGAGCTGTGATAGGTAGCGATATCTGATTACGAAAGCCGCTATAACGGCTGGGGGGATCACCGTGCTAACGACACGATACCTGCATCCTGGTTGGATGATCGTCCACCTCTGCTTCGGCATGTGGACGTGAGGTAGCAGCTGGCTGGACGATCATGGTCCTTCATGGACTGTCGTGCCTCGTATTATTATTATTATTATTATTATTATTATTATTATTATTGTTATTATTATTGTTGTTGTAAGCTAATCTTTTTGTAAACCCAGAATGTCCAAGTGTAGAGAACAAATTCAGATATTATTCATTATAATTCTAATTTAGTTAGGTTGTATAAATGTTCAGAATAAATTTATGTTTGTAATTCATTCGTAATCCCTCTCAAAGCAGTGTCCAACCATCTGGTGCAATAAGGTGCTAACCAACATAGACATCCTCGATTATCAAATATGCCTGTAATAAAGGTCTTCCAAATTCGGTAAAATGTTTCAAAATTACATAAATGTAACTTAAGAGTCACAGCTTCACATTGAAAGCAGTTTCAGCATTTAAATTTCAATATTTGGAATTATGCCTTTTTCTAAACTTTAAAATGCTCATATCTCAGAAGTAACTACATGTGGGTTAACACCTTATTGCACCGAGCCCTTCAAATATTATTTTAAGAAACACAGGAAACGAATATGGGTAAATTATGGGCGCAGGAACGCCATTTCGTGACACTTTTTAAAGTAACTCAGCTCTGTGGTAATATTCTATTTTGGTCCAGTAAAAATACCCATCTTTACGACAAAACTCTTAAAAATACTATTGTGTTCTGTGGACAAAAAGGAACTAAAGTGTATAAAATTAGAGTATTTTATATGGACCAAATAATGTTTAAATAATCAAGTTATACAACATTTCTGTAAAATATCAAATTTTCTTTGCGTAAGGATCTATTTTAATCTTGCCTCAGTCCTCATATAACATTACGTCCATCTAGAGAAACTACACTTTCAAATAGTGAAGGAATTATCGAAATCGATTACTTCATAGAAAAACACAAACATTCTCTGTATATTAATATTGATAAACATTTATATATTTATATGTTTCCATCATAGAATACAAATATATCCATATAAAAACAGTGTTAAATGAACAATATTCTCTGTTGTGTGAAGGGCCGCCTTAAATAGACGGAGTCATTTGTTTCCATTTCATTATAGCCTATTAGTCTGAGGCGGCAGTGATAAAACATATTGTTGTTTTAAAACTCGTGTATCTCGTTAAATATCGTCCTATCAAAATTTTGCAAAAGTTATCGGAAATCGTTTTTAAAAAAACTTTTGTTATGTAACATTTTCCATGAAAATCGATAATGAGCGAAATGTTTCGATTTATTTAATTCAGGTCCTCTTATAACCCCCTTCTAAATAAAGTGTTTTGAATGCCATATAGCCTAAAATCTAAGTTAGAACGAACAATTTATATTCTAATTTTCATATAAATCAGTTCAACCATTATCGCGTAAAAAGGTAACAAACATCCAGACAGACATACAAAAAAAAAAAATGCTATTTTCGGTCTCTGGATGGTTAATTATACATGTTAACACCAATTATTTTTGGAAAAGCGGAAATTACCAGAAAAATTAAGATCACTAGTTTTGAAAATACTAAATGCTATGTGTCGCAACACTGCAAAGAGTAGCAGTGTTACTTGAGATCATTCCTTCGCAGTGAGGGTGAGTAGCTCCACTCCACAAGACTTGCGAGAGGAGAATGTAAACAGAAGTCTTATCAGATACGTATGGTTGATTAAATGTTCATTAATTTATATTATAGTGAAAATTGTCCTGAACAAATTTGCTGAAAATTAGGAGGGTTAGAGTCACTTTTCATCAACACACATCAATGTAGTGTAAAGATGTTTGGCATTGTAGAGCGATCATTATTAATTCATGTTAAAGGCTTATTTTCTTATTCCTGAGAACTAACCGTCTATTAACTTAATATTTAGAGTAACAAAAAAATTAGTGTTACGAAAGTGAAACAAACTTTTATTCTTTTCTGAACATAAAATACAAAATACATGCAATAATAATAATAATAATAATAAGTGTTGAATTATACAATACATATTTGGAAGGGGACCATCGCTTGGTAAAGAGGGGCTGAGGACATAAAGATTTTGTATTTTGCTATGTTATGTCCAAAGATTGTAATACTAAGTTAACATCATCAAGATTAAGACGAATCAGAGAACCTTATGTTCTGTAACAATTCGGCTGTGATGTTGAAGTCTTCCATATTATTGGGCTGAGTGCCCTGCTGTCTTACTTCTTAGTCGAGTTAATAAGCAATTCAAGATCGCAGCACAGGGGCACAGTCTAAGGGTTAAACATTGATTCATTCATATATTATAACTACTACATAATTCACCTTTTTGTTCGAGATGTAAATGTGCCTCTTAGATTTATTTTATTACTACAGACGTGGACAGATTATTAGCAAAATTGAAGTTTTTTATTATATATTTTTACAAAATATGATTCTTCAATTCAGAGTGCAGTTGACATTTTTGCGTATTTCCAAATTATTAGCAAAATTGAAGATTTGTATTGTATATTTTTAGAAAATTTGACTCTTCAATTTGGACTACATTTGATATTTTTGCATATTTACAAATTATTAGCAAAACTGAAGATTTTTACTATATATATTTTTACCAAATTCGACTCTTCAATTTGGACTACAGTTCACATTTAGGATATTTCCAAATAATTAGCAAAACTGAAGATTTTTATTTTATATTTTGACAAAATTTGACTCTTCAATTTAGACTGCAGTTGACATTTTTGCATATTTACAAATTTTTAGCAAAATTAAAGATTTTTATTATATATTCTTACAAAAGATTTTTATTATATATTCTTACAAAAATTGGCTCTTCAATTTAAACTACAGTTGACATTTTTGCATTTTTCTGTCAACTATAATGATAGAAATATGAAAAATTGTCAACTGTAGTGTAAATTGAAAAGTCAAATTTTGTAAACAGAATTATCATAAAAATCGTCAATTTTGTTAATAATTTGTCCACGTCTGTAGTTTATAGAAACCAATCTGGTTATTTAACCCCCTAAATTATTTTTCCCAGTAATAACAATAATAATAATTTTATTTTGCATATGACAGAGGAACGAGTGATTTTAAGCAGTCTCTCACAGCACTGTGTGCATAATATTCTGTTGCCGTTTAGCCATCATGGAAAGGTGGAGCGATGTACAACGTGCTTTTGCAATTAAAAGCCTTTACAAGAACATTGTTTTGAGGCTAGTAGGCGTGAATTTCGTCTTTTTAATTTATAGTGCCATGATCCCGTCCCATTTGCTCATGCGACTTACATTTTCATCCATACAAAATTCAGGTAGTACATCAAACAAATTAAACATCGCGATATTCTCAACCGAAGACTGTTTTATGATGAGATTTTAAATTGCATGGGTGAAGATAAAAACTTTATTGACACTTTGGGCATGTCTGACGAAGCACATTTCGAGCTCAATTCTATATTAATTTGTACATATTTGCATTTTGGACTAGGCATATATAATATGAATTACACACATTTATTTATATATTTTGTATGGTGATTTACAGTTTTGTTTTCACGCAGTAATTTTATCTGAATCCACTAGTCCACTGATTGTTAAATGCATGTAATCTATTATTAACTTAAAAAGCCCAGTCTGTGAAATGAAATAATTTAGAACAAAATATTTTTTTGTATAATATTTGCTACACCGTACTACTCATCAAAAAATATTTATACGTAATTTGAAATATATTGTTGTTAGTGTAAGCTGATAAGCACCAGCAAGATTTGTAGTTGCGTTCAGTTAGGTAGATTAATACCACAATAAAATGATGTATTGTAGGTGGTTTATTGAGTTTGCGAGATTGTGATAGCAGGAACAGGTTAATGTTGCAGCAGCTCAGTGTGCTTATCAGTACATTCACCATAGTAGCAGCGTGCATGGTTGGCAAGCTAGCATAGTCCCATAACATTGTTAGTTGCGTTTACTTGTGTGCTGTGTGAACGTGCATGCTCCAGAGATGAAGTTCAGTTTGAAAAATCCAGCAATTTCTTCTGAAGATGCAGATGTGAAAAAGCCTAAACGTTCCACTATGTCTAAGAAGGAAGCAATCTGGAACGAAAATGCCTTATTCTACAAGTTGTTTTGCACCAAAAAAGGGTTCGTTATCAAGTATTGCCTTGCATACCAAACTAGTGATAACTATTGTGTGTAAGAGTATAAAAGGGAAGAGAATTCTTCTTTTTCTTTATAATCTGTATGGATTTCATCTGTTTTCAGTACACTTCATTTTATAAGTATTTTTAATTCATTATGTGTTTAGTGCAGCAGTTCGTCATTGTGCTGGTCATAGATAAATCTACTGTATGAAATAAGTAATTATATTTGAATTGTGTTAGAAAGTGTAATTACTGTATTTACATACAGCTTTAAATTTAAAATGTACGGGTAATTAATTTCGTGTTCATACGTAATTTATAGCTAAACAATATTTCAATAACGGGATTGAGATTAATGTTAATTTGTACCAATGAGATATTTTCAACTTTGAATTGAATTATATTAATTCTGTACTAAATCGTCTAATTCCACTTCATGTTTATAGAATATGCCACAGCATCAAGTCCGTATTTACGCGTAGACCACATGGGCCCGGGCTCAGGGTAACAAATTCGTAGGGGATGCAAAATTTTGAGAGAAAAATCGAGCTGAAAATAAATTTCCATATGCTATTACCCCTAGTTTAAAATAGATAGTAGCATAATGTTAAATTGGTGTTGCAGGTTACCTTTTTGCACTAAGATTTGCGTAGGTTAGTTGGTGGGGGCGCAAAATTTTGTTGGGTCCATGGACGTAGCACTACCTAAATACGGGGCTGCACACCTTACTAAAATTGTATTATAAAATCATATGAAAACCGTATTACGGGTATCTTTTTGTTGAAATTAAATATAAGGTGAGATAACTCGAAAACTACTAAGAATATTATTTCAATTGAGGGGCTCAGAAGCAAAGGGGTACAAGTGACATTTATAAAAAAATTAGTTAAATGCATCCAGCGTAATCTAAAGCATAAAAAAATGAGTGGCAAAGGGATATACAGTATCTTTTAACGACATCACACATTACAATTTAAAATTAAAACTTCACACGAAATTTACGAAAGCTTAAACATTTTTAAACATAATTTCACAAAAGTAACTAAAGTGCACTTATAGCCTACTCCTTTGCTTCTGACCCCTCAATTGTGATTCAACTTGTAGTATGATAAGTTAATAATAAGAATGATTTTATGCGTTATATTCATTTCATGAAACTAGTAATATATTTATTTAAGTACCTATTCAATATAATGCCCAAAATTCTGCTGCATTAATATTGAATTGGGTTAAACAAGGTCCGTCTATGCTTCATAGATACGATACGAATAAAACAAATGAAGGTTGGACAAAAATAAGCAGATGTTTAAGGTTACCTCCTGAATTGCGAATTACATAAATAACTAATTAAAATAAAGCATTAACGGAAACACAGTATGGTCATTAAATTTGATTTATCTTCAGATTTTATCTTATACAAATCACAAAATTGATACTGACATTGCAATTATTGCAGGAGCTCATTATTTACAATATTCTGATCCAATTCAGGATTTAATTGTATTTCTTTCTTTATATCAACGCTTTTTACAATTTCAACTACGTTCATCTTAGCGACTACTGCCTCATTAGTACTAGAATTTTCACCTCCTCTGTAAAGAACCTTTCGGGCCACCTCTTTTTGTTCCGTAAATATCACCAATATAGCTTTTAACATCGAATACTCACACCATAATCTTGCGGGGGAGTCTAATCTTGTAGACTTCTCTATTATGCCAACAACGAACTTAATGTTAGTATTCTTTTTAGAATACCATTCTTTGAAGCACTTATAAGCATTCTCATATCTTTTCTTTGACTTTTCTGGAATATAAATTGACAAGCTGCATTATACATGAAAGACATTCAGTAATAATTATAACCCTTATTTAACTCAGCTTATAAAACATTAAACCGTTTAATTAGATCAAATGAGCGAATTTTCACTCAGATCTTTTGTAAACTTTGGTTTAAAACAGTTTTAATTAGATTACATAGATTACTGTCTTCGTCGTAATAAGGAAGACATAATAACATAGTACACTATATTAGAGATTAGATAACATACCTACTGTAACCGCATACTGTCAACTACTGTAAAGTAAGATCTATCTTAAAAATCAATAAGAAATAATATATGGACACAATAAGCATTATTAAGTGTGAGTATCCTGATTTCGAATCTCGAACTTCAACTTTCAAGTGATCGCGCTTACACGATTCCTCTGGAATAAGCTGTGCACATTGACATGAATGTCAGGTCACATTTTCTAGCGACTTCATTACACAGCATTCCTACAACGCTAATTTTTTTATATCTCTGAAGGTTAAACTTCATACTCAAATGTGACAAGAATATTTTCCACTCAATTTTTGGGCAAGGGATAACGTTGTTGAATTCTTGCGCGAATTACGGAGCTGTACATACGTAAATACAGTTCAGGAGGCGAGACCTGGTATGTGAGTTTCGCTAAAAAGGGAATGTTAGTCGATCAGAAAGAGAGTTTGGGATGTGAGGAGTGTGAGGGGTGAAGGTCGTTATTACACGAATTTACAGACCCGGAAGTTCAGCTCATTCAGACTAAATATCTTATTTTGCCCCTCCATACTGGTCATATAGACGCTGCGCATGATAGAGTCACAGGACAGGTCTGGCCTCCTCTACTGTACGAGTATAATATACTCCTAATAAATTGTACGAACACATACGAGGCGAAGAAACATTTTAAGATACACATTTTACCGTGAGTTTCTGTGGCGAAAGCCAAGACAATTTCCTATTTACGTAAATATAGAATGTTGCTTATTTGTCATTTATAAAGGATAGTTTTGTAACACCGAAATACACTTGGATGATCGGTCTTCAAAAAAGAGTCTCGAGTTAACTGGAACAGTGATCTTCATTTTCTTAAACTGATATACAAAGTAAATTGCCGTACATATCTTTTTGAATAATCCTAACAAATTGTAAGATTGTTACAGAGTTTTGATCTTGTCCAAAAAAATATGCTACAGTGCGTCTAGAGATAGAGTGGACGTGCCGGCTGTTTACATGTAAATCTAGCAGTAAGTGCGGCAACTCTCGCCCAGTCCAAGGCCGCCGCGGTCCACTCTATCTCTAGACGCACTGTAAATTGAGAATGAGAGTGTGTCAATTTTCGCCAAAGAATCAACATCTTGGAGTACGAAGATATCCTTCAATGTATAAAGGCCTATATTATATCTTGAGAATTTGATGCAATTTGGTTTGTCACACGGATTAAATACAAATTTCGTGTAGTATCTAAAATGTTTTCTTTCGTATAGTAGCTGAAATGTTTTCTTTCGTGTTTTAACATGTGAAGTGCTAGTGCGATTCTCTTTATTCTTTTAATCCCTGATATAACGAAATTTTAGACGTAATATACGCTTGTAGTATGTATGAAAGTCTGCATAACGCTCCAATTTTGAATAGGAATGTGTCTGATAGCTCAGGCGGTAGGATCGCTAGCCTGCTGATCCGGCACTGCATTCTGGCATGAGTTGGATTCCCGTTTGGGCGGATTACTTGGTTCGGTTTTTTTCCCCCGAGGTTTTTCCCCGAACTGTAAGGTGAATATGAGATAATTCTATAGCAAATCCTTGACACCATCTCGCCAAATACAATCTTACTATTACAAATTTCACGACCCTATATAGCCTAGTAGTTGATACAGCATTGTTAAATAACCCAATAGAAAAATTTTCCAGCCATCCACTGAACTGAGAGGACCACAGTGTTATCTATTTATACATCAGTTTATTTTGCATACGTGAAATGAATATTGGAAGTTTCAGAAAACATACGTTGTGTAATAATTATAAGAATTCGAAGAGAATGTCAGAGGATATTGCAGCCACAATACGGCAGCGAACGGTGTTTTCAATATTGATTTTTCTCGCACCGTTCACGAAGAAATAGAAAGAGGTTGATGTGGGAACTTCGTTACATTTGCATTTCCTACTCTTACATAATAACTTAGCGAGTTCACACATTTTCCAGGTTATTTTTATCGTGTTAGTGTATGCCTCTTTCTACCTGCAGTCTTGCTGATGGTATTAGATGTGATCCTATGAAATTTGAAGTAGGCGAAGTGACTATAGGAAAGATTTTCTTGCAATATACTGTATTAATTTATGTAGGACAGATTTCCTTGCAATATAATGTATTAGTTTGTCTTCCCATTCTCGTTCCATTATTGCGATTTTATGGAATATTATAACTGATAGACTACAAATAATCCGCATGGTTAAAAATACTAAGTGAACTCTCTATTAATACCAGTGTAGTCTTTTTTATGATATATTAAAAGAAAGTATTGTGTTGCTGCAAAAATCGATTTCGAGATTTTGACGGAATTCACGTTTTCAGCATATCTGCTACTTAAAAAGTGATTTTAGGCATTCCAGAAGTTTCTATGTAGCTACAGCGATTTCTCCTAAACTATTGGGCGAATTTTGTTCATTTTCAGTATATAACAGCCAATTTATCTGGAAATGCGCATGAAGTGTGTCAGATTTTAATAGTAATTAATGGGTCCTAATTTGAAATCATAAGCAGAAATTGGCGATTTACTCGAAATCAAATTACGGACCCTTAATTAAACGGAAATTTGTCTTGAATGGACATATTTTCCAGTCTCGTGACTTTAGGGCTGAAAAACATGTTAAATTCCATGAATTAAACGAAAATTGTTTAACGCGAAAACTGCAATCAAGATGTTTTTATATGGAATATTTTCAGTGTTCCGAAGTGTATCGTTTAAAAAAATGTTGGCATCCTATACATTCTACAGAATTGTTGTTTCAGAATATGTTTGAACTTATCAATAATTTTACTATTGATGAATCGGTTATCAGTTGGGTCTCGAGTGTATGTGATATAAATATTGTGGCGCACTAATGTCAAGCTCATTAGAGTCTTGAAAGACAACGCTTTTAGAAACAGGTTAGCAAATTTTTCATGCTTTGAACGATCATCTGGCTTTATCTCCTGGATAATTTGGGCTTTTTACGCAAATAATCTCAAATGTTTGCGTATCACTTTGTGAACTGTACTCCTTGGCATTTGAAGTTATAATGAAGCTCTTCTGATTGACTTTAATGGTCACCGGATGAATCTTCAATGATTTAATGATCTTGACATCAGTTGAGGTCTTTCCCCTAAACATTCACTGCACTGTAACTGGAGATTTTGTTTCTGCTAGCCACAGAGAACATTGGGTTTTTTTCTGCACTAAAGCAATTTTTAATAAAATCAGCAGTAGCTCTCTGATGACAAGATCAGTAGATCTGAAGATACCAGTAGGGAAACTATATGAGTGCCCAAGTTTATGTGCAATAAAATTTATTTAGTTAGTTTCATTGTTAAAATATTATAGCCAGATGAAATCATGGTAAATATTTATGGACTTTATTATAGCCCTCTTGCATTCCAGGTAGAACTTATCATGGAGCAACTAACCGTACGAAGTGCCCCTTTGATAGCTGATCGCTAGAATATGGTCTTGTTATCCCGCGAACCCGGATTTGATCTCCAGCTTTGACTGGAATGATACTAGTGAACAAAGTCGGACGATGAGGATTTTACCGGGGTTCTCCCGTTGCCTTCAAAATTCATTCTACAAACACACTCCATTTCGCCATATTCGTCTCTTTATTTCGGATAAAATATTTCACGATAAGAGTATTCGAACTTCGGTCATGGCTGTTTTCCTGTGCGACATTCATGACTGTTCCGGTGCCACACGGAAGCCCGATAGAATTTGGGTACGTTTTTCGGTACTGGAAGAGGGACGCCTTGCGGAGACACTCGCATTCGAGGGATGTTCAGATCAGTTGGTAGCCACCCAAGTGGCGTCCCGCTGGTGTTCTGTGTGGATCTGTGCTATTTGGCGAGATGTAGGAAGCTGTTGGAGTCTCCTGTGGCATTGTCGAGAATGAAAAGCCACCCGTAGATTTTTTCATTTATCTCAAATCTGCCTCCTGCTGGTTTATACGTAATTACCCTCTCTACGGTCTACACGTTAAGACTTTAGTGCTTCAGCTCTGTACACAGACACGTACGCACGCAAAACCGTAGGTATTTGACACCCATCCTGTTCAGACGAAAGTGGTAGGGTAGAGCCTTATTCAGTTACAAGCCGGAACCATACGTCGGCAACACTGTAATTAACTGTCAAGCGGAGGCCTACAATACAGAATATGTGTTTGTGCTAATGCCGATTTTCAATGTAAATTAATGTTACAATATAAGTGTGTGTCGATGGAATTTTGTTCGCAGTCGTACCAAACGTTAATTGTTGATGTATTATAAACTGTGTGTTGGCGATAAAAACAAGATAATAAATGAAAATATGGTTACAGTCTTTGGCAATTTTTACGGCTATTCATAATGACAAAATGATTGACAATTCTTCTAAGTATTAAATATTGTATAAACTACATTTCTATAGTCTTATTTGTGGTTTGTGGTGTATCAGAATTCTAGCCAAATTGTTGGGTCTCGCCTGCTATATCAATAAAGTTACGCCGTTGATTTTCAAGTTCATTGTAAACAGCTGTTTTGTGATTCCATAAATGTTGCAGTTTTGTTGAAGATTCGGAATGCCTTTTATACGTCAGAACTACCTATAATTTGTAGATGCATCCATTCACTTTATTGGTTTGTTTATTAATATTATTTCTTTTGTAATAAATTAGTTATAAACATGTTTCTTTTCACTTCGTATTTACAGGATTTAAAGTTCACTGAGTTTACGCTAATTGCCATATACTTAATAGATAATGATGTGTTTTGTTACGTATTATGTTAAAGGTATGTTTCTTCATTTTTTCATAGATCTTTATACTTGGTCTAACTGTATTTACATCCTCATACTTTATTATAATATGTCAGTAGTTTCCTCTGTTTACATTTTTATTTTATTTGCATAATTTAAATCAGTTATGCTCATTCTCTGACTCCCGATTACGTTCTGTAATCACAACCTTCGAATGTAGAGCGTACCCGTTCGAAGCTCGACGGATGGCTGCAGAAGGCAGTTCAAGTGCTTAGTAAACGCACGAACAGTGCAGGACAATGACACAGTCAAAGCCTCCTGTAAGCAAACGATCATTCCGTACAGTGTGGGAGGAAGACTATTTTTGTTGTACGTTCGGTGAAAACGGAAAGTGATTACTATATTGTAAGGTACTGTCAGGAATACTGCTGAGCAACATAAAACTACATTATAGGCTCTGCTACCCAGAATATGCCGAAGTGACAGAGAAGCTGTTTTCTGTAATACGAGTATAGCCTATTTTCATGTACCAACGTTATTATTATTATTATTATTATTATTATTATTATTATTATTATTATTATTATTATTAGACCTATTATTATTATTGCTATTATTATTGTTATTGTGGTGATTTTATTCCAGCAGAAATAGTTATTTTGATGAAATAATTTTTCAGGGGTGCAACGTGCACTACAGCTTCAAGAATTGAAATCACTTCATGAAAGGCCAAACACTGAAGAGAGTCGAACAATTCAGAGTCTATGTTTTGGAGCAAGTTAACCTATGTAGTATGTTGGAAATTAGCTAAGGCACTAAAACCCTTCACGGATGGTGAACTTGTAAAGAGATGTATGGTGCCTTAACAAAATATAGTTAATTATGTCTCTGTACTGCAACAGTTCAAATGTGAATTCACAGAACATAGATTTAGTGATTTTAGAAGTATGGAGAGTGATATTGGTATTTTTGTTAATCTTTTCATAAATTTAGTACAATCCGTGAGAGTGCAGTTCCAGGACGAGTTCATTGATTTGCTAAGTAACGTAGAATTCAGAACTAAATGAAGAGAATATGACTTGACAACCATAGAATTATTTAAAAAATGAACAAAACTAAATATTACAAGATGCGCTTATTCGTTGCCACTGTGTTAGCTACTTTCGCCTCGACATATGTGTGCGAACAATTATTTTCGAGAATGAAGGTTACTAAATCCAAACATAGGTCCCGATTAAGAGATGAGCATCTTTAGCGCATTGCAGTAAATTCGTTGGAAATGGATTCCCGATTACTTGCAGAAAAGAATGCAGATGTTGAATAGACCGCAAAGTAGATTATATGGTGGAATATGAAAATGATATTATCTATGATATTATTATATCATAACTATATTAAATATAATAAATAATGTAATAACTGAATATTGTAGTGTATACTCTTTCCTTTTTCAAATTCAGTTTATTATCCGTATTTGTAAGAGTGTAAGAACTATGCTACTGGCGGTGCTGCAATGTAGTGGCGGAGCCCAGTCCGTACATAGTGTGTGTTATGCAGTGCAGCATCATCCGTGTAATCGGGGCTTTTACAATTTTAGCATACTTGATTTACATTCTTAGCTTGTTTTCTATAGTTATATTTATTTAAAATTGTATTTTTAAAAGTTTATAACAAATAATTTAGGATAACAGTATTGTTACGGTGACTGGCCAGGTTCAAACTAAAACTGGCTTCCTGGGCATCTGAAATATTTATAGAAAAGCAAGATAGGTAATCGCATAAGATAATATTAAAATGTATCCTAGACCTTTCATGTTACAGGTGAAACGCCATAAAGTCCCAAAACAGTGTCAGTTTGCTAGCCATAAATTTGTTAATTGACTGGAACTTAAGAATACTGCTTAGGAACTTACTTCTTTATTGCATTATTGATTTTGTTATTTTCGGCGCTAGGAATATCTTTTTTATTTATTTATTTACCTTTGTACTCTCAATAAAAACATGTTTTTTGTAGTTTTTTAAGTGGCAGTCTTTGTATGTAAGTAGCCTACTTACGCCGTATTCTGAAGTATAGTTAATTGATTGCAATAAAACACTATTTTCGAATCCATAATAATTTAAATCACTACTCTGAATCTTGATCTTACCTTTGTGCATAAAGTGATGTTGAAAAAATACACGTTACGTACAACGAAAGCAATGAGAGCAAGCACAATTACATCAATATCACTTTAGAACCTCCCAAACCTACCCATGCTCCGGCTTGTAACTGAAGAAGACTCTGGTGGGATGTAATAAAAATAAAATTTGCCGTTTTAGAAAACAAATCTGATTTGACTTTGTTACAAATGTGTTGTGTAGTATACAGTTAGGATGCATAAGGCTAACTGATATTACGTAGTATGATGAAAAAATCTGGCGATGCGTACATTTTTTAGAAAGTGTCTATTCTATGGTATCTGCGCCTGACTCCTCAAGTTAATGAAAATGTCTGTCTTGTAAAGGTAAATGACACAGCGCAATGTTGTAGCGTAACAGCTTTGGTTTGTTTATAAGGTTTATGTGTTAACAGAATTACCACGGTGCTGTCTAAGTTTGTTTGAAGTATGTTGTCGACTGTAGCTTAAAGTAACAGCTAGTTTGCAGCTACTGTATATTTTCTTGCATGCAACATCTATCGATGGAAGCCTCGCGTTCTATATAATGTCCGGAAGTTTTTAACCTTCGCCTGATATCGTGTACACTTTTGTTACTTACCCAAAGGACACGCGACATGAAATCTGTTCTGAATAGATGAAAATTATACAGGGTGATCCGTTTGGGTATGGATAAAATAAAAACACCGTAAAACATTTACTACTGAACTTGATTTGTTGAAACTTTGTGCATATAACACTGAAAGATGGGAGATTCCTCAGACCTCAACATGACACCCATTGCGCACCCTGCACAACTCATAACGGTGATGCAATTCAGCCCATTTCCGTTGTAACATAAGAGGAGTAATTTGTTGAAAATCTTGAGTAATTTTTACTCTTAGATCATCAGTGTTTCTGGGTTTCTGTGAATAGACAATGTCTTTAACAAAACTCTACACGAAGAAGTCAGGAGGGGTTAGATCTGGGGAGTTTAGGGACCAAGCTAAGAGATAGCTGCTTCTCGTACTGATTTTCGCCTACGACCTCCTGCATATTTTTTTAAACACAGAACCTGTTTCTACAAATGTTCGATATCACAACATTATGGAATCGTATTTAGGTACATTACGCACACCATACTCACGTCGAAATTCCCTTTGAACTCTTTCAACACTCTCAAATTTATCATACCAGAGAACACATTGTGCCCGTTGTTGATTTGTAGTAGCCATTTTAATCATCTACGATTTTCATTTGTCCTTTCAGATTATGCGTTATTTATTGTCATATATGGAAACTCCCATCTTTTAATCATAATATAATCACCAAGAAATTTTTCCTACTATCATAATAGTTTTATAATAATACATTAATATTATCCATACCCAAACGGATCAGGCTATAATATTTATTTATTTTTTATCTGGCAAGTAAACAGCCTTTTTAGTCGATTATTTGACGAATCTATATGAACTACTGCCTTAATAAACGTAGATGGAATTGGTGATAGCGAAATGGTAATCGACGACATGGGGGGGCTTCCTCCGCCGCCGAGGATTCGTCATGAGATTATCTGATATTCGCCTTACAGTTGGAGATATCTCGGCAAAAACACAACCAGGTAATCAGCCCAAACGGGAATCGAATTCACTCCTGACCACAGCTCCGGATCAGTAGACAATTTAAGTTTTTCAGTAAAAATGCAGTTACATTGCCGCTATTATTAGCGGCAACGTTTGCTGCCTTTTCCTCGGTTGCAACGTTAGGAATAGCGCATGCACGGAACGAAATCTGACGGACTAACCTCTCTGTATATAATATTCCAGATCACATATAACAGATTGATAATCCTTATGGACTTTGAAGACAACAAATTTTATACATTTCACTATGCTGCCATCTAGCGACTGCAGAAAAAGTCGCGTTATAACTCTCATTTGAATTGCATGGAGGAACTGTATTTCCATCTAGTGCTCGTTACCACAGTCTAGTATATACAGTCACGAAGCTGGAGTTGTGAGGGTGCTAGGAACAATTGACTGTGCCGGACTATTTCGCATTGTCTGTAATGATGCGATATTAGCGATCCTAGTGGTTAGCAACTATCTTTGGATGCATATTTACTACGTGTTGAGCTTCGTGACTGTATATACTAGACTGTGTCGTTACCAATCGACAGTAACGATTCTGGTGGTTGTTCTCTTCCACAAGTTACCGTTTTTAACATGAGGATGATCCATCAACATGTGCGATCATGGATAATCCTTAGTAAGTTGATTAATTCTGTTAATTCATCATTTGCCTAGGAGGTATGAATATTGAGAAAATTTTATTAATTCTGTTGGAAGCCTTTTATCTTGAAATACGATGGTAATGATACTAATGATAGGCCTACTTAAAATACGCGGCAGTACTGCTTTGTCATAAAAATGAATAATTCAAGAACATCCGTTGCTATAGTCCCGTCGCTGTAATTTCCGGCAGCCAATCGCGTTGCAGGTCGGCTACATTTAAACGTGTGCGTCTTGTGATTCGCTGATTCATTTCTTAAGGCTCGATAAAATACTTAATATAATCGCCCGCCATTTTAGCTCTTTCGTTGGCGTTCGCAGAAAGCACACGAAGACGTTATTTGCCGCTCAATTATTTGCTGAATTACATTGCGTTTGATTTATTATCATAGGAGCTTCGACATGATAATGTTTAACGGTGTGGCAAATAGATTCCTCGTATGGTAGCTCGGCAACGTAAGAACAAAAATGGCGAACGATACTACCTACCTAGACTTTATAGAGCCTTCACTTTCTAAGACGTAAGCAAAGAGGCGGAGTCACGCCGGAAATAACAGCGTCGGGACTATACTTTTACTCACTAGTAGGCAGATGTTTGTGAAATAGGAACTCTGTTGAATGAGCGCAGTGGATATCTTGGGTCACTATTCTCCCCGACTCACTTTTTAGTGGCTTCTCACAGCGCGAAGAAGGCATTTTTACACCGAAAATTCGGAAACAGTAGAAGCGACGTTCCATGGATTCTATTATCGAATCTCATTCAAACGTTCAACTAATATTTTATAATACACTAGTGACAAGTAGTTTTCCTCCAACGTTATGTATCAGTAAATTTATTATGTCTTTCCCTACCACGACAACGTTCACAAATTCACAAGTAAAGCAATATACTGTAATGTTGAATATTTAATTTCTTAATACGAGTACATTGGGGTAATTGGGTCTTCTGCTGTACTTTAGTACTGCAGTTAATTGGATCCGGAGTTGATTTAAAAAATATATATTTCTGCGTAAATGTTATACATTTTGACTAATTATGTTCATAATTTCAATCCATTTCGTTTAATACCTTTTTCACATGAATAATTAGAAAGTACCTCGCTAATTCACAGTGTCGTTTTATTAGTATGCAATTTTTATTGCACTTTTCATTAAAAAATATGAGTTAGCCCACTGTTGCTATTATGTCCATTGATTAACGTTTAGCTTGTAATGAAGTCTTGAAAATAAGTAGCAATTTATAAATTAATTTCACTTGAAGCTCACTCTCAGCATGCATTGATTTTATGTATGTTTGGAGCCATTACTGTAGGTGGGTGGATGGATGGATGGGTAGCTAGATTATGAAGGAAAGGATAGACAAAACTGCAAAATTTTCAGGGGGCAGGTTCTTTTTTCCAGGAGTCAGTACATATTACTCATACATACAATGAGAAAGTCATTCCAGCTAAGATAAAGATACATTTACAGAAATATATTAAACAATATTCAGTATCTATGCAATGCAAACACACGCTCTCATATACATTCCGTGCTCTTCACTGAAGCTGTACAGGATGAACGGTAAGTAATGTCATTACTTCCAGGGTGTTGTTCTTTGAGATATTTTAAACAAAAAGGTTTAATACAGTCATACTCGTTTTTTTGCTTCCTTTCCGAGAAAAAAAATGTTTTATATGAAACATTTCATAGAGTATTTTGGGAAAGCCATTTTTTTTATTTAATTCTCAGTATGTTCAGTCAATTTAAGAGAGCAGTCTATCATGATAATAAATGATTAAAATAATTTCAGTTTTGTCTTTTAAATGTGCATACATTTGGTTCGTACAAATGTAACATTTTAAAATTTCTTTGTGCGACATCGTGCATATTTGCTTGTTTTCCGCACAGAACCAATACGCGGTAAGTGTGAAATACCACCTTCAGTATTCCCAACGTAACACACACAACAATTTCCCTCTTCTTACCGCTTAACCGCGACATTCATTTTACTGCTTTAGGCTTTTAACATATTATTTTTAGAGACGTTTAACATAGTAATAATTATAAATTGGAAACTTACCACTGCAATTTCACCTAAATTGCAATGTTAATTATTGTTTTTAAATATTTGCAAAAATTAAGTAAAGTCTACTACTCCACGAAACTTATTGCATTCCTGATACAAGTAACATTAAGGAAGCCGTGAAAAAATCAACAAGATTCCAGATGCGGATGTTATTACTGCAATATGTTATATAAATAATATTGTTAAAATATTAAAATGAAAAATAAATCATTACATAACCTTACCGTTTGTTTTAAGTTCGCATTTATAGACTGGGGGGGAAAAAAAAGACAGACGTATATCGCGGCCTGCTGGAGTATAGTAAGCACAGAAAACATTTTATAGCAACAATGTTGAAGAAAGATATTTTGGTTTTCCGAAGTTGCCGTCATTAAACAGAAACCAAGATGGAGATTTCATTGCAACTAATTAGAAATTCGTCTTTCAGGTATGTAATAAACGATCTTCGCACAAAATAATGTACGATACATGAGCGGTATGTTTGTTTTCATGTTCTCGGAAATTAAAAAAGCTCAACTACGTTTCGCTTTTTCAATCTTTTCCTCGACCATGAAAACGTCAACATATCGCTCTTGTAACGTATATTACTATTTCAGAACGAAAAGTTACATCTGTTCGGATCAAATTTCTGCACATGTAAAGGACAAAACTAAATTTTTTTCAATAATTTATTATTACTATACACTGCTCTCTTAAACTGACTGAGCATATTGGGAATTAAATAAGTGGCTTTCCCAAAACGCGCTGTAAAATGTTTAATAAAACTATTTTTATCTTGAGAAAGAAGGAAAAACAAGAAAAATTGTGTTAAACTTTTTTGTTTGAAACATCTCAAAGAATAATCCCCTGAAATTAATGATACTACTTACGGTTCACACTGTATAGTGACAATTAATCTTGAGATGCGCAAAAAATATAGCAATATTAATCTAAGAGCACACTCTAACTTCTTCCTACAACCGCTTTTGTTAATATTATATGTTAGTCGTACATAAATTACATAAAATAAATCGAAGGCTTTAAAAAAAGTTTAATTACCGTATATAAAAAAAAATTAAGCGTCATGGCGACCGGGATTTGTCTACCCCTGATCAGAGGCATCCCCTTTACATGAAGGCATTTGCGGTAGAGCTTCATGCTTTCATGACTAGAATGAGGTTGTGTGTTCGACACCACGATCCGACCGTCTTTTACCTCCGGGAAAGACTTGGTAGTATATTTGATAGGAGGCTGAGTGAACCTTGAGGCAGTTCTGGAAGTTTTGGTAACGAGTTGTGGTAACGAGAAAAATTCCGTCACCACCCGGGATTGAACCCGGAATCTTTTAGCAACTGAGCTACCTTGCCGGCGGTTGAGTGGATAGATTTGTTTGTTAGTATGTAGATCTAAAAGGCTGGGCGACAAACCATAGCGCTAAATCATTATTGAATTTAAACGCCAAGGCTTAACCTAAAATGTAACGTAAGTGAAGTATTTTTATTTTAATGTGATGAACTGGATAGGTAGTCTCACTGTAGTATTTGAGATAAAATCCTGTCTAATTTCTCCGTGGTGGTACAAGCAATTTTAGTTGCAAATTTCTTCATTACAAGGTGGGTGTTTTTAGTAGCTCAGTAGGAAAATTACTTCTTTAGAAGTCACATGATAATTTATTGTTTGTACATGTCCTTTGTGACTTTAAGGTTTTCGCTTTTTGTTCATTTTGTTTACGTTAGTATTTTTCTAGTGGAAAATCTCTTAAAATCCGAAATGACAATTCTTGGAATTATATTATATGCACGGAAAAAAAAAAAAAACTAGAATTGGGGTTCCATGACAGGATCACACCACTTCACTGTTTTCCAATGATACCCATATACTGTGTGCACGCACCTAAGATGTGTCTAAGAAAATATATTCGTGTGCGACACGCTTCAAAATGGATATAAGATGTTTTATATCTTCTCATTTGCTCGAAGCCG
Organism: Periplaneta americana; assembly: GCF_040183065.1. Classification (NCBI taxonomy): domain Eukaryota; kingdom Metazoa; phylum Arthropoda; class Insecta; order Blattodea; family Blattidae; genus Periplaneta; species Periplaneta americana. The sequence goes on along the minus strand of NC_091133.1, from coordinate 73,467,451 downwards.
CGATACGTCTCCAAAACTGCCAAATCCTCCTCTGTAAGCAAAATGTAACCTTCCATGACAGACACATGGCAACTGGAAGCACGTGTTGCCAATTTACGTAGGCCTATATGAAAATAAAAACTTGTCTCTCTGACCGTAACATCTTTCGCCCTGCAACAGATGAACAAGTAATAAGAATGTCATAAAGTAATATTGCCTAGTTCTTCCAAATACCAGATTGACATCCTGGCAACAGTATATAGAATTTTTTTGATGCACCGTGACTCAGATATGTGTCGCCTACTTCTGTTATTGATTACAATCTAATTTAAGCTCTCTTAAAATGTAATGTACGTACCTACCTACATAATTATAGTGTGTATTTTATTTTTGCTACTTCATAGTCGTTTTAGTGCTGTCCCCCTGTGCATAACTTATTTTACGTTAGGTACATCGTTACACAATGCGGTTGCTTACTTGAAACATAGAATAGAACTGAGTCTTATCTTTGTATTATATGTCAATGTGTGGAATATTTAAAAACAAATAAAACCTGGGAAGTTCATTTTACGCTAGTTTAATTCCGAAATAATCTTTTGGGTGTAGGATCTCGACTCACCCGTTTTAATTTATTGCCCGTTTTAACTTCCTTACTATACGAAATAGCATTTTATTCAATAGTAGGCTACTGCAAAAATATTGCTTTCTTTACTTAATGTAAACGAATCAAAGAATACAAGTAAAGTAGCTACCTACTTAGAGGTACTAGTTGTTACTACTACTACCACAAGTACATACTGACTGATACATCTCTGAAGACAAGCCTGAAAGTGGAGATGAACGAGAAGCTGAGACAGATGGTAAAAGTATGCCAGCGGAAAATGGAGCGAAAAATAATGCAAGTGACGCTAAAAGACCGAATCCGCAATGTGGACCTCAGGAAGAATACGGGCGTGAAAGACGCAGTACAGGTTGCAGACAAACTTAAATGGAAATGGGGAGGCCATGTAGCTAGGATGCGTGAAACCCAGTGGACATACAGAGTGACCATGTGGGACCCCAGGATCGGGAAACGGAGTGCAGGAAGACAGAGAACCAGATGGGCGGATACATTCACACAGAGAGCGAGGAAGCAGTGGACGAGGCGCGCAAGAAGCAGATCAACGTGGAAGAAACTGTCGAAGGAAACATCAATTGGTGGAAAGTGAAATGTGTTCTGAAGTTCCAGCAGCAACGCGAATGATAATGTGAATAGTGAAATGATGCAAAGTGCGCGGCGGAATCAGTGAATAGTGATCGTAAACCAGTGAAAGTGCTTCATACCCAACACGAGAGATGATGAACAAGAGAACAAGGTCGAACACTCTCTAGGCTAGCTCAACTAAAGAGTGAATCAGAGCTACCCTGCCTATGTGCAGGAGGCCTTAGCCCTCAAGGGATGTCATAGGCTAAATTCTAACTACTACCACCACCACGATCCCCATCCCAACACCGTACTATTGTTACTATTAAACTTAAATAATTAGAACTAGACTAATAATTTTGTGTTTTTAATTTGGGGCATGCCTACACATAAATATTCGCATAAGATTTAATTTCAGACACAATATACTGTAAATTTTGTTTTATCAACATGTGCGTTTTCATCAGTCAGCCATGGTTCATTTAAACTTTTAGAACTTAAGTAAAGTAACTATTCTCGCGAAATAACTTGCATGAAATCTTAATAGAGATTTATAATTGTTTTCGTAATACATTGAAAGTCATTTTTTTAAATGCCGTGCGCAATTATAGCAATTTTATGCGACGAAGGAATGTGGAATGAAACAAACGGCTATAATATCTAAATTGCTCAAGACATTAGATTAAAGGTACATAACATTTATTTCCCCACTTCTGTATAGGACTTTTCTTAGATTCTTATTACGAGTATGTTATTTCTTCCCCAATATCTGCAGTTGTTTTAACAGAAATATATTTGTTTTTCTTAAATTTGAGGTTTCCAGCATGAAGGATCAATGTGAATTCGATTTTATGCGCTGTGATTAATTGCTGATGAGTCTGATATATCGAAAAATTTCCTGGATTTGGTCGTTGCAGTATACTATGAAAGTAACTGAGAATGAGTTTTGTACGTTGTTTAATGTGAGCTGTAGTTTTCTCGCGTATGGCAGATTGTAGATTATATTGTGACTCAGGAATAGAAACTGCGGTTAAATATGGCAATGACACGAAGTTCACAAATAAATTACTGTTCGACTGACTAACCATTGACGTCTGTTTTAAACGGAGGTCCTGGGGAACAGAAGACAACATATCATTCGAGACATGATGGCTCAAGCTGTGCGGGATTATGGCGACACTGTTTATGAGGAAGTCTCTGGTTTGGCCGCTGACGGCAGTAGCAGACGCATCGATATCATCGAGTTCAGGCCATCTGAGAAATATGGATTAATATTGGATCTTCCTGCCCGCTTTGAGTCTCACGAAGAATAACCAGAGGAGGTGGATTTCGAGAAGAAGAACATAGGCTATATGATATTCAAATTTATTGTTACAACCGTCAAACATATCAGTATAAAAATGTGTTGAAATACACAACTACTAATTGCACATATTGAAAGATGAATAATAAACGTTTTCGGTTCGAAGGAACCATCTTCAGATCACTTATTTGATCTGAAGATGGTTCCTTCGAGCTAAACGTGTGTTACATGTTCTAGTGATAAACTAGGATTTCTTAGCCCCTACCACCCAACTGACTGCTATTATATTGTTACTAGCCGTACCCGTGCGCTCCGCTGCACCCGTTAGAAATAAATATAAAGTAATTACATAATTAAAATAGGACATTTGATCCAGGGAATATTCGTGTTTGATAGAAGGATAAATCGTTTAATATGTTACTTAATTTAAATTATATTTAAATAATTAAAATGGAATCATTTTGTTCCAGAGAGCAATCATTTGGTGCAATGACAATTCCTTTAATATGTTTCTTAATTTTTATTACATGCATCCATAGTTCAATGAACATTGACATCATTTACATTTAATGTGTATACTTTATTTTACTTGTTATATGTTTCCATTGAATTATGGTAATAACTTAATTTTAACTCTTGTTTTCTACGTATTCAGTAAATGGCGCTTGACCCGCTATGGTTCTGAACCCTTCAAATAACTTAAATTATATTATATTATATTATATTATATTATATTATATTATATTATATTATATTATATTATATTATATTATATTATATTATATTATATTATATTATATTATATTATATTATATTATATTATATTATATTATATTATATTATATTATATTATATTATATTATATTATATTATATTATATTATATTATATTATATTATATAAAAAGTGTGTTGATAACGGATGTACCCCGATAAGTAAGTTTTCAATTTGTTATGGGGGCTCTTGAATCTCAGGAGGAACAAATTTTATTTTACAACAGGGCAACATAATCTGCTTGACTCATTACCCAAATTTTTTGCATTGCATTTAATGCATATGTATTTTATATATTTTAACTCGATTCAATTGAGCATAGTTAAAATTTGGATTATAAAATAATGAAATGCTAAGCTAACATATTACTGCGTACTAAATCAATACACTCTCGTTCGTTAATTCTCTGAGATAAACATTATTTTAAGAAATACAGGAAACGAATACACAGAATAGCCTATCAAGTTTTCTGTGCATAAGAAGCTATTTTAATCTTACCTGTCCTCAATTCACTCAGAAGTTACTGTAATAACATTATAGCATTATGTCCATACAGAGAAACTACACTTTCCAATGGTGAAATAATAATTAATTATACAAATCGGTTAATTTAGCTTCCGATATTGCTTCATACAAACACAAACATTTTCTGTAGGCTATGATTCATAGCTTTCGATTGTTGTTGACCAAGGCCCCTTATAGACGAAGTCATTTGTTTATTTCATTACACGGCCTTAGATGGCAGTTATTTTAATTTTAAAACTCATTTATCTCATTAAATATCAGTCCTATAAAAATTTTTCAAAGAATAAAACTTATCGGAAATGATGTTTAAGGAAATTTTTGTTATGTAACATTTTTCATAAAAATCAATAATAAGCGAGATATTTCGATTTATCTAATTCAGGCCCCCTTATAACCCCCCCTTTTAAATTATGTATTTTGAATGCCATATAGCCTATAATCTAAGTTATAATGAACTTAATTTATATTCAAATTTTCATCGAAATCCCTTCAGCCATTACCGCGTGAAAAGGTAACAAACATACAAACAGACAAACAGACAGACATACAAACAAAAATTTCAAAAAAGCGATTTTCGGTTTCAGGGTGGTTAATTATATATGTTAGGACCAATTATTTTTGGAAAATCGAAAATTACCAGAAAAATTTCGGCTACAGATTTATTATTAGTATAGATCAGATACTATTGGACCCACTTATTATGTTCACTGGCTTGACAGTAGTGAATGGGAATTGAAAGTATAGATATTAATATGTTAGAACTCAAGAATTTGACCTCGTTAACACCATTCCAGTGCAGAAACTGCTTATAACCTAAAATTATGTGTTTCCAAGATTATTCCCTTTACAGGTATTTAGAACAATTATTGCGAGCTGTATAACATGTTATGTGTTTCCTGCCATTCCTTCTTGAAGACAACTATATATCTGCTTTTCCGCAGGACGTAAAACACCCAAAATATTTTAAAACATATTCCATGTCTCAGGAATTTTTTGTATGCTACTCGTATTGCATGCAGATTGAAATTCGACATCCTGTAGGAAACATTAGCGAAATCTACCACGACGAAAAGGACGTTTTCAATATGTAATGCAAATCAATTTATAAGGGGCTACTAGGTGTTTTGGGTCTGTAATAATGAAACATTCTTTCACAATTCCCTCAGTATAATTAATTTTGAAACTGAAGGATTTCTGATTGAGTTCTCGCAAAGATACACAATGATAAATAATTAAACAAAACTTCAACGTAAGACGAAGAGACGTAGACAGCGTTCAGTAAGCAGCAGTATAGTTAAGACTTCCTAGAATCTTAGTCTCCCATAATGATGACCAAACAGACCGTTAGTTAACAGAATACTAACAGATATTGGTGAAACGCAATCATTTTTACCGGACTGTTAAATCATCAAACATTTATTAGGTAATGTATTAAGTTATTTAATAATAATAATAATAATAATAATAATAATAATGATTTATTTTAGCTGGCAGCGTTAAGGCCGTAAGGCCTTCTCTTCCACACAACCAGCAAAAAGTGTATATACATATGCATGAACTTACAAAGAATTCAACAATTTGATTTAGATGAGAGTTACATGTATACAAGAGTTATTTACGAATTAAACAACAAAATACTATGAACTATTAATTAAACACTGAAATAAACTGTGTAGCAGAATTAAACTAAAATACATAGAATGTTAATATATTTCAAACTATATTAGATAATAGAAAGAGATTATTATGAGACAATTTTGAAAATGCAGCACAATCAGGATGATGTCTAAAGAAAAAAAGCAACAGTGTAGTCTGTAATATTTTAAATCAGTATGAAATTGGGCAGTTGATGTCTTAACAAAAGCGATCTTTTATTTCTTTACGGTTAACTGAATTAGTCAGTACTACCTTACCTACAGTAGCGGGCAAAAGGTTAGAGCACCCACTTTTAAAATTGAATAATTTGTTACTACTTCAACAGATTTTTCTGGAGTTAATTGTTGCTTCTATATTTATCAAATACTACTAAAATTATGACTTATATGCAATTTTGAACTTATTGTTAGCTTTTGTTTAGGAAATATGTTTATTTTTATGTTTTTTGAAATTTCGCAATTTTTAATATATCCTCTGCTATTTCACCCACAAAAAATTTTTCTAGATATGGACACATGGGTTTTTAGAGGACTGACACCTGAATTTATATAGAAAAAATACTAAAATTAGCATATTTCGCGAAATATACAAGCCAGACACAAAAAACAATGAATTCAGGGCTGAAAAAACACACGTATTTATTAAAAAACTAAAGATCTATCTCACATTTTACAAAACACAGGTCACTTTAGTACTTGGTTGCACCACCTTTGGCTTTGTAACACTCTAGCACCCTGTTAGGCATTGATTGCACAAGTCTTTCACAATAATCTGATTCTCCAAGTTGTCTCCATGCAGCTGCCAGTTCCAGCTTGAGGTTTTGTAGGCTTTGCATGTTCTTACTTTGCAGGATCCTTTCCATTTAATTCCAGGCGTTTTCTATTACATTCAAGTCCGGAGATCTAGCAGGCCAGGGCAACAGCGGTATATTCTTCTCCGAAAACCAGGACATACAATATCTGGACTTGTGTCAAGGGGCATTGTCTTGTTGAAACAGCCAGATCTTCCGCCGTCCGAAAAGCTTCTTCTTTGAGAGAAGCAAGTAGTTTTCCAAAATGTGTATGTATTTTTGAGAATTCACTGTCCCTTCCACGAAGCACAATTCTCCTGTGCCTTTTGCACTCATGCATCCCCATACCATTACAGAGCCACCCCCTTTTTGCACCTTGGGGACAAGACATGCTGGACTATATTTTTCATGGCTCTGCCGACGAACTCTTTGAGGACGGTTGGAGAAGAGTTGAAATGATGACTCATCGGAAAACATGACCGTCCCCCATTTCTCTACTGTCCAATTCAGCCTTTCTTTACACCATTGGTAACGTGCTCGACGATTTGCAACAGTCAGCAATGGTTTGGAAACCGCAACTGCTGATTTCATCCCCTGGCTTCGAAGTCGCCGCCCAACAGTGCATGTAGAGCAGCTGGCTCCGACTTCTTGTTGGATGTCTTTCAGAGAAGCAGAGCGCCTCTTTTTCGCAGCACGAAGAATTGCACGGTCAGTTTGGGGAGTGGTTGCACGGGGTCGACCACTACGAGGTTTATCCTCCACTGTTTTATTTGCATTGTAATTTGCAATTGTAGTTTGAACACAATGTCTACTCACCCCCAATTTTTTCGCAATTTGCTCTTGGCTCTTTTTGTCCTTATATAACGCCACTATTTGCAATTTAATTGCAACACTCACTGATGTTCTTCCCATTTCGTAAAGAGTAGTCTCGCAGTCCTCACACTTCAGTGGTTTACAACTTACTATTTCTAAAGCAGGTACCGCGGCAACTTCCGTCCCGTCCCAAAAGAAGAGGAGGTGGGGGTGAATGATGGAATTTTGTTCGACAGGCCACATTCTTTCACACTAACTATTATTTCTGCATTTCCAGATTCTTGCAACATGGGAAAGAGAAGAAAAAAGAACATAGTGGGCGAAAACTGTAAATAAAAACTTTTTTCCACCCTAAAAAAACATCATTTTCAATTGATGGCTTGCCCATTTTTGATCTAATAAAGTTTTGAATATTTTTTAATTAAAATGTGTTTATTGGTGCACCTTGAAACCAATAAACGAACATTAAGACACACATTTTAATCTCTTGAAAAATCGGAATCGCATTAAAAATGTATAAATGTAAAGAAACATAAAATTGTCATAACTCCTCAAGAAAAAAAGCTAACAAGTCCCAAGAACTCTTAAAATGCTTGTATGGCTATCCTCTACAACTACACAACCTCACAATTGCCTATAAAAAATTGTGTTGCAATAATGTTAAATAATACGTTTTTAAACAGGGGTGCTCTAAACTTTTGCCCGCTACTGTATAGTCAGTACATAATACTTCGTTAAATTTCATTAAATGAATACAAATCCTAATCTTACTTTTTTTTTTTCAGTTTCATCAAAATCTCTTGCACAGCTGTATTGTATTTTAAGTGAGCTAACAAACGTTATTATTTTTATTTTAGAAACTTCCCCTAAAATAGGGGTTGCCCTGAAGGACAAAGTATACCAAATATACAAGTATTAGTAAATACGTACAATTATATATGAAAATGTTTTCGTAAAAAATATTATTATTATTATTATTATTATTATTATTATTATTATTATTATTATTGTGTTATTAATTTACGTTGTATATGTGATTTCTCAGAACATAGATTGAATATTTTAGAGCTATCAAAGAAACAGTCTTGGCCAAAGAGGATTCAAGATTGAACTCTTTGCAGAAATTAATAATTTGTTTGTAATATGCCTCTAGCACCCACTAATAACCCAATAATTTCAATGGTTTGTAACTTATACATATGTAAATAATAAGGAAAAGTTGGACCATACATTTGATTCTTCTCATTGATGACATCTTCCGGTTGAGTTGTACTCAATTCGAAACGGATAGTGGGATCTATTATATAGCCTTTTGTGTTGTTAAATTTACTATTTAAGCTACTAAATTTATTAGAAACAATTATTATCACTCTAGTTCCCTGTCGGAAATCGAACCATGGTTCGCTGGATTTATAGTTAGAATAGCGATATATGGATGTGTTTTAAAATGTTTTTCTATGAAACCTCGTACAACTGAACATTACAACTGGTGCGAGAGTTTGGAATTATTTAAGTTTGAATGGCGAACTGTTAACTTTAACCAGGTTCCATTCCACAGGAACTGCAATGTGCAATCTCGTTTGGAGAGAGCTGGGCATTGGTGACTAATAGAATAGGTGATACGCATGACTGAGCACTCAACTGAGAACCACCTGCACACGGTTTGTGGCAGAACTAGAATCTGTACCTCGAGTATGGATTAGGAGGAATTCAGCTAAACTATCTACGATAAATGAGAAAATAAAGTTATATATATAGTCTGTTAATTCCGAAAGCATTTCATGCACAAGAATACTTTATCTTAAATACAGTATTTGCAGAAAACCGAGGCCATTGAAATTGTATGAATTTTACGTAACTGGAATTGTTATATTCAGTAATTATATCGACTTTGCAATAAGTGACAGAATTTTAACAAATGTGCAGTAGCATTTTAAGAACTTGAAAAAATAAGACGAAAGTATGTTCTTATTAGAGAAAGTATTATGTTGCTGCAATGTAAAATATCGTCAAGAAACATTTTAAAATATCCAGACTTCGCAATGTTGGCAACGTAGAAGTTTTGTGATGTGAATGATCTATTATACTATAATGTGTTGATTTGTTTACGATTTATGTTCGACTTAGCTTCATTCTAGAGGTTACTTATGAGAATAACATGGAAGTTTTTACAGAGATAAGAGAGGAAATAATATATGTTATACGTATTGAGACTTAGAAACTCTATGAATGTCTGCTATTGCATGGATCTGACACCCAGTATCCATCCAATGCTAAGCAATACAAAGTTGTTTTGAGGTTAGGCTTCATTTTTCCCTCTTGAATGTGAGATATGAAATCCTACATATGTATATCTTGTAGCAATGCTTCTATTACATCAGGAATCATTTCAAACCTTTCATTAAATTCATACAACGAAATGAATGGGCTATTGGTTCTTGGCCGGAAAATATTACGTCTTTGATTAGGCCTATTTTTAGTATCTTCGTCTGAGTCACAAGATTGCTAAATAACATTACAGTTTCTCTAGTTTAACTCGTAATGGTGTTGAGATACTCATAATAAATATGTATTTATTTCCTTTATGCATAATTTGTTGTATTTTTAAATTGCACTTTCAAACTTACATACCTAAGGAAAATTATAGAAAATTTGTTAGCTTTTGGAAGTAAAATTTACACATTTGTAAAATCACTCCTTCATTATAAAACACAATAATTATGAACTATGAAACATTTAATTTATAAAGATTTTACTTCTTTTGTAAAATTTAGCTTTACAAACTCAGATTGTGAAACAGAAGTTTACAGTTTACTAGAATTGTAAATATTTTGAAATAGCCACCAGGTGTTATATTTCCATTCGGTCCGTATTGTCATAATCTTAAAGGATTTCTTTCACTACTCATCCACTTTGCATGGTCCAACCAGCATATACTCAATATGAATGATGTCCGCTGGCATAGGTTGATACTCGTATTATATGTGTTTCCGGCCGGTGGTAATCGAAGGATGCCATGCTGCTCTAGTCGCTAGGATTCTAGGGATTATCTGTGACCCTGATGACTAGGAGCTTGTCCGAGTCATTTCTGTGTCTTCGGGAATGAAAAGTCATTCCGTCCATTTACCATTTTACCTCCTATCTTCTTGAGAGTTGTAAGCTTCAAGAACCTATTTAAATTGTAATGAATAGGACTATAGGGCATAGATCTATTTATCTTTTCTATCAAATAATTTATTGCTGATGAAGTGCCTATTACCATATTGGTAAAATGTGTTTTCAGTATGTTGAAAACCCCATTTTCAGAAATAACAGAGCACATCTATTCTCACTTTTTTTTTTCCTTTCTGTAGTTCGGAACAAAACGTAACATCCTTAGTTCCAGGAAATACTCGAGGCACTCACCCATTACCGCCTACTTTAAATATCAGTGAACAATATCCAATCCTTCTCTCACAACTACCAACTACTGTACATTATAGAAAAATCACTGTAAAATTTGAGCTGTCTTGAGACGGTGGAGTGAGAAGAGAACGCTATGATTTGTCTCGTAATATACGGAGGAGGAATCCGAAAGCTAACACCGCAGTGTCGAATAGACTTATTTTTCTTTACCACGTCTTTACTTAGAATTTATTGTTGAAGTACGAACTGCCGCTTTCTCTGCAAATGTAGGACTCAGCTAGTTCGTGTTATCTGTCGTTTTAGTTGTGTAAGCTTAAGGATCCGATGGAATCCCACCAACGTGCTCTTCCGCCTCTACCCGAAAGCGTACTAGATCTGGATAGTGACAGTGAAATGGAAGAAAACGGGAGAACTCCGAGCAAAACCAAAGGGAACCTTAGCTTTGTCCACCACAAATACGAATCCGCCGTCATCGGCATTCTAACCCGTACTGTAAGCCATTGTTCTGCCAACTGAGCTGCCAAGGCTGCCTTTTCTTACCTGTTTCATTTACTTATTATTGTGTCTATGTATATGCTTACGATAAACAACAGTGATATATTTTATAGTTTCATTATTCCTTGCTCATATAGGCCTACCAGTATGTACCGATGTACTAAACTGACACCTATTTTTGCTTGTGAAATTAACGCCAACACGTCTTATTCATGAAACTGTATATACCGTACAATGGAAATACTGCTGTAATAACATTAATGAAAATGTATATACCGTATAATGCAAGTACTGCTGTAATAACATTCATGAAAATGTATATATCGTATAATGCAAGTACTGCTGTATTAACATTCATGAAAATGTATATACCGTATAATGCAAGTACTGCTGTAATAACATTCATGAAAATGTATATACCGTATAATACAAGTACAGATGTAATAACATTCAAACTTAATTAATTATGCTGATCATTTCGTAACAGTGCTGTGCCACATTTGTTGAATGTTAAATTTACTTAATAGTACGCATGAATTGAAGCTTATAATAAATGTCATCAGTTCAATCACAATTCTCTGTTGGAGAAAGAACTCGCTGAAATACTATGTATGTAAATTCAAAGGAATAATAAACGTCTCAGTTACAAATCATTTTTGAAGTTGAATTCACTATAATAAGGTAAATGTGATTTCAAGATCAGTAAATGAAAGTACTGCGTGTAATGGGAACCGTAAGGTATGTCTATACAAAAATTCAAAATAAACGTCTGTAACTCAGTGTGTCTATATTACATGCATAATTTTATTTTTATACGGTGTAACCTCATTTTTTTTTAGTAATATGCTGTATACAGGAACTTTCATTTCGAGCACTGTTACTTGAAACTGTGAATATGTTACTATTCGTTTGTGGTGATTGAATAATTATCGTTAAATTTTACATCGTTCGATATGAACTGAGATACTTACCCAATCTCTGGTGTGCACATTCTAAAGTCGCTTTTATAGAGGGCAGTAGGAAGCTAGAAAGTCGTCTGTGAAATATATCTTTTTTGCATTTCTTGCATGGTGTGCACGTCTTCGCAAGTCGCCGCCAACTGAATGAAATATGTAGGGTAAAAGAAGGCACAAAAAAAAACTGGCGTGAATATAAAGAACGCTTCGCCACGTGTTAGTGTACTGCCTTTTTATTTAGGAGCTCTGGGACTATTAGAAGAGGCTAGCTGTTTTGGAGGAATTCATAGTTTACTCTCTCTTTTTCTCAGGAAGATGTCGAATTTTATACGTAATTCTAAATAGATGGTAATACTAATAATAATTCGAAGCTAGCTTGAAGTAGGTACAGAGAAGTTTGTCTTTTCTTTGAATGTCTGAGATGATGAACCGATTTATTTTATACGACCTAACGCCGAAGGAGACCACCTCGATGCCATCTGTTATAATCCCCTATCGTCGAGTATTCTACTTTGGCGGACATCCAAACTTACGAGGTGACTTGAAAGATTAGCATTATTCGATGTGGAGACCTGAAATGTCAGTTTTTTCCTTCTTGTTTAACGCACCGTTAACCGAATGGCTTTCCACACCGGAGATTTTGATTAAATACCGACAGTCCCAAGTGAAATTAACGGTAGGCGAAGATGGTGCTGGGGCAGATTTTCTCGGGACACACTATTTTTTCCTGATCGAGTTTTCCGGCGGTAGACCATTTACCGTCCTTGTTCCCCTGCTCGTGTATCCGATGAATGTTCAGCAAGATGACAAATGATAACGAGAAGTATGAGATTGCCAGTGACATCGAAAATATGAAGAAATTCGACCCTGACTTATGGAATTCAGACTATCTTGGTGAGAAGTCTTTAACTAACGCTTAAAATATTGTCTGAATTTATTTAAAACATAAAAGTATAAATTATTGCTGGTATTTAAAAAGTGTCTATCATGCAGAAATTATTTGTTGGTATTCTGAAAGCTTCCGGGTGGTGGCGGTATTTTCTCGTCTCCAAACTTCCAGAACGACCCCGTCCACTCAGCCTCCTATCAAATTGAGTACTGGGTTTTTCCCGGGGGTAAAAGGCGGTCGGAGTGTGGTGCCGACCACACCATCTTCTATTTCTGCGGTCAAGAAAGCATGGGGCTCTACCTCCATGCACCCCATGTGCCTTCATGGCATATGACGGGGCTACAAATAACAAATAAATTCTAAAAGCTGCGTAGCAAACAAATGTCTGCAACTGAACCGTCTCAGTCTATGTTAAAATTGTGATTGTTCCACAGTTTTACTTTGAATTTCACGTCAGGCAAACGCTGTCATGAGACAACATTCCTAATCGCAAGCACAGTAAGAATGTGATCTGCAGTAGATCTCATTTATGATTTCAGAATTTGACGATATTTGTGTTATGAAGAATTTCAATTTTTCAATTTAAAATACCGAAGAAAAATAATGCCAAGAAATGTAAGGAGTTCAGGACTATCAGCCTGATATTGCACTCGGCGAAGATTCTCCTTCGAATATTGAATCGATGTTTATATTCTAAGATGGAGTAACAGTTGAAAGGATAGCAATATGGCTTCAGGAAAGGAAACGGTACAAGGGATGCAATTGGACTACTACGAACAATCGGCGAAAGATATCTAGAGAAGAATAAAGAAGTGAAATATAATATTTGTGGACTTAGAAAAGACTTTTGACAGAGTGGATTGGAACAAAATGATGGACATCCTGAAGAAAATAGGTGTAGATTGGAAAGACAGGAGACTAATATTTGTGGACTTAGAAAAGACTTTTGACAGAGTGGATTGGAGCAAAATGATGGACATCCTGAAGAAAATAGATGTGGATTGGAAAGACAGGAGACTGTTCAGTAACCTTTATATGAAACGAGTCAAAGTCACGATATGAGAAGAAATGTCTGAAGGAAGTGAAATAGGGAAAGGAGTACGACAAGGATGCCCTTTATCATCTACCCTGTTCAACATCTACTTGGAGGATTTGATGAAGAACTGTTTTCAGAACATGGGAAGGGTGAAAGAAGGAGGAAGAAGAATAAAGTGCATAAGATTTGCTGGTGATATGGCGTTGTTAGCAGAAGAGTACACGGTACTAAGGGATATGCTATTGGAGCTAAATGACAGCTGTGAGCAGTATGCGATAAACTTGCGAATTCTAAATGAGGCAGATGAACAAGTTGACAGCTTCAAATACTTGGGGTGTGCTTGCTATAAGCAGTAACATGAGCTGCTGCCAGGAAGTTAAAAGGAGGATATTTCTAACATTGAGGAATAATAATATATATTCAAGAAAAGAACTTACCGCCAAAATTTTCGCTTTCCTCAAAAACGCAATGATGATAAACATTTTAACAGTTCAGTTTCTGACCTTAAACTAACATATTTCCGCGAAAGAGAGTATCAGTGCGTAGTAATTTGGAAGGCTAGAACACAATACGTCTCAGATCGTATATCACACCATTTCATATTTGTACCCTTATTTCATATTTGTAACTCTTCCTCTACAAATCACTATATTTCATATACACATCTTTATTGAGTGACTTATAGTTACTGAATATTAACGATCCATGAAATTGTATACAATAGCTGTATACAAAAAGACGGATACATATACAATGATATACCCAACCACGGTTTCAAAATACACGTAAAACGTGTATTTCCGCAAGAAAATATCGAAATCTCCATTTTACAACATCAGTAATTTTTATATACTTTGTAAAGTGACAAAAGAAAGGTGTAGAAAAAATACTGAATATTTTACTTTAAGAACGTGTGGCTCAAACTGTTGAAATGGCAGAGGTAATTTTGGTAAAATATTATACTTCGTATTTCTCGAAAAGACATTAAATTTGTCGTTCGCCAGACAAGGATGCAACTTCTCGTACCGCCTAGTATGACGTTTTCCATAAGTCTCAGGCGTCACGTAAGCCGATTCAAGGCTTTATACAGGATTGGACACGAATAACCGGTCCGCCTTATCTTTCTTGATCTGAAATTAAACTTTTTCTTAAATGAATTAATGTAAACTAATGAAAGTGAAAATGAAGCGGTGGAATGGCTGAGTGTAGGAGAAAGAAAGGTTTCAGATTAGGTGGTGAGTACGAAAGCCTAACAAGATGACTTGGGCCGGTTCTTCGTCCCCAATCCTATACTATTGTTGTTAAAATGAATTAATATGGACCTACTGTATATGGCGTGGAGTGTAGAGGGCTCGGAATTGTGTCAGTGCATTCTTAAAACAGGAGGAGATGAAATTAAAAATCAATTTTATATTAAAGTAATAGTTTTCAGTGTACATTATTAATACGTTATTAAAAAACCCATTGACATGATTGACCTCGAACCTACTTAATATCGTATAATACTGTTTACAAATAGAAGTTGACGCATTTTCTCATAAAACCGGCGCGTCCAATTAATACCTATTCGGAAGGCTTTGTGTTGGATATGTATTTTTTGTACACATTAATACTAATTGTAATGTCCAGCGGTGTTGTCACATTTTCGTTCCAAAAATAATTTCTGGTTGCAGTTATTTTTATACCGACATCGATACATTGATTTTTACCTCCACCATCCACAGTGAATACATTTTAAGTTATAAGATTCCTTTTAATTAAAACTGAAATTAAAATTACTAATATTTTTTGTCGCCATCAGTCAATTCTAGATACGGCAACATTGGTTTTTACTCCGAGCGGAGTAGATTATAAGAACGTCAATTACAATTGCTAACCCATCTTTGATAGACATGTGTTGCCGCTTCTTGTGATTGGAGCGGATTCTGAGAAGGCCTAATCAATAAATAAACTCTTATCTTATCTCTTCAAAAGAAAGCGCCCTCTTTTACACAGGCTGGGTATTAATTAAGCGCAGATACTATACATGGACGTACGAAATCTTTCTACTCGTAGTTCTTGTTGCATAGTTACTCGTATTTGAAACATTTGTAATCCAGTGATGTTTCTGTTATGCCTGTTGTTTCGATTTAAAACATTTCTATTTGTACGTGAGCCTATGAAATGCAGTATATCATTGTGTCTTAATTCAGGCTACTGTCAATGGTAAGTTATGCATCTAATTTGGATGTAATAATTTATTATATTACAGATGTCAATTTACGTCCCCGGAAGCGATGCAGTCGATCGATAGTACATTACTTGCTCAATGCTACATGTTGTGTTTATTTTACAGATATTCCCAGACGGAAATTGAAACCAAGGTAGCTGCGTACCGAAATATGCTGGTGGATAGTGATGGTAGTAAGCAGACCTCTTTACCACGAGACGAATTCGGACGAGTTTCGTAAGTAATTTAAATACCTATTTTTCTATTTTTAAAATCTTGAAACATTAATATTGTCAATTAACGGTGTTGCTATTTAAATCTTTTTGTTTTTACCCTTATCAGCATTTGACCTTTCATATTTTTCTAGCAATTTCGGACCTTAACACATATGATGGAGACATCGTAACGTTAAATTAGTATGATACTGATCATACATCTGAGATAGTACATGTTATCACAAATCACGGACAAATATTCTTGCTTTACAAAAAAAAAAGTTTATTTGGACTATTTCTTTTAGAGGAACCCTACTCATTGGGTTTAATTGTAAATGCACTAAAAATTGGATTCACTCATCTTCGAAACGTGTCTAACAGTACGGTAGTGAAAATTCTTTACACGATACTCCTTCCAAATTATGTCATGTTTTTGGAGTGATTCAAATCCACGATTACAGTTTGACTTGACTTGCAGCATATAAGAACGCATACCGTGACTTCTTTCAATGGTTTTATAATCATTTAATCATATAATTGAGTATGTGTATGTGTCGAAAGGAACATGACATCAATAATTAGCTAACTTACTAGTGCGATAACTGATTTAGAAAGATGAAAAGGGTTCCTTCGTGTATTATTCAAATTAATTTTTCTCTTTTTTTTTAGTATAATTTACAGTGTTAAATGATTCGGACACATTTGCATATTATTCTTGTTCTAAAGTTACGAGAGTAGTGTCTTCCAGTGGTAATATACGGTCGCCTTATACAGGGAGAAAAAAACTGATGAATATTCACTCCATCATGCAAGGAGAAAAGACAGTTTTATATTACGTTAATCCCTATTTTGCATAATTTTTCTCTGAAAGATGGATTAAAATTGAGACTAAATACTTCTACTAATGCTTCTTCAAGGACTGTAACACTCTAATGCAGCGGTCATCAGCATTACTGCACTCTCGGGCTAGCGTCTCTTACAGCACCAGCGTGCATCCGTGGCTGCTGGCGGGTATGCTATCTCCCTATCCCTTCTGCACGACGGAGCATATTTTGTTGCTCTCTTTGCACTCTACTCATTTCAGCGAGTGCTGACGACCACTGCTCTAGTGGGTGAATGGTTAGAGTTCTGGGTAACAAAAGCAGGTTCTTGACTTCTGTTCCCCTATTTTTTTTAATTCAAATTGCAAGGCATTTTCATCTTCTCAATTTTTCAGTTAATGAATAAAATAAGGGAATGAAAGAACATTCTCAACTAAAGTAAAATTGGTTACACCTCTCTTGGTTTAAGAATGAAAACATGCAATATTACAATTTGCTTGCTACTTTGTATACTAAAAATGTAAGAGGAAGCAAACATTGACGGCTTTAGTCGGCCTCGGTAGCGTACTTGGTATAGTACTGGCCTTCTATGCTCGAGGTTGCGGGTTCGATCCCGGCCCAGGTCGATGGCATTTAAGTGTGTTTAAATGCGATAGGCTCATGTCAGTAGATTTACTGGCATGTAAAAGAACTCCTGCGGGACAAAATTCCGGCACACCGTTGACGTTGATGTAACCTCTGCAGTTGCGAGCGTCGTTAAATAAACCATAATTTTTTGACGGCTTTATAGGGTAGCAGAAGGAAAACAAACAAACACAGAGAAACTGACTAAAAATACATTAGGCCTATGGTAATATGAAAAAGGACCATAACGTAATGCAGTCAGGGAATGGAATGAATTGAACAGAATCCATTCACATCTCAGTTCTGAAGAAGAAGAAAAAGGAAGAAGAAGACATATTAGATTGAATTCGCGTTCACTGTTGCATGAGCCAAAACTGTAGCAACTCACTTAGCTCAACTGGGATCTCCTTGTTATTGAACAGATATCATACGGATATACCTTATTTATTGTACTGCATTATGTTCCTACATTTTCAATCCTTTATTTTGCGAAAAATACGCAATAGTGGATATTTATGTAAATGAAAATTGTCTTGATTTTCGCCAAAGAATAACATGGAGTGCTTGTCTGCCAATTTTTCTTTTCTCTACGTAAAGTTCCATCGGTCTAGCTATTTATATTTTTTTTTTTCCAGATAAGTTGCTTGAAATGTTTATGGGTTACAAAGTATACAAATTTCTATTCTAGACTTATTATTTACTGTTGTTTCTTTCTTAGTTTTAAGTTACACGCTATGGGCTGAACAAGCGAATTACAATCGTCATTTAGTGTACACATTATACTTTAATAATTAAGAGAAGTTTTTTTGGGAAGTATATTCGAGTTATTCGACCTTCATAATATCATACGTGCTTCCTATCAAATGGATGTAGCAGTTTGCTTTACATTTGTTGTAGGAATGCTAACGTAGCATCAGCTCTGTTCTGCGGATGTGCTGTAGGGTCTCCATCGATTTTTCTACATCGGCATTGCAAAAGTAATGATGTCAGCTGTCAAGCAGGAGACTAAAATTGATAGTCATCATTCGTTTTGAGAACAACTCCTGATAATGAGCTTTTTCCTTTGTCTCTTCAGCAATTCTGTTGCATTAGAATTTAGGTGAATTCTGAAAGAAGAAAATAGAATCAGACTACGTGTGTCAGTTTATGTAGACCTCTAAGATGTAATTGGTTATACAAAGCTATTAACATCAACCTAATTGCGCAACTTCTACAAGGCTTCAGTGTTAATTGAAGACCTCAGAATAAGTGTGTAACCAACAAACATGTTTCAGGAGGAAGCAAAATAATTTCAGGAGCATATTTCGTTAGGTCTACATTTACTAGCAGAACCATTTGACTAATCTAGGATACAAGTTTATTCAATTATGGGGTGCAATAATTTATTGTTATAAATGAATGCTTCAAATTTTATTTTTCCACCTATGTCACATATTTAATTTATTTGACGTTACATCCTTTTTCCCGGGAGGTCTTCAATTATGTAATGGAACTTGTCACATTTGTCGCCTGTCAGAAGTTACATTAGTCATACTGTATATATAGTGATGTAGTTTCCATGAGACATACACTTTGACTCTTACAACACTGAGAGTAACCATTATTCATGAAATAGATTTCTCTTATTCCATCTTTCTATCGAAAGTCGATACATGGAATAATTCTTGTATTCAAAGTAGATAGATTAAAATATAATTTATCTTAAAATTCTTTCCTAATACAAAGTTTAAAAAACACAATGTAAGTCACTTTAAAATTTCTTAAAGTACGGTAGGCTACATTAAAATTGAATAGTTTAAACATTTTTCGAGGCCTTTCCGCGCCATTTTATTGTAGTGTTTTTAAACTGTTGTATTAAATTATAAAGAGGATCTCAGTTTTAAAGTGTATTAAGAAGTTTTATCGTAACTTATATTGCAGTTTATTTAAACTGTTGTACATTTAAAATAAATTAAGATAAATTATTTTGTAAATGTTTTAAAACGCTGTAAGAATCACATTGACCGTTGACAAATAGTAAAATTAAGGTTTGTGATACTAAAAATAAATTATCTAATTTATACGAATATGGATTTAGTACGTATTTTGTTAAATAACATACAGTAGAAATTGGTTAATTCGATGATTGTTTCCATTAAAATTATTATTTTAATTAATGTTAAAAATTCACATTTTATTACAATTTTCTAAGCGTACATTTGAATAATTCGAAGACAGACCTTAATTTATTTCAACGAAATATGCTAGAATGTGCGTTTTTATATTGTATAAAATATAAGAAAAGGCTAAAAGCACAAAATAAAAAAAATTATCATCGCGGAAGATTGTTTCGAATTTCTATAACAGTCAACGTGACATATCACTTCCAGGTGTTATTTTGTAACACGAACGATTTGTGGCAACGAAAGTAATTCAAATGTCAAACTCTCGTTGTACAGTAAAGTCGATACAATTTATGGCAAAATATTTTTGGCGGCATGTTGCCATCATATGTCACTAGTACTATAAATAACTTTTTTATTTTATTGCTATTATTTTAATCCTTGTTGACCTCGCATGAAAAAAAAATATACAATACTTTTAATTCTCCCTCCCCCCCCCCTCAATTCTGTCTTGCTTCTGTTTGGATCTTCCCCTGAACTCCGGCGGCACATCTGTGGACTTCTGCAGCGCATCAGTTGAAAATCGATGTACTGAGGTCTGGAAATTCACTGTCGAGACCACGCTGTCATATTTTAAACTACTTGTTTAAGTTATAGTTTCACAGAGTGTGATTTGCTAATGATGATTATGATGATCAAACAGCAGATTTTCGGTCCCGATACTGAACGTTAGCTGTACATGTCATTGAACTCATTGCTACTCAACCTCCATAAGCCGAGAGGCGTGGCGTCTTGTGGCAGTTCTGTGGAACCCCAAATCATTACAAAAATGAGAAAGAAGCAGTTGTAATTGGCACATTCTCTGAAATTTGTTATTGTAATGTGTATTCTAATACTTCTTATAACTGAGAAAATTACATGATTAGGAGACGAAAAGAAAAGATTACTAGTAGAATAAACATAGTTCTTAGCTCGATTTGAAGCTATCTTAATAAAGTAAACTGGAACATATCTAGCACAATTGAAGGGAATGTAGTGTAAAGAGAAAAAGTTTTCTGTCATTAGTTTAGCATTTCGATTACTGAGAAGCATCCGTAGGCTACTTAATTTTATAGAATTATAGACTAGAAGGATGTAATAAAGGATGGGTGGAGCAGAGAAAAATTCTCTCCGGCACCGGGATCGAACCCGGGTTTTCAGCTGTACTTGCGGACGCTTTATCCACTAAGCCATAGTTCCAGTTCCGATGCTGGATTGAATTATATCAGTTTAAACACTCATAATGAGTGCACATCTGCATACAGTATGTTGGTCATTGTGCCACTGTCACACATCTGTGACATAGTGCATGAGGATTGGTCACTAAAGGGAAACTAAGAGGTGGAACTTAAACTGAGAGGATTCAATCTGGCATCGGAACTGGAATCCGGTATGGTTTAGTGGATAAAGCGTCAGCACGTAGAGCTGAAAACCCGGGTTCGAGTCCCGGTACCAGAGAGAATTTTTCTCTGCTCCACCCATCCTCCATCATATGGTAATGCAGAATTCCTGCAAGGAAATATCATATGTACTTTGGTATATCACAGTAATAGAAGGATGTAAGTCTAGTTAGAAGTTCCAGCCAGGGAAGAAACCTTGTCTCATACTGGGATCGAACTCACATACTTTCAGTGTGGTAACAAGTCAATCTAACAACTAGACGAACCGGCCTTCATTGTAATTGAAGGTTGGAATAAAATCTAGAAGACTACTTTTCAGCGGTACAATATTTTACGTTTAAAAGTTAAAACAGAATTGCTAGCCAGTTTATATATCTGTGTGTGTGTGCGTGCGTGCTAGAAAGAGTGGGTGAAGGAAGAATAATACTGAAACTGGTCAGAAAGAGAAACAGAAATTGACTGGGTCACTGGCTAAGAAGAAACTTTCTCCTGAAAGATGCACTGGAAGGAATGGTGAACGGGAAAAAATTTCGGACAGATGGATCGTATGCAGAGATGAAGAAGAAGGCGGAAAAGAGGGAAGATTGGAGAATACTAGGACTTGCTCTTGGGTAAGAAAACTATAAAGAAATGTAACGAACAAACACATAATTGATATAATAATTATCGTGTAATCATAATTTAACTTTTTTTTTTAAATTTGGAAAATATTTCTGTGGTGGAGGATATGTATAACTGACATTAGGAGCATATTAGCTTTTTTTGGTCGCCTGTTCACCGTGCACCGTGCAGAAGTGTTTCAACATTAACAAAGAATGTGATGCAAACAAAAATAAATATTAGTTGAGCTTTATAGCCGTGAAGATGAATGAAAATCGACATAAAATTAATAAAAATCTCCATAAAATGGATTTTTTTAAATAATTTATTAATCGATCAGCGCATTTAGCGCTATACAGATCATTTGTAAATAAAATATAAATACAATACATGACACTGAATTGAGGGCAGCCTAGAATAAAATGGATTTAAATTATTATATAGTGCATACGTTTTATCTTTCTACACACTCGGAAAGGAGAGTGGAAGCGGCAGTGCGCAGCGCATCTGTCCACATGCGAGCGTGGAAAGATATCATGTTTGCACTGTAAAATACGTTAGCAAAGGAGTTGCACGATACAATCGCTGTTAAGATGTTGCGCTACAAGCCGGGAGGTTGCGAGTTAGATTCTTATGGAGTCATGGATTTTTCCCTTTGATCTAATCATTCCACAGCAATATGATCCTTGTATTCACTCATTCTCTTGCACAAATGAGTACAGAGTGTATCTCTTTGGAGTAAAGGCTGCCAGCACGTAGGTCTGACATCCCTACTGCTACTCAGTATTGATTTTCTCTTGAAGTGGCCTGTAACAAAATTGTTTTTCAGGTAAGAGTATGCACGTGAAGTTTTCTGCAATTCCAAATTAATGCATGAGATACAGGATTAGAATGAAAATAGAAAAGAAAAATACTCTTCTTCTTTTCAGTCTTTGAGACTGCTAAACTTTCAAGCATCGTGTTGTCGCGACTGATGTCTCGTAGTTGATCAAGATTTAGTTGTTTGTTGAGCCCCTTAAAGTTGCCAGTGGCAATAGTGCATTTAAAGACAAGGATTACGGAAATGTTGGGTATAAATGAACAGTAATGGCGTAAAAATTAAGAACACACGAACAGATTAGTGGCCTGCAAAGCAGCATTAAAGTTGCATGGTCTGCTACAATACTGTCTTTGAAAATATGTTGCCAGTTTATCTGTAGCCAACTCATTTTGGGCGACCATCAGCTCGGATGGTAGTACAAATGATTACGGACTGGGAGGTCCCCGGTTCAGTTCTGAGTAGTGGTAGAATTTTTCTCGTTGCCACACACTAGGAAAATCCTGGAATTCACTCAGCCTCATACCAGCTACTGCCTATTATTGTGATTCTTACTCTCCTCTTGCCTATAGAACTACTTCCTGTTTCATCTTTTTATAAAACTGAAAACTACTATCGTATTAGAGAAAGAAGTATCTTTGTCCACTCCAGTGTTTTTGGTGGAAAGTGTCAAAATGTCAGCTGCTGCGTCTGGATCAGAACGACCTTGACGTACGGTAATCATTTTCTGATAGTCAACTGTAACATTTCATTGTACTGGTCTCTAAACTTCACGAGAGCTTGGTTTGAAATTAAGCTTTGAAAAAAAAAAAACTAAAAAGTCCGATATGATTGTTCTATCCTTAATATATTTTACGACCAATTATATTATACTTCTCTCCCGTTTCCATACAAGGCCATTAGGAAATATAGTTAACTGCATATGATAACTAGGTTAGAAAAATATTCTTATCAAAGAATGTATACTCTGTTCAATATGAGAAATGGTGCAGAAGGGATCGATTTTTAAAATAACATCGTGGTCATTCCACCGTCACTCACATTACAATGTAACAACTCTCACCACACATTCTTAATTATACAGTTCCTGATTTTAATATTATATTTTCATTTGATAAAGTATTTCATTACCCAGTAGAAAGGGTGAAAATAGGTGTACAGTAACTTGAGAAATCATAAAAAAAAATGTTACATGTACTTTCACTCATATTACATGACAAGGACGTGCATACGTATGAATACACAATAATGGCAAACGTGCTGTTCTAAAAATTGAAAAGATATGTTTTTTTTCTATTGGACATCACAATATAATAGTGACAACTGAGTGGGAATAAAATTCCTGTAGAATATGTTTAAATTATAAAAAAATCTTCTGTATTTGTGTCACATTATAGTTCTCTGTTACTCACATTACTTGGTCAGAATTATGTAATAGAAAAATTATTTTTAAGTACAATTTATGCTAAGAAGACATTGAAATATATCATTAACACATTATAAAATGAAGCGCAAAGGAAAAATCATACGATTTGTAGTATTTAAAAAAATATATGATGTCTGTCTTAGTATAAAGTTACCAGTTATATTGTAGGCATATTACGGTATCTGAAGTTCAACATCCACTTCCTTAAGGAGATTTAATTTTCTTCACAAGTGCCTAATCATATCGGGATGTGCACGTTTTTCACAATATGTCAAAGAACATTTATGTAATTTTCTAAGTTGTTTATGCCCCACGAACACCACTTACAATGCTTTTCGGTTTAGTTTTGCAATACCCTGTATATAATATACTTTACATCTAACTTTGCCAGAAAGCCACCGGCGTAGCTCAGTCGGTTGAGGCGCTTGCCTGCCGATCCGAAGTTGCGCTCAGACGTGGGTTCGGTTCCCGCTTGATCCGATTATCTGGATGGGTTTTTTCCGAGGTGTTCCCCAACTGTAAGGCGAATGTCAGTTAATCTATAGTGAATCCTCGGCCTAATCTCACCAACTCGATATCATCAATTTCATCGACACTAAATAATCGAGTAGTTGGTACATCGTCGTTAAATAACCAATTAAAGTAAGTAGGATAGACCAGGGTAATTGTAAACAAATGATGTGAGAAATACAAAACTGTCAATATAAAAATTTTAATTCGGGGAATATTTAAATTAACATGTTGGCTTACCTACAAAGCAGTTTGGCGCCAAATAGCAGTAACTGCTTACTTGTGAACGAATGTTTTGTAAGAGTCTACAGGAAAAGTTGAAAAAGAATTTTGCTTCACCTTCATTTTTGGCATTGTAAGTAAACGTACAGTGCTATATTTTAAGAATATGTTGTTTTTATGAGTAATGTATAGTAGTTAACATTTATTACAATTGTTTTGGGATCTCCCATAACATTAATTCATTAAATTATGACGTGTTTACATTTGCCCCATAGTTTTAATTGCTTGGGGGTAATTGTAAACATGTTTTACTATGGTTACATTTCGTACTTACTTACTTACTTACTGGCTTTTAAGGAACTCGGAGGTTCATTGCCGCCCTCACATAAGCCCGCCATTGGTCCCTATCCTGAGCAAGATTAATCCAGTCTCTATCATCATATCCCACCTCCCTCAAATCCATTTTAATATTATCTTCCCATCTACGTCTCGGCCTCCCCAAAAGTCTTTTTCCCTCCGGCCTCCCAACTAACAATATGACAGTTGGTTGCATTTCGTACTTTTCAGTAATCAAAATGCCAAGAAATCATATTAGAAAGAGACCCCCACCCAACTACATTGTAGAGGATTTAGAGAGGGTTGTCACATATGTGAAAAATAGTAACTAAAGCTATCGTGAAGCTCAGGAGAGGTACTGAGTTCCTATATCGGTCATATATCATAGGTTAAAGGGACGAAATGTACCAGTGACCAAAATTGGAAGTGGAAGGAGCCTACAGCTCTTTCTTCTGAAACAGAACAAAAATGTTCAGTGTGATAGCCCGTGCGAAAATTGGTGTTTACAATTACCCCCCTCTCAAAGGGGTAAATGTAAACTTGCAATTAAAAGATGAAAAAAGTAAACCTTATTTTAAATCCACTTTCAGGGAAAAGAAAGATCTAAAAATAACACAATGTTTCTTTGTCATGCTTATCGTTGTGTAATGTTGAAATATATTTGAAATCAATTAAAAGTGTTTACAATTACCCTGGTCTACCCTAAGTAACACGTTCGGTGATTGGATAAAACTATTTTCAATGAAAAAGGGAACTGAGATATGCGAATAGAACTGTATATGTTCAACATATTTTATTTTAAATGGATAATTATATAGGTACATAAAAAGACTGGTATACACTTTTTAAAAACACCTACCTAAATTTTAAACCCAGACTACAAACTGTGAAATACATCCAAATTTATCAACTGGAGTGTTGATGTAATAACATTGTTCTATTATAATTTGGATTATTATGTTCATGATTATTAATATTGTAATATTGATGTAGCAACTCTAACATGTCTATGGCTGAATAGAGTTACTGTATATTTGGAGATTAAATAATAATAACAATAATAATAATAATAATAATAATAATAATAATAATAATAATAATAAACTCAGAAGACATTGAGATTCCGGAAGTCCTCTCGCCAGAAGGAAAGATAATGTCTCTTTGAAATTTGATATAGGGCAACAGACCTAAATCGACGAAGTGGATGAGTGGTGGTAGTGGAGGTGGTGGAGATAGTGATAATTGAAACGAATCGAAGTGCACAGTTAACGATTTACTGCACTGTCTGCATACGGTTGCGATATTACCGTAGTTTGCTACAGATTTGTCTGTATTTGTATACGTACTCTCAAAGTTTACGTCATCCAACAGACATTCTCTCCCTATATTTTAGTATATTTTCTTCTTCGAACAGTAATACTCAGTTTAGCAAATAGTGTGACTTTTAACTTCAGTTGTCACAAAACCAAAATGGAGCAAGGAGCTAGTATTAAACCCTGCTTAAGTATGTAAAAGTGAATTAGAAACGGTGATAATTGATGCAACAATTCATAAAAACAAATGTATTATAGGCTATCCGTGTACAAATTTTCCTCTCGTATTCTCGTTTCAAGGGACACAAGATGTGGAAGATAATTCAAAACTAGGGTGTCCAATTTTAGTCCGAAACAGTGAGTGAGTGAGTGAGGTTGGAAAATGATTTCGGTATGGATAGGAAAAATGCTCGCAACATTTGATTCCAATATTTAGATAAAAGGAAGTTCTGCGAATAATTTGTTTCTCGCAGTTTTATCCTCTTCAGTCCTGTTGTAGCGTATACTATACATAATTTTCTTTTAATTTTTTTTAAATATCTTGGATACTTTTGAATTTTTGAATAATTAAATTTGATAGAAATGAAGAGTATCACTTTTGCAACATTTATATACCAGATTTATATATTAGAATTTAAAATTTTGGGGCAGCAAGAGTCAAAATTGCCCCAAAATTGATTTTCTGTGAAGACTTGATCTGGGATTTTTGGAACCCCAGAATGATTGTGACCTTTTTTTTTTCAATTTAAAAAAAATATAGATTCGGGACTGAAGAGGATAAATGATATCAACTACATGGCTGTTGAGTACGCTAAAGACTTAAATTAATTGAAAGTGCTAAAAAAAATACAGCTTTGGAATTAATCGTGACAGGCCATGAAACATGATGCTAATCAGTTCGACTCTGGAAGGAGGCGCTTCATTACATTTGTTCCATCGAAGACGCCGTAACGAGCTGTCTGAGAGATGTTCCAGATCAGTTGATGGTGCCACCTGTATCTCTGATACAGGAATGCATTTCAAATAAAGTAAATTCATTTTGAGCATGATTTCCTTTGTTCCTCTGAAATGAATTCAGTCTCATTATTTATTCATCGCTATATGCAACATTGTTACTCTTCGCTCAGTCTTCGAGTAATGCTGGATTCTGTATATTATTCTATCATCTATTTTTTAATGACAGTAGTGCAGTAAGTTGTTAAATCAATTTACGATTGTCATTAATGCGCGTCTTAAACCGTAATAAGGAAATAAAATTGAATCCAGAGTTATGATGCTGCTATTCATTAAAGTTACTTCTTGTTTTTTTATTGTTATTTTAACACTGCCTTCCTTGAATAAATGATAAAGTTTCATTTATAGCTTCTTATTAAATATAATTCAGAGTATTAAGGACCATATTGCTTATTATTTTTTATTAAGTGTGAGGGAGTATGCAGGCTCTCGTAAAAAAGACGTTGAGCAGAATAAATGTAGCGTACTGCAGAAGCAATGCGTAGCTTCTGCTATCATTACAAAATTGGTAATGTGCAAGTTATATATTCATTGCCTTAATGTAGTCTCTGTAGTATTATTTAAATAGTAAGTTACGATAATGAAATCATAAAGAAATAATCCTATTGTTTCTGAAATACTTCCTTTTTTCAGGTATCCTAAATGCTTTGCGTTTTCACAGTACCTTTATAAAAAAATATTGTGACGCTGAAAAATATCTATACGAGATTTTAACGAAATGCACGTTTTCAACATCCCTTATACGGGAAAGCTCGTTTTCGGTATGCCGTTTGTCCGTCCGTCTACATCGATTGCTTCTGAAAAATTGCACGGGTTTTGTTGATACTCACTTATCACATACCTACTGTAGAGTGTATTCACGAATATTCAACCGGGAATCATATAAAGTTATAAATTATGTAATAGTGTTCCCGAAATCCCACTGTTTCGAAGATATTTATACCTCTAATTGAAAACTTATGAGTAAAACAATTTGTGTCTTAAAACCATCTCTGCGAATACTTTAAAAAGGGTACCGGTAACTCGAATCCTTACAGAAATGAGGCAAAAAAACTTTCTAAAAAAATTAATATGTTATACAGAATTATAACCTCCATTAAAACTTTCCTGAAGCAAACCTTCTAGAGCTTGCAGATATCTACAAGCATAAATTTACAGGACTAATGTAACCATCCCCACTAAGAAAATAGAGCAAAGAATGACTTATAACGAAGAAGAAACCGGTTGGTAAAGAGATTTGAGAGAAGCAGTATAGGCCTATACGAGTGGTCGTAAGCACTCGCTGAAATGGGTAACGGGTAAGTAGTGTATCGGAATATGCACAGTCGTGCAGAAGGGAGAGAGAGTAAGCATACCCGCCAGCAGCCACGGATTCACGCTAGTGTATCTCTTATGCGCGGGTAAGAGACGCTAGCCCGAGAGCGCACTGTACTGATGACCGCTGGCCTAAATAGGCCTAATAAAAGATTGTATACAAGAAAGAAGAAAGAATTTAAATTGTTTCGAAACGCACAAAACATAATTATAGTGAGAAAGTGCCGATCATCTTTATGGCACTGATGTTTTGCAATTATCTTGATATTAGATGACAATGATACCATAATTATATGCATGCTGTAATTATCCTTATTCTTCGAACTTTGTATTTAAGATTTAGTGATATGATCAAAACTGATAGGTTTTGTTGAATGTTTGTAAATTGTAAGGCTTTTTTACTGGTATTACACAGTTCGGAGATATTTTAGCCTACAGTAGGCCTATCTATACTATAAGAATCTATTTCCTAAGGATTGAAGTTTGTGTGTGTGGTAATTTTAATATTAGCCTAATATATAACATATTTTTCAGAATTCTTTAAGAATAATATATCCTTTAATACTGTTTAAAATCTGGAAAACGTACATCTATCGTAGGCGATACGTTTGTGATTAGAATGCTGGCTGCATCTTGTGAAAACTAGTTTCAGTATTTATGCTGCGAAATTATTTGAATTTCATATTGAGAATTTAAAAAAAAATAGTTAATGACTTTATTCTTATTTCAAAAGATAGCATAGCTATCACGCAAACTGTGTAACTTCGATGTTTTGTAGACAAATATCAAAGTACAATAATTTTATTAAACTGGTGAAAATGGGCTAAAATAAATTGTTTCTTATACAGAAATTCCGCTATGTGTAATCGATATAGGTATAAAAATGAAATCTTGTAAATAACGAAAATTATTTATTTATTTATTTATTTATTTATTTATTTATTTATTTATTTATTTATTTATTTATTTATTTATTTATTTATTTATTTATTTATTTATTTATTTTGCTAATAATTGTAACATAAAATATAATATATACAGAAAAACTTTAGCTCGCCCCTGAAAGAGTAGAACTCGTGCTCAGGGGCGGATTCCTTTTGTATTTACTGAGCTATTCAGCTATCTACTGAGAATTTCCAATAGTGATGACCAGATGATTTGAGAGGTAGTAATTTGTACTCTGAGAATATCTTCATTACAAAATTCTCCACTTTGGTGATTCCATTGAGGGAATGAAGGAATCAGTAGGGACAGGGGAGAAATGGTAAACTGAAAGGTAATCGATTGCCATTTTTCCAAGGCGTTTGGGCACTGGATAAGGAATTATGTAAACTCCAGGTTTTTGGGACACTTTTCTCGCTCCAGAGGTCACTGTTCCACTGAAGGAACTTTAAAAATTCCGAAAAAGATCTCACCTACTAAGTTAATAACGTAGTTTAGACTTTTAACTCACCGGCATTTGATCTCGGATCAATGATGTCGAAAGCCGCTGTTTTTAACCCATTGGTACACTAAGAATTATAAATATTGTACTGTATATGATTTCTGAAAAGTTCCAGAATTTTAAATAATTAAAATACGTATCTTGCGATATAGCTTATAATTGTCACATTGTTTATGATCTACGTAATTCTGAAGAAAAAAGTACAAAGAAGAGAAGTGCCCAAATTTTAATTATGAAAGGCTTGTAAGCTTACAGTTGAGGTTTGTATACTACCATCCTTTCCCGTTAGTCTTTTAGGAATGTTGTAATACTTCCGTGTGATGGCTTCAAAGCGCAGTTGAAAACCCAACTCACACGTAATTTCCATAAGAAGTTGTGAAGAAAACTGTCTAGTCCTAAAAGCTAACAAATATTCTCATCTCATATTGAAAGTCCCCAGTTTCGCGACGTTATTGAAATCTAGTCAATAGGTCTTTTCAATAAGAACGACCAGGATTGGACCGCATGTAAACTATGTCCATGCAAGAATGAATATGAATTTCAGGCAGCGAGTAGTGAAATTCACCATGACGATCGCGTATGGTCATATGGTGTGCAGTCGTACCTGTGAAACGGTTGCACGTGTGTCTCTCTTCCTGTCTATCTTTGTACAGCGATTTCTTCTAAACTATTGGATGGATTTTGTTCATATTCAGTATCTGCAAGTAAATTTATCCGTGAATGATGCACATGAAACATATGTTTGGTCTTTATGTGAAATCAAAATACAAAATAGCGATGAACTCCAAAATCGGCTCTCGATTTTTGTTATTTTGTTTTTTATGTGAAATGTATATAGGCTATAATTGAAAATAAATTTCCGGTATTTCCCTAGGTCCATATATTTAGGAAAAGCTAATTTCCATATTCAAATAAAAAAAGGAGTGCTTATAATGTACGTTCATTATTAGGGTTCAGGAAGTTAGATGTCAGCAATTTTACCTCAAATTTATACAATAATTACAGATAATTAGTAGATTACAATTAAACAAAAAAAAATTAGCACTCTGGAAGGGTTGGTATAATTTCGTGATAGTACAAGGGTATTTTCGTGTTAGTCCTTAAATCCAAAATACCGTCAAATGGGGCTACCTTGATAGATTTAACTTACATTTTTCATGGTAGCAGTTTAGTTTTTGAGTATTTTAACGAATAAAAAATATGTACCTTGATAGATTTAACTTACATTTTTCATGGTAGCAGTTTAGTTTTTGAGTATTTTAACGAATAAAAAATATGTAGATATCAGATTGTCTTTACCTTTCTATCCTATTTCTAAGAAAATAATTGTGTTGATTTGTACCCCTGAAAAAATAAAGACCATACTTTTATACACCATTATTTAAAGCCAGATTTCCGTAGTAACCCGAAGATGACGTAATAAAGTCAAACTAAAATTGTGGGATTTGTCATTATAGAGGTATAACAGGGCAAATTAAATGAATGAAATTATATTTAAAAGATATTTCAAATACCACATTAGTATTTCATTTGCAAGAAAAGTACAAAGGCTCATTGTACATTATAATAGACATAGAAAATTATAGAAGTCGTTGAAATCAAATTTGTTCAATCGGAACGTTGTTAGTCTCATAAACAATT
Organism: Periplaneta americana; assembly: GCF_040183065.1. Classification (NCBI taxonomy): domain Eukaryota; kingdom Metazoa; phylum Arthropoda; class Insecta; order Blattodea; family Blattidae; genus Periplaneta; species Periplaneta americana. The sequence goes on along the minus strand of NC_091133.1, from coordinate 73,435,601 downwards.
ATTAATTATTACATTTAATATTGTAAAATTCATTTAGGAGAGTATACTGAGTCCTTCTGGGCTACTCCAAAGGGAGGCAGTTAACAATTTAAATTTAAAATTATAAACTAAATCAACTTGCCATAAAAATAAAGGAAACAAAAGTAGAATTTACTTCATTTCAAGAACATCAATTGCATTAGGGAAGACATAAATCACAGAATTGTCAGTTGGTTCTGAGACTGGAGAAGGTAAAATCTTTATGTGTTGCATTGAAATAGTAGAAATGTCCTTGTCAGTTGGCTTAAATTTAGTTTTACTCTCATCATCTCTTTTGAGACCATGAACCACTATCCCATTTGATGTCATGTCCACAATTTCACAGACATATTTTAAGATTTTCTCACTTTTGCTAAAAAGAAATTTAGCAAGGATACAGTTTCCTGTTTTTGGATTTTCTGATTCTATTTGACTACGTTTAGCATCTTCTGGAATTTTGGGGCCTGAAACTTTGATCTGCTAATTTACACAATTCATCTAAGACTCTTCGTCATCACTGCTGCCTTTGTTGTTTGAAGTATATGCAGTAACCATACTCTTTCCTGCTTCAAATGAGTCATAGCTTTTTACTCTACATAGAGCCAGCTGTACTAGAATTCTCAAATCGATGTTCTTGAAGAAATGCCGTGAGGAAATTCTCAACCTGTAGTTCAACAACTTCTACAGGCTCCGGAATTTTTTTGAGGACTTCTTCCTTATTGCAAGGACAAATGCCCGTAGAAAAGAAATTGTTTATCAAAATGCGTTTTATTGCTGACTGTTCCTTATCTCCGGGCAGTGATTATGTATTAGTATTTGTCTGTAACTTGGCCTTATCCATGTGATCAATGCTTTCTTCAACAAACTTGGAAAAATTGCTTTCGGTATAGTTGAAAATCGAAGATTTTTCTCTTTCCACTCCCATCAAAATGTCGTCAGGCTCCTTTGAAGCTTGATTTGCAGGGTGCGATGCATGGAACGAGGAACTAGCTATTGTTTTGTTGAAGTGACTCTTTTCATTTTCATCACTCCTTTATTTACAACTTACGTGCGTACAAGTTTCACATAACATATTTACTACACAAATTACAAATGATTACATATCAGTACATCATTACAAAATTAATGTACGTACTGTACATCGCCTGTGATTTAAAGACGGTTCTCAAAATGGCGCCCACCCAGTTCGTTATGCATACATTGCATCGTCTCATCATTGACTGTCGAACACGTTCAAGAACCCCTTAGTATTATGCAACCAAAGATGGGGATACGTTGAGCAGGTTGCTGTAATTCCAGGCATTTAATACAGAAAAGAGATCAATCAAAATTGTCATGGGAAAAACTCTCACATCTCAAAGTTTGTCACACACTCGCCCCAACACCCTGTCTACAATGTGTACAGAATTATACCTTCAGCTGGTGTCTTCTTCAGACAAATTTCTTAGAGTAGTATGAAACTATCTAGACTAGACGAATTAATTTTTAAAACTAGCTTAACTGTATAAATATATAGCAAGCAACAAGAAGGCTGCTTGAATTACATAAAAATAAACTTAGTATTTTTGTGAGTTAAATTCTTTAAGAATCCTTTGACAGAGTTCAGACTTATCTACTTAGTAATTCGCTAAAAGAAATCTCCGTTATTGTTAGTTGAAATATTGCATATGTAGGCTTAATAGAACTTTGTATATAATTTCTTTGCTTGCCCACATAAAATATAAATTCGGAAAAGATATAAATAAATTTTCTGAACTTTTTTATACAGAATAATTAGGTATATTTCTTAAATTCATTTTGAATCACTGTCACATACCTACTAGTATATTGTGTACGTGCATTTATACGTTGATATTTGAGTATATAAATGCAGAATAGTGACAGTGCTCGTGCTACAATTAAATTCGCAAGTATTTCCCTTCTCACTAATATTAGGAAAACATTTCCTCGTCTCAACAGCGGCTGTGGCGAGGGTGATGGTGGTGGCGGTAGTAGTAGTAGTAGTAGTAGTAGTAGTAGCAGGAGCAGCAGCTGCAGTAGTAGTAGACGATGTTTTCAACTGCAAAGGTTTTTAACATCGAATTTCAATGTGGGCAAGAAATGGTCGATTTTTTTTTCTGGAACTCTTTATCACAGATAGGGTTCTTATACGTGCCGTGCCCTTCAAAACCAATCATTCTCAGTTGAGTTTGAACCCGCAAACCTCAGATCCTGCGGCTAGAATGGTAATCAATAGAACATCGAGGAGAACTCTTGTCTCAGAAATGTCATAGTAATGTATAAAGTGTACATTCGTACTTCACTACGTTTTACGGCCAAGAACAGAGTTTTTGCCTTCGAATCATACTTTGCAACTCTTCGTACAATAGTGTTGTGTATTTTCGACCTGTTCCAATGCATTTTATATCAATTTTTTAATAATACAGGAATACAATAGTCCGTGACGTTTCTGCGGGGTGCAAGACGGGTACAGACGGTCGGAGGTAGCTTTTCAAAAGCATAAATTATACCACAGGACAACACGGAATAATATCAGTAGATACTGAATACATCGGTTAAGATTGCATTCAACTTGAGTATGTTCTTTACTGTGGCAAATTCAGGACTTGTTTATAAAAGCTGTCTGCGAATATGTAGTGTGCACTTAAATTTGAGTGATTAATAAAGTGTTGGTCTATATTATTTTCAAACATACAGAAGACAGTATTTTTTGTAGGTACTTAAAATAGCTGAATATATTGAATAAGCAGTCGCAGACAGCCGATGACGGGTGGTCCTCCAGCTTGGGGTTGGGCGAAGGGCTAACAACCCATCACCGTAAAAACAGCTTGTTACGAATCCTTCAAATAAGCCTCGGAATGGGACTGATTCTCTGGCACGACCACAGCAAAGGAATAAGGTTTTGAGATCATAATTAGGAACATTAAATCCAGACGTTTGAGATGGGCAGGGCATGTAGCACGTATGGGCGAATCCAGAAACGCATATAGTGTGTTAGTTGGGAGGCCGGAGGGAAAAAGACCTTTAGGGAGGCCGAGACGTAGATGGGAAGATAATATTAAAATGGATTTGAGGGAGGTGGGATATGATGATAGAGACTGGATTAATCTTGCTCAGGATAGGGACCAATGGCGGGCTTATGTGAGGGTGGCAATGAACCTCCGGGTTCCTTAAAAGCCAGTAAGTACTTAAAATAGCATGTCTCCCTAGTCTCCCTACAAACTAAGTCTGTCTCTACCTCACATACACTATCCTTAGAGCACCTTAGAGACAGTCGGTCACGGGCAGAGTTACAAGAGCCGGACAGTTCTTCGATTTTTTTTTACCATTTTTATTCCACCATTGCGTCATTATTGTATCCTTACCTCTCCGATTCCGCATAACCTTTGCTTTTGAAAAGTACTGAAATTTGCAGTTCCAAAATCTCGCACTGAGATACAGCGTATTTGCATATTAATTTATGATTGGAAGTAGAATGCAGGATCCGAATGAGCTCAGCGAAACGCTGGAGCAGGTTAGATGTCGCTCCCACCTTGCTGCCACACGGCCCATGGCCGCAAAGATCGATTTTCGCAGTGTATGTGTGTAAGGGTGTATGCCGGGGAGGGACTATGGCGGGTGGGAGGAGGAAATGAAAGTGGTGTCGGGGGTTGATACAACGAGCGGATGCTGCAGTAGAAACGGTGGATAAATATAGGAGTTCCAATATTCGAGCTCTCGAGCGTGGGGTTGCGCCGACGCAATTATTCTTTCCCCCATACCGACTCGGTATCCCAATATCGAAGTGGAGTCTAGTGATTGTTCGGTCGGCTTGAGAGAGAATCATGGGGTGGCGGCATTTGCTGCTTCTGCCCAGATTCTGCGGCGGTCTCCATCCTCCATAATCTAAACATCAATCTCTCCAAGATGACCGTCACCTAGTGTCATCCGTTCCTGTAACAAAATCTGATATGTCTTCCAGAAGAACCGAGTGCTGTGCATAGGTTATGTTTCAGACCAACGTCGTGCCTCATTGCAGTCTTCCATTTCGTATTGTACATTTAAACATGTTATTGTTCTACTATGCATATGTATTTTGTGAAGAATTTTGAAGCACAAAGTGTTGAACTGTTATTATGCAACGAAGTCTTCCGATTCTTGTCTATTGGTCGGATGGCTTTACACTGGACACAAACATCAATGTGATATAGCATTGTGTTGTATGGCACACGTTAAGCTGCCGGTTCATTTATGCTAATTTGTGTATCCGTGAACATAGTTTCCGTGCGTTTATTAGTATGTTGTTTCCTGGAAATAACAATGGCTGCCATCGCCGACGTCCAGTTAACGAACGTGTGCTGTTCGAGAGATTGTGGCGTGGGACATTTCAAGCTATCGTGGCAGAGCAGGGTGTCACCGGACCGAGCAGTTCATCAGTCCACGCGCGAGTTAATATCACAAGACACGGACGCGCGCCATCGAGATTGGCTGTTATGGATTTGGGGAGACGGCGAGAAAGAGGTAGAGGCAGTGGCACTCCGGTTGTTGCCGCGGGCACCGCTGCGGCACAGTGTTGTTGTCATTGTCTGCCACCACCCCCGCCTCTGCCACCTCCGCCAGTGCCGCCGCCCCCGCTTACTAATTTCCAGATATGTTTACTCACACCACGCAACTCGCGGAGGACGCTGCGATCCGTTGTCAGGTGGGAGCTTTGAACGTTAACTCCTACCGAGTTACGAACACACTGGTTGTTGTGATAGAATTATTAAAAAATCTGGGTTTTGTAACCGCGTGAGACTAATTTCTCTGATGTTTCGGAAATGCCTACGGGTTTCGAGCGACACGACCCTGATGATGGAACCTATAAATGTTTCCGAAACATCAGGTGACTAAATTTTGTAGTATTGCAACATCCATAATCTTCAATACATTTAGTGTCGGAAAAGGTAGCTTTGTAATGGAAAATAAGTAGAAATTGTGCGTGAATGTTTTCTACCTTAAAATCAAGTGTTGTCAACAGACATAAAAAGAATAAAAAATCAACCTAATTGTATTTGTTATGTGTGTTCATGACGCGGTGGAGACATAGTTACTTCGTAAAGAATTATCATACATTTTAAAATTTGTGCTACTTTTTATGTATGGCAATTACCACGTGGTTGTTTGACAGAATGTTTCTGCATTTTAAGAACTTGATGCCTCTTTCATATTATGTCTTTTCTTGCTGGTAAGTTTTTTTTTTCGTGATTTTGAGACTCTAATATATTTCGCAAGACTACCTTATCTAGAAGAAGAAAAAAAACTTATTTCTCTGTTTCTTGAGCTGTTTGTACACGATCACATTTTTGTCAAATTCAGCGCTTTACAAAACCTCTCAAGATTTACCAATACTTTATAAGTTTTATTATCAAATCACTTACAGTACTTTAAAAGTATTTGATTGTATTGAAAGTAAGTACTTTAATATGTTCTAATCAATCAAAGACTTCACAGTTCTTTGAAGAAATTGACCAGTGAAATTCGAAAATATTATGAAGTCATGTACCACAAAAAAAATGGCGTCCTGGCTGAGAAACGTCGTTAATTCAATTGCATGACTTAAATTCATGCCGGCACGCCATTGGTTCTGTGGATACAACAGTAAAATTAAAAATAATGGCGGATATTTCGAGTTAAGTATCAGTAAGGAAGTGAAATTCGGAGAGGAGTGCGACAAGGATGTCCTTTATCATCTACCCTCTTCAGCATCTACTTGGAGAATTTAGTGAAGATCTGTTTTCAAAACATGGGAGGAGTGATAGTAGAGGAAGAATAATAAAGTGTGTAAGATTTGCTGATGATACGGCGTTGTTAGCAGAAGAGGAGATGATACTAAGGGATATGCTACTGGAGCTAAATGACAACTGTGAGCAGTATTTAATAAAGATAAATGCCAACAAGACGAAGACTATGGTCATAGGAAGAAAAATAAAGAAGGTAAACTTGTGAATTCTAAATGAGACAGTAGAGCAAGTGGACAGCTTCAAGTACTTGGGGTGTACTATAAGCAGTATCATGAGCTGCTGCGAAGAAGTCAAAAGGAAAATAGCAATGGCAAAGAAAGCTTTTAATAGAAAAATGAATATCTTCAGCGGACCTCTGGAGAAAGAACTAAGGAAGAGACTTGTAAGTGCTTTGTACGGAGTAAGCCTATAGCATTGTATGGGGCAGGAACATGGACATAACGACGAAGCGAAGAGAAGCGAATAGAAACGTTTGAAATGTGGATATGGAGAAGGATGGAACCTGTGAAATGGACAGAGTAAGAAACGAAGCTGTGTTGGAAAGAGTAGATGAAGAAAGAATGATGCTGAAACTGATTAGAGAGAGGAAAAGGAATTGGCTGGATCACTGGTTGAGAAGAAACTTCCTACTGAAGGATGCAGGGGAAGGATTGGTGAACGGTAGAAGAGTTCGTGGCAGAAGAAGATATCAGACGATAGACGACATTAAGATATATGGATCATATGCAGAGACAAAGAGGAAGGCAGAAAATTGGAAAGACTGGAGAATGCTGGGTTTGCAGTGGAAGACCTGCCCTTGGGCAGAACACTATGTATGAATGAATGAATGCACTGGCGGACAATAAATTTGGGACACTCGAATTAAAACATATTGGTAACATGTTAAATACTAAGTAAAATTCAAGTGTCCCAAATTTTTTGTCCGCCAGTGTATGTATTTTTGAATGAATAATATTCCAACCTATAACATGGGCAAATACTAACCGTGAATATTTTGTTTTAAAACAATATGCAATCGTAATATTTTTCATTTTAGGATAGCGAACAGGTTAAGTAATACAAATATTCCTTTGTGAAGCCATATTATTCCCCAAAGGCTTTACATATTTATATTGTAATATTTGATAGGTAGTCCTAGATATATTACAATGAACTTGAACCACGTGTTTTAAAATGTTGTCATATCTTTAGCAATGTGAAACAATCCTTGATATCTTTTTCAATATTGATTAATTTTCGACAAGTTTTCTTGTAAAATATTGAACTGGGAGGCAAATTCGATCGTGTACAAGCAGCTTCCTATTTAATTAACATTGCTAAGAAACGTTTAACAAATCATTTCTCCTCTGATGACCTCAAGCCGCGTTATTATTTGTCTTATAGTAGTTGACAAAAGTACTCTTTGATGTCTGCATAAAAGTAGTTTAAAAAATCCGTGGCGCCAAAGCCGACCAGCTGTAGTAGCTGGTTTATGAAACCGAATTTTACTACTCACTGCAGCTCCCCAACTTCATCAAATATTGGCTCTAGATATTCTGAGAAAACTTCTTCTCTCATCAGGACTCGAACTAGCTCTTATTCAGTTTCGCTAGTCCAAGGCATGACGTCTTGATCTTTGCAGCTACGGCGCGGAGCATAAAAATAGTCCATGCTCTTAAATGCATACCTACATAAACAGCTTAATGTATAGAAAATTACACTGCTGAATTCACATGTTTCAAATCAAAATATTTTTGTTAAACTATTATTTTTACTTTCTCGTTTTACGAGCATTTCTGTAAGTCTAATACTCTGATTCTGCAAAAAAGATTGATACTTTTTAATACCCTGTTACCGAAAAACTGTTTTCGGTACACCGTCCGCCATCCTTCAATTTATCTATGAATAAAGTGTTCTGTCAAACTTCTGAGTGTTGTTGGCATAGTAATTAAAACTAAGCTAAAAGGTGAGGAAGTGTTTCGTTTTATAAAGCGAAATTTTCTCAAATACGTCATTTTTTGTATGAAATAAGTTGTATATTGAAAAGACAGATTTCATCTGTAACTTTACTTGTCATGCATGTTGTTTACACCTTGCAATGATTATCACTCGTGATGTACTTATTACGCTTTGTACCATTCAGAGAGACAGCCAGCTACGTATAAAACAAACATCATATCTCTTTCTTCCTGGTTATGTGCACATGAGACTAAAACGTGTGGGCTTAACTCAAATTGTATTTTTGGCACAGTTCGATAATAGTTAAAGAACCGACATTTTTGTTCTCGAACTGGACGCGAACTATTAAAAAAATTCGAGGAAAATACAAGTACAACGTCCCTCTTAAACAATGGTCCGTCATTGGTTTGCTGTTTGGCAGTAGAGGTTCAATCACAAAATTCACGTGGAATTATCTTAAGGAACTTCACATTCCTTTTGATTCTGTAATGTCTATTCTTATAAATATTATCAAGGATTCTCTTCAAATATTACATCATCATCTCTATTTCAATTAATCAACTTATATTTGCCTTCAACAATTAACTTTCTTTTTTCTTTAATGTATCACATCACATTATTATACATGTTTATTGTATTCAGGACCCTTGTGGTCACTCAAAATTCTTTGACCTGATGTCTATAATTTAGAAATTTATTATTTTATGAAATATAATAAAAATTTCACCTTTTTTGTGGGTTAATTCATCGGCAAAAATGCAGTAAAATTTAAGAATATCGTGCCAATAGTGGTATTTTGTAGCCTATATAAATAGTTTCATCTGTAAGAGAGAAGAAGATTAATTTATCGAAATAAAATATGAAGTTGTCTGCATGTAAAGTATGTTCCCAAAAATTGCTCATATTAAGCAGAGTCAGGTTATCTTTGAATCATAAATTCATACAGACAAAAGTAATCGGAGTCTCATTGGGTATAAATCAACATGTTACCTTGTTAGAAAAACAATCAATCAAGGTTTCTTGTATTTTATTCATATTAATATTTAAATCTCTATGCCTATTACTTTTAAAAAATCACGACACTCGGGTTTTGAAACAATGCGAACTTGTGATGAGACAGTATTCATTGTGGCTACTCTGTATCGAGAATCGGATACAGATTTCAATTTAAGTGAAAAAAAAATTGTTTATATGCCTACTTCCCAGCTAATTGGTCACTGACATCTGCAACACAGATTTTATTTCGTTCAGTTTTGAGAACAGAGGATTCGCCGCCCATTGTTGTAATCCACTTGCAGACAATTTTTATGACCGGTCATAAACAGTGGTATTTTCTTTACCAAATGATGGAAGATTTCTAGCGGTATTTTCTTTACCAATTGTTGGAAGATTTTTAAGTCTGAAAAATTCCCGATCATTAAAAATAAGTGGCTTGGTCACTGACATTTGCTATAGAGATATTACGCGTATTTAATTAGATTTTAGAGTTCAGAGATGATATGGATATGCGTTTTTTGACAGTCACGAAAATTATTCTCCTAAGAACATTTCCACCATAAAATCTTTATTCGTGAAGAATGCTTAGAAGACTAAAATGACAAATTCCAGGAGAATATCTCGCGGCCCGGTACGACTGATGCCAGGGTCCGATACCGGGCCGCGGCCCAGCCGATGAAAACGCAGGTTTTATGCCTAATAACTAGACATCGGATTTTTAGGCACTAAAATTGCAGTTTTAGGCGCCTAAAATAAGCTCAAAATTTGTAAAATTAGGCTCTATTTTAATGAAAATAGGCATTTTAGGCACATCAAGGTATCATACTTATTTCTTTCACTGAAATTTTTAGTTATACACTAAAATACGCACAAAAAAGTATGTTTAAACATTAAAAAAGAATACTATATTATATTTATAAACAGAGCTGCACAAATTTAATATATTGAAACTAATGAAATAATGATTATTGATATCAAGATTACTCATTTTAAGTTACTGAAATTCAGTTCCATGCTCAGACTTTATTATAATTATCTGCACAGTACACCACCAGAATTTTTTTCTAAATTCTCCACAGTTAACCTTTGCCTTTTGTCACTGAGAACCATTTTGAAAGCAGAAAAACTTCTTTCAACCGAAACTGATGTGAGAGGCGCAAATTTTAAATTAGGTACAATAGAAACATCAATACTTACTGGAACATTTACACTTTCCCCCGATATCACTCTTGATACTTTTTCCAACAATGAAAATCCTAAATTCTTATTTAATACGTTGTCCCACTTATTTTTAACTTTTTTCCCCAGTTTCGCCCAAAGCAGAATGTATGTTCACTTGAGCTTCCTTTACTATTGCTATTTGGCTACAAAGAAATTGTTTTTCACGTTCTAATTGTTCAATGCTTGCAGGTATGAAAGAAAAGTTTGATGTTATGTAGGCAATATCGTTTTTCACTCGTGAGTCATTCAGACAATCTTTCACTGCTTTCACACACGCTGCACTATCAGTTTCAGGTAATTTATCAATAACTGTGACCACTTCTTTAAAATACTTAGAATAATACACCACTGACTGAATCCAGGTTCCCCATCGTGTAACAACCGGCTGAGGTGGGAGTGGGATATCTGGAAAGTTCTCTCTGAATATTGAAATCATGGATGGGGCTTTACAAAAACATTTTTTTGTGTTAGAAATAAACGAGTTGACAAGAGGAAATTCATTCCGGATTGTTTCAGAAACCCTGTGAAGGCCCTGTGCTAGACAGGTTACATGCGTGAGGTTAGGATAAAATGTTTTAAGAAGTGGAGCTGCAGCAACCATGTATGAGGCAGCATCAGTACAAAACAACAGAACTTTAGAATCGTCTATATTACCTGAGTATAAAGACTGTAGGCCTTTATTTACAAAATAAGCAATGGCTTGGCTATTCACTTTCGAAAGTTCCTTAACACATAAGAGGTGTGGAATCGAAGGTCCATCAGGACTAAGTTTTCCTACTACCATATTTGCTGTATACCTATTCATAGGATCTGAGTTTTCATCCACAGAGACCCATATGTAAGAATCACCTATATCCTCCCGAATGGAAGCTAAAGTTTCATTGTATATTCTGTCTAAGTAATTTTTTCTTAGGGTCGACTCAGATGGGATATTTTGTTTGCAGTATTTTTGTAAAAACTGTCTTAAAACCGGATTTTCAATTGCATTCCAGGGAATGTTAGCAGCAACAAACGCTCTGGTTAAATCAGCATAGAAATTGCTGCTGAGATTGGATGAAGTAGGCTGTGTTAGTAAAGTTTTTTGCAGTTGATTTTTCTGCTGAGCTTTAGCCTTATGAGCCGCTCCTTGCACATGCTGCTTTAGGTGGCACTTCTTTTCTTGCGAAATCTAAAAGTGTAAAGTAAACTGAATTAAAATAAAATCCTAATTGTTGTATTGCCGTATTTCTATCACAAAGTTAGTGGGTTCGAACAATCAAAATTTTAATGACCTGCAAATACTTTAACTATCGGAATTTAAAAGGTTAAAGTGTAGTGGTCTTAAAAAGAATTATACCTCAGGATAGCTCAGTCAATGTATAAATATTATAGGCCTACTCATTAAAATTAATAGAATTTATATATTTCAACTATTGTTACATACCTGTTTGCTACAAATCTTGCAGAATATTATTTTTCCATCATAAGTGAATTCTGAATATTCTGTTAGCCATTGCCGGATCAATGTAGATTTTGCACTTATATTTTTCGGCATTATCGCGTTAAACTTCACAGGAAAACGTCCTACCGCTCAAAACTTCTCAACACAAATAAGGTGAGGGAAAGAGCAACTGTTAACGAGCATTCAAATGAACCGTTGTTATTGAGATTCAATTGGACAAAAATACAAAGTTCCACTTATTGTTGCATTTCCTGGTAGTGTTAACACTAGGAGGGCCATTCTTTTAAATATTTTGTAACCGTTTACCCTACTAATTCGCAGTTTTACGACTTTTCATAAATATTTCAAAAACACTCTTTCTCCAAAAATTGTGATTTTATGACACTCTGAAGGGCAGTACAGCTAATCGGTTTCAGACCGAAAACAGTCATTTTTATAGTATAGTATATCTCTGAATCGGTAGCAGCACATGTTGTGATTGTTGCCTGCTTCAAAACTAAGGTTGGTTCTTTGTCGGCATTTATGCCTCCAAACATGTTAAATTCGGTGAAATCTATTGCGAGTGTCGTGAGATTAAAAACATTTTGTTTCCTTTATCAATGGTTTCATGGCCGGTGTGAAGCAAACTTTCCACTTTTTAAATGCCTTAAATTTCGTAGTGAATGCATGTATAAATTATAAAAAGTAAGAGTAAAATGCGAAACTTTACAGTGAGTTAGGCATTTTTAGGCGAATATTAACAAATTAGGCTCTAATAAAAGTTTTAGGGCACTATAAAACTCTTTGAATACCTTTCAATTTCCATGAAACACAAATATTAATAATTATTTTTACTTTTCTCGTAAAGAAACAAAATAGGCATTTGCCCTAGAATCCGATGTCTGCTAATAACACAGTAATTGCCATGGGCCTTCTGTAAGTATATAAATAATTAATTGCACTTTCAACGGATACAACAGAATTACAACATCTCTGATTAGGGTTTCAAGTATAAATTGTAAATAGAATAATTATATGTTCCAGTAACTTGTATTTTAAGAGTTAGTTGATGCGAAGATGCAAGGAAGCTGTAGATGTTTTAAGTCTCTTTATTAAAACTGAAAGACCTGGCCACTTGCATTGTACAAAATTAGAGAGGATAGAAATAGGGCACGTGCCAAAACAAATCTGCATTTTAGGACCAGTCATTAGGTCAGAACCATGTGAGTATAAGAACGAACACAAAGTGCGTGTTTGTCTGGTTGCCATTTCGCTCATTGTGTTCATAGCCAGAAAACGAAGGAATATGTTATTACAATTACGTCTCTGAAGAACAGTATGATCCATTGCTATTGTTTTAACATTCGTTTTAGTTCGATTACAGGATTTTCTATACCGAATGCTTGTTATGTGGCCTCTAAGTCCGTGATATTTCACAGAAAAAAATTAATTTGAATGAAGTTCGTATTCGCCACACATGTAAGATACATTCATAACCAGGGAACGGATTTATATGGACTAAAAATATATGAAATATGTAAATATATATGTAGTTATTTTTACCAAAATATGGAATTAAATATGGATTTTTACCAAAATATGGAATTAAATATGGACTTAAAATTATAAAAAAATGACTATGTACGTTAAATATTGGTACATTTTAATCAAACTAAACAAAAAATATAATGGACGTACCTTATCTTCCAATGTAGTTTCAACAAAACACAATTTTTATTGTCTGTTACCATAACAATAGGTTACAAACATTTCTTTCAAGTGCTGAAAAGTGAATCTTCTTCTATTGTCTCTGAGGATAGATTTATACTGACTAAAAGAGCGTTCGACGTCACAAGAAGTAACTGGTACATAATTCAATTTCACAATGTCTGCTGGGGATAAGTCCAAGTTAATCTTCACTGTTGATTCACCACTCATCACAGCAACAACCTTTTGTAGTTCTTCATATCCAGGGTTTTTTGAAAGTACAGTGTCCACCTTAGCTCTTACTGCATCTGCAACTTTACCTCTACCACGATTCAGTTGTTCCACAGTACTATTTATAATTTCAAAACTTTCAGATAGTGAAAGGTGCCTATTTTGGAGACTTTTGAGCGTTTTTATGATGCATGAAAATGTATGCTGAATGTGAGCTAAGTCATTCTTCACACTTATGTCACAGGTAACTGTTTTCGCAGTATCAATTGAGACTGCATCTTCAGAGTCCAATGCAAGGAGAACATTGTTAATAGAGTCTATATGTTCGGCATAATATTCAACTGCTTCTAGCCATGTACCCCATCTAGTTAAAATTGGCTTTGGTGGCAATGGAATTTCAGGGTACATTTCTTTCAACACGTTAACTCTACTGGGAGCTTTGAGAAATACTTTTTTCACTGATGAAATCAACAAATCTACTTTAGGGAAATTGTCTCTGACCACTTCTGCCACACGATGAAATGCATGCGCCACACAAGTAAAATGAGTCAATTTAGGATATACAACAGATAATGCTTGTCCAGCTTTGACCATATAAGGGGCAGCATCGCTAATAAAGAATAACACATTATCGTACATAATACCCTTTGGCCACAGGATACCCATAGCTTCGTTGAACAGTTTAACTATAGTTTTGTTATTGCACTTTTCTAGAACATCACAATGTAAAAGAATTCGTTCAGAATATTGTTCACTTAACAAACCGATAACTACATTACCAACAAGTCTACCTTCTTTGTCGGGAGTCTCATCAATGGAAACCCAAATTGAACTATCTTTAATTTCATCTCTTATCTTCTGTATTGTCTCATCGTAGATGGATGGAGCATACGTCTTCCTAAGTGTTGACTCATCCGGGATTGTATGTTGAGTATATTTTTCAAGGAATTCCCTGAAGACCTTATTCTTTAGTTTGTAGAGAGGAATATCAGCAGAGATGAGAGAACGGCACAGGTCGATGTTAAACTCAGATCTTACATTCGATGTTGTTGGTTGTGTTAAAAACAATTGTCTCTGCTTGGAATTTAGTTGTTTGTTGGCCTGATGTTTACTAGTTGTAATGTGTTGTTGCACCAGGAACTTTTGTGTAGATGATACTGCACACTGACACAAATTACAAAATAATATTTTATTGTCAGTTGATAAACCATCTTCTTTAAATTCTGAAATGTAACTTGTTAGTTTTGATTTTAAATTGACTGAATGACGTACTTTTGGCATATTTACCGTCTTTATAGTATGATTTACAAAACTGAACCTATGTGTACTCTGACTGGCATTTAACTGTTGAGCTGCACAACTGAAGTCTGTTAAAAATTTTAAATTAAATTAATACAGTTTTGTAACTTACTTTCCCATTGTTGATAGGACTGCTAATTTTCAAATAACTCTGATGTTAAAGGGATTACTGAACATGTGTTTAAATCTCTATTGTTGAAATGTATTTTTAAAAGTTAATGGAATTTTGTTTTGTTTTATTGTTAAACCTAATATAATATGGACTGTTTTATATGAAATATGGAAAATATATGGAAATTAACGAAAATATGTACTAAACTCTAAAATATGGAAAAATATGGAAAATAAAAGTAGGATTTTTCAACCCTACACATTGTGAAACATAAAGATAATGCAAAATATAAATTATATTAGCTTTATAAGTAAATATGTATTTACATATAAATCCTTTCCCTGTTCATAACGTTTTCTTTTTTGTATCTACTGAAAGGAAGGGCAGAAATTTGTTGACTATAGCTGAGCCATTTATGCGTACAATCGTCTAGGTCTAGAGTCTAGAGCAGTGGTTCCCAACATTTTGAGTGACACGGACCCATTGAAACTCGTATTTTGTTTTGGCGGATCCCCTAAAGTGTTGTGTGTAATTTAGTCTGGTAATCATGTTATACTTATTAAACATGTGCATAATGTGATGAATTAAACATCCTTACTAAATTGACAGCGATATTAAATTCCAGTTTTAGCTTTTGAATATAAACTGGAAATACATACTCTAGTCGGCCTGGTTGCTGGCCTTCTATGCATCGAGGTTGCGGGTTCGATCCCGGACCAGGTTGATGGCATTTAAGTGTACTTAAATGCGACATGCTCATGTCAGTAGATTTACTGACATGTAAAGGACCTCCTGTGTGACAAAACCGGCGACGCTGATATAACCTCGGCAGTTGCAAGCGTCGTTAAATAAAACATAACATTTTAACATTTACATACTTACTTGCTTACAAATGGCTTTCAAGGAACCCGAAGGTTCATTGCCGCCCTCACATAAGCCCGCCATCGGTCCCTATCCTGTGCAAGATTAGGCCTAATCCAGTCTCTATCATCATATCCCACCTCCCTCAAATCCATTTTAATAAACATTTACATACTCTAAGTAGAAAATTATTTTAAGTTATATCGTGTCTTTACTGTGAAAAATGAAACCAGCTTTTTACGTAGACTTACCATAATGTTATCAGTGGGATGGTTGATGTGTCTTGCGAAGTCTAGTTCAGTGTTAGATATTTTCAAATCGTAAGTCTACCTCAATATTAAATTTACTTCTACATTTGTTCTTCAAGAAGACTAGAATAGAAAATGTACTCTTATAAAAGTTTGCTAATGAAAATGGCATTAAACAAGATGAATATAAATTTAATTTCATTCAGATGGAAACGTAATTAACTGCGTAGCCTAATTTATTTTCATTATAATGTATAACATAATATATTATATACATTACTCTTTATAAGGACCTGGAATGTAATATATTGCAACACAGTCTCGTAAATGTCAATGAAGCTGATTTTATATTTTTCCATAAATGTTGGTAAATTGTAATGAAATTACAGTGGTCCTGAGTTTGTATTGGCTTGTTTCACTGTTTTCAGTAGAATTTTTCATCACTGATTGTTCTAGCATCTTTTAACCGTCTTTTACCTACGCAAGGACTTGAAAAGTGATGTGATTGCTGTAGTTGCGATTCTACGGCAACAGGAGGATCGCTCTGATCGGATTAGGGCTTGTGGACGCTAGAGTTCTCTGCCGCAAATGGGGAGCTTACAGCTTTACCTGCCGTCAGCCGCTTACCTTGCGTGAGATATAGGCCAGGTGCTGTGCAGTACGTAACCCCTTCCCCATTCGCAGTTAGTGTGACAATTGTATCCTCCTACATTCTGCACGTAACGTCGAATGGAACAGTATTCGATTATTTTTTTTCTCTTATGGGTTCATAGCAAATACGTTATGTTCTATGAATAGTATATTCTATTATTAATTAATTAAGGAAAGGGGAAAATGGTTAAGATATTTTCAAGTACTTTGGACAGATGAAAACTACAATGAAACAATGATTCTGATAAATGCTGACAAAAATGTAGTAGATCCCATTATTTTAGATAAATAACTGCTTTGAAAAGCTCTAAAAACAAGCAGGTACCTAGAACCGACAATATTAATTTCGAACTTATAAAATAATCTCAGTCCTTACTACGATTACTAGAATTAATATATGCTGGAAAACCGGGCATGTACCTGAAGACTGGAAACTTGCAAAAATATATCCAATCTATATTTAAAAAAAAAAAAAAAAAAAAAAAAAAAAGTTGTTCCCGTACTGCACATCGTGTCTTGACAAAATTTCTCCTGATGTTCAGGTAGGTTTTACCAGATACCGAATGGGCTATATCTAGTCCTGCTGAAATGTCTTTGCTCCATTGGAATTGCACAGAGCAATTTGCTTATGTAAGAGAGGTTTGTGGGCTGCTACAGCTGATCGGTAACCCTTCTCCAGCGGGCGACGACGTAACCCTGGTCCACAATAAACCGGGAACGGAAATGAGAACGAGAATGGAAAAATTGTTAAAATAAATAGATTAAAATGTGAGTTGACCTATTCACAATTTTATTAACGAGACGCTTGACGGAGGCCAGGATCGGGAACGTGAGAGTTGGCGAAGTTATAACTTGCCGTTCTTAGTTCCGATCACTGCCTACTAGTCTTTCAGTTGTCATCATAAAGCTATTTGGTGTTGTATATTTTGTAGCAAGGAAGCCGTGACATAATTTCTTCTTCATCCATCGTTTCTAACTAAACCAGAAATTCAGTAGAATCACTTTCATTGCTGCATGTATATGTGACCAGGCTGATGCACGTGAATTGATTTCTTAATATTCCGTGTCATAAATTTTGAAGTTGGTTAACCTGTGTTTATGTTGATTGGCTTGTACTAATAAGAGAACGCCATTGGTAAACTATACAGAAATATCAGAATGTGTAATATCGACTTTACATATTGTTATTGACATGAATATCGATATGCAGAGTCATTTCCGTTCTCGGTTTACTGTGAATAAAAAATCATCACGTTCACGTCCTTCGCTTTCCGTAGTCTACTCGTTCTCGTTGTCGTTCCCGGTTTATTGTGGATCAGTCTTTTATTGACACCTTCACAATAGTACATTCAACCTTGCATGTAATAGCTCGAGGTCGTCCACTCCTTGGTACATCTGACATATTTTGTTTTTACTTGCTGATTTTTAGTAGTCATGGAATTTCGCTTTGACTTTTTTTTATCTTTTATAGTTTTATGATCTACCACTTCACACTGTCTGAACCATATTTTTCCTCATACTGAAATTATCACACATTCAAACTGCAAAGCCTCATGTCTTAGTCACAATATGTGACATCGAGTCAAGGGATGAAAATACAGTAGCTATAGAAGGACGGGATTGTCATAAATTTCCTAAGCAACGGAGAAAAAGGAACGAAGAGCTGTATAAAGGAAAACTTAAAGGAAACTCGTATTTTCTTCAATAGCTTTAAAGTTATGAATTAAGAATAGGTAGCTTTGAAAATGTTGCATAAATTGGTGATGAAATTTATATTTTCTTGAATAAGTCACTTTAAGTACAGTATACTATAAACATGTTCCATGTTCCACTTTTCTACAAATTTTTTTTGGGGACCAGTATACACGGCTTAAGCTTAAAAAATGCTAAACTTCCAAACACATAAATGGGGGCTAAAAACAAAACTGAAACAGAGAATTCAATCAGGCCTGAAAAGATTTATTTTGAAGGCATATATTACAACCACCAGTTTTAGTGATATTTCAGATTTTTTAAATATTTTATAAAGGTGCTCTAAACTTCAGAGAAGTGCAGTAGGCCTACTGCAAAAGAAAAATAAGAGATAGAGAAATAAAACGGAGGGAAAGGAAAAAATAAATGACATATGAAAAGAAACCGAGAAAATTAGAAGAAAAAGGACACTACAAGGAAGAGATTAATTCAAAGGAGGAATAAATTAACAAGCATTAACTACTATTGATGAGGCAAATAATACAGGAAGAGATACTGATTGATCGAAAGGAGAACTTGTCTATCTCTGACGTTTCCGTAGAAGGGGTAAAAGTAGAAGGGAAGGTCGGGCGTATGTCTACCGAGTTCAAGGCAAAAACTAACCCATTCCCCTATAATTCGTAAGCAGACTCATCTGATCTCGTGTGCAGCTCTGTAGGAAGAGTGGGGGAATGTCTTGACAAAATGCATGAACTGTACCTGTAGCAAGCGAGTTCACTTAAAGTTTTTATATATGCTACTCCGCACGCAAGCACTTGATTTCTTTGATTTCACGAGATAACGAATAACCTATAAGTTGAGCACGGTTCAGATTAATCGTCCTTCCAGCCGTGCTCCAATTGTTCGCCGTCGAAGCAAATAAAAGTACCAAAGAACACGATATCGAAAGTACAATACATTTTATCGTCTGCTAGGGAAAGAAAGGGTCTGTAATGAGGCGATAGTAGCGATCCTGGTGGTTAGCAACTATCTATGGATGCATATTTATTAAGTATTGAGCTTCGTGACTGTATATACTAGACTGTAGCTCTACGTACCAAGCGCTCTCGCCATTGAGCTACGCTGAAGTCCAATCCACAGCACTGGATCGAACTCCCCTCCTCCAGCGTTTTCCCCTTTGTGGCCTGAGGGGAGTTCGATGCGGTGCTGTGGATTGGACTTCGGCATAGCTCAATGGTGAGAGCGCTTGGTACGTAGAACCAAGGACCCGGGTTCGATCCCCGGCGCCGGAGCGAATTTTTCTCCTCTAATATTAATTGTTACCATGACAGATATATTCTGTAGGACCAAAAAATAATCATCTTTACGTAGTGATTAGAAGTTGTGCACCGCCACCTCTCCTAGTCCCGGGGTAGAAATTTTATACGAAAATCTCTGATCCCGCCGGGAATCGAACCCAAGGAATTAATAGTAAAAATCAACAGTTACTTGATCTAGGTTTGTATAAATTTTGATAAAACACAATTTACTGTTTTTTCCTTAAAGCAGTCACTTGAAGTAAACCTTTAACATGCGTTTCACTTCCTACAAATTCATTTGGTTACTAGTAGGTATACACGACTTTAGCTTTGAAACATAAAAAGTGAATAAAAACAAAAGCAACTGGAGAGCTCTTTTCTTTTTGTTTATACAACTTTTGGCTCCTTAGTTTTCATTTTTATTTATTGGTATTGTGACTAGTAGTTTTCTTAGATCGACATCACCGAAGCTCGTACATCTTACCCCAAAATCATATTTTTATCTGAAATGAAGAAAAGAGCAGTGTGAAATTAGGAGTGTCGTTTGGATGGTTTGCAATGTTGAGAAAAATTGAATAACGCCAGGGAAAATCTTCACCTTTCTATCTTGACCCCCAGAGTAACCTATCCATTCAACCAACTCCTGCGATCGAACCTAATGGATTTGACATTATTGTCTCAGGCTTCACTTTTCGTGGGGCTATAAATTGTTCCCACTTTTAAATATTACAATATTTTCTAACAATCAGAATCGAATCCTGGCTGCCTGAACAGGAAGTACACTCACTCTCTGGCCGTTATATGCTATCCTTGTTGTCTTGTAGTTTATTTATAACAAACGAATGGCATTTCGTTTACATTGAAGCAGAGAACTTAGAAACAAGTCGTAAGATGATTAAAATGTGATTAGTGTTTACATTGTTCCAAGCTTGCACATAACTTGTATTCTGCATCTGCATCCAATTCGCTGGTATTAAAAGCCTGGGGGAAATAAGGAGTCCGTATCATTTTCCTATAGTTGATTGTCTTCAACATGAGCATTGTTCTATTGGCTTTACTCGTGGGAATCGTCATGTTCAATAATAGTGATGACCTACTTCATGAGGATTTAACCACCCTTAGGTGGCTTCTCTCTGAACGAAGGAGTAATATAGATAATTAATACATTGACGGACATGCGCACAAATCGTGAAACCTCCTAAGATTACTAAGCTCATAAATAGCACTTTGATCTCGAGTCTGCGTCCTGTGCAGGCAAGGTACCGAACTCAAACGCAGATGAGGTTCAGAATTTATCTTCATTCACGGCATTGGTGACTGTCGGCAGAGCTATGAGAAGAACCGAAATTGTGAAGTGCCAAAATGCATGCACGGCGAATCTTAAAATGGCAATGTTCCAACGTAAATAAAAACAAAGTCCTAACCCCAGCCATTGTGTACTTGTTTTCAAACATTCCCTTGCATCCTCTATCTTGGGTTAAAATCCCGTTTCATGTGTCTTTCGCACCCTTTATTTTCTCAAGAGTTGGTCGTGTCAGTCCGTCTGTGTCCATGTAGTGTAGTGCATGAGCGTTATTAAGGGGTTGCGATAAGATGTGCAAATATACTTCCGTGCTCCATTTCTCATGCCCAGCAGTTTTTCGCATTGAGAAAAATGAATTAAGACTGAATAAAGTCCACCGCTGTGGAGTAATGGTCAACACGTCTGGCTATGAAATGAGCGAGCCCGGGTTCAAATCCTTGTTGGGACAAGTTACCTGGTTTAGGTTATCCGGTGTTTTCCGAAAAACCAATTGAAGCAGAATTGCTGGGTAAGTTTCGGCGTTGGACCTCGGACTCATTTCGCCATCATTAATTCACATATCATCATCATCATCATCATCATCATCCGTACAATACAATAGTCCGGTTAAATTTCACGGTACAGCATGCTGTACTTGTACAATTTTTTATTGGGTTATTTTACGACGCTTTATGAACATCTAGGTTATTTAGCGTCTGAATGATATGAAGGTGATAATGCCGGTGAAATGAGTCCGGGGTCCAACACCGAAAGTTTCCCAGCATTTGCTCGTATTTGGTTGAGGGAAAACCCCGGAAAAAACCTCAACCAGATAACTTGCCCCGGCAGGAATTCTAACCCGGGCCACCTGGTTTCGCAGCCAGACGCCCTGACCGTTACTCCACAGGTGTGGACTACTTGTACAAGAGTGCAGCCGTTCGGCTACCCAGTGATTCACAGAATAGGAGTGGTAAGCACAATAAGCTTCAGGCTATAGTGTAAGCATTCGGGTTCCTTCCCGTACAAGAGAAAAAAAGGCTGAATAATCGTAATAGCAAGTTATTTGCAAATCATTTTCATACAAGTTTCATTTGTAATAACATTAATGATAGTAGAAAGGTAGCAATTTGTTCCATAGCTAATATTTCATTTACAAAGAGAAAAGAGTTGCCCATTGAAATTAATTATACACTTTTTTTTTAAATCAGCATTTTTTCCGTCAACAGACTCTGGCAACGCTGCAGACGAGCCATAGTGTCAGGAAACAATAAAAAAAATCGGAAAGGCTCTAAAATAGTGAATGGATGCGTGCTTCCAACAACGGACGTTAGAATGTTAAACATATTTGCAACCCTGAAAGTAGTGATCTTTTATTTTCCATATTCCCTTTCTTGGCAATATTCTTTATATTTAACACGTATGCCATCATTGTTATTAAATTATAAAATCTTGTTTGAAAATGCACGCTAAAAGGCAGACATGAGAAAAAGGGATGATGAATAAGGATACTGGTTGTCTTATTGTCCAGTTATTACAGTATGATTCAGAATCCAATAAACAAAATGAGAGGGATAGTTGTGGAGATTGAGGCAAATATTTTTTATCAGACAACATGGAGTTGGAGACTCATCACACTATGCCGTGATCAAATCTTATTAATAAAAATTGTTAAGTAAAACACTAAAACTTTATTATTATTATTTTAATTACAAAATTCAAAGTTTCCTCTATTCACCTGCAAATAAAGCTCACAGTGGCGCACCATAGTTTGTCTGACTCTTTCCAACATCCTGGAGTATCACGGATTGTTCGCTCTGATGCCAAGATTCTGTGATGGAAATCCGTCTCTCCATTGACTGCCATGGCATAAACCAAATGTTCCATGTGTACCCACAACTAAGTCCAAGCACGTAAGATCTGGTGATTTTGATGGCCAAGCAATCGGTCCAGCACGACCAATCCATGGGTTGAGGAAATGACATTCAGAAAATGACGAACTTCAAAGTGCCACTGCACTGGACAACTATCGTGCTGGTACCATAATATGTGCTGTCTCACCAACAATAGCCCCTCTCATGCAAAGGAGGGAGTTTTTCATGGAAAATATTACCATTACTGTACATTAATTATATCATTGTGATAAATACTAAAATATTTCATACAGTTGTATAAATAAAAAGAGAGCTTTATTTTAATTTACTAAAAATAACCATTATACTGTCAGCAACACCCTGCACGACTCTTAATGTTACAAAGTTAGGTGCGACTGGGTATATGAATATTGTTAGCACATAGGTTGTATTTTTAAATGATTACTTCAGAAATTAATAAATATAATTTAAAAAAATAATTAAGTGATTTTTATTATAAAAGTCAACAAAGAAATGAAACGTATGATGAAAATTATTGCACCCTGCTGTACACATGCAGTGTTTTATATGAAAACTTGTATTTTGGTATATTTTATTTTATAACTATCATGATAAAATATGTGGAAGTAAATCATATTAGTTGTGATATCATCATCATCATTATTATTATTATTATTATTATTATTATTATTATTATTATTATTATTATTATTATTATTATTATTAGAATTCTTTAGTTCAAGTAACTTTAGTAGAGGTTTACATGATGCATTACATACATATGTCACACATGATTATCAACACATCCTTACTTTTGATGGAATAAGTGTGCATTCTGATTTACCACTTTTGTTTCTTACATGATTACAGTGTGCGTGAAACCCACCAAATTGCAGAAGCACAGCAAGAGAAGAATGCGAAGCTGAGAGAAGCATTTGGTATATCGGAGTACTTTGTCGAGGGGAGCAGTTTGGATCCTCAGCGACATGTGAAAGAGGCACAGGCTAAGGCAGCAGCTGAACAGAACAAGAAGTACACATTGGTGCGCACACCCAGCCCTGTAGCAGCTGTCGACACAGACAAGGATAAGGACAAAGAAAATTCTGATAAGACAAAGAAAAGAAAAAGGAGGACGAGAGATAGGTAAGTGTGTGTTCATATTCGTGATACAGAATAAGCTAGAGTAATTAAATCCGAAATATTTCGAATTTTAAATTGTTAGGCATTCTTCATTAGTTTGTTTTGTCAAACCAGGTAACCAGGTATTTAGTAATGTAACAGATTTTAATGTGAAAAACAAACTTTGTAGTCTATAATTCTCAAACTTAAACATTTGTACATATCTAGTTAAAGTCGGTGATGTATAGGTAAATGCTTTCTGTTTAATGATTTGGGTTCTTCCACCACTTGTTATTGCAACCTTAAGGGGGTGGACCATTTAGGTAAGAGGAAGAGTACCGTAAATTAAGATTTTTCTTTGTAGTGATCTATATATAACACATTTTAAACCAGGAGTCTTCAGACTTCTTGTACACACTTAGTTTCCCTTCCCTTTTCCCAAGAGTGGTATTTCCATTACAAAACATTATTTCTGTGTTACAGAGAGGGTTTTTTTCCATAGTGTATGTATTTACCTTTGTAATAGACTGACCTGTTTGGTCTCTTGGATAGTGCATTATAAATCACTGATCCCAGAGTGCCAGGTGACATTGTATTTATAACGCTTAAACCTTAAACATAATTAAAAATATTGATATGTCATAATATGCCGAACCTAAACCTTCAGATACTTTGGGTTATAGTCTGAAATTGTATCAGACACCAGATCAAAATTTTTGTTTTTATTTGTGACAGTATTGATCACACAGATTACTGTACTGTTCGTATCCTTCTTTCATTAAACAATACATTTTCAATAATTAAGTGGTAACACTGTGGATATTAGGCCTTTGTGTCTTTGATTCAAGAGAATTCCCTCGCCTACTTTAGTTTTTAACTTTGTGAATTATCTTTCGAAAGAATAATGTTTATACTGGATGACTGGTATTTTGTTGTAAGTGCAAATTCATATGTATTCAGTATATTCGGTTAAAACTTTAAGAAACTCTTTGAACAGAACACAGATTATTTCTCTGCACATTAGATTTAATATACTTACATGATACAGAAGAAGAGTTCAGTTCAAGCACCAAATATGAAAGAGGTCAGTTTCAATCTGAATATGAGCAAGATAGGAGGAAGGAAGATTTTGCATAGCCAGAGCAGAGAAATTGTTTACAATGTGTTCAAATTCATGAAAGAAGAAACAGAATGTGATATACCAATAAATTGAAATCAAATTGAAACACGTGTATGCCATGTAACTCTTATCACATGTACCGTCAGCAAAACTTAGACAAAATACATTAAAACATTCAAACTTTTCAGAGAAATTTTACTAACTGAATATCAGTCTCCAGTTGCGAGTTTCGTAAACGGGATTAATGCTACAAAGACACAAGTTCAACTCGAGATAAATATTTCTTTTATTACTTAATGTACAGACCCAGAAACAAAATTTGGGCCACCTGAATTTTCTGGATCTGTACAACTTACACATGAATTAATGGCTTACAAGTGGGAAGTGGACCAAACCTGCGTACATTTAAACCACCTTTATGGGCTATTTACACATAGTGTTTCCTATGTAATTGAATTTAGATGTGGACAAGATATGACAGACATATTTTCCTTGAAGTATTCGAAAGTACATAGGAGATTCATAGGCCTATTTGATCTGGTTTTAATTTACGAGTGGAAGTCTTAAAATTCTGGAGACTTACAAATTAATTGTGGTAGGATGCTTTATCAATCACGACGACTGATTTAGGGGGATGATTTGGGATTAGTTTCGTTCTCAGTCATTTGTCTTAATGTAATTCATATGATTATGATAATTCACCAATATCGTGTCAGACTGGAATATCAAAAGGACATTTGGTATGAAACCTTTCTCATCTTCGACA
This sequence comes from Periplaneta americana, assembly GCF_040183065.1. NCBI lineage: Eukaryota > Metazoa > Arthropoda > Insecta > Blattodea > Blattidae > Periplaneta > Periplaneta americana. Next base: position 73,409,989 of record NC_091133.1, on the reverse strand, counting down.
TGCACAATTATCATACACTGCCTTTCGAAATAGGAACACAAAGACCTTTGTTATCACCATCATTACACACATAAAATTTGTGTGACGAGTAAATACAACTCTAATCCGTGTAAACAAAAGAGCCCTTGCTTCCTGTAAATAGCAATGCTTGCTCTGAAGACGAATATCATTCTTTTCAATTAATATGCCCACAAGCTTCCTGTAAATTGTATTTTAACTTTTAACACTGATAGTGATAATAAAGAATGCATTGACAATTGTTAAATTAAATTCGTTTATTGTTCTCTGTATGCCACACTTATAGATTCGGTTTTGTTTTCTTCTTTGAATATTTTTTGGGAGTTGAGAAACAAGTCCCTGCATTGGCGTTTTGTTGTTCCAATTTTATTATTCACTTCTAACTGCTGCTCGAAATTTCTGTAGCTTGGCATTGAACCAGTATAATTGAAGTAATAGGTAAATCTTGAAACAGCCTTAAAATCAGATTACTGGTAGTGTATGTTTTCATGCTGGATAATAGCACAACCACTCCCACCTGTCTCCATGCCTTTACTCCCTGTGAGTGGCTCTTGCGCATCTCAGGGTTCTTGTCATACTTGTCCACTGTACAGTGGGTTAATAGTGAGCTTTAAATGACAATTTTGCTTTCCATACATAATTTCCAATTAAATATCGGACCATGTTGTATAAATTTAAAGTTTTAATTACCCCGTTGTTTATTTCAGTTTCACTTTTTCCATTATAAATTAATTTCAGAACTCAGATGCATGAAATATTCCACATTTTATAATTGTTTTCCTTCTGTTACTATTTCTCTATTCTCCTCTGAATTTCTTGATAGATATATAATTAATATTAATTTTCATCTCTTGTCAAATGATTATATATATATTCAGATATCCTTTACATATTAAGACATACAGTCATTCTTGACAGTAGTTTGAAGGTTCGCAAGATTTGAACCTGGACATTAAATTGATAGCATACCTGTTTTTGGAGTCCTTTATTGTAGATTTATGGCATATAAAAAACCTGGTTACTGAATGAGGGGAGTACCGGTACAACTGAAATATATTTCTCACTCGTAAATTCACTTCTGACCACCGTTATACTTGCTTTATAATTAATCACACAGCATAATTTGTTTCAGTAGAGGCTCAATAAAATACCATTGGGTAATTACTCATTATTTAGTTTAAAATCTCCAAACATATGTTGGGTGTGAACAAAATTTGACCATTTAATAATTAATGATAATATAGTCTTCATTTTTAGTTATTGGAAATTGGATTCTTGTATAGTAATTTTAATGTTATTTTAAATGTAGGAAACATCCAGTAAGTACTTCAGTGTTTCAGAATCACATCTGTGTAGAAAAATATGAATAGTTTTATTTAGAATACCCTCGTAACTGATTTAAAGCAAATTAAGTAGATTATATTATGAATTATTGTATTAATTATAATAGGTTCTTAAGAGTGTGCTATGCCAAAATGTTAATTGTAGTGGCCCTTCAATTTGTAAAATCATATTTTCTTGCTGCATTAATACCTCCTGATTTGTGTGAACATCTTGCATGTAATTGGAATTTTTATCCTGAGAAATGGGTTCAATTTTTGAGTTTGTATATGAGTGTTTGTCCATTGTTTGAAAAATCACTCAATGAAGCTGTTTTTGTTTATTTTGAAAAATGCAGCAGAAACTTCAGACTAAAGTATGTATAATGAGGTTGGACAAATCTTAATTTGATTTTTAGAACCATGGTTGCAGTAATTTAAGTGTATCAACATTGGACATTCACGTTTATATGTACCACATTAATGTTCTGGTTTTAGGTAGAGAACATCACTGCAACTAGAATTACAACTTCCATGATTATTTAAATATCATATTATTGTATTTGTAGTTCATCATATAATATGTAGTTCTTTGTATATGCACAGTGAAGAAAAATTTTGATGTGCAAACTGCTAGGGATAAAATAAGAGACCAATACAAATATATTTTATTAAACAACCATAGGTATGAAATACATCCTTGAACCAATCCATCTATTGCCAAAACTGCCTGCACATTTGTTGCCAAAGTTGGTGTTCACCATTGCCTTGTATGGAATTGATCTCTCCTATCTATATTTCATTCTGCAGAACTACATGAAAATCTTGATGTCTTGGAACTCCAAGATGCTGAAGAAATCGTCAAGGAGGCTTCTCACGTGTTTTATCAAACATGATCAAATCTATTGTGTCGTTTCCATCTATGTAATGAGGTTAATGGTGGTTACCTTGATTACTTATTGCAAAATGCGTAGTAATTACTTAAATTACTTTTTTTCCTGGTTTCAAAACATAAGTAACAACCTTCAATAATATCTTAAGAATTTTCTGAGCGGGTTGACTAGTTCAGTCATCCATAGTTTTTGCCCAAGGGCACATCTTTCATTGCAAATCCAGAATTCTCCAATCTTCCCTCTTTTCCACTTTCTTCTTAGTCTCTGCATACGATCCACATAATATATCTTAATGTTGTCTATCATCTGATATCTTTTTCTGCCCCGCACTTTTTTCCCATTCACCATTTCTTTCAGTGCATCCTTCAGTAGATGGTTTCTTCTCAGCCAGTGACCCAGCCAATTTCTTTTCCTCTTCCTGATCAGTTTCAACATTATTCTTTCTTCACCCACTCTTTCTAGCACAGCATCATTTATTATTCTATATGTTCTTTTCACACACACTCCATTCCTCTCCATATCCACATTTCAAATGCTTCTAATCGTGTCTCTTCACTTCGTCATAATGTCCATGTTTCTGTCCCATACTGTGCCATACTCCACACAAAGCTCTTCACTGGTCTCTTCCTTAGTTCTTTTTCCAAAGATTCGCAGAAGATGCTCTTTTTTTTTTCTATTAAAAGCTTATTTTGCCATTGCTATCCTCCTTTTGACTTCTTGGCAGAAGCTCATACTACTGTGTTGTCTGATTGGTCCTGTAAATTTAACAGTCTGCAGTGCTTCAAAGACACATTTCAGACTTATAGTTGTTTAACAAAATATGTTCGTTTCACTTTCTTAAGTTAGCACTAACAGTTTGGACATAAATATTTCTTCACTCTGTATATGCACACTTCAGTTTTATTTTAACTTCATGATTAAGCATTATTCCTCGTTATTCCCTTTACTTTTTCCTTACAGTTATAATTTGTAATCATATCTCTCCCAGTGGTATTGCTGTGTAATAATAAGTTATAACATTAGCTTTTTTTTCCCCCTAATCTTCTTTCTCGTTCTCTTCTTACAGCCCCATTCTCTCACTGTGAATTATTCTGAACTTCATGTTCAACAGAATTATCGTTTTTGGTTAGATGGTTGCCATACTCGCCATTAGATGTGAGGCTCTAAGTTTGGAACCAGGCAAAGAACAGTGAATTTTAAAGTCAATAAATATCCTTATTTGTATTCGCTATAGGAGGACAGCAAAGCAAAGGGATCTCATATGATAGGTTTTCGGTATATTTTCGTGAATAAAAGGATTACAAATAAAAGTAACCAATTATTTCTCTTTCACGTCGAAATCACAGTCTCTTCTGTAATTAGGGCCAAATTAAAGAAATACCTAATTTCTCACGCTTCATGAATATTTCTGTATTAATAGTAAAACTTTGTGTTGTACTAGTAGACTATATTATAAAACTCTTCTGTATATATTTCAACTAGACTGTGACTATAATTGAGACTTTATGTTACTATTAAGAATTTTTGTTGTTGTTGCTTTTTTTAACATGTTCCATACTCTAGATGTGAAACAATGTACGAATACCATGGAATGTAAATAAATACAATACAATTGAGAGATATGAATTCTGCCCTAGACAAGCTGTGGTGTATTTAAATATTTGCCTCCTAAGTAAGTGTAACCCTTTTCTGTACAACAGTCTTCTGTTTGGCACGTAAAAACCTGTAATATTATAAGAAGTTGCTAAAATATTTACACCTTGCCCCTTGCTCCCAGAATACAATCACATGCATAGCAAAAATAATTAATAAATGATCTCCATTAATCAAATCAGCAATTTAGTATTGTAGAATATCGATAATTTCCAGTGAAAGCCAAGTGTTTGCCACACTTTTGATTTTTCTATTTAATTCATATTTACATAAATAAAACTTATTTGTTGCAGACTAAATGGCTCTATTGTAATTTTATCTGAATAAGGTTCTGTTCTTATAAAATATTTTACTTATTTGTTTATTTCTTTCTGAGGAAGAGGAAGGATATTTGATTTATTTGTAAAACTTTGTTTTTATTTTAAAAAGTCTATTTCGTATAAATCACATTTCTCGTATATTTTACTATACAACTTTTGTGTAACTTTCATTACATAGTACTGAAGTAATCATTATTAAATTCCACAACACATTATATATGTATTTACAAAAATAATGAATGTATATAAATGGTACACATTACTGGAATGCATTGATTTTTCATGTTAGTCATGCATGAGTTGAAAACCCAAGATTTCAAGTGGAAATTTATAGTAGACAGAAAAAGAATGGGGCAAATTTTCGTGCAACTCATTCTTTTCTCTTGCTATGTACTATTTTTTCCATTTAGTACTGACCATAAAATGAAAGATAATCAGAATCATTGGCACTATATCCATGCATCATAATTATAGTAATCCTCAGTGCAATAGATACCTGACCTTGGGAGTAGTTCATGGACTTGGTCTAATACAAATAAGGATACATCATAACAACAAATTTGATCGATATTCCTCACATAGTTTATGTAATAGGAGAATCTACAACAAGATGGTACAGTAAAATTAATTTCCTCAGTGTCACATATATTTAGAATATTCAGTTTCAGTGTATTCTCATATATGTTATTTTTCATTTTATAATAATTCATTGAAATATTATATATAAATAATAAAGAAAAGTAAATAATATGACATCATTATTAGACTGGACCTCACATTATTACTCAATCCTCCAACTGAAATAATCATATCACTGTTACACAGTAGCAATTGTACAGAATATCAACACAGCAGATGTTATTCAGTGCCTAATTACTGAGCATTGGAAACCAACCAACAAACCAAAATCTCGATAAATATTTTATTTTTAGGTTGTAATGTATTATTAACTTCTTGAATTCAGGTTATTCGTTTTTCCTGCAATTACAACAAATGCTTGTAAATTATGTTTACTTATATGTAGAAATTGAGTTCTTTAATTAATTAATTGGTATGTGTTTGACGTGTTATGCATTTGTTTATTATTATTATTATTATTATTATTATTATTATTATTATTATTATTATTATCATCGTCATCATCATCATCATCCCCTTCTCTCAAAATCTTGCTCGTCATATGTTTTATTTATTCTCATTTGAATAATTGTCCTTTTCAGGTACTTGATTTTCAGCATATCTTCAAGTGCAAACTTTTTAAAAATATTTGCTTTATACTGATTTCCATTTGATGTTATCTTATTATTATTATAATTTTTTCAAATCGCAGATTGTAATGTAATAGAAAATGACGTAACATATACATTTCTTTTTGCAACTTCAGTGTTGATATAGTGAAATAGTGGCAGTGTTCTAAGTGGATACTGTTTCTTTTAGTAGGATTGAAATATGTGTCACACATTGTAGTGTGATCTCTTTGTGCCATTGTAGTTGTTTCTCATTTTGCAGGGAAATGTTTGCTTTGGTATCTCATTATTTGCATAACTCTGATTACATTAGAGAAATATTTCATATTTGTAATAAAACATTTAATTTAAGAATAACGTGATATTAATTTGAAACTTCAACTAAGTCAGACATTGTTTAATGCACTTTACACTGTGGAGAAATTGTCGAAAACTTACACTAAATAATTCTTATTGTTTTGTGGTCGCAGTATTTTATACTAAAAATGTACCTTACTGACAAAGTTTATGAAAGTTGTTTAAAAAATATAAATAACTAGATTGTATTACAGTCCATTTTAAATATGTTTCTTTTAAACATACGAATATTAGTAATTTTGTTTCTTTAATGCGAATATTAATTATTTTGATTTCATTTTAAATGGTTATACTTGTCATAAATAGATTGATTGTTCAGTGGCATGAAGTGCTGGTATAAATAATTCAAGTTAAAATTAGATCTATTTTTAAAGTAAAATGATTAGAAATATAAAAAATGCACGAAGTTTTAACTTAGGACGTCATTTAATTTGAATTTAGTTTTAATGTTAATTTTCACCATATGAGAAAGTATAAGAACTGACTGACAAATTTTATTTCCAGCACAAACAAGAAATTCAGTTGAATGATTAAAAAATGCATCACCAGTAGAACACAGATATTCGAAACTAATGTTGATTTGTGTAAGCTAAGCACTATCAGTGTACCTTACAATCATGTACCGGTAACAAATCTTTATTTCAGTGACATTTTAAATATGTCTTGTTAGAACTTTGTTTTGCTATGTTTTTCTGACACTTCACAAGAGAGATCATGTGACAGACAAATCATGTATTTTGTATATTTTTTTAGTCTTAACTGAGTGAATGATGATGATGTTGGGTATAAATTTAAATTTTGACATTATTATTATTATTATCATCATCATCATTATTATTAGGATATTTTAATAATTTAACAAACCTTCATTTTTCTCCATCTTATATTGTTTCACCTTAATAAATTGTGTATGGCATAGTGATGTAGGTTAATTTTCTATATTATGCATAAAATACAACACTATCAACTCTTTTTCTTCTTATTTTAGTTCAAGTCCAGAAGCCAAGAGAGACAAGAAGAAAAAGTCAAAGAAACACAAGAAAGACAGGTACTGTGTCCATTGATTGTTCTTTATTGCCTTTATTTTTCTGTGGTCGCGCTCATCAGTATTTTTTTACTAAAGAATAATTACTGTTCAAATTTTATGTATCTGAATTGGTACCGTAATTTAATTTTTTAAATTGAACTGCCATACAAATTTTTCTGTTTCAAACAGAACAATCGGGAGGGATTTTGAATGACAATGTAGGTAAGTTTTGAGGATTTAGATTCAAATTAAATTACAAGAAAATTCAGACAAGCCGTAATCTATGTATGGAGCAAAATAGGAACTTAATTTAAAAAGTATATACACTATTACTTTAAAGGGCATAATTTCATTCGTATGATTCGTGGTTCCATACCTATTTTCAGCATCCACTGTTGTCACTTGTAAGTACATCATAGAAATATTTCACTGTAATTTTAATATTCATTCTTCATAAGAATTTGATTGAAAGTGAATTTTCCAAATATAGGTTATTTATTAATCATCTGTATCAATGTAATGTTTCTCCTCTGAAATGTGAAGGTTAGTTATACATGTATCTGCCTTATCGTAGTTATTACCTGTATGTAGAGTGGTGAAATCAGAAAGCACTTTACTTGTATTTTTTAACTAATTTTCTCGATGTTTTATCTGCTGTATGAAGTATGAAGTTTCTAAATAACACATAAAAATAAAAGGAGAACCTTTGTTAATTCATCTCTCTGTCTTTCTGACAAGTCAGTCCTTAATGATGGGTTAATAAGGTAATAGTATACCCATAGTCCTTGATATGAATGTATTAAAAAAATTATATAATTTATTATCTTCCTTTTTCGCAACTTTTTTTATACTTTATTTTGATATAGTATCATTAAAAGTAAATCAGTTTACCTTTAATTACGGGCGTTAATAAGACAGTATTAAAGTATTATAGCAATGAAAAATCTTTGTGATTTTTTTTTTTGTCATTGCACTGCTAATCCAACAAATATGTCCAGTCACACTTTTGTGAAGCAGCGTGTTGTATATACTAGTTACTATCAATTCTCATGTTTATACCATTCCACCTTTTAAATTTAAATGTACGATATTTATGACAGCATGCTTGAAACATGTTTTTGAATGCTAGTACTACTGAGTAAATTCTTAAGGGAAATTTGATCTTAAATTCACGAAACAGTACCTTCGAACTTAAGACAGTGTCCTCAATTTACCAGTGGTAATAACGTTGTATAATTGAATTTACAACACCGAAACATTTATTAATAATAACAAATAATTATTATTACTTCCTAAATTTTAATAGAAAATTTGCTGGACGTGTTTGTAATTGTTGTCTAGATACAATTAAAGGGGTGTTCAGCGAGGGCAAAATAACCATAAAATATTAAATATTAAATATTAAGGATGTTCTGTTGGCAACAGCTGTAGTTTTGTAAAATTATATATGTAAGGGTAAATTATTTCCACTTTTGTTTGTTTATTATAATGTATTTGCTATATTGCAATTTTGGTATAGCTTAGTTCGAACTTTTGTATTACTAAAACTGTTCTGAATAGTTAAAACTTTTAATGAATACATTGCAAATATTCTGATCAAAGATACAGAACATATCATCTGTTTATTAGTCTACTCTTTGTATTGTAATAAGTAATAACGTAAAATCATTCACAAGTCTCCATTTTATTGTAGAGCTTCCATCTATATCCTTTTCCCCCTCTCTTCCCTCCATGCTGTCTGCTCATATACTGCTATGTGTGTGCGAGTGTGGGAGGGGGTTCCCCCCCTCCAGAATACTTTTTATATTTTCCTTGACTTTTATGGAAATTACTTAATGTTGAAACTGATTGTATCTACACTCTTTGTGTAAGGTTTCATTTTCTGACTTATCTCTTTTGATAATTTTTCCGTTATCTCCTTTCCAGTCACTTTTATGTTTAATTTAAATGTAATGCCATTCAGTTTTTATTTTTTCTGCCATAAATTCTGCTTTGCTAAAGTATTTTGGGACTTTCCTACTTCCTCTTTTTCTCTCTTTTGGAGATATGCACAATTTATATAGTTGTGGTCCATATGGTTAATAAGCAGCTAGAAACACAATTCATAATTTAAGTATACAATATTTCCAATATTGCATAATGTCCAAAGAATATAGATACTGATAGCCACTTTTTAGGATACCAGTTATTCATAACTTTGATGTCAGCTGAAATTTCCTCGTGCCATGTTGAATTTAGTAAATATATATATATTTAATTTGTCATAAACATATCTCGCATTTAAGATGACTGTGCTAGAATTGATATGATTGTTATGTGGGAATCCACTAATTGTTAATCGTACTTGTGAAGTTCGTCATAAGTAAGAATCACGCTGTTGCATATTAAAATTGTAATTATCTGTAATCCCTTGATTAGATTTCATTAAAGAGATAATTAGAAATAGTTACAGTGTATTTACTCGTAAATTTTAGGCAATTAGATGAGTTCAGTGTAACAAATTATGGGTTAGGCCTATGTATTGATACACATATATGTCTACTGAAAAATATTCTGCTGCCATCCGGATATCTGAATCTCATACAGAATAAGTATAATACAGAAAAGTGGTATTGAATTTCAAAACATAAGGAGTGACAATATGATACTATTACTTTAAACGTTTCCCATTAAATTATGTAATATTGGGTACATTAAATTATTTCGATTTGTCATTTAATTTACAAAATAAATTACAGTATCGTTTGAGTGTAAACCAGAAATATGTAATTTTACAAGGTTATGCTTTTTGCCCTCCAATGAACATCCCTATGCTATTCTATTTTTTTAATTATTATTATCATTTATTGAAATGGTTAGCTTTTAATGTGTATATGAACATCCTGTTTCATTAACTAAGAACTTGGTGGAAACTAAGTGACAAATTTCTTTGTAATATAAATAGAAAGAGGTACACGAAATATTTGAGTTTTATATTTATTTTTATGTTTGAAATGTATTTATATTAATGCACGTAAAATAGTTAACAGTTGCACCAAGGTCTTGTTGTTACCCAGAAGTTTTGACTTAACATTCAGTTTTATTTTTGCATATGTAATTAGTCACTTGCTTTCACTTTATTATACTTTTGTAATAATGAGAATAGTTTAAAAAAAAAAGGTTAAAATCTGTATTCTTTGAGTTACGTATTTTCTTTTATGTATTTGTTATTTAAGAAGTTTGAAGAACTTAATTGTTTAATCAGAGTAGGATTTATATTACATGTTTCATGTACGTATTTGATTTCATTTATTAAAAAAAAAGTTGTTATTTAACTGTAATGTTCCTGATCCCATGTGTTATTTAGATCGGAATCACCTAAACATTCAAAGAAGAAAGTTTCTGTAAAAGATAAAAAGAAAGATAAAGAACGTCACAAACGACGGAGATCATCATCATCGTCAGCAGATTCATCATCATCAGCTCTAAGTGACAGTTCTGATTCCAGCAGGTAAATATTTGTCTGTAAGTGTGGTGTATTAGATTTAGACCTTAGTGGCATTTGATACTAAGAGGACGTTATATTCATGTCGAAATACAGTAAGTATAAATTTAAACACGTTATTTGTTGTAAGAGCAGTACTTTTTAAAATGCTTTAAAAATGATATGCTAAGTTAAACAGTTAGCTTTCCATGATTGTATACTGTATAGGTGTTGGAAAAAATGAGATTATGATTTCTGTATATTGTAAAATTTATTGAAATTACTTGTATACTACTTTAAGTCTTTATGTGTAAAATATAAACATGTTCGTAGAAATGGATAAACAAATACTATGTCTTAAACTCTGAATATGTAGTGCATAATCATTCTATTAACGATTTAATTTAATATTAGCACTGAGCAAATTGGTGTGTGATGAGTGCACCTGACTTGTACAAGATGCCCAGTCGACCCCAAGGGCCAGCTGTTCCTGACATGGATTTTTCATGATCTTCCAAGTCGCTCATTTTAGACAAATGCCAGGATAGTATCCACTTCTTACCCAATCCCAAAACTCCTAATCATCACTTTCACATGTTATTAATAAGTAATAGTAGAGCCTATTCTTATAAAAAGAGGCATACATAACTCTAATGCAACAGTACATTATCAGTTCGAAAAACTAATTCATACAAATAAAACAATATATGGATATGTTTATGGATAGGCATATGTGAGTGAACTAGTAAATAAATACAATTATTTCAGTGCGAATGGTACGACAGTCGGTGGTTTATAATGTATTTTATAAGTTATTCTGTAGAACAAATTAGATAAAAAAGGCAATACAACAATGTTAATTAATAATATAATGTAGCTGAAATTGTTTAAAGTAGGTATACTCGTATATTATTTATTTTCAGGATTAAAGACTTATGTTTTATAGTTTAATGCATTTATTCAGCAGAATTTATTTAATTGACATGCAGTATTCTTCGAAAAACTTTTGAGATATAGGTCTCTGATTACACACCAGTAGCCTAAGTAATTGAAATGAAATGGTAAGATAAAGTAATAAACCCCTGTGTATAAGTTTATGCATATACTGGATGTAAAACGGGAATCATTAAGAAAAAGCAGTAAACATGTATGTGCTTGCATAAATATACCATAGTGTGTATAAATAAATAACCTGGATATGACAGCCACTACATAACAAAAAGATTAAAATAAAAACTATAAAGTAGAACCTAAGAATCGAACTCAGATCTGTAGAACTGGAAACCAATACTAAACCAACTAAGCTACAGATCACAGACAATGAGGTGCTCGAGGAACTAGTTAAGAAATGTAAAAGGATGAAATATACTGTCTGCTTAAAAGTATAATGGAAAAATTAATTACATTAAATTTCATGTTTATACAACAGCACAATAAGCGATATGTGGTTTGAAAAATAAACTCAAAATCTTTTTTGATGGTACTGGCATGTCATGATAATGCATTGCACACATGCATAATTGCATTGTTGCCAAGAAAGTATTTATGGCCATGTGGACTCAGCAGCAAATGGTTTTTAATTAGGGACGTATTTAATCCAATGAGAAGTTTTGTTTCATTCAGTTATAAGTAACAAAACATTACAATATTGTTACCATGTATTATAGTTAGTTTTTTTAAATAATGTTCTAACCTCCTGTCCACCCGCCCCCAGAACCAAATCCTGGCTGCGCCACTGAGTATTTGTAATTTATTTTGAAGAAATAGGTACCTTAGCTAAAACATATCTGAGCAGAAATTCTTAATCCAAGTACTTGTTATAAAGTTAACATTCAGTTAAAACTGTTGATATAATGTCACCTGTGTACAGAATAAATACGTATAATGTATTTGCATTGGTTTTTTGTAGTAGGTAAGAAGTATCTTTTGAAAATTGTTATTATTAATATTATTGGTGGTATTAATATTATAAAATGTGATGCCTTCGTCATATAATTTCTGTGTGATATTTTCTTTGTATGTAATTTCTGTACAGTAATCTCCCGATAATTCGCGTGCAGTTAATTTGCTTTGCCGTAATTCACAATGCTTTTTTTTGGGGGGGGGGGGAGAGTAGGAGAGGGTAAAGTAATGTTGTCATTTCCGTTTTTGTTCCATTTATGCTCTCTCCCTATCTTTTTCAGAAATTTGCGATCTAAAATCAGAAAGAAATGAACAGTTCTCCAAGGAAAAAAAAATGACATTTTTGTTGAATTAAAATGTCTTACGATATTTTGTAAAACTTGTGTTTCTTGTTTTAAAATTCTATCCCACTGCATTACTATATAATATTATAATGTTTCAAAATGTTTTGCACTGTTTCAGATTTTTCCTCGGTTTTAGAAGTGTATCTTAGTAATTAAACCTGTCAGAATAATTTTTATTGGAATTTGAATAATGATAAAACATTTTGCGGATAATTCGCGATTTTTGATATTTCGATATTTCGTGCATTAATTACCGCGAATTATTGGGATTCGATGTATCTCATATTTTGTAAGACAATTGTTTAGTACCAGTTTTTATATGTTTTACTATATTTTATTCTGTACTTTTGATGTAACCTACTTGGCGTTCCTATACTGTATTGTACAGTCTCTGAAATTAAATAGATGTAGGTATATTGTCAACTTGCTCTCATAAGAGGGGGTCAGAAGCAAAGGGGAATAAGTGCACTTAAGTTATTTGTGAAAAAATGTGGTTGAAAGTACTTAAGATTTTGTAAATTCCTTGAAATTTTTTATTTCAGTTTTATTGTGTGATGTGGTTAAAAGATGTATCCCTTTGCGACTAAAATTTTAAATGTATTAGCTTGCTCTGGATGCACATAACTCATGTTTCTAGAAATATCACTTGTACCCCTTTATTTCTGACCCCCTCATATGTCTTTGAGATACGAAGAAGTATTTTTTCAGATATCAAGATTATCTAATTGTATTTAGTGTAATTCAGCATTATTTTAATGAAGATTGTCTTTCCTAATATCTGTGACTATAAGAGGAAGAACTTTTAATCTACTCTATTCTTTTACTGCTTGAACACGTGATGATGATATTATTTTAATGAAGATATGATAACTATCATCTAGCTGCCTTAAAATACAAGAATGAGATAAAATAAATAAATCCGAGGCGCTGCAGCCCATGAAGGATGGCTGCTTGCCTCACATCCACCTCAGCAGAGCTGAATGATTATTCAACCAGAATGGGATATTGTGTGGTTAGCATGATGATAATCTTCCCAGCCTTTATAGCTGGCTTCCAGAACCGGATTTCACTATCTGAAACATGTGGATACACGCTAAAAATATCAAGTTAGTAAGAGTGTGAAGTCAGGAGGCTGGGTGGCCAATGTTAGCAACACAGCATAAGCATGTACATCAAGCCTTTGATATGTAACATTATTGAGTAAAAATGTCTCATTTCTTTCCAACAAGATTTAGGTACTTGAAAGCTTTGCCTATGAGTACTGAAATAGATGTGGATTAAATAATTTTCGTTCTTTTCAGCGCTTCTGCTTCCAGTGATGATAAACAACACCATAAGAAGAAGGACAAAAGTAAACAGCAAAAGGAGAGGGGAGAGAGTATCTCTAAAGACAAGAGATCTCATCAAGAGGTAAACTGGGAGGCAGAGCCCCCTAGAGTACTACAGCAGTGTATTTCATAAGTAGCGTACCTTTTACAGAAAACATATTTTCACCTGCAGAAAAAAAATTCCTGTTTATAATTACTCCCAATTTGGTATAATTCCTGCATGGAGTGTACTTTTTCTCTGTGTTTCCTATTGCTCTGCATATGAGATAGTTCTAAACATAGAGAGGGTTACGCATTGGAAACAATTTGAAGACCAGATTGATTTTTTAAACATAACTTACTCTCTCATGATTAAGATGTAATTTAGTTTTTTATGGAACCTAATAATATGTATCAACATCATTGCGATTGCCTGTTAGATCATTACTACAGAAAAGTTATTATACGGTGCTGTACTTGTGAAAAACATTGCTGAATATTTTACAATACAATCCCTAACCAAAGAATTGTTTCTGTACAGTACTTTAATTACGAATATTTTTAAAAATTCCAATGGCCTTCTTCAATCTAACCTGCTTAGAATTTTGACGTTAAATTTTGGCCCGTTAAATGCTCCTTGCTATTTGTATCCTTTTATTTCACCTTTGTTTCCTGTTGGTTTTCATCCAAATTGTGTTTCATGGAATTTTGCTATCATATATACGGACGTTTCCAAGGATGTTATCAAATAGTAAGTATAGTTATAGTAAATTAAAAATTTTCTTTAGAAACTGAAAGCTCATTGTTTTTGTGATGGCAATAATTCAGAATGTTCCGAAAGTCAATACCAGATATAACAATAGATTGTATATGAGATTTACTTTATTAGGTCAGTTTCCTTCTTTTGACATGGATAGTGATAAAGAAAAAAATTTAAACAATATAATTTACATATTTTTAAACAAAACTCTTATATACAACTTAGCTTAGAAGACCTGGTAGGGACTTGCAGGAACACTTTATCTATGAGCCACAAAATGATTGTATTATACATATATACAGAGTTGTTAGATTATATTGACTTAATTTCAATAAATCATATAAGGAGATAGTACAGTTTTAATTGCATAATATATAGTATTTAGTGTAAACTCCATGTAGTGCAAATATTCAGTGAAGGTTATTTGTTAGAATTGTTTTTGTCCATCCAGTTATTTTTCAGTATCAAAGGTAATCTCTGAAATAATCTTTTGAATTTTCCATTTCATTCATTTTTAAGATAGGGATTTTGTTGTTTCGTTTTTTCATCTCTGAATCCTAACATCATGTTACTGCTTGAAAGTGGTGCAACTTCTCCTGTACCCCTATCCCCTTAAGCATTGTTCAACTGTTTGCATGAACTCTTACAACCAAAACAAAAAGTGTATAATTATAAATGTAGAATGCCACTTTGGGTGTGCTAAACAGAGTATCTTGAAGGGCTTAATCCTTGTGAATAATACAAAGAAGAGACAAATTTAGAGCGATAAAAATTGTTCTTGTTTATAACACCACGCACCATATCATAGGATCCCATGTCAGTGAGTAAGTATTCGTTATAAAGAGTATTGCAGTTCTGGTGGCGGTGGTTTCGTTATACAATATTATTTATAACCAATGTAAAATTGCACACGTACCTCTCATGTTTATTTTTATAAAACATACAAAAATGCTGCTTCAGGCACAAGGCTAATATCAAAATTTAACTAATGTGCTAACATTTGTATTTAGGTAAATTTTGAGAATCATACGAAGAGATTATATTATAAAATTTAGGACTGTTATGGACCTATGTTATTGATGAAAATAAGTAACAGGAAGAAGATTATACAGCATCGAAAGGAATGGAAGAAAGTTCTTGAGAAGTCCAAAACTCTTGAGTTGTAGTGCATATTGAAGAAGAAGAAGATGGGCCTATGTGTGTTGCAATGAGAGAAAATATCACAAAAGCCATTTATCTTGGATAATAGGAATTGTAGTAGAATTTTATGCCAAAAAATTGTAGTTTTCACATAATCTATTATAAAGAACGTTGGATTTAATATTATGAATAAATGCAACAAAAACAGACAACAGAGCAGATAGCAGTGCTGCCAACCCATTAATAACAAGACATTGTTGGAACATAGTGCCATTGTCTTGTTGGATTGGCAGTGCTGTTGTCTGTTTTTCTTGCATTTATTCACATTATTAAATCTGGCGTTCTTGTTGAGACACCCTTTACTTCAAGTAGTATGATGCTTACATTAAATTCTCTTGACTAATTGACTTTATAGACATGAAACTGTGGTCCAGTTACAGTAACTTATATTCAGTCAGCATTTTTGGGTGTCATATATACTACACATGCATGTTTTTATTGTACGTGTAATTTGTGTTATTTAGCTTTCTTCTTGTCAATCTTGCTTTCCTTTAACTCGTATAGTTTTAATTTAATTTTTTAGTATGTTAATTTGAAGCCTTCCATGTGTGTTATTTGTACAATTCTTCTGTTTGTCTCATTGTGTTGGTGTTTCCCAGACGCGGTGTTCAAATCTTTCAGTAGAAAAGCAGCACTGAAACCATAAAAAAAGTAAAAACATTAAGGAGATTCTAGTGATACATAATCATTTTGTGTTATACAGTATCCTATATGTTGTTACAGATTTAATGCAGTTCACATTGCTATTAGAAAATAAAAACTTTACAAGTTCAAAGTAAACATAAATAATAATTTAAACTGTAAAGGGCTAATGAATAATTATCTGAAATGTATGTAGGGCATTTGACATTTGTTGGTTTTTCTGTCTATATTTCTCAAAATGCTTATTTAATAAAAGTATTTCTAAAATCATAGCAATACAAAATTAATTACTGATCTTAGGAGACAATTTGAATATATACATAATTTGTATTGTTACAAAAATGATATTACTAGTATCTTCTTCAATGTATTGCATTCATTATGTTCAAAGATATAGTATGTGTTAAAATGGGACAATTACACTTCCAACACATGGCTTAAATGTTGCCTACAAATATTATTGTAAAAGTTGCAAATTAACAGTACTAAGAAATATTTATTACTTGCTGACATTTTGAATAATTTACTAGGAAAAAACATGTGCCCAGGTACAAAGAATTGCTTATATCTTTGATACCTGTTTTGTACCACTTTGCTAGTTGGATACAAATTGAAAATATATATGTTCTTTATGAAGTCCATTAACAGCATAAAAACTCATAAGAAGGAAAAGAGATCCAGTTATCTTCCCTTTGTACCTCCTCCTTTTATCCACGCAGGAACTAATTTTCCATACTGTCCAAATTAATGATAGTTAAATAAATAATCTTATGTGTTATTAATTAAGGAATGATCTTGCGTTAGTACTCCAAGATTTGTAAATGTTGAAGTGAACAAACGTTATTAATAATGCAGGTAAATTCTTATAAACGTAAATACATAAATACTATTAATATTCATTTTTGTGAATAGTTTGTCTATATTTCATTGTAAAATTTTACGTAGCAGTAACTAATAATATTGTAAATGACCTAAACTTGTATATGTTTATTGTATTAAATTTCAATTATGCTACAAAAATTTCTTGCAGTTACATTTCGTGCTATAGTATTATGTATTTCTTAATTGTTGGAACCGAATATTACTTGATATGTGAATGTATATTTTTGCTTAATATACAGATATCTTTCAATTAAGATTTTTACATAAGAACTTACTTATAAGAACAACTTTTTAGTGTTAAAATGAAAACTAAGTGGTAAATTTAAATTACCTTTGTTGACTAAGAGTCGACGGCAGTTCGGAAGGTGGTTGTCTGCTAGCGTTTGCGTCGAGAGAGACAGATAGAGAGAGCAAGGCAGCGTACAACATTGCCACATCGTACTTCACGAGCACGTGCAATACAAATAGCGCAGGAGAGAATTGAAATCATCAAAAGACAATAATGACCTTAGCCGTTGATTACTGTAAGCATGACACCAAACAAACCCGCTTTCCTTCACTAACAATATTCTTTGCACAGTTCTCAATCCCACACCACATGCTTCTGCAGTCGTTTCTTGCATGTTGGCAACATTGCTGCCAACATCAAGATGGCCGGCAGCGTTCTGCTCGTTAACGTTTTAAAATAATTATACACCTTAACCCATTAATGCTCAGATAAAAAAAGGTTTTCATAATCATATAATTTTATAATATTATAATTGTTACATCTTACTGAGTACAAATACACGAAAATTACAATTTTGTCTCTTCCGGTATAGTAGATATGACCTGTATGATATAACATACGCTGGGCAGTTACAGTATCATTTTCATACAAATATTTAATAGGCCCCTACAATGTAAGAAAGGAATTTTGAACTAATATTTGAACAATATATCCATGTCTAATCACTTTAATTATTATTTTAGATACTTCAACAACATTTTTTTTCGGTTTTCTTCATTTTATATATTTTAGAAAACAAGTATCAGGATAAAGATCAACATTACATTTGACGCAACAAAATTTAGCACATATCCCACGGTAAGCACATCTGCGCCGAGTGCTTTACCAGACAAGTAGGTGATCAAGTCTATAAAACGTATTTCATTGAGAACTTGGTTTCTCCCTTTAGGTGTTACACTCTTAGAAATGCTTATTAGTGGTGTTGCAAGCAATGACTTTACAATTTGTCTTGTGAATTCCAGCAAAGATATTGCCTTCTGATATTATCTGTACAGCATCCACAAGTTGACTATTGATCCGTTGATATAAAAGTCTGATAAGTGGCCAGTACCATTTCTTGGACCATAGTCGAAGTCGATAGAGTCCTCTCAATTTGTCAAACATGTCCACACCACCCATACGCGCATTATACATTTTTATAACTTTCGGTTATTGAACAATGATTTTTCTCTTATCCTTAGTTCTCCACCGTGAGCATGAGCCTAAAGAAACTACATCTAGTGTTGCTGCATTTGTTGCTATAGTGACCTGAGGATTGTCATTCCATCGTCAGATTACTAGATGTGTCTTTGATGGCATGGCAAGTACCTCTAACGGATTTTTTTCAGATCCTTTGGAGGTGCCTTTTCAATTCTATCAGCTGTTATAATTCCAAAGCACGTGATATTTTCTGCTGAAAATTTTTACAATAACCCAAAGGAAGCGAAATAATTGTCTATAAACAGTTTACTGTCGTCAGGTAGCAATCCAACACAAAGCATCTATGTAATAGCATTTCCTAGAGTCATCCCTGGTGCTCGTTCGACTCTCCCTGTGTACGGTTTTAACTTTATAAGATACCCTGCAGGCGTCATCAAGCACGAAGGCTTATACCCAGATCTGATTGTTTTTCATCGTATGAATTACTTGATACTATGATGACAAAAATATGGTTCCATTCCTTCGTCAACTGAATATGAATTTGGAACAATGTCAACCATGTTCTGGAAAATTTCATTTAGACGATTGAAGAGGGGCCTAAGTTTGTATATTTTATCATTCTTGTCAATTGTGTTATTGTGACTGGAATGAAGAAATGATGAATTGTTTCAAATTTGTTTCTGGTGATACAGTTTGCAACTAGAATGTTATGGCTATCAGGACGAATCTCCCAGTACATTCTTCGCGAAGGCAATTAGAGATATCCAGACAAAAGCAAAATGTCAAGGTATTGATACATGTCTTCCATAGATCCTATGATATATGGATAATCTTTCATTACAGCATATTTTACAGTTTCTCGAATTGTGTGAGTAATAAACAACAGTAAGCTAATGCCATCACTGTCTCGAGTACCTACTCACTCACCCTGTGCAGAAGGGATAATACGTCAGTATTACGTAGTATACCCCTTTCACCTCTTTGCAGGGGTTGGAGTTAAAACTTCACTTTTGAACACCTCTGCTCTAGGCTTATAGTTTGTAGGTTTTTTGCCGTCCATTTCACACATGCTCCAAGGAGAATTTATCTAACACAATATACAGAAAATGATATCGTTACTGCTTAGCGTATGATATATCATACCATATGCAGAAACTGAAATTGCTATGCTTCTATACAAAGATACATGTACACCAGATGGCCTGAATTACTCACGAATACCTAACAAGTAATATTAGCAATAGTTTCATAATTCATGATATAATTTATATTGAAAATAAGTATCTTTATTCCAATCAAAGTTTTCTTTTCTTTAAGATCCATACTCGAAACCTCATACCGACAAGAGAAACGATCACAGAGCATTCAACAATGCCTGAATCTTGAACCACATCCATGTACTGCCTATATGAAAAAAATTGTTAACTTGAAGTCAAAGGGAAAGGAACGAAAAAATATTTCTCACCCCGTATTTTTAATCATACGCTGGGCATTAATGGGTTAAACACTATTTTCCGCGCCTGCTTGTGTAATACTTGTGTTTTTACAGTCTCTTCTTTCATTTATTTACCTTACATACACACAGTAAATGTTAGTTTTACTTATTCAATGTATTGAAACACTCGCAAGTGAACAAACGAACTCGGGAAGTGCTTGGTATAGACTGATTCTGATTGGTTCTACTGTACAAGCTTGTGACGTCACATACCAGAAATGCTACGGTGCATATAGAAGCTAACCGTCTTCCGAAATGCCGTCTAGTCTAGTCATTTTCAAGTTTAATCTAGTCAACCAAGGTAATTAGCACTTTTCATTTTAACACTAGAAAGTAGTTATTATAACTAAATTCTTAAGTGATACAAAGTGTTAAATATTTGAATCATGATGAATAAGATTTATAACTTTCTCGTTATAAAGAGAATAGAGTCTGTGAGTCTGCAAAAAAACAGTCAATTTCGAGTTTTTTACGGAAATACACTTTTCAGCATCTCTGATAACTAAAAAATGGATTTGAGCATGTCGTCTGTCTATCCATCTGTTTGTCTACAGCGACTTTTCCTTTGTTCATATGCACTGTCACTATGAGACAATATATTCAAGAATGATGCATATGAAATATAATAATTTTAGTTCAGAATTTATGGTATTTTATTTTAAAGCAGAAACACAGAAAGTTGATTTATTCAAAATCAGTTCTAACAGTTTTTTATTATAGTGAAACCTCAGTGAAGTACTGTTTAAGGAACCACGTAGTAATCATGTATTAAAAAAAGGAGCCACATATTAGTGGGAGTGACTTATTTTAGGATTATTTCTCACAAGGTAGTAAAATATAAACATTTATCTAAAGAATGTAAACATAAAATACAATATATTGTAGTAATACAATTTTTATCCATGGTCATGCTTGGCTTTTGTAGTCGCATGGTAAAATCTTAACATTCTTGAAACAGTGTGGTTTATGGGCTTTGCCTATTTTCAACAACAATTGCAATTTCTCGGAACCATCTAAATTTGCAGCAATGAGTAATATTTTCACTGGATTGCAAAACAGGCAAACCAGATGACCAGACACTCCATACAGAGCCTTGCAGGTATATGGCAGCCGAATTCCATTCTATTGTATTGACCAAACACAATATCCAACATGCCCTTGACATGCAGGACTGCAATTATTGAAAATTTCAGGCGGATTTTCTCAATATTCTTAGAAATATGATATTTTAAGAACTTTCAGACAGTGAAAAAGTGCATCTTAAATGGGATGGCGAGCATATTAAGCGGTGAATTTCACATGAATTTATATAGGGACTGTCTATGCACTATCACCTTTACTTTTTAACTCTCTTTGCTCTAGAATATGCTATTAAGAAAGTCCAGGATAACAGAGGGTTTGGAATTGAACGGGTTACATTAGCTGCTTGTCTATGTGGATGATGTGAATATGTTAGGAGAAAATCCACAAACTATTAGGGAAAACACGGGAATTTTACTTGAACCAAGTAAACAGATAGGTTTGGAAGTAAATCCCGAAAAGACAAAGTACTGTAATAGGATTATGATTTACAGTCATTCGCAGTCAATATACACTGTGTCCCAAAAGTCGTGGTGGGATTTCAGAGGACTATATTTTTTTAATGAATATAGGTAAAAATGTACCTAATATTGGTGCCAGATGAAAATAAAACTCTCAAAGTTTTTCATCTGTAAATTTAAGGCACTGGAGGAAACAAAAAATGGTAACAATCGAACAAGTGCAATAATTTTCATTGTTACAATTTAATTATACAAGATGGATGTCCAAAGAAAAGTGCAATGTGTTTGTGCTGGCAAAATTTGAATCTTTGACTTGTGTACGACGTGAAGTTCATGATAACGATTTTTCTATAGGTGTGAATTTTGTCTTTCCAATGAAACAAAATTAATGAGTAAACATGGAGCTGATGAATTATTAGCAGTTTACAGACTTTCATGATACAATATAATTTGGAATTCTCTGTTGTTTAGTAGTAAGGTTGGTACTGCAATTGCATTTTGGATGTGCTATGCTTCAAATGCCAGAACCGAGTAACTTTGAAGAACTGGGTCCATTTTCGTATGAACACTAGAAATAATCTCAGGCATATGAGTTTAATTAATGACATGAACTTGAAGCTATAAAATTTTTTAATTATTTACCATATAAACAGTAAAGAATTGGCTTTGCTTTTATAAGTTTATAACTCATTTACTGTACTGTAGATATTCACTCATTCATTGTTCTCTGCCTATAGTTTCACCATCATTCTCCAATCTTCCTTATTTTCTGCCTTCCTCTTAATCTCTGCACATGGTCCATATATATCTTAATGTTTATTAGCTGTAGATATATTCATTAAAAATCTTGTTAGGTTTGTGGACATACAATGTTAATGATATCAGTGAGGATATAATCACATTGTGTTGGATATTAGCAAAACAATTGTCCCATTTTCTGAATGTTATTTACTTCTGATAAAAAAATGATTCATTGTAATCATATTTATTTCAAGCAGTAAATTTGTGTTGTTAATGAAATTTAGTGACTGGCTCCTTAATTGTTTTTTGTTGTCTCTGTTGTACCTTTAGAAAAAACGAGCAGGAAGTGGATCCAAGAAAAAGCAAGATACTTCACATGAAAGTTCGTCTGATAGGTAAGTGTTCTAAAATGAAAATTATGTTGAGTAATCAACATGTTTAATATAGGCATAAAATTATTACAGAGAAACAGAAGAAATTACTGTCATGGTTTCTTACTTCACTATTAAGTTTTAACAGATTACTACTACTATTACTACTACTACTACTACTACTACTACTACTACTACTACTACTACTACTACTACTACTACTACTACTACTACTACCATCATCATCATCATTATTATTATCATCATTATTATCGTCATCATTATTATTATTATTATTATTATTATTATTATTATTATTATTATTATTATTATTCGAAGCAGATGAAAAATCGTCTTCTACTGCTTAGTAAAATATAGCAGATAAATTTGAAGTGCACTCTCAGTTTACAGCATTCAGAGTATTTGAGAGGACATGAAATGGATCTACCTTTTATTCTTTCAGATGTTTAATATTTACAGTGTTATTATTTTTTTTTTTTTTTTTTTGCATTTAACTTTTCTTTTTCCTCCCTGTACATATACTGTAATGGACTTGTAATGCTCATATTTCATTTAATTATATCAATGCAGCTTTTACTTACATAGATTTCTTGCTTTCATTATCCCTAATTTCCCAATTTGTCTGCTGAATAACAAGTCTGCAAGTACTAAATATAGCTTGATTTCATTTGTCAGATGTTACAATAACTTGATTATTTTTTTATGATTCTAGTAATGGTGAAGTGGACAGACGGCATTCCAAGACTCGACTTGTAGAAAAATCAAGTCAACATCGTAATAAAATACGTGATTCTTCACCATCAGTGAATCATAGTACACGATCAAAACCACAAACAAGCAGTAGTGGATCTCATGACCGAAATTCAAAGAGCAATAACCGTGATGGAAATATGAATAAAATTGTTGATAGTAAGAAAGACAAAAATGAATCAAGAAGTAAAAAATATGTTGAAAGTGAAGATGAATCAAAAAAAGAAAAGAAAGAAAAAGAGAAGGAAAGAATATGTAAAGATAAACGCAAAGAGAAAGAAAAAAGGGAGAAAGAAAAAGAAAGAGAAGGGAGAAAAAGGAAAGAAAGTTTGGAAACAACACAACGTCGAAGCATTTCTTCTGATGGTAGAGCAAGCCATTCACGATCCTCATCCCCAAAGAAGTCCACAAGTAAGACTGCTGCACAAGATTCTCACAAGAAAAGACATTCGTCTCATTCTCCAAAAAGCAAGCGAAGTGCACGTCAGAGATCTGCATCACCTTCCACTAGGAATCGTAGGTCTAGTCCTCAGAGTACCAGTCGTACCCGCTCACCATCTACAAGAAGAGTCAAGGGAGTGTCAGATATAAAACCATCGCGTGTTTCAGCCTCTCCTAAGAGCCGTCGTAGAAAGTCCAGAAGTAATTCAAGATCCCCATCAGTCCACAATCATAGATCCAGCAATAAGCAGTCTTCTAGAAATAGGAGAGAAGAACGACAAAAATCAAAAAGTGAGAGCAGATCCCCTTCAGTTGTAAATATAAGAGAAAGAAAGAGTGCTTCACGTTTATCACAATCACCTAAACCTAAACGGTCACGTCACCGATCTACAAGTCATACTCGATCACCATCTGTCAAGAACCACAGATCAAAGAGAAATCGTGATGCAAGGAACAATACAGTAAGATCATCCACTTCTCCTAAAAGAAAGCGATCAAGATATTCTACTTCTCCCAGACAAGCAAGAAAACCGCAATCGAAGAGCAGGAGTAGGTCTCCTGTTAGCAATCATCGTTCAGTAAAGAATTCCAGGTCTGCATCTCCAAAATCAACAAGACGACATTCTAGAAGCCATAGTCATTCACGTAGCAGAACAGAGAAGAAGAGGGTGTCACGTTCTCCTGCATTTAACCGTCGTCATGAACAAAGAATTAAAAGCAGGAGTAAGTCACCACCTAGAAGTCACAAACCGAACAGGAAAGCATCTCCTTCACCTAAACATGGACGTGCACAGTCTAATCGGAAGAAAAGGGCAAAATCGCCTACTCCAGTTAGCAGACATAGAGAAAGTGAACGTAAAAGGGGACACAAAAGTAGGAGTGGTAGTAGCAGCAGTGCAAATTCGAGTTTAAGCTATTCTCCAATTGAAAGAAACCCCGAAAGATACAGAGATATCTTGGACTCCAAGCCTTCAAGCAGTAAAAGCAGCAATGTCGGAAAGCCTAGTGACAAGCCATCAAAGAAAAAGGCTTCACAAAGCAAATCCTCCAGATCACGATCCCGCTCAGAATCAAGAAATCGACGTCCAGCACCTGCAGTGATACCTAGAGTTAGATTGCGTTCATCTAGTGGTGAAGAAGAAGAAGAGGAAGAAGAGAAAGACGTCAAAGAAAAAGAGAAAGAAGATGAGAAGGAAATCCAAACTCTGAAATTACTTAAATCTGGTCTTGCAGAAAAGGCCAAGGAAACACTAGAAAAGAAATTATCTAAAGTGCCGCCAGATGTCCAAAGCCAGGAGAAACCTGCCAGCAAGGACGATAAGCCGAAATGCGTAACTGTGAAAGAAGAAAAAGTAGCAAAGCCTGTTTCAGTTGCATCAAATGGAACATCAATATCGGACATTGCACTTCCCGAAAAAGAGCCCAAGAACAAGGTCAGTGAGAAACCAGCACCAGAGAAGCAAACTGTGACTGTTGAAATGCCTCCAAGTCCTCCCCCTTCCCACCTTCCACTTCCTCCAAAGAGTCCTGATCATCCCCCACCTTTACAACCTTCAGCAATTCCCAAACCGCCAGGGTCACCACCCATTAAAAGAAACCCTGAATCTGAGAAAGACAGTGGTGATGGTGCATCGGAGACGACAAAGAAAGATACAGCTCCTGTGGAACCTAGTAGGATAAATCAGAAGAAACCTCATTCCCCAGGCCTTGAAGCACTGCGACGAAGACGACAGTCCAACTCAAGTAGCAGATCAAGGTCCAGGTCAAGATCAAGATCAGAGTCACGTGGTCGAAGCAAGTCATCACCCAAGTCACGCAAGTCGCGCAGTTCTTCACAGTCGTCTTACAGTCGTAGGTAGGCATTCCAGATTATATCACATCAGTGCATGATGCTAGAAGTTTGGGGCTTGTATCACAGGAACAAAACCCAACAATATCTAAAAGACAATGCCAGGAAACCATTAAACTATCAATGGTTTCATTTAACTAGGAATACTAATGTGATGGTTTCCTTGCCTTTCACATCGCAGTTTCACTGCCATTAAAGTCAATGCGACCATGCCAGTAAATATTTAGTCACAATCCAGATTGATAGCTTGCAACTACCACAATATGTTATGCTGAAAGTTCTGCTTCTACTATCAGAAAAAGAGATTTTTCCGCCTTTTCTGCTGTTGCGATTGTGTCTTCATCTGCCAACTTGATCTTCATCTGTTACCCTAAATAGAGTTTTTAACGAGTTGTTACCCCTCTCCCTGCTCTTTTCTCACTTGACCTCGAGACTTGCTAAGGTAAAATTCTGAGAGGATTATTGCACTTTTTTTAATCTTGATCATTACTGATGACGTAATGGTTACTTTATATCTCTTTGTATCTTAGGTTACGTACATACTGGATGCAATATGCAATGTAGGCAGTGATGCGTGACAGAATAAACAATATGAATCAATTTATGCTGTGTACCTACTGCAAACTGTGATCTCTGTTACAATTTTGCTGATTTCAGTGACAAACTGCAATAATGTCATTATTAAAATTCTGAAGAAAGCTATTTTTAAGCATAGGTAAAGTAAAAGAAAAAAACCTTCAAACTTTTTATTCAGTTAATTGAATAAAATATTGTTTGATTCATGGCTTTAATAATAGACAAACTAGATATTATGAGTTTTATAATTTGCGTAGTAAATTTTCACTTATTTTATGATAATTCTGTATATCAAATGAGCAGGAAACATTTCATTTCTTGCTTAACAAATTAAAGAGAGGCTATCAAAAATAGAATGATGTTTCAGAATTGATTGCCTTCTGAGCACACTTACATTCTTGTGCTAGGGGTCACTCATGTTTCAACACTGCTTGCTGCTATGAACTGTACAATGTTATCCCATCAGTTGAAATGTTTGGTAGAGAAAGCAGTCACATTACGTTATGGTGAGTGATAAATCATGTGCATTATGTACACTCCCAAAAGATAACATTTGTTGCTTTTCCAGTGCTGCTCATCAATCACGTCTGGTATGTATGTGGACTCATGTGATGTTAGTGTAATAGATTATTTGGGCGAGAAAGTCCAATGCACAGTTTGCTCCAGAAAAGTGAATCTGATTCATCAAATGATTAATGTCATTAACAGAATTCTTTAAACAATCTTTGTATCATCAGTCTGCAGTTCTTAGTTTCAGGATGTAAAAGCTGCATTGGCTAACCTTGGATGATACCTTGTAATGTCTTAAAAGTATAAACAAATTGAAAATTCCTCCATTCGTCATTGTCCCAATTTATCATACTATCAACAGGTGTAATGATTTCCGTCTCATGGGCATTCAGCTTAGGAGTGAATGCTGCAAGACTAGCAGAATATGGAGATAGCAATCAAGATCCAAAGTTTTAATAAACAGTTGCTTTTCATCTCTCTGTATAAGCTGTGGTCTCATGGGTACTACTCTTCTGATGCCTGTAAATTTCCTAGTTAATCTTTCAGACACATTTCTGATAAAATAATATTATCCGCAGTAAGCAAGGAAATAATGCGATGGGAACCTGAAGGAAAGGAAAACCAACTGAGAAATAGATGGAAGGGATGAAACAGTGTATGGGGCTGAAAGGATTACAAGATGTAAATGCGTTGGGTAGTGGACAGTTGAGGAAAAAAATTAAATGAACAATTACTCTTGTAGTAGTTATCATTGGTCAATTTCTGCCATTTTTTTAACATACGAGGAAGTAAGCAATGTACATAACTGATTATTATGCTAATAAAAGGGTGCAAGAAGTAGAATTTTAATTTCCTTTTATTAGAAATTGAAGCATGATATGAAAATGTTTTATTTTTTCCTGTTACTAGCAAGTCTTCAGACACTGACAAATGTCCTTTCTCCAATTTTATTAATAGCCATTGAGAATGAACGACTTACCGAATTTTTGTTTTGTACATACTACTATCTTATTGCTGTATGATAGGTTATTATGTAATCCAAATAAAATATTGATGTTAACTTCAAAATCTGAGTCTGCTTACTGGAAGTGTCAGATGTTTATTGATTGGTATTTGTTATGCTTTATAAAAAGAGTGACATTTCTTTGTTACTAATATACTCAAATAGATCACATAAAGGTTAACACCATTTTGTTATGAAAATGCTGGTTTGTTTCTAATGCCTTCATATCATCTTCAGGAACTTCCTGGACTGCTATCTGGCAGTATGAAATTCCATTTTGAAGGCTCCAGTAAATAAACAGACATAATGAACGTTTCTCCATGTTTAACGAAGTCACGTTAATAAACTTGTTTCTAGCTAGTGGTGTTGAGGAAAAAAAGTTTCATTTTTCCTCTCCTTTTCAAACATGGACTAGTCTTCCTTGCCCTTACGCAGATGAGTGAACTGCACAATATGAAACTGACATTTCAGAGCTTTCATTTATTACCTCACATGTGTTTTATTGAATGTGTATATGGTTTTCAACAACAGTTATTGATAAATAATTATTCTTTTATATGAAATCTTATAGATTTGGTCCAATAATTTGTGAAATTTTGATTGTGTGAAACATTTCAGTGTCAAATTTGTGTTTAAAAAAGGTCTTTTCATTGACACATCATATGTACCAACGAATTTCCTTCTCACATATGTATATTTCGTAGAGAAACTGTGGTGTCTGTTTAGCACTATGTTATTATATTTACCTGAAGATGATACAAATAATTAATATCTACACCCAGTGAAATATCTTGTCATGGTTGAAGAGCAGATTTGCTGTCTTTTCTTCTCTAAGACTGACTTTTAGGATAACCTATCTTGTTTTCTACACATTTTTATTAAAACTGTGTTTAATATTTCTCTGAAGAACATAGAATTTGAACTGCAATTATAAAAAACCTTGATTTGAAAATAACCTTATAGACCACAGTATTCTTTCTCTTCTTGCTCTTATTCTTCTCCTTTTTGAAACAATCACAATATTGCTTTGAAATTGAATTGCTATATCAACTAGCAATAGTTGTTTTGAAGAAGAAATTACAATGTTCAAACCCTTTACCGTTACCTGTTTGAAGAAGCAGAAGTGTATAATTTCGAATGAAAACATAATTACTATCCTTCTTGGAATTTCTGACAAGGAAGTTGTGTTTCCAGCCCTTCAAGAAGAGGCAGTGCAAAGAGCTGGTCATCCAGTAGCAGTGGAAGTCGGTCACTTAGCCGATCTGTTTCACGCAGCCTAACACGGAGCAGAACCCATTCAGGGTCACGTTCTGTGTCACGCTCACGATCGCGAAGCAGGTCTCGTAGCCGTTCTGTCAGCTCCAACAGTTCCAGCGGACGTAGCTCTCGCAGTAGAAGCAACAGATCTCGCACTCGTAGCCGATCACGTTCCAGTCACAAGAGCCTGAGTGCAAGTCCTCATACTAGCCATTCATCTCGTTCACGCTCTCCGTCAATACCCAGACGCAGGGGATCACCTAGCTTTCTTGATAGGAGACGCATTACCAGGTGAGGTTGCCCCCATTTGCAGTTATATACTATCATTTATGTTTTGCAGAATGAGTTGTATAATAAAATAACAAATTTTGTTGTGAAATATATATTATGTATTATGTATTGATATAATCAGTTAAAACTACTTTCTGGATTGTGACTCCTTTCCCATGTACTTCAAATAAGATTGTATTATTCCTTATAAATATGAAGTTTTCTCATATACATATATATTAGTTCTAGGTACGAGGCTCTTTATGGCCTAACTTAATTTTAAATGTATTTAGTAAACATTGAATTAGAAATACAATAATTAAAGAAAACTTTAATTCTTATATGTTTCTGTTTCTTTGTGATAACACATTGTAATATAAATGTGCTTTAGGGACAATCGGGACGTGTAAGTATTCTGTTTATAGTGCTCTGTTAGACAATTGCAAGTTTAGACTGAAATGTATCTTTACATTATCATGAAGTACTACTGTTCACAACTAAATATGATGGCATTTGTTGAAGTGGTTTCACTAATTCAGAGTATAGAGATATATTATTTGGTAAACTTTGTCTTTAATTTACTTGGTTCAAGATGCAAGTCATGATTGTAATTTGTATACTGTTGTTCATACAAATTATGTGGAAGTTATTGGTGAAATACTCAAGATCTGTCAGACATGGTTGATGTAAAGATTTGAATTTTCTCTCTGTTTTCCACAGTTCATAAGCAGAACGTAGAATGTTTTATTTTCACTGGCAGGGTTGAGGCCATAAGGCCTTCTCTTCCAATCAGTCACCTTAATCAATATGGAAATTTTCCATTTGTTGTCTGTCTTCTATGCTGGCCTAAAATTTCGAAATTTTAATTGAGAATACTTATCAGGATTTCTTTTATTTTACAGAGATTTCTTTTCATTTTTGTATTTAGTTAATATTTTGTTCTCATTTTAATTCTCAACACTGTTTCTCTTTCAGTTGACAACAGACGGTAATGTTATATTTTATATTTTGTAGGTTACCTGTATGAAATTGTATTGGCTACAGTTATTTACATATGTTGAATTCGATTTGTTTATAAAATGTTGCTAATGTAACTTCGTTTTGTGTAAGAAGTAATTTATTCTCCATCCTGGATTTAAGGGAAACAAAAAAAAGTCTTCATATATAAAAGAAATAATAAAATGTTAATTTTCAACAATTTAGCTTACAATTTTCTTATTTTATTAAAACTTTAGTTATTTATAAGTGTTCATCTTAACTATGAACGTAAGCTAGGTACAATATTTTAATTCTCCAACTTTGCCATATATTGCGAAAAGAATGAAAATACATACTTCGGTTGTTTGATACATATGTTACAACTGGTAATCTTTACAAGCAGTCAGATAATTGTTGCTAAATTCCTTATCATCATAGAAACAATATTGCGTTTCTCTTTTATCTTACTTCAACAGTTTGGTCCTAACGAAATATTTCACAATATAATTTACTTATTCTAATTTTGCAGGTACGTGGTGTAAGGCGTTGGAATTTTTTTTTTATTACATTTTCAGCACTGTTCTGATTTCATCAAATTTAAAATAGGGTAGGTCCCTGAATAAATACATTGACCAATGAACATTTTCAGTCATTTTTAAAGTGAATACATAGTCTTCCAGCCGAGGTATGAGAAAAAATCATGGAACAGTTTCATTTATTATTCTGAAATATTGTTGATTTCTTTCTGTACCTAACTATACCCGACAGAAAGACTATGTGAAGGGGTTTTTCATAATTTATATTTCATATAATTGCGCAAAAATTTGTTTATTAAAAAGACACTTTCTTTGGAAATAATAGTATACTGTATTCAAGCAAATTTATTTTCTTGTAAGGATTGAATTCGAAATAAATTTAGTGTTTGTTCAAAAGTTACAATGAAGTGTTAAATTTGATTCTTGTGTATGTGACTCATTGTGGTTTACTTATACTGTATATGTAAATGGTTGTACTTCGGATATTTCAATCTTTCATATTCTTGAGTTTTTAGTAGTTACTTTCCAAATATGAAACCAATGTAGACAAACCAAATTTATTGGCCTAACGAAAAATGTAATAGTTCACAACACAAAATGGGGGGGAAATTGATTTTAAAATATAACCTACAATTTAAACATTTAATAAAAAAAATGAGTTACTTATCTTTCTTTTGCCTTTAATTTTTCCTTGTGAGGAATAAAGTTAGCTATGGCTCCTCTTTTCTGTGACTACTTGAGAATTTTTATTACAGAATATTTGTAATACGCACTATCTACATTCAATCTTCAACCCTAACTTTGTAACTACTAATTTTTCTTTCTTCATACTTTACGAATCTATATATGAATAAATTTTAATAATTATTTCATTAATTAATAATTTATAAAAGCATAAAAATATTTTACACAAAGGACTTGAAAACAAATTTGAAATATATATATACTTTTTTATCTGATGCAGCTTATAACTTGACCAATGGCCATTCTCTTAAAATATACAATACATACAATGTGAACACGAATGAAAGTTTGAAATAATAATAAAAAAAAAGTATTAGGAAGAGAGTTTTGCACATACTTCCCAATATCGGTCATAGATGGTCATAGATGTTGTGGAACAGGGTGCAGGGCAGTGTTGAAGATGAGAACTATCCACATCTTGCATATTGCAGAGAGGACTGTCCAGAATTCCAATTCTGTGTAAATGAGAGACAAGAAGTCGTGGCCTGTAGCCATTCGGAAATGTGCAACTGCTGTGCATCTTGGATTCGTTGGAGTGTCGTCAGCAATGTTCTTCCATGATTTGTTGTTTGTGCATTCTGCTAGTTTATGAAATTGCTGCTTGACCCTGTTTTTGATAGTTGTGGCTGTGGAGTGGTACAAAGCATTTTCTGTTGGCTGTTTGATGCTCCTTTCTTTGCTAACTGATCTGCAATTTCATTGCCAGTAGTACCACAGTGTGCGGGGATCCATTGAACTATTGTTTTCTGTCGTTGGTTAAGTAATTTGAGGAGATTTCTACATTCCCTGATTTCTTTGGAGATAGCTGTTTTGGGTGAAGTGATAGCTTGTATTGCAGTTTTTGAGTCTGTCAGAATTACTATACTGTCTGTTATATGTGGTCGATGTGATAGTTGTTTTACAGTAGTAAGTACTGCTGTTACTTCCCCATCAAAGGTTGTTTTGTGTTGACCTAATGATATATAGTATGAAAACAGCAATAGACACTAGCTCCTGCACTTTTTCAATCAATTTGGAACCATCAGTATACATGTGTAACCATGAAGAAGAAGAAGACTATTGTGTGTGTATAGTTTCTAAGGTTAGCAATCTAACTTGTTTTGTTGTAGTCCTAATAGATCCAGATGATATTTAATGTTGTGAGCATCTAATAGATTATCTGGTATGCATATTTTTTCTGGTTGTGGATGTAGTTGAAATGTATTTTTGAGTTGCAGTGTTTTCTGGATGAAGCTTTCCTGTGTTTTAAGTTTTCTTGGTTGATTTTTGTAGGTGTGCCAGTAGATATCATTCGACAGACGAATCATTTTCTTATAATGTTTCATGGCTGCTATTTGTATCTCTGTTATAAGGTTTGTGTTGTTGGTTAAGAGTAGCATGGAGTCAATAGGCGTTGATTTGGTTAATCCTGTTATTAATCGAAGTGTTTGATTTTGTACTTTTTGAAGTTCGTATAGATGTTTGGTATTTGCTATTATTAGGGTTTCACAGCAGTACAGCATTGTTGACTTGATGTATAGACACAGAAATAAAATTTGGGCCATCCGAATTTTCCAGGTTCCAGTTATAACATACTGCACATGCTCATTAAGCCACCTGAATTTTGTTTCTGGGTCATACATTTTGTATGTTGTATTTAATCTTGTTGCACATACCCATTTGCTTCTTGCAAGTTTTTTGAGGAAGGATAGGCGACTGTTGATTTTGAGGTGATATTTGCAGTGCAGTGATAGACTTACCTCCCTGCAGTGCATCATGGGCAATGAAACCATTTTTCTGCAACATAGTCTACCAATACGCAGCCATACAATACAGAATCTGAAATAAATGTCGTGGAAATTATTTTTAAAATGAATTATTTAGTGACACTGCATCATCTATGACTATGAGATTATCTAGCATGGGTGGGATTGGTGATAGTGAAATAATATTTGGCAGATGAGTCTGAGTTTTTGCCATGTAAGTAACCTGATATTTGACTTATAGTTGGAGAAAAGCTAGGGAAAAACCCAAGCCGTATTTGAACCCGTAAGTCCCCACACGTTACTCAAGACTGTGCCAATGGCGTTTGTGCAAATTGTTTCATTTTTGAAAGAGATATATAGTGCCTTTTTAAACTCTCTTCATATGTAAATCAATTATTTGAAGACTTCATTAAATTCAAGGGAATGAGACATATGATGTAAAAACTTCTTTCTCCACAGTTCTCATATCTTCAGGTTCTACTTCTTCTTCTTGAAATGTTCTTAATGTTCCCTAATGTGCCCCTCTTGTTGATGCCACGTTCTGCATTTTATTTCTAGCTTTAAATTCTTTATCATTCTACCACATTTTGTTCAGCACCATATAACTGCTTCAATTGGCATAAAAAGTTGGAAGTCATTTTAAGTTTTGGACTTCACAGTGAATACATTATAGTACTTACTGTAATGATTATGTCCAATCATAAAGAAGTTACAGCAATTGCAGCACTTATGATTCATATACATGAGTTAATGGGAAGACTGAAGTCTGAATGCGTACAATCAGTCTAAAGTTTCCCTTAAATTCAGTTTTCGTTTTACATTCTTTATTCTTAATTTTATGATATTATAGAAAATGACTAAAGATTTCCATTTCACAGCCGGAGTGGTGGGAATTCCATGTCAAGATCCCCTTCTTCCAGTAGGTGTGGCAGTGATTCACGATCATCCAAGAGTCCCGACAGGAAACGAGATTCTCATCAGCCCAGGCAAAAAAGTCGGCGTTAAATTGTAGCAATGCTTATGTGACTGGGACTCTTTTAATCAACTAATGGATATTGACTGTTGTGTGTGACTAACTGATCTTTCTAGATTGCGCTGGCTTTTACTAGGGCAAATGTATGTATGAAAGAAGAGAATGACTGAGTGTGATTGAAAGTGGTTTATTTGGTAGTAAATGTATCTTAAAGTATATTGATGAAAAGAGACATACATATCTCTATACATCTTGGTGTCTGTACCTTGATGGAAAATCTTAACTATTCTGTTACATGCTGAGATGCACCAGCATCCTATTATACTTTCAATAATTGAAGTAGCCTTACAGTAGAGTGAGGTAATAAAGCAACTTGTAACAGAAATTCAGTAAATTTTTATTCTCATTTACATATATATTGAAACATCTTGAATGAACTAGTTCTGTCTAGAAATAAGTTTCAGTATATATCCACATAACCGTGGTAATTGAAATGAGACATAAACCAATTTTACAGATGTATATGGATGTAAATAATTTTAAAATAATTTTGAGTTTTATTTGCAGTATTGTACAGAATTTTCAGAATCATATATTGTATTACGTCAGAAACATTTAGTTCTGGTAGGTAGAAAGATTTTGCTGATAATAGCTATCTCAGCATGCAAGTTTGACACCACAGTGCACTGGCTTTCCAGAACTTTCGCATTTTGAAATATTCTGACAAATCCTGGCTAAGATTTTACATCAGGGTATATCTTTTGTGATTAGAGGTAAGTTTTAGGTGATAATTCTCCTTCACCCTACTGCCATTGGGTAGAAATAAACTACTTGATGTTGCGACTATATAATATTATGTAGACATTTAGTAGAGCTATCTTTTGTTTTGTCAGTGTTTGTGAGCATCATAACTTTTACAATGCCTCTGAGGTAATAATGTACAAATTTATTTTTCTCCCATACTGGTAGGATAGAGCCTTCTTTTATTTTCTGTTGAGTGACTGTTCCTCATTTAAGATGCCACTGCACATGAATATTGCATGGAGCTTTCCATTGTAGTTCTTTTTGTTATGTGAGTTGTCCTGTTGTCTTGAGAAACATAATTAGAAAAATGCAAGATTTATTACAAATATTTCCTCTTGAAAACGTCGTGGTTAATTATTACAGAGTTTAAATCTTCCACCTAGTGTTCGTTAGAATGTGAAGTCTCATCATAATTTGAATGTTGTGTCAGGACAGGCATGTGCATGTGAAGGGATCGTGAAACTTCGGAATTTGTAAGCTAACCAAAATGCTGTGTTAATGCAATTCTGAAATCGTGAGATTCCCATTGTAAAATACGTTGATAACATATAATGCAGAAATATACAGTGTTTCATGTCGACATGTTGAAAATGTCCATCAGTTCTAAATTTATAAAAATAACATCTCAATACTATAATGTGTAGAGCTGTTTCCAACTGCACACCAGAATTAAAAATTACTTCACATTTTTATATCCAAATAACAGTAATGCTATAACATTAAAGCACTTCATGTATAAGACTTTTTTTATACATTGTTAATCATGAAAATTAATGTGAAATTAAAGTAGCATTTGGATTTGTAAAATATTTTAATCATACGTTTCTTCTAACCCTACTATGAGTTGATGATTGTAACAAAAATGGATTATATAGCAAAATCCAATTTAGTTTTACAAGTACCCTTTGAATGACAAACATAATTATGACCTTAGTTACTATCAACTAGAATGTTATAAAATAAGATCATCATACACAAGTTTCAATTGCTTTCACACTATTTTGTATAATATTGAAAACTCATATTCAGTTTTCAATCTAAATACATGCATTACTAAAAGACAGTCATCCATCATCAATGGAAGATAACTTCTCACTATCTGTTGTCCTCTACAAGTACCTACCGGTACCTCTAACTTGTTCACTCTGCAGGTGGATACAAAATACATATCTGAGACTGTTCATGATGTACAGTCTTAGAAAAAAATTTTGTTGCACAGATACTTTAAAAGTCCCAGAAAGGAGACAATGCGCATTATCAGACATTCAACTAAACAAAACTAATTTTATTACTTCAACTAGTCGTTCTCTTGTGAACCAGGTTGCTCGTCCTCTGCTCATGCACACTGCCTGCTTTCTGGGACTTATAAAGTATCTGTGCGATAAAACTATTTTCTAAGTCTGTACATTTGTCGTGTATAAATTTCAAAATATATTCTGCAAGAACATAAGTTAACTTTAATGTTTAATAGAAATATCAGACATACAAAATTTATTTTTCATATGATAATGCATACATACTTGAATTCAATATACAAATAATGCTAGTTGAAAATATCTTAACATTTATTCTAAGTTGTGCAACAGAAATTATATTCACGACAGAGTGTGATGTTTTGCTTTTGGCATCTGTATCATGGCTAATAATGTGTGAGGCATTCTGTACAACACTGTATTTCTTGTTAGCCACCGCGGGAATTTTGTTTTGATGTTCCATAATTAATATCATAGAAAAAATCCGTAACTTTAAATGTTATCACTGGCTGTCAACAATTGTATATTCTTTACAAATATTTACTAATTTTGAAAGGGATATATAAAACATTACAAGAGTAGGAATCTGATGTTTCCCTCTCATTCCTGCACATGTCTGTGGCGTTTGATGCTTTTGTAAAATAAGGTGGTGAAGTTAAACATAATACAATATACAGATACATTTATATTTTTCATTCTATGTTTTTCTTATCTGTATTATGCTGATAAGCATGACTTGAATATGTATTGAAAAATGTAATAAAATGCAGTGCAGCACAGTTTGGTTATATTGATTTTAGTTATTTAATTTTATTGCTTTTTTGACAGTTTTCCTTCCTTTGCAAAGTATACCTTAATTCCATTACAAAAAAAAAAATACGCGTCCGTATATTATGAAATACCGTACGTTTCTGAGTTTATCTTTATAGTGTTTTCCAGCAACTGGGATCAAAGTCGATTGAGAAAGAAGGTTTTACACCCTGCATCATGCTTGAAATTGTAGGAATGCCTTGTTATTGATCACGTTCAAGATTCCTTGCACCTTTTATGTTTTGTTTGAGGTAAGTTTTTAAATTTAATTTTTATTTGCACTCTTCATTTATTTATCTATTAATTTTATGTTTCGTAATGCATTGCCTTATAGTAGCATGCATGTTTTGAAATATATGTGATATGCTTTGTTTGAAAGGTGTGTTAGTGTTGTAATGATTTACCTTCCTTATGTATTTAATGGTTTGTTTTGTCAAATACTGACAAACTAAGTAAACACAATTTACATCAAGTGCCCCAACATTGTTGATTTCTGAAAGTTTCGAGAAAAACGAATTTTAAAGTTTAAGCACTTTGTTATGTGTGTATTTAATAGAAATTGACGTAGTGGAATGTCAAGAACGATTATTTCTTATTACTAGCTAGACCACATCCTTTCTATTATAAGATGGCATTATTAACTCAATTTCGATTTTTGATGGACCTTGATCGTTTTTCCCGTGCACTCTTCAAATGTAATAATAAATACATAGTAAAAACTAATCTTAATTTAAAGTTATTTTAAAAACAATGCTTCATTTAAGAATTATGGGTCCATATCTTTGAAATAAAATATTTTAAAACATCACAAAAACCACATAATTTCATCATAAAAATACATGAGTACTTCATTTTTCACCACACAACTCCTGTGTTTTTAAGAATGCCTTATCTGGCATAATTTAAATGTGTGAAAGCTAATGTTTTATACATTTAAGAATTCAATAAATCCATACTAGCACATATCAGAATTTTTTATTGTGTAACATTGAATGGAGCAGCCTCTCTCTACAATAGTGCAATACATTCTGCGTGCTAAATTTAGCATTCGACATGCATTAATAAACAGTTAATTAAATAAGTGAAAAATATATTTGAAAGGTAATGGACTATAAATACAAAAAAAGAGGCGCAAAATTAAAACCATACTTGCAGAATCATAACATATTACACACATGTATGTACAGCACATTATATTAAATATAGCTAGCTACATATGTGTGTAGAATATATTAATTAGGTACTATTTTATTATTTAAGATTGTCATTGCCAGTATTAATAGCTCATGTTCTAAGGAAATGGACGAAATGAATAGTTAGTGTGAGTTATGGGTACTGAGTTTGTTAGGTGTTCTATTATGAAAGTATACCATGAGAGATTTCAGATTTTCATGGAAAACCAGTTAAAAATATAAAATTAAGTATGTAAAATTTAAATGCATAGCAACATAATTATGTTATGAAATATAAATATTACTATTTTACTTTTCGATAA
Source organism: Periplaneta americana (assembly GCF_040183065.1). Classification (NCBI taxonomy): domain Eukaryota; kingdom Metazoa; phylum Arthropoda; class Insecta; order Blattodea; family Blattidae; genus Periplaneta; species Periplaneta americana. The sequence continues at coordinate 73,371,063 of NC_091133.1, read as the reverse complement.
TCCCATGGTTATCTTTGTCGTTTATTTATTATATTAAATATGGAGTTTTCAGTGATAAATTTTAATAATAATAATGATTTTATTTTTTTATTTTTCCGTTCATTTATTCATGTATTTATTTACTTAATCTGGCAGAGCTAAGGCCAGCAGGCCTTTTCTGCCCAGAAAGACTAATTGAATACAATACTCTTACGTATTTTAGGTCCATTATTGCTTCTGGTTTACATTCATTAATGATTTAATAGAAGGATGCAAGAATAAATGGAAAGAACACGTAAAACGAGTAGAACCACGTAGCGTACCATATAAAAGCTTCATTACAAACCAGGTGGAAGGAGAAGCATAGAATGCCCAAAAAAATGCTGGTCAAAAAAATATTAAACCGCTCCGAAACCAGAACAGACCTTCAAGCTTAATCCAAGTAGTAAATGATAATGATGATTAATGATTTAACCTCAATTAAACAAAATGATAACTTTATAAACACTTCTAATATAGTGTTAAAACTAATGAATGAATGGTTTAGTGCAAATAAACTAGCACATAATGTTGATAAAAATTGTTTCTGGTAGTAATCAAATTTGTTGTTGTTGTTGTTTTCTAATGCCAGGCATTTGACAATAAAGTCATTTGACCTCTTGCACTCCAATATTTTTCAAAGATATTATCATGGCCAGCCACTGAAGCACAGATTTTGAGGTGTTCCGAATCCATTTCTTGGTTTGAGTTGCACAATGGGCAGTTAGGGGACTGATATATTCCAATTCTATGCAGGTGTTTGGCCAAACAATCATGGCCTGTTGCCAATCTAAATGCAGCTACAGACGATTTGCGTGGTAAATAGGGAATTAACTGTGGATTTTTATGTAGAGAGTTCCATTTTTTCCCTTGAGATTGTGTTATCAAATTTTGTTTGTTGAAATCTAAGTATGTAGATTTAATAAATCTTTTCACAGAGTAATACGTAGATTTAGTAACAGGTCTGTAAGTAGCAGTGCTGCCCTTCTTTGCTAAAGCATCCGCATTCTCGTTTCCCAGGATTCCACAATGGGATGGTATCCATTGGAATACAATTCTTTTATTGAGAATTACACTTTAATCTTTTAATAATCCACCTGTATTATGAAATATCATTACAAATAATTTATCAGCATATCAATAACAACCTCATAAAATTACTTACAAAAACACTCCCAAAAATAATATACACTTACTGAGTGGTATTAATTGAGAGAGCATTTTAGTTATTTCTGCTGTTTGAGATGAAAGTGTGTGTTTAGAGAATATTGATAGAATAGCTGCTTTGGAATCTGACAATATAACTGCATTTTTAAATTTATTGATGTGGCATAGAAGATTCCTGAGACTTCCACTTATTGCAATGATTTCTCCATCAAAACTTGTTGTTCCATACCCAAGAGATCTATAAAGTGAGAAGAGACAGCACGTAACACCTGCACCGGCACCTTGTTCTCTGGAGATCAAGGATCCGTCAGTGTATAAATGAAGCCAATTTTGTGGAGGGTACCTAATATTAATTGTCTCTAAAGACAATTGTTTTAGTATTTCAGTGTTTACTTCTGATTTTAGTATTTCTTCTGTTAAATTTAGATTATATTCTATATTTAATAGAGTTAAAGGGTTTGGTTTAATTTATAGGTTTTCTTTTAAATTCAGGATATTGATTTTCTGTTTTAATTCTTGAACAATGGATATGAAATTTTTTTGAGTTTTCAATCTACAGAGAGGACTGTATGAATGCCAATTGTTTCCTGGTAATCTAATAAGTTTTTCATATTTAATCAGTGCTTTTTCTTCTATTGTCATTTTGATGCTGTTAATATTAGTGAGGAATCTCATAGAATCTATTGGAGTTGTTTTGATTCCACCAGTAATGAGTCTGAGAGCTTGGTTTTGAACATATTCTATTTCGTTTATGAAAGGTGAAGTAATTAAAATTTCTCCACAGTATGTCAGCACTGGCTGTATAAACATTTTGTAGTTTTTTCAGAAATTTATTTCAAATGGTTGCTCCATGTTAACTTACTATCGAAAATAACTCCAAGATAGTTGGATTCGTAAGTCCTAGGAAGGTGTTGGCCATTGTATTGGATATTGAATTCTCTTTCTTTTTTACCAAGTGAAAATATTTGGTAGTTACTTTTGCTTAAATTGAGTGTCATCAAATTTGATATATTCCATTCATGTAGTTGATTTAGAGCTTTAAGAGCAGAATTTTGAATTTTGTCTCTATGTCTGTAAGATCCGGAAGTCCACAAACTATATCATCTGCAAATAGTGCTGTTTTCATGTTTGATTCCTCTAATAGGGAGGGTAAGTCATTTATATAAATATTGAATAAAGTTGTGCTGAGGACAGCGCCCTGAGGTAGATCTCGATGTGTTTGTCTGTAACTAGAAAGTGAGTTATTGAATTTAGTGGCAATGAGTCTTTGACAAATTTAGTACAGGTAATAGTCCTCAGTTTTCCTACAATGTCAGATTAAATGGAATTGATCTGAAGGAATCTGTCATTGAGATCTTCTGTTGACCATGTAAATGTCCTTAAAATGGTATACTTTCATTCTGTAATGAAATCTTAAAATGGCATACTTTCATTATATAATGTAATATGTGTTATATTGTTTGTACTACTCAGATCATTCATAATTTTAATAACAGACAAAAATCAGATCTCCATCTACTCGCTGTCTCAGTATACAAGGTGGATCAAAAGTCGCTTTTCCCAAACACTTTCTTACATTTAATTACAATCAATTTACATTTGGCTACACATTCCTTGCAGATTTTGTTCAAAATTGAGGCCCTGTTTCTTGATACACAATTCACAATGTTTAGACACTGTTTCACATATGGCAGAACATAAATCACGATTTTAATCGATTTTCACGAATGACTGTTCGATCATTTGTCACAACTGATGCAAGTCCTGCAGTTTCTGAGCAAAAACATCATTTTTCAGGATATCCCACAGCAAAAAATCACATGGTGTCAGGTCGCATGATCTGGGTGGCCATTCTGTTGTGCCACGACAGCCAATCTATTCATAGAATTGCTGGTTCAAGAAGTCCCTCACTCCTACACCAAAATGAGGTGGTGCTCCATCCTGTTGTCATATTAACTGCTTTCGGCAAAACAAGAGCTGTTTTCAAGACATGGCATCGGAAAAACAGTTGACACACGAACATGGTTGTCAACCCACCACTTATTACACGAGCTATCCATTTATTCAAGTTATGACATCTGTATGTGTATACAAGTATGAAATCTGAGAACGAATATTGGGGAAAGTGACTTTTGACACACTTCGTATATCATTTATTTTCAATAAATTGTTTGCTCAGGCATCTTGGGTTGCCAAAAACACAGAATAATATATACAAGAATAATAATTGATTACAGTAAGTAACTGAGGCAAATTTATGTGAACATAGAACACGAATTTTGGAAATCATATAATTATACATATATAAAAGTATTAACAGTTAATTGTGGGATGGTACCCCGCTCCAATCATTAAACCACGCACTTCCTAGGCACCTTCTCTCTGATATTTTTCTCGAAAATATGGAATAGTGGGTTCACAAATTTGGTATTTTTCTTTGTTAATCTCATATTGTTGGGTCTGACTCGTCTCAAATCTAACAGTTGGGTCCAGTATAAAGCTTTTACTTTTAGTCTTGTCTAGAGACACGATGTCCACTCTTCTAAAATTTATAGTCTTCAAAGCACTGCCTAATTATCTTAAAGCTTCGAAGGGCCAAGAGAAAAAAAGTTTAGAATAGAATTAAGGAAATTGTTCCATATTCATACTTCCTACTGAACTGATAAGCTGTTTATGCTTTAAAATTTCATTAAATTACTTACTATGTATTTTATATTTTTGCATAAACTTTTACATATTATTCCATATCTCAGAGCTACAATGCTCACTCAATATAGTGACTTAAATGAAGTGAACATTTATTTTTATTATTACTTTAAGTACATTAGTTTGAATATAAGTGAATTGCAAGAGCCAATTTATAAAAATTAGTCTTATGATGGTGACAGCTTTCTTATTATATGGTTTATGCATTTCGAAACAAGTCAGTACCTTTGTCATGTTGGGAATAATATTACCATTTACAGCTTATTTTCTTGAAATATTATTCGAAGACGTCTAAATGAAATCATTTAATATGTACCCAAATAAGAAAACAAATGCCAGGAGACAACAGCATTATCAGTGAATGCCTAAAGATAGAAGCAGAAGGAATCATTCCTCACATAATCACACAGTTCATTCTCATCCTCCAGTCGGATGATATGCCTAAAAAATGGAGAACCAGTACCATTATCTTGCTGCACAAGAAAGGAGCCAGGGGTAACATCAATAATTGTATGCCCATAAGTTTATTGTCCAGTCTAGAGCTACAAAATGTTCAGCAAGATTATAATGAAGATGATCAAAACTCTAGAGCAAGCAGGTTTCACATGACAGACCATCTTCAAACAATTAACCAAGTACTTGAGAAAGCCAAGGAATTCAGTCTCTTCTCTACATTGCATTTGTCGACTACAGAAAAAGCATTCAGTTCAGCGGGTCAAAGAAGAGCACTGAATACATTAAGTAACCAAGGCATTGAAGGAAAATATAATAGAATGCTAGATACAATATACATAAATTTGCAAGCCAAAATCAGACTGAATACAGATGAAGAAAAATTTCCACTAGATAAAGGAATCAGACAAGGAGACCCAGTCTCACCCAAGTTATTTATAAGCTTGAAGATCTCTTTCTAAAACTCAAATGGGAAAAGCACAGCATAAACATAAATGATAGAAAACTAATAAGCCTTTGCTTTGAGATTGTCTTGTCTTGTTTGCAAAATCTGCTAACAAGCTGACAAAAAAGCTGGAAGACCTGAACAATATAAGCCAAGAGACTGGACTAGCCATGAACCCGAGCTTCTGACACATATACATACATCACAGACTATGCATATCTTGGACAGACAGTATTCTTTTATAACACATGCACAAGAGAAAGAAAAGGAGAATGGCTGTGGCTTGGAAGGAATTTTGAAGTTGAATTCATTCTGACAAACACTAACAATCCTTTGTAGTTCAGGAGAAATTACTATACACGGCTTTTTGGCCAAATATCATCATGGTGAAAATGTGGCACTGGAAACTAGATTGTAGAGAAAGTCTGGTTCAAATCTTCTTTGTCCATCACAAATTCCACTAACATATGACAGGATTTGACAGGTTGAAAACTCGATGTATTAACCTTTTGACTAATAGTGCGCCAGTTTTAAAAGATAAATGACCAAAAAAGAAGTACCCATTTGAATAAGTTCTGTTCCACATACATTGCATACTTGCAATAAAGGTCTTTATTGGATGCAGCAAAAACTAAATTAAATTTGGAAAACTTAATTGGTGAAAAATGAAGGAAAAATAATACTTTCGCACTTACCGAGCTACATTTCTCAATTGGAAATTTTGTTATTTTTATATTTTATTCTCAATATTTCTGTATATTTATAAAAAAAACTAACATTTTTAAAGGTGTTCCATATGATTTTCTTCAAAACTCATTTGTCTGAGTTTGTGTATCGCTTGTTAAAAAGTGTACTGAATGCAATCCTGCTTACTAGCTTACAAACTTTATTTGAGGTGCTTGAACAGTCTCTCCTTATTTCTCTATCTATTAGTTTACATCCAAGTTTCTTCTTTGCGTGGACAGTCACTGTATGTGTTCTTATTCTGTTGTAGTAATTTGTATTTTCCCCCAAACACCTATATAAACATTGTGAAGGTTACAGTGTAAAAACATTTTAAACTTGCAGCCACTTTTCTAAGAAATAACGGATCTTGGTTGGGGGGGGGGGGGGGGAGAAAACTAAGAAACATGACCATCTCTCGCTATATCAGGATATGCCACTGCCCACACAGTAATTAGTAACAATTTTTTCATAAAGGAATATATTTAATACACGATTAAGGACTTCCCTCTAATCAGCTTTTCTAATAGACACTACATGTTAGTACAGTGGTATTGTAAGAACATCTAAATGAAGAGGTATATGCAGTAGGATTTCTTAGAATTTCTTACGGTAATAATTTATAAAGATAAGCATTATGCTGCCATGGATGATTATAAATTAACTAATGCTATCACGAGAATTTTTACTTATTACTAATTAGAAATTTTTCATTAAATGCATCAGAGCACATCGGACAATAAATATAATTTCTTTTAATCTCTGTATAAATAAAGAAAAATGGAATAGTTCTGAGCTTACTAATATTTTTATTAAAAAATCTTAAGATTGTGATGTCTTTTCGAATATGGGATTCTCAATGTCATAATCTTAACCTAGTGATAAATCAAGAATAATAGAAACTCTTCCTGATCTATACATGATTTTTTTTTTTTTTTTTTTTTCCTCCATCCTATTATCATGTTAAAGAAATTGTAATAGTTACGGATATAGAAATAACATTGAGTACCAGTTCTGATGCAGTTTAATCTTAACTATGTAGCTTAACTTACTAGTCACGGAAAACTAGCCCTCACTCTGTATTATTCTTGTCTCATTAATATTCAGAGTATGAGTGTTGTGTACATGAGCATGTGGAAGTGATTTCCTTTCAGTTCAACAGACGACTTCAGCAGTGATATTCTGTAAGGTGTGGGGATTGATTGCTGCATCTCTAACCTTTCTAATATACTAACAATGCTGCTTTCCAGGATTTGTTATAGGTACTAATATTTAACAGTCATTATTGTTCAATGCATAAGACATTCATTACTAACCACTTTCAGGATTTTACGTTTTCAGGATTGTTATATCTCAGTTATCAGTCAACAGATAAGTGCTAAATTTTATGTCAGAATTGACTATTTACAGTACATGAAATAACATTTAATCCAGAAATTTATATTTTCCTTCTGGTATAGCAAATCTTCTTTGATTGATTGTTTTTGTTTTTCAAAATTAATCTCTATTCCTTTTTCCGTTAACTCATTCTATAAATTAAAAATTTGTGTTAACATTTCGTGTCTGAAAGAGAATGCAGAGTTCACAGCCTTGTCTCGAAAGTTTCAAATATTTTGAACAAATAGAAATCTTTGAAGTACTGCAATGTAGCTTAAGCTGTAGTTACAGAGACGCATTATCAAATGTGTACAAAGTATGACAACTACTGTTGTGTTTGTAAATACAAACTACCTTAATTTAGAATGTGAATGAGTTATTTTTCTCCATAAATTATCTAGTTGAAAGTCAATTATTTCACACTTCGTGATTCTGTCTTACCTCTCTCATTGGACATATTATCTATAAGTTTACATTTTCACTTATCTACCGAAGTTGATATAGCTACCAGCATAATACTAAAGCCTAATAGTCTGCTTTAAGTTTTATTATGAATGTAAAGCTCTTAACTTTTAAACACGCAATGTAGATTGCAAATTATTACTGCAGTACTTTTACATCATATTATAGTGAATACTGTACAGTTCAGTTAAAAATAAAATGTATTATATTTTTTAATTAGTTAATGTAACTATAGTATTTTAAAATTACTTATTTCATATCTTGATATGGAAACTATGGTTTCAGTGCACGCAAGCGTCCGATCCCTTATCATCGGCCGACACCTCCAACTCCATCCTCACTGAGTAGTCGTCGTAGCTGGACCAGTTGCAGTCTATCTCCGAGGAGCAGTTGGTCAGATGCTTCGCGTTCTCCCGCCCATTCAGTTAGTAGAAGTCCATCTCCGTACAGTCGATGAACCTCTTTGTACCTACTTTTAATGAGCAGCCAGATTACTTAGAATAGTCGGTCTCTTATTCCATTTCTAATTAGAATGGATGTCAGTGCAATCAATAAAATTATAAATTACGTAATTTATTTTAAGAGAACTAAATGAAGACAGAAAAGTTATGACTTACGTTCATTATATGCTTCTTTGGTAACAGTTCTATAGTAGGAACAGAATAATTCTGTTTAATAATACTAAGTCTCTGAGACTTATGAGGTGAAGTTCTTGATTCATTATGTCATACGTTAGAATTGCTTTGCTGGTATTTATAACTTCGGATTGTGTATGTCTTGAAGATTATTATGTAATAGAATCTTGAAGTTATACATAGTGCTATTGAAATACCAGCAAAACAGCTTTAAAACATTTTTCAGTATACTGAGGCATTCATCTAAAATGATTAGTTATCTTGCGGACATGTTTTTAAACTATAAATACTTTATGCTCAACGTATTTCATTTTATCTCCTTATCCACCAGGTTGTATTAATTTTCTCATATCTCTTGTGGATAGTCCCTGTTTCCCTTAACATATTCATATGCTGCAAGAATTGGAAGTGATATGATGGTTCAGAGTACGAATTCCGTGAAAGAATAATTTTGACTTACTTATCAAGTAGAAAGCTAAAATTTCTTTGTCATTTCAACAGGGTTAAGTCCATCTTAATAAACCCACTCGTAATACTTTTTTCATTATTTTGCTGGTTGAATGTGTATATTAGAATTGTAGCATATCCATAATTGATGCATTAATTTATTCATTCTACAAAGTCGTATGCATTGATATTATTTATAATGAATACTCGGATATAATTTTATATGCAGTGATCTGAAGTAGCTAATTTATTTTATTTAATTATTTGTATATCTTTGAGTAAATGGAAGAGTAAAGAATCAGATGGGAATTAATGAAGCAGCAACTAGTGAGAGGTATACGAATGATGTTAAATCTAGTATAATCATGTTAGTTAATTTAAATTTTATATGCTAATATATGGAGTTGTCGAATAACATCGCTGGCAGTTACCTGAAATTGTGTTTAAAAGCTCGGTTTTTATCGTACCAGTAACAAATATTCATTTCTTTATTTGGGTGGTAAATCTGCTCCCTCTCTATTTCTTGTAATTCTCTTATGAAGAAGAAAGAGGCAACTTCGTAATTAACAATTTCAGAGATAATTCATTTTATAAAATGTAAATCAAATTGTGTAATATGGGTTCGTGATCACTGATAATAATTTGGAGTAATGGAATTCTGCCACAGGGAATATCTCTGTATAATATTGTTTAAGATTCATTTTACTAAATAAAATTATAACATGCAGGATGAATATTTACAAATGCCAGCATTAAATTCTAGTTTTTATTGTGCTTATTTTTCATAAAGTTCTTTCTGAATGGCTAGCAATGTTAAGCCTCCATTCTGTTCCACTATCTCCCATTTGATCTCTTTTTTTAATAGCATGGGGCAAAGAGTGTGAGTGCTGTATAGAGAATGTTCAGGAATAAATGAATGGGTGAGGTACTTTACTGAAGAGGACTTAAGTACGACTGTTTCAGTATTATACTGAGATGGCATTAATTTTATGGTAGAGCCATACAAATCCCGAATTAAATTGATGGAAAAATGGAAATAATGAAATGACGTACCAATATAGATTATTTCACGTTATATTTAATTTATGTATATGCAAAATTGGCAGTTTCATTTTTATCAATACCAAGCTAAATTTTGAATATAATGAATTAATGATTGATGGTCAAATTTACCATATCACATTGCTTCAGTCCCTCACAAGAACCCAATGTTATGAAGGAAAATATAGCAGATTGTGTATATAGTCAAACGTGTAACTCGAGATAGGGGTCCGATATCTAAATGCATTCAGTTATTTTTATAGCTCTAGTCATTGAAGTTCTCGAAGAAACTTGATCTCATACTAATCTTATTTCAATACTTTCAAAAAAAAAAAAAAAAAAGACAAACATTCTAGTCTTTAATTGAAATATTTGTACCTTTTGTTTAAGTACTGTCATTTTTAGTTGTTTACTTGTATTAAATACAATCTTTTCTTTGTGTGTTTTTATTCGAAAGTCAAACGACCAAGAAATCTAATAAGCATACATGTTTATCTTTTTCATACGCTGTTGTGGCAGTTTGAAGTATTACATTCTAATATGGGACTGTGTAATATTTTTTGTTACTTAGTATACATTTATTTTATTTATTTTATATATTTATTAGGAAATGTATATTATTCTCATATTTCTAGTCATTAAGATGTAAAGTTCATCTAAAAAACTAGAAAATGTTTAATAGTGATATTAAATTGCAGGGGTGATTTATTCCTCTGCATGACAATACTCATATATCCTAATAGTTATGCAGTATGGGTTAACTGTTGAAAGCCAGCAGTTCACTCGTTCCATTAAGTCACACCATTGAATGCAAAAGAGATACTGTTTTGAAAACAGGGCCACAATAAAACTGTGGCACTGGTTTCCAGTATTTACTATATATATTTTTTTGTTATAGTATGAAAGAAAATGACACCTCCGCACCCCATTTTAAATATCCCAAATGTTTATAAATTCTACAGAGCAACAGATATTGTTTATTTACAGAACCTCAGTACAATGTTTTTGATGTGATCTTTATTTCAATAGTTTTTGCTTCACATTCCTGTTCTTAACCTTCGCTATAGATTTTGCTCAATTCACCAAAATTCGGGATGGCAAAACTTTAGACTAGATAGAAATTATGTGCTAGGAAATTTAATACAATTCTTAAGTTTTCTACAACTCAAGTGATTGTGGAAAATAAAAACAAAAATTGGTCTCGTATGCTAATTCTAGGAATAAATGATTTATAAAGAAAATTAAATTATCTTAGTTTACACGAATATGTATAATCTAAATTAAATTTATCTTATAAGTTAATATCAATTTTTGCACATTATAATCATACAATATGTTGTCAAATTTACCAGAAATATATTTTGCTCCATTAATGAATGTCATATTTTGAAAAGTTTTACCATTCCCAGTTTATCCTCTGTATTGCAGAAATTACTTTTATTTGGACTAGAAAATTATATATCTTTGTACCTTCAAGCTCTGTGGATTCACCACTTAAAATGGATACTATGTACCCTTGTCTTGTTGTTGAGATAGTATTTTATAAATTTAGTAGTGTTAAAAATTATTTTGTTGTCATTTGTAACAACATTTTAGAGATCTTAAAAACCCCAGAAAAAAACTACTGTGCCACTGGACTTGTTTGGTTTATTTTTTTAATTATTTATTTAGTTATTTATGTTGCAGTAAAATATGTCACACTGCTATGTATGATTATTGATCATAAAAATGTTAATATTGTGTCTTATATTTTGTTCTGTAATTATTACTTCAAAAGTATTCTCCTTTTCTCGTGATACCCTTTTCCATGTTTCCATCTAAGTGCTTAATATCATGTCTGTATATAAGAAAAATTCAGAGAGTTAGAAGCAGCATATCTACAACAATATTGCAATATTTCGTTATAGTGTCCATAAGAGGTCAGGACTAGCATCGTAACATTTTCGGTGCCCTGAGCAAAATTTGTTATGGTGTGCTCTTAAGAAGTTTTCGGTTTATTCATTATCATGTGCGTAAAACTTAACACTTTAAGCCCAGTGGTAGTATTAGTATGCCTACATCCTGCTCTCATGTTCAAATTTGCTATTTTTTTTTATCGAGAAAACCAACTGTAATATCGATGTGAATTCTTATTTTATCTAATATTCATGGTAAAAATAGATGTACCTATGTCAAATGTCGCCACCTCACGAAAATTTTTGTAGTTGTGGCATTTAAAAGCGCTGACACAGGGGTATACTGTTTTTTTTTTTTATCAGGGCTTAAAGTTTTAAGTCTGTAGCTTATATCTAGAGCAATCGTTCTCACATTTTATAGTATAACATTTATGTCATGTAATTAAGAAAATAATTTAATATTTAAGAATTATATAATAATCCGTGGTGCTACAGCCCGTGAAGGGCCTAGACCGACCAGCTGCCGAAGCAGAGGTGGACGATCATGCAACCAGAATGGAGGTATCGTGTGGTTAGCATGATGATCCCCCCAGCCGTTATAGCTGGCATTCGCAACCAGATTTCGCTACCTATCGTAGCTCCCCAACTGCATCACGATGCTGGGTGGGCACTGGTCCCATACACTGGCCGAAATTTCATGAGAAAATTTCTTCCCCTATGAGGACTCGAACCAGCGTGCATTCCGAAACGAGAGTCCTAGGCAGGATGCCTTAGACCATGACGCCACGGCATGAGACTATTTAAGAATTAATACCTCAAATTCATTGCTCTGTAAGGCAAATGTAGGTGATTTCTTAATCTACTGTAAAGACTAACACGAATTTACTAGAACTATAGCCATTGCGCAAGCTAGTTAAACCTCATCACAGCTGGATAACAAAAACATTTTGAAAAGTTTCAACAGGAAAAATAAATTAACAACTTATTTCATGTATATAACAGTTTTATTAGAAATATTAATTCAACATATTATAACAATCATTAATGGTCACCAACATCTCAGTGTTAAGAATGTCTATGTCCTTGGAAGGACACCTCAGAGGGACTTAACTCTATATGTATAATCAAATCTTATTTACAACATGTACCTATTTTAATTTAAAAGTTTGCATCCTTAGTTTTAATTAAATGTATAAATGAAATGCAATTTACATTTGCACAGTACACTACAATATCACATGCTTGAGCTTTCTTGTACCATATAAACATTCGGACACTTGAGCTTAAACATTCAGTAAAAAAATTTGTAAAAGAAGACTTTAAATTCTATGATTTATTTTAAATTTATTGTAATTGTTAATTTGTCAGTTTCTGGATTCTGTTTATTTATATTCAAAGTTTTCTTTTATTTTCGTAAATGGTGAACATAATTGCAATGTGTCATTCTACAAACATCAAGAGGTATAAAAAACCGCTATTTAAATATCCATTAACTGGACGATGTCCATTCCTAATTTTCAAAATACTTTTCGCTATATAAAATGGTACATAATTTGTTTATTTCACAGAAAGCTCAACTGTAATTCATATAGCTTTTGAATTTAGGCTAATTTTTGTGTTCATCTCAGTATTAATATCCTGTTTAATTGTGAAGTATACAAAGTCACTTTTTTTCATAAAAATATTTAGTTACTTTTGTGACAAAGTTAAAAATATATATTATATCAATATAAAATTACTGTACAACTGAGTGTGATAAGACAAAACTAATTCAGTAGAAGAAACAGCCTAGTTCAGCAATGCATAGGAAAAAGTATCATACAGACATACATACATACGCATGTTAATCAATCACTCTTCCTTCTCCAACATGGAATGAACAAGTACTTTCTTGTGAAAACTTTCTCTGTAGAATGACATAAATCCCAAAAGCAATAAACGTCTTGCACTAAAATATTCTGATTGATTCTGAAGAAATATCACAATACAGTACATGAGAATACAGAGTATTGTTCCGCTAGAGGTTCTATTGTTGCAAGCCATTTATAAGATATCACTGCGATTTGTTATTATTTTTACTTCATTCCTATCAAATGGGAGCAAATAACACGTAAAAATGTTGTTATTGCATATGTAGTCACTTATTCCTCACTATTGTAGGCCCAAGTATAAATGCCATTTAAGGAAAAAAAATGCTAAATTCTGTAAAAATGTAACCATAATTATTGTGTCATTTTGCATTTCAGCATTTGGAATTATTAATATTAACTACATGTGGCCCATTATAGTCTCTCTCAAATGTACTGTCTGGGCGATATTGTTTGCTATCCTATAGCTTGTGTGCCAAGTAGTATAAACTCAGACATATTACTGCTGTTAACAATTTGGACTAAAGCAAAGAAAATTCTTTTCATGTGTAAGAGTGTTCCGGTAAAAAAAAAAGGTTGTAGCATTAGAGTTTCGTGTGATAGTAGATTAAAATCAAAAGTATTTGTAACAAACACCTCCTGTACACAAGTTTGTCATAGGGGATCTGACAATATAAAAGCAAAACCAATTACTATATTACTGCAGGAGAAAATTTCCACAAAGACAAGTATTATATTAACCTACATGCATTTTACAAATTTGATGTGACTAAGAATTCTAACTACACAGGCTATCAGAAATGAAACTCTTAAGAATTAAGAATGATTTCTCGTCACTAAAAAAAATTAAAACTTGTTAACAATATTCTTTGTATGGCTTCTAGAAGTTTTTCTCACTTTTGATATATTAGGAATTTATTTCCAAAATTGCTCTTTTGACAACATGATAAGCAAAATCAACATTATATGTCAATTCTGGTGAGCAAAATCAATATTATGTGCCAATTCTCATTGAGTAAATTGTTAACAAGTTAATTCGTTGTTGTATGTATTGTTTCTGGTATTTAAGTAGACTTACAAGCAATAACTATGCCTGCATCTTATTTGAATTTATCTTTTCGTTTCTCATATTCTATAATTAGAATATAATATTTACACTTTTCACCACTTGATCAAACAAGAATCTGTGGCCTACATATTCAGATACCCATTTGTAACCATTACATTCTGCAATTCATTATACACGACATTTTGATCTGACAGTACATTAGGATGCATACAAGGGAAATGTTTTGTAGCTGCCACACCACCTTTCTTTTTTAAGCTATCAATATAACACCATCTACGATTCAGATGTACTGATCAAAACTGAAAACACTGTAGTAACCACATAATTTATTTCTTTACAAATTTCCTTAATATTTTAAAATCCAATGTATGCCCTCTTTCACGAGGCCAGAAAATTCTGTTGTTGTTTTCTAATGCCAGGCGTTTGACCTCTTGCACTCCAATATTTTTCAAAGATATTATCATGGTCAGCCACTGAAGCACAGATTTTGAGGTGTTCCGAATCCATTTCTTGGTTTGAGTTGCACAATGGGCAGTTAGGTGACTGATATATTCCAATTCTATGCAAGTGTATGGCCAAACAGTCATGGCCTGTTGCCAATCTAAATGCAGCTACAGACGATTTTCATGGTAAATCGGGAATTAACTGTGGATTATGACGCAGAGAGGCCAGAAAATTCTAAGAAACCAACCAATAAGGATTACGTTCACCAATCTGATAATCCTGTTGTGGAAAGCATAGTGTTACTGCACAATATACCTGTCTCAATTTCGAAAAGCAAACTGAAATACTCCATCTAATTGCCTTTAATTACGAAATCTTACCACACAAAACCATCACATGTTTAATGTATCACCAATGACTCTGTCATCACATATTTGACTCGTGAAATTCAGGTATTTCAAACATTCTTTTAACTACCTGAGTTAAAATGAAATTCATGTATCATATATAGTAGGTTCGAATTCCATGTTAACCACCAGCAAGCCATTTATTTAGCGACAATGTAAATTTAGTTCCTTGGCTTCCTTTGTGTTCTGAGTCAGCTACAGCAGTGTGACTAAGACATAGACATAGTTGTCATGTCTACCCTCTTCCCATCGCATTCTTAGATATTAAATACATAAGTTACATTCTGGCAACATCTACTCTGCGTGTTCTGTTAGAATAGCTAAAGCAATACGCGCTCCCATTGTTGGATTCAATGAAATCGGAGATGTCTTTCCATCTTATCACCTTCAATTAACATTTGGCTTCAAGGTGGATTTGCCTTTGATTTTAGATGTTAATAAGGAATTCGAACAAACTATACACATTTAAATAAAAAGGCCTGCTTTCCAGAATATGGTGCAAAAAACAGACCAATACACAATCGTTTCATGTCTCTTGTTATTTATGACAGCTGGCTTATAAAAACCATAGTCTTGTGTAATTGTATGATATGTGAGCAAGTATGAGTGAGCCACAAAATATTTGCATATACTATTCAATAAAACTGAGTTTCACGATGTATATCAATAAGGTTAATAAAATTAATACTGTAATCCCAATTTTAAAACCCATTGGCACCCAGGATTTGAAATATTCCTTCACCTTCATACGAGAGGAACTGCAGCATGCTGCATTATCTACAACCCTTCATTTTTAGCAAACTGTATTATTTATTGCTTTTCTGATCCCTGGCTTGACGGCGTTTCTTGGCCATATACACCACCCAAACGAAGCCAATCAAATTAGCCACCAGAACTCGTAACTGCAATGCAAACAAGAACCATAAGCTATTTTTTATTACTCTTTAATGATATTTCAATAAAACTTGTGTATTCTGTTATATCTATGTTGAAAATATTTTAAAGAAATGTCCATCTTATAACTTTTCAAGATGTATTTCCACATTCTTCAGGAGTTCATAGGAATATAGGTAGGAAAGTATTCTAGGATAAAAGAGCAAGCAGAGAATTCTCCACATCTTTATAGTGATTTAGGTCTATACGCTATATATCTCAATTAATAGAAACTACCATCAAGCTTCAATGGATTTTAGCAAACTGTGAAATGTTTCATCAAAGTCTGTCCTGTGGCAAACAAAGTGAATTTTGTGAGCAAGATGAAAAATGAAACAGGCAGATGACTGAGTATAACTTAAGGAATTTTAAGAAGAAATATTACATGCATAAAATAATTAAAAATGGAGAAGAGACCTGAGAATGATGTTTTATTGCACTTAAGAGACAATACACGAAATAATTTTTGTTAAGTCAATAAGAAATATTATGTTACAGCTATGAAAAAATTAAACATTCAAATGAAAATAAAAATATGAGTCTCTTTTGCAAAAAGTAACAAGTACACATGTGTATGCTTTCTATAAATTATTTTTTTTAATCCAAAGACACTATGATCACATAAACGCATTGATTTTTTAGTATGTACATGACAAGTTCCCTGATTATTACACACATTATGTTAACTAATGCCGAGTTCTTGGCAATAAGGCCATTAACTCTGTTGCTCTCCAATATAGAAGAGTGATGTAACAAATAGTATAACCGTTTTAATGTAGGTACCATATTTTTATGTAATGGCACTTATATCACTTACATGCAATCCCCAAATTATTTGGAGAATCACATCTGCCGTTGATTAGCAGGTCCATGACCTAGCCAGGAAGAATGTCTGACAACTCCACTGACCATATCCCCTCTTCACCATTTAGGGGACACTTAAACTCATTATAAAACTTATGTATGCAATAGTTTGTTTAATAATTTCAGTGTAGGACAGAGGACTTTGTTTTGAATATGCCACTATTATATCCTTTTTAAAAGACTTCAGACATGTGCATCAAAAATTAATTGTAAAAATGTTGTCTAAAAGTAATCATCAAGGCGAGATTAATCTTTCCATATGTGAAAGCTATTTAACGATCTGTATTAACTTACCATTGGATGAACAAATGTAAAATTGATGAACTGTAGTAGAGATATCCATTTCCAATTAGCAATAACTACAGGCCAATACATCTGAGAGAGCTGTTTTGCAGCTTGTTGTTGGGATTTACCCTGAAAAAGATACTATTTTAAAAGAAAATAAAACTAGAAACTAATAATGCATTCTGTATAGACTGCCTCAATATGAATTCAAATTTTGTTACTGTATAAAACATAACTTTTTTACAATGTGATAGCCTCTGCCAACGACGTTTATATGCTTATAAGAAATTTAGTATGAATGGTGACTCATCACCTCAAATCAGTGACTTGCATCTATTAATCTTCTTCTCATGTATCTCTTTTATTTGTTACAGAACCTGTCCAGTCAGTCGCATTTCACCTGTCATAGTTCCTACATTTCTCTATTATTATCATGCAAAGAAAAAAGAAACTGACGAAAGTCAAAGAGCCATTAGTTTGAAGTTCAATGACAGGCGCAACATTACCCAAGTATTGATTCAATTGATCTTTCAATGTTACAACATACGTAGTTTTGAAGTAACTTTCATGAAGCAGTATGTTAAAGAAGGCCCAATCAATATGATAAGATAAATTAGTCGTAGAATTTTTTTTTACAACTTAATAGTATCTAATATTGATCAATAAACACATTTGAAGTGAAACCAATTCCTTGTGGATCTGGCAGTACGGATGGTTGCAGTGTCCTGCGGAAATATTCATTTCCCTGTCCCAATCTTCTCTGCAACAGGTAAAAGGTGCTCAAGTACAGTTTTCATATGACCTGCAGAAAATGCAAGATGTGCTTTCCCTCCATACCCAAACCCACCCCAGACTCAGAGATTTTCCTCCTTGCAGCCTCTTCGAAAAAACATTTCCTCGTCTTTTCTGAGGTATGCCAGTAATATGCCCAGCCATCAGGACAGTCAAGTTGAATTTCTTTTCATCACTGAATATTACACGCTTCCATTCTTCCTTCCAGATGACGTGTTCCTTAGCCCAGTCAACATGTCTCCTGTTTGTGGTGGACCGTCAGATGGGGTTGAGTCTTCCTTTTCTTGTAGTTCAACATGTTTGTTTGTCTGACTAGCCTGGACAACGTTGATTTGTGAACATTGCCAATGGGATCACGGGCAAGTTGTCCCAGCAATGATTCACCAGCACTGAGCTTTTTGATCATGTGCCTCTTTTGTGGAGGCATAAGTTTTTGAGGTTTTCTAGGCAAATTTTACGTTCCATAATTATTTTCTAGCTTCATGAAGTTATCGTTATCATGCATGATAACCTCCCAAGCCTTCTTACTATTTCTCAAGACGAACATCTTCTTTGTAGGCTTTAACCTGATCTCATTCGAAACTGGACAACCTTGCCTTCCGACCCATACTACTAATTGACTTATTTATTCGTACACTATTCACAAACACAACAGACACAGGGCTGCTCACTCTGCAGCTGCAGCAAAGCATATGAGTATGAAGGTCACGAAGTATTCAGCTTGGTCTTATCATTTTGCAACAGGACTATTTTCTATCTTCCGACTTGTGTGCAATGAATGTGTTTGTTTCTAACTAGTCCTATGATACAGGTCATATAATTTGATGTATTTAAGTTACAATATATTTGATTTCAGTTTTTCTCTATACATGACGAGTTTCAACAGTTGGTCTTATCATTTTGCAATGCACCTTATATGTACCGGTAGATAAATTATTTTGTGCGAGATCGTGCTTATTTGCTTGTTTTCCGCACAGAACCAATACGCGGTAAGTGTGAAATACCACATTCAGTATTCCCAAGGTAACACACATAACAATTTCCCTCTTCTTACCGCTTAAGTGCGACATTCATTTTACTGCTTTAGGCTTTTAACATATTATTTTTAGGAACGTTTAACATAGTAATAATTATAAATTGGAAACTTACCACTGCAATTTCACCTAAATTGCAATGTTAATTATTGTTTTTAAATATTTGCAAAAATTAAGTAAAGTCTACTACTCCACGAAACTTATTGCATTCCTGATACAAGTAACATTAAGGAAGCCGTGAAAAAATCAACAAGATTCCAGATGCCGATGTTATTACTGCAATATGTTATATAAATAATATTGTTAAAATATTAAAATGAAAAATAAATCATTACATAACCTTACCGTTTGTTTTAAGTTCGCATTTATAGACTGGGGGAAAAAAAAGACAGACGTACATCACGGCCTGCTGGAGTATAGTAAACACAGAAAACATTTTATAGCAACAATGTTTAAGAAATATATTTTGGTTTTCCGAAGTTGCTGTCATTAAACAGAAACCAACATGGAGATTTCATTGCAACTAATTAGAAATTCGTCTTTCAGGTATGTAATAAACGATCTTCGCACAAAATAATGTACGATACACGAGAGGTATGTTTGTTTTCATGTTCTTGGAAATTAAAAAAGCTCAACTAAGTTTCGCTTTTTCAATCTTTTCTTCGACCATGAAAACGTCAACATACCGCTCTTGTAACGTATATTACTATTAATATAGCCTAACTACAGGATATCTATAATAGCATCATTATACCTCTAATCTAGCCAACATATATAAGGCCAAAACTTGAAAGAGAGGCATGAAGATCAGTCTTTCAAGAGCCAAATGCTTAAGAGGTGCCAGGGCTACATCATCAGATATGTAAGTATCTAATGCTCTATAGAAATAATGTGGAACAGATCCTCCAAACAGAAGTCTGAAAAAGAAAAAAGAAAAGATAAAAGTCATTATTTAAACAAATATAACAAACAGATAAACTATGAATTCATATTGTGTCAAATCATGTCATTTTTTTTATATCATAATGTTATAGCCATACATTTTCCTTTAATCAACTTTATGTAAAAATGAAGATATCCAGACTGTCAGAACAATACAAAAAATCTTCAATACACTGAAAAGCAGACTTTGTATGAGCACTGTGAAAATTTCTGTATAACTAACTTGTTGAATAAGGCCTGCTTTCTATAACGATTACTGTAGACCTACTTACCCGAACAACCCATATGCTATCAGACTATCCTGATTGATAACTTTTACACCAGCCAAATACTGTGATGTTAGGTTTCCAAGCGTTGCTATTAGACAACTGTAAAAAGATAAAAAGTGTCTTATACTAGCTACTAAATTTACAACAATATACAAACACACTCAAATGTTGTACACAATATTCACTGGCAGTGGCGTGTGGTGATAAATAATCCTGGTGGTGCACAAATATTTATTATGATTATGATGATGATTATTATTATGATTATGATGATGATGATTATTATTATTATTATTATTATTATTATTATTATAGGTACTAACTACTACATAACTATTAACATATGTTACGTAGGTATAGAGTTACATAATTTTGTTAGTCAAGAAATTGCAGTTAATCAGTTTCCTATGTATGTCCAGTAATAGCAAAGTGAAGTGTTCAATTTATATTGCAGCACATCGTAAATAATATTGTTTTCGCTGTATTGCGTCTTATAACACAGTTCACAAGCATTCGATACGTGTGTCGTCTCATCAGCCTTAACTGCTAAAAAGTAAGCAGCTTTCTTCATTTCTTTGAAATCTCGTCATGGCAGACATCAAAATGGCTTGAAGGACTTCGTTCTGTATAGTGTTTGATGTGCTCTTAACCACTGTTCCTCTTTCCAAATGTTCCTTAAGAGTGCGTCTAATTCAGAACTGAAATTGATGAGGCCAAGAAAAATACTTTCGTTTAAAGATAAGTTTCTGTCTTCGTGACCTCTTAAAGCCAACTCAAAAGCTCCACAAAACCGCACGCACATAATAGGCCCTATCTGTTCTTGGTAACTTTATCATAGTGAAGTGCAACAATCCAATTGTATCTGTATGTTTGTTTGACCCAGCACTGCTAATTTAACATTATTGTTGATGTGTGCAGCTGAAGAATCGTGTTTCTTAATTCTTTCATTCATGTGCTTCAAATCAATCATATATGCAGAACAATAATCAAAATTATTTAGTTACTACGCACAGTCCTAAATTCAAACAGAAAAATAAATAAAATTCATAAAACGTACTTATTTTTGTCGATAAATGTTCGCCGTCGAACAATAGGCAAGGAAAACAAAATACAGCGTCTTTTATACTGCAGCCGCATATTGCATTTTTCGTAAGTCCGAATGTTGAATTTTCTTGTCACTTCTCTATTACTGTTCTTCGTCACTTATAATTTTAATTCATGTGTAGGTCTACCCATCTTCTTTATTTTGATCTTTTCGTGAAAAGTATTATAGAAAATTACACATTTAAAAGATTTTGCACACTATTCATTGTAACATTTATGATGGAACGAGCTTGAGAACACATCTGAAAGTGCTCCTAACCTCTCCTACGCACACTGTACTGCCTCCCTACCATGCTCCAAAGCCTGCCAGTGAAACACTACTACTGCGCATGCTCCAATGGAACAGTGTGCCGCATGTGTCGAGCGGTAAACGTAAGTCCCAGGCGTCAACAAGAACAGTACACATGCAGTGTTTTACACAGTATTATAATAAAGAATTATGTCGCTCACATAGTCTACTGCAGCTCATTGATATAAATTTAAAAACATGTGTTATTTGAAGAGGTGGTGCACTGCTCCTGTGCTCCTTAAGAGAAATCGCCACTGTTCACTGGCCAGATAAAACTTTCAGTTATCCCTAAAAAATCTTCTAAGTCTTATATACCTACGCTATGTTGTTGTTAATCAAAATCAAGAATTTAACTTAAAAAAAGATGGATGATGTCTTACAACAACGAACTTGCAACTTGGTTTGCCAATTTCGATCACTGAACATTACATGATTAACCTGGGTTCGAATACCTCTGCGGTAGCAGAATGGTCAGACCTTCAGACTGTCACGCAGGCGGCCCAGGTTCGATTGCCAGTCAGGTCTGGGATTTTTTTCATTGAAATCCAGTGACACTTGTGGCGGACAAGGCGCAGTTGGGGTTTTTTCCCGGGGTTCTCCCATTTTCCCCAAAATAGGCATTTACATCATTCTGTCACCATTTCTCCATTATCATTCTGTAGCATTCCCCAAATGCCAGCCGGCAGCACATGGAGAGGTTGGCCTAGGGATGAGTAGACCTGGCTGCTCGAAACCTGGACCAGAGAACCTTAGTGTGGTCGGCCAGTGTGGGTTTGGGAATGCGTCACCATAGGGTTAGCGCAATAGATCTGCATAAGGTCGCAGTGCTGGGTCATAGTGCCCCCTCAGTAAATTCCATTCAATTCAATTGAAGCCTGGGTTCGAATCCCAGTGGATCCATGTAGAATTTGTGGTGAACAAAGGTTGTGTAAAGTGCTAGGTTTTCGCGGATATTCCTGTTTCCCCTATCACCATTCTACCAATGTTATATTAACTTAATCATCATAATTGGCGGGTGGGTGGGAAAAGTGAGTTATTTCAAATTTTTCACAGCATCATCATATATTTAAACTCATTTAGATTCTTAAATTAAAATTGACCACCACCGCCAAAGCATAGTAAAGAGTAGTATAATTTAATACGAGTAGAGTAAACATGTTTAGTTACTGTTAATTTATTTTGTTTCTCTAGTTACTGCTTATTTTATTAATTACGTACAGTTTGTTTACAATCACACAAGCAGTGGTACTACTGATAAGAAATAAGCATGACCTTCCACCACCACGGCATTAATGTACTGTACAACCCTAGTCATGTCACCACACAGTACTGCAGATACCACAGCTACTCAGATGTGTTCCCATACGGGCATGCTCCAGTTCTGTATTGCCAATGCTGGGAGTATTCCTTGCCAGCCCTGGTATAAAGCATGTGTCTCCTTTCGAAGGATACAGTGTCGGCGGCGAGTGGTCGGCGTGTCGCACTGTGTGAGTTATGCTCGATCACCGACAGCGACAATTCTGTGGTTGTTCTGTGAGTAATACCGACCACTCATTGCAACAGACGTCGACAATGACTTCAGGTTGTGGTCCGTCTGAGTTACCATCTGTTCCATATAATTCCATACTAATTCCTGATCGCCCACAAGTGGACCACCGTTTTGTGGTTGTGCTGTGGTCCGTGCGTCCGTGTGAGTTGAGACTTAGGTTACATAACAGGGGCAATCGACGAGCAATAAAATTGTGAAATCGCCAAGTCGCCCTTTAGGCTATCTCAAAAATCGAAATTAAGCTACATTTTATTTCCTTTTACATGTTTACAATCTATTATTTATAAGTTTTCAGACCATTTTTTAAAACCGGAAGTCATTTTTGTTCATTGTTGGCAGTATCTTAGTAACATGTTTCAAATCCTCTTCGTATGTATTCTATGACCAATAGCTGCTTTGTGGCGTCATAATGACATAAAGCAGCAAAATACGTCATTATCATTTGCGGCGTAGCCACGCATTTGCGGTTTGTTTCATATATTTTACTACGGTGTTCTATTATTATTCCGCTAGTACAAATTATTTTTAATACTAATAATATTTACGAGAAAACACGGCAAATATGAGGAACAATATCGCAAAGTATAGGAGGAATAGGAGAATTTTCCTGAATTTAAAAGTAAGTTGTAGGTATTGTTGTGTTATTAATAACAAGGCAGTTTTATATGATTAGGCTATCACAAATTGCATTGCATCCAGTTACAAATCCGAAAAATTAAAGACGACATAACTTATTTCTAAATATTGAGTATATCTTTCAAGATATAACAACTCTTCGGATTTCAATTAAGGCGACTTTAAGCTACATGGAACTAGCAAATCACAATCTGGCAACCCTGATTTCGATTGTTTAATGTCCACCTTAGGTCAACCATTCTACTTACCGAAGCCATTGTCTTTGCATAATTATTTTATTTGTGTGGTTTTCATTGGTAAGTTCATTACAGAATGTTTATAGCAGTTACATAATTTTAGGAACGCGCATTTGAATTCATTATATATCAGTTTAGTTAGGCCTATAACTTAGTAGTTCTATGTACCCTATGTGTTCTTGTGTTGTTTATGGATTCTTGCACCATAGTTTATTCTTTTATTTTAGTACCGGTACTTCAATTTCAATTTGTTCACTGATTAACTTTATATCTTCTTTAAGGACTGTGTTAATCTTTTCTTTGCTACCGGTAGTTAGACCTACAATGCGTCAATCGAAATTATGCTACTATACCTATCTGATGTTAAGCCAGGGATTACATGTTTCCCATGGCAATTATGGAAAAATACTTCTGGCCACAAAAACAATACAACAATATAATTAGCGATCGCTGAGTAGTGAGCATCGTACAACTGTTTGAAGTAAGAGGTATACGTCCATCAGATGGTAAACTATTCTTTTACTTGATACAACTGGCACCCAAGATACCTAGAAACCTACACCGACTAGGTGCAGCACTGTGTAGTCTGTTTGGCGAAACTAGCGCTGAGGTAGTTCCGGAGATTTCAGAAGTGAAAATCGTTGAATTTATACAGGTTTCTTTTGTGGAGATGCAGATAATTGTATATGCAAGGCATAACAAAAGCCTGAACCAATCAAATCTAACCTGTCAGATTCGTATATGCAAGGTGAGGTGTATAGAGTACGAAGGGAACTACCTCAGTACTAGTTTTAGATGAGCTTTGGTTTTTAATCATAACTAAAAGTACAAAGCAACATCACTAATGTCAAACTGTGTACAAGTTCATACTGCCTTCTTGTCAATAATAACTAACATAACTAACCTTGTCACCGATTTTGTCCTCACTGGGTGTTCGTATAACTGCTGGAAATAAAATCCTAGGAAGTTGTATACAGGTTTTGAGAGTGCCATTTTAACCTGTAAAAAATTGGCATTAGCTACAATTTATGTCTAAGAAAGAGTATTTAACACATTACTTGCAAAGCTAATCAACATGACTTGTAACTTTACCTAGTAGCTCCGTAATACGCCGTGAAACCCTTGACCTATCCACAGCTATCGCCTGCTTATTACTTATCAAGTCCTCATTTTATGATAATGCATAAAATGTAGTATTACGTACACAATGAGTACAATGTTACCAACAGAGCCACGTGATATCGTAACGGCTCACAACGAAGAGCGCGACCCTGATGTAATGTTAGTGATTTTCAAAATAAATAAGATGTGTGAAGAAAAAATAAATTGAAATACAATGAACTCTGGCATATTTTAATGAACTGTAAGTACATTCATTAAATTGTATGTTCCTCATTCCAAATTTCGTAATATGACTACTTATTGCATATTATTTGGAATAAATTCGGAATATCATATACCTACTTCAGTCCTCACAAGGAGTGTCAGTAGGAGGAAGAAGAATGAAGTATATAAGATTTGCTGATGATACGGCGTTGTTAGCAGAAGAAGAGATGAGTACTAAGGGATATGCTACTGGAGCTAAATGACAGCTTTGAGCAATATGGAATGAAGATAAATGCAAACAAGACGGAGACCATGGTCATAGGAAGAAAAGTTCTGAAAAAATTCTGAAGGTTACAGTTAGGACACAAATGAAGGTATATTATACTATACTTCGGGTCTCTGCACATACAGTTTATATCATAATCATGTATGAAATATAGTATAGTTTACTATACTCTCAGGAGTCAGGAGGTATAGTAGCCACGTTCAATTAGTAGGCTAGCGGTGTCAAAGAGGACGGAAGCTTTGTAGTTTCAATAATTTTAATTATGTCGCTCTGTCCATTGTCGTCGTCAAGTCTTTTGAAGGCCGCTCCAATACTCCACGCGGAGTGTATAAACCAGAGTTGCAAATTTTAGCAGTGTGTCTTGTTCTAGTTCACAGTGAAAATTAATTATATTACAGTTCAGTGTATAATAAAAATGTGGAGGCCGTGGGAAGCGAGTGAAGTGTCGGAACCGATACCCATGAACGTCAATAACGACGATGGTAATAATAATAATATATCAGAGTTAATAACAATTCAAATTCAAAAGCTAGACTAAAATTATGTAAGCAGTGTCAAACGTTTGTGTGCGATGCTCACACGTATGTTCTGAAAAATAATTTAGGTCAAGGAAAAATTTCGGAGACATCTAAAATTCTTAAATTAAATAGAAATACCGTAAGTAAAATTGTAAAAAAGGGACCTAAGACACCTAAAAAGCGTGGACACAAAGTCACAAAATTTAATAAAGTAGATGGTTTCACGTGTGATTACATTCGCCGTGAAATATGTAGTTCTTACAATAAGGGCCAATCCTTAACAATAAAAGAATTATTACAAAAAGTCAAACTTTCCGGTTTTCCTTATGGAGAAACAACCTTAAAAGAATTGGTTAAAAAACTTGGGTTTCGTTTTCGTATCCTGAAAAGGAAACAAGCTATTATGGAATCCGCAAGAATTGTGGCATGGCGTTATAATTATTTGCAACGCCTAAATAAACTGCGGTCTGAAGGATCCCAAATTGTATTTCTTGATGAAACATGGTACGATACGCACGATGTTGTTCGGAAAGGATGGGATGATGGCACATGCAATTGTATTTTGAAATCTCCATCTTCAAGAGGGAAGCGTATCATGGTGCTTCATGCTGGGGGAAGAGAGGGATGGGTTCCCAATTGTCTTTATTTATCTGCAAGAAACATACAAGATTCTAAAGCGGATAGTCACGATGAAATGACAGGTGAAGTTTTCGAAAATTGGTTCAAAACTAGATTACTCCAAAATTTACCAAGAGAAAAAATGTGTTATTGTTATGGATAATGGGAGTTATCACTCCAGGCAAGCTATCAAATTTCCCACTCTTAGATCATCTGTAAAAGACATCTTAAATTTTATGCAGTATCACAAAATTCCAGTGCCTCATCCCATTCCTATTAAAGCAGCCATGATGCAAACAATTAGGAAAGCCAATATTAATAAAACATACATAGTGGACGAATTAGCTACCTCTTATGGACATGAAGTTCTTCGTCTCCCCCCTTATCATTGTGTTCTTAACCCGATAGAGCTAGCATGGGCTCGCCTTAAGTCCCATGTGAGGAAAAACAATACAACCCCAACCCTCAGTGCTAGTGTGTGTGAGCATTTAAGAGAAGGAGTTGAAAACATAAATTCTAACCTCTGGTCAAAATCGGAGAACGATACTGGATACAAGACACAACAGGAGATGGGGAACGTTTCATTGTGGATTTAAGAGAAAGTGACACGGATGATGAATAGATATTAAAAAGTAAATACGCCTATTTTAATTAATTATTTACATTTAAAATAAAATTACATAATTTTTACTTATATTACTTTATTTTATTATTCATTTATTCTATTTAATTATTTCTTTAAATAATTAATTTAAAATAAATAATATAAATAATCTTCAAATTAACTCATGCTTTGAGCAATTAAGCCTAGCCCATATCCATGTTATATTAATATATAGCAGCAACAAACAAGACGTGACAACGTCGCATTTTCATTTTATTATCGGTGCATGCAATAAAGACCTACAAATCTTAAAAGGAATGCCGCTGCCTAATAATTAAACGAGGCAACTATAAAACTTATATAAACAAATGATTTTACTTAAATCAATCACTTAATAAGCGGCATATTTAAAATAATTATTGCCAAATGGTAATTAGTGAAATGTAAGTTTTTGCTTAACACATAAATTCATAAAGTAGCCTATAGGATACAAGTTAATAAGCTATATGCTATAATTTTAATAGAATAATAGAAAATACATTGGAAGCAAAATTAAATTTAACCAAAATTTCACAATACTGTAGGAGCCAAGAATCCCGTTGCCGCCATTGCAACGAGTACGAAACCCTTCCTCATGTTCTTGGTTTCTGCAGAAAAGGGGAACTGTTGCGGAACAATCGTCATCACTGGGTTAGAAGCCGAATTGCTGAATGTCTCAAGAAGTCTGGAAAGTTTGACATTTATGAAGAAGTACATTGTATTTCATCCACTGGCTCCACCAAACGTGCCGACATCATAGCAATTGATAACAATCAAAAGATTGGCTTCATAATCGATCCCACTATAAGATTTGAGGGTGCGGAATTACAACCACAAGAAATAGATCTGAAAAAGAAAAGACATTATGAACCCTGCTTTCCTTATCTGGAAGAGAAATACCACATATCCATTTGTCGCTGGGAAGTAATTGGCTTGCTCTTTGGTGCAAGGGGCACTATATCAAGATTTTGTATCAATTTCTTTCATCGTTTCCATATCGATCTTTTGGAACTTCAAGATATAGCCATTAATATTTTAAGACATTCCTTGTACAGTTCTATATATGAAAAATAAATTATTCATGTCGAGGATAGCTGCCCCCCAAAAATAAATAAAAAAATACAGTTAAAATTTAACCCAGATAAGCCCAAAATTTTTTTGTGATAAAAATACAGTATCACATTAGTTACTCTCAAAAATCGGTTAAATGATGTTGAAATAAACTGAAACAAGGAACGTATATTTTCTAAAGCTAACAAATACTACCAACATTATCGCACAACTTATAAAATGTCCCTAACACCAACAATGACATAATATCCGAAGGCACTGCAACTGTCCTTAAAAAGGGACTGTGGGAAAATCTGGGTTAAAATAGATTATAGTTAATCTACTTATAATTTAGGTGCTGTTACCGCTCGGTACTCCTTTTTCAAGGACAGCTATCCTTTTTTGGATTCTTCTCTCTCAACATATAAAATATGCACATTACGATAGTTGTTTTCTTTACAGTCCGACACGATTTAATAAACTAGTGTGAGAAATTAAGTTTTGCCAATTTAAGGGTTAAAAAAAAAAAAGATATTGTAAGTTATGATTCTAGAGGACTCAACGCGTTGACACAATACGAGTACAATTGATCGTCCGCAATAAAAGGAATAAATATAAACGTTTTTCGATAAACTGTATATTCGTCGTATTCGCAGTTGAAACTATGGGATCGTGGTATCACGAGGCCAAAACTCTTATATCTGATATTGGCAGTAAACTGAAGGGCTGGAGACCCACGTTCTACCAAATTCCTGCGACATGACAACAATGTATTCTTTGATGACATTCCTTTGTAGCACATTAGAACAAGCAATTCTTGTATCTTTCACATGTATAATTATGAACACAAAAACAATATTTATTACAATAAGTAATAAATTAACTAGTAGGCTATTTAAAGTTCGTAATAACGATGCATCTTGGTTTCACTCAGACCCTTCCATATAATAGTTCATTGTTGGCAGTCATTGTTTAAAAGCCTCGTAGCGATACGCCATGTCCTTGCTCACAGGCATAGGACTCGCAAGCGTGAGGGGTGGAGGAAGTGTCAATTCTCTACGACTCAGTGGCAGGACGCGGAGCAAGCCTCAACCGCGATATTACGCCGCTCTATATTCGTGTTTTGTAAATGTGCTGCATTGTTGAGTAGGGTGGTCATCATCTTCTTGTGGGGTCTATGTCATAAAAAATTTTGATAGGAAAGCCGAGAAACATCTGCTGTATAAATAGATATAAGGTAAGCAGATTTTTTCAGCCTACCCAGTATTTACACTTTTTAGCTTTGCCACTGGATTATATATATTTTTTTCTGAAGATGGGACATGACATTAGCACTGCGATCGGAAAAACTGTTTAATATTAAATAGCGTGCGGAACCAATGCGGAACCCTATGATCTACGGCGGAACCAACGGTCGAGTTGCCAGTGAATATGAATATGATACAGTTGGCAAAAGTGTCGTTAATCTTGAAGTAAAGTTGGCAATTCACAATCAACAAGTCATGTTTACGATGTTATTATAAATGTAGATAGCAATGTGTACAGTACGATTTGTGTAATTTATTTTCAGCTTTTCATTACGAAGTAAATACTCGATTAAACCAGAGTTCCGTGTGTACTGGATATAAAGTCGGCTGTCTTTGTGGAAAGACGTACCGAAGAAAGTGAAACACGTATATACAGCCGAAATATGGTTACTCGAAGTGAAGTGGAAGGTTATGATGCATTTTGTAAATTAATTAAAGAATTGGAAACTCAGGATAAAACAGTATATGTATTCTTTTCTGGATCCAAAGATTCCACAGGAAAGAGCTGGTGCCCTGACTGTGTAGTAGGTATGGTATCTCAAGTTCCGTACATTGCGCAACAGTGATTTAATGTTTTTTCACCATTACTTTGTTATTAATTATCATAGCACTACCTATGTCATTATCGACTTCGAATAGCGCTAGTTTTACCAAATCCTCCTTTAGTGCAAATAATTATGGTAATTAGCAAGGGACCTCGGTCTTTTACAGAGGATGTGACGAGGTTAGTGAGTTAGTTGAAGGGGGATATCTAAGTGACTTGAGGCCGAGGAATATGTGAAAAGATTCCAATTATTTAAGATCCTCGGCCTCACGTCACTTAAATATCCCTAAAACTAACCCACTAGCCTTGTCACATAGGTACTTTGTAAAAGACCGGTGGTCCCTTGCTAATTGCCATAATTATGGTTGCCAGCAAAATGCAAAGCGATTCGCTGACAGCCATAATTTCGCCATTATTTGTACTGAAGTGTTCTTTTAAGTACCTACTGCAGCTTACATAATAGATACTGTGTGCGCTTTATAACTTAGCTTAAAAGGATAGAACACCATTTAAAATTTCCAGAGTATAATTTTAGTTTTGTGTTTTTTTTGCAGCGGTACCTGTTCTTGAGAAAGCATTAGAAACAGCAGAAGACATACATTTCGTGTATGTTGGTGTTGGTGACAGAGCTTAGTAAGTATACAAATTTTAGAAATTATATAGATTATCTCAGTGTAATGTGGTCTGTCTGCACTGCGGCTTTCATATGTGTGGCAACAGAACATCTGTCAGCCATGCAGTGCACTGAATTGATACTTGTAATGCACAGGATGTCTAACAATATAGGCATAACTTCAGGAATGAGGTCCTCACATCTAGACAATAAAAATAATTTGTATCAACGTAAAGCCGGAAATGCTTTGTTTCCGAGTTTTTAAAGATCTGTCCATGACACTTAATGTTTTATGACATTTAAAATATGTGTTAATAATCTCTCAAATATAAATGACACTCGAGAGAAAATTAAACGCAATATAAATATGGGAAATGCCTGTTAATATTCGGTTGAGAATCCCTTTTTATTGAAATATGTGCAGCTCTTAACTGTACTGTAGTGTTATATGTTGCTCATTGACTATACATATTACTACCAACCCTCTCTTCCTTCCATATCCAATTGTAAATTAATCACTAGGCAAAAGTAGGACTGCAGACAATGGAAGGGCCACACAATGTGTCTGTAGCTTAAGGCAGTTCCAGAATTGCGAGAAATTTTCCCAGTTAATGTTATCAACATTTTATTGAAGTCATGCTCTGGTTACCTCTCCATTTCCAATGATGCAAACATGTTACAAGTTATAAGCTCGATACTTTACTTTTGCGGAGCGACATACAGATTACATGACTTAAATTCGTTGTTGTAAAGATACCTGCCAGTGAACAACCAACAAAGTATGAAACAAAATTAGAAATATTTGAACATAATTGTGTAAAATAAAACCCATTATCTTAATTAATTCGTCTTCAGAGGAATTTTCGAAGTTACCTTTGTGTGTACTTGCCATTTTAACAGATATTATTGCAAATTTAAGTACCAATCACCACAACAAACTAAATAATATGAATCTGAAGGTTAACATATTTTTTATTTTCTTCTTTTTATTTATTAAGTAAATAAAAGTAAAAAAAAAGTAAATCCATGGCACTACAGCCCTAAAGGAAGACCGACCAGCTGGCTGTTGGCCTCACGTCCACATGCCGAAGCAGAGGGGACGATCATCCAACTAGAATGGAGATGGCTTCATATAGCCACTGGCATGGCTCAGTCGGTTAAGGCACTTGCCTGATGGTCTAAAGTTGCGTTCGGGCGTGGGTTCGATTCCCGCTTGGGCTGATTACCTGGTTGGGTTTTTTCCGAGGTTTCCCCAACTGTAAGGTGAATGCCAGGTAATCTATGGCGAATCCTCGGCCTCATCTCGCCAAATACCATCTCGCTATCACCAATCTCATCGACGCTAAATAACCTAGTAGTTGAAACAGCGTCGTTAAATAATCAACTATATATATATATATATATATATATATATATATATATATATATATATATATACACAATATACGTAGAGTTCATACCAACATTTATGTAATTTCATATTACGTAAAAAGATACTCTGTGTTATCACTGTTGAATATGCGTTACTGCGCACTTAATCTTGTTTATGTTGTGTTCTTTTATTTCTACAGCTGGAAGGATCCAAATTGCCCTTTTAGGACAGACAAAAGATTGCGATTGAAATGTGTACCGACTTTGATAAAATGGGGTCAACCTGATAAACTGGAAGATGAAGAATGCTCAAAAGCAGACTTGGTGTCAATGCTATTTGAAGAGTCATGATGAAATTATTCTTGTATTAAATTGATAGTGCTGTGAAAGTCCAATCACTTTCAAAATAAACGTTTCATAAACGTAAATTAAATAGCTATATTTATTGCTTACAAGCTGTTCATCCGAATTACTTATTTCCTCACATCCTTTCATTATCCTTGTTTTTGGTTTTAAGGAATGTTGCATATTTTTTTAATATTTCAATTAGCCTATTCTTGCTAATTTCATTACTGCTATTTTGCTAACTTTTCTACAATGATTGTATTGTCCTTGGAAGTCAGTTTTCTTTTTTGCTCCTCCTTCTCCACTCCATGTTTTAGACTTACAGTCTGTTCCTTTCTATTTCAGCCATCTTTTCCTAGCAACGCCCTATATATTCTCTTTTTCTGGTTAGTTTGCATTTCAGGACTTGTTTTACAATCCTTTCGTTTTATATTCTTTGACTTTACTGGTCATGATTTCCTAGGAGTTTTTGAGTAAAAAGGAAGAAGAAATGGAAGAGAGACATTTATTAATATGTGATACGCTTACACTTTTAATATTTAAGAGTCCCATCTCTAAGTATTGGTAGGCGAGAAGAAGAATGACATAATTGTCAATTCAGAGCATTAGGTTCATACGTACATCTTTATCAAGGAGGCGCTTACGACGACAGAAAAAAAAAAAAAAACAACTTGGCTGTTAGCAGTGGAAAGAGATATTATTTTCCCGCTGTAAGTGGTAAAAGAAACCCGCTAAATCCCTATACTAGCAATACAGGGCAATACAAATCTCATCAATTTCACCTTGAGAGGATTTCACCAGCTAAACCAACACAGAAAAACGCCAGATCTAGCGGTAAAACTGCTAAATTGGCAACACTGGCTATGACATCAAGCTGGGCATGCGCGGACTTCTCATGGAGTGCAAGCGTAAACCTTAGCTAGATTTATTTTCGCGTGTATATTCCAGATCAAATCAAGAAATTCTCTTCGTACTGCGGTTACGCATATTGCAATACAAAAGTTACATTTTTATTAACCAAATGTGCGCATGCGCAGTTTGATCTCAGAGCCAAGTTCTTTTTGTTGTGAGCCGCACGTCTTTAAACAGTTATAAGCGAATTATTATATTATGTAAAATTAATGCCAAATTAACGTCAGTTGCAATATATGGTTACACTTTCTTTTACGCCGTCCAACGTATAATAGCCGAGAAATTGTGCGTCATTTTTTGTATGCTGTCAGCAGTTCTTTGGGGTAATTTCACGTTTTTGGTCTGGCGACCCTGTGCCATGGGACATTTCTCGTGGTTATGAAAATGTGTGGTACAACCAAAGAAATGTCATTTTGATTAACTGAATCGTGATTGGTTTATTGGTTTTACATGTTTTGTTAATAATTTGATAAAAGTGAGGTGTTTCGATGTTTCACTGCATTAGCGGTGGTCTAAATGCAGAAATTACTGAAATTCTTATCCGATACCCTTGTTTTCTTCAATTATTTCCTTTTGTCACCTTTGTTCGCTAATGGTAATTATCTTTTTCTGTTTTCAGCCACTGATTTTTTGGACAATTTCCATGAACTATCATCATTAGCACTATTAAAGATTGAACTACGTGGTGGAACTGGTTTTCTTCTCATCACTTGAATAAGTAACAGCTTTTTCTGCTGACCAGGACAAGCTGGCAGACAAGTGGATGGAGACAACTCAATCTGAGATAAATGTGGCTCCAGTGACTCGCTTATCAGTAGGCCTACATAGATTCCACTACAAACTGTGTCCAAGATCAGGCTTTCACGTAGTGAACAATGCATGTATATGTAATCTGTGCGAGGTATATTTAGAACATTACCACTTGCTGAAATACAGAAACACCACGAAGTTACTAACTGAATACGTAAACGAAACTAGTTGACTACAAAACTTTGCACACCCGTGTGTGGTGGCTCTGGCATATTGACTGTATTTTGTCACATGTAGGTTTCAAGTTACACCATACTTGGTTCCTCAAAATGTTAAGCTCCAGACCAATTTCATCATGCGAATGGTAAGTGAAGGGTTTACGACATTAGTCATACTTGCGTGGTAATTCTACAGAAGAACTGCACTGAAAGAGGCATATCTTCCTTCCCCCTCTCAGTTACCGAGATACAGTGCGTTCGTAGCTCGGCCGCACTGTTCCACGGCCTTGGACTGGGTGAAGATTGGCGCGCCTGCCGCCAGAGTTATACGTAAACGACCGGCAAGTCCGGCCGAGCTACGAACGCACTGTACATGCGAAAGATCCAGGTTAAATTACTAGAGAAATAGTTTACGTCTTCGACTTTTCGGTGTGTTGTATTGTAATTAGTTTAGGGAGAAGGCAGGACTGTGTTTAGACATTCTGCTGCCTGGGGCAATTTATATTTTGCTACCCCGTTCTTTGGGCGCGCTTCCGAACAGGGGCAGCGGCATTTCCCCTAAGGTTATTGCCCAGTTTAAGTGTGGGTGTATTAATCGAAAAAAAAAAAAGTCATATAAATATGCGTTCTATTATCAATATTTTCTAGCCCCTACTTTTCGATTAATACACACACACCTAAACTGGGCTATAACCTTCGGGGAAATGCCGCTGCCCTTTTACAGAAGTGTGCCCTGCGAATGTTTTGCAGGCCTTTCAGGCAAAAAAATAGTGCTCTCTAACTTCTACTGCCCCAGGGCAACTGCCTCGATCTGCCCATTGGTAAATATGGGCCTGGGGAAGGGGATGCGCATTTTTTAGTGTAGTTCTTCTGGAGGATCACCGTTTGCATAAATTTTAACTTCATTTTTATTTATCTATCTAAACTTTATAATTTACAGGTCATGTCGGACATGCGACTATGCATCAGATCACCAGAGGAGACAGCTAGTATGGGAGGAAGTGTCAGATCATCCTCTGAAGCCTCTTGTTGTTACGGTAAATTCTTCATTAAGGTTTTGATAAGAAGAATGGTTGGGTTTTCTATAGCACTCGACACTAAGGGTTGTTTAACGAAAAAAGTGGAAAAATTTTCAGAGGGAAGGTAGTTTCGAATGTGAAGAATTCATATAGCACTTAAGTTGACTTGAAAACAGCCTAGAAAGTAACTAAAAATTTGAAGGAATTGATCGGTGTAGCTAGCCTAAAAATAATTATTTAATACGTGAAATAAAATGGAATGAACGCGAACACTGATGCTAACTTAACCTAATCTAACCCAATCCAAGTTAATGCGCATACCAAAAAAAATTTCTTATGACGTAGCAATTATGAATGAAGCTAACCTAACCTAACTCAACCCAACCTGAACTAAGTTGGAAAAGTTGGAAGTTTCAGCATTGCATGCTATAGAAAAGCCGAATGAGGGTTGAATAGGCCTAATGAATATCACTACGTCACTACACACAAATTTCATGATGTCAGCCTATAAAATGAAAGATAACACACTTCTTTAGAAGTACATCAAGGTTTGTGTTTGTGGCTTTGGTAAGGAGTTGGCAGAATCTCTGATATTCCAATTGGCACTGATATGAAAATTTCGCAAGTCGTTAAAATTTATGAAAGAAATGGAACCAGGTTAATAGTTTTGAGTTTCTAGTTCGGCATAGAAGAAGATAACAGGCCAAAGTATGCAGATGATTACCTCTTATAATTGGGTCTTACTTTCATTTGTATCTCCAGAGTTCTTTTCCTCAACCAGAATTAAATGTAAGAATACATGCATTTATTGACGTAGGTAACTGAAAGTCGAGTCACCAGACGGACTCTTGGAGGAAGCACCACAAGCAGTACTGGTTCCTCCACTCCAACACCAACGTTGGAATCTCTGGCAGCTGCACTAGAAGGCACAGACCCTCTGACGCAATTTGCACGCCAGGAGATGGACCCACTTTCAAAGATGGCTGCCGACATGGTAAATATTTTAATTTTTCAGACAATTTATTAATGTAACTGAAGTAGAATTTTGTAATAATTGAAGTTATTTCCTAATAGTGGGAACCTGCACCAACTGATCGAAGAAAGAGTAAAGACTCCTTACTGGATGATACTATTGAACCGTGGTCTGCCAGAAAATCTGCTATTTTGAGCAAGTTTACCACTTCAGAAAAGTTGTCTATTGTCACAAGTTTTCTATCAGGAGGAGAGAAAGGTATGTAATTTTAATCGGCATTTCTTAGTAAAAGTGATATATATAATACATTAACATCCACTGCTTTTAAATAGGTACTAAGAAACCGTGAATTCATGTTTCGTAAAATTTCGTTAGTGTTTATTTTTTGTTTTAGTTTTTCATTATAAAAATGGAGGGAATATTGTTTGCTTAAAGAATTAGATTTTTTAATTTTTGCGTAGATATACTTTGGCTCACTTTGTATAAGGACATTTCTTGTAAAAAATCTCGCATGCAATCAATGCTTCTGAGTGTACAGAAAGAAATTTAGTGATGGACTACTGTTCCCATCTCCATATTTGGGTTATGTTACGAGTTGAGATGCTACCAAATATAAATTATACAACGTACTTGTCATCTTATCACTCTCCATTGCCAACGCTCAGTGTTTGTCCCCACCTACAAATCATTCCTTCTTGACTGTCTTTATAATTTTTCCAGCTGCTTCATATATCATATTTTCTTTATGAGTTTAGAAAAACATCATGTTTCCTGTTAAGTCTTTGAAAATATACAACAGGTTGCATTTCCAGACTGGGAACTAATTAACGTCATATTCTAGAGGGCAAAAAGAGGTTTTTTGTCCTGCAGCCAGTAGGTTAGGCTTCGAACACGTGCATTTGTTTACATGCGTAGTCTTCTTGTATGGAATGATTGCAGTGTTCTGAGAGTTAATGTAGTATAAAACTGTGCTGTATTGTATGGTGATGTTATTTTCATATGCATCTGTTTCAGTTGTCGTGAAAGCACAAAGTTCTGTAGTGGATAAAGTGAAGAATAGATTGGAACAGTTAGATGATTTTGAAGAAGGATCTGTGCGACAAATGTTAGATCTGACACAGCAAGAATATATGAACCGTATTGAACAACTTAACCAAGAATTAGTTCAAGCATGGCACCATGACCAACGTGTTAAAGCTCTGAAGATTGCCATTCAATGTTCTAAACTGCTTGTGGATACTTCTGTCATTCAGTTTTATCCAAGCAAGTTTGTTCTCATCACAGACATCCTTGATATCTTCGGAAAGCTAGTTTATGACCGCCTGCGTACCAAAGCCGAATATTACGTGTAAGTATTTTTGATTTCCTCTAAAGTTTAGGATATACTATGTTTTCTTTCATTTATTTATTTCTTTTATTTATATTTATATTTGTATGTTCAGATGGATATCAGAATTCCTTAGTCAACGATTCATTGCCACTAAATTCAGTAACTCACTTTCTAGTTACAGACAAACATATCGAGGTCTACCTCAGGGCGCTGTCCTCAGCACAACTTTATTCAATATTTATATAAATGACTTACCCTCCCTATTAGAGGAATCAAACATGAAAACAGCACTATTTGCAGATGATATAGTTTTGTGGACTTCCGGATCTTACAGACATAGAGACAAAATTCAAAATTCTGCTCTTAAAGCTCTAAATCAACTACATGAATGGAATACATCAAATTTGATGACACTCAATTTAAGCAAAAGTAACTACCAAATATTTTCACTTGGTAACAAAGAAAGAAAATTCAATATCCAATACAATGGCCAAAACCTTCCTAGGACTTATGAATCCAAATATCTTGGAGTTATTTTCGATAGTAAGTTAACATGGAGCAACCATTTGAAATACATTTCTGAAAAAGCTCGTTAAAGATTCTCCCTTCTAAAAAGACTAGCAGGAAAGAAATGGGGATGCTCTAGGAATACTTTGAACACTAAATACAAAATGTTTATATAACCAGTGCTGACATACTGCAGAGAAATTTTAATTACTTCACCTTTCATAAACGAAATAGAATATGTTCAAAACCAAGCTCTCAGACTCATTACTGGTGGAATCAAAACAACTCCAATAGATTCTATGAGATTCCTCACTAATATTCACAGCATCAAAATGACAATAGAAGAAAAAGCACTGATTCAATATGAAAAACTTATTAGATTACCAGGAAACAATTGGCATTCATACAGTCCTCTCTGTAGATTGAAAACTCAAAAAAGTTTCATATCCTTTGTTCAAGAATTAAAACAGAAAATCAATATCCCGAATTTAAAAGAAAACCTACAAATTAAACCAAACCCTTTAACTCTATTAAATATGGAATATAATCTAAATTTAACAGAAGAAATACTGAAATCAGAAGTAAACACTGAAATACTAAAACAATTGTCTTTAGAGACAATTAATATTAGGTACCCTCCACAAAACTGGCTCCATTTATACACTGACGGATCCTTGATCTCCAGAGAACAAGGTGCCGGTGCAGGTGTTACGTGCTGTCTCTTCTCACTTTATAGATCTCTTGGGTATGGAACAACAAGTTTTGATGGAGAAATCATTGCAATAAGTGAAAGTCTCTGGAATCTTCTATGCCACATCAGTAAATTTAAAAATGCAGTTATATTGTCAGACTCCAAAGCAGCTATTCTATCAATAGTCTCTAAACACACACCTTTATCTCAAACAGCAGAAATAACTAAAATGCTCTCTCAATTAATATCACTCAATAAAAGAATTGTATTCTAATGGATACCATCCCATTGTGGAATCCTGGGAAACGAGAATGCGGATGCTTTAGCAAAGAAGGGCAGCACTGCTACTTACAGACCTGTTACTAAATCTACGTATTACTCTGTGAAAAGATTTATTAAATCTACATACTTAGACTTCAACAAACAAAATTTGATAACACAATCCCAAGGGAAAAAATGGAACTCTCTGCATCAAAATCCACAGTTAATTCCCAATTTACCACGAAAATCGTCTGTAGCTGCATTTAGATTGGCAACAGGCCATGACTGTTTGGCCAAACACCTGCATAGA
This sequence comes from Periplaneta americana, assembly GCF_040183065.1. NCBI lineage: Eukaryota > Metazoa > Arthropoda > Insecta > Blattodea > Blattidae > Periplaneta > Periplaneta americana. The sequence goes on along the minus strand of NC_091133.1, from coordinate 73,331,381 downwards.
ATTGGAATATATCAGTCCCCTAACTGTCCATTGTGCAACTCAAACCAAGAAATGGATTCGGAACACCTCAAAATCTGTGCTTCAGTGGCTGGTCATGATAATATCTTTGAAAAATATTGGAGTGCAAGAGGTCAAATGACTTTATTGTCGAACGCCTGACATTAGAAAACAACAAACAACAACAACATATTTTTAATACAGTCGACTCCCGATAATTCGCGGTAATTAATGCACGAATTTTCGCAAAATATCGAAAATCATGAATTTTCCGCAAAATTTTTTATTACTATTTAAAGTCCAGTAAAAGTTACTCCGATAACTTTAATTACTAAAATACACATAAAAAGCAAATGGAAAATTTTGTTGTTTTCTAATGCCAGGCATTTGACACTAAAGTCATTTGACCTCTTGCACTCCAATATTTTTCAAAGATATTATCATGGTCAGCCACTGAAGCACAGATTTTGAGGTGTTCCAAATCCATTTCTTCGTTTGAGTTGCACAATGGGCAATTAGGGAACTGATATATTCCAATTCTATGCAGGTATTTGGCCTGTTGCCAGTCTAAATGCAGCTACAGACGATTTTCGTGGTAAATTGGGAATTAACTGTAGATTATGGCGCAGAGAGTTCCATTTTTCCCCTTGAGATTGTGTTATCAAATTTTGTTTGTTGAAGTCTAAGTATGTAGATTTAATAAATCTTTTCACAGAGTAATACGTAGATTACACAATGCTGTAAGAATGTATTGCATTGAAACAACTTGATTGTTCAGAAACTGTCATAGTTCTTCTGATGTATTAGAAAAGTTATCTTGGTGACGAGACTTCTAGGGTACAGTATGAGAAATTACAATGTGTTCATAATTTATAGCCGAGAGGAACTTTTTCTATATTATGGTTTCTGAAAATTATAGAAATATAGATCTCTTGGGTTTCTTAGGTAAAGTACTTGACGTGCAGTACAGTCATATTTAAATCTCATTTTATGCACACTAGATAGAACACAACATGAACTATTCAACTTCAAGAAATTCCACAGGTCCACCACGGTTAGCACATCTGCCCATGAAATGAATGGACCCAGGTTCAAATTCATGGTTGAGGTTTTTCCTCATGTTTTCCCTCAACTTATTCAGAGAAAATGCTGGATAACTTTCGGTGCTGGACTCAAGATTCATTTCGCTGGCATTATCACCATCATTTCACCTCTATATTACCTAGAAATGTTTCTTTCAGTTGTTTACAAATTATTTGTTTTATCGAAAGTAATGCATTTCTGTTAAAGCCCAGGAAGCAAGACTCCAACATCACTGCCTGAGAGTTTCACACCAGACATGGTTCCTGAATCTGCCAAAGAGACGTGTCGTAACTGGTTCTATAAAATTGCATCTATTCGTGAACTAGTTCCAAGATTATATGTTGAGATGGCTATACTTAAGTCATACAGTTTCCTTACATCCAGGTTTGTATTAATACTGGAATTTGATACAATTTTAAAATGGTTACCCATATTTTATATTTAAATTTTGCAATAATATATCAAAAAGTTTTAAACATGTAAGAAGTAACATATTCACTTCAAAATTATAATATGGAAGATGTCCCAGAAACACAGCACCATCGAATTCCAAAACATTTCTCCAAGAAAGTCCATACATGTGAAAAAAATGTCTATATGTTTTTTTGATTTGCATTTATGAGGGTTAATATGGTATTTTCTGAAAATATGTTTTTCTCGCTATGTGACACATTGAACCATGCACAGAGTAATGAAAGTGTGAAACTAGCACCACACTCATTAACGAAACCAGTTAGAGTTTAAATGTCCAATAAATACCATTCAGAAGGCTTTGTGTTGGATATATCTTTTTTTGCACGCATTAGTACTTATAGTGCATGGCTAATGAGAAAGGCAGGCTTTAGCACCAATCGAAGTCACGTGTTTATCATTGTCTATCTTGACAATTGCCGATATATATACATGTTCAAAGTTCTAAAAAACAAAGGAATTGTTATATTAAACTCACGTTAAACGTGTATTTATACATAAACTTGTTCAATGTTGGCCATGTTATTACTAAGAATATGACGTTGCACCGTAGCATGTCAATGTCAAGCGATGTCACATTTTCGTTGCAAAGATTATTCTTGGTAATAATTATTTTATACCAACATTAATACATAGATTTCTGCCACCACCATCCACAGTGAATAAATTTTAAGGTATAAGATGACTTAATTAAAATTATTAACCTTTTTTGTCATCAATCAATTCCAGATACAACATTGGTTTTTACTCCACGTGAAGTTGATTTGAGAATGTCAATTAAAATTGCTAACGTAGATACATGTTACCACTTCTTGCAATTGGAGCAGTATCTGAGAAGGCCTGATCAATAAACTTTTACTTTATCTCTTCAAAAGAAAGTACCCTTTTTTACAATGCCTGGGTATTAAATGAATACTTGGACTATAACAGCTAGCATGAGTCATGGCTGCCTCCCTTGACTATGCAAGAAACACAGTTCAATCAGTTTTGGTTCTTCCTGATGAACCCAACAGGCGGATACTTGATATAATACCTAAGGACATCCATAAGAGAATATTCTTTGTACCATAGAATATCTTTGGATGTTATTCTGTTTATTTATTCTGTAGTAGCTAACCTGCTAAAATGTATAGGTAATATTAGTTTATTTGAAATCTTGTAATTTTTTTTATTGAGATAAGCAGTAATACAAGCCTATCAATGTTAAAAAGAACAAGGCTATATTATTTTTTTATCTGACTATAAAGCAAAATCACCACTACAAGGCAAAAAATGTGTTACAGAATTTATGCCTGTTTGTATTAACTATGTGTAAACTGTACAGTTTCAATATTGGTATAAAATTTTTCTTGTACAGTGAGTTCTCCCAAGCTCTGTTGCGTCTGACACGAATGATACGTGGCATTGGAGATCCTTTAGTGGCTGTCTACGCTAGATGTTATTTGTGCAGAGTTGGCATGGCTGTTACTACTGGAGATAGAGATTACTTAAAGGAAAACTTCTACGACTTTCTAGCTACATATAATCAAGTAAGATTTGAGTGAATTTAACATATTTATGAGTTCCATACCTATTTTCTTTCCTACATCTTAGACGCATATTATTCAGATATCTCTATGTTTCATGTACACAGGATCCCGCTATTAAAATTCTATAGGACCTAAAAACGTTTAAATTAACCATAAACTCCTATAAAGTCTAAAAAATGTGTTTGAAAACCGCCTTTTTTTTTGTGTATATTTGAAATAAAAATATCGGTACTAAAAATGCAAAAATGCTCAAAAAACTAAAAAAAAATGCTATTTAAAATTTGAAGAAATTATCGTACAATCACTGGTCTGGCAAATTTGTTCCATATTGGTCTTAAAAGAGGAGGGAAGAAGATTTTACCTAGTTTCCTGGAACCGAAGTTCGTTTGGAAAAGTCCATCCTAGCATAAAAGGGGTGGTAGGTTCAGGTCACGCAAGAGCTTACAAATTAGTTTTTGCGTCAGTGTACTCCTGTTATGTAAAATGAAACTGACCAATCAGCAGTCATTCTCTTTCACTGATAGAATTTGAGTCTTCAGTTCAGTAGCAATCATTGTCAGCAGCAATTCTTTGTACATAAATTCTACCTAAAATGGAATATTTACCAAAATTAAAATGATTTGATAAAGTCTTAAATTTCTCTTTTTTAGCGCCTAGAAATCCATTCGCTGTTTATGAGTTCAGTAATAGAGTAATCACTACTTAGTTCGGAATTATATTGTCTGCTTCTTTTGTTTAGCTTTTCAGTCCCAGTGTTCGTACAGAATTGAATCGTCAAAAAGTGGATTTGTCTACATATTTGACACTTTACACTCCTGCGTTGGATTGGATTTTACAAGGTGTTGCAGCAAATGCCCCTGAGAAACTTCTGGTGGAAATTCTGGCACGATGCAAGGAAAAATGTAACAATAGTGCACTCTTGCTCAACACCATCATGGCAGCTTTCAAACCATCCTATATTGCTACACGTGCCCTACAGTTTATTGAATTGGTGTCAGCTTGTGATGAAGAAGGTTTGAACAGTTACATATTCCGTGCTTCCAATTTAAACACAATTCATGCTAATATTATAAATGTCTTACAGATGTTTTTGTAGATATTAATTACCACATTGTATTTGACGAATGCCGTATAATATAGTCTCTTTTATTTTTTTATATTTTCTCAAGAGCAGCATATCCTGATTATTAAGTCGTAGTATATCACATCAAACTAATGCTTATCAACAAACATTGTTATTTGATCATCTAATAGACCATTCCTTTCGTTCCCTTCCTTTCCTCTCCATCATAGCATATTACATTCATAGTAACTTACTTTCTTGGAATTTAGTAATATCCTTAATACTTCAGTTGAAAATCTCGATCTTTTTTCACGTATTCCTTGAAACGTCACATTTTATTTTTTTGTTTGATGAAGTAATTTTATTATCATTATTGTTATTGTTAATAATTGTTTCATTTTATTTGTTTATTTACTTAGGACCAAATAGCTTCTAAGACTAGCCAGGTGATCACCACCTTAGAAGAAATACATTATTGTTGCGGGATTAATATTTCTTGTTATAAACTCATTTCTTACGCATGAGTATATCAAAGCAAAGTCTAATATATTGTAAAATTCGTGGTCGTAGATATAAAATTTATATTTTTAATGAATATAATATGCATATAGCTGTATTACTTAAATTTGTGAAAAATTAATTATGTATTTATGTCTACTTAAACTGTGCAACTTATAAATAAATCAAATGTTTCAATTTTGAGATTATAGAGAATGCCTTTTGTGTGCAATTCAGAAAATGAAAATTTATTTTTTTGAATTCGTAATATTAAATTGTTTTCATTTAGATATCATTTGAATAATGAATCGTGAAAATAACTGTAAACGGTAGTATCATTTGAAACATGATTGTTGCTGAACTTAATGAGAAAATGAAAATTGACTTATTTTTTTTATGTTCATATTAAATTATTTTCATTTAGGTATCTAGGGACTCATCAAAATATACTATAAATGGTAATATCATTCACAACAATAAAGGAAATTTATTGTTACTGAACACATAATGTGACATTTCTTTGTTTTAATATGATTTGCCTCTCAATAGTATTTTTTTTTTACAATTAATCATGAAGTGTGATATTACCGTATTTACCCACATAATGAATGCAGCCCAATTTTTCGCGTTAAAATGAAAAGAAAAATAAATCCCCACATAATAGACGCATAGAGGAATGTGAATCTGTGACAAATGATAGCAGTGATTCTGAACCTGACAGTGAATGAGATAAGGCTAGTATTAATAATAACAATAAAGTGTCTTGTCGTATTGTCATGTATTCATTATTACAAGTTATCATCTGTTTATAAAATTGCTGCTCACTATCGATCATCTTAAGTGTGATGCAATCAATATATAAATTAGTTGCAGCCCATATATCGTTACATATTCTATCGATTATTTCAAGATTCGAGCTGGCACACCTTTAATGCCTCCCCCCCCCCTCCTCAACTAAAATGTTTTCTTTGCGTAAAGGACGCACCCTAGTGTTTCATTGTACAAATCGAAAAAGAAAGTGCTTCCACTACATGGGTAAATGCTGTAGTATCTCAAGTATATTCCATAAGTTTCCATAATATTGGCCTATAATATATGATAGCAAAATATTGCACTGTGGTTTTGAAAAGTCTTCATTTTCTTGGGTGTCATTGGCAGATGAGTAATAATGCTGTCTACAGCATTTTGTTTTTTAGAGTTTTATTTTAAACTAGATATCTTATTAGATATTCAGTTCCAGACTTTCTAGATTTACGACATTACAACACGAAAATTATCACTACAATTATGAGTGCTTAATTAATTTTAGAATATTAAAAGATTTTTGAAACAGTTGAATCGCTATAAACAGTTTTCATTTGTTTTCATGGATAGGTTTTCCACAGTATCTCTTATTTCGAACATTGGGTTTATGTCTGGCATTGGCAGACCCTCCTCCTGAGCATCGTCTTCAAGTGCTTAATGATGTATGGAGGGTGGTGAGTCGCTTGAGTGATGCGGGCCAATATGTGAGCTGTGCTGAAGTGTGGGTACAATTTGCAGTGCGACATTTCTCAGTAAGTGAGAGAGCTATTAGCAGTAATTACTTATGTGACTGTGTAAGAATTAGGGATCGAAAGTATATGCACTATAAAGTAATATTGCTACTTCGTATATATTTAACCTAGCCTTCATACACATCTGATATGATCAAATGACATCAACTATATTTGGGTAGGTGTGGTGTACAGTCCCCCCAAAAAATAATGAGACATTGAAATATTTTAAGTCCCAGATGCAAGACACTGCTTGATCAGAGAAGCAGAGCACAGGTACATAAGATAACGTGTATTTTAGTTATTTAAATTCACTCTATTTGGTTTGTTGTTTGAATCATACCGAAACTCACTTGAAAAACTGAAAGAAAAATGTTAATGTGATGTAAATAATAGATAAATAGACACACATGATGATTAAAACATGATTTATGCTCGACCATGCCGAAATGTAGTAATTATACACCTGGTAGTAGCCCTTTAATGCACCTCATTAAAGTACACCTATTCATTATAGTTCAATTGTTCAGCCAATGAGAAATCACCATTGTACCATTATAAAAGCGCAAGTATCGATTATTCTCGGATATGCAATCGAAAGACAACTAGCGAAAAGTCACGGAGGCTGGAAATCCAATACTGTCGCAGAAGGTTATGTTCTGTTACTATAATAATTAGCGTTAATTGTAAATAATATTCAATAAATTCAATTTGTCATCTCGTTTTTCAATTCTAAATCAATTTCCAGGTTATATCAAGACTAATGTTTATGTTATTCTCTAGATTATATCAAGGTCAATGACATTCGTTCCTCGGAAAAAATCAATACTTTCGCGTCTGCGCACATCTCACAATTTAGAAGTCAGTTCCCCTCCTCACTTACATAACCATAACATGAATACTTATGAATAATTTCAAGTTAGAAACATGTTCGAGCATAAAAGTCGTATGAAACTTGCCTATAATGGTAATTAAGACGCTCGTATGAAATTATGAAACTCGCTTGCGCTCGTTTCATAAACAAACATACTCGCATTTTAATTACTACCATTATAGGCTCGTTGCATAATGTACTATTATCGCACTTGGAAGTTAAGTTACTTATCCACAGTTAGTTGCTGTAGCTAAGTAGTTAATAATTCTTCATTTTAGAGCAACTTACATAGTTATTATCAGTCCATTAAATTTTGTAATGAAAGGAGATTTATGGCCAGTTTGTCCAAGTATTGTTAGAAGACTTAACGACTGTTAAACCTTCAACAGTTTGTTAAAAACAGTTTTCCCATTTGTTCAACACCAGTTTGGCTTAACAGATTCTTAACCGTTTGTTAACTTTAAATGTAGGATTTCAGGCCGTTAACTCATTTAACAAACAGTTAAACATGGCGGATAACACCACAGCTGTTCAGACAAAAGTTGTGAAAGTAACATGTTATGTTTCTCTTTGAGGAATGTTTAGAGTAAGGGACGGTTTCACCAAGCTTCAGTAAATCAGCCCAAATTAAACATTAACTAGTACTGAACATTGAAATATTTACACGATTACGTTTGTATGTGAGCTGTGTCCGTAGACTTCAAGCCTAGCAGCTATATATGCCTCGTCGCGCTGGTTACGTCATGGTACCCAGATGGAGTAGTCAGTAGCGTGTTGGCTTGCCATCCCAGGGGCCCGTGTTCGGTTCTCGGCGATAACTTTTTTTTTTTTTTTTGACGTAACTAATTTTTATACATGTTACCTTTCTTCATTTTTATAATTTTGTGTAGTGGAACTTATTATTTCGCAACTCTGGCTCCACTAGGAGAATTTAAAAAACTCTTGGGAGATCAATTTTCTTCCCGAAATAAAACAAAGATAAACAAACAAATTACAGAAAAATAAAATAAATACACATGTGGATCTAATACATTGTCCACATGCCATTGGCGTCTATCACTGCCTGGCATTTTCGGGGCATTGAGTCCACCAGATCGCGGAAATAGTTCTGGTCCTTAGCGAAATCTTCCCAGGTAACCAGAACTTGATCCCAGACCTGATCTGGATTTTGAGGTGGGATGTCTCGATATTTGTCAATCCTCATTTTCATGCTTTTCCGTGAACCGTCTTTGAACGTTTATGGCGGTGTGCGCGGGGTGATTATCCTGCTGGAAAATTAAATTTCCATCGGAAAGAAAACGATTATAAATTCCAAGAATCCAGCTCTTTCGCTTCTGTTTTAAAGCCAGTGCAAACATATCTTATCGCTAGCTATAATATAATTCTAATAAATGAAAGTTAATATACCAATTAAGTTTTGTTATGTTTGGATGCACATTATGTATTAATTTACTAATATTTCTTAGGTACCGGTATGTAGTTATAATAATCACTTTCATGTCTTAAAATAAAACTCAGTTGTATGTTACCTAGTTGAAATAGGCCACTTGTTTCAATTCACTAGCTACTATTAACTCTAGATTCTATGTTACTGGCTCTTCAACTATAGCCGATGTCAATAGTGCTTCAAAATACGCAGTGACTAAATAATAAAATGTTTCAGCAGCAATTGCTTCTTTAGGACGAAATTACATATAATTTATACATGAACCTAAATTAGAGAATTTTATATGATACGGAATTCTCCTCGGGGTTTTCTGTACAGTTGACTACACACACATTCGTGTAATTATTGTCACCTGGTGGTCATAATGCTGAGATTTTTCTAAACAGAAATTCATATTTAGCATTATAAAATGTAACCATACATAATAATAATTATTATTATTCAATAGTAGTCAATGCAACTTTCATTTATCAACTCTCTGTACTGTATGAATCATGACTACTGTAACAGGTTACGATTTTACACATGTTTCATGACTTACTCTACAGTACAGAATTTAAATAATAATATCAGCCAATAAGAAGTTGTCTTATATATGCAAAATCATTACCAACTGCTGTTGAGTAGTTAGAATAGTATTAACGACAGTTAAAGTTAAGTGTTGGTTATTTTAAACAAAATTATGTTGGAAAAATGGAAAATATCTTAACAAAACGTTAAAAATAAACCAGCTGTTAATTTAACATTTGTTAAGCCAAATTAAACATTACTTGGAAAAACTGGCCATTAGACTAGCTAATTAAACAACTTTTAACATTCACATCACATACTAAAAGTACCTAGATGTACCTAATTGACCATCATCAAGTAACAATTTTCGCAACTAATGAAATAATAGTAAAAGCAATTGAAGAGTGTTATCCCAAAATGCGTTAAGTCCATTTTTATGAAAGAACTGGGCTAGTTTTTATACTAGTACAATACCAGTCTACGGACTGAGCGATTTTTCACCTGACATGCACAATAACACAAGCTGTTAGGCAAAGATTGGCGTTGTTTTGGAAGAAAACAAGCTTAAAATATAATGATAGAGGTCTCAAATATAATCATTTATATGTGTGTGTGTGTGTGTGTGTGTATCTAATGCTCTGGATTTAACAATGAAGTCATCATTTATATGTATAAACCATAAAAATGGCCAAATGGACTGAGCAAATTTTGGGATCACACTCTTGAATTATAATGTCTTATATGAGTTTGAGGAAAATTAATTTCACATATCTATTTAAAGTTTATAATGATTTATACACAAAAATCAGCTACTAGTATCTAAACATTTGTGATTATGAAAAGTTATCTTTTGTATGCAATGTAGAGAGTGAGTTTGTCTTCTTATATGGATGCACAGTCAAGTAGAGTATATAATATACAATCGGTGATTTTGATATTTTCTTTTTAAGTATTTTGTTCATTGTCTTTATTCTTGGAACAAAAAATAATTTTGAGTGCTTAGATACAGGAAATTACATTTCATTTAGAACTGTTCTGATACGGCATGTGGAAGAAAATATGTTCATGTAGCTTGGAGAGTCCTTAGGTGATGCAAATTTTGTACAAGTTGAGCCCTTTTTAATATATTTTTTTCTTTTGTGTTTTTTTAGCCTCGTGAAGTAAACACATTTCTAGGTGACATCATCCGTCATATGAGCCCAGAAAGAGCATATGAACATCATTATCCACAACTGCAAGCTGTTGTCGAAAAAGTGCTTTTTCATACGCGAGATTTTGAATCTCTTTTTACTATGGTAAATGAGTATTTTATTTCAAGAAAATATTTTATATTATTGTGGGTCTGTCATAGATTCCCATCATTTAGTAATACATATTTTCATACACTTTTACAATGTAGATACTTTTGGATATGTTGCATCACAGGTCTTATAAAGTATTAGATTGGTGCATAAGTTTGTAGCGTAAATAAGTACTTGGTTGCTATGGAAACATGGACAGCAGATGAATGAAAGTACAGAAAAACGTCACGAACTTATTCACCAATCCAACATATGTTTATGAAGTAAAATTAGATGTCGGAAGAACTAAATTAATATTTATACTTCAAAATAGGCAGATAATAATAGTTATAAACTATAGCATATTTTCATTATAAGTACAGAAACAATAAAATGACAAAGGGACAAAAATAATAATAGTGGGACTTTAGAGTGCTGAAAACAGATATGCAAATTAATCATACGAAGGTCTTACTTACGTGCTACTTATTTCGTAATACTAGCTTCCAGCTTCATATGGTTCTCATTGCTTGGTTTCCCTTTTATACATTTTCAGCCACCATGCAGTAATTGTGATTTGTTAAGAAGTTCTCAGATTTATGCTTATGATTTAGTTTTGATTTTAAGACTTCCCTAAGCCACCGGAGTAGCTCAGTCAGTTAAGGCGATTGCCTGCCGGTCTGAAGTTGGGTTCGGATGCAGGTTCGATCCCCAGTTGGGCTGATTACCTGGTTGGGTTTTTTCCGAGGTTTTCTCTCTATGGCGAATCCTCTGCCACATCTCGCCAAATATCTCATTATCACCAATCTCATCGACGCTAAATAACCTAGTAGTTGATACAGCGTCGTTAAATAACCAACTAAAAAAAAAGTAAAGACTTCCCTAGCTTTGTTTTCCGTTTTACATTCTAAGATATTTTGTTTTAGATTTCTTCCTTACTATTTGAGTTGTATGAAGTCGAAAACTATAACTATTATATCATAATAATATATTATGTTCTTTACAAACTTCAATCTTAGGTAATTTTAAATATGACATATTTTTTAAATTCTAATGTATTTAAGTATAGAACGAAATTAGACTAGTTTTTTGTATCATTTTATTGGTGATCATGTCATAAGAATTCATTTCACTTCTTACATAACAATGAATATTGATCTGAAATGCTTACAGGACAAATTTTTACCACTATTGGATCTATTTCAAAAGGAAAGCATCAAAGTGGAAGTATGTAAGAATATTATGGATGCTTTCACTCGTAGCAATGTACAGCAAGAACCAACCAATGATCCTGTCATTACCAACGCTCTAATGTTCATCTGCAGAGTTATGCATGATTCAGTCAAGTAAGTATGTTTGCATTTTCAAATACAAACTAAATTTTATCATAGTTGGTGTCTATGTGTCCTGAAGTAAATTGGTGCATGCTTCAGTGTTATTTATGATGTACTGTCATAAAAATTTACCGTGCTACTCATATTGAGAAAGAGTAGTTAAGAATTGAACTTCTTATTTTTTTTTTTATTATAGTGCTCTCACTGTAGATGATGAAAAGAGACAAATTGGAAATCTTATATCTGGTTTTGTGAAGAAGGTAGATTATGGAAGAGATTTTGAACAGCAACTGAGTTTTTATGTGGAAGCAAGATCAGCCTTTCCTAACTTAGATTCTGTACATGCTCAGTTAGTGCAGGTAAAATAACAAGAATTAAATTCAATTTAACAGTTTCAATGGTAAAGCAGTTCGTTTTACAGAGGTTAAAGATAGCATATGGACATTCTGTTTACAGAGTGTGAACCGTTTGTCTGTTGAGACACGTCGCATTGTGAAAGGTCATCACACCCGAAAAACAGCTGCTTTTGTGCGAGCTTGTGCAGCGTACTGTTACATTACCATTCCATCCATCACATCAGTGCTGACTCGATTAGAACTGTATCTATTATCAGGACAAGTAGCATTGCTCAACCAATGTTTGGGACAAGGTGAGAACGTTATTGTTGTATTGATATTGTCATATAAGAAAATATATCCTGTGTATCAGTATTGCATTGAGGAATTTGATATGTGTCGTCTTTGTGGGAATACGTTTTCATTAGTATTTCCATTGTTAACACTGAACACTTTATATTGGATTTGGAAGAATTTGGTTTGTCTCTGTTTTATTATGTATGAATGAATACGGATTAAAATTTATAGAAATTTAAGTAAATATCAATAATGTTTATATAACTTTGCTTTCAAAGCACAGAAGCGATTCAGAGATAAAAATACTACTTATAAACTTATAATGATTGTTAAAAAGTAACATTGTTTCTTTTATTTGAAGAGTCCACTGCAAGAATGATGGATGTCACTTTCTTGTCGAATATGAACCAAGACTGTCAATGCATAGCTTAAGACATATAGAATGTACATACAGGGTTATATGGCATTAACACTGATAGTCATTGTCCAGTAATGATCGGAAAATCACAGTTAAGCTTTAAGCGCTAAGCATTTCAAACTTTCAATTGCTTCTCCTGCAAATTGTATTCCAAATGACATCCATCATTCTTGCAGTGGACTCTTCATTTTATTATACATTTTCAGTGCACTTTTCCTGTCAAAAATACATATTTGTTTCGGTTCCTATCAACAAATGCAAAGAAATAGAAGGGAATATATCAGCTGAATAGGAATATTATTTCTATTGGTACATTTTTACACGTATATATGCATTAATAAGATATGATCTGGACAAATTATGTATTCATAAACTTTTTTGTGTTAATTTCAGCGGATGCATGTTTTAAAGCTGCACTAAGTTTGGTACCAGAGCTACCTCGAACAATAGAAGTAGATGGCAAGCAGCGCAGTTCAGAACCATATCTTGTGTCATACTTGTGCCATTTCCTGTCCACACTTCTGGTTGTACCGGTCAGTAACAAGATGTGAATTACAGTGCAGTGTCAGTATTGATATGGTGATCATTGATGGAATTCACAGGAAAAATTGTTAATGCTATTGTAATATATTATAGGAACTGGTGAAATGCATTTATTTGAGAAATTATGTTATAAAATAGTAATTTAATATAATTATTTTATTATTATGCCTAAACATTCATAATCATTTTTTTTTCAAAATTTATCCATTACAAACTTTATTATATTGACCATTTTTCTTGTATCTTTACTTATGTTGATACTTTACAGATTCATTTCAATACATTTTCATAATGAATAATTAAAAAGGCTTTGCTGTCTGTGATCACTATAGTATTAGACATACAAATATAAAATTGGGAATGATTAACTCTAAATGAACATTTACAGTTTAACATTTACATTTGTTTAGTGTACTGTATATACTTCTGAAGATACACAATGATAGTATTAAGATATGTGGATCATATGTGGAGACTAAGAGGAATGGGGAAATTAGGGAAGATTGGAGAATACTGGGTTTGTAGTGAAAGACTGCCCTTGGGCAGAAAACTATGCCACCACCACCACCATCACCACCATCACCACCACCATCATCATCATCATCATCATCATCATCACCATCACCACCACCACCACTTCTACTGTCACTACCGATGATTACAATGTTGACAATTATGTGATGATGAAGTGGCAGTGGCAATAATAATATCATCACACCCTTTTTGAAAGCGCAATGGACGTCTGTGTTGGTTTTAAATTGTACTTAATGTGATAAATGCCCTATACATGAAGGAATTAATTAAATATTATTTTCATCAGTTTTATTTTGTCGAACTTATGTGTTAGGTGAATGAATACGACATGGGCTTAATATTACGTGTTACATCTACATATTTTCAGGACTCTCCTGAGCAGGGTGTTTTGTACCTGACACGTGGATTGTTGAAAGTGCTTCAGCATTATGCATGGGAACCGACCAGCAATGCTAGACCTGTGGTATATTTGCATGTGCTCGACATGTTATCAGCAGCTGCCCAGGAATCCTATCCCTATCACATTGAGAAAGGTAACTCCTAGCTACAAGAACTTGAAAATTATCCTTCAGTTTTTATTTTATGTAAAAAAAGTATGTTGAATGATCTCCTCTTAATATTTTTCCTTCTTCTCTCGTGTTCTCTTCCCTTTTTTTTTTATTCTAGAACAGAACTGAACTTGATGTTGTTCCACAAAGAGTAAGTATTATTTTGTAAAAATTGCTATTTGTAATTTTTGGAATGAATTTGTTGTCAGAGTTTTCCGATCTTACAGATTTGCTATGTACTTTTTATTAAGTAATTGACACCAAGACCTAGGACTGGTCCACAATCGAAGGTAAAAGCCTTCAGGATGTTAGATATAACAAATTAGAATAAATGACTAGAAAGAATCCCTCTGGAAAATAGCTATGCTGCAAATGGTGCCATAAAGGGAAACTGACTACAATTTGTATAAAATGTGAAAGAGGTGTCTGTGTTAAGTGTTTTGAACCAAACCATAAACTGTGAGTGACTAAAAGTGTGAAAAGTAAAATTTGATACATGTCCGTCATTTTTTGTATTAGGAATTTGGTGCTGTTGTACTATGTTATCAATTTTTTTTATAGTATCGTAAAATTATGTTTTTTCTTCAAATAATTAAATTATATATGTATTATGTATGCAATTTCTGACAAAGGAAAAATTTTACCAAATGACCTGGAAATGTACAAAAACTTACCCAGACATGTTCAAACATTTTCAACAAGAGTTAGAACAGATCACATCGTCACACAATTGTACCTACACCGATTTTACATTTCTGATAATCCTGCTTGTCTGTGGTGTAATAATCATGATAAAGATCTGGAACACATTCTTCTATACTGTCCATCCATAAACCACAAATAAAGTAAATTAAAATCATCAGTACCAGTTGCAGAAGACACAGCCTTGCAGTATATATTGACTACACCTCAACTCTGGCTACTAGCAACAGGCATCTGTAATGAACACCGATCAAAATACCCCACATTTCTCGTGAAAAACAACTGAATAGATTACAGCGGACTATAGTGGACTTTATATTGTCAGCAAACAAGTGGATAAATTAAAAAGATTGATTGATTGATTGATTGATTGATTGATTCAATCAATTTCAATATGTGATGTTATGCTGAAAAATATTATTATAACTCGAAATATATTACATACAATCCCAATGTCCTATACAGAGGAAAGTCTTTTTCACTCCATTCATATTTGAAATTTGGAACTTTTATGTTTTTCTGCCCTAATATATCCTAAACAATAACATTTATATACATTAAGACCATTTTTAATTTTATCAACATATTCTGGATCTAAATGGTTAAAGCTCTGTGGACAATTTGTCGAGTTAGGTTTGAGTCTTGTTTTTAAACACGTTTTGTATGGAGTATCCCCCAGAAGTAAAAGTCTCAAATGCTTGTCTGGAGAACAGTGTGACACAATCCTCAACTGATTATGTTGTCTTAAATTTTACAAAAGCCTTCCATTGAGAGATAAGATGTGTACTATAAGCTATTGCAGAGAGCTACTGGAAGTAACTGTGCTGTGAAAATCCACCAAAATTTTAAAACTCAACAGAGATTTGAGGAGGAGCATCTGAAAAGATAAAAGAGTACAAAAACATCAAGGACACATAATTGACATACTCAGCATGCCAAGAACAACTGTGGTGGTCATACTAAGAATGCAAACTGGACACTATTTCCTTGTCGAACATCTATGCAAAATACCAACTGTCTATCTTCAATACATCCAAGTGTGCATATGTATAATAAAGATGTTATATTAAATAAAAATCTTGAAGAATGCAAGAGCCTGAATAGTGACAGCTTACTTGTATTATATTGGGAAGCATGGGGAAAATGATACCAATCAACTAATCCTCACTGTCATTGGTATACAACAGCAATAACAACGACTAATAAAGTACAAATGATGGCTCCACTACTCCATCACGGACAAATTGAAACATGTTGTTGTTGTTTTCTAAATGCCAGGCGTTTGACAATAAAGTCATTTGTCTTCTTACAGTCCAATATTTTTCAAAGATATTGTCATGGTCACCCACAGAAGCACAGATTTTGAGGTGTTCCGAATCCATTTCTACAAACTGAAACATAAAGTGACTTTTCTCGTAATCAAGAACTGCAATGTATGCACTACAGAAATTTGAAATTGGCCTTCACTAAATATTGCACTTGTAAGGTAAATGGCGATTTTCCTTTGCCTTCTTTTTATCTCCTCCCCCCCTTTTTTGTTGGGGAGGGAGGTGGAGAGAGTGGTGGGCGAGACTCTTAGCTCTATTCTTTTACGTATTCGCAGAGTACTTCTTGAATCCGGGCTCTTTTGGAACAAGATTTTTCTTCCTATTACAGACATCTAGTTTCTCGTAACTTAACTAAATTCAATAACACAGGTTTTTAACGTCTTATAGCTCTGTGCCAGACGACCTTGAAACATACAAGTATATATCTTCAAGATTTTTTTTGTAACATTTAAGTTTCATCTAGAAAAATACGTTGTTCAATCAGCTATTCAATGTTCTTACTAATAAAATAATTTTATTGTTAACATCTCTATACGCCACACAAGATAAAGTGTGATAAAGGTTGACATGTAATGGATTGTAGGGAAACAAAATAAATTACAGTATTCTAAAGATGACAGGGATAAAGGATACTATTCGCCTCACTTAACCCAGTCAGCAAACCAGGCTATTGTAGCTGAGAAGAGTCTCGCTCCTCACCACCAAAAACTGCCTGTGGGTTTGCGTTGTGTATGTGCATGCATGCCAAATATGAAGCTATAAAAATATCCATAAGGAAGCTTGTGGTTGTGAGAATTTCTATAAGAATTAAATCTCCTGTTGAAAGTGAATTTGTGTTCAGTATACATATATGTGTTACACTAGTTGCATGGTCTGAGAAAGTGGTTCCCAGACTTTTTTGATCGCGGATCACTTTTGACTCGAAAAAGGTACACCAGGGATTGAAGCTGGGTCCACAGGATTGTAAGTCCAGCGCTCTATCCATGAGACCATCGTGGTGGCTGATTAGTGATATTAAAAGTATAGAATATAAAGTATACAGTATAATAATTATGAATTTATTTCCTTCGGTCATATCCTTTTGGATAAATTATGCTGTTATTAGGTATTGTATTTTCGAATATTACTCAGAAGTGTTTTAGACAATAATTAATTGAATACAAATTAACGAATATAACATATGTAGAATAATTTTACGAATAATTAATGGCGTAAGTAGAATCGATTTTATATTAATATGTTGTTTTTAGAAAATAATAATAATAATAATAATAATAATAATAATAATAATAGGTTTGGAAAATGCTCAGTTCGTTATTTTTTGTCATATGTGTATAATTTTTAAATAGTTATTTCCAGGAGCCTGACATGCTACAGTCATTAAGTTTAAAATTCTGCAATTCACTTTCTTCCCTCATATGTGTAGAAAAACAAGTGTACGTATTTTTGTATTGATTGCACACCTAGACCTATGCATCAAATTCTGATAGTCAAGTTCTGCCACTATATTTTTCTGTTCAGTGATAAATTTGTTAGTGTGTGTACACTAATCTACACATGTTTATATGGATTATTTTAGGTGTAAAATTGAGAACGTTTGTGCAAGTTTTTGTGTAATGGTGTACTGTAGGCAATCATTTTTATTTACTTTCAGTTGATTCAAATGACACACTCTATGGTTCAGATCCAAAATTCATCTCAGAAATCAATAAGATGTGTTCAGTATTGTTGGATGAAATTCTGGGTCATCTAAAATATTTGGGTACAAGTGAACAACTTCAAAAACAGGTAACTATGATAATTTAGACATTTAAGTGCAAAACAGGTCTGTATTGTAGTTCCATACTTGACTCTTCATATTAAATTAATCAACATAGGAAATGACTCAAAATGTTACATTTTATTCTCTACAAAAGTTTCCTCTTTAATATAAAAATATGACTGAATATCAAGAAAACAAATCGTTTATGAAAGAAAAAAAGAACAAAATTATAAATACAATATTTTATTCTGTTTATAGTATACGAAACTTAAAATAGAAAACTTTTCATGTATTCGAAATATGTAACACAAAACATAATCAAAGGAAACATTATTTTGCATATCGTTGCTGCACCTCGAAAATCCACTATGAGTTTTAAACAGATTTTGCAGGAGAAAGAAAAAAGCATTGTCACTTTTAATTCCCTTGATTTTCAAAGCTACTTTCAGTATAATTTCAATCTTTACAAGAAAAATGATGAAGTTATACCGAAAATAACTTTGAAAATCAAGGGTATTAAAAGTGACGATGCTTCTTTTTTTAGGTCCGGTGATCGAGGTGGCCACGGAACCGGTCCACCCCTGCCAATCCAACAATCGGGGAATGTAGCATTCAGGTAGTTCCTGACACGACGATCAAAGTGTGGAGGGGCACCGTCATGCTGAAACCATATTCATTCTCAGATGTTCAATGGAATATTTTCTAAAAGTTCTGGTAGGACGTCACGTAGAAAAACAAAATAATTACCACCACGGAGACTGTTAGGCAACAGATAAGGCCCTACAAGATGGTCGTGCACAAACAGAACTAACCAGTGTGTGTTGTGACGGAAGTCAAGTCGTCTATCCTTCAGGCCATCTAGCGGCAAAACGGCGCATCTGCTAAAGTTTTGTCACTTAAAACAGATGTTTGTTTTTACCTCCTCTATCATCCCTGAAACGTTGAAACGTTATTTTTTAACACCCTGTATAATTATACAAATTAATTTTTTTCTTATTTTACAAGTTATATTTAAAAAAATGTAACTCCGCCTTCCAGGTGCCCCAACCTCAGAAGTGGGTTACAACTAAGCCATGGCCAGGAGAGAAGACCAGTAATGTCGAAAAGACAACCTAACCTGGTGGCATTAAAAAAAAAATGCTCTTTATGATATTAAGTTTTAAACATCATTTATATAAAACAGACACAATAGAGCTCCTCTTTTACACTTTTGAAGGGACCCAGGGAACAGTGGTGTAAGTTGAGGGAAATGGTTTAATGTGGACTTTTGCAACATAGTGCGGTAGAAGAGAGTTGCCTTGTACTATACTAGTGCTGCTTATCTGACTTTCATGAATGCATCATCGTAATCTTATGCTGAAAATAAGAAATTGTTCTGGTTGTATGTTTCAAGTTCACGATTTCATATGACTTATGTTTTTGAATATAAAATTACTTTAGCTTTATTTTTTTGGTATTGGGAGCAAGATAAAAATAGGGCATTACGATGTACATACTCTATATATTATTTCATGCTGGAGCAAATTTTAGTTTGTTAGAGATCTTACTTGAGGCATTATTGCTGCAATCAGTTACTTTAGTCTTGTAATTTATGGTTTATAACATGCAATACCTGCAACTTTCTCTCCATCATACCTAAATCTTCATTCATTCCGTAATTTCCCCTGGTAACTTTTTTATGGCAACTTGTATACCAATTTCTTGCTTGTTTTAGATACTGTTTACTTTTATTACAGGCTCTATTAGCATTGGATCTGTTTGGAAGAGTGGTGGTTAGGGGTAACCTTAAAGAACCTAGTCTGGCGGTATTAGCTATGAACTTATGGAACTTGGCCCATAGACATGGTTATATAGATCCAAAACTTTCTGTAAGTACCTTTCATAATGTTTCTTTCCTTATTCTGTTCTTTTAAAGTGTATACATCTTGCATAATCTCTCTTTGTTTTTCTGTAAACAAAGGCCCGAACTGTGGAATATTTAAAGAAGAAAAGTATGCAACCAGGAGGAAATCCATATGCTGATTTGGTGACCAAACTTCAGCTGAAGAAGACATAGAAAATGATGAAAGAGATGTGTTCATTATTCTATAAAAGAGAAAAATATACAAGAAAATAAAGTTATCAGTACTGATTTTATTAGTTATTTTTGTTTCATTGCATTTGTTACACTGTATTTTGTTATTGGTTCAACACATTATATGTGATGTGAAAGAAATGGTTACCTATAATTTCGTCTATACAAGCCTTGTAATTCTGTCCTTGCAACTATAAATGCATAGTTTCATCCCAGATCCAGTCCTAAAAAAGTCAACCAGTCTGTTCTTTTATGAGTTAATATAGATCTTAGATAACTGAATACTTTAGAATTAAAGGTTATTTTAAGTGGTGCCTGTAGATGTTCTCAATCAGAGCCATTATGCAGAACTGTTGAATTGGAACATAGTTTAGGTGCATTTACATGGTTCAATTTTCCATTCATTTATGCATGCTATCTGGGGAGAATATTGAAAGAATCAAGTTGAAAACGAATGTTCAATTAAGATGCGTGCAGATTTTGTGTCTACATGGTGTGCCGTGTTGAATGTCATCTTCACTATATCTATATTAATAAAAATTAAATATCAGTTCAATACTTAGGCCTACTTGATTCGCAAAATTACGGTTGAGCACTTCATAGGCACTGTGATATTTGTGATAATCTTCAATAAAGCTAATTGTACTTGCTGCCATTTTCAGCTTAGCGGGTTTGATCCCATCCCAGGTCGATGGCATTCAAGTGTGCTTAAATGCAACAGACTCATGTCAGTAGATTATTGACATGTAAAAGAACTCCTGTGGGACAAAATTCTGGCACACTGGCGACACTGATATAACTGGCAGTTGCGAGTGCCATTAAATAAAACATAATTTAAAATTTTACAGTGAATGTAATTAAAATAGTTGTACCTCCATCACATTGTTCTCTGTCTAGCTCTGTTCAATATATTGTGTGATTATGAAAAGCAAATCAGAATTTTTTATTTATTTATTTCAGGATATGTCTCAAGTCAATAATGCATGCTGACTTATTTGAAATGTTTTTTTTTTTATGAGCAGTGGGGGATACAGCACAAAATTCTGAGAAAGCTTTAGTTGCTATTTCTCAAAATTTCCTTGCATATTTTGTAGAAAACATCATTTGATTTTTCATATAATACCCGTGGAAATTGCTTAACCCAAGATGGTTGAAAACTAGAGCCCTCGAAACGGTCACTCAAACTGAAAGTTAATAATGGTTACTTTCAAAGTTCATAACAAATGCAATTGTTTATGAAAAAATATTGAACATAAATAATAATTTATTAACTGATATTAGGTAAAAATACAGTCAAATACACTGTTAATTAAACTATTTTTTTCTAATGGCGGATATTTGACTATTCATCATTCACTCATATAAAGCTATTAATTTTATTCTGAATTTATTTTTGCTCTGCAATACTTACGAATGTTAGTGTTCAGTCGCAGTAGTTGATAGATTTGAACTGAAAAAATGTAGATTATAGAAAAAGAAGTGGAGTCCCTGTTGCATCATCTGTGGGGATTCACCAATCTCAAATGCAAGAGGAAAGAAAGGGAGAGGGCATTGAGCATTGCGTCACTGACATTTTCATTGCTGCAGCTGACTCCTTTTATAGATTTGAAATAACCATTTTTGCCTTGTGTCCTAGTTCAACCTTCAGAGTAATTATTTTTTTTAACATGAATTTCTGTTCTAATTATTTGGATAAGGGGGAGGTCCCTCAATTAATATTTTGTGAGTATAGAAAGTGCCTTCGTCCTCCTCCCCCCAAAGTCAGCGCCTGTGTAGGGCTATATCATACTCTTGGAGAATTAGTTGTAATTAATAATTTTGATTGGTTTGTTTATTTAGTAAGTTGATGTATAAGTTCGTAGCTGTTTTGTTCATCACAACACTGCATTGTTAGAAAGTTGTTTATTGTTTGTTATTTGGAGTGTTGTGCTTGTAAATATGCCTTGAACTTTGCGGATTTTAAGAAATTTTGAGCTATTTGTGGGCTAAAGCAGATGGGTGTCAAGTGGAAAAGAAAAGAGTTTAAAATAGAGGAACAGTGGAGGTGGTTCGAAACATTTGTACTGTCTACAGGGAGAATGCTATCGGAGAAAGCACTGCAAGAAATGGTTCTCTTGCTTCAACGCAAAACACCCCGTACAAATGTACGCCCATACTCCGCTAACAAGTTGCTGGGTAACTATCGGTGCTGGACCCCGGACTCATTTCACTGGCACTATCACCTTCATTCCATTCAGTCGTTAAATAACCTGAGATGTTGATACAGCATCATAAAATAATTCACTAAATAAAAAAATTCTTCTCGATTGTCATTTATATTTGAAAACAGTTATATTAACCGAATGTTCTGTGTGACTATGAAATTTGGACTCTCACTTTGAGAGAGGAACAGGGGTTAAGGGTGTTCGAGAATAAGGTACTTAGGAAAATATTTGGGGCTCAGAGATGTACATAGCATTGAAATCTTCATAGTAAGAAGTTTGTACTCTTAAACTTTGAGTAGGCTATTGTACAAGGATTTGTATTCTTGCTCTATGAGCTGCTTTAAGTTGTCCCAGCAGTTTAGAATTTACATTATTCTTTCCATTGTGAAAGGTGGTGTTGTGAAGCTCTTATCAGGTTATTACTTGCTGGTTCTGATGTACTTGAAATTGTACTACCTTGTAAGTTAGTTGCTCTCTCTGCAATTATTAAAGGAGCGAAATATTTATTTTTACTTACAAGAAGGGATGTAAGGGGTAGTGATTGCGAAGACATATAGCCTCTCTTACTTTAATACCATCCTCGCCTTCTTGTGGTACACATTGTTTTAAAGTAACGAGGCACTGGCGACAGAGTAGCAGTGGAATAATTGTAACATCTGTAGAGGAAATGTTAGATAGGTGGGTACCCCATCAATTAAATCTCTTCTGGGTTAGCAACCCAGGCGTTAATTTTATATTGCTTTCAAGTCTCACATGAAGCCTAGGAAACCATGTCCAACGAATGATCATAATAGACGACCAAAAGCCATGCTTCAATATCATTCCCAGGGAAAGAGATCTTTGGATCATCCAAAAAAAAATAAGGTGGACCGAGAATTACTCACTGTGACCGCAACAGGCCTTGAGTCTTACACTTGTTTGGATGATGATGATGATTACTTACAGGAACTACTTTAAAAAGCTACTTCAAGCTTCTTTTCTTTGATTGTTTTTCTTAAGAATTATGAATTCCTTTGATACGAAAATGCGTTTATAAGTTTTTGTTGTTTTTAATTGGTTATTTTACGATGCTTTATCAACTTCGATGTTATCTAGTGACTGAGTGAGAAGTAATAATGCCAGTGAAATGAGTCCAGTGTCCTGTGCCAAAAGTTACTCAGCATTTGCTGTTAATGGGTTGAGAGAAAGCCCTGGAGAAAGCTCAAGCAGGTAATTTGTCCGAACCAAGATTTTTTTTAATAGTTTGGGATTGAGCACACGTGCATAGATACGGTTAATCTATCTCCTGTATGTCCATGAGCTCAGTGATGAAACTTTTTGAAGCTAAAATCTGGCCTATCTGCACATACGGTCTGGAAATGATATGGGAATATCTAAGTGAAAAACAAATGAGAGATCTGGAAAGTATAAAATCAAGATTACTTGAAGAGGGCACTCCGAACCAAGATTTGAATCTCATATATATATATATATATATATATATATATATTTAATACTCAAGACATTTATTATAAAGCCATTTGTCTTCGAAATAATGAAGGACAACCAAGTTGTTTGAACTTCAAATGAATTAAATATCGGAATATTTGAAATAACCGCCGTTGCTAGAACAAACAATTGAAATTCATCACTCAGTTCAATCTACGTCCTGCAGATGGCGAAAGTTACCTTGCTATTACGTGCTGCCATCGAGTGATAGTGTAATGTATTTTATCCAGATGTGTGTTTTCATTATTGGCCGTCGGTGGCACCATTGTCAGTCCTGTCTTGTTGTCTTGTTGTGAACGGCAAGAAACGATGAGGGAAGATGATGATGGCTGATCAGTTTCGGAAAGTTGAACAATATTCGCCAAAATCGTCACCCAGAGGGGCTCGGTCCCCTGTTGTTTCACGTCAAGATTCTACAGGAACATTAAAAACGACGATCTCCTTAGGGAAAAACCCATCCATCGTCCATAGCGGACCCTTCTACTTGATGAAGGAGCCGCCAGGTAAGCCTGTCTGAATGGAAAGAGCAATGTGCTTGTGTGACATGCTTCATCCTTGTGTGAGGTAAGTTGGAAAGTAAATTGCGTTCATTAGGTTTGATTTTTTTGTAACTGGATCTAGGCAAGCGATATGTAGAAATTTGTTCAAAATACAGGTCTAACTAAAATTCCAGTTCAGCTGTTGCTAGGGTATCAATGACGTTAATTACAGCAATGTTGAAATGCAAGAGTGTGGAGTATGTAAACAAATAAATACATAATATCACAAATTAAACCGAGAGCTCTGCAAACTGAGTATTGCTGGGAATAGGGACGTGACTGTTGATGTTCGGGTCAGCAATGTGTCAATTTTACCGAGGTAATTCTTATTTTTCACTTTTTGTAATAAGGGCTGCTGAAAATCATGAAATGAATCCCTACCGCATTTTGCTATATTCCTAATACAGGACGTAACATTTGCTTCGATGGTATATAAATATAGCCTACTTCATTTTCGTTTTAGTTGCTCATTTTAGTTACAGTGTGCATCTCTAATATAAAAAAAAATGTGCAAAATCAACACATGTTTTGACAAAACTGGTTGTAATACGTGATAGATGACTTCAAATTAAATACTGTATTTTGAGACCTGGTTCAATTCTTAACTGATTTAGTTTTGTTTTTATTACCCTTTTATTTTTTTTTTTGGAAATGTATCATTGTTGAAGTCTAAGTCATATGTAGCATACAGATAAGTGAAACAAATGTCAAAATAATAAAGTAACGTCTTTAAGAGAAAATCAGTACAATTGTGTTTTATTAACATTTATACAGACTAATACCAAATAACTAGAATAACTAGATTACCGTTTTCAGCGTAAATAATGGTACTGTATTATTATAGTCGTCTTCCTAGGAGTTTTTTCTCTTTGGAGGAATCATATATATTCTTCTGCATTCTTGTTGACCTGAAACTATTGAATGATGATAAATTAAATTCAAATTAATGATGGCGGAATGAGTCTGAGGATCTAACACGAAATTTGCACTTGCTTAACTGGTTGAGGATCAACTCCGGAAAAAGCCCAAACCAGGATTTGAACCCAGGTCCGTTAGTCTCTTCAATGATATTCTGCTACTGATTGGTCTTGTGTTACTGTCCTCAATTGTGATAGCCCAACTAATCAAATCATTTTCTATGCTGTTCAGCCAGATAGTTTTGGGTTTCCCTCTGCTATGTCCTCCAGGGTTATCGGTTTTTATTCTTTTAGGAATCCCTGAACTATCCATTCTATCACGTGTCCAGCTCATCTTATCCTTCCTGCTTTTAAGATATTCATGACTGGAGGATGAGCATATAATTTATGTAATTCATTATTATAACGTTTCCTGTCAGTATTATAAATTAAATCAATTAGAAAGTATTTACCTTCGACAGACGGCCCGTTTCGACGCTATTTGTCGTCGTCTTCAGTGTCTCTTTAACCACTCTTGAATGGTTCAAGAGACACTGAAGACGACGACAAATAGCGTCGAAACGGGCCGTCTGTCGAAGGTAAATACCTTTTTAACAATTTTAACACTTTTAACGTGTGACAGAGTAAATTTTATGTTTTTAACAAAGTGTTAACGAGAACTTTAATCAATAAATTAGAAAGTTTCCTTTCTAAAATATTGAGCATAATATTTTCAATATCTTTAATTAATGGCCAGGCTTCCGAACCATCGGTAGCACAAGGGATGTAAGATTATATTTGTTCCACTTTCCTACAAATTTATTTGGTGATATGTATACGTGACTGAAACTTAAAAATGCTGTTGAACTAGGCCTCAAACGATGTACACAGTGTTTCAGAAGTCTCTGACAGAGTTCACTCATTAATAGGCCTAACTTAAAAACTGTTGAAGATAGGAACTTACGGTTTTTTGCATTGCTATTGTCAACTCAAAAAGTTGCTCTGCTCTCCACCTCAACATAGGCTCCTTTAGTTGCCTGGAGAATAGCTGACCAGTAGTCAATTTCATTCCATGTTTGTAGTATGTCTGCAGTGATACTGTACTGCGTCTCTGATACTTTGCTTCGGTTCTTGTATATTAGACACTTACTTGTGTATACTATTCTTGACAAAACCCCACAAGGAAAAATCCAGAGACATATTATTGGGGGAGCAGGGTGGTCAGGACATTGGTCCATCATGGCCAGTTTTCACTAATCTTTCCATCAGAAGTAATTACATACTATGCAGAAGTAAAACCTTCCGTCTTGTTGCAGTAGCTCTGATCGCTCAGACATCTGCATGTCATGTGGAGGGAAGTAGGTTCGAGACTCATTCCAGTGAACTTTATTTCCTGAATAACGTTAAAATGGAGTTCTACAGAGTTTGTTTAACAAACACTGCAATGATTACTATCCAATTCTATCAATTATTATTAGGCTTGACCTCGCCCAAAAAAAATACAGAGTATTAATTGGAAGATAAATAAAATAAAGATAAAGACAATTATGAAAAACAAACAATAGTGTCCACTTGTACTTGCTAAATGATGCCTTCACTACTTTTTTGTCTCTTAGATTTCTAACTGCTTTCCTTCTCAGTTTCCTAGAATGCTCCTCTGCTGGGACCAGGTGTCAATTTGGGACATTCATTCATCCATAGTTTTCTGCCCAAGGACAGATCTTCCACTGCAAACTCAGTATTCTCCAACCTTTTCTAGTTTCAGCTTTCCTCTTAGTCTCTGTATATGATCCATACTGGTAGTTCACAAGTCTAGTTGGATTTAGCACATTTTCCGGGAATGTTACAGTAGAATTTAACCACTGACTGTCCGTAGTTAAAATCTTCCTAAGAGTTTGATTATTTTCAGCCCATTTTTTAACACTTTTTATGAATTGTTATTAATATTCCTTGCAATAACATAATATCATCAGTATAGTTCATTAAATCTAGTTTCTTCAGTATGTAGTGAAAAACATGTTCTTTCCTTTCAGAAAAACCACATTGTCCTCGCCAGACATGTAATAACTTCCTTTGTATAATGTGCCCCTGAACGAAAAATAAATATGTAGGCCTATCCGAAAGTGGCGAAATAATGCAGTTGAATTTTCTACCACTCACCCTTGTAGTATTACTTCAAGGTCAAACTTAATAATAGCCCATAGGAGTTGGACACTAATTATTCCAGTTTTGTTAAACACTGAAACATCGGTCCTAACACTGTAAAACTTGATTTTAACGTTATTTAGGGGGGGGGGGAACTTACTGGGATGAGGCTCGAACCTGCTCCCTTCCACGTGACAGGCAGATGGCTGAGCCACCTGAACTACTGAGGTGAGACAAAAGACCATGCTTCTGGGCGGCATGTCAATCTCCTTATAAATGTTATTGTGTGAACCGCATTATGAAAAAACTCCCAAGAGTCGGCCCATTACTTTTTTCTGGTACTGTACATGTATGTACAATACTTAAATGAGGCTTGTGAGATAAAAAAACCCTGATAACCCACATTTTGTTATAAAGTGAGATAACTATACTGCTGACTTTGTTGTAATGTATTTTATCTGCTAAGCAAAAGTTTCTTTCTCTGGGATTGGATAGCAAAGTTATATTCATATTGTTAAACCGTCCATATATTTACAGCACAAGGAAAAAGTTTGTATCTTTTTTTTTAATAGGTCGGTGTAGATAAAGATATGGGAAAGAAGTAACTTGCAGTTATTATATAAACTTTTATAAATTTAATTTGAAATATTGCGCATATACACAATCATTGTAAGAGATGGAGAAACTAAGTATCCCTGAACAACCAAGTTCGAGTAATTTCGTGACCTACTTAATGCCTTTTTCAGATACATAGGCGGAATTATGGGGGGCACTGCCCCCCCCCCAAACTTGTCTGAACTTTTTTTTATTAACGTTAGAAAATATTTAATTCAAAAGATCTTTTTTGCTTTTATTTATGATTAAATTTTTGTATTTAAATTGACGAATTAATGTCTTCAGATCATGTGTCTGGACTATAATATGTATTTTAAATTTTTGAATGTGTAAGACTTTCTATAACTTACCTCGTTTGAGGAATGGAAGCACTGTAATGTTTTTTTTTTTTTGTAACCGCCTGTACTCATGTATTAGAAGTCTGCAGATGTTCAGGCCACACTTGGAGAATAACATACTGCACAATAATGCAAAGTTTCTGTTAGCACTGTTAAGTAGTTTTATTGATGTATATGTGTTCCTGTATGAGAGAGAAAAGAAAGAGGTCGTATTAAATTATGTCCTATTATAATTTGTAGTAGATCTATAATTCAAGCCCTATACATTTTGGTCCGAAACATCCTGGATATGGGTGTAACACTGTGAGAAACTTGCCCTCCGAAAATACCTTTATTAAATGATCATATTCCAATATACTGTACTGTACCACGGTCAGGCTGTAACGGGGGGAAGAGGTACATGATGCCCCCCATAACCCTGTTATATGGGGATTCTATGGTTTTGCTTTGCCCCCCCCCCCCAAGGAAACTGTTCTCTCTCCACCTATATTCAGATAGAAGGTTTACACATGTTAAGCTAATTTCATTAACCATTGTTACTTTTTTTAGTACAATAGTTATTTTATTTTCTCAAAGTGAATTTTTAGTTATTTTCTTTGTTTTCTCAAAGTGAATTTTATGTGGGTTATCAAATTCTGCCCTCTCCCTCAACAGTTCTCAGACACGTTAATTTGCAGCGGAATTTTATGTAAACTTCAAATAAAATACACTGCTCTGTGTAAATGTTGCATATCAGTGTTTAAAATGAAGAGATACTTGCAAAATTTACTCACTGTTTCATGCTCAAAATTAGAATTACAGTAAAGTACCAGTATAACGAAATCCTAGGCACGTCTGAAATTACTTTCTTACAGTGAAATTTCGTTATATCGAAATACGTTATTTTTCTAAAGAAAGAAGCATTCTTGTTCATTTACCTCCTCTTATGCTGTAAATTCCGCATATTTTGAATGTAGGTCTGAAAAATATCTATAAATAAAATAAAAAGCTGAGCTTGCATTTCAAAAGAAGAAGTTTAAAGAAAAGCATAGGAAAAATACAAAATTCAAATTTTATGAAGCTGTGAAGGAAACGAAATGGGGAGAACAAGGGAACAACTGCACGAAAAAAAAAAAACACTCGGACATATCTGCATCATAGTAGACATAGTACTATATTAGCTAGATATTTAATAACCACCTGGCTACTACACAATCGCAATATTATAATATAAAATATATCCCTACTTGTTAACTATTTATACCCTTCATTTAAAATATTGTCGTTAAAAAGTTGTTGTTGTTTTCTAATGCCAGGTGTTTGACAATAAAGTCATTTGACCTCTTGCACTCCAATATTTTTCAAAGATATTATCATGACTAGCCACTGAAGCACAGATTTTGAGGTGTTCCGAATCCATTTCTTGGTTTGAGTTGCACAATGGGCAGTTAGGGGACTGACATATTCCAATTCTATGCAGGTGTTTGGCCAAACAATCATGGCCTGTTTCCAATCTAAATGCAGCTACAGATGATTTTCGTGGTAAATCGGGAATTAACTATGGATTTTGATGCAGAGAGTTCCATTTTTTCCCTTGGGATTGAGTTATCAAATTTTGTTTGTTGAAGTCTAAGTATGTAGATGTAATAAATCTCTTCACAGAGTAATACATAGATTTAGTAACAGGTCTGTAAGTAGCAGTGCTGCCCTTCTTTGCTAAAGCATCCGCATTCTCATTTCCCAGGATTCCACAATGGGATGGTATCCATTATTTATTCGTAAAAACGAATTTCGTTAAATTGAAACATTTTAACATTAAATCATATGAGAAAAGGGCAAGGGACAGAAAATAATTTCTTAATACTGAATATTTCGTTATAACGACATTTTACTATATACCGAACTGTTGTTAAGTTTGATTTATTTTTACTTTTGTTTCAGGTGAAAGTGAGTTAACTGGGGCCACAAATTTGATGGCATATTATGGCTTAGAACATTCATATAGTAAGTTCAGCGGAAAGAAAGTGAAGGAGCAGCTGTCTTCTTTTCTTCCAAATCTACCTGGTATGATTGATACTCCTGGTCATCAAGATAACAGTTCTCTCCGTTCTGTAATTGAGAAACCCCCTATTGGCGGTAAAGAATTACTTCCATTAACCAGTGTGCAGCTTGCTGGATTTAGACTGCATCCAGGTCCCCTTCCAGAACAGTATCGCTATGTGAACCCAGCACCACAAAGAAAACACAAAAACAAACATAAGAAGCACAAACACAAAGCTGGAGAGACTCCAAGTCAGGAAACCCAAGTGACAGAAGTTGGTCAAGATACTCACGAAAAGAAGCACAAAAAACAAAAGCGTCATGACGAAGAAAAGGAACGTAAAAAACGAAAGAAAGAGAAAAAAAGAAAAAAACAAAAGCATAGTCCTGAACATCCAGGTGGACTTACTCCAAGTCAGCATTCCAATGGTTGAGATGACTTCCTTATTCCAGAGTGTATATATAATTTTTTAAGTACAACACTGCCTCAGATGTGAATCAAGACCATTTGGTACATTCATGAGTGCATCTTCAAGTCTGGATTATATATCTTAGAGAGATGCATTATGTACATAAATCATCTTTCACAAATGGCTGTCACTTTATTCTAAATGTTAAAATAAATGTACAATGTAAATTAATGTCCTTAGTTATTTAAAGGTTAAAAAAATATATTATAGTACTACAA
Organism: Periplaneta americana; assembly: GCF_040183065.1. NCBI lineage: Eukaryota > Metazoa > Arthropoda > Insecta > Blattodea > Blattidae > Periplaneta > Periplaneta americana. The sequence continues at coordinate 73,300,287 of NC_091133.1, read as the reverse complement.
ATTTTGTTGCATTGAATCATGTTTGCAGGTTTAGTCCCATTAATATTCTTTGACATTTTGGTTATAAATCTCTGTTAATTTCAGAAAGTACAGTATCATTTTAAATTGAATTGATTACACTAGTTGTATTTATTTATTTTTTTCTGTATTACATTTTTTGAGTAATGCAATGTATTATGTTGTTTTATTGCAGTCAGGAGTTTAACTACAGTAAGTTTTGTAAATATTTGTACAAACATAATCTTTAATTAAATTCTTAAAGGGTTTGAACTCAGTATTTTCTATTAAACATTAACATTAAACTACAAAACAATTATTTATTAAGTGGCCATATGGGAAGGAAATTATTTCATGGTTTAAACTTAAATACAAATTGACACATTCAACTTTATAAATAATAAAAATTCTTCACTAATGATGGTTATTAATGACATTGTTGCGCTGTAATGTTAAAACAAGGTAATTTTATAGTGCAGATGTGAGCAGAATGAAAAGGTGAAAAATATAAATGGTGACAACAGCTTAGCAAGTTGTATGTTGTTTGGAATTTCATTTATCCACACATATATGGAGGACACTTTGGGATGTACTGTTTCGTTCTAAATTGTTCTCATTCACGTTGAAATACACGGATTACACGAATTGTTATTATCAGTAATCCTCCAGGTAATTTATGTAAAATATCACTATCTTCATTCGTGAGTGAAAACTTTCAAAAACCTAATAAAAGCAAAATGTATTTAAACAAATTCTTTTGTGTTCTCTATTAAAACTTTCTAGTGAAATAATTATTGAATCTCTTCGCTAAATTTGCTCATATAACTGTAGAGTATACTTTTGATTATGTTGTTCTAATGTCTAAACATATTTTGGCAATAAGGCCAATGGTTTTCTTGAACTGAAATATTTTTCAGGGATGATATTGTGCATAATTAAGGTTGTGTGCATCTGTTAAGATAGTCTAGATGCATAACTTAATTTGAATTTCACAGAATACAATTTTTTCTGTGTTGTAAATTCCTATCTTGTGAAGGTGGTCTGTCCATAGTCTGAACATTGTACCTATAGATCTTCGTGGCTACTGGGGTATTACTCCAGGATTAGTTAAAATCTTCCATGTCTTGTCTTTGCGATATCTTCATTATTTTGCTTCTGGATGAATCTAAATTTACTTTTAATTAATTCTTTTACAGCATACTATAAAAGACTTTGGTTATAATTATGTAGAATTTGGGCTCTCCCCTTCTTCTTCTTCCAAGAAATCCTCTGTTTTATTACCTCTTATACCACAATGAGAGGGGATCCATTGTAATGTAATCTTTTTATCCAGTTTGTTTTAAAAGTATATAATTTTTCTGTAATCTAGAACTATAACACTTTTTGAGGATTGTGCAATATTGCTGCATGTGATTCTGATAAGATTATAATATTTTGGAAATCTTCTGTCCTATACAGTAGATTTTGTAAGGATATGAATATGGCAGCAATTTCTCCATCAAAATTTGTCGTGTTCTGACCTACTGAATGGTAAAATGAGAAAAGAGTGCATGTTCCTGCAGTTTCTGATTCTCTATGATTTATGGCCGGCTTCTGAAATGTCAGATAACTATTCAATAGCACTATTTGTTCGATAAGTGTTTCTGAAACTTCAGATAGCGGTTACCAATTATATAAACCTCCCCATAATGTATCTGAAGGTAAATGGCCGGATAACTCCTTATGTATTCAATAAACACTCAATATGGCGACTGAACAGCTGACACCCAAGCCAGAAATCTTGATGTTACACAAATTGATGATGTCCAAGAGAATGGGGGACTATAATAAAATAAGGAGTAAAGTCACATGTTTATATTGGGTTGTGACAATAGTTACATAAAGTTAATTATAATTTGAGTAACATTGAAGAATAATATTGGATAATAATTATATTATTTCATGATATTTCAAGGAGTTATCTTAGTGAGCTAAGTTTGACCTTTAGATGTACAGAAAAATCTATAACCACCAACTAATGCATTTCATGCGATGTCACCACTTGGTATTTGTGTAAAGGTGTGTATAAAAACTTATTATGGTAAATTTGTAATGTAAAAAATTAAGACTAACTAAGATTCGAACCAGCTACAACCAATGCTATCTGGTTAAATCCACGTTAATCCACCTACGCTACAATGGCTCAGACTTTAATCCGGTGTATTACGTAGCTTTCTCATTCGACTTCGTTTCGATAAATGTATTCTTTTTCGATAGATTTAGTATTTATCAATTTTATTGCTATTTCACTCTTCAGAGGCTCTAATGCAGCTAGAATCAAACCTTCGTTTTATTTTATAACATATTTTAGAACAAAATACAGCACATTTACATGATTTAATTGTGTCATCTTGTGAACTGGGCTTCAAGGAGACAGGTATGCATACTGTTCTGTTTCTGGAACTTCACATTTGCTGTCAGCCCATTCTTTTTGAATCTTATTGTACAACCAAGACAGTTAAAAGTATTTGTTTGCTGAATTATTTTATTACGGTTTTACTTTTAATTGTGTCTTCTCCTCTGAAAACTATTGATTTTTATCTTAGAATGTAGAAGTAGAAATTTCTAACCATACCTTGATCCTAGAGGTCTGCATGAGTAAGGTAATGGCCCAGTGGGGTCAGGGGTCTGTACCCAGTCATGTACCTGCCTGAACCTGTCTGAAGTCTGACACCTGACTTAAAATCCAACTCAAACAGTGATAGTGCGTGACAGTTGAAAAGTATTTCACATTGCTGCATTATGATTGTATTAATTTAATGATCTTTCTCCCCAGTGTTTTTAATGTTTCATTAACAATTCTCAAAAACTAAATAAATGTATGTCATATAATTCCAATACAACAGTGCAAAACAACTACTGTATATTTTGTGACTAACTTCAATCCGGGTAGCCAACTTGACCCCAGTTTATGATAGTATTTTGGACATTTTCCAGTCTTTCAATAGAGCTGCAATTCATTGACAATTATTGAATCGGCTTCAGTCAGTTATGTTATAACTGGAACTTGGAAAATTCAAGTGGCCCAACTTTTGTTTCTGGGTCTGTACATATTTACCCATCTGCAGAATCTTCAGGTAAAACAAGTTTGCGAGAACAAGGTACCAGTAGGTGTTTTCAAGAATCGTGGAGAAATAAACCAGTGGATTGAATATGATTCAGAGTTAGACAAGCCTGACAGTGTTGTGTTCTGGTTATAAGAAAACTCTTAGAAACCAAGCAACTCTGTTGTCGACCTAAGAGTAATAAAGGTTTTTTTATTTATTTTGTACAGAAGGCTCTTTATATCCAGTAAGCAAAAGCAGCAAGAATTTAATTATACTGATTTATACCAGTGGCAAAGTGTGAACACCTATTGGAAAAAAAATTAAAAGTCTGTGCCTATGCTTCCTTGATACAACCCAGTTATTTATGGAGATAACTTTAGTTGTTTATTTTGCAAATAACTCTGAATAAAATGTTGTTGTTTTCTAATGCCAGGCGTTTGACAATTAAGTCATTTGACCTCTTACACTTCAATATTTTTCAAAGATATTATCATGACCAGCCAATGAAGCACAGATTTTGAGGTGTTCCGAATCCATTTCTTGGTTTGAGTTGCACAATGGGCAGTTAGGGGACTGATATATTCCAATTCTATGCAGGTGTTTAGCCAAACAATCATGGCCTGTTGCCAATCTAAATGCAGCTACAGACAATTTTCATGGTAAATCGGGAATTAACTGTGGATTTTGATGCAGAGTTTTCCATTTTTTCCTTTGGGATTGTGTTATCAAATTTTGTTTGTTGAAGTCTTAAGTATGTAGATTTAATAAATCTCTTCACAGAGTAATACGTAGATTTAGTAACAGGTCTGTAAGTAGCAGTGCTGCCCTTCTTTGCTAAAGCATCTGCATTCTCATTTCCCAGGATTCCACAATGGGATGGTATCCATTGGAATACAATTCTTTTATTGAGTGATATTAATGGAGAGAGCATTTTAGTTATTTCTGCTGTTTGAGATGAAGGTGTGTGTTTAGAGACGATTGATAGAATAGTTGCTTTGGAGTCTGACAATATAACTGCATTCCTAAATTTATTGATGTGGCATAGAAGATTCCTGAGACATTCACTTATTGCAATGATTTCACCATCAAAACTTGTTGTTCCATATCCAAGTGATCTATAAAGTGAGAAGAGACACTCTGAATAAAATAATCTTACACATACTGGTGCTTGTACATTGAACTACAAGTTGGTAATGGCATTAGTATTGTCAATGGAACAGAACTCACAGCGGCAAAGTAATATGTTACATTGATAATATAACAATTTCACGACTTTTGCACGGTTGTAGAGCTGGTTTTCAAGAATTGAGTTGGCATCCGTTTCTGTGACTTGCGAATATCAAGTGGGTTGATTGGAACCATAGAGGGCTCTGCCTATGAGCTGTTCAGAGCAGAAGTGGTGTAAGTAAAAAATGGGTAGTGAGAGTTAAACATTCTGTAAAATACAGCGCAAAGTAGCAATTAATATTAAATTTATTTGAACTATTAGTAGTCAGTGGATAGCAAGAAGGACATATTAATTGCTACTTTGCGCTGTATTATACAGAATTTTTACTTTAAGCCTTATTACCCAATTTTGACTTAGACTACTTTTGCTCTGAACGGCTCATATTACTATGATCTAGGGCTGTGGGTTTTCCCCATTAGATCTAGTGTTTTCCTGTCGGTTTAGCGGCTAAAATTTATCAAATTTGTATTGTTATATTATAGGGGTTTTGCGATATTTTTAACATTCACAGGTATAACTGCAAAATCATCTTTTCTATATATAATATCTAAAGTTAACAATTACTGTGCACTTTCATATCTGGTTCATTGATGGCGGGTTTTTAGGAATCAGTATGGCAACACTTGATTTCTGTTGTTTTCAGTCCAGTGTTGCTAACGTCAGGGATTCACTACCAAATCTGGGGTTTTGACGTTCATTTGGAAGGAAATTCTTAATAATTGCTGATATGAGAATTTAGCGAACTTCTTACTCCATAGAGGACATAGAATATTTCTTTTTGTATTGGAAGTATAGGAGACTAGCGTCTTAAGCAGTACAGCTTGGTGGCTTTCCATGAATGTGTCTTGGCGACACTGGCACAGGTACAGGTTGATCCTTGATCATGAAACATTCTACTGCTCTTGTCATGAAATGCGTAGCGTATCGCGTAACCTTGTGTGTAGTCTATATATACGGCTCCATCGGTGATATTTGTCCGAACGGCCTGCATTTCGGACTTCGAAGTTTGTCAAGTGTGTCAAGGAGTGAAGTCATTCTGTAGGTTACTTGCACAAAAGCTGTATGGAAAGAAGAAAATCAGTGAGTATGGTATTATAAAAATAATTTCTTTGTTCACTTTGTACTTTCTTACGCTTCTTAATATATGATTATTATGTGTGAAACTCTGTCAAAACTAGCGCCGATTGAAGGAATTTTAGTTATATTTTGGTTATATCTCCTGTAGTATCTATCCTCGTGATTTTTTTTTTTTTTTTTTTTTAGAGATTTTGCGATATGTTGTGCATCCGATAGTATCTTTATTGTGGCAAAAATTACATGCATAGGATAAATTTCAGAACACGGATTCCATCCTTTCTTAGTTCAAAATTTCACATACACACAAAATAAATTATTGGCACTGAAAAGACAAATCTGCTGAATTTCTCTATGTCATTTTTTTTTTTTTGCAGTTTTTCAGGAGCAAGAATTTAAAGTTTGAACGACTTAAGATCATATGAAGAGCTCAAATGCAAAACAAGTTATATCCATTTTTTTTTAAATAGAGTTCTTGCTGCTACTGCTGCTATAAGGGTCCCCTGCGTCTATACGTGTGATATTCTGTGCAGAAAAAGTTATATCCTCCAGTTGACAGAATGGTAAAAACCTGCGTTTGACTCAAAATAAGTTACATCCATAAATTTGTTTGCTTCAGTTTAAGTTATATCAATTCTTTCGTTTTATTAACGTAATGTGCAACAGCTTTTATAATTTTGCTACTTTAAATAATTTTAATAATTATCAACCGTTGTAACAGTCAATGTGGTGAGAGGAGACTGAATTTGTTGTATTTACGTGAATGGCAAGAGAATGGAAAATATGGAAGGTATGGTGACAGTTGGGGAAGGAAACGTGGGTTCCAGAAAGAGGAAACGTAATGAAACAGACTGGCAAAGAAGAAAGAAAGCCAGGTATAGTGATCCATTTGCTTCTTTAACAGTAAACAGAGAAACAGTACAGGAAACTATCAATAACCGTTTTTCTTCAGTGACAGTGGTTCTCCTTTTTCACTACTTAAGAAAGGATGTAGTCATTTGCAGCACCCGCCTGTAGCAACAAATACTTCGAGGCCGATATCTGAACTCGAAATAAGGAATAGTCATAATCTTCTTGCAAGGAGTGGACTAAATTTTAGAAAAGATCCTAGACTGACCTTCTGCAAGGAATTACAGTCAACGCCAGCAGCTAGGAAAGACCATGATGAACCCAATGAGAATTGTAATTGTGTTGATCTTGAACCTTCTTTAGAGCATGTGTAGAAATTCCCCAAAAGAACAGAATATTGGTTAAAGTCTGGAAAGGACATTCTTTGTTACTCATTTTAAAAATGTATTCAAGATTAGGTCTGTATTCTTCTGAAAATTACAGCAGGCAGTCTTAAAAATGTTATATTTTTAAGTAATTTTGTATTTTATGAAAATAATGTGTAAGTTATAATTTGTAATGATAACTATGTGTATAATTTTCATTGGTAATAATAAAATTAGGTCTTTATTCATGTGAAAATTTCAACAGGCAATCTTATATATATATATATATATATATATATATATATATATATATATCAGTAACTTTGTAAAATATTGTAAAAATAAAAATGTGTATAATTTGAACTGATAACCATATACTTTGTTCAATATTTTATAGTATTAGTAAGTTCAAAATTAATATCTAGGCTACTCACATCACGATTAAGTACAAAACAAGTTATATCCACTTTTTAAGTGCAAATCATGTTATATCCACTTTGAAATTTAAATAATTTGATGAAGGAAGAATATTGAAGGCCAATATTTGCTCTAAAATCTTGTTACCCTAGAAGGAATTGGATGATGAAAAATAATTATAAAATATACCGTAAATATACTGGGTGGCACATTTTGCTCATTTCTGAGAAAACTTTTCTGAGGATATAACTTGTTTTGCATTTGAGGTCTTCATATCATGCTTAATAACAACGGATTGCACAGAAAAATAATAGAAATATGGGGAAAATGTCAGTCATCTTAAAATACTAAAAAGAGCAGATTTGTCTGTGTTTGTCAAATGCGCATCATCATCTTACGAAAAGGCATCCTTATGTATTCCATATCAAAATGAAGTAAACTGCAAATTAATGTACAATGACTCTTATCCTGAAAAAAAAAAATGACATGGGAAGATTTCAGCAGATTTGTCTGCGTTTGTTAAATGTGCATCATCATGCTTACGAAAAGGCACTTTTCAGTGCCAATAATTTATTTCGTATGCACAAGGTTGGAATTTTGAACTAAGAGGGAAAGAAAGGAATCCTTGTTCTGAAATTTATAAAAAAAAATCGTGCCTCCTTCAATGCAGTTTTTTTGGATAATTGTCAATTAACACATATTTATAATAAGATCGGATGACACAACATTCTTTATGTCTAACAACTCAATAGCCAGATAATCTTAATAAGATAAATGTTGAGCATTCAAAAGACAAAAGTATGAGATTTGTGGAAAAATAGAAGAGTCATTGTACATTAATTTGCAGTTTATTCATTTTGATGTGGAATACATCAGGATGCCTTTTCGTAAGCACGATGATGCACATTTGACAAACGCAGACAAATCTGCTCTTTTTAGTGTTTTAAGATATAATTGTCATTGAGGAATCCGTATACTGAAATTTTCCCTTTCTTTTTTCTGTAGCTTCACTGATTTCTGTATGATGTATAGGCTAAACTAGAGCAGAATTATTTCCCTTTGTACTCCGCTTATACCACAGTTAAAGTATATTCTTCTTATACTGTGCTTATACACCTTCAAGTATTTTATAGCAATACCAACATAGCTTTGATGACATTAAGAAAGTTTCATACTAGTGTTCACTTACACTATGCCTTGCATACGAATCTGTTACAGGTTAGGTTAAGTTAGTTTAGATTTTTGTTATGTCTTGCTATATGAATCTGTGCAGGATTTTCAAGCGTTGGGCAAAGGCTGGAAATTTTTTCTTTAGCAATGTTGTCAGTATTGGTCTGTAATAAGGTATTGTAATGTGGGATGTATAAACGAAATTATACATTACGAAAACTGTGTGTTTTTCGTTATTATTTGATCTCTTTCACTATTTTTGAGTGCTTATTACTACAAGTTAATGCATTCTTCACGCGCAATTTTATGTTTTATATCCCTATGTTTCCTTCTTTTACTACACACCACAACATTTCCATCTCTATTATAATGCACCTTTAATTTCAAATGTATTGCTACATTTTCGAACGTTTTCCTTCCTTCCAATATATCCAGGCTATAAAATCCTCAACGTTTCAATCCCATTTTCACAAAAATTTCTGTATAGACTAAATTAAAAGATTTTCACTTCTGAAATCACCAGAACTAACTGTGTGCTAGTTTCGTGGGCTATATTGTAATGCACTGTTGTAGCCTCCCTTTCCCCTCTTTCTTGTTACCAATATAACACTCGTGAGGTCCTGGACCTCTTGCATGATGTTTGGTAATTAGTAGAGGTGGGAGGGAGATTCTTCAGAAGAACTACACTAAAGGAGGCACATCACCCTTTCGCCTCTAATTACCAACATAACAAACAAGCGAGAGGTCCATGACGAATTTTAAGGAAAATGGTTTGTTTTCCGAGTATTGCACCTGGACCTCTTGAGTGTTACATTGATAAACATAAAAGGGGGAGAGCTGCAAGAGTATTGGAATATGGAAGTAAGTGTCGAACAATTTTATGTTGAAAAATTTTTTTTGGCCGCTAACTAAAACCTCGTGTTTATCATTATTATAAAAAACCAATTATGCCTCCTTCAGTAAGCTTTCCTGGAGAATTACAGTGGCTAATTTAATTTACGTAAAAATTAATCCGTCAATTTGTATTTTCTTTGATGTTATTCTGTTAAATCAGCTCTTATTATAATTTCATGAAATTAATAAGATAAAGTGCTGTCTGTAATTTGTATCTTTTCTGGAACAGGTCTTGAAACCAAGACATGAAGCAGAACATTGAAAGTACATGGTCCCTCGTCGGATGGATATTAGGATGTGTATCCTTAACAGTTTCAATTCCTTGGCTAATTTACCAGCTGATCGGTGGTATAAATTCAAGACGTGCAAGATGCAAACTGAAAGAAAAGGTGGGATTATACGTTTTCATGTAGCTTGTTGCGAATTTATTCTCATATAATACAAAAATGTAGAATAAGTGAATGTGTTCTTTCTTTCTTTCTTTTTATATAGGCTAAAATGCAATTTTGAGCTTTTTGTAATGTAGTTATGATAAAAGGGAATATAATATTAGTCTAGTAAACTTCTCGATAAAATTTTGTCAAAGGGTGTAAGCAATTTTAAGCCAAAGATTAAAATGAAGATAACATGTTTATTGCATTTAATTATAAGGTAGCAAGAATAACAATTATGATATTTCCAAGGAAGAAGAAATGTTCAAAGATCAGGAAAGAATTGGGCTGACTATCTTCGAGTCTTCGAACAGACTGAAGCTTGAGTTGCCAGATTTCAGGAGGAGAAATAGGAACACATGTATCAACATTTAAATTTTAACACTACAATGAATCAGCAGGTTAATAATTGCCTTACTGTTTAGTTAACCTTCTTTGCTTTCCATATTGGTACAAAAGGACGTGTTTCAACCAATCATTGCTCTTTATCGCTACAATTTTATCACTTCCCTAGCATTTCTTTTTATCACTTCCCTAGCATTTGTTTTTACCACTTCCCTAGCATTTGTTTTTATCATTTCCCTAGCATTTGTTTCTTTGTTTGCCAACATTTCAAACTGCAAATTCTTTATGGTAGCCTATCATAAAACATGCTTTGCAATCATCATTTGTTTTCCGCATAAATAGTCCACTGAAAATGGTGGCTCCGTTCAAACGTTTTGGTAAAACTAACATTATTGAAATAGAATTTTAGTAAGTCAATTAATATTGTTTTATTAGAGTACTTTATTTCTTCTAATCTGTATGTATTTTCTTCTAATAGTGTAATAGTCAATTAAATCCCACTCGAGTTTTGATTTTCTCTAGATAAATCAAAACCTCTAGTGAGATTATTGTTGATAAAACAGAACATTTTTGACATTTTGATTTACATTCGAAAAAGGTCGGGGACTAAATTGTAAGGTCTGATCACGATCACCTTATTGCATACCCTTTTCACCTGGCCTACTCCATTCTATGCCGTCACCCTTCTACACTAGTTTTAGTCTTTCAAGTTGTGTTAGTTGAAGAAGGGAAGAGTGACCTTTCCTTGGAAATTACCTTTCATTTGATGTTTATTCATATCCAATGTAATTTTAGGTTGTTATGATTACTGGAGCTAGTTCGGGATTGGGAGAATCTCTTGCACATTCCTTCTATAAAGCTGGTTGTCGAGTTATTTTATCAGCAAGACGTCAGAATGAACTTGAGCGAGTAAGGAATGATTTGCTCGCCATGCATGTGGTAAGATATACTTTAAGTATCAGTACAACTTAAGGTGGCTGCACACCAAGATGATAGGTATTGCTTGTGCTCGTTAACACTATGTTGCAGTGACTGAACAGGTGCTAACCAGTACAATGGCAACATCCATCTTAAGATATAAATCGTATTGTCCTGGTATACAGCCCACCCAAGATTTCTACAATATTAAACTGTCACAAACTTTTGATGGAACATTATACCTACTATATTAGAGTATTCTTTTTTTTCTTTTCAGACTGTTCCTACACATCCACCAGTAATTTTACCTTTGGATTTGTCGGATTTGAATTCTCTTCCAGAACGAATAACTCAGGCACTGGCAATATTTGGCCATATTGATGTTCTGATACACAATGGCGGTATAAGCAACAGGGGTGACATACTAAGTACAAATGTTGATGTTGCTATTAAGGTGATGGTTGTCAACTATTTTGGGCAGATGGCGCTAACAAAAGGTGTATAATGATATTTGTTACATTAAAATATCTCTTGTCATTTCAAGCTATAAAAAATAGATTCTAATTATGAAATTTACTTTGTAACAGCTGTGTTGCCATCTATGATTGATCGACGTAGTGGTCATATTGTTACTATAAGCAGTGTCCAAGGCAGAATTGCAATACCATACAGGTGTGTATAATAATTATTGCAAACATATATTGTTTTCCAATTTCTTTAACTTCATGATCTTATACTTTTCGTTTAAAAATTTGTTGTGATTCTGCTGTTGTACTTTCTTGGAGGGAAAGGGGAAATAATCACTCACAAAGGATGAGATCTTAATTATGAGATAATGAATATCTTCCGCTGACTCACCCTGTGTGGGAAATGAAAGTGTAGGAGAAAAAAACAGTTATACTGTATGTAATATCTTTGTAAAGGTAAAACATGTCGATAATGTCTTGATCGAACGATTTGGGCAATTATTTCCAAAATCTTCCTGTTTTCAGTTATTTTATTTTGTAATAAACTTTAAAATGTTTTGCATTAAACTTGTATAATTATATGAAAGCTGTATACAGTATAACCCCATTAATATGCTCGTGGCCTTAAAGCATTATAAGTGGGACAGCGCTATAGATGGGAAATGATTTATGAAATGGAGAAAAGAATTTAGACATCACGTATAGGAAACATATTTTATTGTGCATTAGTTACAGTGCAAAATGCAAATAAGAGCTTATTTCATATGAAAAAATCTTTCATTGTTGTTTGCTATGTGTTTGTACTGTTATTATGAATGATAACATTTTCTGTGCTGTACTGCTAAGAGCAACACTGATGTAATTTTTCACTTATAGACAGAGATTTCCGCTTTGCCATTTTGCACTATCAAACTTACTGCACAATTCACAGAATTCAAAGGATGAATAAATTTTACAGAAAGGATAAGAATGTATTGACAGGGAGACGTTTAAGTGTTAAAATCCTTTCATAGAAAGGAAAGTACTGGTAATACATATTGAAACAGTGCTGACCGGAGGATTTTTTTCATGTAGAGAGTGACATTTGTTTCTTACACTCGTGGTGCAATGACTCTTAGTACAAACACAGCAATATATTTCTTCACCATGCTTTTAAAACTATAAGTTTCGCAATGTATACGAATTTTTTACTCATTTCCAATCCGAAAAAAGTGTTACAAGTGGTATTAACTTATTGAATTTTTATCTCTCTTCACATTGGTAAATAAATAGCGATTTTTTTCTTAATTTCAGATCTGCTTATGCTGCCTCGAAACATGCCCTTCAGGCATTCTATGACACATTAAGGGCTGAAATAGCGAAATATAACATTACAGTATCTGTGATAAGTCCTGGTTATATAGCCACAGCTATGTCAATCAATGCTCTTACTGGAAGTGGTGAACAATATGGAGGTAATTATATATTTAGTTACTATGTGTGCATAAATTGTGTGGTTGTTAATTCAGAAATCTGAATTATTACATACACATTAAAATATCTACATTAGAGAAAATTTATAAACATAATAAATGCAATAAATTATTTAATTTCATTACTTGAAACAAAGTTAATACATCAATAATTCTTTGTTTTATATAAGATTAAAATGCCATCGATTTCTTGGATAGTCTGTTCCTATTGCTTTGTTCTTGAGACTGACATTCAGAGGCTAATTGAAGGGCTCAGCGCCAGAGGTGACTAGCCCATATTTATCTAGATTTGCACAAATGAAGGTTAAAGTGGAGAAGGAACTAAAAGAATGGAGATGGGTTGACGTATATATTTTTATTCTAATACAAATTTAAAATTATTATTATTATTATTATTATTATTATTATTATTATTATTTTTTACTACTCTTTTTGGTAATTTGGGATATTTTTATTTTTTGTATCTTAGCTTTCCAGTGTTAAAATTTAAATATATTGATAGCTCGTCTTTTACAGTGTTGTCTTTTAACTTATAATTTGCACTTGTAAATGTTCAATACCTTATCATTGACAGCAATGGATGAGTCAACTGCAAGTGGGTACAAGCCTGAATATGTGGCAGAGAAGATATTGCTTGCAGTGGCAGAAAGTAAGAAGGAGTTGATTATCGCTCCCCTTGCTCCTCGTCTTGCAATACTCATCCGGACAATTGCACCATCACTTTACTTCTGGATTATGAAAAGAAGAGCTGAAAGAGCCGTAAACTAATGGTTGTTATTATTAAAATGCATAACATAATTTTAGTAATAAAATGGCTTAGAAGAACAATGATTTACTTAAATATAACACATTAAGTAATGAGAACACATTTCACAAGAAAACTGTCAGTGAGCTCGTGTTGAAATCTCCCTGCTAATTGCAGACATTGTTAAACTTCCCTATTAGATAGACAAGCTCATTTGCTGCCTATAGTGACTGTAGGCTTCAATAAAGATTATAAATTAATTGAGCGGTCGTCGACGCTGGGTGCTTACTCAGCTGAGGAACAGTGTTGAGTGCACTGCCTTATGTCACATATCACGTGACAGACTAATTGAGAATGGAAAATCAACTATTCTCGCCAAATAACTACCATATCGTTGTTTCATAATGCAACATTTCAAGTAAATTTTTATACCCGACTAATTCTTTATATTTGTGCATTTTCTGTGGAGATGTGTGTATACAGTTTAAAGGGAGGTTTCGACATGAACTGATTAACATTTCCAAAGTTTAGAGGCCTGATTTTTTGGTGAAATAAAACTCTGATTTCTGTGCTATACATACTTTTATTTCAATGGGTATTTCATGAAATAGCTACTTTAACGCATATTTCTAATCATCAGATTTTATTTATGATACCTATTGCTTAAAATTTTACACACATTAGGCATAATACAACGTTCTCAAATACATCCCCAAAACACACACTTTGCATAGTTTCAACATTATCTGCATGAAGGGTTGTGTCATAGTCGGTAAGTATTGAGAATGTCGAACACAGAGAAAGCCAAGAGGTATGAACTCTATCAAATGGCAGAGAAATTAATTATTATAGCAGCACGACATACAAGCATTTCTGAATGGAAATTTTAAACTATGTGTCTATGTAGGGGCAAGGAAAGAGAGAGAGAGAGATAAAGTCTAGAACTGCATTGAAACAAGTTTTTTGGAGGTATATTTCGCGCAAAACAACAAATTTCGTGGCTTTTATTTTGCTTAATTATGTTACATTTAAATGTCTAAAAGGTGTAATACCGCTAAAAACTACACTTAGAATGTTGTCGTGTTCAGTGTTGTTACCAAAAAATCATGCCTTATGTATGTTAGGTGAAAAATGAGAGTATTGAAGTTTGTGTATATCTACCTATCTAGAATGTATTTATTTATGCAGATACATTTTACTAATAAGATGAATGCATTTAATACTCTTACCATATTCATAAATTGATTAATTTCTTTATAACTTCGAAAATAAACTGTAAATTCTTTACTCAGAAGCAGTTATTGTAAAATTAAATGTACCCTAAAACTTAGGCAAAGACATGTGAATTATTTCCTATCAGAAAAGATACTAAACAGTATTCAACCAACTCATAGTCTATACACTTCTTCGTCTTGGCATCATGGCCCTTTTAGTCAAGCCTTAGCCTCCCTTACAATAACCGAAAATTCCTCTCTTTCATATGCTTTACCGTACTCCTCTACCTTCTGGCTCCCAAGGTTCTTAAATATGATTCAACATCATTCAGCCATCTCACATTTCTTCTACCATCTGGAGTCTATATAATTAACTATGTGTAAATGCTATCTTATGTTTCAAGCTATTCTTCAATTTCGATAAACCATTTGAAGCTGAAAATTAATGAAACGAAACATCTGGGCCTTAATCAAGTAAAAAAATGCACATCACTAGGAATTGTGGAACGCAAAGTAACACACAAAAAGTACAAAATTTATCATCCGAAAGAGACTTGAGATTTCGAATATTTAGAACTGAAAATTTCTGAAGAGGGAGAAATAAAACTAGAATTACAAATGCAAATATGGTCACTAAGCTATTAAGTCCCAAATTGCTATCTAGAAACACAAAATTCCGAATTTACAGAACAATTATTATTTATTTTACTGACTATTGAGTAGGAAAAGCTTCAGTGCACTAATTATATTTGAAAATACTGCAAAAAAAAAATAAAAATACATGAAAAATTCGTAACAAAGATACTGGGGAACTTTATAACAACATTGATTTAACTGGAGTAATTCGAAGTAGATTATTAAGATGACTCAAACATATTCTGTGTAATGAAGGATTACTACATCAAATACTGCTTTGTCTTCCAGATGGCAAAGTACCTTTAGATAGACCAAGGCTTAATTGAAGAGGCCGAGTAGTCAGAGAAATGAAGATAAGGCACTGGATAGATGAGTATGAAAGTAGTAGTGTGGTGTGATTTGAAGACCTGTGATTTTGTTGCTGGTTCCAACTGTGACTATAGTTAGAAATTTGAGACCTCTGAGAAATTGCCATCTCCAATCAATTTGTTACTGATAGTGATGATGGTAACTGATGTACATATATGTGATGGCTCCAGACAACTTCAAGTCAGAAGATTCATACTAGAAGGACAAGATAACTAGGATCTAATTAATTATTGTCCCACTCAGACAATTAACATCGACAATTGTTTGATACTCAAGCTGTGTCCACACATTGCTGAATGCACTCGATATGTTCATTCACGAATGATTCAATTAATTATTCATAAACATTCTTGGGTGAATATACGTGCCCACACTTCGCAATAATATAGCTTACTGTGTGTTTGTTACTTGCCACTCTAATCAGTATTGTTGATGTACTTAACAGCACCAGTATGCCAAGTGGCAGAAGAGTGATAAACATAATAGATTATCTGTGGCTGTGATGGAAAACATTCGCAATTGCCAAGGCCAATAAACATCCAAATACAAAAATCACACTATGACAAAATCGCCATTATGTCACAGCGATTTTCCCAGAGCTCTGATAGAAAAACACTGTCACACCCTACCTCTACATGAAAGATATTTGTGAAAGTGGCCAAAAAACTTCTAGATTCTACATGGCTCTAGTTGTAATTTTGATTTGAAACTATCGAATTTGGACGAAGTGTATGGTGGTGGGACAGAATTCTTTGAGAAATTTCCATTTTCTCTCCTCTATAATTCTAGTAATTTTTCATTATTATCTAATCACTGCTCTTTTTGAGGATGTGCTTGTCCCCGTCAACCACTACAAGAGAATTCCTGTAGCTCATCAGACTTGACCATCTAGTACAAGGAGAGAAACAGAAGTGATTATAACATTTATTTTTTCCTGGAATCTGTTGAGAAGTAATTTTTGGTGAACATCAACTAATTAGTCTTGACCTAAATATTGTTACATACTTACAGATCAGCCAGGCTGCAGCTACATTATGACATATACAAGTCAGCAAAGAAAAAGAATGTGGGTCCATCTGCTCGTAAGCCAAGACTACCTAAAGGACAATTTCATAAATTATATGAAGACTTTTGTATATATAAAAAGTTTTTTTTAGGTATTTTAAAAAGAACAGAAATTCATTTGACGAATTATTAAACATGATACAGCCATAAATTGCTTATCAGGATGTAAATATGACGAAGGCAGTAGCACCAGAATGTAAACAGTATTTTTAGTTTATTGTTAAATTTTACACAAGACATCACATATAAGTATATAAAGTAGGTTACATTGATGCAGTTTGAATAATTCAGATTCACTTGATGATATCACTGTACTGTTACTAGGAGACAATGTAAAACTAGTGGGTGTACTGCAGAATTGCGTTGGTTCAGGATGAGTACATATGTTAAAATATACATTGCTGTAGGTGGTTTGTCCTGTGTGAGGAGTCTGAATTTCTTGAGGTGGAACCATCTGTCCAGGTTGAGTCAAATATTGTAGACTATTCGATAGTGAATAACTCTTCTCAGGTTCTCAGCCAGGTGAGTTGGAGATTAGCTTCCAAGCTTTCGATGGAACTCACCTGGCTGAGAACCCGAGAAGAGTTATTCTATATCAAATGCCGGGAAAGCCCCAAATCATACATAATTCGATAGTATTCAGGTAAAGGTGGTTGTCATTTTTTTGTGCAGTTGAGTTTTGTTCTCCAAGTGAATACGCAAGTTAAATTCTACAAGTGAGTGTGTAAAAAATTGAAGAATACTAGCATTTGATGTATTTTATTTGTGTAAAAAATTATTTTCCATAAGGGTCTAAAGTTTAATTTTCATTTATTTCAAAACTCATTTTTATGACATCTCTCTTTACCCGAACACCATTGAGTTATGTGATGACATTCCAGATAAACTAAACACATTTGAAGAATTTGGAAAATGAGACACGGTATACATAAATGTTGCATGACTTGGATGGCCTTGAATAATTGGTTGAAGAGTGACTGTTATACTTGCAGAAATTCCACTACTGCTGTCAATTTTTGTTGTGGTGAAAGTTTTTGAAAAGTTGGCAATAATGAGGGCAGGAAGAATTTTTTTCTTCTGTTATCCTTTAGAATCTGCAGGAGGGATTCTTCGTAAATAGGCTTCCTAGACATGGATTTCTTTTGCCTCTTTGTTTCCTTATTTGTCGAAGACAATATTTCATTGTCCTTCGGCTCTGTTGACTGATTATTATCTTTCTGCCCTCCTTTTTTTCGTCTTGCTCTTCTGCTTCATCACATTCGTTTACTAGAGCTGTATTATTTCCAGGTGTTTCACATTCCTGTAGCTTGGGTATCAGAAATAAAAGTTGATCGAAATAGATATATTTTGTCCTCTTCCTACATGCAGACCCTGATTTTCTCCTTTTTTTCTGATTAAGTTCTTTTCGAAAGACATCTCGTTTTTCCATTTCCTTTGAACATCTTTACCTGCAAAGAATGAAACAAGCTCTAATAATGCAGTGTTTATTCTTACAGATATTTGACAACTGGAAATAGCGTCTATGCATTATATTGTTATGAGTAGGCTTGCTTATTTATTTGGAGTACCGGTAACAACAATAAGAGAAATAGTTCGGACAACTTGCGAAGTTATATGAGAATGTCTGAAACCTATGTACATGGCCGAGAAAAGTGAAGAAGGATGGCTTTGTATCACAAAGGAATTTGAGGAGAGAACCAGCTTTCCAAGCTCTATAGGCACAATTGATGGGAAATATATTCGACTGTGCAAATCTGATGGTAGTGGATCTGCATTCTATAATTACAAATCATTTGTCTCTGGTTCTTATGGGTTTAGTGGATGCGGATTACCGCTTTATTAGCATTGGTGTGGGTGCATCTAGTGACTAATATATTTAAGCAGTGTAATTTGTATATGAAATTAAAAGCAGATAGACTAAACATTCCAGAACCTAGACCACTGTCTCAAGATGAAAAAGGGGAACCATGCCATTCATCACAGTTGGTGATAACGCATTTACTGTCTCTGAATATGTCTCACGACCATATCCTCACTGAAATTTAACTTTTCCCAAACGAATCTGTAAGAAATTATTATAGATTAGCAAGAGCAAGAAGGACAGTGGAATATGCGTTTGGAATTGTCTCAGTTAAATGGCGAATTTTTCATATGAGTGCATCCTCCATAATATTGATTCAGTCGGAACTCAAAGTTATTTGAAAGGAACAGTTGTAAAGGATTACTTCACTAATTATTTTATCTCACCCCATGGGTGTTTACCGTGTCAGTATGCTAAAATCTAAAGGAAAGAGGGAATACTTCCTAATTTGATGTGTATGTGCATGCTAGTTTAACTAATATTTATATAAATTCACACATTCTGTGAATTTATAAATAATAGAGTTTTACATACAGAAAATATGAAATGTTATAACAACACATAATAATAATCATAATCATCATCATCATAATCATCATTGTTGCCCTTGGTAGCATAGTTGGTATAGCGCTGGCCTTCTATGCTCGAGGCTGCGGGTTCGATCCTGGTCGAGATTGATGGCATTTAAGTGTGTTTAAATGCGACAGGCTCATGTCAGTAAATTTACTGGCATGTAAAAGAACTGCGGGACAAAATTCCGACATACCAGCGACGCTGATATAACCTCTTCAGTTGCGAGCTTTGCTAAATAAACCATAATTAATTAATCATCATCTGTTGGCGATATAACTTTAACTTACAGTAATAATAAATTATTATTATTAATATTAATAATTGCGCAGGTTCTTGGGTGGCCTCCACTTGCCTTCCAGTATAATTTTGGTATTAAGTCCAGATGGAATAACCTTCGATTTGGGCATTTGTGAAGATTATCCCTGTCCATCACTGAGTCTTCTTTATTACACAGAACACATGGAGATTCTGTATAAATGTGCTGTCAAGCAATCATGACCAGTTGTTAGCCGAAACATAAGTACTGAATCATATCTAGGTGATTCTGGTATTACAGATTTACTTAGGAGAATTGACCATTATTTATTTGTACTTTCAGCTTTAAAATTTTCAGCTATTTCTTTCTGGATATTTCTATTTATTATTAATGTTGGAGAATGGCGACGTTATTGTCATATTCTTTCGTAAAATTTTGGTACCCTTTTTAGCCTAAGTATTTGCTTGTTCATTCCCTTGTAGGCCGCAGTGTGCAGGTATCCATTGTATAGTAATGGTTTTTGTAAGGCATTAAGATTTTTAATAGCTTTTTGGATGTCTAGTACGGTATTTTATGGCTAACTGGTACTTTGCATGATGGTATAGCTTGAATAACAGAAGAAGAATCACTAAGGGTTACTGCTTTCTGCAACATGTTTATCCTGCTTAGTAGTTGTAATAAAGGCATATCTATTGCCAGAATTTCTCCATCAAAATGAGTTATGTTACATTCTGCTGACACAAAAACTGAAGACTGCAGTGGATTCCTGCTCCAGCACTGCCTTCTTTATCATAATGGGAACCATCGGTGCAAATATGTAGCCAGTCTTTCTCTGGATGTAGAGTATGAATAGTTTCAGTTCACCTGATATGACTTCATTTTTCTTTAGATTGTTTGACAGGGCTTCTCTATAGTCAATGCATGTATATTCAAGTGGTGATGGAGGTAATATTAACTGTTCGATTTGAATGTTAGTATTCTGTGTTGATCTCATCTTCTGAATTACTTGTATGTAGCCATTCCGAGTTTTGAGAATATGTGATATTTATAACTTGACCAGTAATCTTCATGAGGCATCCTTATCAAGACCAATTATTAGCATCTTGAGGACTGATAGAATATACTCTTCCTCCCTACATGTACCGTTTACACATGTCCACTCTGTGACAGGTGTTGTTAACTTGCACCCACAGTGTTATGCTCTATCAGTCCCCAAGTTGCTAAATCTTTTTATTTTTTTTTGTTGTGAGATTAATGGTGTATAAAACTCAGTGATTTTGAACTATGAAGTAGTAGAAAAAATGAAATAGTGTTCTGTATAATGTTACATTTTATGTAATATAGTGTTTAATATATCAAATGAAATATTTCTTACCTTCTGCAACTCTTTATTTCTTGTCTAGTTGACCCCAGTTTGTACACTTGTTTCGCATATGTCATATGTGTTTGATATTCTGTCACTGTATTCTTTTGAATGTGTATTATAGAGCTGGCCTCTTTCACTATCAAAAAAAAAAAAAAAACCATTCATAGTTTTCAGATAATATTTCACAACTGCATTACATATGCACACTAACAAATTCTATTGTGTGGTTGGCACTCCGCTTAAAAAATAAAGCAGGTTGCGTTTCTAAAACAGCAGTAAAATATATGCTTGAGAGTTCACGTCACTTTCAAGCAATGTATTTTATTAAAGCAGTTTTATAACTGCAGCAGATAAGTAGACAGAAAATTGTTAGTGCGTGCAAGGCTTACTCTTCCTACATCTGTTAGTTTTTCGGGTATTTCCTTGGGTATATTTTTCTCTTTTTTCCTCTTTCTCAAGTTGTTTTTTTTTATTTCGATAAATTTTACTTCTCTTTCTTTTCTTGGGGTTTTGAACTTTTTTCCGTAATAATTATTATGGATATATATCATATTATTAAGAAGTCTGCAACAAGGAGAAAGTAAATAATAATAATAATCTTCTTCTTCTTCTTCAAAGTGCGACCCACTTTTGGACAAGGGTTTTGTTTGCAAACCTCTTCCACTGCCATCTGTACCATACAAGTACTTCACCCAATTCGAAAAATACAAATCCCTTTAAAATCGAAAACAATTTTACTCAAAAGCAGTGGATATCACCCAAAGAACGACCAAAATAGAAGTATATGGTGCAACAATGACACGAAATATAGTGCAAACAATATCTGTAGTAGGATTGGAATTAGGCTTTTGGGTAATCCGTGCCCTGGAACTTAACATTTCCAATGTTTTGGAACTACATAAGGTTCCAGCATCAGTGTAATCGTCCGGATTAGCGTGTTGTAACGAGCCCAACAGAGTATGTGACCTCTCTGGTCCTACCCTGATGATAGAACCCGTATGTAGTTTCGAAATGATGGAAATGTCGAGTTCCAGGACATGGTAGATTACCCGAATCCTAATTCCAATCACAGTAACTATGAAAGTCTAAAAACTCGTATAATGTTTCTAGTACTTACGCACTGCAGTTATAGTTCAGTACAAATTGTTACCAATGTATTATTATAATGAAACTTGATGTCCACTGCTATAGAGTAATGGTTAGTGCGCCTGAACATGAAACGAGTGGGCCCAGTTTATATCCTGGACAAGTTACCTGGTTGAGGTTCTTTCCGGGGGTTTTTCCTCAAACCATTAAGAACAAATGCTTTTGGCACTTGACTCTGGACTCATTTCACTGACATTATCACTTTCATTTCAGACGCTAGATAACTATAGCAGTTGATAAAGTATTGTAAAATAAACCAATTACAAAAACTTAAAATAGTAACTTTGGTGATTGTAGGAATGAGATTGACAATCCTGTATTTCATGGTGTGTTAACTTCTTTTAATTCTGTGTGTGCTTAATCAGAAAAATAAATATTATTCGAGAGAATAATATGGCTGCTCATGCGGAGCTTCAATTGACAGATCTCCAGTCCTCTTTGGTTACGAGTTATTTGTTTCAAAGGAGAAGTTCGTAGCCTTTGGAGAGCAGAAGATACAAAGACTTGAAATACTGCGGAATGTTTCTCTTAAATGTCTGGTTATGTTCGGGACAACCTAACTATGCGAAAAAACTTCCTCACTTATGAAATACCTGAAGAACAAAGCACGATCACTATTTACTAATTCACATCTGCAGGACTGTTTACGCGTAGCTACAAGTGACTTCTCCTTGGACATCACTGAAATTCTCAGTAATGTTCAAGTTCTAGGATATCATTTTCCTGATAAGTTTTTAAAAAATGTATTTATTTTGTGTATTCATACAGGTCTACTAAACCTATTCGATTTCATGGTGCTTGTTCACTTACTATTAGATGTGGGTGGTGCTCACAATCTTCAAATGGTTGAGAACCCCTTATAGACACTAAATAACCTGCATGTTGATACAGCATTATAAAATAACCCACTAAAAAAAACATTTTCCTGCTTAGCTATTCCATTAAAGGGATGAGAATGAGATAGTCCAAAGCCACACTTTTAACAAAAATAGTTTCTTGTGCTAATTCATTCTTATATACCGAAGCTACAATGGAAATATAAAATTTACTCAACAAATGACTTAATTATACGCTGAAGAAATTATTAAAACGCACCTAATAGCATTGGACTCTCCAACTTTTAATACATTCTCCTGCTAAATCTTGCATGTGTGACTTAGGACTATATCATTCTCATCACTTCAATTGAAGCATTGGGCCGAATAGTGGTCTATGTTACAATTTTTCAAAATCGAATTTTTAATGGAATAATGCTCTATATAGTTTTACACAGTTGTCACAAAAATTGTTTTTCAATATCTCTACCAGAGGCACTTCTACGAGTTACAACCATGAATTTCTTGGTTGGAACAATGGTCTATGTCACTAGTCACTTCTAGCGTATCCAGTTGTTTACATATTATTGGGAGTTATTGCACAGGAGTTTGTTCTCTTTACAAATACTAGGTACTTGAACTCTGTGTATCAGGTTTTGGTTGATCTATTACGTAAAATCGACGACTGCAAGACAGTGACGATTTCTACGGTAGATGTTGACCAGCTTAAAAAAAATCCAGATAAATTAATATTAAAAAATGGAAAGATGTGTCACGAAAGTCGCTGAGAAATAGTGGTCTTGAGTATGCAATAAGGAAAACGAAGTCGCAAGTTAGTGCGAAGGATCCTCCAAGTTCCTGTCTATTATTTTTGCAGTATTTTATTAGTTGCATTTTAATTTGCACTTTATCTAGTGTTAGTTGGTTTATGTTGTGTTTTGCCACTATAGTTTATCTTAGAATATTATCAAGGTATTTCGTTTCAGGAACAGGATTGTAAGGAGATGTGCTCACAGTTTGCTCTTGAGTCAGAAAGGAGCTGTTTAAAATGTATTACTCTCTTACAGTCAGCATTTAAAAACTGTCATTATTAATAAAATATATACTTAACAGATAGCCATCTGTTGGGATAGATACTGAATATTCGGGGTTCAAATTTCATCCCCCAACAATTTCTGAGTTACAATATTCAATTTTCTTTATTCGTTTGTTATTATTACAATTTTCATTAATTTAATGGTGTCCCTACATGTCAATACTGCAGTTACTTTCTAATAATGGTGTTATTTGGTCAATATTGTATGTTTATTCATAATGACATTGAGTGTAACTTAATGAATTACATGATGTTAATTCATATTAATATATAACATTTAAAAATAAATTTCATAATTTAATCTTTTTATTGATTTCATAATATTCTGATTATATAAAACTGTTTGTATTCCCCAGTAGCATTTTTGTGCAGTTAAAAATGTTACAAACTTCTATGATGTGTAATAGACTTTCAATAACATACAATCATATACTTTGCTTAGTGTACAATACATATTGATGGAATAACGACCTATGTTGCCTGTCCGATAATAAATTTATGAGCAGAATTACGGTGTAACATTTTTGTTTCTCCTGCACAATTAGCAGATTGTAACATAGACCGTTATTCGGCCCAATGCTTCAATTGTAGATTTGGGTATCTTCAATCTTTCGGATTGTACAAACTTCATCCAGAGTGTATTAACCACCAAGCATTAGAATCCATTAGCTAATTAGTTATTCATTGTACCACCACAGTACTTTCAATAGAAGTAATGTCATAATTAACGCAATACTCACCTATTCGTTTGAAAGAAGATGCTTTGTAGAAACACAAGATGAATGTTGTATTGCTATTTTGTTGAGCAGTTTCACCACAATAGCTAGAGAAGTGCAACTGATATGGTCATGCTTAAATGATTTGTCATATATAAGGAAAGCTTTATACATCAATACTACTGACATGTGTCGTTGCACACCAAACATCAAATTCATTGTTTATCTTGATAAGGACATGTACTAGTGACATAAGTTTCATTCAGAGACAGGTTATTAAGTTAAAAGTTCAAATCAATGATTTGTCCAGAAACTTTTGATATATAAAAATAAATACTTGAATTTGGAGACACAATCCTAGTATACATTCTTAATTCAAATCATCTCTAATGTCCACAAAGTTCAGGACTTTCTTTAAAGTAGACTTTGAAAATGAATTTGTCACAACTAAGCTGGTCTAACTAGAACTTGTCACAACTAAACTGGTCTAACTAGAACTTGTCACAACTAAGCTGGTCTAACTAGAACTTGTCACAACTAAGCTGGTCTAACTTCGTTTAGCTGCTTTATTACTGAAATTAGCATATTTACCATACTCAACACATTTTAGCCCTTCTAGTAGATACTTTATGTTTATAAAATTATAAACGTTGTTTTACTCTTAAAATGATACAAAAAAATTTTGGTGCAACAGTATTGCAATGAACATCTCATAAACTTAAGTCTGCTTAGTATGCAGTTATGCCCACATCCGAAATTTTTAAACAAGCTTAGAAACTATTATACTCTTACAACTAGAATTAGATAAAACAGATTAGTAGCAGTTTAGGTTTATTCCGAGCACTTCAACACCAAGTTGTCTACTTCTTTAATATCAAAAGTGCTAAGTTAATCTTAATCAGTTTTAGAAGTTTATTCATAATCCTGTTTGGTGGCACACACTGCCTTAAAATTTATGATACCTAATAATGTTACTGTAATTACTGAATCTGAACTGCGACACACTAACTTGCTATCTCAATCATGAAAGTGATACACTTTGGAGTGTTTCTTGGCCTTGTAGATATACTTACTTACAAATGGCTTTTAAGGAACCCGAAGGTTCATTGCCGCCCTCACATAAGCCCGCCATCGGTCCCTATCCTGTGCAAGATTAATCCAGTCTCTATCATCATATTCCACCTCCCTCAAATCCATTTTAATATTATCCTCCCATCTACGTCTCGGCCTCCCCAAAGGTCTTTTTTCCTCCGGTCTCCCAACTAACACTATATGCATTTCTGGATTCGCCCATACCTGCTACATGCCCTGCCCATCTCAAACGTCTGGATTTAATATTCCTAATTATGTCAGGTGAAGAATACAATGCGTGCAGTTCTGCGTTGTGTAACTTTCTCCATTCTCCTGTAACTTCATCCCGTTTAGCCCCAAATATTTTCCTAAGCACCTTATTCTCAAACACCCTTAACCTATGTTCCTCTCTCAGAATGAGAGTCCAAGTTTCACAACCATACAGACATAGTGCGAACATATCTACTTCGTTCAGTGTTTGAGTGCAGAAGGAGTTATTATAGTTACATTCTGCATATACAAGCATTTTATCCTGTTAAGGATGGCCATACAAATTAATTTTGCATTAAGAATTTTGTAATCACTATCAACGTATAGGTATGTTTATTGGTTAGATTAAAAAACCTCAAACAAACTCTTTTATGTTCCTCAGTCAATATCTTCTATTAAATTTGTAATTTACATTTATTTAGAGACAGTTTGAATTCACTTAATACAAGTTTTACGGTTTTGTTTTAATTTTATTTCCTTTGAAGTACTGAAAAGGTTTATAACCATTGTCTATTTTATTTTGTAGATATTCTACTTGCTCTCAAGATTCCTTCAACAGCATTAAGAAAAGAAATAATTTCATCACCCATACTTATTTATGTCTCCCTTATGCCTATAAAATCAAAGCTGCTGCATTCACACTGGTCATAACTGTTTAATATAACGCTCACATAGAATGGAAAGCACAGAAGACTCAAGATCATAAAATGCAACAAATCTAGATAAACCCTAACAAAGGAACACATTATATGTTGAAAACTGGACAAACGAGAACATATACAACAAATTCTAATGGGAAACAAAAGGAAAAATGACGCATGTCAGGATTGAAGTATTAAAACAGAAAAAGTTAATGATGACAGCAATACATCAACTGATACGGTAAGAAAACAATGCATGCAAAGGATGTAGCTACTTCATTAATTAGTTCGGAGATTGTATGGCACTGCACAGGAAGTCCCTTTGGCACCTGATTGCTACTTCTATTTAGAAACTGTACTTTTTAAATAACTCATAAGTCCTTGGACAAATATAGTGTTAAATTCCTTACTGCATAAAGCTGTTCTTACCCTGTAAGGAATAAGGTTATTTGGGTTTCAAAATCAAAATGCACAGCAAAGGAAAATATGTCATTTTGTATATTAATGTGTGGGTTTTTATTGTAGACTAATAAACCGAATTACTGCTGAACAATGTTGAAATTAAAAATAACTGTAATTCTATACAATGTTATTTTATTGATTTTAGGACTGGTACTGACGTTCATTTTGCAAATACATCACTTCATAATTATTGTTCATGGCATAAGGGTTTCAATAGGAAATATATTTGTTGTAACATTGATTTGTACATTACTGTCATCAAACTCCTTATCAATTAACTAGTCTAAAATCATGATGTTCTTCACCCTACCGTATTGGGTGAGTTCGTTTTTCATTATGCATGTTTGTTCTATACACCTTATATAAAGCGAAAGATGGTATTTATCTCATTCCCTGTACACATCTTAGCAAGAAGTCAAGAAGTAGATTTTATACGATCTTTCTCGTATTCATTTCTACAACAAAAGACTTTTACAGTAGGAAAAATATTTTTTTCTTTTTTTTTTTTTTTCAGATGGAATATGGGCAGTAGCTACCAAATACAATATCAAATATCTACTAATATCAGTACATGATTCAGAATAATTTTAAATGTATCTTCTAGTTACAAACAGTTCCCTATCTGTTGATGTTAACCATTTGAAAACTGTGGCGTGGCTTATGTGTGCGACTTAATTCCATGCCAAACAACAGGAGTGCCCTTTTTATAAACTTCCTGTTTACATCCCACGCATGCATATTTTTTGAGCATAACTTCAATGTTTTAACTTTAAATTCCACCAATAAAACAATAACTAATTCCTATATCCTATTGTCTCCAGTGCCTGTATTTAAAGGTGGGGCAAACCGAAGTCATTAACATTCCTAGGTGTTGTGCCTTACAGCTTTAGGACCATTAAACTGAGCCACAAGGCAAGATAAAGCACACCCTCAATTTCTGACAAATGTCAAAAGATTGTTGGTGTTTGCACATAAATGCTGCAGATACATCAGCAATGCTGAAGCAGATAAACTGCTATCCTGCCTAATGTGATCCCTATGTTAATATTCATGTCCCCTATAAAAATGTAGAGCAGAATCCAGTTACCTTTTGTAAAACGCTTCATAATAAGTTGCAAAAGTAATACATAGGTTCAAGAAACATGGGATCTGTTAATTTACACAAAATTTAAAGTAACTGGATTCTACTTTTCTCTATTTGGTGGCTTTTTTTTAACAAGATACTTTCATTTATAGGCATCATAAAGTCGCCATGCACAAAATGCAGCTGCAATCAGAGATACACTTGTATGAAGAATTTTCCGTCTTGAATTATCTCGACGAACTAGGACAACAGGTGATGCTGATGCAAGAACTCCAAGGAGAGGAAATTTTGATAGCCTCCTTGGATCCCGCTCAACCTGGTATTGAACACATGGATCAAATTGCCATGAAATGGTATACAGTCCAGTGCATAGCAATGACAACGCCCCCAGTGGAGTGCATACATAAGGGCGATCTGTCCATACCAATCCTGAAACAACAAATCCATCTCACAACTCTAATATATGTATATTTTTAAATACTCTGAATCTAGACCAAAAAAGCCACATTGATACACAACGATTTTCTTATTTCAGAAAAGTATATACACGTGTTCATTATTATAATACTCGTAGCAGTGACATATAAAGAACCCCTTCAATAAAAAGAACAGAATTCGAACGTCCGTACTTTTCACTTGTTTCACTTACGGCTTTTAAGGAACCCGGAGGTTCATTGCTGCCCTCACATAAGCCCGCCATCGGTCCCTATCCTTAGCAAGATTAATCCAGTCCCTACCATCATATCCCACCTCCCTCAAATCCATTTTAATATTATCCTCCCATCTACGTCTTGGCTTCCCCAAAGGTGTTTTTCCCTCTAGCCTCCCAACTAACACTATATGCATTTCTGGATTCACCCATACGTTCTACATGTCCTGCCCATCTCAAACGTCTGGATTATGTTCCTAATTATGTTAGGTAAAGAATATGTGTGCAGTTTTGCATTGTGTAACTCTCTCCATTCGCCTATAACTTCATTCCTCCTAGTCCTAAATATTTTCCTAAGCACCTGTTTCACTCCCTCTGTTATGGAATTTCATCCAATATTTATAATCGGTTCCACCGAGGACACTGAAGGTTAAGAGGTCTCTGAGATCAAGTAGAATTCATGGCAGACACACCTGGAGGTGAGAGATATTTTCTTTTTTCCTTTTTCCCCACTCGTGTCATTTTTTACCATACTTTTATTCACTGGCTACATAATGAGAAAACATAATGACATTTCTGGATTACTGAGCCTTTACAGTTCATGTACAAAACTTACGGCATATGCACACAATCAATGATGCTAGTCGACAGGTTTGTCCAGAACACAAATTATATAAAGCAATTGAAATGGGAGCAAAAACGAAATTTTTATCTTGCTGATATTTGGAAATAGTAAATTTAAATTCATACATACCTAACTTAAACCATTTCTTTCATATCACGGAAATGACTAATGATTAGAAAGAATTATTATCGTCCTGTGTGCCCACACTTTTATCTTTTTATGTCTAAGTTATTATTTCCATCACATAAAATTTATGTTGCCTGTATTATTTTACCATATTAAATTCTTTGTGGAAATTTATATTGGGTCTCTACTGGGTGGCAAGAAGAATAATGGATTAAATGCTCCCAGATTCAACCATTGGAGAACAATATCTTCTTATACTGTATGTGAAATTCAGTCTTCAATGAGGTTGTATTGTGAAATGATTAGTTCAATTACTTCGTGCCTAATTCTAATTCACTTCACGATTCTGAACAGTGTGACTAGGTCAAGTAGTTTCAGAATGGAATCTGCTGGATTTCTTCTTTTCTAACTATCCTATTTCAAATAGCTGTAGATGGTAGAATTATAAACCACTTCAGAATCTTCTTCTCATTTCTGAATGTTAGAATAGCAAGTACCATTTGATGAAATGAATGTATGAAACCAGTACATTCTGAACTAATATAATGTAATGGGGAAATGGTATTTCCGTTCAAAGCCATGCAAAATGTATTTCTAAATAGTTCTGGTCCAAGTTTCGTCCAATTACAATATACTGTAGGCCAAACATCTCCACAGTCTCTCAGTTTACTTAACCATTTGGCTCCTAGTGTTAACTTCTGTCAACAGTAACTATAGTTGAAAAAAATCGAAAGTCAACTTTAGTAGTTACAAACATAAATTACAATGGGATATTATAACATTTAAATCCCGGTCAGCTATGTATCACAGAGGTATTTAAATTCTGGCGTTAAAGGGTTACTTTCCAAATAAGTTCAATAATACGATATCATGCAACAGTATCTTCTCTTTCTGTGTGAATTTTTCTCCAAGGTTGACTTGCTACATTTAAAACCAGATATTATACGTCATATCGACCTTCAGAGCCATCAGAATTAATATCTTCATTTCTTACATTTGACTTCTTTCTATTAGATGCTCTTTTTCATTCCAGAATATTGAAATTCTTTTCTTTTCGTAACTGTCCATGTTGGTAACTTGCTTCTGCATACTTTCTTTTTCTGAGATACTACGTCGATCCATATCCTTTTCCCTTTTGTTTGGGTGAAGTATTTTCACTAAATGAAATTAAGTGGACACAATCTACCCACACTATATGCTCACAATGGCCAACTACTGTGCTTTTGAGAAATCTATACTTTAACCCTCTACACCACTGACAATAGTTTTTATTTAATATATATATATAATATTTATCTATTGTAAATAAACCAGGGGCGCCATTTCAGTTTTTGCTTTGGGGGAGGGGGGGGGGTTAACATTTCTTAGGGAAAACCTTACAGTGTATATCACATGGTGTACTTCCTATTTCCTCTGAAATTAACTATTTTTCACACCGTAAAATGCAGTAAACTTCACCATAAAAGAAAAAGATTTAAACCATGATAATCAACTACCTTGAACATATTTTTGAAGTTGAATATTGTTTCTCCAATCGTTTATTTCTTTTTTTTTTTTTGTTTTCTCTGGTAATGTTTACCTCACTTCACAATACATTTCCAGTTTCTACACATAGATCTAGTATTAACTTCTTATCCTACTTATATGATATGAAATTTAAATGCACTTGCTGTTAATATGGAGTGTACGAAAGAGTAAATAACTCGTCTTTTATTTCTTAATCGCTTATAAAAGTGCAGTTCTCACATTTTTTTCTTTGGTAGTACTAGTCATTTTTTATCTTAAACTACTTAAGTGAACATTGTCCTCCTGTCCCGCCTAAATGACACCTCTGAAATAAATGTTCTACAAAATCTACTTCATGCTTCATAGGACACTTATACGATTAGATGACAAATATATTACACAAAATAAATACATATGCACATGTATACAAATAATTTTAATAAAAGAAATAAAGGTGTATTTCATTTCAGCCGCACAACATGATTTCTGAACTGATCTAAACAGGATCACCTTCACTTCACAATTGAAATAACAATAGTTAGCCAGCTTGATGTGACTCATTTTGTGTATAACATTTAAAAGGGTCTCTTGTTACAGGTTGTAGGTTTTGGAATGGGGACATAAACAACACTCATTACTCATGATCCACTTACCACAGAAATAGTTGATCTGTACAAGCAGCTTAAAAGTTAACGCTCTTTTCATCTAATTTTTAATTGCATTTTTTGAACACAAAATATTCATAAGATTAATAATCGTCATCATCATTATTACTGTCACTACCACCACCACCAGGCCAATCCAAATGAATTAGGAAGTTCTTGACAAATTAAAAATTATGATTATTTTAGAAAGTTGTATTGCACTGTGAGGGCTCTGTACTGAATCACATAACTACGAAGACTTATCTGCATACTTATACTGAAGTCAACAGTAAGCTAAAAAAAAATAATAATATACTGGTATTCAAGTCCGAACAGATCTGGACTTGACACACCAAGAAAAACAGGAAGATGTTTCTAGTGTACACTTGACTGCTGTGGAAGACAGAAGTGTAAAGCACTTTTTAGTATAAAAAATAAATTGCTGGGAAGTAACAATAATATTTTACTTAAAAAAGTATCCGAGTACTATTCACTATCCCAACCTTATCTAATATTTATGTTAAGTCTATTTTACATTTTTTAAACTACTGTTTCGTCCTTAGAATGATAGACGACTACAAAATTTGTTAATGAAATATTATAACACAATACTTTCCTTGGTGTAGTAGAGGACCATCTGCAAGTAATGGATGAAACATTTCTTCATTATACATCTTAGAAAGATTTCATTATTTTGGCAGAAAGGAATTCATGCTATTTGTAGTGAAACTGCTCCAGTGGGTCAGCTAAGAAAAAGCTATGGCTAGTACATGATTAGAGAAATCATGTACAGAATATTCTATATTTCAGCATAACATGGCTCAATTATCTTCAACAGAGAATATGAAAAATACAGGAAATGTCTCAAAATGCTAGGAAAATTATAGGGAAGAAAGGACTGCTTCACATTTTAAACACGAATTAATTTTATTAATGCATATTTTATTAGAAAATATATTCTTTCAAGTGTTTATTGCATTAGGTAATTCTTTACAGTTGGTAAAGTAAGACACATGGACTTAAACACGCAGGTAATTTTCCAGAATGTGTCGCTGCAAATAGACCAGTCTTACAAAAAAACTTAACCTTAATTTACACTAAAACATTAACCTAACCTTTCTTGCATCTGTAACAGGTTAGATTAGGTTAGTTTAGGGGTTTAGTATAGATTACATACACTAAGCTTAGGTTTAAAAACTGGTCTATGTGCAGCAATACATTCTGGGAAATTACCAGCACGCAGCTAGTAAACTGCGGATTTATGTGTAAGTGACAGATAAGACTGTTAACATTATTAAAAACAAAACACTGACAACAATTTTTAACGGTCCAAGCTGTCACATTCACGCCAGTGCAAGGTTTACTAGATTCATGCTCGAATCCATTTGACATAGTTCTCTATTATTAGATTTCGAAATCAAAGGACTGATTTGAAACCATATTAAAATAGATGTTTAAAATGCACTTTTTTGCACAGTACACCTAGGACTATTTGAACTCCTATAATAAAAGGCATGGAAATTAATAATAATGATCTGGGACACCTTGCTTCCTTAACAAGTTTCATTTCGAGTTGCGACATGTTATATTCAATGTATGATTTGACATTCTAAAATTCTTACGTTTCATGACTTTTATGCGACATTTTGATAACCGAGTAACTTTATGTCTTAAAGTTTCATGTGTCGTCACTGGTGGACAGACAAAAGGTAACTTACATTATCAACTTATCGGTTTTGATATGGACTGTCACGAGCAAATGCTGGGTAACTTTCGGTGCTGGACCCCGGACTCACTTCACCGGCATTATCACCTTCATTTCATTCAGATGCTAAATAACCTAGATGTTGATACAGCATCGTAAAATAACTCAATAAAATAAAATAAATATGGACTGTCTGAGAAATTAATGTCTATGTATGTGGATGCTGATATTAAAGACAAAATCTGTGTTTCAAAAATTGATATCCTGAGCAGCTGGAAATGCTAATTTGAAATAAGATCACTTATTTTCAACAATCCAGCTGGACAGAAGACTTAATCTCTTAATACGAATGTGAAAGTCAGAGTAAGAACTGTAAATTACTCCTGTTAACTTCTTACATTTTTATTTTACTAAAAACAGATAGGTACTGAGATTTGTTACAAAAGTTCCAACACCATGTCCTTTTCAAGTCTTGTCTGTTATTGTAGTTTAAATTATTGTAATTAACAAATTATACTCATTTAACAATTTGGTAATTAACTTATCTACTTAGCTGACAGTGTATTTGACTGACAAAATTTATTTAGAACTCCTTGATTTAACTTGAATACATACAAACTACTCAAATTTAGCGGAAAGCAATAATAATTACCTCTTACCTTGTCAGAGTTGTAGATTTCCTATCACTTAGCTATCCCCTCAACTAACCTAATCTTACTTTGTTACATTCCTCGGTCTCCTGTCAGTTATCCCCTCGTCTAACCCACTCTAACACATTTCATGGCCTCACGTCACTTAGCTATCACCTCATCTAACCTTGTCACATACCTCGGCCTCATGTCACTTAGCTATCCCCTCATTTAACCATGTCACATTCCTCGGCCTCACGTCGATTACCTATCCTCTCATCTAACCTACGCGCAATATTTACGGAAATAGGCCTATACGTTGCCGGAGGGTAAAACACCGCAACACGATCAGACACTACTACTAGGATGTGCCAAATATGGTAAACCCACAAACACACCGACTTCAGTCACCACACACTCAAGTCTAACTCAAGATTATATACCTTAAAGTCGTAAATATTAACTAGATAAAATGAAAATTATTACTTTCCCCTCAATTTTAGTAGTTTGTACCTATTCCCAAATATAAATCAAGGAGTTCTGAATAAATCTCGTCGAGAAAATGTGCTGTCAGCAAAAGTAAATAATTACCAACAATTTTAATTACATGCAGTCAACAAGTTTCAAGCAAGTAGGCCTACTATTGTTTTCGCACAGTTCTTAGTAGGCTAATATACAAAATAGTGGTACCACTGAGATTTGTAAAAATTATGTGCGTTTAGAATTTCATGCTAATCGTTCCATAACGCCTTTTTTTAAGAGTAAACATTTAGGAACTCAAAAGATTAAAAATGAGAAAATACCAACCTATTGCAATGGCACCTATTCCTGAGAGGACTGCTGTCTTGTGTAGACAATTACCAACGGCTATCCAGCGTGCAGTTTCATCTCCTAGCTTTGATGGTTCAACAACAATAATGCTACAACCTGCCTCCAAGGCACGTTCCAATTCCAGTTCAAAAGTTTCATATGCATTTTCACTGTCATATACCTCACGGATGACGGCAATCTTTGATGGGTCCAAATCTCTGTGAAGACGGAATTGAATTTTTAGTATTAAAATCTGGTTCTATTACAAAACACAGATTAACACATTGATTTTAAAATTCAACGTTAAAATATACTAGTTAACAACTAAAATTCTGCCCTATCACTACTAGTGGTATAGCTACATGCAAAATAAATTTTTGATATAACTCCATTCGAACAGACTGAAAACTAATTGATTTGCTACTTTCTGCTATAGTTGGTTACAACATAAAACACTAAAATACACTTAAAACCTAAATTCGGAGAGACTATCAGTGTCGAAGTGTTTAACAATCTATAGTATTAAATATTATTTTACCATCGAGGAGCAATTATATGGTTATTCGTAACAAATGTTAAGTGACTTTTGCTACGAGAAGAATTTACATAGGCTATCATATTTTCGCCTCTAGAGTATTAAAAAATTTACACTGATCCTGTTCCTAGTAATTAACTTTTAGTGTTATGTTTATTGATTTCGTTGAAAGGTTCTACGCGGCATTGTCTGCTATAATCGTAAGTTTTCTGTTACACCACTGCATAATTTGCAAATGGTTTGTAAGTCAATACTTGAATACTCTTGAAATAAATAATTTCAACAGACCTGTCAGACCCTTCTTCCGCCATATTTGCATGATACGGATCCGGAAATATACCATAGTTCAACATAATGAAACAAATGATGAAAACATTGGCGTGTTGAATGGCGCAAATATTCGCGCGAAGTGTAAATGTGTGATTAACACATATTGGTTATGGATACCATTGGTGTAAACTTAATGACAGTCTAACTAGTTTTGTACATAAGACGTATGTCATTAATGTTATTGCTTTTAATCGCTTCGTAAGTCTATAATTTAGTGTTTCCAGCTTCAGATTCTTACATACGCGTTTTAAAATCTCCGGTACTCCTTCATTAGATTATGTGATTATAGTGTTTATAAATAAGTAATAATACACTTCACTAATTAATTTTGATATCGTTGCACTTATAACACCGTATTGTATCATGAATATTTTTGCACAAGCAGGTAAGCCGTTACCACTGCTTGGAACTACTTTCTACCTCGCAAGAGACCAGTATGAATGGAACGACAAGCGAACTCCCTACCAATGGTACCAGTCGGAGTCGGGCTTCGGTCGAGTTCGTGTAGTGGATGTACTTCAGCAGTAGGAAAATGGCTATACTTTCTTGTGAACTGGAGTGGGGTATTATATCGGCCAAGGGAGACAGGTGAAAAGTGTTTGTGTACAATTGTGTAGTGAGTAGTACGGTGGCAAGGAGACGCACGCTTTTAATTCATAATTTTAAAAGTGTCATTTAGCCGGCGGGCTTCCTACTGTGCTGTGACAGTTGAATGATTGTATTTTGTCGTCGCCACGTAATATAATTCACCGAATAATTAAATACATTTCAATTATCAGCAGTCGAATGAATTGCCTTATGTAAACGTTGCATCAATATTTGTAAAATATGCTTATAACAACAAGATTTTACGGACGACGCTTGTACAAGACTCTCCATAAAACATGCGACTCTTGCAGTGTGTGTCAAAGTGTGTGACAACATGTCAGCAACACTGATGAGGTCCGAATGCAGAAAATTCGCACCCAACATCTTCAACAAAAGCAAGTGCACCAACTGCTTTAGACAGAAAGAAGAGCACAGTGCCGAAGCTCTTCAAAGCAACAGGGTAAGTAGTCACATGGTTGATAGTTTGACGCAAGTTAGCTTAATTGACAGAAAGACAGGTTGTGATTAAGTGAAAGAAAATTTGAATTTCTACTACATCTCCTCCCTAAAAGTGTGTAAATGCTTATCTAAATGGTACCCATTACAGATGTGTGAGAAGATGACCGTTTAAAATTTTTGCGTTGCAGTGCTATTTATTTCTGCTCGCACTGAAATAATATAACCCTTCCCCCCCCCTTTTTTTTTTTTAGAAAAGTAAGCAGTGCAATGCTATTCAGCGAATCATTTAACGATTTTAATGTTTAAAGAGGAACTTTGTTGTTATTATAGTGGAGACAGCATTATATGCAATGAGTACTCACATTTACATACATTTGCATCAAAAGTTGAATAGGCCTAATACTCCTTTGGGAAATGATTTGCTGGTAGAGTAGTTTTATACCACGTTATGTGCATTAGAAAGTCACATTGACGCCATATAATAATAATAATAATAATAATAATAATGCATTAGTAAGTAATTTAGCTAAAGAATCTACGATAAAATTTGAAAATATGTAACATCGAAACATTTTCAATATAGGTACTTAAGACAATTAGAAAGTACTTTATTACTTCGGTACCCTGATGCGTTTATTGTTGTTGATTATGCTAATATTTCTGTCTTTCTGATCACATTTCATTTGTAATACGAAACACAGGATTAAATTAACTTTTCGTCATCCCAATGAAGAGATCCCCGGTTGCGGGACATTCTTGAACGATTCCGACAATTTGGAGGATAATTTTTCTAACGTTAGTTTTCATCTTTTTCTTACTTGCCTTTGATTTCTCATTGCAATGAATTTGGCTCTTTTTACGTAGTAGGCCTAACTGAAATATATTAAAGTGGTGGACGAATTTGAATATAAACTTCATTATTTGATCAATACTTGTATGTCTAGGCCTACCTCTGATCGAGGTTCTGGCTGATATGTACAACTATTATCAGGCAGTACATCTCACATGACGATATGTGTCAGAGGAAGAACAATAATTGTTTGTATACACCTTAAGTCTGATTAGTTCAATATGTTACTAGTCAGCGATGTATTCAATGGAGGGGGGGAAGGGAACTGGCCATTCTACCCATTATCACCTGGCTTAGTTACCTCATAAGGTATCAATCTGGTTCAATCTATGAACAGTTGACTAAACAAGCAACTTATTGTTATGTGGTAGTAGTAAGGTCTAAGTATAGATGTACAGTATGTAATATTTTTACAGCGTTTAACAACATTGTTGGCAAACAATCTGAACTGACATTAGCGAAATTGCCCTCATTAATAACCTTTAAAATGTTCCTAGTGCAAGTATTAACTCTTGTTTTATTCTTGTAATGTGACTCTTCAAAGTTGCATGTTAGGCTTGTACTGTGAGAGTAAACATTTCGAACTCATGCGATTTCTTTCGTTTGACAGGTGAACTCCAAAGCAAATAACACTGTATAGCTCCGCTCCTATACGTAGTGTCAAGGCCGTTGTTTCGTGAACCCTTTCCCTTCTCGGCCTTCTTTACTCCGCAGTAAAGACTGGGTCTATAATAGGAGACAGCTCTCAACTTGGAGATATCTAAATAATGCAGCGTCTTTAAAATGAATGGAAAGCCAAATTCACGAGAATAGAACAAAATTGCTGTGAAGTGTTTATTATGATCTTACTTATCTTCAAATCTTATTTTCTTTCACTTGTAATCAAATGAAATACACTCTTTAATATTTAACAATTAGAGTATTTTTATATAAGATACGCATTGTATTCTTCATCTGACACAATTAGGAACATTAAATCCAGACGTTTGAGATGAGCAGGGCATGTAGCATGTATGGCGAATCCAGAATAGAGTATTAGTTGAGAGGCCGGAGGGAAAAATACCTTTGGGGAAGCCGAGACGTAGATGGGAGGATACTATTAAAATGGATTTGAGGAAGGTGGGATATTATGACAGAGACTGGATTAATCTTGCACAGGATAGGAACCGATAGCGGGCTTATGTGAGGGCGGCAATGAACCTGCGAGTTCCTTAAAAGCCATTTGTAAGTACTATATAAGATGTATAAATGTTCACCGTTTGAGGCTAAACTAGCGCTGAGGTAGTTCCTTCGTACTCCGCTTATACATTTTACATATACGAATCTGTGACAGGTTAGGTTTAGTTCAGGCTTTTGTTGTGCCTTGCATATACGTCAATTGCATCTCCACAAAATTCCTTATAAATTCAACGATTTTCACTTCAAAAATCCCGGAACTACCTCAGCGCTAGTTTCACATTATTATTATTATTATTATTATTATTATTATTATTATTATTATTATTATTATTATTGTTCTGTCCATGGAGAGGTCGTTGAACGAAAATATTCAGTTATCTCTTGCAACTTAACTGTAACTGTTGTTTCCTGATGTAGGCTATGTAAGTTATTTATAAATGCCACACGCCGTGTAAGCGTTGCATTTGTCATCTGTGACGACATTATCAAAACTTACGTTCCACTACTGACTATACATTTGATGTGATTTAGGAATTAGCGAACGGGACATGTGCTCCGAGGCTGCGCTTGGGCTTGGGTTCAGACTCTGCTTAGTCTCATAATCAGATAATCACATGGTAAATCCTATGACTTAAGCTTGCCAAAATACCGTCTCGCTGTGATAACTTTATCGGCGCTAGATAACCACAGAGTTGACGCAGCGTGGTTGGTAACTACGTTGTCGATCAATCAATTGAAAAATGATGTAGGAAAAGGTTTAAACTGATTTCCCATCAAAATGTGGATATAGGCTTACGTGATTAAGTTGTTCTTTATACATTGTGTTTATAGCCTACATAGTGCATATATATAGAGTGTTAGTTGGGAAGCCAGAGGGAATAATACCTTTGGGGAGGCCAAGACGTAGATGGGAGGATAGTATTAATTATGGATTTGAGGGAGGTGAGATATGATGGTAGAGACTGGATTAATTTACTCAGGATAGAGACCGATGGCTGGCTTATGTGAGGGCGGCAATGAACCTTTGGGTTCTCTAAAAGCCAGTTGTAAGGAAGTTTGTACGTACATGTGTAAGTTTCACAAAAAGTGCATGCATGAAGATTTGACCAGTTGAGATATGTGCAGTGACCACTGCACCGAGTCAGTGCTTGGCCTTGTGTCATTGACAATGTTTTTTACTCGACTTCGTTTGTACGTCTTATCTTTTTCGTGGCCACAATATTTTGTCTGGATTCGTACAATATTTAATTTACCATAACTAACAGTGACTGAAGCTTAACATTACGACTAGGCAACGTTGCTTAAGCGCAAATGGCTCGTGTTGTTCTGGACGGCTAAAAGTGTTGTCCTCCATGAACTAACAAGCAAACATTCTCGTGGAGGCAGATAAAGAAGTTAATTTTTTTCTTTTACCATGTTAATAATGTCAAAACAAGTGCTTATACAAATTTTGGCCACTCGAGCGCAACTACGAGGCCGTCCAGAAAGTAAGTTTACCTGGGGCCGTTTACACAAAGGAAACAAAATTTCACGGATAGATTTATTGGAACAGATACAATTGTTGAGCTATTTTTCAACATATTCCCCACCGAAATTGAGACATTTGTCATACCATGGGATCAACTTTTGTATTCCTGTGTCGTAGATGTCTGTCGTCTGGGATCGGAACCAGTGTGTGGCAACCGTCTGCATCTTTCTGTTGACCCCACGGTATGAGAAATGT
Organism: Periplaneta americana; assembly: GCF_040183065.1. NCBI lineage: Eukaryota > Metazoa > Arthropoda > Insecta > Blattodea > Blattidae > Periplaneta > Periplaneta americana. Next base: position 73,259,830 of record NC_091133.1, on the reverse strand, counting down.
CTCAATTCCGGTGGGGAACATGTTGAAAAATAGCTCAACAATTGCTGTATCTGTTCCAATAAATCGTTCCATGAAATTGTTTTCTTTCTGTAAACAGCCTCAGGGAAACTTACTTTCTGGACGGCCTCGTAATTGCGCTCCAGTGGTCAAAATTTGTATAAGCACTTGTTTTGACATTAATATGGTGGAATAAAAACTTTAACCTTTTATCTGCCCCCATGAGAATGTTTGCTTTAAGTCGCATGTATGGCTATTCCTTCATCTAACCCACTTTAACTTTGTCACAGTCATGGTCTTCTGTCATGACCCAACCCACTTCAGTCGTGTCGCATTCCTCCACTTCATGCCACTTAACTATCCCCTCATCTAACCTAACCTAACTTTTAACTATCAATATTTACGGAAATACACGCCGGCGGAGAGTGAAACACAGTGCAACACAATCCCCACACTATTTCTACCACAAATACTATAAACCCACGGTACCGTTAAAGTAAATAATTATGGTAGAAATTCTTTGTAAATTTAAGATATCACTAATCCACGTATGTACTGGTATGGAGATATTCCATAAACAACAAGAAGTTAAAATAGAAATATGCCTGGATATAAGAAATCGAGATAATTGAAAAATGCACAAATTGTAGGTCTATAAAGCCAGATTGTTAGCTTGCCGTAAATACGCCATTGGCTTGTACTTGTTCATAAATGTCGAATAATTAATACTAGTTTACTGTTGTTTCTCTTCGAGCAGATATTTAGACATTTTATATATCATTTTATTTTAATAGAATCCTCTTACCTAGCTTTCATGATTAGGAGACGAAAGAGTACCTTGAAATATGATAGATATGAAGAAGATAAATAATGTATAAAGAATGTATAAATTTAAGAATCCAAACCATTATCGCCTTCCTTAGTTAATATTCCAAGAATCCAAGTTTCTAATAAAAGTAACATTTTGACATGGATATTAGACACTGTCGCCTGAAACGTGACTATTTAGTAAAGTAACCTGTAATATAGATTTGGCTAACCTAGTGTTATGGAATGAACATCTCAAAAAAAAAAAAGTACTGCTATGTACGTTATATTAAATGTATTTATATTCGTACGGATAGTCTGCTAAGAAATCAACCCTTCTCACGACCAAGACCTCGTGACGTGTTGTGGCTGGTTATTAGGCCTATATTACTAATAAAGCAACGAACAAAAACGACTTCCGCCCGACTAGAAGTCTATAATTTGATTACAAAGCGGTGTTCTGTCGGCCTAATAAGGTACAAGCCCTCTCATTGTATAGTCTAGTTACGAAAGTTATGCAGGCATGATGTTCCTTGAAGAAGAATGACAGTCTTACAAGCTTCGTAGTAACCAGGGGTCGCAATTTTTATGTCTACTTCGGATTAATTTAATTTACATGGCAAAGAGTATTTTTCTATTAATGTAATAACTAGTTCTTGAGTTGATTGCAGTATGTTTGTCTTGTATTCTTCATAAAACTGACAAAATGATACTTCTCTTTAGCTCCCCCCCCCCCCCCCCCGCTTTTTTTTTTTTACAAGGATAGTGTCTGAAACTTTTCCATCGGAGCTGCTGCAGTACCAGATTTCGATTTCCGGCCCATCTGTGAAATATATATTAAGTTAAGTGTCTATGGAGCTGATTTTCTCTACTGCTTTAATTGTATTTCTTATCAGTTTGAATCGTTACTCGACATTTTTTTTTAATTGTCATGTTCGCGCTAAATTGGAATATGCCTATGTAATTTGGTCACCCACTTGCAAATCACATAGTAATCAAATTGAAAAATTTCAAAAACGATTCTCTAGATATCTGTATTTTAGAAGATATCATTGTTCAGCCCTCCATAACAAAATTTCGTACAACAATCTACTTACTGAATTTAATTTAATATCTCTTGCCAGTCGTAGATATGAAATATTCAACGGTCTACTGGATAATAGCGAAATATTATCACAAATCCAGATTAACGCTAGAACATCACATTTAAGAAATCGTCAATTGTTATATTATAAAAAACCAAACACTTCATCACATAAAAATTCACCAGTGTTAAAAATGTGTTCAAATTTCAATGAAATATGTAAAACATGGGATCTAGATTTCTGCATTTCTTACATGGAATACAAACATTTTCTTATTAATATACTGAAATTAGTTGATTTTATATAATATTATATAGGGTGCGTCAGAAAGAACGGATGGATTTCACAGGGCAGAAAATTGTAAGGATTCATCAAATCAAACATTTATTGTTATCAACATATTCACCAATATATTCAGTTTATTTATGGTATTCAACATCATCCATAAGATGTCCTTGGTTTTCGATACAGGCATCGAGGCGTTTTCTGAAGTTCGCCGTCACTTTCACAGTCATAGTTGGTGGGATTGCCGCGATTTCTTCACGAATCGCCGTCTTCAGTTCGTCCAGTGTATGTGGTTACTTACGCCTTCAAATGGTCCTAAAGAAAGAACTCGCAGGGCGCGAGATCTTACCGTAACCTCGGACAATCTCAGTGCAATAGCATGTTTGCGGCCTGATCGTTGAGGTGGCCGAACAACCTACTGTCTGTCTCCACATTTGCAAGTGTACACCCGCTCCGTGTTCGTCCAGGTGATTTCTTCTTTAATGTTAAACCTGTGGTACGAAATGAAGTCACCCACCGCAAAATTGTATTCCGAGTTGTAATCCTAGCGTGACGTCCGATGTCGAAATGAGTCCTGAGTGGCGATCACAAACTCTTCATTTTTGAAAAATGTCTCTGCGATGAAAGCACGTTGTACACCAGACCAACACCATGTTCTCAACTGAAACTGCATTCTCTGGCTGACCCAACAGTCGTGGTCCCCCTCACTCTATCCTTCCCCTCGCTGCGTATCGATAGTTTGAAATCCATCCGTTCTTTCTGACGCACCCTGTATTTGTTACTCTGTAATTTGCCAATTATAGCTACATTTTACATTTTTGGCTATGATATCTATATTTAACTATTTTTCATTTATTTTATTTTGTATTTTTCATTTATATCTATATCTGTATCTTTTATTTAGGTAGTATCTATTTGTCTGTTCTTTTTTTTTCTTTCCTTTTCTCATTTTCCATTTTAATTTGTATTTACATTTGTATCTGTTTCATCTCTTTTTTTTTTTTCATGTTATCTATGTTTTTTCTGTAAACGAATATCTGTACTGTCTATTGTAATTGGGGCTTTGCTAAATAAATAAATAAATAATAAAAAATAAAATAAAAAAATAAAAAAAAATAATTTCTATTTAAGGCACTCCCTTAACAACAAGGTGATTAAGTGTATTTACAGAAGTAAAAGGAAAGTAAAGATAAACATAACGTGCTATTTGAAGTACAGTAATTTAGTTTTCAGCTTATGCGATTTAATTCATCAGTTCATTTAATTCACTCCAAGAACTTTGAAAATTATAGAAACGTGTAAAAAAAATACCACATTACAAGTACATCTACTAATCAGGAAAACATTCGTGTGGTCCACACCAGTGGAGTAACGATCAGCGCGTCTGGCCGCGAAACCAGGTGGCTCGGGTTCGATTCCCGGTCAGGGCAAATTACCTGGTTGAGGTTTTTTCCCTCAACCAATATGAGCAAATGCTGGGTAACTTTCGGTGCCGGACCCCGGACTCATTTCACCGGCATTTATCACCTTCATCTCATTCAGATGCTAAATAACCTGAGATGTTGATAAAGCGTCGTAAAATAACCTACTTAAAAACATTCGAGTGTAGGCATCATGTTAAGTTTATGTAAACGAAGATTTAACGCGGCTCCTATGGCCTGTCTGACTCATGTTCCTACAGGACTCCCAAAATATTCGCTCCGTCGTGTCTCAGTGAAGGTACGTGCTGGTTTCGTTCTTGACACAGTTTTATCTGTCTGGGCACGAATGTTTACGTCTCAGTAGTCTGAAGCTTGGGAATCTGTGAGGTGTGTCAAATCACCACAATCTCTAATCTACATTCTTCACGTATCATGATTTGGTGACTCGATGTTGGGGTAATCGGTCATTGTCACTGTTACATAGTTCTTCAGATAAGGGTGTCTCAATTTTTTCTCATTTTGTATACCTGCGTTGAACAGTCTAGTTTTAACCTTTGCATGTTTAAGACATGTTAGATTAGTCATATGAACAGGGACGTGGAAATAAGGGAGTTCGTTTTACTATGCGTTAAAATGGTGTAACGCATAAACTACGCCATGAGCGCGACATGCAAGTAGGCCTAGACTAATTTTCACAATTCCGGTGGGGAGCATGTTGAAAAATAGCGCAACAATTTTTCACGATATACATGTTAGGTTGTTGGTAGAATGTCACATTTATTGGCTATACGAGCTTTCCGAAATTGTCATGGCTTGCAGATCACGAAATGTCAATAGAATGATGTACGGATATTACCGGTTAAGGCGTAAGCGTAACGCATGCTTTGGATTCACGGTCGTGGGTTTCAATAACACCTTCCTAATGTATGAATGCTTGCAGTTCTGTTTGATATATTGGATTATCTCAGATTGAAACCCTGCGTCGTGCCGACCCCACGCCAAAGGAACCCCAGTGTGTTAGTCTAGTAATGTTTCACGAAGGACTTTGATACATTCGTCTTCTTGTTGTGAAGATTTTCAAGCAGTAATAAGGATTTCACTACAAAGGATTCGAATAGCATAGATTACCTCTAGTCGCTACTCAGGGTAGATAGTGGTGGGGCTGCCACCTAACATCTACAGAACCTTCTTTGAACTAACTTGTACAAGCAGGGTTGCGTATTTTGCCTGTATTGCCAACGTGGGACAACCAAAATCTGTGAAGACGGAACAAACAGGACAGGTTTTGTTGTGATGGTGATGCTAGATATGTACAAATATCAGAAGTACTTAGTCGTGTGGTCCGAATGGCGCAAGGTCATCGTTTAAGACAATGAAGAATAAACACAGCCTCCATTTCTCTATTTAGAATCGAAATCGGGTCCTTTAGAATTATTGTAGTCGGATACGCTATAATGCTCTATTCACAGCGATGGACATAATATAATACTTTATTATTATTATTATTATTATTATTCCTTTCGCAATGTGTGTTGCGTTTTGTCATGAGTAGCCTACTTGAAAGAAAGTATCAAATATAATATGTGAGATTCGTCACAGATCTCGTATTTTTGTGTTCTGTAATCGTCAGACTGATAAATAACCAGAGCTAGGAAGTTCGTACAAAGCAGTAGATTTCAGTTGAGTACAGTGAGGAGTATAGAAATTAAAAAATATCACCCGCGCCTCGCACTGCTGCCTCTCGTTACAGATGATAGCCTATACAGTATGTTCACAAACAACACATCTAGAGATCCTCGGTTCAAACTCGGGTGGCCCCAATTTTTTTTAAATATTTAATCTTTAATTGTTTCATAAAGTTATCAAGAAAGTAGTTGTTGAAGCGATTTATTTAATTTCTTAAGTTTTTTAACAAAAAATAAATTATTTTTAAAAGTAGGCTTGCCGTTGTTTGAACCACTTTATTGATCGGTTGCGATTGCTCTCGTATCACATATGAAGTGAAACAATTGACAATCAGCTCAAACATTAGTTGAAAGTTATTGTTAAAATATTAGGCCTTGAAACTTAGAATTCCCACACAAAGACTTGTTGCTAGGGAATCCCATTCTTCATAACATAAAACTATACTGAAATAGACCCATTGCAGTGCACTTATTACTTAGTTACCATTACAGTGCAGTTTTGCGAAGGCTTTGGAATAATATTGTTTTAAATTTTCAATGCAAAATATATTGTATTTGCAATTTAAAAAATATGGTCGTGCAAAAAATGTTGTACAATACACGTTTGTGAAGTGCATTACAGAATCTCGGAAATTGAAAAAATCGTTCTGCTCGTTTTTCAAACTTTTCCTCGCTTTTGTAAAAAGCACTTCCCAAACTTGTTTGATAATATACTATTTCTGCTAGTGTTAAAAGAACTTTTCTCATGCTTGGCCTACCATTTTAATACAGTAGTTAACACGCTCGTCTAGCATTAAAATATATACTTTTAGGAATGGCTATCTAAAAACAGTTTTATAAAACAATCTCCCTTTAAGTTAGTCATTATCCTGTAGTATTCGCTTTTTATTTTGTATCTAGTAAACTAGATATAAATTGAATGACGTGTAAGGTTTATGTACATTTATTGTAGATCTTTATTACAACCTCTTAGTTTCAAATTTATTAATATTAGTCTGTTTTTCGATTTTATAGCTAACATTTTTTACGATAAATAGTAAACACTTATTTTAAACGATTATCGCTTCCAGTATTTTTGATTCACCTATTTCGTTATCGTAAACACGAAGTATCTGTCGCACCATTAAGCATTGTTTACTATTTTGATTCTAGGCGCAGAAAGTAGACCTGTTATTTTTTTTTTTTACTTGACAGAGTCCGTTGTCCTCGTGTTCTGATGACAGGTGTACCGCTGCATGTCAGTGTTGCTGTACAATCATCATGAAGAAATTACTTTCCCTCGAAGGCAACGGCAACAACAGACTTGATTGGAAAGTTGTTCCGAACATATTTATTCTCCGGCAGCAGTGGTGTGTCTCATATAGATTGGTGCAATCAACCGCCGTATATGTAGGGCTGTTACTGTTCGCCCCGAAAAAAAGGTATGGTTTCGAAGCACGTCCACAAAGAATTCGGTGTGCACTGGTACGATGAATGTTAGCCATCTATTCCAAGTTTGTAATGAGAGCTGTAACTTGTCATTTTGGGATGGCCGTCAGTGGTGGGCTTGGACGATATATTAGACTCTCCGGCCATTGCTTTTCAATAGCGAAATATTTGTAATTGTCCTGTAAGTTCGTTTGGTTGTCGTACAAGTATGTGTATAGGAATCCAAACTACTTCATTGTGGTTCATGCACAGAATTTGAGAGCAGGGCAAGCAAGCTACGGCTTTTGAAGGTACAAACCGCCTTAGGACAAAAATTATTTTTAACAATAAAATAGTAGAGCAGACTAATCTATTCAATTATTTCGGTGCAATGTCTCTTACATTAAAATAATTGTGTGATTAAAAAGTTACAAACATTTCAGTGTTTGTGCGGCATTATTAAGCGATATTTTGAAAATTCAAACAGAAACTAAATTTAAGTACTACAAAGTGATGACATGCAAAAAGTGGATACTTGCAAAAGATCAAACTAAAATAATAGTAGCATATGAAATGAGTTTTTTCTGAGATATGTAGCAGATTATAATATGTTGAGAGATAAAGAACGAAACGCACATGGAAAGAACAAAATACAAAAAGAATGACAGAAAAAGAGCTTGTTGACCAAGAGGAAGAAGTTGGGTAGACCGAGGAAAAGATGGGTCAACGCGCGTAAAGGCGGTACAATTCAATCTTTGTTTACATATACCATGAGGCTGATGATGATGGCAGGCAGATCAGTTAATGTAGTGTGATGTAGTAGCGCATATAGCGGTTCGAACTCTACGTGGGTAGACTGATTTTAATGAGCATTTCCTGTGTAAAATATTGATCATTGCCATTGCCTGTCTTAGAATTTAGATTTAGTGTAGTATTAATAGGTGTCGTGTAATGTGAAATTATATCGTAGCTTGTCTATTTTTACCATATTATCGATACATAGGCCCAGTAGCCTAACATGTTAAATTATATCGTCAGTCCTGTGGCCTTATGTAGCCTGTCATACAGAGTGAAATATACTGAATGTCTTAATAGTACATTATGCAACGAGCCTATAATGGTAGTAATTAAGACGCGAGTATGTTTGTTTATGAAACGAGCGCAAGTTTCATACGACTTTTTATGCTCGACCATATTTCTAACTTGAAATTATTCATAAGTATTCATGTTATGGTTATCTAAGTGAAGAGCGGAACTGACCTTCTGAATTGTGAGATGTGCGCAGACGCGAAAGTATTGATTTTTTTTTCCGAGGGACGAATGACATTGACCTTGATATAACCTAGAGAATAACATGAACATTAATATTGATATAACCTGGAAATTGATTTAAAATAGAAAAACGAGATGACAAATTGAATTTATTTGAATATTATTTACAATTAACGCTAATTATTATAGTAACAGAACACAATCTTCTGCGACAGTATTGGATTTCCAGCCTCCGTGACGTTTCGCTAATTGTCTTTCGATTGCATATCCGAGAATAATCGATACTTGCGGTTTTATAATGGTACAATGGTGATTTCTCATTGGCTGAACAACTGAACTATAATGAATAGGTGTACTTTAATGAGGTGCATTAAAGGGCTACTACCAGGTGTATAATTACTACATTTCGGCATGGTCGAGCATAAAAATATAATATATTGTCATCGTGTCATATGTATTGTATTGTGTCACTTTCTGTTGCATATTATTGTACAGCATCGCAAAATCTATCCTCAGCGTGTCTTAAAAATAGAGTAATCCGCACTATGTGGATTCGCGTTTAGAACCGAACCTAATGTAAACAAAAGCCACGTGACGCCTACGTCACAACTTAACAGCAGTCAGGCGTAGTGTGAAGTATAGTTCGCAATCAAAATTGAAGTTTTTAACTCTTCTGATAATCGTGTTATTTTGTACGCTCTGGTGTTTTGTTTTACGTTTTCTGTTTGTACACTTAAGTGAGCGATGAAAGAGTCGCAACAGGCGGCGTAGTAGTACACAAACCAAAAATGTATCATGCTTGTTGCTGGCTCTATTGCTCTATATATGTCACAATCATAAGGTAACTCCGTAACTCTTGACTTATTATTAAGTATACGTACCTACACAACATAAAATGTAAAATAAAACAATTAAGTACCGGTACGTATTAAATACCATAAAAGAAACAACATGTACATCTATGAAAAGACTTAAAAACTTCAATTTTGTTCGCGAACTATACTTCATACCTACTACATCTGACTGTTGTAAGTTGTAAGGCACGCATCACGTGGTTTTTGTTTACATTAGGTTCGGTACTTGGGTTCTAAACGTGAATTCAGTACTTGCAATTGATATCGTACCGTATATCATACCGAATGAAATTAACTCAGTACATTACAAATTTAAAGTTTCGAAATGTAATTTTTCCTAAACACAGCCTCTACAAGCTTTTCATATATTAAACGTTAGTATTATGTCCAATTTCATGTAATTTCGAAATGAGTTTCACACTGTAATATTAGTTCGTCTCAGAAACTCTTTTCTATTACTGTGCTTCGGTCAATTCATACGAATCTTAAGTAATCCAGATTGATGGAAGGGACGACAAACTGTGACCTTGAAACACCAGAATTGCCGACAATTCACTGCTTCTGGCGAGTGACTGCTCTTCCATGATGGATATAGCTCTAAATAAAATAGGTGATCTTCCTGAGCGAATTTATCTTCAAGGCCTATGTCTCTATCACTGAATCGCTTAGACCTGTTCGATGCCGTCCTATTACTGACCACCCCTACATCTTGCACTTCACATATTTTTTTCAGTCGCTGGTTTTGCACTCTTGCCTTTTTTTCCGAAGGAAGCTAAAAAACGCTGGAATTACGACTGTGTCGTCACACATTTCCATTGAAAAACTGAAGATAGTACCCGTAGGCACTGATACCGCAAAAAAGTGCTCAATTAAATGTTTTTAAATGTGTTTTAAAACAATAGCAACAGATATAAACAAATCGTCCATTGCCTTGAAACTCGAAAACAAATCAGCACACTTAGATTTCCTTACTAATCCCCTTAATCGTTTCCGTATATGATCTTGTGTTTATAATGGACATCAAATAAAGCAGTATTCTACAGCAGAAAATTAATTTAATTCTGATTCTGTACTTTGTTGTCGGCAGGGCTGAACAGCTTCTGGTATTCCTGGAGAACTTTGACACTATAAATTCCAGACTCAGTACAGTTAATACGTTACAATAGTACAGAATGTTTTCATTCTGTTATCCATGCTCACGGCCTTAAAACTAACCCTGCCGGGTTTTTTCTCATAAGGAGAAATATTATTCTCTGTTGATTCAGCACCCTGCTCTTGTAAGAAATTTCCTCCAAGATTATGAGTGATCTATCCTTGCCAGTTTTTTCTAGTGACTCACGAAAGTCACGTACATGCGGTTGTTTTCTGTCGACTGACTTTGGAACAGCGTTCATGCTGCAGGAGCGTTATTAATGGTTCGTAGTGGGAATGGCCGTGTGGTGCTGTAGTTTCTCCCCTATATTCCATTAGTAAGGTACCTGTACAACTTTTCTTTGCGACAAGTAGAATTTTGACACGTCACTTGAGATTTACTTTTACAGTAATCGCTGTTCAATCAAAACCTATCAACGCTGCTGGCAGAACTAACCGCCTGGGTATGATTATTTATTATTTTTCTTCTAGTTTTAATAAGCCTATATCATGTAGTGTGACCTATACAGATTTCCATCTTATGTTTGTTTATTTATTATTTAGTTGTTATTGAACATAACAGGCAAAGCCCAATTACAATGTTCAAGACTGAGAAAGTAATTTATAAAACATAAACAAGGAAAGGAAACACTCTTATTAAAAACTGAAACTAAATAGAAAAAGAGAAATTGAAATAAGGTGTGAAAGTAGCTTCAAATTAACCAACAACAATATTCTGTAAAATATAACAAATAATTCTCTATTTAGAGAAATTCATATTGAAAATATCAACATTCGGATGAGGATGTAATTTATTGTATAATTGTAACATTTGGAAAACTGAAGAATTTCTGTAGGATTCAGTATTTGTCCTTGGTATGAAAAATAAATTTCGAACTTTTGTATTAAGCTTAGGTGTATGTGTTATATAATAAAATAAACCAACACAGTCCAACTTATTGTTAATCATTTTATAAAGAACGTTTAAAGATTGACAATTTCGTCTAATTTGCAAACTAGTAAAATGGAAATGTTGAAGCATTATAGCATAACTCTCATAAGTAGGGTAATTATTATAAAGTCTATAATATAACCATTTTAGAAATTTATTTTGAATTTTTTCTAGTAACAATATAGGCCTATTTGTTAGTAACTGGGTTCCAGGTAACCGCAGCATACTCTAATTTAGATCGAAGAATGGAGTTATACAAAATTATTATAGTTTTGACTTTGAATTTACAAGAATTTTTCATAACAAAACCTAAAATGTTATAGTACAAATTAAAAATATTATTAATATGACTATGAAATGTAAAATTACTCCTAAATAATATACCTAAATCTTTGTTCATTTTCTGCTGGTAAAACTTTTGCCTCTATTTTATATGAAAATTTAATTGTATTTTTCAGTCTAGAAAAGGTCATATGTATACACTTATCAATTTATGTCTGCCGAGCGGCCCACCCTCTCCGGTCTTCAGCATTTGCCCATAATGTAAAATGTATTGTAAATTGTAAAAACCTACTTTCATACATTTTTAATCCGGACTGCTCTGCACATGCTTAACGTAATTGCAATAAAAATAAAAAAAACTATTCTCTTTATAGTAAAACGTACATTTTAAACAGAGGAAATAAACTGCTAGTTCATAGGGCTAGGCTTCAGCAGCTAGGTACCTCGTTCTAACGAGTGCATTGATTGTACAATTGACATGGAGGCATGAGGTAATTATTCCCCCTGCTATTGTAATTCACTCTAGCTCCACCCCTATTTGTTTGATTGACTTTGGAAAGAAATTTTACTCTTTCTGCCCAGACTTGCTGATAATCTTATGAAATAAGAAACAAGAAATAATTGCTTCTAGTTTTCAATGTTCTTGATAAGTCAATAGTTTTACTATATTATGCAGGATTTGGCATCTGATCTAGCTGTCCTTTGTTCACCTCATTTCCCTCACATTGATTACTTCTTTAGGAGGCTGTATTTCACCGTATATATATATTTTTTTTGTTGGGTTATTTTACGACGCTATATCAACATCTAGGTTATTTAGCGTCTGAATGAAATGAAGGTGATAATGCCGGTGAAATGAGTCCGGGGTCCAGCACCGAAAGTTACCCAGAATTTGCTCGTATTGGGTTGAGGGAAACCCCCGGAAAAAACCTCAACTAGGTAACTTGCCCCGACCGGGATTCGAACCCAGACCATCTGGTTTCGCGGCCAGACGCACTGACCGTTACTCCACAGGTGTGGACTTCACCGTATATTTTTGTTCATAAGGTACAGTATCTTTCTTTATCCTTGCAGTCATTTAATAAATTGTCCATACTTTATCCCATTATCAGAAGAGAGACGAAGAAGAGGAGGACGTGGTGAAGTTGAAGGAAGAAAATTAGCAGGAAGAATAGAAAATGGGAAAGCAAAGCCGAAGGACGTGAAGAACGTAAAGGAATGGAAAAGTAAGAAAGATAGGAAGGAGCTGAAAGAAAACTTATAAAACAAAAAAATAACTGAAGCTAAAGGAAAAGGGGGGGGAAGCAAGAGGAGAAGGGGGAAGAAAGCTATAAAATAACAATAACTCCTGTAGCTCAAAACTGCCGTTTAATGCACTAAATAAAGTATACGTGTATAATGTTGTCATTGATTATGCAATCATATATGGAAGAGGAGGAGGCTTCACTGTTGGCTTTGCTAAACTGTATTTACGATTAGGTGACGTGACCGATAATTTGAATATGGCGATTGGTCTCTTATTTAATGCCTCTTCCACTCAGCGTGGCTGTGAAGGCGATTGGGAGGAGTATGTACAGAATCCCTGACCCAAAACCCGCGAATGAGGGGTTAAGTTGTTATCTGGCTAGCAAGTTCGTGAGTGTCAAAACTTGCCGAAAGGGAGTTTGTATAACTTAGCTATTTTGTAATTAAATGATATACGCAAATATGTTTACATTGTGGTTAGCAGGCTTGAGAGTAGAAAATAATCAATCATTAGAGAATTAGAAAGGAGGATGGTCTTGACCTGTGTTGAGATAATGTCCAAGTATTTGTAAGAAATAGAGAGACGTAAAACAAAGAACCCAACGTGGAAGTTGTATTCCTGACCTTTTAATTTCGAAACGAATATGAACAAACTTCAATTCTAGTGTATCTCTGTGATCTTTTGATGATTTTACGTTTCTGTTTCTCTCTAGTATACCTATTTTTCTTTTTGTATAATATTGCAGTTATTTTCACTTGAACTTCGATAATCACAGATGAACTTACTTGGCATATGGGTGCAGTGTTTAGATCTACCTTCACCAGATTTTATTTTATTATTATTTTTAGTTTGTCATTTAACGACACTGTATCAACTACTAGATTTTGCGTTGATGGAATTCATAATGAGATGGTATTTGTCGAGATGAGACCAAGGATTCCCCATAGATTACCTGATATTCGCCTTACGTTTGGGGAAACTCTCGTAGATAATCGCTCCATGCGGGAATCGAACTCATGCCCGATCGCAGCAATCTAATTCAATTGATCTTTTCTTCATAGAGCAAAGGTACCGAGTATAGCGAAATGATGAAATTATACAGTATAAACATGATTTTTCTAAGGAATATGTGACCACATTAACGATCCGGTTAAGCTGTTGTGTATATCGGAACCAATATTTTAGATAACAGAAGAGGGTAGCTACAGGTCAGTTTGTACATTCAGTCCATTTAATACGATGATTAATCTATTTTCTGTAGCCAGAATTTCAATCAGACTGCGTTATATAGCCTACACTGCTATTTCAGGTACAGTATGGAATTCTTATTCACCTGAAGTCCTGTTTCTCTTCCACCCCTTCGTTTTTCTCCGATTTATGGTGAGAATTCTTGTCCCTTTCGGGATTAGAGGACAAAAATGACATTTATAAACAATACATAATTTTAACTTAGACACTGTGAGGTCGTGTGCACCTCGATTGTTCTGTAATGTTCAGATTATGAGAATTAATGTATAGTGAACAACAGTTGGATACAGATTAGCGATTAATTATCAAAATATGAAATAAACTATTCAATTTTCATGATTTAATTCAAGGAGTTATTACTCGACCAAGGCCAGTGGAGTCCTGCAGCCGGGAGCGCCACTTGTATTGTACTTCTTCTGCGTTCGTATAGCGTCATCGCAATAGTTCACATTACGCCCGCGTCTCCTCTCGCCTAGGCCAGTTACACTTTTACTTAGTGCTTACAGCCGTTGAACAGTTTTGGTATAATTCTATCTGGATTTATTTCTCTGACAATAGACATACACATGGTAAGACTCCTATGATGTGGGTAGATACTACGCATAGGACATATGAACATATGACATATGAACTCCTTAGGTGGAATTCCAACTAAAACGAAAATTCAAGTTGTGACAGCCTTTGCTTACACTAGGGCAGGCCAATTAATATTAATTAATTCTCTTCTTTTCTTTTTATTTTCTCTTCTTTCTTATTTTATTTTCGTTTCTGATTTCCTTACTGTCTTTCCTTTCCTATTTTTTCTTGTTTTATTTTTCTTTGCCCTTTTCTTCCTTTTCCATTCTTCTTTCCTTCATTTATTTCTCTTTCCTTCCTTTTGTTCTCCTTTTTAACTTTCTTTTCTTGTCCCTCCCTTCTCCCTTCCGTTTGCCTCTCCTTTCCTCCGTTTCTGTTTTTTCTCCTCTCGTTATTTTTTATCCCCTTATATTTTCTCTCTCTCTTTTTTTATATCCTCTTTTTTCTCTGAATCCTTTTCTTGTTTTCTCTCTCCCTTTTTTCTTCATTATCACTTCTGTCACTTCCCTTTAGTCTACCTCTTTTTCTCCTTCAGTTTTTACAACTTTTATTTATTTCAGTGACATACAGTTTCGTATGCACATGGCTAGAAGTGCTGATAGACAAACAGTTGTTATTTTGCTTCCCCGAAACCGCCACTGCTCTCCCTTTCAGATCCATACTACTGTACTAGTTGAAATGCGAGGAGCATTCCACCTGCCTGTCTGTCTGTCTCGTCTTGTTCCAGTTAGCAGTAAGTTGAGTCTCGCACGGGTTTGAAGTTTCGTCATTGACTACAGCAAAGCTAAAGAAAACCGCCATGCCATCATGTCAGTTATAGACAGACAGACCTGATTGCAATGCCTCATTCACTAAAAAATACTTCTCTGATGGATAAATACGTAGACTGAGCCATAAGTTAAATGAATCAGCAGCATACGTAAATATTGCAATCATTAGCAACTGCAGACTTTGATCGTGATCCTCTGAACACTGTAATTTGAGGGATTAAAGGTAATTTAATAGTCTGATAAGACTCTCTGACGGATGACCTTCTGCAGTACAGTTATTTACATTACGTATCTCTACGTAATCTCCTGTAAACATGTTTATCTTGAGGCAGGTGCCAGTGACGTGTTTTGAAGTTCGATTCTTGATCACTACATTTGTTTTTTTTTTCTCCGTGACTTTTACCCTGTTCCTCGAGGCGGAATCATTACTGTACCTTGGAATAGGCCTCGACTTTTTCTCATCCTACTTGGCTGCCCTTTCATGATCGTAGTTCTTATTCGACACAAATGAACTGATGTTTTTTGCAGAGTCATTAAGTAACTATAGCCATTGAGGTAGTCGTGACAAACGATTTTAATTTACAGAAGATCATAAGGAACGAATGAACTGTTAACTTGTAACGCATTGAAGTAAAAAATAACTCAGAATATCCAGATGTCATATACAGTAGACTCTTGCTATGATAATTTAAATTTTGTTTATTCATAGTTAGTTTTTTCAGTTTTCCCCATTGGTGTATCCCATACGTATCATTAGCATTTTCTCTAACTGCTGCTACAAAACTGATACTGTACTACTACCACTACCGCAGCACCCACCTGCGTAGCTCAGTCGGCAAACACAATTTTAAGGGTGAGACTAGTTTTATGACCAGTGTGCAAAGTGCATGGCGTTAAATATACAGTGGATAACAGTTATATTTGTACAGGCTGAAATTTGGTAAAGAAATAACTTGGTTTGTCTTATAAATCGATTTAAACTGTAAAATATTTTAATATATTATTAAAATCCTTATACTAAACAACTACAATGTAACAAAATGATGACAATGTTATTTATAAACAGTGGGAAGTAAATGCATCACAATAAGGCAACATATCATGCAACACTCTTATTTATACACTTTACAAAGATACGTTACATTTACTGTGTGCATAGATGGTTAACTGCGTTTCTGTAGCTATTGGGGAGGGGGAGTTGCGATGTTGTCTGTTATGTATTATATCAGTCGTGTCCAACTTGAAGAAAGGGAAGGAGCTAACCACAGAACTTAAACATACGATAATCAGTCTTGCTTTGAGGGGCTATTCACTCAGTAAAATTGGTAGTATTGTGAAAAAACCTCACTCAACAGTAAGTTATATAGTAAATAAGTTCAAATATAATGGTTCCATTAAGAATATTCCGAGAAGAAGTAGAGAATCGTTCCTGAATGAGAGAGAAAAACGTTTCATTGTTAACAAAGTTAAAGTGAACCCACGTGTAACTGCACCAGAAATTGTGCAGATGTTGCAACAGACATCGGGTAAGAAGGTATCCAGTCAGACCGTTCGACGAGTACTATGGCAGCATGGGTATCGCGGCAGGATCCCAAGAAAAAGGCCATATGTAAGTAAAAAGAATCGTGCAGCAAGACTGGCATTTGCTAAAGAGCGCCAGGACAAACCTCAAACCTTCTGGAATACTGTGATTTGGTCTGATGAGACTAAAATAAATCTATTTGGATCTGATGGAATACAGACGGTGTGGAAGAAAGCCAATACGGCCGATAATGTGGAGAATACTTTACTAACAGCCAAGCACGGAGGTGGATCAATTAAATTGTGGGGGTGTATGCCATCAAAAGGAGTGGGCACGATTCATTTCATTGATGACATCTTGAACAAATGGGGTTATTTGAACATTTTAAAAAATAATGTCGAACAAAGTGTGGAAAAAATGGGACTATCAGCATCTTACATGTTTCAGCAAGATAACGACCCCAAGCATACAGCAGAAATTAACAAACTGTGGCTCATCTGGAATGTTCCTAAACAGCTTAGAAGACCTGCCCAATCCGCGGACCTTAATCCTATTGAGCATCTATGGCCAATTCTCAAGAGAAGAGTTCGTAAATGTAAAGTAACATTTAAAGAAGATCTAAAAGAAGTTATTTTGAAGACGTGGGAAGAAATTAAACCTGCCACTTGTCTTAGGCTTGTACTGTCAATGCAAAGAAGGTGCAGAGCTGTATTGAAGGCTAGGGGCTATTCAACAATGTATTAGAACTTCCCGTCTGTGCCATACATGTACCATACATGTAAAAACAAAGAAACATTTATAATTTATTTTTTTAACTGTACAAATAAGAATGTTGCAGGGAAAAGGCTGTGTTTTTGTTTAAATAGAGGAATTTGTTATGTTAAAGTATTTGAAAAATTATTTTTATACGTTATTATTGTTAAGTATGTAAATAATTTATAATGCAACATAAAATAGAAGAATACAATATTTATTTCTGCAGAAAAAACGTTGTTTTTAATATTAAATACAGCTGTACAAATATAACTGTTATCCACTGTATATATTTTAAGCTTATACACACTTTAACATCTGCGACCATATCGCGTGTTTAGAATCTGTGGGTATACCAGCATGCCGTTTTCACTGTTGCTTAGGTCGCGTTTCTATTGTGTTGTAGATGGCTTGTGTTCATGTAACTGATTATAGATTTTGATTAATGTTTATGATATTGGTGATTGAAGCGGTGATGAATCGTGACATGTAAATTTCCAATCTGACATTTGCCTTGTGACTGAGGGAAACCATGAAAAACCCCAGTCAGATTGGTCGGTCACGGAGATTGAACCCGGAATCTCCCGATTGCGAGTCTCAAATGCTACCGCCTGAGCCAATTCGCTCGGTAATAAACTTTTTATATATCAGGTTTAGAACTTATCAGTATGTTATAAGGTGTAAATTAAGTTGTTTATAAAGTATTTGCTGTTGTTGACATCACGACTTTATAAATACCACTACAGACGTTCGTATTCTTCAAAGTGACAAGACTGCGATGTTAGTAGAGTATGTTTCGATACTGAAATGTCGAGTGTAACACTTGGTACGCTCTCTGCTTAACAATACAGAGGCGCAGTGATCTTATTGGGAGTATTATTTATGAAACCACAATGCGTCTAACCGTGATCGCCATTTTTGGAATTGGTTTCATTGTTTAAGACTAGGAGAGAGAAATATGCTGGCGTGGGATCTTTAGTAAGAAAAGCTTCAAACCACTTTTTATCAACTTTAGATTTTATACTCTTTCTAACCTCCATTTGACGTCTTGGTCTCAAAAGCTAATGTGTATGACTCCTGGAATAAACTGTTTTATAACAGTCTATTTTATGTGTGTCTCATGAATAGAATACTAAACTCTTTAGCATCTTGTAGCTCACATTTTGTGATTATTGAACTAGAAAACTTTAATAACGTTACCGGTAACGTATTGGTTGTAATATCACCTATGATGTTATAGATAACATTTTAACGAAGCCGTATAAATCATGAATAGTGGTTTTTTGTTGTGAGTATAAAAGCCTCTAGAACACAGCTATCACATGGAAAATAAGTTTACTTCAGAACACTCTTCAGAGCTTCCTTTCAAAATATATATTACTCTAAAAGAGCCGTAAGTCCATCGCACCATCTACATAATGTACTACTGGAACACTTTAGTATTACATTATCACACATTACAAAATATGTATATATGTATATATAAATTTAAATTTAAATATGTCTGTTGTAAAAGATAATTGGATGAATATAACAGCAGGGATGATTTATATACACTTGTTTATTATAGAGTTAAAAAAAGAGAGTTTCAAACTTAGAAGTAAAGAAGATTGAATGTTAAAAATAAATGCGGATAGGGTGAAAACTTTCACTAAAACCAGAAGTAAGTGTAAGTTAAACCAACATGAATTGAATACTGTAGTTATATGATAGAAAATTTGTTATTAAATTGTATATTTATTGTGTATAATCACTATTTATATTACCGGTTGTTCTTTATGGTTGTGAAACTTGGACTCTCACGTTGAGAGAGGAACATAGGTTAAGGATGTTTGAGAATAAGGTTCTCAGGAAAATATTTGGGGCTAAGAGGAATGAAGTTACAGGAGAATGGAGAAAATTGCACAACACAGAACTGCACGCATTGTATTCTTCACCTGACATAATTAGGAACATTAAATCCAGACGTTTGAGATGGGCTGGGCATGTAGCACGTATGGGCGAATCCAGAAATGCATATAGAGTGTTAGGTGGGAGGCCGGAGGGAAAAAGACCTTTAGGGAGGCCGAGACGTAGATGGGAAGATAATATTAAAATGGATTTGAGGGAGGTGGGATATGATGATAGAGAATGGATTAACCTTGCTCAGGATAGGGACCAATGGCGGGCTTATGTGAGGGCGGCAATGAATCTCCGGGTTCTTTAAAAGCAAGTAAGTAAGTATAATCACTATTTGTGCATATATCAGCTTTAATTATTAAGTTTATGTACTTTTGAACTATTAATAAATATTACTAAATAATAAAAAAATAATAAATAAAAAAATATATATTTAGCGTTTTATTCATTATGTTACTTGTTTTGGCTTCTCCGACATCATTATTATCAAGTGGTTTACATGCAGAAACATACTTTTAAATATAAGAGTTCACCATTATGATGTAATTTCTTTCGATACTGGTGTATTCTCTTTTATAGGGAACATTTTTAGACAATTTCTAGTAACTTCGTTGCATATTTTATATACATATTTTTCTGTATCGTCCAGCTTCTATGGAAAATTGCGTTGCAAAGACATTATCACACGATATTTTAATTTTATAACAGGTAAGGAATAAATACAATATGTTTTGTTCTACTCGCAGTTCACTGATTAGGGCCTGAAATTATTTTGCCATAATATATGAATAATATTTGTTACAGTCTTAATGAACTCGAAATTTTCTTTCACTCGGTATATTTTTTGTGTACAGCATTTGGATATAATTTTGGAATAATAATGATAATAATGCCCCGGGCCGTGGCGTCGTGGTCTAAGGCATCCTGCCAAGGACTCGCGCTACGGAATGCGTGCTGGTTCGAGTCCTCATGAGGGAAGAAATTTTCTCATGAAATTTCGGCTAGTGTACGAGACCGGTGCCCACCCAGCATCGTGATGTACTTGGGGAGCTACGATACGTAGCGCAATCCGGTTACGCAAACCAGTTATAACGGCTGGAGGGCTCATCGTGCTAACTACACGATACCTCCATTCTTGTTGGATGATCGTCCACCTCTGCTTCGGCATGTGAACGTGAGGCCAGCAGCCGACTGGCCGGTCTGGGCCCTTCAAGGGCTGTGGCGCCACGGATTAATGATGATGATGATAATAATAATAATAATAATAATAATAATAATAATAATAATAATAATAATAATAATTTAGTAATATTAACATTATTGTTATACTATCGAACGTGTGAACAGTTTTATGCCACTGTGATGTTAATAAGTTACTAATCGGGCCTACTATTGCTAAGGAATATATTATCACAGGTATGAAATTTGTCTTGTAAAATTACTTTTATTTCTAAAAATATAAGCTGTAACAATTAATATCTTGATTTTTGTAGCCCAAAAAGGGAAGCTAGGCTAACATACTTATCTTCAAGCACGATTTCAAAATTACTTTTGTACATCAGTTTGTTTTAAATTTGGCCCATTATTTTAATGCAGCTGGCACCAGCTTTCATTGTACCGTTACCGTCAGATTTCGGAGGCCTCGTAAGGAATAAAGTTACTACTATTAATTTTATGTTGCATAAGCCTTGAGGTGAATAAGCTATCCCTCATCCTTGCTGTACGATGAATACATAACCTGTCCAAGTGGTTGCTTGAGCCACTGGTAAGAGATGTGCCGATGGGTGCGAGAGAAGTTAATACAAGGGCACTTAACCTCTTCCTGCAAACACAGGCGGTGATTTATTCAGTTGCCACGGTTGAGACTGAACTTGCAATTATTTGGCTTATGTTTTTCAAGTTGAAGTATACCTATAACATAAGGACTGGATACGCCAGATAAATGGCCTGGCGCCTCCCTGAGCACAAACCGTTTCGTAACTGACCTAAACGCTCGATGGTCTGGCTAGATAATGACATTCTTTCCGAAGAACGAAATGATCAGACTCATCTGGATGGTGTCATGGACCTGTATGCTGGCTTTGAAATACAGTGAAACATGTTTTGTCTGGTTCAAGATAAAAAAGTATCAAACCTGCTCTGTTGTCATAGTCTGCAAACTCTTGACTTCCTGTTTTTTCGATAATCGTTCGTATTCTGTTCTCAGATGTTTTCCCCTTCGTCTTTGTAATGTAGGCCTGCTTTGTTTTAAATTTTGTTATTTACTTTGGATCTTCGCATATTTTTAATGTATTTTGCAAAACAATGGTACTCTATTGCCTTGTCTGTATTCAGTAGCATTATTTTCTCAAACTTTCACACGGAACTATTTGCTTGGTAATTTTTTACTATAGTTTATAGTATTAAGTCCTAGCAATTAATACTTTGTTCTGATTTACTGAGTATATTAAACTTTTTTTTTTTTTTTTTTTTTTTTTTTTGTAGAATTTAACACTAAATGTAACCTATTTTGTGGTTTGCTATACAAAAGAAACATAACTTCCACTTTTCTTCTTTTGTTACACAAATGCGTAAGAGAACATAAACAGAAAATAGAAACGGCTGGAATAAATTTCCTCATAGGTATAACAGGCTATAAACTTTTAGGCAAGAAACTAAATAAATTAGAGAAGAACTAAATACAGATAGATTTAAACTAGTGGATGGAATGAATACAAAGAGACAATTTAAAAAAAAATGGAGAGAAAAATAGAGAGGTATTGATTGAAATTGTCCAACATACGAGTAAACAATTATACAGCACAAAAACATAATCTGTTGCCACCATGGTGTGTGGCATTATATGGGGCAGAAACATGGACATTACGACGAAGTGAAGAGAAGCGGATAGAAGCATTTAAAATGTGAATATGGAGAAGAATGGAATGTGTGAAGTGGACAGACAGAATAAGAAATGAAGCTGTGTTGGAAAGAGTGGGTGAAGAAAGAATGATGCTGAAACTGATCAGGAAGAGGAATTGATTGGGTCACTGGCTGAGAAGAATCTGCCTATTGAATGATGCACTAGAATGAATGATAAACGGGCAAAGAATTCGGGGTAGAAGAAGATATCAGATGATAGACGACATTAAAATATATGGATCATATGAAGAAATAAAGAGAAAGGCAGAAAATGGAAAAGATTGGAGAAAGCTGAGTTTGCAGTGAAAGACCTGCCCTTGGGCAGAACACTAAATGAATGAATGGTGTAGTATACGGATAGGTCTAGCTATTTTAGGTTATGTTGTTCAAAATTACTTAAGATATTTGACTTGTTTAGGCTAATAAAGAATATCTTTCTTATGCAATCCAGAAATCTAAAGTTTATTGTATTTTAATGCACAGTAAATTAATTTACTTATGTATGACTTCTGAAGTAGTGCACGAAAATGAACTATAAATGATAATATGATTCACAATATGATGGAGAAACAGAATTGTTGTGAAACCGTAGAGAAAGTAAATTGTGTGTAAACTTCGTGACGCTAATTTTTCGTATAGCTAAAAGTCGTCCACAAATTAAATTCCTTGGTCAATTTCATTACAAGGAGGATTGCAGAAAGAGCGAATGAAAGGACTGAAACGTTATTTGAAGACCGATGGAAGCTCTGTGAAGTTAAATTAGGCTCTTTGTTCACGCGTACCGCAAATTACGTACGTAGTTCTTAAATTAGGTTTGTTAGTTTTTGTGCTCGAAATTCGTATATTTCTCCTCTATTCTGTAGACCTACATAAATGACGATGACTTGTATCCGATCTCGTTCGTGTCCCACATTAGAATTGTATTAAATTTATAAAAATGATTTAGTTTTTTTTACAATTAACTAGGCCTATGTATTGTATTTGAACAAAGTTATTTTAACGATGCATATATTGTTGCGCATTTAACCTAATTCGTGAAAGTTTTTATATGAAATTTGGAATAAAAAATTGTCCATATGGATGTGACATCGATCCCTTTCGTCCACACCTGTGGAGTAACTGTCAGCGCGTCTGGCCGCGAAACCAGGTGGCCCGGGTTCGAATCCCGGTCGGGGCAAGTTAAGGCTGGTTCACAATAAACCGGAAACGGCAACGAGAACGAGAACGGAAATAATGTTAAAATAAATGTATATAAATGTGAACGATCACAATAGTTAATTGTGAATCCTCACATTTAAATACATTTATTTTAACAATATTTCCGTTCTCGTTCTCGTTGCCGTTTCCGTTTCCAGTTTATTGTGAACCAGCCATTACCTGGTTGAGGTTTTTTCCGAGGTTTTCCCTCAGCCCAATACGAGCAAATGCTGGGTAACTTTCGGTGCTGGACCCCGGACTCATTTCACCGGCATTATCATCTTCATTTCATTCAGACGCTAAATAACCTAGATGTTGATACAGCGTCGTAAAATAACCCAATAAAATAAAAATAAAATCGATCTCTTTTATTTTTTTTTTGCTTATGTACAATGCGTAATTATTTTGCATATATGTATAAATACCCAGACAATCAAACGCAAAACTGCAATATACATAGTATAATGTCATTTCCCCCAAGCACTACGTCAGCCGTCATGTGGCAAAACCTCACAACAATGGGACTAGGGCATACAAAAGAGCAGGTAGAAACAATTTCTATCTCTCTAGACGACTGAATGATCACTTCATATCTATAACTTATACTTCTAACGACTCAACTACAACACAGAATACAATAAGTGAACCGGAAAATTACATAAGTCCAACTAAAGAAAAATTCCATTTCACATGTATATTACTCCTGAAGACGTCTTTTTAGCATTGAGACAGATTAAATCCAAAGCTACTATGTAGTTAGCATTAGCATTATTCTAGTAAACAAAATCTTGCATATAATATTACCTACACTAACACACATTTTTAACGCCTCTATTATGACTGCAACTTTTCCCGATATTTGGGAAAAAGCCTATGCACATACTCTTCCTAAAGTCAAAACCCCTTCAGTACCTCACGATTACAGTCCTATCAGCATTTTACCTATCCTGTTGACGGCACTGGAACGAATCATTCACAAGCAACTTTCTGATTATCTGAACGAGAACAATCTTCTGGATCCTTATCAATCTGACTTCCGTGCAGGACATAGTACTGCTACTGCCATTGTCAAAGTAACTGAAGACATTTGTGAAGCAATGGACAATAGTAAGGTAACTGATGACTTTTCTAGACTTTATGAATGCATTCGGTTCCGTGAACATACAGTAGATTAAATTTGTTCGTCCGCAAACTCAGAGCCCTGCATCTCTCTGACAATGTGGTTGAATGGTTCTCCTCCTATCTTTATGACCGCCAGCATTGTAAAAAAAATTCGAATTTTGCATATATGGCGATTTTTGCAACAAAATCCTGAAAATATGCTACAATATATGCAAAATAGACTACTATATGCAGAAACACCCAAAATATGCAAAAATATACAATATTAACTCTGTATATTCGTAATCACAGATGTTCAAAACGTATATAAAACTGTTTTTGGATGACTTTCGAAGATCCTGTAAATACAAAGTATATGTATTTGCATAGCCTATGAATTCTGGCCTTACTTATGACACATATGTTTTTTTTTTTTTTTTTTTTTAAAGAAAGGTAGTGATTATTAAGAAGTGCCTTGTAACTGTATAAGACACGTTATTTTCTAAACTTCCAAATTCAAAACAGATTACAGGTGAAATAAAACAACAAATCAACCTGTTCGTATTGATATGATTTTGCAGACGAGTAGCAGAGTCTGCCCTTCAACTTGAAAATACCAGTAAGATGTTTTCTTTTAATTTATGTTGAAATAATAATAATAATAATAATAATAATAATAATAATAATAATAATAATAATAATAATGATAAGGATAATAATAATAATCATAGGCTAAATAATTTAATAATTAAAATTGTTAATCTTCAATACTGTGAAATGCTTTGTGGCTCTCGACAAATTATTGTTTCTCACTTTTGGCTCTCCTCTAATTTTTAGCGAGTACCACTATTTTTTTTTTTTATTTATTGAGTATGCCCCAACGAATATAATTCATATGTAGGGGCTATACAAGAACACATACGTATGTTGTACAATGTAATTTTAAAAAGTTATGAAACTATAATCTGTGGAAAACGTACAATATCTCAGGAATTAAAAGAAGAAAGCAAATAAGAACAAACAGAAATGTAACAAAGTCTTAGACAGAAAGAAGAAAAAGTTTGAAACCATAAAATAAATCGACTGAGAATTAAAATAAATAATCTTTTCAAAAATCTTTTTAAACAATTTTTTAAACATTGGGAATTTGGTAAAACTTGTTTATACGATTGAACAACACACCTGTATACTGCGTAATATTTAGTAGGGAGCTAATAATTGAATGATTGTCATTGATAACATTAAAAGCATTCCCTTTTCTTCACACTTCGCTCTGAACTTGTAATCTTTCTAGCTTCCAGCAGTATGTGTGTGTATTTGTCTGTACGTGCGTTTATGTATGTACAGTAGTGGCAAAAAAAACCAGACCGACCCTTGTAGCTGATTTCAGAGCCTTGTTCACTCCAGAGCACGATAGACTGGTAACTAAGACTTTCGTGGTTCGAATCCTGCCTGGGAAGGGAACTTTTTTTTGTTCCTTATTCAAATTTATTCCCAATACTTTTCGATTGCAGCGATATTTTACTACTTAATTAACTTATTATTACCAGAACATGAATTTTACCAGCAATCGAAAAGTATTGAGAATAAATTTGAATAAGGAACAAAAAAAGTTTTCTTCCAAGGCAGGATTCGAACCACGAAAGTCATAGTTACCAGTCTATCGTGCTCTGGAGTGAACAAGGCTATGAAATCAGCTACAAGGGTCGGTCCGGTTTTTTTTTTTTCCACTACTGTATACTTACGTAGACATGTATGTATGTATGTATGTATTATTTAACGATGCTGGCAACTACCGAGGTTATATCAGTGTCGTCGGTGTGCCGAAATTTTGTCCCGGAGGAGTTCTTTTACATGCCAGTAAATCTGCTGACATGAGCCTGTTGCATTTAATGTGTGTATGTATGCATATGTATGAATGTAATGTATGTATGTAACAGTGGCGAACAAATGAAATGCAGTATAGCCTGTGTGCTCGCACATTTTCACTTGTTTTTGTTTCTGAACAGCATACGAGTTTCTAAGATGAACTGTTATGTTAATTTATGCTGGCTAGAAGAGTGTAACCGGGTAGCAATGCTACAACTTCTTTCTTTTGATGAACAAGTTGACGCATTTGAAATTGAAGTGTAAAGTAAAACATGCAGCTAATCATTTTATCACTCGCTCTATGCACGGAAAGCCCCGAGGGGAAGTTCACTGCGAGGCTTTCTCACATAGGCAAGCAACTAGTTCATTCACGAAGACATGAAGGGGTCGGTATTGGTCAGGAATTACAAAGGTTAATTCATGTGGATAGCGGCGGACAGTGAGGGCAGGTAGTCTATCAGAGCCGGTGAGTGATGGATGCGATCCCAGCTGCTCCTTGCCGTTTCTCGGAAAGGATTTTCTCGACTCGAAGTTGTTGCTGTAGATGAATGAGCAACAAGACCGATACACAAACTAGACTGGTTATTTCGCATGCTGTAAACACACGTAAGGGGAAAACAATGACTATAACCAGCGTGACTCAAGCACTTTTCTCTCCTGTTGCCGTCTCTTTTTGTTATAAATTCAACAGTCAGTAGTTGGTCATTGTTGGTGGGCTCAAGGGTAAAATATGTCGACGTAGAAACATTTCTCATCATACCGGTACGTTTTGTTTAGTTCTGAAGGGCGGACTTAGAAAAATCTCAAGATGATGCACACTTTCTCATAACAATTCAGTTTCTTCATTATGTTGTTGTTTTGTCAACTGCCAGAAGCGATACCAACAAGGCACCACTTATGAGGCAACTAAGTGAGGAATATATTACGATGTACCGAAGTACATATGATATTTCAGTGCAGAATTTCTGCGTCATCATATGATGATGGAAGAGTGGAACAGAGAAAAATTCTCTCCGGCACCGGGATTTGAACCCGGGTTTTCAGCTCCACGTGCTGTCGCTCTGTCTATTAAGCCACACCGGATTCCCGGTGCCGGAGATAATTTTTCTCTGTTCCACTCTTCCATCATCATATGACGACGCTGAAATTCTGCACTGAAATATCATATGTACTTCGGTACATCGTAATATATGATATGCGAAAAATAATCACTTTGTGATTTAAGACGGCCACTTAATCACTCATAACAAGTGCACCTTTGCACATGTGTGGACATTGTGCCACTGTCATACATCTATGATGCAGTGCATGAGGGTAGGCCACTAGAGGGAACCCAAGAGTTGGAACTTAAACTGAGAGGATTCGATCCGACATCGGGATGGGAATCCGGTGTGGCTTAGTGGATAGAGCGTCAGCACGTAGAGCTGAAAACCCGGGTTCAAATCCCTGTGCCGGAGAGAATTTTTCTCTCTTCTACTCTTCCATCAACTAAGTCAGGAGATAATGGGATAGGGTGGCTAGTTCCTTTCCCCTCCATTGCATACATCGCCGACCAGCTACATATTACACCAACCAGACTTCAGATGCATACAAACAATTGTTCTTCTCACATATCATCAAGCAAAATATATTGCCTAATAATAGATGTACAGTCTTAGAAAAGTTTTGTCGCACAGATACTTAGGAGGCAGTGCGCATCATCAGAGGACGAGCGCCTGGTTAACAAGAGAAGGATTAGTTGAGGTAATAAAATTCATTTTGTTTCGTGTCTCATGATGCACACTGCCTCCTTTCTGGTAGGCCTACTTATGAAGTATCTGTGCGACAGAAATTTTTTCTAAGATTGTACATATCGGACAGAACCTTAATCAGAGCTATTCATCACGTTCTGATTGTTGAAAGTAATGTGTCAAAATGCGATAGTTATTTTTTAATTATTAAGTTCTAAATGTATTCTCTTTTCCCCCAAATTCAACAAGACTATCATTAAGTCAGGCTTTCGTAGCATTTTTTCTTACTGTGGAAATTCACCAGCGAATAACGAGGTGTTTACAACTAATGATCGTCAATCTTTTAAAAAAGAGGCATTATTCATTACTCGTGTATGGCCGAAGAGGTAAAAACAGATCGCAACGTAAAATATAAACAATTCTATATACAGCAGTTTATTTCTCTTAGTAAAAAAAAGTTTCTTATATAATACGAACTATACCGTGTCTTTCGTGAGTTAGGACATATTGTATGTAGGCTAAAAGGAAAAATCATAGAAATTTCGTTTGATTCAATTTGGAATGGATCATCATTGCGTGTTTTTGGTTCCAAAATAATGAACTATTACTGTTGCGTTGTAATTAATATATTCATGTGCACTGAAACTGACTCGCCGATACTCGATATCGAATGCAGAACAAAGTCCTTCCAGTAGCGTAAGAGACAACAGTATACAAACAAAGAGACGGTCATTTCCGAAACCACTTTTGGGTATGGTGAATGCTAAAAACATATATTCTTTCTTGAAAATCTCGAAAATTTTTTTTGCAGGAACATACTACTTCTTCTTATAACTCGTGTGTAATAGGAAAGTAAAAGAGAAGCTGAGAGTTCAGATATGATATCCAGTTTATATTTTAATGTTCGTGGTGTAGGTAACGAAATAGGTGGAGAAGTCATATTTTAAGTAAATAATGTCGGTTGAAAGAAATATCATTCGTTTGACACAGGTTTGATGAACAATAACATGCTAATATTCAATAGGAGCGTTGAAATAAAGCGACACGTCTGAATATTCTCTCTTAACAGTGGAGCATCATTCTGTTATGTCTCTGCATATCTTTTTACAGTCGTCCTTGGTGGTCTAGTGATTATGTTGCTTGCCGTTGCATCTGAGACTCACACCCGGTCCAAGGCGATGGATTTTTAATGGACGATTAAAATTCTTAATATGGCATCTCACGGAACTAAGTAAATCGATGCAAGACAGAAAAGTATTATGTAGATTTTCTTCGTTCTTGGCCTTTGCCCTTTCAGGTAGTGTCATACTTACACATGAAACAGATAGGCCTATGTGGCGGCAGTTTCTTGACGTGGAATTAGAATCCGGAGCTTCATTTTAGTCGATTTTAAGTCTCGTTATAAATATTAAATAAGCCTTCATTTACATGGATATACCCTGTCTTCAGTTTCAGCATGCTCTCTCAATTTGTTACATCCTACCGTCACCCAATTTTTTTAATGGTGGACTGAATAGGGTACTTACACAAAATGAGAAGAAATTCATTGGAAATCTATCCAAACCAAATAATAACTTAGCAGGAGATGTAATTTTTGTACATTTTTTAAACTTATAGTTCCTAGACTTAACTATGATATATGCATTAAGCTTGGCTTTTCGAGGGTTAGACCCGGGACGGATCCTTAGGCTTATTTTGGTCAATTTTGTGCCATACACACACACACACACACACAACGATTGTCCAAGTCCGACAGGTGACCCGGGTGATATTTGTGAATACGATGTTGACAGGTGGCCTCCTGCCTCAGCCCTAACAGATCTAAAGCCCAGTTCAGACGGTGCTTGTTTTCTTGCGTGTTTCCTTGCTGGCTAGCAAGCTGGGTGCCGTAGCGGATCGATGCTGGCTTCCGTGTTGGCTACGGTGATGGTTGTTCTCACGGAGCTGGCTCTTTTCACAGTTCAAATTGGAAAATCACGTGTTGCCAACACTCATGGTCAAAAAGAAACTAAACCGTGAGTGGAAAAGCAACTAAAGTCCTACATTAACAATAGTAAATGCCGTAATAAAGTACTTAAGCCATAAGTGAAAAACAGCCGAAGTCCGACATTTAATTGCTGTTTCTTACAAACTAAAGAATATAGAAAAAACAGGTTTAGTTGGAAAACAACGAACATGGCGACATGGTTTCAGTGGTGATACTATATCATCATCTTTGGTTCCAGCCTGCAAACCATCACGAAAAATAGCAAGGAACTTACCCTCGAAATCCAGCAAGTTAGCCATCAAAGGAGTCATCAAAGCGCATTACTTCCAACAAGTGAGCACGCAGGCTAGCCATCACAGAAACACGCACCGTCTGAACCGGGCTTAAGTTCTATCCTCAGATCAGTCGCTGACCAGTCTATGAATCCGGAGCCCTAAGTCCTTCCTATATTAGCATCGGGAACACTATCCCATATAGTTCTCCTTAATCTATTTTTAACTACTGCAGATGACAGATGAACTGAGGAGTGTGTTGGTGGGATGGTAGAGAGAAACGGGAGTACCCTGAGAAAAAACTCATTGCAGCAGACGTCTGCTTTGTCCACAGATTCCATCACGACCTTGCCGGTTATTGAACCCTGGCTGCTTAAGCTACAAACACGGCAAGGCTCACTTCTAACACTTCGCTGAAAGTCACGGTCCTGCAGTCGAATTCCTCTTAGGACATAGATGTTTATTCGTTGTCGATGCGTTGTACTGTAGTACCTCAGATTGAGATAGTCTTGCCGACGGAAGCCCCAATTGCATGCTCGTCTACTAATATTAGTCCAAGCCAAGAAACATAATTAAAATATGTCGCCTATGTACAGTATGTAAGCTGTTGTATTGCATGTGTGACGGTATTGTTATTAAAAGCGCTTGTAAAGTGTTTGCGATGGTTGTACTGATGTGGGATGGCGATTTTACCCGCGACTTACAATTCAAAGTCATTCTGTCGCTTAGGTCATCTCGTCCTACACACCCACTCGTAATAGTAATTGCATCATGGGTATAACCTCAGCAATAGAGTAGACAAGAATAGCATTAGGTTTTTACGTCTTGTATGAAAGTTTTCTTCAAGTGATCCTACTACCACGTTAGGAGTTGTAGAACAATAAATATCTTCCGAAAACGTATTATTTGTCTTTCTTGTGTTCATTTTTTAATTGATTATTTAACGACGCTGTATCAACTACTAGATTATTTAGCGTCGATGAGATTGGTGATAGCGAGATGGTATTTGGAGAAATGAGGCCGAGGATTCGCCATAGATTACCTGGAATTCACCTTATGATTGTTGAAAACCTCGGAAAAAAGCCGTCCAGGTAATCAGCCCAAGCTGGGATCGAACCCGCGCCCAAGCGCAACTTCCGACTGGCAGGCAAGGACCTTAACCGACTGAGCTACGCCGGTGGCTTTTCTTGTGTTAAATTTTATATTACCTCGTTAACATGTTTCAGCCTGCTATCTTGAGTTCTGAAGATGGCCGATAGCAGGCTGAAACATATTAACGAGGTAATATAAAATTTAACACAAGAAAGACAAATAATACGTTTTCCGAAGTAATATAGTGTTAAAAGTTCTGTGATCAAGATGTGTAGTAAATATCTGTTAAAATTGTGAGAACCATTCACTTCCAAATATATTTTATTTGTAAAAAGAGACTGTATATTTAACCTGGAGTGGTATTACTTATTTAGAGTTCAAAAGGACGCACTTACATGGACATAATTACTAGGGACGTAAAAATAAAAATGTATGGGTTCATTACATTTTTTAATATTGAAAATTTGCTACTTAAAAGTTTTGTCGCAGTTGTTTGGAACTCACCAGCACTAACTTGTAATCATTCTATATTAATTTTGTGTTGCATTTAGTTTCAAGAATATTGTTCTTGACTGTCTATTAAATTGGCGAAAGTTGTGGATGAAAATTACGTCAGTGTCATGTCAATCGAGCATTAGATTTTGAGGTTCTAAATAATAGTTCTTTTTCTAAGGATTTTTTTTGGTAGGCCTAGACTCTGAGTTTGACAGCATTTTTATTTTAAGAATTTGGTTGATGTGTTAGGTACATATTGGAACGTTTAGCACTTTTTGTAGAAAAATGAAACCAATTTTATATTTATTAGAATGCACTAGTCATGTGTTACTTCTTAAACTTAGTTAAGATTTAAATACAACACTGACACCAATTTGTTCAAAATTTTGTGAAGACTTTTAAGCAACATCAGAAGACACCTTTCTATAGCACTGCACAGTGAAATAGTAGCAGATATTGTCAGGGGTAATCATTTTATCTTCAGATAAATGCGCTTGACGACAAAAGTAAAAATCATTAGTACTTGATTTTTGCAATCGACATTTCTCTTGAAAGGGAAGGTATCCCCTTTAGACGCCATGGAGGCATATGGTGGGGTGGATGTAAAGGTAGAGTTCCATGCTTCGAAGACTTCGGCACTAGAATGTATGGGCAGGACAATGCTGCGACCGCCTTTTCACTTGCGGGAAAACTCGGTATTAATCAAGTTGATTGGAGGCTTAGTGGACCCCGTGTGCCTTAGTTTGGCAACGAGAAAAATTCCGCGAATACCCGGGATTTGAATCTGGTACCTTCCAATCTGTATCCAGTTGCTCACTGCAACCAATTCTTTTCAGTAAATAAATAAATAAATAAATAAATGAATGAATGACACGATCAGTTAGGATCTGATACTTAATTAGGATTTCTGTAGGTTCAGACTTAAAATAAGTAAAATTATTTTTTCTTCTTCTTGAGACGTTTATTTATACACGCTTTAACATCTGTGGTCATATCGCGTGTTACTGTTCCTCTTTCTGTTGTTGGCTTGTGTTTATGTAACTGATTTTAGATTTTGATTAATGCTTATATTATTGATGATTGAGGCGGTGATGAATCATGGTATGTAAATTTCCATTCCGAAGTTTGCCTTTGTGACTGAGGGAAACCCTGAAAAACACCAGTCAGATTGACCGGCTACGGGGTTTGAACCTGGGACCTCGCGAATACGAGTCTCAAACTTTACTGTCTGAGCCAACTCGCTCGGTAAAACTCTTTTGTTTATCTAAACGTGAAAAGTAAAAGTAATAAAAATGTTGAAGTTAAAACAGTATTGGAACATGCTGTTGTGAGACTTAAGAATATGGGGTTGTAATAATTTGTAATCATAATCATTCTTAAGATTTGGGCCCTGAGGTCTGTTCGGGTCGTTATTCAATAGTTTTCTCGATCATTCTAAGTTATTGCACATCAATATGGCGCCAATAAGTTGTTAGAAATAATGGAACTACTACCCCACCCCTTATCTCCTGGCTTAGTTGTCTCATAAGTGGTGCCTTGTTGGTATCACTTGTGAGGTTTAGACCTGTCTTCAGACAGTTGATATACTGGTTTAAGAGGAAGGCAGAAAATAAGAAAGATTGGAGAATGCTGAGTTTGCAGTGAAATACCTGCTCTTGGGCAGAAAACTATGATTGCTGGTGTGTACAGACGCAGAAACAAAATTGCTTACTAAGCATGCTCAGTATTTATAACTGGAACTTGAAAAATTCAGGTGGCCCAAATTTTGTTTCTCGATCTGTACTTATTGTCTCAATTGTTAGCAATTTGCCTTCTCTGTTGCTCACTCCGTTCTATCTTATATTCAGTGTTATTATAGACTCAAATTTTTCTTCATTCGTATTCCAAAATTCCATACCAGCCTGATGCCTGAGGTTATCTTGGAACACAGTAATCAAGGAAACATTCTTGGAATTTTTAAAATCGCGTAACAAATTTCACTTTCGAAAATAGTCATTTTATTTTCTTGCTACCGGTACATTAGAAAATTGTTGGGTCTGCCTTTTTGGCACGCATGGCAGTGATATAACCGCTTATATATGAGAACATATCACGTATTTTTACATTCCACAACCGTGGTAATTATGCACCTAAGCAGTTCGACACCACACCCGGCATTTATGATAATGATCAAGTGTCAATTTCGTATTTAGGCATGGCGATTGACTTTGGCCTACGCAGTGATAGAGTGATAGGACCTCGACTACCATCTGTTCCTTCACCACAAGAAGTAGGACGTCAACAATGTGGGTCATAAGGGTTATATCTCATGATTATTTTCCCACCCATCCCAGGCACACAATTTTATTCATACATAGTACGAGAATTTCACATACACTTACTGTTATGCAATGCTAAGAACATACTTTACACATGCAGTCACTGTAGGGCCTGGGGGCTTTCATTGTTTCTGCAACTCGTTCTCGAGTTTTGTAGTTTCCTGTGCGAGTTTCAGAGCGCCTTTCTTTGACCGGATATTTCATAACCATTCCGTTAGTTGTTGCAGCTCTTACAAAGTCATATATTCCGATGCTAATGAATGTGCCTTTGAATTGTCTTACTTGCAGTACTCTCGGTTTCATCGTTAACAATGAATGGTATTTTATTGAAATAATTTGAGAGGCTGTAATTAGCTCGTTGGACGAACCAGATGAATAGACTGGCTGACTGGACTGACTTATTGTAACTAGGATCAACGTCTCTTTAGTTTTTTTACAAACTTAAGTTGAATTAAACTCATTTCTAGCTTTTCGGAACAGGATGATAGGTTTTTATTGGTCATATAGATGCATATTTTACCATATTTAGCATTGTCATATTTGAGCAAAAGTGCTAGAAAAGTATGTTTCTGCTCATATAACAATAATTTCAACATTTGTCCAAGTATTATTCACATGTTTTTCGTCAATAATGGCAAGAGATATTCTTTGCGTTTTGTTATTTTTGTTGGATTTACGTCCCTTAAAAATAGTTTGTGGCTAAATTAAGTTTGAAGATAACTGGATTCGCCAGCAGTTAAGTTGTCAAAACACAAAATAATGTTATAAATATGACCAGATTGTTGCTGGCCGGTCTCACCTTCATCCTCGTCACCCCTCTCAAACTTGTGACAATAACTTCCAAACCAGCTATTGCCAGGTAATAATTCATGAACAGTCAGTGATCCTGTTTACCTAGCTGAAAATAATTAGTCACGTTGGACATTTTCCTCACCCTCTTTTCTCCCTCCTATTTTTATCGGTTCAACAGTTCGCTATGGCCAATACAAGCTGTTAATATTTAGAAAAATAATTTTTGTAGAATGCTGAATAGAAAGATTTTATAAGTAATTTTTGAACAATAATTTGTTTGCGTCATATTTTATAAGTTTTATTTCATATTTTGGTAGACCCTAATTTTAGGTCATAAGTGCATGTATATTTCTAGAGTTTGTAAGTCATAGACATCTGAGCCCTACCTGTAATATAATTTGACTGAGAAAGACTGAATGACTTACTGGGTGACGGAGACAGGCTGTCTAGGACAGTCACACTAAGTAAGACGTTGGCCGATTGGCTGGCTGAAAGGGACACTGGCGCTTCGTGAGATTGAGATGAGACACTCGGTGAGATTGAAACTGACACACTAGGTGAGATTGAGACTGAGACACACTGTGAGATTGAGACTGGGGCACTCGGTGAGATTGAGACATATATTCAGTCAGATGAGACTGTACACTCGGTGAGATTGAGACTGAGGCACTCGGTGAGATTGAAACTGAAACACTTGGTGAGATTGAGACTCAGACACTCGGTGAGATTGAGACATACGTTCAGTGAGATTGAGACTGATACACTCGGTGAGATTGAGACTGAGACACTCGATGAGATTGAGACAGACACACTGTGAGATTGAGACTCAAACACTCGGTGAGATTGAGACTGAGACATTCTGTGAGATTGAGACTGAGACATTCGGTGAGATTGAGACTGAGACATTCGGTGAGATTGAGACTGAGACATTCGGTGAGATTGAGACTGAGACATTCGGTGAGATTGAGACTGAGACATTCGGTGAGATTGAGGCTGAGACACTAGTGAGATCGAGACTGAGGCACTGGGTGAGATTGAGACTGAGGCTGTCTGTGTTTTTGAGACTTAGGCATTGGCTGAGATTGACGGCGAGTGGCTGACTGCTAGAAATTGGGAGAAGTAGGCAGGAAATTGAATAGATATGTAGGCAGATAGTTTGGGTAGTGTTTAGGTGGATAGGTAGTTTGTAGTGAGATGAATAAATAAGGAAATTAATACGTAGTTGAATGACTAAATAGGTAGATGAAACTTTGTGATAATTAAAATAAGCGGTGTGGTAGTGGAATAGGAATATAACTCATTCCACAAAGCATGAACGAACTCGTCAGTCTTCCTGAATGAGATATGAATCAGAATTCAGATTGCGACCAACGCCGATTGCTTTCAGTCGTCACGGGATTGAGCAGTTCACGTGGACTCGTTATGTAATGAGTCATCACAATTAGCTCTTACTCCTCCCTCCTTCAAATCACAGTCTCCCTCTTTTTCCTTCCTTCCGTGCTAGAGGGGGATTTGTTTTCAAGGCTGATGGATAAATGATGGATATACTGCGTCCTGTTGGAAGAGTCTAGAATTATTTTTCGCCGTGTTATGATTGTCGTGTTTGTTGCTGTTTCATAATGTCGATAAAATGAATGAAGTCAGCCGATGCCGTGTTCATTTGAAACCAGTTGATGGGAAAGTAAAGTGGTAGATTAAAAACCAACTGATTGACTCGCGTAATGTGTCGTTAGCTGGATTTGCAATCTAGAAACCGGCTTCATATCCTACAGTGAAGAGTGTTGTAGCGGGGGATTTTCAGGATGATCCCATTTCCTTTATCATAACATATTCATATATTGTTCATTTTCATCTCAACTCCAGCTTCTTCGAGCCTGGCAGTTAAGTTTTTTTTTTTCTTTTTTACGCTCACAATCCGATCAGCGAGATTGATAGGACCTCATGTTGAATTAGAGATGGGATAAACTGTTCTTTTTAAGAAACAGTTTCGACTGTAACTGTTTCATGAACGAAGCTGTTCCAAAATAACAGTTTCATAAGAATATGTTTACAACATCAGTGCCAACTGTTTCAACTTCTCATCTGCTTCAAGAACATGTCTCAAAGCCCTTGAATCGTCTTTAAATCAACTATCCAGTATATTATGACGACGAAAGTCATTTTCGTAGGTTACTGTTAAAGAATACAATAAGTAACTACTATTCAAAATGAATCGATATTAGTAAAAATAACGCATGTAACTGTAGGAGAGTTTAATAACGATAAGACATTAGCCGATAATATTTTCGCGGTATATTAATAACTAACACTATGTTTCGGCACCATGAACATATTCTCCATCAATGGGCGGCTAATAATAATAATAATAATAATAATAATAATAATAATAATAATAATAATAATTGATATCATATTTATTAGGGAATTAGGGAATTTGATTGGTACAATTAAATTGCGCTGGCCTACATACGCTACTATTGCACGAAGGCAGTGTGGAACATCGATATTGTATCTTCTTTCGATTGGAAGTCGATGATAGCGCTATACGTGGTCTTTGCAGACCAGCAAAGAACAGGGAAGCTGTTTAGAAATTAAACTGTTTATCTCTTGGAACCATGTGGAACGTTGAAGTGATCACTGGAGCAGTGTAACACTCTTTCGAACAGTTGGAACAGGTTATTTCACAAAACTGTTTTGATACGAAACAGTTCAATTGTGAAACAGCTTCAAAAAAACTGTTCCAGCTTTTTTTTTACCCATCTCTATATTAAATTAAGATGATATTCTTTCATCACCACCTTTGGTCCATTTCGTTCTCTTGCAACTAATGAAGCGATTTTAAATGTGCAGAAGTAGTGGACAAGAAATAGAAGAGAGAGAAAACGCACTTCCTTGCTAGGAAATTTACGTGGGTCTATTGAATTTGTAGCTAGAACTGGTACGCACGTGCACGAAAATATGTACCACGGTAGTGAGTACGCAAAAAAGCCCCTTTCACTGTCCGCATTAGATATAGGAAACCACAAACAATTCTTGCCAAATTTACTGTGGTCCTCTGCTAGTCGCTCCTAAACCTCTTCGTATCAAAATATAGCCTCCGGTGCATAACAAACTACAAAAATGTATCTTTTTCGATACAACATACGATACCAGCTTTGGCCAAGATGGAAACGGTACCCAACAATTTTTGCTTGACGCCATATTGAGAGTGCAGCAGTGTGTATTGACACCTCAAAATCGACTAATATTCTCGTTTGTAAATATTGAAAATACAGGTAAACACGGTATGGGACTAAACTGACCCACAACCCCTGACTAAACTTATACACCAGGAATGGGACTAAACTGACGCACAATGCCGGACTAAACTAACACACCAGATATGGGACTAAAATGACGCACAATGCCGGACTAAACTGACACACCAGATATGGGACTAAACTGACGCATAAACCCGGACTAAACTGACACACCAGATATGGGACTAAACTGACGCATAATCCCGCACTAAACTAACACACCAGATATGGGACTAAAATGACGCACAATCCCGTACTAAACTGACACACCAGATATGGGACTAAACTGACGCATAAACCCGGACTAAACTGACACACCAGATATGGGACTAAACTGACGCATAATCCCGCACTAAACTGACACACCAGATATGGGACTAAACTGACGCATAATCCCGTACTAAACCGACACACCAGGTATGGGACTAAACTGACGCACAATGCCGGACTAAACTGACACACCAGATATGGGACCAAACTGACGCACAAACCCGTACTAAACTGATACACCAGGTATGTAACTTAACTGACACACAATCCCGTACTAAACTGACACACCAGGTATGGGACTAAACTGACGCACAATCCCGGATTAAACTGACACACCAGATGTGGGACTAAACTGACGCACAATCCCGTACTAAACTGACACACCAGATATGGGACTAAACTGACGCACAATCCCGTACTAAACTGACATACCAGATATGGGACTAAACTGACGCATAATCCCGTACTAAACCGACACACCAGGTATGGGACTAAACTGACGCATAATCCCGTACTAAACCGACACACCAGGTATGGCACTAAACTGATGCATAATCCCGGACTAAACTGACACACCAGATATGGGACTAAACTGACGCATAATCCCGGACTAAACTGACACACCAGGTATGGGACTAAACTGACGCATAATCCCGTACTAAACCGACACACCAGGTATGGGACTAAACTGACGCATAATCCCGGACTAAACTGACACACCAGATATGGGACTAAACTGACGCATAATCCCGGACTAAACTGACACACCAGATATGGGACTAAACTGACGCATAATCCCGTACTAAACCGACACACCAGGTATGGGACTAAACCGACGCATAATCCTGTACTAAACCGACACACCAGGTATGGGACTAAACTGACGCACAATCCCGGACTAAACTGACACATCAGATTGAAAAGTCAAACGGATTGCGGACCAAACTGACAGCGACCCGGATATGACAAACAATGAAGAAAAATCCATGCCTTAGGTGAAATTACTGCTTAATGACCTCAGCTTTCACCAATCGTATACTACTATGTACATACAATAGCAACAATAATATTTACAGTCCTTTGCAATATAGTCAGCACTACGCATGTACAACCGAAGAACTTTTCGTTACGTGCATGTCGACCAATTTTTACTCATTAAGGTTAAGTAAACGTGTCATTCGCCGAGAAAATGACTCTGACCAGTGAGTTTTTATCAGTGTAGGCTCTTACTCTTCCATAGCGGTGGACATGAAACGAAAATATTGAGTTCACAATCAGTCTGGTTTCAGAATGGGGCAGTTCCATTCAGGATAGATGTTTGGAACCCCGCCCCAATCAGGTACATTGAAATATAATTCTTGTAATCTCTGATCGAATCGCGAGCACATAGTCGATTGTTCGAACAAGTGCGCAGTAATTTTACATGGACACACCAAACAAGTGCCGAGGTTCTCGTATAACTGAATGATAACACGTTTCTTGCTTCTCGCTTCTCTCTGAACTGATCATATTCGTATTGCTATCCAGTTTCATAATTTACACCCTGATCATCATCATCATCATCCTCCATTCCTCTGTTTTGTACTCCCTTTTCTGAAATAAAGAATCAACATTATGTATTCACAAATATGCAGCAGTAGTTATACATTCAGGCTCAGCGATGACAATTCAAGAGAAATGTTCTCTTAACGGGGAATTTATTTTCAGTATGTGATCGATTAACCATAGAAATAAATATATCTTAGGATGAACTGTTTTCCCCAATATGATTTCGATTAGTTTTATCGCCACATTATGTTCTGTGAAGCAAATTTATAATTTCCACGAAGTATTCAGAGAATTTCAAAGGACAAGAAATATTAGCGAAGGATTATGTTTCATGATAGTTTCATTCGTTGCAATAATTGAATCAGGAATTCGCAAAAGGGAGCAAGTCCTTATTTTTTGCAAATTGAGTTTATACCCATTTCTGGCTCTCCATACACTCTTACTGGATTACTTCTCATGGAACGAAGTCCTGTAGAATGTACACATTTAAATTGTGTATCAACATGTTTGGACTGTCATACATCCAGATCCATACAAAAAGTTTTTGTTGTTTTCTTAAAATTTACTTTTTCGGACTTGGTCCCTTTTGCAAATTCCTGATTAAATTCTTCTTGTCTTTTTTATATAAAAGTTTTGACCTTTCTTTACATCTGAATAATTGTTGCCCAGTTCTAATCTTTAGACTTTTACCACAGTCTAGTATATACAGTCACGAAGCTCAATACGTAGTAAATATGCATCCATAGATAGTTGATAACCACTAGGATCGCTACTATCGCCTCATTACAGACAATGCGAAATAGTACCTGGACAGTCTGTTGTTCCTGGTACCCTCATAAACTTAAGCTTCGTGACTGTATATATTAGACTGTGCTTTTACTTTGTACGTCGTTAATTTAAGACATCCTCGGAATAAGGGTGTACTCAACAAATCTATAATAATTTCAGGAAAATAATTTCAGGGGCATATTCGTTAGGCCTGTATTTATTAGCAGAACCATTTGACTATTCAAGGCTACAAGTTTATTCAGCTATTGAATACAGTCATTTATTGCTATACATGAAGCTTCAAAATTACTTTTTCCACCTAAGTCACATATTTAATTAATTTGGTGTTACATCCTTCGATTATGGCATTACCCCATCTAGATTTTGGTTTTCCAATTGTCCTTGTTGGTATTGGAGTCCATTGCAAATTTTCGAAACTAGTTTCTCCTATCTATTTCGATTAACATGTTCAAACGAAGATATCAGAGAATAAACATAATACACGAAACTTAAAGTTCTGTTGGGAGGAATCTCATTTAGACTGTTTGCATAATTGAATCAGTTATTTGAGAAACAATCCAAGTTCATTTTTATTCAAAACGAGTTTATTGTGTTTCTGACATTAATACATGTATTTGCACGTTTTCAGGAGAAGTAGATGTTTCTGTCTTACTTTAAGTGATGAAGTCATGACTATTTCCCTGGAGAGGATGAAATCGAAAGATTTTCTGAAGATATATTTTCCAGTCGTAACAAAAGATGACGTACATGGAGCTGTAATATGAAACTTTAATAAAATATCAGTGTTTTCACTTATCAAACTTTTTAGAATTTTTCTTTTCATTTTGTTATATGAAGGGCAAAATACATTATGTACTAAATAAGTATTTAAATAGATTTTGTTTTCATTAGTTTACATACAATGTAAATACAAACTGTTATAATTTTTACTGGAAGTATTTCATGTGTTTGAGGAACAACACATGTCCACGAACTTTAGGCACCCTGGTGCTCTCAAATATAGTTATAGGCTGCTTTAAAATATTAATGGAAATTGCAATTTGAATGAAAAAAATCACTCTAAAAATGTGAAAGATAAGAACGTAGACCTACATCAATTTTTATAAGCTGCAGAGGATTTTTTATTTTTCAGTATTCTCAAAGCTTATAGCTAGGGACATGTATGGTTTCTCAAATAACCGATTCACTTACTCTTCGAAGAAAACATCTCTACCTCAACATCCTCGAAAATCGACATAAATTTCTTTGTGTGATCTATTAGACCTATATTAATTCTGAACTAGGCGCATTCTTACTTACACCAGTTCACGGTGCTTAGCTTCGCTGCATGTCCAGATTTCATGAAGGCATCCCCACTCCCCACATGTTCCCAGACTAACCCTCTCCGTACGTCACCAACCAGTGATAGGAGAAATGCTTTGACGATGAGAATGAAAAGGAGAGCGGCCAGAATGGCATTAATGCCTTTGAGTGGGGAAGCGGCAAAACGTCGAGAGAAACACCAACTGGACCCTTGTCCGCGACAAGCGTCACTATTGATTTTTCAGAAGATTCGAACCCTGGATCGCTTGCGGACAGTCTGATGGCCTACTCCGTGCACCCATGACAGAGATATAAGAAGTACGTACATACTTAGATTGTTTAATTTTTACGGAACCGTAGTCTTCTTAGAGAAGGAACGTTTCGAAAATACGTATTTGGAAGGTTCCGGCTGTCTCGTTCCATTACGTTCAGGTAAGTATTGCTATTGTTTTTTTCCGAAGCGCTGAAGATAATGTTGAAATTAAATTTTTCTTTAAAAAGTCTTATAAATCTATTTGTCAGGGATGACAGTGGATTTTACAAATAGTAAATACGTAGTATATACAACTGTTATTTTTATTTATTGTTGTGTTCTACTACTACTACTGCTACTGCTCCTGCTGCTGCTGCCCAGCGTCTTTCTTTTCCAATTCCTCACTCCTAGAATCTTCTTCGCATCCTCTTCCATAATCCATCTGTTCCTTGATCTAATAATAATAATAATAATAATAATAATAATAATAATAATAATAATAATAAATCAAATCTAATTGTTGGTGCATGCAGGAAGACCACAACATTACTTCTTTTTTCAAGTTCCGCATGCCACGTTTATGTAATTCAATTGTATACCGATGCTGCTTTGTTTCTTTTGCTGTTCTACAGTCCTTGAATAAGTTTTTTTTATAGATATATTCAAGTAGTTTTCATTATGAGTTACACTTCATAAGAATTTTGTTTTTACCTTTTCTGTTTCTGAAGGGAGGAACATAAAATCTTCGCTTTCCTCGCTGGAATTCGCACCTGGTCTCCTTGTTCCATAGTAACAACACGAACTACGTCATTAAATAGAGCACTAAAACGAATTTATTTCGTAGTTTGGGATTCCTCCTTATTCTTAATTTTATAATACTATTATTATTGCGTGTGAATTGGCGGAGACTGTTATGGAAATGCGGAGCTCTGAAACTTGTATGGGAACTGAAGTGGTAGATGATTTTCTGGTTTGAAGTCCATCTTACGAGCAGGGGACGTGATTCCCGCATCCGGCATGAAAGTTGTTCTCCAACCGTTATATCACATCGACTCTGGTACCCATACCAGAATTAGAAGTACAGGTAACAAAAGATTACGAGCTTCCCATCTCTATTACAGTTGAGTTTTTACTTGGATCCTTTGAACTTTTAGGTGACATTAATCATCCGGTTGTTGAAGTCTGAAATGATTTTCACATTTACGTATGTGTCCTATGTTAATCGTTTTAGAATCACCTATTATGGCTCAAACGTTGTTTTCCTGGCTGCAGATTAAGTGATCCGAGTTCGATTTTACGTCGGAAAAGAGAAATTTATCTCCTTGTAACTAGGATTGTGTATCTATTTTGTTTGCCTCAAGATGTTGCTTTGTATGTGCTGAACATAGGACGAGGAAGTCCCTTTACTTACGAATGTTTTAATAATTTTCATGGAGCATACCACACGGCACATTTCTTAACAGACATTATTTTCATACTGCTTAATCCGTTAATACGTTCATTCTGCTCTCTTAGTTTACCTGTTCCTCCCTTTCACATAGTTCGGCCTTGCTTGATGCACAGTGCTCACTTCGTTCCGCTCGCTTGATTCATCTGTACGTTCCCTCCTGCTCGCTTGGTCTCCCGTTCGTCCCCTCCTGCTCGCTTGGTTCTCCCCGTTCGTCCCTTCCAGCTCGCTTGTTCTCCCCGTTCGTCCCCTCCTGCTCGCTTGGTTCTCCCCGTTCGTCCCCTCCTGCTCGCTTGGTTCTCCCCGTTCGCCCCCTCCTGCTCGCTTGGTTCTCCCCGTTCGCCCCCTCCAGCTCGCTTGGTTCTCCCCGTTCGTCCCCTCTTGCTCGCTTGGTTCTCCCCATTCGTCCCCTCCTGCTCGCTTGGTTCTCCCCATTCGTCCCCTCCTGCTCGCTTGGTTCTCCCCATTCGTCCCTTCCTGCTCACTTGGTTCTCTCCGTTCGTTCCCTCCTGCTCGCTTGGTTCTCCCCGTTCGGACCCTCCTGCTCGCTTGGTTCTCCCCGGTCGTTCCCTCCTGCTCGCTTGGTTTTCCCCATTCGTCCCCTCCT
The DNA here is from genome assembly GCF_040183065.1 of Periplaneta americana. NCBI lineage: Eukaryota > Metazoa > Arthropoda > Insecta > Blattodea > Blattidae > Periplaneta > Periplaneta americana. The sequence goes on along the minus strand of NC_091133.1, from coordinate 73,215,369 downwards.
GCTCGCTTGGTTCTCCCCATTCGTCCCTTCCTGCTCGCTTGGTTCTCCCCGGTCGTTCCCTCCTGCTCGCTTGGTTCTCCCCGTTCGTTCCCTCCTGCTCGCTTGGTTCTCCCCGTTCGGACCCTCCTGCTCGCTTGGTTCTCCCCGTTCGTTCCCTCCTGCTTGCTTGGTTCTCCCCGTTCGTTCCCTCCTGCTCGCTTGGTTCTCCCTGTTCGTTCCCTCCTGCTCGCTTGGTTCTCCCTGTTCGGACCCTCCTGCTCGCTTGGTTCTCCCCGTTCGTTCCCTCCTGCTCGCTTGGTTCTCCCTGTTCGGACCCTCCTGCTCGCTTGGTTCTCCCCGTTCGTTCCCTCCTGCTCGCTTGGTTCTCCCCGTTCGTTCCCTCCTGCTCGCTTGGTTCTCCCCGCTTGTTCCCTCCTGCTCGCTTGGTTCTCCCTGTTCGGACCCTTCTGCTCGCTTGGTTCTCTCCGTTCGTCCCCTCCTCGCTTGGTTCTCCCCGTTCGGACGCTCCTGCTCGCTTGGTTCTCCCCGTTCGTCCCCTCCTGCTCGCTTGGTTCTCCCCGTTCGTCCCCTCCTGCTCGCTTGGTTCTCCCCGTTCGTTCCCTCCTGCTCGCTTGGTTCTCCCTGTTCGGACCCTTGTGCTCGCTTGGTTCTCCCCGTTCGTCCCCTCCTGCTCGCTTGGTTCTCCCCGTTCGTTCCCTCCTGCTCGCTTGGTTCTCTCTGTTCGGACCCTTCTGCTCGCTTGGTTCTCCCCGTTCGGACCCTCCTGCTCTCTTGGTTTTCCCCGTTCGTCCCCTCCTGCTCGCTTGGTTCTCCCCGTTCGTCCCCTCCTGCTCTCTTGGTTCTCCCCGTTCGTCCCCTCCTGCTCGCTTGGTTCTCTCCGTTCGTCTCCTCCTGCTCGCTTAGTTCGCCCGTACTTTACATTTTATTTGTTTAGTCCATTTCGTCCCTCTGTTAATTGCATCAGTGTTGTTCGTCCGTTTACTGTGAATTACGTATGCCACGTTTTGTGTGTTACCGACCTATGGTTAATTAAATAAACAAAACTATGTTATTACTTTTTCGGGTGTGCTAACATGGAATAGAACGTCATCTCATAAATTGTATAATCAGTGAAATACACAGACATTTCCTGCTTACTATAATAAGAGCTGTATCAAAAGGAAATGCACCTAGCTTCTTGCATCCTTTCCATAAATTGCACACATCAAGGTCAAGGGAGCATCATCAATGCCATGTTCGCTCTTGTTGGTTACTTTACTACTTCATTTTAATGAGTTTAAAGAATTACGACTTCTCGTTACCGACCTCAATAACCGCATTCTTTTTATAATCAAATTGATTATGACAATAATAATAATAATAATAATAATAATAATAATAATAATAATAATAATAATAATAATAATTTAAAGATGCAGCCTTTGGAGTTCCATTCTCACTCTTGTAAGAATCATGAGCGAACACTGCAAATAGGGAAGATAGGAGAATGCTGGATTTACAGGGAAAGACTTGCCCTTGGGCAGAAAACTATGAATGATTAAATGAATGAATGAATTAAATGTTCAAAAGTAGTGAGACTTCCGGGTCAAATCGTCAGCATGGCACCACCAATGAAAGAACATAGAAGGTATGAATGTGCTTTAAGTTTTTAGTTGTATATGCTAGAATTTTTAATAACTATATTATTTTTTTATGATTGTAAGTAATGATTTTAATTCTTAATTGTAATTCAGTCTTCCTTAATATTATTCCGGCTTTAATTTTAAAATGACTATTACACTCTTACTACGTCATACTACTTTTGACCAATAAAACGGTACGAAAGGACGTATTTCAACCAATCATGGCTGCTTATCGCACAATTTTATCGCGTCCCTAGCATTTGTTTAATTTTATCGCGTCCCTAGCATTTGTTTCTTTGTTTGCCAACATTTGAAACTGCGCTGGTCTGGACGTCAATAAAATATATATATAAATATAAATATAAATATATATATATATATATATATATATATATATATATATATATAAAATTATAAACCACTCCAGTCGATGCACAGCAGTTTCAAATATTACTCGCATTGGCATTCAAGAACAAGAATTAATAAAAAATCACTGATCATACCTATGCATCTTCTGAAATCCTATTTACAAATAAATGAAGAGCACCATTCGGAAATCCTGAATAAGTTGAATACACCATGTAGGCCTAAATCAACGAGTTCACTTCTATTGCGCACACGTTCAATATAACATCAATTGAACCACCAACCACATTCAAATTTGAAAATTGTACATTTAATAATTATTCCTTTTAAAATTATTCCTGTTTATTTTTTATGTCATCGTCGTTAATTAAAACTTTTCTAACACTTATGTATATTAGTTAGGTTATGTTATAGCTTCTGCTATATGATATTATGGATAGTCACGTATCAGAGATTGTTTAATATTAAGTGTTATTGAAAATCATCTGTCAAGTGACGTTGATTACTGGGATTCGGATAATTGAAGTGGAATGTTGCATTTTAATAAAAATGAAACTGAATCAACAAAGCCTTCTTGACTAATAACATTGCCATCGTGTATAATAGATCGAGAACTTCTCGACGAGAAGGCATTGCTCACTACTGCTATCTGACATGCATCTAGCGTAATATTTGTAATGTTGAGATGGTACAATAATACATTTGAAAACAGTTGTATTTTCGTAAATCAATTAATATTTTATTGTATCGGAGTACTTCGTTACTTCTAATCTTTATATACTTTCTTCTAATCGTGTAATAGTCAATTAAATCCCACTCGAGTTTTGATTTTCTCTAGATAAATCAAAACGTCTAGTGAGATTACTGTTGATAAACGCAAGATAAGGAAATCAATATAATTTGAATAAAAACTGAAATTATTTCAATTTGTAATAGTTGTACACTAGTCTAAAGTAACAACAGAGCTATTTAAAAGAATTGTAATATTTTAATAGATTAATTATTTAATTTTAAATTATATTAGATTCAGAAGTAATTTCGTAAGGATTGCAAATGTGTTATCGCTACTTCATCACATTTATATTGAGTCAAATATGTTTTTTTTTCTTCCTGTTCTGTGTGAATAGGTACTTATACCTACCAACATTTTGTCGGTTGATTTTACCGGAAAGCAGGATTTAAAGGTTCTAGCTAGTAATGCTGTTGACATGACTCATAGTGGCATCGTCGATTCCAAATCTAGGGATTTCTGCTGTTACTTGCTCCGTGAGACTGCATGGTATTGAAAAGAGAATGCAATAGTTTCCTGAACCGTTCTGGTTACTCTTCTTCAACATCGTCTTATTTATATTTTGACACGGGTCTGAGAAGTGCAGAGCCGACACTCTAGCTGTTCGGCATAAAACAATCTCGAGTGACACGATACGGGCTTTAAGAGAATTACTTTATATCCGTTCTACGCTGAAAGCGAAATGAGCAATTTAGCAGAATTTTGGCGTGTGTTAGCTTGAGGGAAAGATACAAACTTACTAGTAAAATCCACAGGAAAGGCTGTGTGCAACTTTAGGACCCTATTCTAGGTATGGCAGTAAACATGTAACACAAGGAGAATTTCCCGCATTCCGTAATTGTTTCATGTTTATGGTACCTTCGCGGATACACACCAGAAAAGGCGGTAACATAGGCCTTGATTTCTGAACTTTACAACACTGCACTAGAAGACTTAATCTGCTGGAGATCTCGTGTGAAGCTAATGAATTACCGCGGCTCCGCTTTGGAATTTTATTCCTGGAATAAAAACGAATAATTAGGCTTAGTTGTTTTTGGTTTACAGTTTGTTTCGCACAATTTTTTTTCCATGTCCCAGAAATGTGTATTATTACTCTTAATCTTATAATTTAAAACTCACATAGTACCCTTAATGCATAACAATATATTCTGTAGCCTATTAGCAATTTTAAATTCTATTTTGTTATTACACGACGTGTAAAGATACTGTATTGCAATGCTACAAAAATTAAAAAGTGGGTTCTGAGATTTTCATGGAAATACGCGTTTTCGGTATTCCTGATAATGAAAAGTGGTTTTGGGCTTGCCGTCTGTGTAAAACGATTTAGTCTTGGTTTTTCTGAACCGACGCATGCGACGTGCGAGGTACGAGGCCCGCCTCGCACAAATCCGGACTAATATTTTATTTGTTTCCCTTTTCCTCTTAGTTTCGCTTTTCACTTCCAATTAAGTCTAGCTCATGTTTCATTTTTAATGTATGCGTTCGGATGAAGTTCCTTCTTAATTCCTTCCCCAAATTCCTGAATCGTACAACAGTGTTCTTCTGGCAATATTTCAGTTAATCTTTGTTTCCTTTCTGGTATGTTCTTTCATTCTTCTCGTTTTTTTCACGAATTAATATCGATTAACATATTTCCTTGTATGTGTATAGTCTTCGAATGTGATATTACAACTTCCCACTCGTCCGGAGTATTTCGTAATATCGTGGTTCTCCGTGATGCTCACGAGTATTTTTTTTTTTTTTTTTTTTTTGCGGGGAATGATATTTCCATGGATAGGTGGTAGGTCAAACGCGATAATATTAAGATTTCTTTCTTTTATAAAATCATCCAGTAATATTTCTGTTTTATACAATTTTTTCTTCGGAATCACAGTATTTAAAATATATGTTTAAATTATATATTTTATGAATTCTATATAATGTATATTGCTCAGTAGACATTTACTTTTCCGCAGTATGGCCTGCGTTAGGTCGAATCTGTTTCTCGATTAATTTATATTCCTGACTTAAATTTAGTTTTCCAGTTTTTCATGTAATAACTTAAATTTATTCCATAGCAAGTTATAACTGCCACTTAACAAAACTACTGTCTATCCATGCATGCAAAGCCAGTTTGACTCGCTAATAAAAAGATGTGGTAAGTCAACAGGGTGCACGTATGTCCCATAATTATTTTAGCCACAAACATCATTCCAAACTCCACCCTTTTGGCACTAAAATTAATGAATTTAAGGCACTTTATTCTGTTTTTCCAGAAGTACATTATACTTCATACTGGACCTAGGATATAACGGCATTAAGAAATGGCTTTTGGGGTTTGGAATGCAATTAAGAATGAGCAGAAAAAGGCATTAAAAGAATATGGATAAAAAGTATGAATTATGTGAATATGGAATTCAAAAGGATAAACAGAAAAAAAAAATGTGTATTTTGAAAAGCGAGTGTCATTCTTTCGAGTGTTCAATTTTAATTTTATTAAAGAATCGAAAAATAGGCCTACTAATTACTAGCTGATCGAGGCTCTATAAAATAATCTTAAATAATACGCGATAATATAAAAAATTAAATCTGTTAGAGCCTGCTGTTACTGCTGCAGGATGTTTAAAAGTAAATGGCTCATCCCTGACTGACTAGTGTTACATTTTGTCACGATTTAAATTCTCTCATATTTAAAATTAAAAAAATGAATGTGAAACAAAGCAATAAAATTGCAATCAACAGTAAAGGAGGTATTCGTGCAAAAAAAAAAAAGACAAAATTAGAAATACGAAATTTGATTAAATTGCTTCACTTTGCATTATTCGTGTAGAACTACTTTCAGATTCTCAAATCGTTGTTTTAGTCTGAAAGTGGGTGTTTTCATAAACTTCCCATATCTATCAATAACATGTATCGCGACTTGGCTAAGTTTGTAATTAGTAACGTATATATTATTTATAAAAGAATTAGAGCAAAGTACGGTAACACGAATATAGATCCTAATTAAGTACTCATCTCTTTAGAAATAAACCGCCAGCTAACTGACCTGACAGTCTGGAAATAGCTGATTGTAGGGAGTGAGAACGAAACGTAGGCCAGAGAAAATAGTTACAGCAAACGAAATTATTTTAAGTGATTTTTTTGTATCATTGTGCGTGTTGCATTTTTAAGAAGTGTCTTCGTAGCCTCGCGTGCTTATAAATCTGATTGGAAACATGAATGTAAGTATTTTTGGTGCAACAGCCTTCTTTTTCGCGGTTTGACTTAAATGTCCTAAAACTTTTTTATATGTAATATCGCGTGTCTTGATAGAAACGTGTGACAGGATCATAATAATTTCATTCTGCCTCCGGCGCACAAATACCAGAGACGGCTACTGCATCGTCTGCTAATTGCTGTGCCGTCACGTATTTTCCTTTTTTATCTCTGCTTCCTTGGAATACCAGTGACAAGTTAAATATTACAACTGTAAATTTTTAAGGGTATTGGAATCATTTTCCTTATATGAATTGCTTAATAGCAGTAAGCTGTGCTAATATAGGATATTTTAATGAAGACATTAACCTAAGAGTGTCTGGGAAAGACGAAATTCGCATTAAGCTGGCTGGCTTCTTGTTAATTACAGCAGTTATAATGATATGCCTTGAAGAGATACTTCTCTGTTTACACGTTATACAGAACCAGAAATTATAGCTGGTCAGAGAGGCACCTCCATCCCTGTTATCTTTCATTACTGCGTCACCTTCCTACATCGATTCCGCGACCAATTGAGGTTACTCTTTCCACGTAAACGCTTTCTAAGCAAATACAGACAGTGGCTAGATCTAAAGCCTTGGTTTTTCTAAACCGACGCATGCGAGTTGCGACAAATCCGGACTGTACGAGAGATAGTGAGTAGTTTCTACGCAGACTTCGCACCTCGCAGTTGTAGAAACCACTCACTATCTCTCATATATAGTCCGGATCAGCTTACTTAATACCCTAAGAGTGAAACCTAACTATATTTTCCCCATTACTACATAAGCTAGTGAATTATGATGATTTTCTAGTTTGCAGGTTGAATTTTGTTTTGCCAACTTCGTTTCGAATTTCGGTACGGTACTCAGAAATAAAACTGGTAGTATTTTATAACTTATGTTGGAAGCAGTGACACAAGTTGTCGGTAGTTTAAATTATGAAATTTTAAATTATTCTAGATTTCTGGATCGATTACTGGAAGCTAATGAAATTTGAACATACTAATAATTAATTAATATCAGTATCAATATTAATACGAAGTAGTTATTGTATGTGTTGCTTTGTGTTGTGGTTACAATTCAAGATTATAGTCAGGTAGGCTAAGTGTAAATAAATATATTTCGTGTGATACAGGCCTTGGGTAATCGACAGAAATACCATTTCATATTTTAATTAATTTCTTTCGTGTTTAGACTTTTATTACAATAATGGAGTAAATATTCTTAAGCATAAATTTCAATGTGGCATTCGTTTTCGGAATTCGTACAAATCATTCCACGTGTTCAAACAAAATACATTTTTAGGTTAGGTCTCGTGAATCGTAAACTGTCTAATCAAAGCAATGAATTTCATGTTGTAAGACAAAATACATTTTAATATTATGTCATACAGTAATCTACGAGCAACTAACATAATGTGCGAGAGGTGCAAATTATTGAACCATTTAGAAAACACCTAGATGAGATGTGGTAAATAAGCAAGTCATTGTTGTTGTTATTATTATTATTATTATTATTATTATTATTATTATTATTCATGGCATTGTGATTTTACCATTTTTGGGTGATATCTGGTATCAGTTGGCAACACCGAAGAAACGGCTAAATTAGCCTTTTAGGAGCTACTCTTGCGAGATCCTCACTATAGTCCGGATTTGTGCGAGGCGGGCCTCGCAACTTGCATGCGTCGGTTCAGAAAAACCAAGGCTTTATGTGGGCTGCGTGGTGCGCTACCGCAACCACGCAGGGAGTAAATGTTCGAGGGAGATATGCTTTTGGGTATTGCAAAAAAGGATAGAGTGTGCATAGGCATTGACAGGAAAACCACTCTCTGCTGTCCATCTTATACTAGTGTAACTGGTTGGTTTTTTCCCCAAAGTTTTCCCAACTGTACGGCGAACATCAGTTAATACCATGGCGATTCCTAGGACTCATCTTGCCAAATACCATATTGCCATTACTAATTCCACAATAACCCTTCAGATTGCGGTACTTTCGAAGCAGAGGCGAAAACTGTAAGATTCACTGTCCAAATAATAAGAATTGGTCTTGTTGGAATGTGATGCGACACGATAGTTTCCGTTACTTTCTGTACAGGTAGTAAGAAGGGCCAAGAATCCGATGAATTCAATCGATGTATGGTCATGATGTCAGCAAATAATAGATGGAGGAGTGTTTTTCGTTATTAGCAAACGATTCGGTGGTTTGAAATCTATATCATTCTAGTTATTCATAACATTCTTGATGAAATTTTGTGTTTTGTCGTGCTTTTCTCTATAAGCTGAGTTTATCATCAGTAATTCGTCTGTGTCACTCACACTGCTTGACCGAAGTTTAGTATATAGCTTTTTGCACCAAAATACGAGTACATTCCATTTTACCCTAACCTCAAATAACTTCATAAAACTATTTATCAGAAACATCGGCCTCGCAGCTCGATCGATCTGATACTAAACGATAAATTCAATCTAAGATCCATCAGGAATTGAAAAACGGCTTGATGAATTTATTATATACTTATTCATCTTTTTTTATGAACGCTTGGCTGAATATACGATACTATCAATGGATCCACCGCACCGATGAATTTGCGAACTCGGCCATACTGTGTAATGAGAAGGGAACGATAATATCTACGAGCAACTGACTGGACTAGTACTAGCTCTATGTGTTAATGTTTGTATGGGCGTTCATCCTTTAACATAAACACAATACAATTTTTCCTTGAACTTGTCACGTTATTTTATTGCTCTGTTTGAAATAGCTGCCTACTTAATACAGGATTGTTAAATAGCAAAACCATTTTCCTATATACTGTCAAAAGAGGAACATCATTAAATAAAACGATAGTACAAATCCGTTGCGCGAGAGCCCATGGGGGCAAAGCCTACTAGTGGACTGCTGACCTCACGTCCACATGCCTCAGCAGAGGTGAACCATCGTTCAAACTACGCGGGTATAGTGCGATTAGCACGATGATCTCCCCCACACCCAGTCATCGTAGCTGGCTTACGAAATTGGATTTCACTACTCACTCTAGTTCTCCAAATTCATTACGATGAGATGTCGAACGGTTTGATGATTTTAATGGTTGTGATAATGATCATTGTGGTGGTGATTGTTGTTAAGAAATAAAAGGCGAAGATAACGATAATTTTTATTTAGCACCTTTCAAGCAAATGAGTTGTTTATTCTTCATTACGCCTGCCGTCGATTAAAACTTATTTTAAGTTTCTACAGCGTGTTATATATTTTATTTTAAATCCACCAACAACAGAAGCAAGCTTCCAATTAGGCCTATAGGTGGCTTACATTGATACATATACAAAATACGTAATAAGAAAAAAAAAACAAATAACACAAACGAAAGAAAGAAAGATACATGATAGATGCTAGAATATAATATTGCAGTTAATATAGTGCCAAATGTCAATATAATAATGCAAAATTATTTAAAAACTAGAGTAAAAAACATTATAATACTTATTCATAATTTAAATATCTAAGGAAATACAATTCTTTTTAATATTGTATGAAATTTTTTAACTGTTAACTGAAATATAATCGAGAATCACAGTTTAAAGCGTGTTTAAAGACAGAGAGTTTTAAGTATTACACATAAACAATGGAGAGTTCTTGAAGAAAACAGTTCTAGGAATTGGAATAACAAAAGGTAGCCTATGACGTAATTCTGCTCTTTTTACATTGAACTGAAGTAATTTAAGAAAATCACAGTTATTCAATATACCGTTAACAGTCTTATAGAATAAAATTTGGCTATTTATTAATCGTCTAGATTTTAAAGTTTTATAATTAAATTCAAAAAGTAACTGATTATATGAAATTTGCTTTACCTAAGATGACACGTGATGTTTTTTAAAATATAAATAACGTAAAAACTTTTTTTGTATCCTTTATATTTGCATCTGATGGGACTGGAACTGAGGTGACCATATTATAGACGCATACTCTAGCTTACTCCTAACTAAAGTTTTATATAGAGTATCAGTAGTATTTATATTTTTAAATTCTTTTTTTTTATTTTTGATTATAAATCCTAATTTTCTATATGCATAAATTACCATGTGATTGTCCACACCTGTGGACTAACGGTTAGCGCGTCTAGCCGCGAAACCAGGTGGCCCGGGTTCGATTCCCGGTCGGGGCAAGTTACCTGGTTGAGGTTTTTTCCGGGGTTTTCCCTCAACCCAATATGAGCAAATGCTGGGTTACTTTCGGTGTTGGACCCCGGACTCATTTCACTGGCATTATCACCTTCATCTAATTCAGACGCTAGATAACCTAAGCTGTTGATAAAGCGTCGTAAAATAACCTACTAAAATAAATAAAAACCATGTGATTTAAGTGCATTTTAAAACATGTTGTGTTTAAAATAAATACCCAAATCCTTAAATGATTCTACTCTAAGCAATTGCACACTATTAATTTCATACGAATTTTGAGCAATTGTCTTATTTTTAGAATACGTCATAAAGCAACATTTATTAGGATTTAACAGAAGAAAATTGTCATTACTCCATATATATAGTCTGTCCAAATCATGCTGTGGATCAAAAGCGTCTTGTTATATGTCAATGACTTTATACAATTTAACATCATCAGGATATAGTCGGTAGTAGATCTCCAAGATGTTTGTGGTTTTAATATGTAATAAATTAAGTAGAATGCTACGCGCCTCCGTACTGTAGCCGTGGGTACAAGAACCTGGTACTGGCATCCGCATTGAGTTGAATATTTTTGCCACAGAACCTGCTGCAGCCTGGATGAATGATAGGGAATGCCCACACGTGTAACACAGTGACAGGGAGTAGCATTCCTCTGTAACGTATTACTCCGCGGCTATGTGAGCATGAAAGCGCACGTTCACTGGGAAGCCTCTATTTTCATCCTTCCACCCCAGGCGGGTGGGATGCATCCCTAGCGCTCCTCCTGCAACTTCGTATTATCTGCGGTTGAATTCCAGGGGTCTCCAGCATCTTTCTGGTTACTGTACAATTAGCAGGAGTGGCTTCGTGAATTCATAGAAGCAGAAGGGTGCATGTCTTCGGACAGGAAATCTATAATACATCCTGACTACTTTTCATCCGTGAATGGACTTAATTTTAATTTTTTCCAGTGAACCTCTAAAGTGTAGCCTATATTTACTGCATATATTTCAATTTTTAGCGCATATTTCAGCAGTTTTTACTGCATAGTTGCATGCATATTTCAGGTTTTTTAGTGCATAAAGTTCCGTGATCTACACCTTTTCCAGTTGTATTTCAGAAAATATCAATTTAATTTCAGAAATTATATCAATTGTATTTCAGATTAGTCAGTTCAATTTCGGATAGTATCAATTATTGTATTTCAGAAAACATAAATTGTATTTCAGATTTGTAAATTTAATTTCAGATAGTATCATTTGTATTTCAGATTAGTCAATTCAATTTCAGATACCTAGTCTCAATTGTCAAACGTATTTCAGAAACTGTCATTTGTATTTCAGAAGTTGGTGGTGATTGTGCTCGTGCAGTACAAGACAGTACAATTCATCATGCTGCAGCTCTAGCTATGGAGAATATGCCTGTCGGACGCTAAAATACAATAAAGTTGAGAAATTTTTTAATTCATTTTCCATTTTTTATGTTAAAATCTCAAGTTGGCCTACATTTATTATTTTGTGAAATAAAACTCACTACTTACCTGTATGTAATCTTAAATGCATTGCTTATTTTCTGAAATTAAATTGACGTGTACAGTAATACATCTGTCAAATTATATTGTTCGTATGTACGTAATAATTTGATAAATAACTTTGTAATTTATTACTGCATTAAGAAGTACAGTACTTTATAGTACAGTATAGTACCTTTTCTAAAAATCCTTATATGACACCCAATATACTTTATAGGGCCTAAGAATAAAAATAAAACAAAAAATTGAAGATACAAAATCTGAAATACATTTGATACCATCTGAAATACAATTGACAAATCCGAAATACATTTTATACCATCTGAAATACAATTGACAAATGAAGAATTCGTGGGAAAAACGATGAATGTCACATTTCTGTTAAGGATTAGATAATGATCTAATTGAGTCTATAACTGCAAGGTGTAGTGCTGTTTCTATAGAAAATAAAGGAAAGGATTACTGTATTTGTGGCGATAATTTTTTTTTTACCATTTTTCATAAGAACAACATTAAATTTCGCCGTGATCCATTGAATTAGATAATGACATCAACCTTAAGAAAACTGTGACATTCATCGTTTTTCCCGCGAACTCTTCAAATCTGAAATGCATTTGATACCATCTGAAATAAAATTGACAAATCTGAAATACAACATTGCTAATATCTGAAATTAAATTGACTAATCTGAAATACAATTGATAATATATGAAATTAAGTTGACTAATCTGAAATACAATTGATAATATATGAAATTAAATGGACTAATCTGAAATACAATTGATAATATCTGAAATTAAATTGACTAATCTGAAATACAGCTGATAATTCCTGAAATTAAATTGATATTTTCTGAAATACAACTGGAAAAGGTGTAGTCATTAGTTTCGTTTTTTCCGGGTTCATTTGGAGCTCGACTTCTGTACGTATAACTCAAGAAATCAGAAGTAAATGTATTTAACCTTTAAGAGCGATTCTTAATTCTGTCGATATTGTTAACAAAGCTTGATCAAGAGAATCAGTTCACTCTCGAGATATTTTTTTTTCTTCCGAAAACTGTACTGCCACACCTTGAATCTGCTGCTAGTGAAGGTTCATTCAATGGTAGGCCTATGTGTTGTGTGCACATTACGGCAAAGGATCTACCATGTAATTAAAGTAATATTAGAGTTACGGACTTTAATCCGTATATCCCTTTCTACTCGTTCCTGACTTACTAGGAAGTAAGCAACAGCACCTAAACTGAATTATTGCCCGTTACTCACTTAACTTCCAGATGAACTGCACATCGACACGGCTCTAAGGTCACAAAGAAAGTTAAATCAACAGCCGACCCTAACGACAGCAGTAAATTATTTTACTACTTTTGCCCACATGGTGCTAGCTATTTGCACCACTCGATGCATAAGCTATTTATAAGATTGTGGCCAGGTCAAGGAGTATAGGCTATTCCCAGTAGAGTAATAACTCTAAACAAAAGATTACGACGTATGTGATGAAAAATTCTGTATGGAATGGATTACAGGACTTCAAATTGTACCGCAAACAGAATTACATTCGTCTGTAATTGTATCAGTTCCGTGAAGGTGGTCATGCTAATAATCGTTACCAGTGTATTTTCCTTGAGGAATAATACTATACCCAGAATGGATACACACAAAAGCTGAAAGTCGGCTTCCACCAAAATATTCCACTAACAAAAACAATCTGGCGTTTCAATGAATCCATTAAAATGTTTCCTTCTCGCTGGTTGCACGCACCGAAATCTCAATATGCGGGCAATTAAAATTGATTATAAAATTTGAACTACTGCTGTATGGGCAAACTATTCTCTGCTACGCTACCGAGAGCGACGTTTTTAATTAAAAAATACTTTAAAGAGGTGAAAGAAGTCATCAGGCGGCTGGGTCTGAATCCAAGAATAAGCAAGATAATCACCGAAGATGTCTGCCACATTATAAGATAAGATATACTTACTTACTGGCTTTTAAGGAACCCGGAGGTTCATTTCCGCCCTCACATAAGCCCGCCATTGGTCCCTATCCTGAGCAAGATTAATCCATTCTCTATCATCATATCTCTATATGCATTTCTGGATTCGCCCATACGTGCTACATCCCCTGCCCATCTCAGACGTCTGGATTTAATGTTCCTAATTATGTCAGGTGAAGAATACAACGCGTGCAGTTCTGTGTTGTGTAACTTTCTCCATTCTCCTGTAACTTCATCCCTCTTAGCCCCAAATATTTTCCTAAGCACCTTATTCTCAAACACCCTTAACCTATGTTCCTCTCTCGAAGTGAGAGTCCAAGTTTCACAACCATAAAGAACAACCGGTTATATAACTGTTTTATAAATTCTAACTTTCAGATTTTTTGACAGGAGACTGGATGATAAAAGCTTATAAGATAAGATATAGGCCTACATATCGAGTCCTTATGGAAGGGGAAGACATATTCCATCTCTGGTGGGAATTCAACCTGTCTGCTATAATTGGTAGAAATTTCTAGGTACATATTCAGCAACCGGAGCTCAATTCCTGTCAGAAGTGGGAGATACATATTCTTTTCATACGATCTGATTGTCTCTCTCTCTTGTATTATTTCCTCTGAGTTGTTCCTGCTGTGGTCTTGCGACGTACTAACGATGAAGCAGCACCGCTAATAAAATTATGAATGTCAAACAAATGTTGGTTCTTAAGTTCTGTAAGATCGAGGACGATATATATTGTGACAACAAAACTGGGTACTATTTATAACCATTGAATAAACCATTCTAATGTTAATACGTAAAATTAATGAAATTGTACTTTTAAGACTTGTGGTAATGCATCTAAGAAGTTATAAACATACTACTATTACAGAATCATTCTGTTACTTAGTTTTATTAATGTTTAACATGCGTCATTACGCGAAGAACCCCTGCTAACAATTCGTCATAAAATTGTGCTTATTTTTGTGTTTACGACTCTTCTTGCAGACTGCACAAATTACGATCGAACTGTCAGGAATATCTGATTATTTATGAAATCGATTCAAACTTACGGGATCAATAGACCTATCAAACACGCCCCGGCTTTGCATAATGTCGCTTGGATAGCCATCTGGATTATGCAAAGGGCTGTCAAGTTCGAGTAATAAATTGTGCTATGTTTACATATTGACTAATGTCGTCCTGTCTTTAATAAGTTATCAGGAATCCAGATTCCAAACTGCGGGAGATGCTCGTCCGAGAATACAAACACTTAACTTACACGTAGGGTACCTTGGGAGAGGATAAAAAAGAAAACACACTCTACGTCTTCATGTCGACGGATGCATGTATGAATAGCAAACAACTCACTGAACGGGAATACGGCCTAACAGATTGTATTTCTAGTTCATTAACCCTCTTAGTTGCGGTGGATCAAATGTAATAACACCATTCATTGAAACTATTTTATTATCAGATGCACACATGTCTAAAATAAGTCAGAAATGTGTGTGTCTTTGCGTTGGAATTCAGACACATTTCAATTGGAATATAACGTGTGAAGAAGACTGGAGTTTTCAATCGTATATTGAGATTTAATTTATTCAAAGTTTCGGAACTAACACCTTTTTATTTTAAGGATAATATATTCTGTTTTATACGTTATGTTTTGCTAGTCCAAACAAATGAACATTATACAGTGATGTTCTTGTAGGTGTAGCCATTCTTACTTTGCATATAGAAAGTACAACCAAAGTCATTGTATCTTTTAGAATACTAGTACTAGTACTAGTACAGTGTCTATTAATAAATATCTACTGTACCTATATAATAAATATATTCATACATACATACTGTACATGCTCTACACACGCACGCACACATACATATTCCGTCCGAGTGGTTATGTCGCATCTCGGTTTCTCCCTCCCATTTCTGCTGGCCTCGCGGTAAAGGCTAGTGGCTGGGATTTTAGTCTCTCTCCTGAAAATATTTGCTGTATGGAATTTGAAGTCTATATAATATTATATGACTGTTTAAAATAATTATTTAAAAAAAAACTTCCTTAAGTGCGTAACTGTCACTTGATTTCCCCTGTTTCGACCATTTTGCGACATAACCGCTCGGACTGACAGTACATACAACAATTTTTTAATGTTATTTTATTGCTTTATCACATTAGGCCTTATATCTTACCCAGCTGGGGCACCTAAAGAAATTCGCAACACCGTTGCAGAAGTGCCGCTTAACGGTAAGAAAATGAACTGGCGCACAGTAGATGCCCATTTAATCAGTATGCATATTTTTTTTTTTTTTAGAATTTCTTGTGCTAATTTTACTCGTTCCAAAGACCATTTCATTATACGAAAATAAATGGGTACTGCTTATCTGAAAATACAAATGCAATACAATACGATACATTATTTATTGCTTTAGTACCGCACACGCAACAATAAAACAAATGCATGAGAATGTGCCAACTAAATGCCAACTTGTGTTTGGATCGCCAGGTTTCTGTATTGGCAAAACATGATACAAAACGTAAAGCATGCAGAATAGCATACCATCATTATTATAAAACCGCTTTTTCTGGTGATGCTTTTTTAATTGTATGCCAATTTCAACAGTCCCTCTAAGTATACTAAAATCTGTGGTCAATGTTGACTTTGAATAAATACTCCCTCCCTCCCCTTGAAATTTAAGGGCTGTTCTCCTTGTCACATCTTATCTGTCGACAAAATTTTCAAAATTGAAATTTCTTTCTGTCTTTGATTAGGAATCTGTATCTGTTGTTGATTTCACCCGTTCTTTGTAGCTACATTATTGTATGTAGCATTGTTTTCGTAATGTTCTTGTATTTATCATTTCATCTACATCGTTTTTAATTGACTTGGCGTATATATTTATCTTCTTTTAACCCATAATACAGATCTTCCATGTAGCATATAGTCTATCGTTAGCAGTCATTTTTTGTCACCGCCCAAGTTTCACTTATGTTCAGCGTACAAAGAAAACACAAAGACGTTGTTATCTTTTGTGGAACTTTAATTTGATTCGTTTTGTTATGTCTTGAAGTTTTTTTTTTTTTTAGTATTATACTTATGATACCATTTTTTAATTTATCGTTTATATCAGTTCCTCCTTTGTGTGACAGAAGACCCTTCATTTAATGACTCTTTTGTGCTTAAATGAGTATTCATAATCTGATTGAGGGATGATACATCAGAGAAATGAAGAAGAGAGAATGGGGCAAGGGAACTTGAAGTGCTCCAAAGCCACTTATTCCACTACAAACACCCTGGAGTCCATGGATTTGAATCCGGATCTCCGGTTTGGAAAGTCGATGTTCTAGCGTCCAGCCTGACGGTGCCACCACCTTTGCTACAGGCCTATAAAAGTTCCAGAAGTAATACCGTATCACAGTTGCTTTCGACTGTACCGGTTATAATCACCTTGTGGTATCACTGATGGTGTACAAGAGCTGATAAAACTTGTGAAATGAAGTGAATGCAAACAGACAAGATTTCACACCTCCAGGTTATTGTTAAGAGATAGCTCTATCTGGCTTGAACTTGAAACACGCCCTAGTAGGGTCACACGATCAGTCTGTATTGAGATAACAGAACAATGGTCAGTATTTTGTAAGATCTAGCATCTGTCCCTCAAGCAGGACTTGCTGTAGAAATGTTGAGTGAGATCTTAACACTTACCGGAGGCTCGAAAGCCTGTCTTGGTTGTGAGAATGAAACTAGATAGGGTTAGCCCTGTGAGTGTTCGTAAAGCCTTGGTTTATCTGAACCTCGCACAAATCCGGACTACAGGAGAGATAGTGAGTGGTTTCTATGGCTGCGAGGTGCACAGACCTCGCATCTCGCAGTTATAGAAACCACTCACTCTCTCTCGTGTAGTCCAGATTTGTGCGAGACGGGAGGCCCTCGCACCTCGTATTCGCATGCGTCGATTCAGAAAAACCAAGGCTTGCTTTAGAGAATGGGAATTCTTATGTCAGAACGGCGCGAACGGAGCGTGAAAGAAGCTCTGTTGCGCAGTGATCGACTTGGATTTCGTCTGTACAAGGTCTAAAGTATGGTTGTGGATCGTCCAAGATGGTCAGCTGAAAGATTCTCGTTAACGGAAACTGGATTTCAATCCATAGAAATTGTATGATATTTGTGGCAGAAAATGTAGCCGTGACATTTTATCCAGTTATATTCCTCATATTAGAATAATTCTATCTTCACTCTGTTATCTCCTAATTATCTTATCGTCTCCGAAGAGCCTTTTAGTTTAAAAAGATAATTAAATTAAGAATTACGAATTCCAAATCTGTTTAAGCTGGAATTTGACAATTAAGATTACATAGCTGCTATCAAAATGCCGTATTGCTAACCGAGTAAATTTTCACATCGAAAGCTTAGATTCAGAATTCGATCAGTCCAAGTTGAAATTCGTAGTGACTTTGGCTTTTTTCCCCCATTCTCTCTTGTTTAATGTCTTTAATACATGTGTAAGGATTCTCCACTTTTTTGTCTTAAGACATTCCACAGCCGATCGGAATTTTCTTTGCCCAATATCTATTTGGAAGATTTAGTGAAGAGCTGTTTTCAGAACACAGGAGGAGTGATAGTAGGAGGAAGAAGAATAAAGTGCATACGATTTGCTGATCATATGGCGTTGTAAGCAGAAGAGAAGACAATACTACTGGAGCAAAATTACAGCTGTGAGCAGTATGGGATGAAGATAAATGCAAACAAGAAGAAAAACCATGGTCATAGGAAGAAAAGTAAAGAAGGTAAACTTGCGAATTCTAAATGAGGGGTAGAGGAAGTGGACAGCATCAAATACTTGGGATGTCCTATAAGCAGTAGCATGAGCTGCTGCCAGGAAGTCAAAAGGACGATAGCAATGGCAAAGGAAACTTTTAATAGGAAAAGGAGCATCCTCTGCGGACCTCTGGAAAAAGAACTAAGGAAGAGACTAGTATAGTGCTTTGTGTGGAGTGTAGCATTGTATGCAGACAGAAACATGGACATTACGACGAAGAGAAGAGAAGCGACTAGAAGCACTTGAAACGTGGATATGGAGGTGAATGGAGTTTGTGAAATGGACAAACAGAATAAGAAACGAAGCTGTGTTGGAAAGAGTGAGTGAAAAAAGAATAATTCTGAAGGTGATCAGGAAGAGAAAAAGGAATTGAGTGGTTACTGGCTGAGAAGAAACTGCCTACTGAAGGATACACTGGAGGAAATGGTAAACGGGAGAAGAGTTGGGCAGAAGAAGATATCAAATAATAGACGACATTAAGACATATGGACCATATGCGGAGACTAAGAGAAAGGCAGAAAAAAATAAAGACTGGAGAATGCTAGATTTGCAGTGAAAGACCTGCCCTTGGGCAGAACACTATGAATGAATGAATATCGTATCCAAATATCATTAATATTGTAGTGGTAATTATGATTTCGGTCTTTATGCTAATGTAGATGATGGTGATGATTGTGATTGTGACGGCTATGATGGTGATTGTTAAGGCGGCAGTGGTTATATTAGCGACGCCGACGGCGGTAATAGTTGTTGCTGTGATCGCGAATACAGTGGTGGTGATCATGAAGTTGTAAGAAAGTAACGCATAGATTTGGAAACCACAGTTATAATAATTATGATCAAAATGTAACATTATCATGTTCTTTCTAATTATTCGAAAAATAAAGAAATTGTTTCGGTGCTGTAAAAAAATCTATTTCCAAAATGCTTATCACTTTCTGCCGCATATCACATTTACTTCAAAAGTTAGGTATATATTTGTCCACCGCTGTGGAGTAATGGTTATCACGCCTGGCTATGAAACGAGCGGGCCCGGATTCAAATCCTGGTTGGAGTTTCTTCCGGGTTTTCCCTCAACCAATTGAAGCAGAATTACTGGGTAATTTTCGGCGTTGGACCTCGGACTCATTTCGCCAACATTAATTCACATATTATCATCACAATCATCATCATCATCATCATCATCATCATACAATGTCCCGGGTTAAGTTCACGGTGCTGCGTGCTATACTTGTACATGAGCGCCGCCGTTCGGTTACCCAAATATTTTTCTAGTTTCAGTAGTAATATTTTGGTGTAAATTATTTTCGAATTTTTAATGTGTAGACTTTTTACAAACTCAAGTGCATATTTGACCTCATGTTATAGATAAGCAGGCCGTATTGTACGTCGTATAGGTTTTATACCTATACATTCTATGGCACATAAATTAAGTTCAGATAGTTGAGGAACGCGCAGTGTGATAGGCGTCTATGAGTATGATAGAATATCTGAAGTTATTTTGTTTTGAAAACAACTATATGGCTTAAGAAGTGACTCAATATTCATGTTTATTTGTACTAAACCTGGAAATATGAATGTAATAAAAGAACTGGTTTCCGTTTTTGTAAATTACGTGCATGCATTGATAACAATCGCAGACAGTGGTTTAAACAAGTAATACAGAATGTTAGTTAGGTTGAGTGGTCCTGTTGGTGAACAAATGAATGTCCGTCGAGCTTTTCACTTTTCTTTCTAGTTTCACATTTTTACTCGACATTTGTAGTTCGAACGTGTGAGAAATATATGGATTCATTTATTCTTGTACTAGTATATGTAATAGGAGAGAATCCATACAGTTTTTAAATTATGTGAAATGTCTTACACTTTTTTGTGTGTTGTTCAGAAAATTAAAGTCTGAGTTTGATGCACAGTAAGTAATTTATGCATGTCTTCCCAATAGCTGAGGGTAGTTATTTTCCTGTTTTTTCGACTTACAAGTCTATGCGGTGTGGTGGAAGGAAGATATCTACACTAGCATTCACACATTGCGGGCCTCCTGGATGTGGGATTAACATGACACAGAATCACCGCAGAGACATCACAGAACAATCACAATACAACGGATAACCGCCCAGTCTCGTAGACAGTAGATAAATTTCTTTAATTTCAAGAAAATAAACCATAAACAGTAGTAGTTTTCGTGTCGCAGTAAATGAACCATCTTGTTTTTCATCTTATTTAATGACACTGTATCAACTCCGGAGTTATAGAATCGGTGCGATGGTAATAGCGAGATAAACTCGGTATGTCGTCATGGGTTTACATGACATTCGTTGTACAGTTTCAGAAAGACCCAATTAGATGATCCCACGAGGGACTGGAACTCACGCTCGAGCGGAGACTTGGTGCTCGAATTCAACTCGTCACCCATGATATATGTCGGTGACTTAAATGCATTGTTGCGACACAAGTAAAACATATGCGAGAGTATGTGTTACAATGATGTTATGCATTTTTTAAAATTTAGTCGTAGCTTGAAGTCTGTATAAAAATGGAATAGATAAGTAAATGAAGTTACAGAGTGACAGTAAAGGTGTCGTTAATTTTTCCTGCACAATTGCCTGCAGTTGAGTTGAACATACGGAACTGCACCGAATGGTGAACCAGCTTGGTTTAGAAATGTCAGTCTTCAGTAAGACAGACTGTGGCTGTGACGGTGTCGAGGTGCATTGCCGCCGCCTCTTCCGTGTTGCCGGACGTCCTCATTCTATTCGGAGCGTAGGCGTGCTTAGAACAATGTACCTCTGCGACTATTATTCACAACGAAAGGTGGGCGTATCGTAACTAATAATGCCAGATACGTATCCTACACTGTACGTACCATATTACGAAACAAGTTTTATTGGTGTCGTCGTCTCCTAGTAAGGCTTGTTTTGGATGATGGTTTGGAACTAGTACCCACCCCGATGACAGTGACAACCAGCCTCTCACCAGCAGAAACTGTCCGGAGGTTTGGAGCAACATGAGATGATCAAATGATAGTTATTAAAAGATTTCTCTCATAAATTCTAGAATTCTTTGTTTTCTTATTTACTTTCTCTGTTTCATTTTTTTTTTGTTGTGAAAGAAAAATGTTAGTTCTTAGGTTATGCCAACTGGATAAGTAATCTATGGTATAGCGGAACGCATTATAACCAAGAACATTGGATTTTACTTACAGTAATTAAGCATAAACCTAATTTTTAGCAAACATGTCAGGATACGAGGACCACATAAGAGAGCCTATTAAAATTAACATATGAAGAGTTCGCGGGGAAAACGATGAATATCACAGTTTTCTTAAGGTTGATGTCATTATCTAATTCAATGGATCACTGCGAAATTTAATGTTGTTCTTATGAAAAATGGTAAAAAGGGGAATTATCACCACGAATACAGTAATCCTTTCCTTTATTTTCTATAGAAACAGCACTACATCTTGCAGTTATAGACTCAATTAGATCATTATCCAATCCTTAACAGAAATGTGACATTCATCGTTTTTCCCGCGAACTCTTCATATGTCTTACCGTCAATACTATGACTAGGTAAAGTGGTTTTATATTAAGCAAGTCATGTAAGCAGATTTAGCAGGCTCAGAAATACAGAAAATAAAATAGAATAATCTACAATAATTTGTGTGTTTGATATTCGCAGGCTGTCACATTACGTAAATTTAGAGGGAATTCGGATCATTTGCCACAAATTTTTCGCCACTAGGACGATTCGTAACACATTACAATTTCGTTACCGGACGATTCGTAACACGTTACATTTTTGTATAACAATACGTTTCCGCAGTTACGGTTTTACATACCATTCAAACAACATTTTTATGAACATTTCCATAATTTCGGTTTCACATTTCATTCAAACAAAATTTGTGCTACATTTTTTGTAATATTTCGTGATGGATAGTAAATTAAGGTTCATGTTTCACATTCATGAACAATCCCAAGCCTTGCTGTCAAAGCTGATGCAACACCGGGTCTATTAAACCAATTAATATATTTTTTGAGGAGAAAAATTCGCTCCGGCGCCGGGGATCGAACCCGGGTCCTTGGTTCTACGTACCAAGCGCTCTGACCACTGAGCTACGCCGAATTCAATCCACAGCACCGGATCGAATCTTCCTCCTTCAGTGTTTCCCCTTGTGGCCTGACTCCAGGTTAGGCATATATGTTGACGTATATGTCTAGTGTCAACTGCCATTAAACTAGGAGCGCGCTCAGTTGAGTGACTTATTTGACCGGGATTCCGCAGTTATGATGCACTGCTAGCTATGAGAATATTATGGATTTATTAATTTGTCCTACAGAATAATCTCTGTAATGTTGACAATTGCTGTGGATTGAATTCGGCGTAGCTCAGTGGTCAGAGCGCTTGGTACGTAGAACCAAGGACCCGGGTTTGATCCCCGGCGCCGGAGCGAATATAATTAATTAATTAATTAATAATTAATTAATTAATATTAATTGTCAACATTACAGAGATTATTCTGTAGGACAAATTGATAAATCCATAATATTCTCATAGCTAGCAGTGCATCATAACTGCGGAATCCCGGCCAAATAAGTCACTCAACTGAGTGCGCTCCTAGTTTAATGGCAGTTCACACTAGACATATACGTCAACATATATGCCTAACCTGGAGTCAGGCCACAAGGGGAAACACTGAAGGAGGAAGATTCGATCCGGTGCTGTGGATTGAATTCGGCGTAGCTCAGTGGTCAGAGCGCTTGGTACGTATAACCAAGAACTCGGGTTCGATCCCCGGCGCCGGAGCGAATTTTTCTCCTCAAATATTAATTGCCAACATTACAGAGATTATTCTGTATGATAAATTAATAAATCCATAATATTCTATTAAACGAATGGTAAGTACAAGGATAACGATAATATATTGAGATACTTAAAATCTCTTGGACATAACGTAGCAGGAAATTTTTTACTTTTATGTAGTGAAAACATAATAAAATTAATAAGATTTTTAATGTTACAACATTCATTCATTCATTCATTCATTCATATTGGCAGCAAGTAGTACTGTGACCAAGTTTTCATTGTAACGAACCTGTCACATGTTACGAAAAAATACTTGTGAACAACTTATCATTGTGACGAACAGATATTGTGACCAATTTATCATTGTAACCAACAGGTACTGTGACCAGATTTTCATTGTGACGAACTGCCAGTGACTAAACTAGCTGGTGATGAAAGATTTTTGACGAAACGTCCTAGACCCAATTTAGAGATAATTTACTCATATGTTACTCTTCTTTCGTTACTGACCAGCTTTCTGTAGTGTCCGTCATATTGGTTATCTATGTTACCACATTGATGTAATGTAAGAGCGTTAAGGACATCAACTAGGTAGTTCGTTTAATTGATGTGCGCCTTAGAAAACAATGTACAAAACGAAAAACTGATTGTAAAATACGACAGGAATAATAAATAAAACAATGGTTTTAGCTTTTAAGTGAATCCCGGTGCGGACAGCGCAACGAACACTCGAAATTAAATAAATTCTAATACAGCAATAGCCTACTTATTTCGGCTTTTAGGGGGGCGGGAAAGCTACTCCTCTCATACATCTCGTGTATAGCCTATAAGGCAGTCTGTTGCAGACTCTTTCAAGATCATCTCTATCAGAACTCTGTGCGCCATGCTTGAACGATTTTTAAATTACCCCAAGAATTACATTACTTTCTTGAACATATGTCTGACTTCCTGTTCGAGACAGATTTGTACCTGTCAAAAGTTCGCTGATATTACATGGCATGTTTATGGCTTTTATAACGGAACTGCCAATGTAAAAATTAAGACGTATGTTTACTTGAAGGCATAAGGTTACTAAATGTCCAAAGGAAATAGTAGCAAATGTAAGGAGCAAGGTTTTATAAATGACAGTTCTGTCCAAGAGAACCTGCAAAACTTTTCTCGGGTGCGAAAACTACAAAACTAGTGCCTTATTCGGAGATCTTTCGTAAGAGTTATAAAAATTTTGCAGCTTTCAATACATATGGGCTTGATCGGCTCAACATTCCTAATTTTCATCCTAACCTAACCTAACCTAACCTGAACATTCTTCATAATAAGAATCCCCGTCCATGATCGTCGTGATCTATCTCCCCCTTGTCGCTAATACATATGCTACATTATTTGATTATTTCACGCATATGATAAAGAAATCGCGATGAAAATTGTTTAAAATTATTCTGCACCAATTTCTGTTACTTCAAAGGCTTCAAATGAAGCACCATTATTTTTAGTTAACGTTCTAATACATTTCATGTCCAATCTAGTCATGGAGAAAAGCCTACAGAGACGGGAGACAAGCTGAATTGCATGACTGAGATACATCAACTGATAACATTGAACAAGTCTCGAACTATTGAACACTGATGATAGTTGAGTAAAATTTAACAACAAAACAATGACATAATAGTGTTCAGAAGAGAAAATCTTTCAAAGCTTCCAAGGATGATGGTGGTGGTGGTGGTGGTGGTGGTGGTGGTGGTGGTGGTGGTGGTGGTGGTGGTGACAGGAACAGCAGCAGCAGTTCGAAAATTGCTTCAACAATGAAAACGCTTTAATCTCCATTATTTAATTAGGCTATAGCAAATAGATTCAACAGTTCACCGCTTTGTACAGATACGGAATTAAAAAATGGTTGGTAGCAGTCCTCCTCTTTGTAGGCAAAAAGCTTCTCAAGATTGTCCTCAAGTAGCCTACATTTAGGCGCTCTTATTTACTGCACTTGCGTTGTATCTGGAACTTACTAAAATTAGGTGGCCCAAATTTTGTTTCTGGGTTTGTACTTGCATTTAATATAAAACTTTCAAAATGTACAGTGTCTAGAACAGTAATTATTATTGATTTTTATTTTCTAATATGAATGTTATTTTAACTGAAGGTTGAAATGAATGGTTTAAGTTATAAATTATTATTATTATTATTATTATTATTATTATTATTATTATTATTATTATTATTATTATTTTCCGAACCAACTGGCTCGTTATGCATTTAATAACGATAATAAAATCCATCCAGTATACAGTAATTTAAATCTAAATGCTGTATGGTCGCAGACAGAAGTAAGAACGTAATACGAGTATTTGTAATGCTGTAAGAATGTATTTTTCGCCAACGGACAAATATTTTTTGTTTGACTGTATAATTGTATAAATATAATATATAACTAAGATCAAAATTTAGTTTTAGTTAAAAATGAAATTTATACCACAGTTTAATGTCTCTGTATACCTCATTCCATATCTTCATTTTTATTTTTCTGCCGGTATGCTTTACAACATTTTCAGAGCTTATTTAGCACACCAGTTCGTATAAACTCAGTTCGTCCACTGATTTAGGAGGACATACTGAATGAATTTATGAATGAATGTATGAATGTATGTATGTATATACAAGGTGATTCACGAGGATTTACCGCCACTTACGGAGCTTATTCCGAAGACATTCTGAGCAAAAAATGTCGTATAAACATGGGTCGTAATCTCATTATTTTCAGTTACGCTAATTTGAAGTTGTTGGTAAAATACCTTTTTTCATTAGTTTTAAGGGTAAAAGAATATTACAAATAGATAATAAACTATTGAGAAGTATCACTTCTTTAATTGGCTAGTGTTATGAAGCTAAAAATGTATTGTTAATTGCTTTGTACAGATTTTATTTTTCATTTTTTAACTAAAAATTACATTAATTTTAAGCACTTATCGCAAAAATTGTTACAAATCATACGATTTCAGGAAATAGATCCTTTACAGTCAATTATGCATACTAATGTACAGTCTTGAAGAATTTACAAGAGTGGCGTGATTTGTGACAATTGTTTGATAAATGCCTAAGAAAAATGTAATTTTGTAGATAACAATCGAAAAAAATTCTGTACGAAGCAACTATGAAATTCACAACACAGATTCCTAGCTAATTAAATAAATGATACTCCTGAATAGTTATATCTTTATCTGTAATACTCTTTTACCCTTAAAGAATAAAGATACTTTGCAAACAACTTCAAACTAGTGTAACTCTGAAAATATTGAGATTAGGACACATGTTTATATGACATTTTTTGCTCAGAATGTCTTCGAAATAAGCTCCGTAAGTGACGGTAAATCCTCGTGAATCACCCTGTATATTACAATGTAGAACTGTATCCAGTACAACACGACCAATTTTAGACAAGTACGTGTTATACTGTATTATAAGCCCACACACCCAACTGTTAAATAGTTTAACGGCGTCGTACAACATACAGAAATGGAACCACACAAAACACACACCTGCAACTCAGTACTACGCTCTGAAGTAACACCGAGGCTAATGAGGAGGACGATAGTTATCGGCCAAGCCCACATCACGTAAATTTAATTCACTACTTCATTTAACGGACACAGTATTAAGGCGATGCTGTGGTAGATATAACAGTACAGGCGGAACTTTGTCGGTGTATGGAGGCTGCAGTCAGTGGTTCAGCTCCCCGTTTCTACATTAATGTTTTTCTACGTTGTAAATGTGATGTCATTTGTTGCTTTGGATGGAACACTAGCGTCGTTCTTAATAACATCACTAGTCCCGTGATGTCTGTTTCTAGTACATCATCTAAAATAATCGTAAATCACATAGCTTAGGTCCAGTGGCCCATTCTGGCCTCACAAAGCCTATTAAAACTAGTCTCTCTCTTGTTTTTCTTGTCTACCAACGTTTCATTTTCCTTTTGGTTTATAACTAAATGTGTTTAACTTAGAATCCTACGTGACTTCATTCTCAGTAAGATGCTGAAGCCATTTCATTGAACTTTGTGTAAAGTTTGTAACTTTAAGCCTTGGTTTTTCTGAACCGACGCATGAGAAGTGCGAGGTGCGAGGCGGCCCACCTCGCACAAATTCGGACTATACGAGAGATAGTGAGTGGTTTCTATAGTTGCGAGGTGCGCAGATCTCGCATTTCGCAGTTATAGAAACCACTCCCTACCTCTCGCATAGTCTGGATTTGTGCGAAGCGGGCCTCACACCTCGCACTTCGCTTGCGTCGGTTCAGAAAAACCAAGGCTTTACAGAGTGCAAAGTTACTGATAAACCTTAATACAACAACCACAAGAAGAAGATTTAAATAATAAGGTGTTATATTATAACATTTTAAACGTTTAATTAATATCGTATTTAATTTCTACTGTGTTTGTTTATGCTATATAGGCACATAGAGCCCAAATGTTTGTGGCATACATAAAATTAAAACGAAATATAAAAACATCTACAAGATAACAAAAAATAAAGGTAAACGAAAAGGCCGTACAATTATCTGGAACAATTTGAATCCCTTTCCATAGCGAAGACGGTGGCTTACACACACACGCACGCATGCACACAGATGTACTAGTTAAAATTCAAGCTTTATCAATACATCACCTTCCATTATATGTATATATTTTTCGATAATTTTAACTTTCTTGCACTATGCAAGGCACAGCATTTTAGCTGTGTTCTCATATCTTTCTTAGGGGTGATTTCATTTTTCTTTATTATGTTTACGTTGGCGCTTTAGTTATGTCGTCATTGGCACTTATGATAACTCTTATAAATAATGGTTGGCGTGAATGTAATCCACCGAATATAGGAGGGGCTTGGGGCTCCGAACCTGGAGGCTTATCAGGCTACTCATGCACGGATGGGACCTGACTCTATCAGGGACTGAGGCAGGATGATCCACCTGTTAGCATCGGATTTACAAACATAACTCAGGCCAACTGTCGGACTTGGACAAACATCGCATATAATATAGAGCACACAATGGGCCAAAGCGTGCCGTCCCTATTCCAGCCTTCGTAAAGCGAAGTTAAAGGTGTAGGAGTGTAGGGATATGAGATGAAGTGTCACAGAATCAATATCCAGCTTTATATAAGAGACTGTAAGATTATGACTGGTCTAAATCTGGAAGTTCATCTTTCTCTCCCAAGAGAAATCAAAGAAATTACATAAGTTCTGTTAGAATAACCGCTGTTCTAAAATTCCATTCAAATTCGTAATAGTTCAGCTTGAGGTACAGTTTCTAATATTACATACAAACTATTTATTTTTCATGAACAATCTGCCTTAATAATAAGCTGCGTCCTTTCTGGTGGACAGGCGATGAAAATGAAGACAATGAGACAACTAAGTTTACGCACGTAATAAATTTGACGAGTTAACACAATTTTGGTCTGAAGAAGGCGACACTAAAGTAACCTAACAACCTACATTTGGCTATGCTATAAAATGGAGTGCACGTGTGACGAGAGTACAATGTATTATATATGGCAACTGATCACGGCTATTAACTCTCAGTACTATAGAGTACGTAATATGTGCATAAGAGCAAATGCTGATTCACACTAAACGCTCTTATGTCACTGAGAGTAGACGGCTCAAACGATGTCTTCCTGTTCAGCGGACGCGTTCAACAAGATGCAAGAGTGTCTGAAACCGGAGATGTAGCACGCGGTTCCGTAGAATGAGTCACATAAAATCGAATTAAATTTCCCCTTCCATCAACAAGCCGCCTTTACAGTAAGTCTTTAGATTTTCTCACATCAAGTCCTTTGAAGGAACATAAGGCCAGGCGTTGTGAAGCGCAGCTTCTATGGTTTGTGGATATTACTGCTGTACTTGTACTTGAAAAGTTCCATGTCTACGCGAAATCTAGTAGGTCTACATACGAGTAACATATAACTTATTTATTTTCTTATTTCTTCGATTATTCTCTCTTTTTTTTTTTTTAGTGCGACACTTTAAGTAGGCTAAGTATTTTATTTGTCCGTTACTTTTCTTGTCCATTACGTCATATTTAACTTATTTTTTTTCTTTTGATTTAGGTATATTTATTTAATCACTTCTGCTCGGATTTTTTTCTTTTGCATTTTTATTTCTGCTTATTTGGGTTTTTTTTTTTCTTGTGGATGTCTATTTGCTTGGTTCACACTTTTTTATTTGTACTGCTTAGTTATTACTTTTATTGTTATTGTTATTATTGTTATTACTATATTTATTATTATTTGTTATTATTAAATATCTTCATTAGATAATTTCATTTTTATAAAGTAATTTTTTAACTAATATTTATCATTAGAAGTAATTGGTTTAAGATATCGTCACTTACTTTAAGTCTTTTGATGATTAAGAGGAAGTGAGCCGAAAAGGCCACTTCATTTTTAAGACGCTGGCGTGTTGGATTTTTAAGTGCTTGATTTGTGTATGGAATTTTAAAGGTTAGAATTAATAGAAGTCGTATAGGTATCTATTACACTTTATCTTTGTTGTAGTTTTTTTGTATTCCTTATATATTTTAACTCCTGGAGTATTTGAAAATAGATGTGACTACAATGATAATTTCTATTGATTTTCTTAATAATTTCAACTTAAAGCTCTGAAAGTAGAGCCTTTGGAAAGAACAGTTATTTTGATATATCGAATAAGAAATAACTTAAAAAAGTCATAACTTTTTAAAAACAATATCCTAGCATTTGTCTGGAGACAAAAAAATCTCGGAAAGCCTCAAAATGGTAGATGGTAGAATACAAAATAATTTCAAACTTTGTCCTATAGATCAGATTACAAAATTAATACGTTGCTTCTTGATTAATTCCGTTACGCATTTGATCAGCAACACTAGAATTATTATAGGGTAAAGGTTGGTAAACTGTGATACAAGTAATATTGTAATAGTTCTTTTTGAGAATTTATTACAATTTTACTGAGCGAGAGAAGGACCGGTTTTGCGCAGAAACTTGTCCACGAACATTCCCTTAATACGTTGACGAAAAAAAAAAAAAACGATCTTCCTCTCGCTGAGTAAAATTGTATTAAATTCTCAAAAACATCTATCGCAATATTACTCGTATCACAGTATTATCAACCTTTACCCTAACTGCAGTTCTTTAGATAATGGTTCTGTTTTTTGATACTTGGTTATTTAACGACGCTGAATCAATTATGAAGTTATTTAGCGTCAATCGAATTGGTAATAACGAGATTATATATATTTGGAGAAATAAGGCCGAGGATTCGCCATAGATTACCTGACATTTGCCTTACGGTTGGGAAAAACCTCTGAAAAAGTCCAATCAGGTAATCAGCCCAATCAGATCATCAGGCAAGCGCCTGAGCTACGCCGGTGTCTGTAGGAGGCGTTTGAATACTAGAAAATGGTATTGCTATAGTACGGAAATAGTGTAATGAGAACAGTACAGAAAATCCAACTACTCGGAGAGAGAGAACCTGCTCCCCTCAACTGCTTTTTTCACTATAAATGTCATAGGACTTGCTCAGGATCAAACCTCGAACTTCAGCTAACTCGCATAATAAAGAAAAGTGTCTTGTACGAAGTCTGGAAAGACCAATATACTACCTGACTTTATTATCCTATAAGAATACCCATGATTAACGAAGTGACAATATAAATTTAGTTCTAACGATGCATGGATACCATATGAAGTTTATTACACATTCGAATCAAGTGAATAGTGGACCTTGTTCTTGGCGCAGAAAAAGTACAATGTAGCAAAGACGCATGTTCGTAATTGCGTTATCCAACTTCCTTCTAGACACGCCTCGCTTTAAAGCTTTTAATACTTTGCCATAAAATTGTTTATGAGTTTTATTTTCTTACAATACATCGCTATGCTACAGTTAATGAAATATGATGCAATTCATACAATTTTATTTTCTGAAGCAGAATTGGCTTCTTTCTCTTACATTATTCTACAAGATTACGGACAAGAAAAAGAGCAATGTAATATAAGACCTATTTATAGTTATAAAACCTTGTGAACTATGTAAAAATTCAATCATTATTACAACATAACCTACTCTCGGAGGAAACGGTCAAAGTTTCATATTGTCTTTCTTCCAAGATTTTATTCCCACATTTTAAACATTCTCATGGGACTTGTGGTTAACACGCCGAAGAACCATCGCGTGCAGAAATTAAGGAGACAATAGAAAACGCCCACTAACAAAGAAATACTATTAATACTGTATCCTCTTTCCTTCCGAAAAATGAACTTAAGTCGACTGGTTTAAAGCCATCTTACGTATCCCTGAGCTAAAGTGCATGTACAGTATGCACTGGTGTTTTTTAGTAGGTTGTTTAGTCGAAAGGCTTTTAGTCTGCTTTCCACGTTAGTTATCCCGGTTCGGATTCCTGCCGGCCCAGCTGGAATTTATGGTGAAGGTTTTCGCGAGGCATTCCTGTTTCCGCTAGCTACAGTCCATCATTGCTTCATTAATCATACGGTGCTAAATATTTCACCTCTCATCGTTCGTCAAGGACAACGCCTAATGGTGGATGAAATAACTGCAGGTTCTGTTTGTCGCCCTAAGATGGGGACGCTTGGGTGAATGACGTAAGTCAGGTGGTCGCCGTTAGAAAAAAAGAATCATTTTCTTTCACTAGACATTTTGCACGATACATCTGCAGTGTCAAACAGAAGTTGATTTGCAATAATTACATCTATTCATAAAGTGAGTTATTTAGTGGAGGGAAAAAATATTGTAATTGTCGATAGTTTTGCTTGGACCTCCTGACAGGGTTGTTTCACATATCGCAAATCTCTTCAGAAGGAAGAAATGCTAAGAGTTTCATAGTACAATAATAATAATAATAATTATTATTATTATTATTGTATGCCGAAAAATAAATATCAGAGGACTGTCAATTACACAGTATTCCATATTGATTTATTTCTAGATTCATTCATTGTGTTCTGCCCAAGTGCAGATCTTTCGCTGCAAACCCAGCATTCTCCAATCTTTCCTATTTTCCGCTCTCCTCTTAATCTCCGCATACGATCCATGTATCGTAATGTTATCTGTCATCTGATACCTTCTTCTGCCCCAAATTTTTCATCAGTCCACATTCCTTCCAGTGCATCAGTCAGTAGGGAGTTTCTTCTTAGCCAATAACTCAGGCAATTCTTTATTTTCACCCTAATCAGTTTCAGCATTATCCTTCCTTCATCCACCCACTAGCACAGCTTCGTTTCTTATTCTGTCTGTCCATTTCACGCGCTTCATTCTTCTCTATAGGCCTATATACATTTCAAATTCTTCTAGCGTTTCTTTTCACTTCATCGTAATGTGCATATTCCTACACCATACAGTGCCACACTCCACACAAAGCACTTCACTAGTAGGTTGCTTTGCTTTTCCAAACAAACAACTGAACGGAAAACGGGCGGGGACAGAGGGAAATATAAGTGAGTGTATGACAGAAGTTAATTATAACAATTAAGTTTTATTAATGAATTATCGTTTTCAATCAGTTCATATCAAATTGAGAGTTCTGCTAATTAACTCAAAACTCCATCGAGAGATACAGATGAACTGATATCACCAATAAAAGGTAAACATTTGGAAATATCATGTCAAGATTGCTAGCAGTGTAGTTAAGGACGACTTTCTGGTACTTTATGGTCTTACATCATGAATGGTTTAGTGCATTTAAGCTCCCAAAGTTGTTACAGTTCTTACTTGGATTTTTTAAGCTGTCGATGGCCACATAATGTAATAGCCATGGAGACTAAGCATAATGTGTCATGTTCGATGTAACCTCACTCATATGTTGCTGTCGTGATGGGATCTTAAAGAAAAAAAGGCGGTTACATAACTCTTGAGAAATGTGTTCGACACTTGTAGGAACATAATACACAGTGCACGTAGCTATAAAGTTCGCTGATACGGAAAGGGAGAGGGCTCCGACTACGAGACTTTCACGGTGATTAGTTATGAGCGGTCGTTCGATTGCGTTCGTTCTTTCTTGTTCGTACCAGATTAGTTGATCTTAGTGACCGCTTCAGCTTGGCCGCGGAGATTAATCGCTTTTGGAATTCTTGAGAAAGCAAGTGTAATACATGATGAGATTTTTTTTTCGGAGTTCTTGCACCATGTCATTTTATGAAGGAACATCCAGCCTTTCGAAGATTCTTATAGACACCGCTATCAGAGAAGGCCAGAAAAGGGGAACCTGTGTGTTGTGTTCAAAAAGTACGAGTAGATTCCTAGTGTCAGAGGTGAGGCTGGCTGGCTTTACTAGGGCTGGACCCGAGACGAGTCCGTACCCTTAGGCTTACTTTGGCCAATTGTGCACCCTGTAGGCCTATATGCGACAATTGTGCAAGTCCGACAGGTGGTGTGAATCCGACGTTGACGGGTGGGTAATCCTGCCTCAGTCTCTGACAGAGAGCCAGGTGCCGTCCGCATACGAGTAGCCTGATAAGCCCCAGGGACCCGGAGCCTCAAGCCCTTCCTATATCAGCATTGGAAACCTGTACTATCTCCAAGACTTCACCCCGGTCTATTTTTACTATTGCAGATGATAGATGAAATGAGAGTGAGGTGGAGAGTGTTGGTAGAATGATGGAGGGAAACGGGAGTACTCCGAGAAAAACCCTCTGCAACGTCTATTCGCCTACCACAAGTTTCATCATCACCTGGCCGGGATCGAACCCGGCCGTGGAAGACCAGCGCGCTAGCACTTCAGCCACAGACGCGGCGTCATAGGTCTGGACTTTCATTTATTTATTGTGGTCCCTGTATTGTATATGCGACAGGTAGTTTGAGTGGCATTCTTGAATCTGATGCTGATAGGTGGACCATCCTGCCACAGCACTGACAGAGCCAGGAAACTTCCTTAGACCAATCCCTGATAAGCACTTCCATGATCAGTATCGAAAACCTGTACTACCATCAAAACTTCACCCCAGTCTGTTTTTAACTGTTATCTATGATAGATGAATTGAGGAAAAGATGGAGTGTGTGGTAGAATGATAAAGAAACACCCTCTGCAACTTCAGATTTGTCTATCATATTTCATCACGATGTGTCTCGGGTGGAAGACCAGCGTTCTTGCTACAGATGCGGCCAAGTAAATGGGAATCTGTTTTTTTAATTCTGGAGAATAGTTCTTGATAATGTACAGTAGTGGCAAAAAAAAATCGGACCGACCCTTGTAGCTGATTTCAGAGCCTTGTTCACTCCAGAGCACGATAGACTTGCAACTAAGGCTATCGTGGTTCGAATCCTGCCTGGGAAGGAAACTTTTTTGTTCCTTATTCAAATTTATTCCCAATAATTTTCGATTGCAGCGATATTTTACTACTTAATTAACTTATTATTCCCAGAACATGAATTTTACCAGCAATCGAAAAGTATTGGGAATAAATTTGAATAAGGAACAAAAAAAAAAAAAGTTTCCTTCCCAGGCAGGATTCGAACCACGAAAGTCTTAGTTACCAATCTATCGTACTCAGGATTGAACAAGGCTCTGAAATCAGCTATAAGGGTCGGTCCGGATTTTTTTTGCCACTACTGTACTCAACAAATGGTTTCCCCCTTTCGTTGTCTTTTATAATGATGGTATACTCTATTTTATTTCAAGGAGTGCAGTTTGGTGGCTCCTTTGAACACCCACTTACAGATTTATGACTTCCTACACAAACACCTCTGAGAATTACATCCTGTCCCCTCGTCCCAACATTGCACAGTTGCCACAATCCTGGTGACCCTGGAAATGAGGCTGACGGGATTCTTGGAATTCGGAAAAGATGCAGCAACTCTGCCTCCACGTGGATTTGACGGGAGCCTGTCAATTCTTCTGAACAAGGGTTGTGATTGGTTACTGACAGGAGAAGACAAGATTTCCGTCGCAGTAAGAAAGACATTTATTTATGACAACCAATTAGTAGGGGCCAGTAGAAGGTCTGTCTGCAAAGTCCTTTCTATGAAACTGCACTCCATGGGGGGGGGGGGGAAGTATACCGCTAAGTAGCTCTGAGACGTTGAATGTTTCTGCGTCTCTTTCATGGTGCAAAAACTCCAGAATGTCGCACCATGTTGAATACCATGAAAATCTTAAACCAAAGTTAATTGTAATGAGACTAGCCAGTATTAACAGAAGTCCCAAGGATCATGTGTAAGACTGATCATAGACTTACAATAAGATAACTTACTATCTTCTCTACTGTCTTATCGCTGTCTCTGTCTAGCAAAGCCCAATAATGGTCGTAACAATCTCAGTAAGTTAATTGTGTTACCTCTAATATTAAGTTTTGTTTCCTTTTCTTACTTCACTGCCATGTAGTGGGGTTGATTTTGAG
Organism: Periplaneta americana; assembly: GCF_040183065.1. Taxonomy (NCBI): domain Eukaryota; kingdom Metazoa; phylum Arthropoda; class Insecta; order Blattodea; family Blattidae; genus Periplaneta; species Periplaneta americana. Next base: position 73,179,705 of record NC_091133.1, on the reverse strand, counting down.
GAAACGTTATTTAAACGTGATTTCGTGTTAAGTGAAGTCTGTTTACCAAGGATACGTTTTATTGTACCATTCATTTGTATGCAATTTTTCATACCGATATGTTTTCTACTCCACCGCTGCGGAGTACGGTTAGCATGCCTGATCGTCAAGCCAACGGGCCCGAGTTCAAATTCTGGTTAGGGCAAGTTACTTGGTTGAGGTTTTTCCGGGGTTTTCCCTCAACCCATTAAGAGTAAATGCTGGATAACTTTCGGTGCTGGACCCTGGACTCATTTCGCTGTCATTATCACTTTCATCTCACTCAGACGCTAGATAAAGCTGTTGATAAAGCATCGTAAAAATTGAGTATCATGGCGTTCAATCCTACATAATAGAGTACCTGAAATGAATTCCGTCCTCTGGAGACAAGAATAATTTGGACTATTTAAAACAGTCGCTGTGCACGCTAATTGTGTTACAGCTAATGAGCTGTGAATGTTAGCGACTCCCGAGCTCTGGGTGTTGTGCGCGCGTCCACGTCTACGCTGCTACTTACACCCCAGCAGGAACTCCGGGCGGGCCGGGCTAGCTCGTCTCGTGGTATTCGTTTTGTATGCGAGGCGAGGGTGCCCCCGGCGGTTCAACGCCGGCTCCAGCCCGAGTTGCTGGGCTGTCTCTCTCTCTTCCTGGTTGACTCGCCGATCTCCTGTCACAAAGAATTCCAACAGCCGCACACGATTTATTCGTTTTTAAATTCCATTACAGTAGCGGCACTTGTGACTCGTAACGGTTTGTTTATTTGTTTACTTGTTTGTTTACCTCTTTATTCAGAATGTTACCATTGTGTTCTCTGGACGATGACAGATAATTATCGCCTGATTTACACCATAACCGCTGTCTCTGGACAGGTTGGGAGAGCTTATGCATTATTTTCCTATTGTTAAGTGCACGTGTTCTTACTGTAGGGCTCTCCACTATCGAAGTGTAAATCTGCCTTTCATCCACAGCTGCCAAGCTTGAGGTTTGATCTCGCCGGGTATACTCCACGATCTTTTTCGTTTAATAACAGGGTGCATACCTGACCTTGCTCTCTAGACAAGCGTATTCTCTTAAATATTCATGTATATTGTCGCTTAGTTGTTAGTCGATGTTTTAAAACTTGGCACCGACAGAAAACAATGATTACAGCAAAACTTAGAATGAAACGGGAGAAAAGATACCATTATTGACATTGCTGCTAAACTTACTGTTGTTGTTCCACTGCCATTTTATCATTTTATGACGTCTTAGGCCATCTCTGTGTTTGGTAGAAGGAACATTTTTGCGTTTCGTAACCACTTACAGGTGCCATCATGAGGGTACTGTAGTAACAACTGCATTTTTTCTTCTATTTGAAGTAGTCAAGAAGATAAATTTAATTTCCTCAAACTGTAAGGCCAGATTACAAGTTAAGGCTGTAAGTGCTATTATCTTTAAAAATTAGTTTTCCCAAAATAGAGTCGATGTCCATGGCTGAGTCCAGTAAGAAAAGAGAAAATGTTCCATTGTAATTTTATTTATAACCTAGCTTCCCTCATAGATATGCAAAATGTATGATATTACATTACTAGTTGCACAAGAAAGCCCTGTTTTCCAGGATTTTTCTCTTTGACGCAGCCTTTTTGTGTCAATTCTTCAATTATGCATTGTCTACGCCTCGGAATCATAAAGTGACTTTATTTGAGACTTAATTAATAGGCCTAACCGATATTTCCAAGTGGTCCACGTAGAAACTGGTTATAGGTAGGGACCGAATTTTTCGGTGAAATAAAATGGGGAATTTCGGTGTTAAGCCTGCCTCTGTTTCGATGGGTATTTCATGAAATGAGTTAATTCGGTTGGTATTATATGAAATAAGGTGTCAGTTAAATGTATTAGGTCTAATTTATGTTTATCGAAAAAAAATTTGGTACTTTTTTTACATATCACATAACTTTTTTTTTTTTTTTACATATAAACTAGGCATGGTTTGAATAATTTCTAGAGAAAAATTGTTCCCGGGGCCGGGTATCGAACCCGAGACCTTTCATTAAACGTACCAACACTCTACCAGTTGAGCTACCCAGGAACTCTACCAGACATCGACCCAATGGTTTCTACATTGTATGCACACAGATTTATGCGACAGTCAGCATTTTGTGTATGCAGAAAAGCCTCTCTCACTGTCCACATTAGATGTAGGGAACCATACTTTCTGTAGAGAATTCACACCAAATTCATTGTGGTCTTCTACTAGTTCCCCCCGAAAGGTCTTGGAAATATAGGCTCTAGTTTATAAAATACTGCAGCAAAGATTGAAGAATGTTTCTGAAATTGATCTTTTTTCGATAGCGATAGAGAAAATACAGAAATATTGGTGTTACCAAGTGATTGGCAAATTATCTGAAACGAAATTCACAAACATGTTTTTTAACAATATTGAATAACATTTTTGTGCATATTTAGTAGTTTTTGCGATAGAAGGGATAGGCTATATTTTGTAGTTATTAATATTACGTATAGTGATCTAAATTTCACGTTATTTCGCAAGTTTGTTTTGCTGAAATATATTTTAGGTATCTAGAAGGGTAAATGTAACAAAGAAAGTAGGCAATTTCGCTCTTGTCGCTATTACCAAAAAATACAGTCCCTAGCTATAGGCCTTGAATTGGATTTCGGGAGGGGACGCTACGACCCAGCACTGCGACCTGGAAGATCTATTTCTCTTACCCTCGAGCTAGGCCATTTCCCGACCTACACGGGCTGTCTACACTAAGGTTCACTGCGTATCTATGTTTCCCCACTCGTCCCTAGACCAGCCCCCTCCGTGCGTCCTCAGCCGGCGTTCGGGGAATGCTATGGAATGATAACGGAATGAAAGTTGGACGGAATGGTGTTGATGGACCATGGACACAAAGGAGAACTCATGGTAACGTCATCTTTCTCTGCATAACAAACCTCGTTAAGCAAGAAAAAAAAAAGGAAGAATAATAAATAAAATAACTTTATTATAATTATGTTTGTCGAAATCTCTTTAATGGAATTAGTTTCACGTAAGGGAACACTGGTGATTAGTGAAACCACACCTAAACTGATCAAAATATCTTAACTGTTTATTTCACCGTACTTGAGTTCATTTAATTTTCTAGTGAAGTACTGTGTTTTAAGCATATCCGATAGGAACTTTGCCAGTCACAAGTGCCCTTTACTATCGCCATTGCTATTAGTAGCCTACTACACGTCGCTGGCAATCCTTGAAGCACGTTAAGTCCTTATCTGCGATTTGCTAAGTGACATTAGACTAACAGATGGAAGTCTACCGTGACATGAAGTTGTCACCTCACAACATTGGTCTGTCTTTCTTAGTGGTTTGGTGGAAGTGGATCCAGGATTCACGGGTTTAAACCAGACCAAGGGAGAAGCATTTTAAATGGAGATATTCTTTAGCATGGTTTTCTCCGGAAAAGAAATAAGGCTGGGAGACCCTTGTCGTAGATTGCCGGAACGTAAAAGAACCTGATGGAGTGCCTCAGGAAAAAGTGTCCGTAATTTTTCGATTACGTTAAATTTTGATGCTGAATATCTCTGCAGGTCAAAGTGTCGCGTTGTTAAGTAAAACTACTACCACCACTACTACTACCATCACCACCACTACTACCACTACCACGGTCAGCGCGTCTGGCTGCGAAACCAGATGGCCCGGGTTCGAATCCCGGTCGGGGCAAGTTACCTGGTTGAGGTTTTTTCCGGGGTTTTCCCTCAACCCAATACGAGCAAATGCTGGGTAACTTTCGGTGCTGGACCCCGGACTCATTTCACCGGCATTGTCACCTTCATATCATTCAGACGCTAAATAACCTAGATGTTGATACAGCGTCGTAAAATAACCCAATAAAAAAACTACCACTACCACCACTACCACCACTACTACTACTACCACCACAGCCACCACTACTATTACCACCGAGCTTCATATTGATAGAGGACAAACTTCCATGTCATAGTCCACACTTATGGAGTAACGGTTAGCGCGTCTGGCCGCGAAACCAGGTGATCCGGGTTCGATTCCCGGTGGGGCAAGTTACTTGGTTGAGGTATTTTCCGGGGTTTTCCCTCAACCCAATACGAGCAAATGCTGGGTAACTTTCGGTGCTGGACCCCGGACTCATTTCACCGGCATTATCACCTTCATCTCATTCAGACGCTAAATAACCTAAGATGTTGATAAAGCGTCGTAAAATAACTTAGGCCTACTCTAAAAAAACTCCATGCCACAGGTACGATTCGAACCCACGATCGTGGCTTGAGATCTAAGTTTAAAAGGAGTGAAACATGCAGGACAGAGATCGAAGTTGAGCGACCTGATAACTGCTGAACGTGAATGAACTCCAATAGCGCTTAATTTGTCAACTCAGGTTCTATATCAACATGTGCATTAGATATGGGAAGAAATCCTGATTGCTTCTAAAACTGACTTCGGTTTGAGAGTTACCGTGCCTGTATAGCAAACAAGCTTCGTTACAGAGTATGTAAATCGATTCAAATAAAGAAGTCTTATTATTCCGGAATCTGTTAAGAGTTATTTGAGAATATAAAGTCACCTGTTTCCAAGAAGCAGCGTACGCATTTGAATATTTGTGGCGGTGACCTGTGGGTGAACGAACAGGTGACGCACGCGGAATTGGAAAGGCAGTTAATCGAGCCTCGCCTGCTGTAATTCTTACAGTGGAGACCCTACCTGAGGGCAAGTGTGAACCCACTCTCGCTACTCAAGCGAAACGAAAAAAATCTGTAATTTTATTTATCTTTGATGTATTGCAACAAATGTACGTATTAAATGAATTCTACAGCTTTTGGTCCAAATTTTCAAACTTCCGTTATATATTTGCTGGGGTATGCTTTAGTAACACCTGTCGCCTTATCTTTGTTTACCATTATTGTTAGTATTAATTATTTGTATTAATTATTGGTATTATTATTAAGTGTATTTTTAATTAACAAGTTTATTATTGTCATTATTGAGTGTAATTAAGTTACCACTGCCACCGGGTATATACCCATTGCAGTGTGAATAAATACATAATCTGAGGTTATCCAGTGTCGATAATGTATCGTACTTCACACGTCTTTAAGTGCGTTAGTTTTTTTTTTTTTTTTTTTTTTAGTTAAGGTATTCCTACAGTAGACTTATATATATCCCCACTAATTTATTCCACTGAACATTACTGAATCCAAAACATTCACTTTTGGGACAGCAGTCAATATGAAGCTAGGCTATAATAAAGAACGAAGTGTTACAGAATAAGTGTGTTATTATTTAAGATGTTAATGTTCCATAACTTAAAAACAAAGTGTCATATTTGGTCGGATTTTGTTATTTTATATAGTTCCTTCCCCTGAAGGAAAGCCGAATCTGGGCTCCGTGTCGTAGATTCACTGCATATAAAAAGTACTAACCGTCCTCTGTAAATTGATCGGTGTTGATTTCACGAACTAGCAGAATGCGTCATAACCCTCCACGATTGCTTTAATCCTCTCAATGCCCCGCTCTCCGTAATCGCCTACGATGTCTTGTATACGACATGCAACATAGGATGCGTAGTATCTGTACCGCGGCGTAGCGTTGTGGTCTAAGGTCTAAGGCAGCGGTCATCAGAACACTGCACTCTCGGGCTACAGTCTCTTACCCGCAGGTCTCTTAAGGCTGGTTAACAATAAACCGGGAACGGAAACGGCAACGAGAATGAGAACGGAAATATTGTTAAAATAAATATATTTAAATGTGAGCGTTCACAATAATTAATTGTGAATTCTCACATTTAAATACATTTATTTTAACAATATTTCCGTTCTCGTCTAGTTGCCGTTTCCGTTCCCGGTTTATTATGAACCAACCTTTACAGCACCAGCGTGCATCCGAGGCTACTGGCGGGTATGCTTCCTTCCACACGAGGGTGCATATTGCCATGCACTGCTTACCCGTAACCCATTTTAGCGAGTGCTGACGACCACTGGTCTAAGGTATGGGCATTTAGTGGTTCGCGAACCGGAAGTGCTTGGAAACTTCCCTCCAACGCAGAGATGAGGCTGTGAATTACATTGCCGATCTCTTCGTATCACTCGTTCTATACCATATAAATCAAAACAATTTAGGGTTCAGAAGCAAACAGGTATAAGTGTACTTTTTTTAGAAAACGTGATTGAAAATGTTTAAGCTTTCGTAAATTCCGTAAATGAAATTTAAGTTATATACGGGGGAAAAAAATCTAACCGTGTGCACGAAATCGATTCTGATAAATGCCCATTTCCGGAAATCCCCGTACCGTGTGAACGTGCCCTTAAAATCAATCATTGCCTCCTGTTTCTCACTCACGTCAAAATTCTGTTATTTCGGATGTCAGTTTAATGTAGCCTACTGCTTTTTTTTTTTTTTTTTTTTTTTTGTCCTTGCAGGAAAACCAGCATTGTGCTGACATCCGTTGCGGTAGTCCCATCCGGTGTGTTAGTGTATAGGTGAAGTGAAATATGTAAACATTGATACCGCAAGGTAGAAGGAGGATAAATACCGAAATAAACTCTTTCCAGGTTGTCTTGTGATTCATGTGTCGTCTAACAGGACACATGCGTGTACTCCGCTGTTTTGTGTACATATACGTCCCGTTTGTTTCAGTAGAAATCTGGGAACGTATTTTAAGTATGATGTATTGCAACGCTTTTTTGTTTGTGGGGAAAAACAATGCTTTTAAAAGTTGCTTTCCAGGGAATTCCTGTACGTTGCGAATATGATGGTGATGATAATGTTGAGTTATTGCTCGTGATGATTATGTTTTTCTACGTTATCTGTCGAGTTTACACATTGTTTTATGGATTGTGACTGTTCTCCGTGTCTTATGTCATCCAGAGAGTTTACATGCAGCGAGAATCACATACAAGATCATAAGCGCGATATGAAGCCTAGACGTTGCTGACATCCATGAACTGGGGTTTGAACCCATAAACCTCTTGTCCAAAGAAAGGCCACCTACATATTCATATGTTATTGTACAATATTACTCTGAGAGATAAGTTCAATTGCAGATGGCTGTAGTGGTGTGTCGTGAATTGTAATTGTTGAGTACATGCGAGAATGTTCCATCGCCATCACGAAAGTGAAGATGGATGGTTTAGAAAGTCGATGCCGCCACAGAATTAAATTGAAATTCGCCAACAAGAAATCCAATGATTAACAACCAACAAGCTCTGCCTTACGTGTTTGGCTATGGTAAAAGGTTGTTATATTTTTTAAATAATAATAATAATAATAATAATAATAATAATAATAATAATAATAATTTTTAATGTTCGGCGTTAAAAATATTGCAGTTACTGCCTTGTTCCATTGCACTTCATTCAATTTTTTTTATGTACAGACTTGTGCATTTGAGTTCTTGGGGTTTTATCCTTCACGTATCAAATATTCATTTCAAAAGTGTCATGTAATGTTACGGATAAATTTATAACCAATTTAATTTGCGAGTGAATTTATCAACAGTAATCTCACTAGACGTTTTGATTTATCTAGAGAAAATCAAAACTCGAGTGGGATTTAATGACTATTACACGATTAGAAGAAAGTATATAAAGATTAGAAGTAACGAAGTACTCCAATACAATAAAATATTAATTTACTTACGAAAATAGGCCTACAACTGTCTTCAAATGTATTATTGTACCATCTCAACATTACAAATATTACGCTAGATGCATGCTAGATGGCAGTAGTGAGCAATGCCTTCCAAGAGGCCTATATATATATATATATGTATATATATATGTGTGTGTATATATATATATATATATATATATATATATTATAAGTCCTCTTGATGCATTCTCGTCGAGAAAGTTCTCTATCTATTATACACAATGGCAATGTTACTAGTCAAGAGGCTTAGTTGATTCAGTTTCATTTTTATTAAAATGCAACATTCCACTTCAATTATCCGAATCCCAGTAATCAACGTCACTTGACAGATGATTTTCAATAAATCTTAATATTAAACAATCTCTGATACGTGACTATCCATAATATCATATAGCAGAAGCTATAACATAACCTAACTAATATACACAAGTGTTAGAAAAGTTTTAATTAACGACGATGACATAAAAAATAAACATGAATAATTTTAAAAGGAATAATTATTGAATGTACAATTTGAAATTTGAATGTGGTTGGTGGTCCAATTGATGTTACATTGGACGTGTGCGTAATAGAAGTGGAACTCGTTGATTTAGGCCTACATGGTGTATTCAACTTATTCAGAATTTCCGAATGAATAATTTTAAAAGGAATAATTATTGAATGTACAATTTTCAAATTTGAATGTGGTTGGTGGTTCAATTGATGTTATATTGGACGTGTGCGTAATAGAAGTGGAACTCGTTGATTTAGGCCTACATGGTGTATTCAACTTATTCAGGATTTCCGAATGGTGCTCTTCATTTATTTGCAAATCGGATTTCAGAAGATGCATAGGTATGATCAGTGATTTTTATTAATTCTTGTTCTTGAATGCCAATGCGAGTCATATTTGAAACTGCTGTGCATCGACTGGAGTGGTTTGTAATTATATATATATATATATATATATATATATATATATATATATACTTGACGTCCAGACCAGCGCAGTTTCAAATGTTGGCAAACAAAGAAACAAATGCTAGGGACGCGATAAAATTAAACAAATGCTAGGGACGCGATAAAATTAAACAAATGCTAGGGACGCGATAAAATTGTGCGATAAGCAGCCATGATTGGTTGAAATACGTCCTTTCGTACCGTTTTATTGGTCAAAAGTAGTATGACGTAGTAAGAGTGTAATAGTCTAGGGAAAATCAGAACTTCAACTGGTGTTTATTAGTACTATTTCCCGGATGGAATAATAAATAGGCTTAAATAATTATGCATATAATTATAGAGTTCGTTGACCTCTTACATCTGTATTGAGAGAAGAAAAAGCAGTGTGTTAGCGGCGATGTTGCCAGACTGCTGAAACTTCCAACTTTATTTTCTAATTAATCGTGCATTTAATCACAAAACTTAATATAGGTCTTCTATTCATTTAATTCATTTAAGTGTACCCTATCTTTCCTTTCGCTTCCACCATGTTTAGGCTACAGTACATGTAATGTGTAATGTATGTATGTTTTATTTTTATTTTGTTTGAATGTGTTTATATTTATATCATTCAGAGTAATGTTCTGTGTATGCGCATGCGCGCTTACCGAACTGGTATGTTTTTTTTTTTTTTTTTGTTTATTACATAGAGATCATCCCTTATTGTCGATAGTAAACTATAAGACTGAACAAACAGTAATGAGAACTGGAATATCCCGTATCCCTTGCTTGCAGCACGGAGCAAATAGATTTGATACGTCTTTATCCCTGGTGGCAAATGTTGAACCTTAGTTGGTTGTATAACAGATCAGATCTGTTAGAGCAATTGCCTTGTTTTATGACAAGTATGTTTTTTATAGTATTGCTGGTAAGAGTTCGAAGGTGGCTTTAACATTGTTGTGCGCCGTTATAAACTGTGCTAGATGGGACAGATAGGTGACGGCATTCGTAGCTCATTAGAATGCTCTGCTTCGAGATAACCCTCTGTTCGAACACCGTTGTTAAGGCAACAACGAATGATGTCTCAATGGATAAATTGGCTTTTTAAACAGTTAATCTTTATATCCAGCATGCTATAAAATAAATACATTCTTAGAATTGTGCGCCAGATCTCGCCTACGTCGGGCTTGCTTCATGACACGATCATTGAGTTAGTTTCGTACTGAAAGGACTGGAATTCGGTCTCTTAGTCGTTCTGATTATGGTAGTGGTTACCATGCTGTCTCTTATGTCTGAGGTTCGCAGGTTTAGACCAAACCGAGACGAGTACGGTAATTTTTAGACGGGATAGAAATTAATATCCGGGAGGAAAGATTCAGTGTCATGTATGTACAGGACATTTCTGAAGCAGCTCCAAGCAAAATTTGCCGACAGTATCGATTCATTGCTAAATAACCTCTTTGGCAGGGGTGACAACCTTTGAAGTGCGTTATCCGTAATCCCATCTTAATCATCCCCCTTTTCAAAAAGCCAGATCTGAACCTTATTAGGGCCTATATATAATATCACACGTTACCTGTCAGTTCGTTGCATGTTTGGCACCTAACAGCTGTTTTCTGTAAATTTATTCTTGAAGCACACTTCCTCTTGTGATATCTTGATTTTCATCAATATTCACAAAGAATGACAAAATACGCTCGTTTTCCAATTTTCTTGCCCCTAATATGTTTTATGCTTCAGTCATCTCGATCAACATGAGCTACAGAAAAATCACATGAGTCCACGCTAAAAAAAACACATTAACACATGAAGCAGCTAAACATGGCCATTCCTTTTCACTTTTCTGCTATGATCGAAACAGGTACGGTGAATTTGTGACTATAAATTCTACCTTTTGCATCAGGTAGAGATAATTTCTAAATAAAATTGGTGAAAGTAATGTTCAGTAATCCATTATTTTGCGGCAGTGAATAATCTTTACAGTTTAAAAAACGTCGTGTCGTCGTCGGCGCCGCCGCCGCCGCCGCCACCGCCACCGCCACCGCCACCACCACCACCACCACCACCACCACCACCACCATCATCATCATCATCATCATCATCATCATCATCATCATCATCATCATCACCACGGTTTGACTCGTGCCGTTTTCAGTCAATCGTGTAACAATACTGTATATTTACTCGTATCGAAACTTCGTGGCCATTTGTTTACCATATTGCAAGACCACCACTAAGACAACTCAAGCATAAGTTAAGAGAAACTCTTTCTGACCCAGTTGTAGGGAGACTGCATGTTAATTTAGAGAATAAAATCTTCAAATATTTGTTTCGTGAGTATGTAGTTTTAATGTGTAGGGTATGGAGTTAAATGTAAGGAAGGTTAACAAGATTAAAATAATTTTCTCTGGTTTTCTGCAGATGCCACATAATGAAAAATCAAAACTAATGTACGAGTTAAATAATTAATTTTGTCGGGTGAATTGCTCTGAGATTAGAGAATCAGGACCGAGAGAAATTAAAAACTTACTCAACATCAACATCTCCTGCTTCTCTAGCGCATACAGTACATTTGACATGTATGCGTACGCGATAGAGCTCCTCGTGATGCTGAAATTGAAGAGTTCAAGCAAACGGTTCCACTCGCGGACTTCATAATACGAGTAGTTTCATTGTCCTGTTACTGGTTCTGAGTTGTCCTAGTTTGCAACGATGGATAAAATAATTATCAACTGAATTTCGTCAGTAAATAGTTTCTGTGTAGCAGGTTATTAGCAAATTGTCGGTTAAATCTGGTCTTATGTATCTCCAAACCTGCACAGTCCTTTATTTCTAATCACGTTTCAACGTGATTCTCCTATAAACACCATTTCCCTTTCTCATATTCGTCTTCCTTTCATCTGTTAGTCCCCCTGACTTCTGACTCTCTGGTCTCAGCTTGATTTCCTTGAACGGCCAGGCTCTATTCATCTATTGCAATATACAACGCAAGTCCACACCTGTGGAGTAACGGTCAGCGCGTCTGGCTGCGAAACCAGGAGGCCCGGGTTCGAATCCCGGTCGGGGCAAGTTACCTGGTTGAAGTTTTTTCCGGGGTTTTCCCTCAACCCAATACGAGCAAATGCTGGTTAACTTTCGGTGTTGAACCCCGGACTCATTTCACCAGCATTGTCACCTTCATATCATTCAGAAGCTAAATAACCTAGATGTTGATACAGCGTCGTAAAATAACCCAATTAAAAGAAAAGACTTATGAGAAGTGTCGAATAAAAATATGAAAAGTCCGTCTTGACTTTCTTACGAATTTCCCCCTCTTTTAAAGCCGATGAATCAATCTATGCTCTTTATTTTCTTTGAAAATTGCTTCTTCCTGGTCTACATGGTCTTAAAGTACGTCTCATAATACGCCGTTTGGTTCAAAAGGCACTGACTAACTAAATGTTGCTTTCTACTTTAAAGTATTTCCCTTCGATTAAGTGCATTTTGATTCAATGCTCATATTATGTTAACATAAATTTAAGGGTATATGTACGTAAACGACCACAAATATTATCAGAAAATGCAGGCTCTAAATTTCTAAATTTTTATAAGGAAATGAACTTACAATTGGACAAAAATTACAAGGTACCACAACAAGACTTACTAGAACTTTAAATATCTGATAAAAGTATAAAAAGGTTACTAATAATTTTTTTTTAGAATTCACTTTTTACTTTAAATTAAATTTTCCAAAATTTGAAAACTTTCACACAAAGGCCTATTATTTCATAACTCCATAATTATTAGAGATAGAATTCTGAAAAATTTTACACTGATATAAAATGCATTTATGCAAAAGGAAGACTACAGTAATGCACATTTCTTTGTAAATAGAAAAATTAGGTCACAAAACATTATGTAAATTTTAATATATTTTATATAGGACAAATAAAAAATTAATTGTATTAAAATAAACAACTCTACATGTCTGAGAGTAGTCTACTTTTCAGAAATAAGTGTTTATTACGTGCAGGAAAAAAAATTAAAATATCAGAGAGGCCATAACAATGTTATGGTTATCAAAAGATGTAACTGCAGAATTTTTTGTTTCTTTGTTTTTTTTTTCATCTTTGATAAAATTGGTTTGAAAAATATTATTAGTAACCTTTTTTTATACTTTTATCAGATATTTAAGCTCTAATGAGTCTTGTTGTGATACCTTGTAATTTTTGTCCAATTGTGAGTTCATTTTCTTATAAAATTTTAGAAATTTAGAGCCTGCATTTTCTGATAATATTTGTGGTCGTTCACGTACATATACCCTTAAACTTTCTTGCCGGAAATCGAACTCTTATCTGCTGGATTTGTAACTAGAAACGATATCGCTTGCGTCATAGAGGAGGACTGCTATCTTATAATATTAATATAGTACATATTTTTGTTAATGCTTATGCATAGGCCTTTTTTGAGTTTCTGTTTCGCACACAACCGATTATGGCGGCGATGGTAGTGGCGGTGACTAATATATTCACATGACATTGTTGAAGTTATAATCAGACATCGGATTCTAGGGCAAATGCCTATTTTGTTTCTTTAGGAGAAAAGTAAAAATAATTATTAATATTTGTGTTTCATGGAAATTGAAAGGTATTCAAAGAGTTTTATAGTGCCCTAAAATGCCCTAAAACGGTTATTAGAGCCTAATTTGTTAATATTCGCCTAAAAATGCCTAACTCACTGTAAAGTTTCGCATTTTACTCTTAATTTTTATAATTTATACATGCATTCACTGCGAAATTTAAGGCATTTAAAAAGTGGAAAGTTTGCTTCACACCGGCCATGAAACCATTGATAAAGGAAACAAAATGTTTTGAATCTCACGACACTCGCAATAGATTTCACCGAATTTAACATGTTTGGAGCCATAAATGCCGACAAAGAACCAACCTTAGTTTTGAAGCAGGCAACAATCACAACATGTGTTGCTACCGATTCAGAGATATACTATACTATAAAAATGACTGTTTTCGGTCTGAAACTGATTAGCTGTACTGCCCTTCAGAGTGTCATAAAATCACAATTTTTGGAGAAAGAGTGCTTTTGAAATATTTATGAAAAGTCATAAAACTGCGAATTAGTAGGGTAAACCGTTACAAAATATTTAAAAGAATGGCCCTCCTAGTGTTAACACTACCAGGAAATGCAACAATAAGTGGAACTTTGCATTTTTGTCCAATTGAATCTCAATAACAACGGTTCATTTGAATGCTCGTTAACAGTTGCTCTTTCCCTCACCTTATTTGTGTTGAGAAGTTTTGAGCGGTAGGACGTTTTCCTGTGAAGTTTAACGCGATAATCCCGAAAAATATAAGTGCAAAATCTACATTGATCCGGCAATGGCTAACAGAATATTCAGAATTCACTTATGATGGAAAAATAATATTCTGCAAGATTTGTAGCAAACAGGTATGTAACAATAGTTGAAATATATAAATTCTATTAATTTTAATGAGTAGGCCTATAATATTTATACATTGACTGAGCTATCCTGAGGTATAATTCTTTTTAAGACCACTACACTTTAACCTTTTAAATTCCGATAGTTAAATTATTTGCAGGTCATTAAAATTTTGATTGTTCGAACCCACTAACTTTGTGATAGAAATACGGCAATACAACAATTAGGATTTTATTTTAATTCAGTTTACTTTACATTTTTAGATTTCGCAAGAAAAGAAGTGTCACCTAAAGCAGCATGTGCAAGGAGCGGCTCATATGGCTAAAGCTCAGCAGAAAAATCAACTGCAACAAACTTTACTAACACAGCCTACTTCATCCAATCTCAGCAGCAATTTCTATGCTGATTTAACCAGAGCGTTTGTTGCTGCTAACATTCCCTGGAATGCAATTGAAAATCCGGCTTTAAGACAGTTTTTACAAAAATACTGCAAACAAAATATCCCATCTGAGTCGACCCTAAGAAAAAATTACTTAGACAGAATATACAATGAAACTTTAGCTTCCATTCGGGAGGATATAGGTGATTCTTACATATGGGTCTCTGTGGATGAAACCTCAGATCCTATGAATAGGTATATAGCAAATATGGTAGTAGGAAAACTTAGTCCTGATGGACCTTCGATTCCACACCTCGTATGTGTTAAGGAACTTTCGAAAGTGAATAGCCAAGCCATTGCTTATTTTGTAAATAAAGGCCTACAGTCTTTATACTCAGGTAATATAGACGATTCTAAAGTTCTGTTGTTTTGTATTGATTCTGCCTCATACATGGTTGCTGCAGCTCCACTTCTTAAAACATTTTATCCTAACCTCACGCATGTAACCTGTCTAGCACATGGCCTTCACAGGGTTTCTGAAACAATCCGGAATGAATTTCCTCTTGTCAATTCGTTTATTTCTAACACAAAAAAATGTTTTTGTAAAGCCCCATCCAGGATTTCAATATTCAGAGAGAACTTTCCAGATATCCCACTCCCACCTCAGCCGGTTGTTACACGATGGGGAACCTGGATTCAGTCAGTGGTGTATTATTCTAAGTATTTTAAAGAAGTGGTCACAGTTATTGATAAATTACCTGAAACTGATAGTGCAGCGTGTGTGAAAGCAGTGAAAGATTGTCTGAATGACTCACGAGTGAAAAACGATATTGCCTACATAACATCAAACTTTTCTTTCATACCTGCAAGCATTGAACAATTAGAAGGTGAAAAACAATCTCTTTGTAGCCAAATAGCAATAGTAAAGAAAGCTCAAGTGAACATACACATTCTGCTTTGGGCGAAACTGGGAAAAAAAGTTAAAAATAAGTGGGACAACGTATTAAATAAGAATGTAGGATTTTCATTGTTGGAAAAAGTATCAAGAGTGATATAGGGGGAAAGTGTAAATGTTCCAGTAAGTATTGATGTTTCTATTGTACCTAATTTAAAATTTGCGCCTCTCACATCAGTTTCGGTTGAAAGAAGTTTTTCTGCTTTCAAAATGATTCTCAGTGACAAAAGACAAAGGTTAACTGTGGAGAATTTAGAAGAAATTCTGGTGGTGTACTGTGCAGATAATTATAATAAAGTCTGAGCATGGAACTGAATTTCAATAACTTAAAATGAGTAATCTTGATATCAATAATCATTATTTCATTAGTTTCAATATATTAAATTTGTGCAGCTCTGTTTATAAATATAATATAGTATTCTTTTCTAATGTTTAAACATACTTTTTTGTGCGTATTTTAGTGTATAACTAAAAATTTCAGTGAAAGAAATAAGTATGATACCTTGATGTGCCTAAAATGCCTATTTTCATTAAAATAGAGCCTAATTTTACAAATTTTGAGCTTATTTTAGGCGCCTAAAACTGCAATTTTTAGTGCCTAAAAATCCGATGTCTAGTTATAATATAACGTAATGTCCTTAGGCAGAACTTTGTAGTACTGATGTCAGATCTTAGCATTAATTCCAAGTGAGCTTTTGAGCTTAAAAATGCTGAGTCGAAGTCGTCATAGTTTCTGAAGAAGTTTCTTTCACCTTCGCGTAATCACATATAATATTATCATGAAAGTCATCTAGACTTACAGCTGGCTTCTGCGCGGTGATGTCCATGACGCATCAAATTGGCTTTCCTCTGTTCGGGGTTCAAAACAGTGACGTTAATACTTGAGATATGTCAAAGCAGAATGAAATGTTGGAAAACACCACTATGCAATATCTCTCAAGACCAGAATGATATGTAGAGCCTTCATTCTCGCACATAATGGAAGGCGGAACAAATTCGTACGTCCTTATACAACAATGTAGACTCCTATTGAGTGACACTTATGATTGCTGTCTTCTTAATGATACATCGTGTGGAAATATCAGAGCAGCATGTAACAGACGGGTTATTGGACGTTTAGGGTTTAGTATTCTCATTCTCTGATTACAGGTGCCAGTGGATAAAGACTTGTACGTTGCATTGTGAAGAATAATAATGCTCGATAGTCTTTCGCATTCTTTCACGTCATTTCAGAGATTGTGGTATAATAATACCGGAAGTAAGAACTACCGCTAGAAGGATCAGTCACATTTATTTTTTGTACACAGTTTAAGGTGAATTTGACAGCTTCTTTGGTCAGCTTGCCTGATTATGAACCAAAAGGTCACCGGTTCGATTCCCGGCTATAATGTAATAAATGTTCATATAAAATATGGAACAGAAATTTAGTAAGTCACGATAGGTGAGAACTTTGATGAAAGAAAAGTCTAGTAATAACACCACGTATGGGGACTCAAAACACTGGCCATGCAGAACTCCTATCCCATCTGGTAGTTTCGCAGTTGAATACTAGGTGGCAGGTGGTCTGCTCGGTCCTGCAACGCTGTGGGGTTTAAAATCCAAGGCAAAGTTAGTATATATATAGCTAAATTTATTTTTGTTATGGAAAGTCTTGCTTTAAGTAAGGTTTCCTCACAATAATGCTTGTCATTTTCATTTTACCATATACCATTATTTCAAAAGCACATAATTCTGAAGTGGTCTATCTAGTTTGAAAAAAAAAGCGACGAAGAAAGAGCTTATGTACCTTACGAACAATTGTTGGGACGATTCTATAACTCACGTTAAATAAACATCCTGCCTTACAGGCCTATACTGTCCTCAGTCATAAAACACCCATCAAGAAAATTAAAATCGTCCACCGATTTTATAAATCAATCATCGTCATTCACCAATAAAGTGGTCAGTCATCAGTCATTGTTACTGACTGCTATTACTAACACAGCTATAGTCGACCTGGTTGGCATGTTGGTATAGCGCTGGCCTTCTATGCCCAAGGTTGCGGGTTCGATCCCGGACCAGGTCGATGGCATTTAAGTGTGCAGTTGCGAGCGTCGTTAAATAAAACATAACATTTAACACAGCTATAACCAATACTACCATTGCTATCTACTACCAGTGGTGTATTTCTAAAGGAAAAAGTGCCCTGGCTCTGGGATTTCGGTAGTACCAGTAGTAGTTGTCGATACCTCACCACCACCACCACCACCACCACCACCACCACCACCACTACCACCACCACTGCCGCTATTGCTGTTGCTACTTTATGACCTGTCCGTGGGTCGTCGAAGTTACATCCTAAAGTGCCCTGAATCTTGTTCGGGTATTGCTCTGATCTTCTTAGTGGCGTTCTTTAATGAACAATAAATTTGTGATATACGTATCAGTACATCTTGGCTTCACTGCCAGTGTTTGAATTCTTACCTGTTGTGTGACTCGGAGAACAATATAGTAAATCTTAGTATAGGCGATTTAGACGCACGATGATGTATCAGTGCCATACATCTTTGTCATCATTAGTGTTTCAGTATTGTGACCCGTCAAACGTTGTTTTGGGTGGAGCCCATTTTGTGAAGTTGTAGTGTGGACTGTAACGGTGTGACATTGGCGATTATTTATTATTATAAAGTATTTTTTAT
Source organism: Periplaneta americana (assembly GCF_040183065.1). Taxonomy (NCBI): domain Eukaryota; kingdom Metazoa; phylum Arthropoda; class Insecta; order Blattodea; family Blattidae; genus Periplaneta; species Periplaneta americana. The sequence continues at coordinate 73,161,657 of NC_091133.1, read as the reverse complement.
CCATGTGATCGTACGTCTACTACTTACTTTTCAGTTAATTGCACAATGGCCGAATGTACAGTTGTATGGAGAGAATGTATTCGAGTTTTCTTTGGACTGTCGTCACATCATTCTGAAATTCATGTGCACAGTTTGTAACATTGCTAATGGTCTTAAGATTTGCCTGAAATATTATGACTTTATAAAAGAAAAATGCACCAAAGTTTACGACTGTTCATTTTAAGAACTTTTGACAGTTTACATTTATGATGAAAGATGAGTGGAACGGAGAAAAATTCTGTCCGGCACCGGGATTTGAACCCGCATTTTCAGCTTTACGTGCCCCGGCCACTTAGTCACTCATAACGAGTGCACCTCTGCACATGTGTGGACATTGTGCCACTGTCATACATCTATGACGCAATGCATGAGGGTAGGCCACTAGAGGGAACCCAAGAGGTGGAACTTAAACTGAGAGGATTCGATCCGGGATTGGGATGGGATTCCGGTGTGACTTAGTGGATAGAACGTCAGCACGTAGAGCTGAAAACCCGGGTTCAAATCCCGGTGCCGGAGAGATTTTTTCTCCGTTCCACTCATCTTTCATCATATGAGAAGCAGAATATCGGCACGGAAATATCATATGTACTTCGGTACATCATAATAATATATAATTTACATTTAATCATTAACCTCTACTCAAATAAAATATTTAAAAAAATCAGGAATGTAGAGATACAATATATAAGCGAGGGGTTGATTGAAATGGTTAGTGACGCATTTTAATATAGACCTATTTAGGAATGTGAAGAAAACAATTCAGAAAAAGCAAAATGTGTACTGTTTTCAGTTAACATTTTGCCTAGTTCGTAGATGATGATTATAATAATAATAGTAATAATAATAATAATAATAATAATAATAATAACAACAATAATAATAGGCCTAATAATAATAATACATGCATACTGTACATACATACATACATATTTGGAGTGTTGTGCTTGTAAATACGCCTTGAATTTTGCGGATTTTAAGAAAGTTTGTGCTATTTGTGGGCTCAATAAGATGGAGTGTCAAGTGAAAAAAAAAACACTTCGAATTTAAGAGAGAAGAAAAGACAACAGAGGCGGCTCGAAACCTTTGTGCGGCGTGTACGGGGAGAATGCCACCGGAGAAAGCACTGCAAGAAAATGGTTCTGTCGTTTCAACACACAACACCCCGTAGAAAAGTTAGTATCCATCTACAGAAGATGATGTTATGCGTCTGGTGGGATAAAGAAGGCGTCGTGTACCACGAATTTATTCCCAGGAATGTAACCATAACTGCTGACATTTATTGCCAACAACTGAGACCCTTGAGACTGCAGTTGAAAGTAAACGACAGGGAAAACTGCATCAAGTGCTGCTGCAAGACGATAATGCACGCCCGCACTCCGCTTAAATGACGAAAGCAGCTTTTCAGGAGGTTGGCTGGAAGGTGATTCTACATCCCCCATATTTTCCCGATCTTGCGTCCTCAGATTTCCATCTTTTCCATTCTCTATCCAACAATCTTCAAGGGGAACTTCATTGATAACGAAGATGCTTTTGAAACTTGGCGTGAAGACTTCTTTAACTCCAAACCAGCAGATTTCTTCATACGCGGAGTCGAAAAACCACCCCGGCGTTGGCAGAGAGTTATAGATAGTGTAGGAGAGTAATCATATTACTAATTAATTTCTGACTTTTTCATCTCAGAAACTTTTGTTACAGCGAACTTTGCATCAACCCAATACAAATAAAACAAGTGATGCAATGGAAATGATGTTTGATATTATATAAGGACGTATAATATATTCAGAGGCTTTAGATAAGTTAATTTGTGCCTTACTTTTATCTTGCAATGAGCATTTCAATTACATTTATCATTTTAGCTTTTGTAATATTATATAACAGTTTATGTAGATAAGAAGTCTTACTGCATTGGAAGTTATCTGCATTTTGATGTTACATGACATGCATATGACAGTTAATACAAGTAGTATCAGTGATGGTATTGGCTGCTACTTGTAGATGTGTTATTTATGTTTGCCTGGCCTCTCCAACTTACGCAAAACCAGCAGCTCCTACCTGTAGTGTACGCATATATACTAATGGTTATCTGTTGAACTTGATGGAGTTGTTAATGCTGACAAGTGATAAGATTATCGTTAACCGACCAAGGTGTACAAATTGGCTAAGGCGTGCAGCTTCTTACGTTCTGTTTAAGCCGTGGCTCTTGGCTCCAATCCCACGTAGGTCATACAGTAGATGTTGTCTCTGTTGCTATTGTGATAGCGTGTGTAGTCTTAGGTGGAGATCCGGGTTCGTGTTGATCTCATATCACGTAAGTCCCTCCACGAACTTAATGCAGAGGTTTTCGGATCGCGACGTACTTGACCGAACGTCGCCAAACAGTAGGCCTAGGGCCAACTTCAAAAGTCGCTAGATTGAGTAGATTCCTTATTACCAGTAGAGAAAGTTTTATTTTTGTCACTAGAGAGTGCTGAAAAAGTCGCTAAGTTCCTATTTAAGCAATTTAAAAGTTGAAAGGAATTGTGGCCGAAAAACAATTAAATGTTGCCAGATTTAACGACAAAGTTACTATTCATTAAATTGACAACATTGTTCTAATCAGAGCAGTGGTTCTAATGACATTTTGAATTCGATTTAATAGAAATTAGATCGCCAAACAGCTAATACATACAGATCAAGTGAAAGGTTCAGAGCCATAGTGGGCCAAGCGCCATTTATTAAAAACGGAGAAAGCAAGGGTTAAAGTTAAGTAAATACCATAATTTAATGAAGATTGACATATCATTTAATTTTAATGTGCATACTTTATGTTACTTGGTAATTATATGTTTCGTTAAATTATGGTAGACTAATAACTTAATTTTAACTCTTGTTTTCTCCGGTTTTAATAAATGGCACTTGGCCCACTATGGCTCTGAACCCTTCAAATAAATGCATGTCCTTCACATAACTGATCGATAAGTGATTATGAATGGCTGACCCTATAACAAAGTGTTTCTTTGTTTAGATTTCACTGTTTTCAAGGACTAAAGTGGTGGTTTACATAAAATAATATGATCTCCAAAAAGAAGAAGATTCTTTGTATAGTTATACTCGTATTTAGCTACTACTTCAGGACACTCGAATCGTGCGTAAATAAAAAAGAACGAACTCCCAATGTTTTCTTTCTATTCGCTCTACAATTAAAATTTTATGGCAGTTCACCATTGTTAAGTTATCAAATTTTTATCATGAAACCGTAAAATGAACTTCAGTTAAAATTCATAAGTTGCATTAATTCAGTTTCTTTTACAGTTTCAGTATCCCTTTGATTATTCATTTTCGATTAAATGAAGAGTTCAGAGCCATAGTGGGCCAAGCGCCATTTATTAAAAACTGAAAAAGCAAGGGTTAAAGTTAAGTGAATACCATATTTTAATGAAGATTGACATATCATTTAGTTTTAATGTGTATACTTGCTATATGTTTCCATTGAATTATGGTAATAACTTCATTTTAACCCTAGTTTTGTATGATTTTAGTAAATGACGCTTGGCCCACTATGGTTCTGAACTCTTCAAATAATGACTAAAGTACTTTAGTAGGCTGAATTTTAATATACATATAATGTCGTTGGAATTGTATTGCATTTATTTGAATTTTAATAACCACTCTAACCTTATAAAATTCGTTGCGTTATTTGGCAGATTCTGAAAATAAATTATTGTGAGTGACCTCTTCAAGTAATTAAAAAAAAAAATAAGAAAAGCGTATGTCGATTAGGAGGGAGTTCCTACACTAATGCATATAATTGAAATTTCCTGAAAAGACGCAAAGCCATCTTTCAAATTGGTAAAACGTATTAAAAAATCCTCCTTTTTCCTTCGCCTGGAACTGAACTAATTACGTAATTACAGCTGAACGCAGTTTAGGATCTGAATTGAAACATATTGTGAGTACAAAATTGATCGAATTTGACTTTTTATCTGCTGAGCTATGTTTTGCATAGATTACAGTCTTTTAAAAAACAATATCCCAATTCCGTCTCTACGCTTGTGTTTTTGAATCGAACAATATTTAAATCAATACTCTTAAATTGCAAGCCTGTGTAATTTTCTTGCTCTCCTGAATAATTTACTTCAATGTACTTGGGATGTTTGTCAGTTCAGGTCTTCAGTTCGTATGTAGTTCAGAACTAGCTTTAAAATTGATTATCTGCATTAGTATTTTAGGACTTGAGACTTTACCAGCGTTGGATATGGAATAAAGGCTGGTTCACAGTAATCCTGGAACGGAAACGACAACGAGAACGGAAATGTTAATATAAATGTATTTAAATCAATACTCTTAAATTGCAAGCCTGTGTAATTTTCTTTCTCTCCTGAACAATTTACTTCAATGTACTTGGGATGTTTGTCAGTTCAGGTCTTCAATTCTTATGTAGTTCAGAACTAGCTATAAAATTGATTATCTGCATTAGTATTTTAGGACTTGAGACTTTACCAGCGTTGGATATGGAATGAAGGCTGGTTCACAATAAACCGGGAACGGAAACGACAACGACAATGTATGTAAATACATTTATTTTAACATTATTTCCGTTCTCGTTCTCGTAGTTTCCGTTCCCGGTTTATTGTGAACCAGCCGTAACTCTTCTCCGGTTCTCAGCCAGATGAGTTGGATTGTTGCTTCCAAGCTCTCGATCGCTAGCTCTGCCATCTTCTTAGTAGCCTATTGCTTGATCATCTGTGGGACACTACAAAGGGAATATGTTATTTTGTGAACTTTTTCTGTTATTTAGTCCATGGTTTTTAGTCAAAAGCGTAGTCCCGGTGTAGCGAGTGGGGCTCGTGGTCTGCAACTGAGCTTGGATGTGGCTTTGAATCCAGCTTTGAACTCCTCACCTCATCGGGTCTACCAGTGGTTTTTCCCAACTATGAGTGAATGTCAGATGATCTGACGGCTTATCCTGGGACTTATCTCGTAAATTATAATCTCGCTATAATTTTTATTGAAGCTAGATAATCGTGCTGTTAATACATACCTGTTAAAATACATTAAAAACCTCCATGGTTTTCAAATTAAGGCTGTGTCCTGATGTAAAACTATTTGTTTCGTTCAACAACTCTTCATTCGCAGATTTTTATCATTAATATCATAATAGATAATTCTTTAGTTTTCAGTATTTTAAAATTATAGAACCTGGTCATTGCCGATGACGCTGAAAACGTGTATTTTCGTGGAAATCTCGAAATAGACTTTTTACGGTATCACAGAATATTTTCTTGATAATCGTAATAATAAAGTGAAATTGGTTACCGATAATCCCAGAATAGGGATATTATCTTTGTGAACTTAGATTGAAACATGCTAGGTTATCATGCTAACCTGTTAAAAAGCTGAAGAAAAGAATTCATGAATAAGCAATAGGCCTACATGACTATAACGATATTGCGTTGTTATTTTATGTGCAACACCCTTCACAGCTTTAGTTACAGAATAAATCTTGAGCGACATTCGTCTAATTATTTCCATGTTTCCTTAACTAGGAACATATTTAATAATAAATGATATTATTAGGACGTAATGCATATGATACACTTTGAGTCGTTTCTTACCGACTGTCTGTGGAATGAAGAAGTGTAATTGACATTCAAGGCTCGGCATAGTGAGGAGTCGTATCGGCTTTTGTAATGCACCGCCGGCTGATTTGAATTTCTAAATAACTAAGTTGTGTTCTGTTGGTTGATTTATGTGTTTCAATTTGATAGCTTTAATCTTTTCTATTTTGAATTTTATTGTATATTTTGTGTCGCTTTCTGACCTCTGTTTCTCTTTTTTTCCAGGTGAGTAATGGAAGCTCTAATAAACATCGCTTATTACCTAGCATGAGAACAAATATTCAAAATGTAAGTACTGATATTTCTTCGTTACATACCTTAGAGTAAATATTATGATAGTGTTACCTTGTTTTTCCTGGGAAGGAATATTAGTAGTATAATGGAAATGACACACTTCTGGTTTTTTAAATTTTATGTGAAGTCTAATTAAAAATTCACAAGTTTTTTAAAACCCGTCCAGAAGCATTTTGCTTTAATTTTTATTAATGTGAATAGTAACTTTGAAATGTTTGAAATTCAATGCACTTGCGTAGACTCATTATTTTTCGAAAGTCCAAGAAATACTTATTTTAATTTTTCGTCAGAAATATTTGCAGTAAGCATATCACTAGAGTTCGGTCTTTTTAGTGTTAGAGAGAATCAGGAATCATGTTAAGGGAACCGAGGTCTTGAAAAATATTGAACATTTTCGTTTTTGGTTTTTTACTGCGTGTGTTCTCTGAAATTTTCTGTTTCCAGCAGTATATGAAACATATAGTCTACACTTTTCACTTCTAAAGAGTCTTTTTTTTTTTTTCTTTTTCTAACAATCTGCCATATGCAGTTGGAATATGCTCCAAATTTTGAAGGTAATTTTCCTAAATTTATTTTTTCCATACAATATGCACCTTTTCTGAGTTTCTATCCATCAAAATTACTTCAAACTTTCAGGAAACATTCATTATAGCCTAATACATAACTTAATACAGCAATTTTATGACATTTAAATTTGCAGAGAACTTAACTCTAAAATTGTGGCAAAAAATATTGAAATTTCCATTATATGAAAAAAAAATAATTTGGAGATTAATTTTTTCTCAAAAAACCTGTTAAATTAACGCTAGGGATAAGCTGTATAAAACTCCATTACTGTACTGCCAATAGTTTATGAAAAAGGTGGATAAAACCATTAAATTAACATAGGTTAAAATAGGAGGGTCCCGTTCCCTTAAATGAGGGCCTTGTATTGCCTAAACTGTCAGATACACAATTATTATTACTACTTGTGAAATTACTCGAAACAAAAAGAATACCAAACAAAATAGACAAATTGACAGGGGATTTAAGGAAATCGCAGTGATTGTGTTACTTGAATTGACTTTCTTTAGTACTGTAGTGAATTTTATGTGTTATTCATGTTAAGTGTACAGGGGACAATCAGTACGTTTCCATTCTGCTTGATTGTAGGCAACACATAGGACATAGGAAACGAAAAAGTTATCTTGAACAAGGGAAACTCCTGGAATCTATACTAAATGCATCACTTGTTACCTGGAGCCAAGAACTTTACTTGCCCATCAGCGGTAAACTATCCCCCCCCCCACCCTAGTAAAAATCTGTCGTATTGAGCCGAGATTGAACTCGTGATATTTAGTTTGAGAACTGAACACTGCAATCACCGAAAGCCATTAGAATTAGCATTGCTCTATGCTCGCTGTTATGTAAGTAGAGTTCTGTCTTGTTTTTTCTCGTTGTCTTTCTGGGGAAATAGCGGCCGGAACTTTATCCTAATAATTACTTTCATCTCGCGCCGTCTTCGTGAGAGCGAAGTTCCGTATATTACTGGCAGTTTGTTAGCTTAACAAGTGACATTTAAATCTATTCCGGTGTTGAATAAAGACGAAGTTTACGATAGCGTAAATAGTGTGTGCTTTCGCATCTTGGGAGTAACAGCGCCCCGCAGGCTGGTATGCGAGACTCCACGATCTCTTGCACCTGTCTCTGAGCAGAGCCGCACGTTACGAAACCTCCCATAAAATATACCGAATATCTCCCGGCTAGAAACGTGTGAATTTCACCTCCGCCTTCAGTCCTTCGTTCGGCAAGTGATACGCCCCCGAGAGTCTGTAGGACCTTTGTAGTAGCTTCACAATAAAAGACATTGTAAGTGATGTGTAGGATTTGTACAAAAGAGCATGTAAATTCGTTGAATCTCGTTCACAGAATTTCGCCTGCTCGATTTTTTCGAATGAGAGTCGGTACTTATAAACTTCAGAGTTTACAATAAACACATAGCATAACGGCTGATAACTCGACTTCGTTGAAATCTAGACTTCAAATGGAGATTAAATTTGTGGTAGAGAAATATGTTGGGGTGATTTATGTCCGCTTTACCTCCATACCTCCTCCCAGGATCATCCTTAACACCGCTGCAACATGCAACTGTGAAGTACGGTTTCATACGATACATAAAATAGTTCAGAGTACGATTCCTGGTTTTCGCAAAATACAAGGGACAATCAGTAAGTTTCCGGACTGCCCTGAATGTATGAAACACACAGGACGTAGGGAACGGAGAAGAACCAGGGAAACGCCTGGAATATATTCTAAATACATCACTTGAAAGGCAGAGAAGAATACTAGCCATAAGAAGCATATGGAGAGAAATTCCAGGAAAAATCGCAATAGGTCCTTGACATATTTGTACACAATCACGTGTAGAAGTTCAGTTCTTAAAGACAATCTGACGCTGTTTGAGAGATTGACTCAACAGGCATGGAAGCAATAATCTTCAGTGACAAGCGCTTGTATGTTTACCGGTACAATAAATACAAGTGCAGTTCGAAAATATATGATTGCATCTTACATATTATGAATGAGATACTGTCCACTCTAATATTAACAACGATTTTCAATGTTTGTATTCATTATTTCATGCGTGCTTCAAGTTTTTTTCGAAATGTTTATAAAGTGACCGAAAAATACAGATTGCCCTTGAACGCTGCAATGGATTTGTTATTTAAAAAGGGAGTTAAATTTAGTATCCGAAGATTGCTAAAGAGAGGATTCCTATTAAGGAAAGGTTATGCGATTATGTCTTAAAGAACTACCATCTGTAACATACGATGAAAATTAGCAGTCCATGAATAAATCGCCTCGACTCAATCTCTCATCCATACTAGGAGACGAGATATACTTCAAAATAATGACCTCAAAATATATCGGGACACAACGATTGAAATGTATAAGACAAGGTACCATATCAGGAGAGACAACAAGAAGGGTAACACACTCTTCGTCTGCCATCACGATCTCGAGCAAAAGTATAAAGAGAAGGTCTATAAATAGATGTATAGCTTCTTCTCATGACCATTAATGTCGCCATGCTCTGAGGGAAGGAAGGCGTATATTTTTTCTTTTATCTTGTTGCCATTAGTCCTATATTTCTGAATCCATCTGCCGTAGGACAAGAAGTCTTGATCTCAAGACATTCAATATTATTAGATAATAATTCGTGATTATTTAATATTTACTTTGAGCTTATTATCTGTCTGAAAAAGTAGAGAATATGAATAAAGAAGCAACACTTTCCTTCACTACAGGATTTCATGGAAAATATACATGTTGCAATACTCTGTGTTACTATGTGGCAGTGCTAGAACATATATAATTTTGGTGGTAGAGATATAGGGATATATATGAACATCCCTAAGCATTTCAGCCCAAATTAGTTTTTTGTAGACTCGTGATGGAATGAGTGCATGCCGATTGTGCTGTCCGACTGAGCCGGCGCCGCCATTCGCCATACTACGCATTTTTTCTCCATCCTTCATATCCGTATACCATACAATTGGTGGTGGTCTGCCGTATCTCACAGATCTATAGGGTGGAAGTGAAATAATCCTGCAGATTGAAACGGATGATAGGGTACACTTAAATGAATAGAAAACTATATTACGTTTTGTGATTAAGTGGACGATTAATTAGAAAATTAAGATGGAAGTTTCAGCAGTCTTTCAACATAGCTGCTAACACACTGCTCTTTCTTCTCGTAATACAGATGTAAGAGATCAAAGCACTCAGGTCTGTCTCCCTAGGTGAACTACATCTCACTTCCCTCTCTGAGTAAAAGTTGCAATCTGTTCGCATTGTTCAGTGGTTTGAAATTAAATTTAAAAGAAAACCTTGTTATTGAAATACACCAGATGGATAGATGATTCTTTATTAGATTTTCTATGGTTATGGACAAAAATCACGATCCTACTCGCAATAGTTACCGAATAAGAGGGTGTTAAACATTTAGGAGAAAAAAAAACTTTTTTTTTTTCTAAGAAAATTATGAACTTTCCACCAATATGACCTTACACTTTTTTGTTACATAGGCTACAACATAAGCTATTCGCTCTGAAAATCTGCAGGGTTATTTCACTTCTACTCTGTATATGAGTTACTGTGTTTCCGTCAGGAAGAAGATAAGATCCTTGGAGTGCTCCTGTGTCTCTTATGCAGATGTATGAGTAATCTACAATCCATCACTATTGCCATCTAATATTTGGGCAAACCGCGGGGAACACCCATCTTGGCATACGAAAACGCAAGAGACGTCCTGTTTTTGAGAAAGAGATAATGTATATGAAAGTGGTGTTGGTGGAAAGAAGGAAAATTTGAGAACCCCAAGATAAACCTTCACAAATCAACTTCGCCATCGTCGAGATATGAATTCTGGTTCGCGGTCGTCGTAAGCAGCGTTCTGCCAGCTGAGCTACCAAAGTAGCTGTTAGTGGTGGGGATGGTGGTAGGTTAATGGTGTGGTGGTAGTTTAAAATTTATTTTGTCACGAAGTCCTGTGTTCTCAGCATAACTTGAATCAGGAAGCAAGTATATTCTACGAGTAGTATATGTAAAACACTGTCCTTGTGCTATATGAAAAAAAATATTTTTACGATTTAAAAAATCTTATTTACATTTTTTTTTTTAATTTCAGTTCACTGTGCAGTGATGAAACGTTTCCCACTTAATTAAAAAACTATCCAACATTCTGTGATGAAATTTTTTGTGTATATTTATGCATGTTATATGTACAATATGATGCAAGATCCCTTCTCAAACTTTGATAGATTGTCTGATAAAAATAAATTCATTTAAAAAATGGTCAAATATCAGTATTTTCTTCTAACACAAAATAAAAAAAAATATTTATTAAGGAATGTAGTTGAAAGAGCGTGATATTGTAAACATGAGTTTCAGCAACAAAATAAAAGAGAGAGAACATAAAAAAGTTAACAAGTTAATGAGTTGTGAGGGAAACGCTTCATCACTGCACAGTAAACTGCCACTATTTTTAATTTAAAGAAATGTATTTAAATAATTTTTTTAAATTGCAAAAATATTTTTTCATATAGCAGAAGGACAGTGTTTTGCACATACCAATTTTCATTATTGTACAAGATACAGTATGGAGGGAAAAAATGTTGAATATTTCCAAAAAATTTACCTTTAATAGAGCTGTCATAACATATAATGAAATCATAGTGGACAGATGTTGCACTTGCTGATAAGATTAAACTACGCATGCAGGGTGTAATTTAATAAGCTGGAAACCTATGGGGACTGAATAGAGAGCCCAAAGGAACAAAAGCGTCCACATTAACATGGCTTATTTCGCTTACCTTTCGAGTTTTAGGTACTATTGTATTTTTTTTAATTCTCGAAATGGCCATCACAGACTATAACACAAGCATCTGAATATCTTCATCTCTCAAATGTTCTAAGTTCCTGCTGACATCCTTGTTCAACACGATCACGAAGGATTTCAATGTTGTTAACAGATCTTAAATAAAGCTACAGTGGACTTCAAATGACTCCATCAGTAAAAGTAAGTGAATTGAGGCCAGGGGAACGATCAGGCCAGAATACCGGCCCCCTCATGACGAGTTTGTTTTGGAATCGCTGACTTAGAACGTTTTTAGCAGCAATAAATTGTGCTCAGTCATGCATGAACCATATACGGTGAACAACATCTAGTGGCACTTCTTCCGGCAATGCATTTAAATGTTGGGACCAAAATATCACAGTGTGAATCTCCTATCAATCTTCCAGGAAAATGAAAGATCCGTTCATTGTCACCATAGATGCCTCTGCCCATGCATCAGTACTAAATTGTTGCTGTTGTGTATTGCTTTCAAAAGATTTTCGGCAGTTGATTGATGAATATTTTAAATGTTGTGCACTCCATGTCAGGTAAATGCAGTGTCATCGATGAAGAATATGGTAGAGAAAATACTGTTCCTTGAACACATATTTGTAAAGTTGAAGTACAAAACTCTTCTTGGAGCGTCAATTCAGCTTCACTGAGTTTGTGTATTTTGTGCGCGTAGTATGAAGAAAACTGTTGATCTCATAGTTTTCTCGACACTCATGTGATCCTCATTCTCGATTACAGCTGTGCTTCACGTGATGCCATCGTTTTTGCTTTCTCATTATGTAAAGTATGAAGAGAAAGTATTGTGATGCTGCAAAACATCTAATTTCGACACTTTCTCGAAAATACAAGCCTTTAATCGATATTGAAAAATTGTTTTTGAGCATTCCGTCTACATGTGTACAGAGACATCTCCTAAACCTATAAGTGAAATTAATTATGTAATGTACAGTATATACAGGAACATCATTTTATTTTTACTAACATTTCTGATATTAACCTGGCTATACTTACCTTTGGATTAACGGTTGAGAACCGGAAAACCGTTTGCTACCCATTTCCACAACTGGAGTTCGATGATACTGGCGTAAAGTACAAACAAAACACTTTACTAGGTACAGGAGGGAAGAAAAGTAGTTCATCCATTTACGTAAAGTAGGAAATATGGCGATTTTGATAATTTTCATTAGGTTTTTATTTAATCAAAATACAGTACTGTGTTAACAATAAATGTTTTTACACACGAACTGAGCTATCCATTCGGACGTATTCATTATGCAGTGTACATTATACTGCCTACAGCACATTAGCGTACAATATAGAAAATGAAGTTAAATTGAAAAATAATCATAATATGGATATTTAAACATAGTTTTGAAAATGGTGGCCGTTTATTTCGATACAGGCTTCAGTTCGTTTTTGCATATTATCGCACTATAGAGTATTGTATCTAATTCCAATTACCAATTTCGCCCTTCGTACTAGTAACTCATGTTGAAATAATTCTGTACCTACTCTATAAAAGAGTACCTTACGTACTGAAATTCAATCTTCACTTCTGCCCTATCCGAAAAGATAAAATTACTCAGACATGCTATCTACTGTCCGTCCAAGTGGTTTTGTCGCCGTATCGTAGAAAGGAGGTAAATCACGTGGCAGTTAATTAATTAACGAGGCCCTTTTATTTAAGTTATTTTAAACAGTTGTGTAATATCACGTAGGCGTCCAATTCCTAACAGAAATTAAGGCTTTCAGATAAGAGCTAAGACAGCCCAGCCACTAGACTTTATAGAAGGGTGAGCAGAAGCAGGTGGGGGGAAACCGGGATGCGATATAGGCAAACGGACGACAGTGCCTGTGCGAGAATATGATTCAATATTGAAATCTCTTTCGTCACTGGAAAACGCGAACATATTTCTCTAACGTACTACACTCACTAACTCAGTACTGTTTGTGTTTACTATGACCGTAAGGCGACTTTGACTGTATACGCTTGGTTCTGTGTGGAGAACGGTTGGAAGTTTACTAGCAGAGGGGGTGGGAGTGAAGTACATTAAAAAATTCAGGTACAATAAAAATTGAAGTAAAAATAAAATGATGACTCTGTATAATTCATATTTTTCGTTGCAAATTCCTCACAATCCGTAAATATTTCTGAGTAGGTAGAAAAACGGACGGTTTCTCATCCTCGAATTGTCACGGAAATTACAGTTGCGAGTACTGAAGACATCTGTTACTCGCGATCAGAAACTCTGAAAGTCTTAAGTCTAAAGCAAAGCACTAGGATCTAAGAGGAAATTAATTTCCGTTTCCCTGGAAGATTTACCGTACTTACTGGGTGCCGTTTGGCTTTACAAACTATTTTTGAGAATAACCTCTTGAAGAAGCAGGCTAACTGCCCGACCAGACTAAACTGGTGGGAAGAGAGGCGAGGAAACGAGCTCAGCCTCCAATATATGAACTTTGCTGAGTCCGTAAGAACATGCAACATGCAAATAATCGTGCAAGAACTGGGTCACTTATTTCCTTACGAAGATGTCTCTTTGCTCTTGGATTACATTAGGCGTTTGACTTGTCCAACCTCGGGGCACGTATTGGGACGTCACCAGTTACAGCACGTTCATTAGCAGCTTAAAGGACATTAATTAACCCATTGACTTAACACGTGTTCATACTTAGAGCTTTGTCCTAACAGGTTATTCTTTAGTTTCTTTGCTCTGACGTGTGTAAGTCAATAGTTCTATGTGTGAACTTGATTGGCTTTTGTAAATATAGTCTATTAACGAGGAAACGTCTTGTACAGCATAAATCAACCCTCATAACAACGTTTGTATGTTAATAGATGTAAAATCCCGTTAACCTTAAAAAAAGGAAATAAAGAAAAGAAAAAAATCATCTTGGTTATATAGGCCAGTGGTATTCAAACGGAGGTACGTGAAATTTAAAATAAGCTTATACGTTTCATGAATGATCGGAGCTAATGATTGGATTACAAATCCGTTTTTCACCACAGCCTTCAATTCCTCTGAACTTCCCTTAAAATTGAAGGGAATTTTGCTAGAAATGTTCGTTGATAGTGCACTGAAAATAAAATTCGAAAACTTGTCAATTTGTGACTTTTGGTGTGATGCTCGCAAAGAATATAATATGGAACTTACAAGCAAACATTCTGATGGGGCAGATAAAAAAGTATTTTTTTTCACCATGTTAATGATGTCAAAAGAATTGCTTATACAAATTTGGCTACTCGACTGCAATAAAATTATGAGGGCCGTAAAAAAATAAGTTCGCCAGGAGCCGTTAACAGAAAGAGGACACAATTTCATTGGAAAAATTTATTGAAACAGACACAGCAATTATTGAGCTATTTTTCAACATATTCCCCAGCGGAATTGAGACATTTGTCATATCATGGGATCGACAGAGAGATGCAGACGGCTGTCAAACGCTGGTTCCGATCCCAGGAGGCTGACCTACGACACAAGGATACAAAAATTGATCCCATGGTATGACAAATGTCTCAGTTCCAATGGGGGATATGTTGACAAATAGCGCAACAATCTTTCCATGCAATTTTGCTTTTTTTTTTTCTATAAACGGACCCAGGGAAAATCACTTTCTGGACGGCCTCATAATTGCGGTCGAGTGGCCAAAATTTGTATAAGCACTTCTTTTGACATTATTAACATGGTGGAATAAAAAAAAATTAACTTTCTTTTATCTGCCCCCACCAGAATGTTTGCTTGTTAGTGACACTACATATTTGTATGAGCAAGGTTTCTCTGCTTGACATCAATCAAAATGAAACACAGCAATCACTTGAATTCAGAATCATCTCTGATACTCACACTCGATAAGATTCGACCAAGAATCGGGGAGCTGGCGTGCAGAAAACGTCAGGCATCTCATTTACAGGACAGAACTACTTAAGTTAATACATTATAATAAGATAACTTTTTATTTCTATTATATCTGTAATGTTGTTCCTTTAATTATTTATTTAATAGCATTATGATATATTTTATAGGTTAAAAATAGGTCATTTAATAATATTGATAAATAGTTGAGTTTAATTAAGTTTAAATAAAATTTTTTACGTATAATTTGGATTAACAATTGAGTAGAAAAGTGTTTTAGGGTCGAATACCATTGATACAGGTTACAGTTCTTGTTGACATTTTGTAAAAAAAAAAAAAAAAAAAAAAAAAAAAAAAAAAAAAAAAAAAAAAGTAGGCCTGTGTATTTCAAAACTCCATAAAATTATTAGTGCAGTATATTAATGCTGGATTTTTTTTCTGCTAGTACTTTTAGGGGTCACGCAGTAGCGTTGCTGTTAAGGCACTGCGCTACAAACCGGAATGTCGCGGGTTCGAGTCCCGATGAGGTGATAGGTTTTATTCTAATTGATCTAATCCTTCCAACTGCACTATGACTCTGAGATTCACTCATCCTCTAACAGAAAAGAACACCGAGATGGATGTTTTCCTTGGGAACAATGTTGTCAGCACTTACGACCGATATCCCTACTGCTGATCAGTGCCGTTGTCTCGTGAGATAGAAGCCACCACGAGGGCCTTTCGGTGCCTGTCATGGGATATACTTGTTTTGTTTTTTTTTTTTGCTGCTACTTTTCTTCTACTTCCTCGTTATCTCTTACTACTTGCTGCCTTCTTTTTCTTCATCTCTGCTACGTCTTCTACTGTCTCATGAATTGTATTGTACTTTTCTAAGTATATTCATACCTTCTTGAAGTTCTAGCTAAATTCTAACTTTCTTCTTTTGACTATGATCTAATGCTATTTCCAAAATCTAGTTTTATGTGAGTTTTTATTATGTTTTTAATGTTTGTGATCATATTTTATTGATTACAAAATACATGGGGAATCGTTAGTCTTCATTACACTTAACCTATCTGCAGGTTGCCAAAAACGAAAGAAAAGAAAAAGAAGATTGTAATTTGTACTCTTTCAATTCGATTGAAATATTTCTGTTTATTATCCACTATTCGTGTTCATATATAACATTTCCGTAACTTCTTAACAACCCAACTGAAGTCTTTTTATCTTATTTTAACGTTGTTATTATCAGAATTACAGGTAATGCCACTCCCAAAGCGATAAGTAATTAGATCTTATCGCACATAAGTATTCCAATCATAACTCTCTTGGTCTGATATGAATTCCAAAGAACTACTTATTCGATGCTATGAGGTTATTATTTTTTAATTTGTTTACGATCGCCTTAAACTGCTAGGTCATAACGCGATTGTCTGTTGCAAATTGTACATGATTTGCATTTGTCTGTTCATCATACCGAGAATTTTATCACGATTTAGTGAGGTGTAGTTCCTAAAAGTTGTCTCTTCAGTGTTGCCACCTAATACCAGAATCACCAAATAGGGTAAAATCACAATACTACGTACACAAATGTCCCGCGACGTGGCGTCGTGGTCTAAGGCATCCTGCCTAGGACTCGCGTTACGGAATGCGCGCTGGTTCTAATCTTTATGGGAGAAGAAATTTTCTCATGAAATTTCGGCCAGCTTATGGGACCGGTACCCACCCAGCATCGTGATGCACTTGGGGAGCTACGATAGGTAGCGAAAATCCGGTTTCGCAAACCAGCTATAACGGCTGGGGGTATCATCGTACTAACCACACTATACTTCCATTCTGGTTGGATGATCGTCCATCTCTGCTTCGGCATGTGGACGTGAAGCCAGCAGCCGGCTGATCGGTCTTGGCCCTTCATGGGCTGTAGCGCCATGGATTTACTTTCCGTACAGATATAATAATAGTAATAATAATAATAATAATGATAATAATAAAATAGTAATTAACAATAACAATGTCTTGCTTATTTACCACATCTCGTCTTTATGTTGCGAGGTGTTTTCTAAATGATTCTATAATTTATGAAATAATACATTTTCCTCCTGGACTTCTCGCACATTATGTTGGTAATTACGATTGATCTAATATGAATTTTGTCTGGCAACATGAAATTCAGTTTACGATTTATGAGACCTAACCTAAAAATGTGGTTTGATAACGTGAAATGATTAGTACATTCCGAAAATAGAATACCACTTTGAAATGTATAGCCTAATTAAAATATTTACAAGCACGTTCTTTCTTGGAGAAGTCGCTGTCATGATATTTCCTCTCTTGGACTTTTAATAAGAATCTCAACACGAAAGGAATTAAGTAAAATGTGAAATATATTTACGTGCATGTTTCATACCAATTAGGTCTGTAAGTTATTTCTTATTTAATTACAATTACCTGAATTTACGTGAATATAGAGATGAATTGGAATCCCAACGCAACAGAACTGATTTCTGTATTGAAATTAATATTAATACTGGCTACGGACTTGAAGGTCCGGGGTTCGATCCCGAGTAGTGAAGGGATTTTTCTCGTTGCCAAACTTTCAGAACGGCCCCGAGGTTCACTCAGCCTCCTATAAAATTGAGTACCAGGTCTTTCCCGATGGTAAAAGGCGGTCAGAGCGTGGTGCCGACCACACCACCTCATTCTAGTGCCGAGGTCATGGAAAGCATGGGGCTCTACCTCCATGCGCCCCAAGTGCCTTCATGGCATGTGACGGGGATACCTTTACCTTTTTACGTTTACCGGTATTACTAATTAATTATTAATTCAGAAGCCTAGGTACTTGCATTTTCATTAGTTATCTTTTCTGAAAATCTAAGTTATGCTGCCAACATAAAAGATAGAAAATAACTGCCAGATGTAATATTTGTCAGTATTCGAAATTCGAAACTAAGTTGGTAAAAGAAAATTCAACCTGAGAGCTAGAAACTCACTATAATGCACTAGGATATGTAGTAATAGGGGAAAAATGGTTAGGTTTCACCCTTAGGGTATTAAGTAAGCTGATCTGGACTATACTTCCCGAATGCGAGTCTAATTTCATACCACTGACCCCCATCGCTCGGTTGATTTATTTTGTTTGTTCAGTTGTTCGCATTATATAGCTACGTAAATAATCTGTAATTGAAAATTAATGTTAAATAAACAGTTACTGCTTAGAGTAGCTTTTACATCCACCAGCGGGGATTGTGAAGGGACGTAAAAGAGAAAAATAATTGGTGTGACAGTCGTGTGTGATTTCCGCTAGGCTGTTCTAAGTGCTCCAGTTGTCTCACCCAGTTCCGCTACGGTACGAAAAATTCCGCTATGATACCGTCCGTCTTATCTGTTACAGCGGCTCTTTTTCATGCATTATGAATGCAGATCATTGCATGTGCACGCAGACAAGACATACTTAGATGGGATTTCTGTGTCAATTCACACAGAACATTGTTTTAATGAGGTTTCCTAAATTCATTATTGCGCTATGAAATTGTAAAACAAAAGGTTGTTAATGTTTGTACCAACTATTGTACGTACTACGGTAGAGTATCTTATCAGTAGCTGTTTAAATCCTAATTACGCAATAATTACTCGAGCCTGTAAGTAAAAGTTTCTTTGCTACTCCCGCATTTGCTCTGTAACAAAAATACCAGTAGCTATACTACTATGTCTAGCGCTCTTTTTGTTTTTTTTTTTTCTTCTGAAAACTCCTTACGACCTTCATTCATAAACATCAGAATCTAGATTGGAAGGTCGCAAAGACCACCCATTGGCTGTTGAGACTAGTTGGATGTCATTAAAGCAATGCAAAACTAATCGTAAAATATGGTCGTGTTGTTGCGTTCTCTCGCATGATTAACTGCAGGAGTTCCCATATTTCTTGAATCTAATAACTTTTTCTCAGGGACGCGGAGCAAGCCAAGTGTTACACACGCCGCCGCGCCGTTCTGCAGGCGACATTAAGTATACTAATTTGCCTCGTAGTATCAAGATAAAACAGACTTAATTACTTGAAACACACAAATTCCTGTTTCGTTAAAGTCATAAAATGTGGAACATACTATTTTTCATTACATTTTGTCCGCCAGTACAGATGAGATTCGTAGTTTGCCTTCGGAAGTTGTGAAGAAATACCATTATTGCACGGCAGTTCATTCTGTACTATTTTATTTCAGTTTTATTTATTTTTTTTTTCGATACCCAAAGGTTGTGCCTAGATTTTATAACACTTCCTTTTTCACTCTCTTTAATGTTCAATATGTAAAATATATTAAATCTGATTGCAGATGCTGATGATGATGCTGATGATGATGCTGATGATGATGATGCTGATGCTGATGATGATGATGATGATGATGATGATGATGATGATGATGATGATGATGATCTCGTGCGTGAATTAATCGCTTTCAAAAAATATGATTCCCAGTACTACTTCCGAAACGAATTAGAAGAGCTACATTTTTCCGAACATGTATTTGCATAGAAGTTCGTATAAATTCATAGAAAACAGATATTCAGTTTAATAATAATAATAATAATAATAATAATAATAATAATAATAATAATAAAATGACAAAGATCTTTTATAGGATATCATTTCTTCTGGAAATACGTATGTACCAACACTACAGACTCACATTATGCCTTCATATGGTGCGAGCTGTCCCGCACTATAGCGTCGTGATCTGTCTAATGCCTTGGTTTTTCTGAACCAACGCATGCGACGTGCGAAGTGCGAGGTCCGCGTCACACAAATCCGGACTACACAAGAGATAGTGAGTGGTTTCTATAACTGCGAGATGCGAAGTCTGCACACCTCGCAACTAAAGAAACCACTCACTATCTCTCGTGTAGTCCGGATTTGTGCGAGGCGGCCCTCGTACCTCACACGTCGCATGCGTCGGTTCAGAAAAACCAAGACTTAAGGCATCCTATCTAGGTAGGACCCGCGCTACGGAATACGCGACCTCATGGGAAGGAATTTTCTTATAAAATGTCAGCTAATGTATGGGACCGGTTCCCATCCAGCATTGTGATAAATTTGGGAAGCTACGATAGATACAGTGAAATCCGGTTACGAAAATCAACTATAACGGCTAGGGGATATTCGTGCTTACCATACGATATCTCCATTCTGGTTGGATGATCGTTCACTTCTGCGGAGGCATGTGGACATGAGGCGCCTAGTATGCCTTGTCCCGTAATGGGCCGTTTTTAATTTTAATTAATGGTGCAAGCTACCGTTTGACGTAACACATATCGAAACGTAGAGAGTTAACATTTGCAGTTTTTATGGAAAAGATAATTTTCTTAATTTTATCGGGAAATCGAGCCAGATTCTGTGACATTTAAAAT
Source organism: Periplaneta americana (assembly GCF_040183065.1). NCBI lineage: Eukaryota > Metazoa > Arthropoda > Insecta > Blattodea > Blattidae > Periplaneta > Periplaneta americana. The sequence goes on along the minus strand of NC_091133.1, from coordinate 73,141,108 downwards.
AACCACCATTTGTATTGCATTATTATTATTATTATTATTATTATTATTATTATGCCTATTATTATTATTACCGAGCACTGCGGAGTAATGGTTACCTTTTTTCTTCTTGTTATGATAAGTCTGGGATTCAATGCAAGGGGTTTTATTCTTTTCCGGAAGTCCCTCCAGGCGACTGCTGGGATAGTGCCAGTTTAAAGCACTATGATCCATCTCCTTTCTGAGTCTAATTAACCCAAAATAGATCAAATAAGGAAAAGGGAAGAGAAAAGAATTAAAAGGTGCGCGAGCACGTTCTTGCAAGGCAATTTGGGGCTATGAGAAGAATTTGTGAACTCCAAGCCTATTGGCCACTTGTTTCACTTCGTTTTTCTCCGTGTCATCGATGGAACTTGGAGTAATTTTGAAAGGAAAGTCGAAACTGGACGTAAGCTAATAGGCATCGCGTAAGGGGGAGAGATGTCGCAGAACACAATCTGAAGCATGGCAGAACAGCAGCGGGGCAGAGTCACATGTAGGCCTAAAGCCTTGGTTTTTCTGAACCGACGCATGCGACGTGCGAGGTGCCAAATCCGGACTACACGAGGGATAGTGAGTGGTTTCTATAACTGCGAGATGCGAGATCTTAGCACCTCGCAGTTATAGAAACTACTCACTATCTCTCATATAGTCCGGATTTGTGCGAGGCGGGCCTCGCACCTTGCACGTCGCATGCGTCAGTTCAGAAAAACCAAGACTTTAGCCGGAACAAAGCGAGTGATGAGTTCGAACGTCGCTATCTTCGCCAGACAATGGGACAGCCCTTGGACAAGCGATTGATGCCCAAGTAAGCTCGCCCTTCACCATCACTTCTTACTTACTATCATACTATCTGCCTCTATAGACCTGCCACCTATCTGTGAAAGTATCGACTTCGGCAAACGTTTCCTTAAGCACGTATGATGGACAATCACGGTGTTGTTTTCTGTAGATACTTGTTTTGTAATAATTTACATCAATATCCGTAAATTTTCCGTTTTTTTTTTCGGCTTGACACTAGACGAACACATGGTGGGGACTCTCTTGACGCTGTCAGGACGATACCTTAGAAAACTCAAGGAATGACGTCACTTATTGTGTAGGGAATATTTGCGCAAATGACAGAATTTTATTGTATCTGATGTCAGTACTGCAATATGCATGTAGACAATGAAATTAATAACATAGTATTTTCTAGTGACTACTTTTGTGTGCGTGTGATTATATATGGTCAGTATAAGTTCATCCTGGGATTTTTAGCTGAAGGAATTTTTTTCCTCTACAGTGAAACAGGCGGAGTTGATAAAAAAAGACTTACCTGGATTAAGAGGACCACGATTTCTTCTGCTTGTGAATGAGTCTTGCTGTGTGGTTTAAAAATGTTCTGCACGACTAGGTTTTGTTGTGTATAGCGGAATTTACAGCAGCCGCGGTACCGTTCTTGTTCCAGGTTTAGGTGGCCGCCGAACATTTTGCTGATACAATAGTTGTCATGTACCGTGCGGCGAGGTCGGGTCTCTTTCGATTGAAAATTCCAGGAACTAAGAAGAACTTGTTGCGGGTAATTGCGTTGTAGAAAGTTCTATTCTATATTTGAAACTCAGTTTATTTTTTAAACATTGCGGGGAAACTCGGTTCCGTTTACTCTAGTTCGTCTGTAAGATCTTACGGGAGATAGTAGGAAAATAATAGGAGGAATTTTAGAATGATAACGAGATTTTGACCTACGTTCATCTGTTCACTGATTCGCCATGGAATAGCCTCGTAAAGTGATTCTTTAAGCCTCGAAATGAACTATTTTCAAACTGACCCCCAAGCAAAAATTGAATTAAAATATAACATTCATAGTTTTAAGTAAACTTTCTAGCTCATATGACTCATTATTTGTCGTAGTGTTGTTGAGTAAGAGTTTTTGAGTAACACTATAATACTAGCGGACTGATGTGTGACATTAGTAGTCGCGTGGGGGTCAGAGTGAGCCCCAAGCAGAAACACAAATTAAAGTATAAAATATTAAAATATCCTGGTTCTACGTAAATTTTCTAGCTCATATGAGTTATTACTTGCCATAATACTCTTAAGTAAGAATTTTTATGTATTATAAGCTACAAAAAATTCATTTCTTGTAGACTAATTTATGATACTAGTCGCATGGGGGTCAACAGAACTCCTAGCCTGGAAAATCAGAATTAACGAGACAAGTGCCAGTGATAAACTGGAGGTTATCATGTGGTCATATTGTCCACACTATTTTAGGAAGGCACTGATAAGTTGGGCAATGTAGGCAAATGCGTAAAAATGATACCCACGCGACTACTTAAATGTTAAGCAATGGCCTTGCACCGCGCTGTCAACATGAAGAGGTTGGATCTTGCTACTTGTGAATGTTTGATTTTATAGTTTTCACACAGGGAACAGGCAAAAAAGTTCTATCCTTGGAAGTTGATGTTACGACGATGACCATGATGATGATGGTGGTGGTAGTGATGGTAGATTTTAACGGTTATTTAATGACTCTTTATCAACTATGCAGTTATCTAGCGTCAGTCAAATTGGTGATAGCGAGATGGTATTTGGAGAGACGAGTCAGAGGATTCACCATGTATTCTCTGACATTTGCATTACAGTTGAAGAGAACCCAGTCAGGCAGTCAGCTCAAGTGGCATTTGGACACACTCATTATGAAAGAAAAGTATGTTTCATGACTTTTAGTTGGAATTCATCTTGTTAAGTCTCAATTACTAGTAGGCCTACAAGTCAGAAGTTGGTTTTTTATGTTCGTGCTAAGAAGCTAGAAAAGGCTATACAGTTTTTCCACGTCAACAGTATAAATTGGTCGAAGGCGGCAATATTATAATGGAAAGAACCATTTTCACCACATTTACATAACGGCCGCTCTACGTAAACGATATCATTTTTCACAAGAACAAGTCAGCGCATGTTGTTATAGCAGGCATACATTTCTTCCTTTATTAGCATGGGTTCACATTCCAGCATGCAAAATAAATACGATACAGTGTCATACGCTATGAGGTACGCAGGCGGATCCCACCGGAGTGTCATTCGAGAAGACAGGGAACTGCAATTACCGGTCTGTCCTTTTTTAGAGGAGGTGAAGTAAATGACGCATTCGTTGTCACTGTGTGCCCAGTCTTGTTATGTCATTCAATACAAAAGTTATGGGCAAGTCACGTTACACCACGCTCATTTACATGGGAGAATTGGTCTCTTTACGCTTATTAATCCGGAGACTCTTGACTGATCGGTGAAGTTCAGCAGTTACCTGAAGAATGAAATCCGTGTCGCGATGGTGAATCCGTTAATGAAATAGAGCTCCTTACAATCTTCACTGATTTAATTAATGTTTTATAAAGTGTTTCGTTATTTTAACATTACCAGCTACAAAGCCGGTGGACTTGGGTTCCATTTCCTCAAGAACTTTGAGATTTGTCTTAAATCAGTGGTCTGAAAAAAAAGCTGAAACGAAACACAGCCGGCTTATCCCCCTCTTTTGTGTGTTCGTATGGGGTAGGATATGATCGTATGTCATCATTTTACTAGAGGTGGGGTGTGACAGCGTTTTGCCGTCACAGCACCGAACTGTGACAGGTCCTGAAAAACCACTGTGATAGATAATAGTGATTTTGTCAGTGTGATTTTTGTGTTCAGATGATTCAGCCAGCGTAACGCCACTCTTTCTCGCAGAAAACGACATAATGACACACTACTAACTACATTACTACATTACAGTAACTAACCAACATGAAACATTCGATCAACTTTTAAAATATAAACTAACAGTTTGAACTTATATAACACACCGACATAGAGCTATAGTCCCGTCGCTCTAATTTCCGGCAGCCAATCACTTTGCAGGTCGGCTACATTTAAACGTGTGCGTCTTGTGATTCGCTGATGAAGACGTCATGCATTTCCTAAGGCTGGATAAATACTTAATATAATCGCCCGCCATTTTGGCTCTTTCGTTGGCGTTCGCAGAAAGCACACGAGGACGTTAATTGCCGCTCAGTTATTTGCTCAATTACAGTGCGTTTGATTTATTATCATAGGAGCTACGACATGATAATGTTTAACGGTGTGGCAAATAGATCCCTCGTCTGGTAGCTCAACAACGAAAGAACAAAAATGGCGAACGATACTACCTACCTAGACTTTATAGAGCCTTGACTTCCTAAGACGTAAGCAAAGAGGAGGAGTCACGCCGGGAATAACAGCGTCGCGACTATAGTCTCAAACTACCTTATATTTTCAGCCACAGTATAATTAAACATCATGTGGTGACTGAGGTGTCATTTGTTTAGTGTCATAAGACTCTAACTCATAACAAATTATCTTATCTCTGGTCAGTTCTAGGAAGAGCGGTGCTCCATTCATCAATACCTCCCCGCACCACACCTAATTAAAATACATCTCGTGGAGACTTTCTCGTCAGCTCCCCACAGTACGTCATGTGACGGAATGTTATCATTCATTAAAAATTTGCAGACTTAATCATTATTGGTGATCATTATTTAAGCTTAGGAAATGAACAGTTGAGCTGTTAATTACAATTCATACTAGATTAAGCAATATATTGCCAGAAAAATACAATATAAAGAAATTGTAAATTTACAAAATTCTATGATTCCTCTGCTAGAAGGTGTTCTCCTGCTCAAAGAAGGATTCGAAAAATAGTTACTTTACTAAAACAATTAGTATCCCATACTCTTATTTCACCAGTCATGTAAGGACATCGTATCTGACCGACTTGAGCTTGAAACATAAGAAAAAACGAACTAAGAAACACAAAAGACATGAACGTCTTGCTAGTTCACAACAAATGCATTTTCAGTTTGCATTGCCTCCGCCGCGTTGTCCAAAGTGTCATACGGAATGAGCACTGGTTTGAGTGCTCATTAGAGAACGACATTTATCGAGAGATTTCGGCCATTGTATAGAACCGGTGCCCACCACCATCGTGATAGATTTATGAAGCTATATTGAGAAGCGAAATCTGTTTCGTAAGTCAGCTGTAACTGCTGGGGAAAGGAGAGATCATCGTGCTGAGAAATGTGAGGTCAGTAGTCTACTGGTTGTCCTTAGCGTTCCATGGACTGTCGCATCACGGATTTGTTATTTTATTATGTCTTACACTGTTATAACATAAGAAGTGATATGATATAGTGGTATTCTTTTGTAACTGAAGTGAGGAATGATTATAAAATAATGCCATTTTTTTGTGATGGTTTTCCTTCCGCCTTCCAGACACATCCAACTTTACACACTAGACAGGCACCTGACGGGACTTCGGCTTCAACACAACATAAGAGGTTCCATTAATGAAGCAAAAAAATTCATATCCCATCTGGGATTCAAACCCACGATCATAGATTCCACGGAAGGTTCGAGTTGAGCGCAGTAACAGTCGTACATTCGCAATAAACATAAAATAATGTGTATAGAGATAAAATTTATTCTAAATTATCTACTCCATCTGTTCCAAAATATGGTATAGATTTGTTACACTTCTCAGTAATACAATGTAACTCTAATACGCCTTCTAGATACTTATTTGTTTGATAAATTAACATAAGAAAAACTAATAAATAAAATACATTTCATTCTGTGTGATGTTAAATTAATAAAAGAAAAAACAAACATTGTTTTGAGATAAACAGATTAACATAAAAACTGCAATAAATTACAACTCGTTTTTATACGGCTGTTGTGTCTTAGATGTTCTTTTCAAAATTGACTGGGTTGGTGTTCCATTTTCTGCAACAGTAACAACACAGCACGTGCCCAGTTCATTTCTGTCCATAATGACCTATTTAAATATTATAGTTTGATGTAGGCCTACTAAAGAAGACTAGAAACATTCACAACTGCACTGTCGAATAGTCCCTTCACTACTGAACAGAATACCACACCGCGAAACATTTCGTGCGCGCATGCGCAATAATCAAACTTGTTTTATTTGATGATGATGATGATAATAATAATAATAATAATAATAATAATAATAATAATAATAATAATCCGTGGCGCAGCAGCTCATGAAGACCCCAGACCTACCAGCCGGCTGCTGGCCTCACGTCCACATGCCGAAGCAGAGGTGGACGATCATCCAACCAGAATGGAGGTGTCGTGTAGTTAGCACGATGATGCCCCCAGCTGGCTTTCGCAACCGGATTTCGCTACCTGTCGTAGCTCCCCAAGTGCATCACGATACTGGGTGGGCACCGGTCCCATACACTGGCCGAAATTTCATGAGAAAATTTCTTCCCCCATGAGGACTCGAACCAGCGCTCATTCCATAACGCGAGTCCTAGGCAGGATGCCTTAGACCACGACGCCACGGCGCGGGACTTGTTTTATTTGATACTATACCATATTTTGGAACGGAGAGAGTAATTAGGTAACTTTTTTCCATTAAATTTTTTTCTGTGTTATTACTAATTACCAACATTTAGTTTTAAGGAAGTAGTTCCATTTTCTATAGTTTTGAACACAATTTGTAGGCATTTTCTGATATAAAACTATATATTTTTTATTTTAGAAATAGGTGGTAAGACAGATGGAATATACGTTAATTTTGTTACGTTGGTTATTTGTATAAGTATAAAAGGAAGGTCAACACACTCATTATGAAAGGAAAGTATGTTTCATGACTTTTAGTTGGAATTCATCTTGTTAAGTCTCAATTACTAGTACAAGTCAGAAGTTGGTTTTTTATGTTCGCGCTAAGAAGCTAGAAAAAGGATAGGAGAAGTTTATTTTGAGATACTCGTGTTACGGGCCATTGATGGGTTTATATGATAACAATGCTGAACCTTCGAGCAGTGATTAAAGCAGAAGTCGCATGAAAATTAGCTCCTTCGGCAAAGGCCGTCTAAGGAATTAACTAATCGCTAATTGGCTCCTATCTACTTAGAAGAGTCAAAACCAGATAACTCGACGTTTTTAACGGTGCCGGTTGAAATTCCTACGCATAAGCTCGGTCTGCACATTGTCCCGCTTCTCTATTGTGAACGTTGATCTTTTTCTATCCAGCTGAACGTGTCATGTCAGTAATACTTAGTCTTGTCAAAAGGTCGTTTCGTTGGGAGGATAATTCTTCAGGAAGGGCAGTTTTTATACAGCTTCATGCTACTGTGCACGTCTTACGGAGATGTGAAGGCAGAAAAAAGAAGAGACGATTACTATTACACCTGACACGTTCTTTTGTAGGTTCATCGACATCTTCGTCAAGCGGTGCAGATACAGGATGCATTTAAATAGAATGGTTGTTGCTGATAGTCGTAAATGGATTTCTGGCGTCGGATTTCTTCACTTAAGATAGGCAGAACCAATTGCTTTATTTATATAAATGATTCTTTCTAGAAATTCTTTATTTTCTGATCGCCCCTTGGGCTCTTTTATATGTGCATTTTAACCTACAGACTGCTGACACTTTCTGTGTTACCATAGGATGACGATGACGACAGTAAATTTCTTCGCTTTCAGGTCACAAACTCCAATGCAGAATGTCCAACACACTAAATGTTCAGTGGAAATATGTCCAATATTTAAAATTTCACAATGTTCAAATGAAAAGGTCGAAGAACCAAAAGTCTAGAAATGTTTGTCTTTTTGACTCTATTTATGATATTCATTACGTATGGTCAGAAAATCTTTATGAATAAATTCATGAAAATCTTCTGGATTTTGCAGAGCAAATCCGACACACACATATGCTTGTTTTTTGACGTGTACAAAGGAAAGGAAGACCAGTACCACGAAGATTTCCACCACATATTTGGAATGCATATGAAGCGACCTTACACGGGGATCATAGAACGAATAACATGGTGGAAAAGTTTTACTCAAAATTTCATGAACTCTTATCCGAATGTCATATATCTTGAGATTCCTGGAAAACTTCAGGCAAGAACAAAATGACAACGAAAATGTGATAAGGAAAATTCAAGCTGTTCATGTTGATATAACACACCCTGTAAATATAAAAAATACATCACTAACCGACGCAGAATTGAAGGAATTGTCTGACATTACTACTCGTACAACTGCACGGAAAACATTTTTGTTACGCAGTTCCTCTGTGTCATATCATACTGCCTGAAGTTAAATGTGGGTCCACAGCTTCAGGAAGAAGTTGATGCATGAAATAATAATTAAAATGAAAGTCATTGAATTACTGATTTGTTCACATAGTATTTGTTGTAAGTACTATACTGATAATAAATTTCAATGATTTGATTTTGGGAGCTGGATATTTTTGTAATGTGAACGTTTGGTAATACTTATAGTGAACAATTTTATAGCCTACCCACTGTGATACTGGACTGTTTATAAACATGGAAATTTCTGTGTATTGGATATTTTGCATACTGGATATTTTTTATGGATTTCTGCGTTGGATATAGTGACTGATAATCATTTCTTCAACTAAGCTTACATTGAAATTAGACATACGCCATTTAAAAAACCGAATGATACTCCGCTTTACCTCTGGCGGTAATGTTTCTGTTAAAAATTAAGAAGACGCTGTTCTTTTCGAACAAAGACTGGATAAGTTTAAGAAAGCTGTGTATGTGGTCTTGGCTTTGTGTGACTTGGCGCCATGCTGACCATATTTCCAGGTAACTCTGCTACTTCCGAACAGTATTCGAATTGATAAAAATATAGAGGGGTAATTTCTCGTTCACATACTAATTTACATTTTTTTTTTAAAGTAGGTCTATTTATATGAATTATAACAGTCGGTTTTAAAATTTGCTATTGAGTTATGTATTTGTTACTATTACTATTATTATTATTATTATTATTATTAGTGTTATTATTATTACTGTTACAATTAACGTCAATTTTAATAACTGTGGTACCTGGCATGGTATTTTAAATTTCTGGTATCTTGATAACTCTTCCTATCCTACCTTCTGACTTGGTACTAGATAATTCACAAATCAATCAGAAAATCGTATTATGAAAACAACAATAGCAACAAACACTAATGAAAATAACGAACCATAGTAGGTCTGTTTCTGGATTAGTTCTAAAAAAAGGATACAGTCTAAAATGTTATATAACTTAAACATATTTATATTAAAGAATAACTTTTTTATTTTGAAATCCTGGCGTTATTTAGAAATTACATTGAGAATAACTCACTGTAGAGAAGAAAATAAAAGTAAGTTTCTGAAAATGTAGTTTCAGGAAAAATATCTCTGTACAGGCCGATGTATACTAATAGTAATAAAACTTATGTTGAAAAGGCAGAAAGGGGAATTTTCTTTCTTCGGTTGGGAATGAACAGAAAAAAGTAGAAGTTGGGGAAAACATTCCAGAAGGAAGATGAAAATTCTCCAGCTTCTCTCCTTCAGTTCGAACACTGCTTCCGAATATCTCAATTTTTACCAGCATCAACCTTTAATAGTACATTATCAGCTACCAAACAATTCAGTCTTCTGCGTGTTGACTAGAATAATTAAAAAGCTGCACTAGTGATACAGAACTTGTAGCTTTTGCAAACGTTGTTTTCTTTGGTGTGATTTTATTGCAGCGTCTAATTAGTAACAGTAGCAACACTGATTGGTATTGTCTTGGACGGCACACTCCATCACGTGCTAGCACTTTGTTGTTGAAGCGCAGGAGGTCTTTCAAATGAATTAGCTTTGGTAATTTACCATGTAGTAAATCGAAACTGACTCCAGACAACTTTAGTAATTATTAGCGTAATTCCGTTTGAAAATGCTTAGGAAAGTTTAACCGCGTGTCAGATATTACATATAGACCTATCAATAAATAAGCGTGCAGTGTTTTGATTTATAAATTCGAAGCCGAAGGTCATAGCATGTTTGAATTAAAACAGATTTACGATATGAAATTACTATTATTTCAATATTGTGATCAGTGTTGCGTAATTGTGGCATTTCATTTACTTTACAATTTTTTTAAACGCGAGAAGTACGGTACTGGTTTTAGTAGTAGTAGTAGTAGTATTTGTGGCAGCAAAGCCAGTTATAACGGCTGGAGGGGAGGACCATAGTGCTAACCTCCATTCTGGTTGGATGATCGTCCACCTCTGCTTCGGCATGTGGATGTGAGGCCAGCAGCCGTCCGGTCGGTCATGGTCCTTTATGAGCTGTCGTGCCTTGAATTATTATTTGTGGCAGCGAACCATTGGCGTGGCATCTACTCTCAATAAGGATCGTCTTCTTTCTAGAGATGTAGGCTTAATGTTGTACTTTGTAATTCTGATGACATGACTACGTTGTTACGTAAATTGTTGATGATAAACATTGTTTTAAAGTTGCTACGAGCTAGTGCAATATTATTGAGGGCTGGGATTTGATACTAAACATTAGGCCTACATATAAAATTAGTAATTTATAAATAAATCTCGAGGAAACCTATGTGAACTCAATACCAATAAAAGAACATTTCCAGAAAACTACTCTTAACATTTTTTGAAGCATTGGTCTATGCCGTTTTATTCTTGTGTAATAAAATAAACATGAAAATAATTGAACTGATTTTAGCAACTAGCCATTTTACGTGGTTTTAGTAGTATTTTCTTTATAGTTCGTACAATGGGGAAAGTAAAATGTTGAGATAATACTTTGTGTCGCTTGTAACATTTTGCTTGCAGAGATCAGAATTCACGTCCAGAAAGATGGAGGAGGCTTGTGTTGTGATTAGGCTGCACTTGTCTTCGGACGACCTCAAGGCGGTTCACGCTTGTGTCAAGTCACGACGTTAGCTGAGATTAAAGCAAATACGGGAAACGAAATTGTAAACGACACCGACAAAGACCTTGGCATTATTAGGAAGACCACGATAGCCTGTTGATGTTGGAATGAGTGTGCTTCATGTGCGCACGCAATTGCCCGACTGCTCAGTTCATGAGGAATTGAATGAATCTTCTTTTATAAAAATATTTACTTTGTAATTTGAGAAACGCATTTTATTACGTAGCTGAAGGTCTCTGAAACGTTGTATGGTATGGATGCAGGTGGTGAGTGGACCAAAAAAAGCGCACTTAGGCCCATTGTACTACCTTCAACTCCTGTTGTGAGCCTGAAATGACTGGTAAATTTTACTGGAGCCCTCTGTTTCAGGGAAAGAGTGCTTTTACAGGTTATAAATCCACGATACGGTTCTCTCAGCTCTACTTTTCTTCCGAATGAAGTTATAATTTTGTCACAGTTATAAAATTCGGGTTTGTCTCTACGAACCTCATATCCATTGGATAGTATGATGATCACTTGTTCACCAAGGACTAATTTATATCGTATTGTAGAAGTATTTCATATACTCATACTGAATGTGTAGACCGCGGACTTTTTAGATACTAACCCATGAATCAAGAGGACTCACGGTCATGTAACGCTTACTATATTCCAGGAGCAGTGTCGTTGTGAAAGGAGAGAATAATACATTGTTTCAAAAGTGACGTGATGATCGGACGGCAGAATATGTCGACTTACAAGTTGTTATTATTATTATTATTATTATTATTATTATTATTATTATTTAGGCACTCTGTATCTTATTCATATTCTTAACCGACACTACAATAAAAAAGTAGCGGAGCTTCGTCATGTGACTAGTGTGTGCTCAAACAACGCAGAATAACAACACGGTAAGACAATTAATATAATAATAATAATAATAATACTAATAATAATAATAAACACGGTAAGAACCTGCAATTAAATCCTTCTGGAAGGGAGGTAAAGTCTCCACTTCTCTCCAGGAACACTCAATCTTCTGGTTCGTGTTGTAAACGCTACCATTAAGGCTGGTTCACAATAAACCGGAAACGAGAATCGGAACGAAAACGAAAATGGTAAAATTGTTAAAATGTGTACATTTAAATGTGAGCATTCACAATTAACGAAAAGCTTGCCGGAGCCCAGGATCGGGAACGGAGAGTTGGCCAAGTTTCAACTTTGGCGTTCACGTTTCCGATCACAGCGCACTAGATTCATTCTATTGCCATCTAAAAGCTATTTTGTCGTCATATATTTTGTAGCAAGAAGACCGTGACATAACCTAGCTATGCATTATTTTGTTCTGTGCTGTGCATCATGGAGCAAGTTTTATTTGATGATATTCTAATTTTGAGTGTTGAGGAAAATCCTCACGTTTACGATAAGCGGCGCTCCTCGTATAAAGATGAGAAAATGGAGAATACGTGGATTTCGATAGCTGCATCTTTGAACACCGATCGTAAGTGAATCATATTTTATTACTGTATTGGTTGTATTACACACTACATATTCATGCTTCAATTCAATAACTACTGTTGTGTTCATTTTTGTTCTATTACAAATGTTTCTTCTCTAATTATTTTACGTTATGATAGACTTAAAATAGGTTGTGATAATAAAGATGAATGGGCATATTTTTTAGTACCGTACCTAATGAAATGTTTCAGTTGAAATTTTGAAGTTGGTTAACCTGTGTTTATGTTGGCTGCCTTGTACTCATGAGAGAATGCCATTGGTCAATTATACACAAATAAAATCAGAATGCGTAATATCGACTTTACATATCGTTATTGACATGCATATCGATATGCATAGTCGTCTACGTTCTCGGTTTATTGTGAATGAAAAATTTTCATATTCACGTCCTCTGCTTCTCGTTTTCATTCTGGTTCTCGTTCCGGTTTATTGTGAACCAGCCTTTAGAGTCAAAGCGGAAAGTCTTTGTTTAATTTAGAAGGGGTTGGGGGCAACCTTTAAAAGATTTCCATAAAATTATTTATATTCGTAAAATGAGTGTGTGAAGTTTCATTTATTTGACGTTCTTTCATTTTCCATGTCCTCATTACGGGAACAAGAACCGATGTCAGAGAGACATATTGACCTCTCCGATGATATTTTCCTAGAGTGTCATAGTAACATGCTAGTACTTTCTGCAATTATATACTAGACTTGTGACGTCTAATGGCTTTCTAATCCGCACCTGCAGGCTCGGTATAATATGTCATTTCATCACGTAGAAGCTGGACATGATCGTCTCCTTACAACAAGCTTCGTAATGGAACGCCAGAGTTTTTCGCACTAACTCAAGAAGGTCGTAAAGTTTCATTTGACGGTCCATCGGCTTTGTCCTCGACGTAGCGTGGATGTTGCTTTAACGCGTCTTTCATAATTCAATTACCTTCCATGGAAAGCAAGGGGAACAACTGTTCGATCACGTTCGACGCTTTTCACGAACTTATTTTCCTATTCCATTCTTTACATCACAAGCGACAGACCCTGCGCCGTGTAAACTAATTATACGAATAGCTAAGGACGTGTTTATGAGACGTGCACGAACTGTACATAACGCGTATGTACACATTGTGTGCAGGACTTGCATAAACAAAACCTTTATATTATATGAAGCATTCTTCACCTCAACAGAGCCGTGAAGTTAGCAGAGAATAATGGCACACTCAGTTGTTTTGTGTCCTTGCGTTGTAAAAGCTTTTCATATATTTTCAATTTTTTTTAATAATCTCTGAACAATCATATTTTAACGTGTATAAGGAAACAAATAAGCATTGTAAGGTCATCTCCAGAAATACTTTAACGTTCTCATGATGTTCCGAGATTCGGTACAGAGAATTGAATAGAAATGTTGTGACTGTAATGAGACGGTAAAGGAATGAAAATTTCAGGAACTGTCGTACTCGAAGAAAATACACCCCACAGCCGTTTTGCACATCAAAAACTTTGTAAAGATAGCGGGATTCTCCCTCCCCACGAATTATGTTTAATCTGCTTGTGTTTCTTTTCCTGGGCAATATAATGATGATGATGATGATAATGAAAGTCGAATGATGATAACAATGGTATCTACCAGGGTGGCGGTTCGTGGTATAATTTATAGGTGCTGCTTGTAGTTAATTTGTACCTATAAATTTTACATTCTGAAAACGGCCTTCAACCACCCAACATAGAGTTAACCCCTACAAAAAGTATTAGCTCACAGCTATTATGCACCAAGCTCGGAATAGAATCGGTGAGTTAGGAACTACGACCCGCGTCGGTGCGTGTACGTTAGTTATATAGTACAAGTCAGCTCTCTCGCTCGCGTCGCCAGTCCATCCTATTCCGAGCTTGGTCGAGTAATATGTAATTGTATAGTCTTAGAACAGTGATGTCAAAGCAAGCGCATTTTTCTGACCTTGACGTCGTGCGCGGGCAGCAAGCGCTAAGTATGGAAAGAGGAAGGGTTGTGTATATGAATAAGCAACCTGTTGCATTAAGGAAATAGTGGTGCACAAACTTCAAAAGGAACGTAAAATTTTATGTCATTATTTTTATATGGCTTCTTTCTGTTTAATATTATCTATATTGTCTGTAAAACAAAAGTACTAACACTGATTTCTTAATATTGCACTTGTGTTTCAAATCTTAATAATATAATAGAGAGTTAAGAAGGAATATTCACTTAAATTCCATAGTAGTATAATATTATAGGACTGTATTAAGTGGATGAAACACATCATTCATAAAGAAAGTGATATTCCAAAGAAAGAGATTGAGTATGACATGATAAGTTGGAATTTATATTGATGGTATCTTTAGCCTTACAAATGTAATCAATAAACTAATCAAAACAATATTACAGTACAAAGCAAAGTTACCTAGATACTGTATCTGTTTTAAGTGTAACTAATATTACATAACAAAACTATTATCGCATTATGCTTTTAAGGTGATATTTGTGAGCAACTTCCTATCATCAGAATATTAAACTATTTTCTCGAAATCTGCTGAAGCTATAGAGCTGACATGTTTACAACACATGGGCACGTATCTTTTGCTTATGATGGAACAGTAGTTGCTTTGTTAATTCATTTCCTTACAAACAATTTCCATGCGAATATTTTCAAAATTTTCAATACGCTATCTTCAGTAATACGTATATACGGTATATTAGATTTACGAAAACATTTGTAAGGCTACTAAATAAATAGGCCTATACCTGAAAATTTCACTTTTCTATACGAAAAGTTGAGAAAATATTTATTTTGAATAAAAAACTCAAACTTGTGAAAAATGAGCATTAAAATTAAAACTTACATTTTTATAATGCACTTATACTTCTCAGGAAAATCTAAAAATTAACATGGATACAGTTTTAATAAGTTCTCTTACCTTTATCTATTGAATCAGTGCTGGCCATCCCTGAATATAGCTCGACCAAGCGGCATATACCACCTCTTTCGTCTGTCTCTTTCCTTTCCGCTGTAAAGCGCTCAGGCTCTCCTGGGCTTTAAAGCGCATGTTTGCTCCTGTGGGCATCAATTGACATGCCTGTCTTAGAAAAACGTTTTATCGCACAAATACTTTACAATTCCCAGAAAGGAAGCAGTGCGCGTAATCAGACATACAACGAAACAAAACTAATTTCATTACCTCAATTAGTTCTTTTGTGAACCAGATTTCTCGTCCTGATCATGCGCACTTCCTCCTTTCTGGGACTTATAAAGTATCTGTGCGACAAAACTTATTTCTAAGACTGTACACGATCAGTTGCTATTAAAGAAATATTAACACTTAAAATACCAAATAATATTCTACTGTGTTAGGTCCATATTAAACATCTAACCCATCAACAGCTCTGTTTTGCTGATAATAAAATTCTGACGGTCCTTAAGGTAGAAGTAATTTGTTAACTTTGGCAATTAAGTCGTTGGAGGCAGATTGTTTACAACTGTTCGCCCAGAGCCTGGGGAAACTAATTGCTACTGCGCATTTGCGTGTTATGCATAGTAAAACAGATCATGTTCGATTTCTCTTCGTCAGCAATGACAAGGAGCGGGGGAGATGTGATTATCGACAGGTAAGAAATGTTTCGAAACTCTAGGATAATTGCTTTTAATTCAGAAGTCCCTCTCTCTAAAATTCGCCAAAACGAATTGTAATGTGGAACGAGAAGTCACGTTCGCTGGGTTGCCCTTGGAATAATGGTACACAGTCGTAAACTTTCCCCGCCGCTACAACGACAACAGACCCATTAATCAGGTCCCGTGTCCCACTGATACATTACAATAATAAGACTCTGTCAGAAGTCCTCGCCCATTGTTTTTCTTTTTTTCACTCCAAACACCTCCTGCAATTAAGCATTGGTAATAGCAGTCACTTTTCATAACTGAAGAGTGTGTTAGGTATCTCCATTTCGGAAGTGTTTTTTCCCGTTTTCGTGACATAGTTTGTGTTCTGTCAAACAATTATCTCTGTCTCTGAAACGTACTATTTGTACTGTCAAACAATTTTTGCTCTCTCAAACTTGTCCTGTCGGATCATTTTACTACTTCATACGTACCTTATGTCCAGGCTTCGAGACTTCGGACCCAATAGAGCAGTTCAGTGGGAAATCCGCATAACTCCGTACTGAGTATAGTGGTACAGTGGGTGGGGGTACTGAAGAATGAATGCCAACAAATACGCAAAGGAAAACGCTCTGGATTTGAAGGTTATGATGAATAATTTGCTTTTTAATACAAACTGTGTCTGAAACTATTATAGAAAAGTCAGAGCAAGAGATGCCGGAAGCCCTCAAATTAATTTAGAAAATGATACAGAGAATGAATGAGACATTAAGTACACCGGTTACTGAACGTGTAAAACAGAAGTGGAAATCAATGTTATGTAAAAATAACGGAGAATAAAGGACTGTCTCTTAGAGACTGCAATGATGTTAGGTTTTTTCGTTTTGCTCCTATCACATCATGCGACGTAGATCGCAGCTTTCTACAGTACAAACTTTGGCAGATAACCGAAAAAGATTTACGTTTGAGATACTGAGAATGTATCTTGTAGTAGGTACATTGCAATTCGGTACTGTAACTGCACTTCCTAAAGACGATCAATAGGATAAATGAAAAAATTAAAATTGCTACATGCTTATTTCCACCATTAACACTGTGTATAATTAAACACAAATGCTTATAAAATACAGGAGAATAAATGCTTTTCACATTCTTTTGACATTATCATTGTGTAATGTATATTTACTTTCAGAATGTACAGATGTGTGTTTCCCCATTCTACCGTACTCTACTCTAAATAGCAACGTTGTTACCTCAACACATCTCTATCTACCTGCAGCGAGTCAACAACCCATAGTGCATGCACAGTAAACTTATTGAATCGGGTCCAAAGTCTCGAAGCTTGCTTATGTCCTATCAAGTGTTGTTCTGTCTCGAAGCGTGTCTCCTTTAAAAGTGTTTCTTTTGTTTCTCTCAGCTACCATTTGTCCTGTCAAACCAATTTACTTACGCTGTCTCTTCATCTTGCTAAACGTCTTGTCCAAACGCTTCTTCCATCTCTCATATGTGGTATAAGCCTTTGTCCTATGAAACCATTTTTGCTGCGTCTCAGCGTGCCATTCCCTCTAACACACTACTTCTGCTGTCTCGGAGGTGTGCTGTGTGTTTTGTCAGTGTGTTTATTGTCTTTTATACGTACTATGAAACTAGAGAAGAAACAGGACGATTGGCGGAAAAGACTTAAGTATGCTCATCCTGGGCTGTCTGTCAACGTGGTTTTTTGTCCTCTCAAATCCCTCCTACTGTCTCTTAGATGTAGTGTGTTTCCCATAAAATAGTTTCTGCTATTTAAGATGTGCTACTTCTTTTCAAAGCATTTCCAATGTATCAGATGTTCTATGTGTCCTATCAAATTCTTCATGCTCTCAACGTGTCATTAATACTATGAAACCGTCTTTGTTGTTATTCTGCCTTTTGTTCTAGCAAACCATTTCAGATGTGTCTCAGATATGCTGTATGTTCCGTCAAACATTTCATTTTCTTCTGTCTCTCAGACAAGTAATTTGTTCTCTCAAACGTGACAGTCTACTAGATGGACTTAACATTTCTCACTGGCGAGTAAAAAGTGTGCTGCTCATCATTATTCAGCTGTTTCCATTCTTTTGTTAATTCATCATGAATGAAATGACTTTAGTGTTTGGTTACTCTTCTTAAGAGATATTCAAGTACACAATTATAATGTAGGGCAAATTCATATTTTAATGCTCACATTTACATTAAAGACTGTATTAAATTTCCGGTCACTTAACAGTGAATTGTACTGCGGCATTGTTGCTATATGACATGGAAGACTGGACATTAGGATTCGATAAAGTATAGAAGTCCATTAAGAAGGGATTTCTCTGTCAAACATTATGTATAACACTGTGCAGACGGTGTCACTCAGAGAGGAACATCATTTCAATGTTTCCCTAATCTCATACCAACTACTCGATATTGAACCCCAGTCATCTTTGATAAGAAGTCTTAAATTTACTGACATCCAAGGGCGTCGTTAGCGACTTGGGGCCATATTCATAGACATTCTTAGCGCGGGCTTCCGGTGGATGATCAGCGAACTAACGTTTTTCGTATTCATAAACCAGTGTTAGCGATATGATATGATATGAATCCTGTACAAGTAATCAGTCGATAGCCGGGGCAAGTTTAGCACGCTCGTAGCGCTGGCTGGCGAAATGTCTATGCATAGCACCCTATGAGTTTCCGCTGTAAATTATTAAATATTTACTTACTTACTGGCTTTTAAGGAACCCGGAGGTTCATTGCCGTCCTCACATAAGCCCGCCATTGGTCCCTATCCTGAGAAAGATTAATCCAGCCTGTATCATCATATCCCACCTCCCTCAAATTCATTTTAATATTATCCTCCCATCTACGTCTCGCCCTCCCCAAAGGTCTTATTCCCTCCAGCCTCCCAATTAACACACTATATGCATTTCTGGATTCGCCCATACGTGCTACATGCCCTGCCCATCTCAAACGTCTGGATTTAATGTTTCTAATTATGTCAGGTGAAGAATACAATGCGTGCAGTTCTGTGTTGTGTAACTTTCTCCATTCTCCTGTAACTTCATCCCTCTTAGCCCCAAATATTTTCCTAAGCACCTTATTCTCAAACACCCTTAACCTATGTTCCTCTCTCAAAGTGAGAGTCCAAGTTTCACAACCATAAAGAACAACCGGTAAAATTAATAGGATGTAACCAAATACACATAGTCTAACACAAATTCATCTTTGAAATGTTGTTAATATCGTCATTTGCTTTCAAGGCTTTGACTTGTTCCATCCTCAGTGATGATTGTGAATGAAAATGTGCTATTCAGATATTGTTAATATAGTCATGATCTGCTTTCAAGGTTTGAGATCTTTGGTCCGTTCCATTCTCCTTGATGATTGTGAATCAACACTCGCCTATTAGCGGGAATCCTTGATTTTATGGCCAGTATGACACAGGAAAAACACAAGGCAAGAGGCGTTGGAAATTGAGATCAATCTCAAGATTCGGTGTCAAGAATCAAGCCCGAATCTTCTAAATTTGTAGTCAGAATCACTACACTCGAACCACAGCGTTCTGGAATATCTTACGGACATACTGATGGTAACTTTTGCAGTTGGCACTGAAAATTACCGCAGTTGGTGACAAGGTATGAGTAATGAATTTATACAAGTATTTCAATGAAAGTTAATAGCTCAGTCAACATTCCTCGTCCTATGAATGACATGCTCATTTTGAAGGTCGAGTATGTTTTCTTCAGTTGTATTCGATAAAACCGTCGCAAAAAAGAAGTGAATTATGTAGAATTATCACGCCCAATGTATCAAGAATTCTCTTATATTTCATTTAACATGATCCGCTGCTTATGCCGAACATAAAAGTAAACAATAGAACAGGGGTTATACTTTTTATTGAACATTATATTTTATAGCAATTTCTTTATCTGCGACAGTATTGAAATATAAAATAACAAGGCATAAATGTGAATACAGTCGTAATTGTCTACTAACTCATAGCGTAGGTTTTCCGTTGCGATTGTAGTTGTAACCTATAGGATTAGAAATTCATTGGCACGAATACGTCACCATACAACGAAGCCATTTCCTCCCTTTCGTAATGATTTCATAATTATTTTTTGTCTTGTCGTCTTAGACGCCGGTCTTGCGCCATGCTAATTACATGATTAAGAACTGCTGTTACATATCAACGTAGTTTCCAAATCCCTATAAGGGTCAGGACGGGACAGAATGTTGTTGAATTGAGATTCTATTTTGTACTTAGTTTTGAATTGTTGAATTGAATCTTTTTTAATTTATCCATTGTGATAAATATTCGTTTTCATAAACATTTATCTATAAAGATTGATGTAAATTGTATACGAAATATGGTAATTAAAAATGTTAGAAATGCAGAAATATGATGCTAAGAGCATTGTAGAACTACTTGTAATTAACCAATTTCATCATGCCCTACCTTACATAACCTTATCACCAGGCTTAGGATCCGAGACAACTTAAGAATGAAGTGAAGTTAACAGTGCAACGAAATATAGATGGAGTGATATGGCGCAGTGAGTTTTGTTTATCTGTGCGTTAGAGTACAATCCGGTTTCGTGCTCAGAGATACAGTATTCTTCCGTATCTCCCTACGAAACGGACTGAGGCCATCGCAGTGCATTTTCAAAATCTAGTGAACAGTTTTTTCGAACTAATTGTAAGTATGTAGTACTACATGGTTGTTGATTGTAACGTTAACGACTTCAATGTTGCCGAGGGACATGAAAACTTGTGAGGTATGTATCTTAATTCATTTTGGACAAAAAAAAAAAAAAAAAAACCGGACACTTCTATATTTGCTTGTATTTTGTTGCCAAATATTTCAAAATGAAACAAAACCCATTTAAACAAAATAATGTTTCATTTAGCACCTTATACGACAACATTTGAAAAAAAAATCTCTGATGAGAAAATTTACAAAAAATTACAAAGGGCATATAACTATGGCATCGTTTGGTCTGTTTTTTCATTTTATGGTGACTTAAACATTAAAAACTCTTTTTAGTAACGGGTATTACCCCCTCTGGCTTGAATAACTGCATCCATACGTCTTGGCATGCTCTCAATTTGGTTAGCAATGTCTTCTTGAGGAATAAGTTCCCATTCTTCGCCAAGTGCTCGCCTCAACTCTTGTAACGATTCTGGTCTCGGTTGTCTATTCTTAACACGCCGTCCCAGCATGCCCCACACGTGTTCAATTGGGTTCATGTCTGGACTCCTTGCTGGCCATGGAAGAACATGGATTCCCACTTCTTGGAGATAATCTCCGACCGCATGGGCAATATGCGGCCGTGCATTATCATGCATTAAAACAAAATTATCGCCTACAAATTGGCCAAATGGCACAACATGATCAGCCAAACATTCATTTATATACCTATCAGCTGTTAGTCTTCCATTTTCAACAAAAACCAACTCTGTACGAGCATCCGTACACACTCCTGCCCAAACCATCACTCCACCACCTCCATACGGCACATTTTCGGAAATGCAACACTGTGAAAATCGTTCTCCCCTCCTTTTCCAAACTCTTTCACGTCCATCAGGTGAGCACAGATTGAAATGGGACTCATCGGTGAACAGAAGACAGCTCCACTGTCCATTTCTCCAATCCCTGTGATCATTTGCAAAACGAGTCGTTCAACTCGATGCATTCTGAGAAGCCTAGGACCAGTTGCAGGTCTACTTGATATCATTCCACTTGCTTTCAACCTCCTTCTAACTGTTTTGGCCGAAATTGGGGTCCATGCATGTTAACAAATTGCTGGGCTACACTAGTAGCTGGCAGGTTGCGCTCCCTAAGAACTCTCAACACCATATACCTGTCTTCATTTGGATTTGTAGCCCTTGGACGACCCGAACCTGGTCTTCTGGTATATTCTAGAGTCTCTCTATACCGTTTTATGGCATCATGGGTTGTGCTTCTAGCCATATTCATAACATTTGCAATGTAACGTACACTGCGTCCATCATCGTAAAGGGCTACAGCTCGAGCCACATCTTCAGGTCGCATCTTGTTTTAAGACAAATGTTACAACCCCACTTAAACTCAGAAAATGTAAAATAAAGAAATAACGAATGATAACGATAATGAAGCACAAAATGGTTGAGACAAAATTGTTATAGCTGAGACTCCGAAAGCAAAATTGGAATATTTGGTTGCAATGGCTTGTTTATAAAACAAAAAACAATCAACAATGTCTACACGTCTCCATAACAACAGATGGCTACCATAATATTGTATGAGAAGATAATGTTCTGCAAAATACCAGCAAATATTAAAGTGTCCGGTTTTTTTTTTTGTCCCTGAGTGTATTAACAGTAGAATATAACGAAGCACATTGACGTCGTTGTTTACATGTCTACTTCTTCAACGAACTCTATACTCAAGTTGCGCGTACATTGGTTGCTAAAGTGTCCCGGATCCTAAGTCTGCTTATCACTGACAGTCGATGTAACCTATCGCTAACCTATCTCCTCATAAAACCCGAATCCTTAACCTTGTCACTGGCAGTGGTGGTACTTGTCATAAAGGATGAAGATGAAGGAAGAATAGAGAAGGTAACTACGAAATATATTTTTTTTCTGATGAGATTTTAATTGGTGTATAAGAAATAGATTATGAAGTTCTACACATTTTATAGAACTAAAGCTGTAGAAGAACGTAATTAAAAATTACGAAAACTAAGAGAAGTGAATAAAATATTAGTAGGAAATACGAAGGAATGTTAGACATTCACTGTTAGGAGGGACAGTTGGTCATTTTCTCATCATAAGCCTTGGTTTTTCTGAACCGACGCATGCGACGTGCAAGTTGCGAGGCCCGCCTCTCACAAATCCGGACTACACGAGAAATAGTGAGTGGTTTCTGTAACTGCGAGATGTGAAGTCTGAGCACCTCGCAGCTATAGAAACCACTCACTATCTCTCGTGTAGTCCGGATTTGTGCGAGCCTCGCACCTCGTCCGTCGCATGCGTCGGTTCAGAAAAAGCAAGGCTATAGCTCAAGGTCACCACTTATGAAAACAGAGAACAAATATGTAGATAAGACGTGATACTCCCTTGATTCCATTGTAAGGAGGTGAGTCTGTTCTTTGTTGCCGGGTTTAGAACTGGAATGCCTTGCATTTGTTTTTGAAAACTATCTATTATTTGGAAAGAGATCGTATTTAATTTTCACCTTTTTAAATAATTCGGTAAAAATTTTATAATCAATTTTTTCCTTTTTTTTTTCAAACTGAAAAGCTCAAACAACAACATAAAAATTGATTGGATTCTAAATTTGGTTCAAGTTTGTATAATTATCATAATTATTGTATTTAGAGTAAAGCTGACTGTTACAAGACGTCGACTAAAGTTATTCTATCGCTGTGGAGAAAGTTAGTACGATAATCGAGAGTTGCTCCCATAAACCAGAGAAACGTTAATTTTGGCTTCATAAATCTCTGATTTTATTAGTTGCATTTAGTCTCCATTGGCTGCCGCATTAAGACGTTGTTGTGCAAACACATGAAGAAATAATTCTTGTTTTATAGAAGCTGCTTCTTCGCCTCTTACATATCTAAATATGTAGTTAGAGATAGAAATAGTTGCTTGCTCGTGTTATTTCACTAACGGGTTCATAAAAACCACGACTTACTACGCATTGACACTTTCCAGGCTGTTAGCCATGCCGTTTATGAAATTCTCATTACTTCAAAGAGCATACTGTATGTAACTTCTGAAGCAGATGAAAGCTCTGATACGGCTTCATAACAGTAACTGTCTTTTCACTCAGATTAATGAAGGTAATAGAGCAGTTACAGCAGAAAACTCTTAAAGTGCAGAATTGCAAAAATGCAATAAATAACCCAGTATAGTATTGTAGCGTTCGTTTCTTGTCACTGTTTCTTTTCCCTTTTCCCCTTCTTTTTCCTCTTTTTTTTAGTTACATCTCCTTCCTTTGCTGTTATCTTATTTATTTTGATTAATTTATTTATGTTTTTATCTTATTTATTTCTCTTTAAGGGCAGTGTTATCTTTTGCGTTGTCGGGGTGTTTGAAGCTTACGCGACTATTTCTTTTCCGCTAGGGCGCAGTGGTTTCAGCTTGTTTCTCTTCCTGGGGTTCGAGGCTAACTGTATAGGGTTGTTTCATTAGTTGCTTTGAATATTCCTTTCGAGAGGCTGATTCTGTCTCGGCAGTGGTCTACAAGTAAGACAGTCATTTCCAACTGACCGAGTTGTGACGTCTTAGCACGCTTTCGCTCTCGCAGAAGAGGCTAGGAGAAATAGTCAGAGCAAAGATCAGAGCTGTGCCAGAGTTACTAGTTGAATCTATAGTAGTGTGCAGTGTAGATTCATGGCTTCGACAAGTAATACACCTCAAAGATCACCTAGTTCAGCAATATGTATTTCTGTTTGGGAAGAGTTGTTCCTGTTTATGGATTGTGGAACAGTAGCAAAATATTTAGTGTGAGCAAAGAAAATGCAATATGTGAGAAAAATAAACCTACAGAGACATTATTCGTCCCATGCAACTGAATATGATAAATATCAAAGAGAAAAACGTGCTGAAATCATCATTAAACTTAAAGACGAATTGCTAAAAGACTCAGAAATGCTTAACATCCAACTTGGTGATAATTATCGTTTCTTTTGTGATTGTGCAGCCAAGTTAATTAACCCTTTGCAGCATATTGGTTATTCAGAAGAACCACCGTTTCCTTTCTTTCCAAATTTTATGGCATAGATATTCCACCAAGGAACCACCTCTTGAGTATACCTAGAGGTGCCATCTGTGTTTTGAAATTGTGTGCAGAGTTAAAATGTTGAAAAAAATTGATCGAAACTTTGTATGATCCATGATATGAAAAACATAAAAAATTAATTTGTGCTTCAAAGGGTTAACTTATTTTTATTCTACTTCTTTCTCCGCCTTATGGAACATTTAGTATTTTCTGCAGACATACGTACTTGGATGTTTGATGATTTGTAGTGAGACAGCTTTTGATTGCGGCTGGTACGCCGAATGATCTCCGAGAGTGATGTTCCATTTAATGTGTTAATATTCTTCTATAAGGGAGGGGGGTGGCTGCGTGACTTAAATTTATTTTCCTGGCCAATACGTATATGCTCATACTGTTATGTTATTCCTTAGTTAAAGTATGGTTATACCTTTCACTTTTCTTGCCTGTGAGATTAGATTTATTTTAAAGGTTTCCTTTTATTGTGTTTGTTGGTTATCCATATTTTGGTAGGGAAGGTGGAACGGGAATGAAAGTGTACATGTAGAGTTGTTTGTGCCATTGTGTTTTATTGTTTTTTTTTTTTTTTTGTATTATCATTTTGGGTAAAGCCAACATGTTTATGTTAAAGTTGGTTTCCTATTGAACCTTGGTGCTATTTATATTTTTTGTTCCTTTTAAGACAACCCGATAGATTTCCTCCTGATTTATTCCATTCCTCACAACGCACTGGTGAGAGGTAGGCAGCCCGCATCACAGTATACTTTCTATTCTTTCTATTCACCACCGGCGTAGCTCAGTCGGTTGAAGCGCTTGTCTGCCGATCCGGAGTTGCGCTTGGGCGTGGGTTCGATTCCCGCTTGGGCTGATTACTTGGCTGAGATTCTTTCGAGGTTTACCCCAACCGTAAGGCGAATATCAGGCATTCTATGGCGAATCCTCTGCCTCATCTCATCAAATACCATCTCGCTATCACAATCTCATCGACGCTAAATAACCTAGTACCGTTGATACATCGCCGTTAAATAACCGACTAAAGAAACAATTCTTTGTATTTATTTCGGTATTCTGAGACTTAGCCTGTCGAATTAATTTATTTCCTTGTTTTCACTGCACACATGTTTGTTATACTTGATCGATAGGGAACAAGAAATAATTGCTGAGCGATAATGTAACATGATCTACAATTAAATCGATGTAGTGGGTCATTTTGTTGCACATCATTGATCTATATCAAATGACTAACGTAAGTGGAATAGTTAATCAAATCATTGTGTTTCATTTGTATCAGTTCAGCATAATTCGAGTCGTAGATAGGCCTACTGAATATGAACAAAAACTGACCAGTAGTTCAAAAGAAATCGCTTTACACAGACTCATGACACGCATAACAGCACTTCTTCAATATCAAGACTGGAGAAAAATATTTCCGTCAAAATTTCGAAGTCTGTTTTATAAAATATCAGAATACTTTCTCTTTGTACGTATAATGTGAAAATAAATACTCAAGACATCAAGAAATACCGGAAATTTAGGGATCCTCTTTAGGAAAAGAGGGAATTATACGGCCATAAAGGAGCAAGAAGGAAATGAGAATTCCAAGAGAAGTGCCAGTACTTGAAAAATACTGCTCCGTAACGACCAGAAATGTCACAGGATGTGACCTGTACCGAAGGCGGCCTTCTTTAAACATGGTGATAATTATTTGTTCAACTTCCCTTTCCTACTACAGAGCTTATTCAGATACGATCGACGATACTGTGATAAGTGATATGAACGATAGAAGGAACTGAAGCAGTCGCTGAAAATCTCTTTTGGTGAGTAGCCGTCAGCTGACTGAGCTGCAGCTGGGCCCCTGCACGTAATCGGGCATGTAAAGAGCTTTGTCATTTCTCTCGGAAGTCGACTTGAACTACATGACGCCTTCCAAGTCACGAAGCTGCTGAATGCGATTGATTTGCTTTCAGACGCTTGTAAACCCAATTGATTGATTCCTGTTATTTGCCGACGATCTCTGAACTTGGTTATTGTGCGACTATTGATGCATGACAGGCACGACTAATTGAGCATTCGAGAGGGCCGGAGCTCGATTCCAGAAGCGATATTATCGTATCTTGTTCGATTTGACGACTGTCTTTCGTCAATTGGTTTGGAGTGCAATCTCCGACAGTAATGCTGTTGAGATATGTGGTGGAAAAGGAGACTATTAAGAATTCTCCGAATATTTCAGTTTTTCTTACCATTCCGTTTTTACTGTCTCCTCACTGCTTTATCTCATCAATGCTTAATGACATATGAGATCACATCTGAATAGATTCTTGTTCATTAGAAGTGACTTAAAAATATATACAATTATAAAACCCGACTTCTGCTTTTTTTCTTCTTCTCCTTGAGGCGCTACAGCATTATATAACTTAGATGTTTCGGCCTTTTCTTTTGAACCAACACTATAGACTGTCATATCAGGATCCTCCCTACAGTATGGTCAGCACGATACAAGCCATCGTGAAAGTTTCACAGGACAAATTTAAGACAAGGTCAAATATCTAGTCCAAGGGAATGGAGATAAATTTCCACTCAAGCTGGGAATCGAATCACGGATCAATTGACGACGAAGCGCACGCGCTATCCATTGAGCTACAGCGGCTGACATTAAGCTTATGTGTGAAATTGTTTTCTTGTATTGACTGTAGCTACTACCACCAATTTAGATTTAGATTTAAATTGAATAATTATTGAAACAATTGGACATAGACACCTGGCTGAGGAAAGCGTGCCTTGTGGGATATGTATCCAGTGGTATATTTTTTCTAATATAGCCTATTCTAGACTTCAGACTGGAGGATTACGTTCCTTTCTTGTACCTATTTTTCTTTCGTATTATTATTATTATTATTATTATTATTATTATTATTATTATTATTATTATTATTATTACACTGCACCATCACATAACAATTCAACGCTGTTGGAAATGTGTTCTAAATTCAGTGAACTACCGGTATGGATCTAGATTTCAGCATTTCTAATTTTAAATATGAACTTTTTCTTATTAAAATATTGAAGATAGTCAATTTAAAATAATACTGCTATTTGCTGCTCTTTAATTTTAACTTTTTCATTTTATATTTTGTATTTAAAAATTTGTATTTATCTTATTTTTTCCCCATTTGTATTTATATCTTATTTTGTAGTATTTATATCTGTATTATCTCTTTTCATGCGTTTATTTTTTATTTATATGGCACAAGTAACTATAATTTTGTACTATAAGCCTATAGACTATTGTATTTGAAGTTGTACCTTATTATAGACAAATAAATGAAAATTAATGTAGGCGTATGTTTCTTCAGTGGATTATTCAATAGCTACATTGCCACAGTAGGCCTGCTTCCTCTTTTCATTCGGTATTAGAAATGTGTTCGAGTGTCAGCCTCGCTTCATTTCTTAATATAGAGTGTATACACGATATAAGCAATAGGGGTTAAAATTAAAATGTAAAGTTTTGTACGAAATGAAATTCAGATTGGTAAAAACATCACTTTTCTAGCTAAAAGACGGAAACAATTATTTGGGATCAAAGCAGGGGAAAACTTTAGCGTAAGAAAGGAAAGGAGGAAAAAGAATTTGTCTCGTTTTTTGCTTGCATTTTTTGGATAAGTGTAAATTGATATACCATGGTGGCGCGTAGTGAGGCATAAAGATAAAGCGCCATGCTTTCATTACGTGGACACTAGAATGAGATGGTATGGTCAGCAACACTTCCCGACCGCCTTTTTGCTGCGGAGGACGACCCGGTAACTCCGTTTGATAGAAGGTTGTGGTTCAATTCGTGGCCAGTTGCTCAGCCAACTGAGTCATTTGGGCATTGCGAAAGACGGGAATATAAAAAA
Source organism: Periplaneta americana (assembly GCF_040183065.1). Lineage (NCBI taxonomy): Eukaryota > Metazoa > Arthropoda > Insecta > Blattodea > Blattidae > Periplaneta > Periplaneta americana. The sequence goes on along the minus strand of NC_091133.1, from coordinate 73,112,586 downwards.
ATGCAAGTAAAGTAAATATTAATTGCAAAAAAATAACAACATTCAAAGAAACATTTTCGACTTCGCTCTCGCCTTTGTGATAATCTGAACTATTTCTAGAAATTTACAAGTAGTAGGACTTTGGGTCATGTGGAAAATCCAGCGTTCAAGTTAGCAAAGAACAAATAGAAAACAAGACAGCCATTGTCGGCGGAAGGAAGATGAATTTTAATTTCGCTGCCAAAAAACGAATTCAGATCCTCTGAATTTGTGACAGGATACATTATCGCCTGAGTCACAGTGAAGGCCATAAAATTAATAAAAATTAAATCAGAAATAACCATCTCAAAACTATAACAATCAAGAAATAATCTAGTGAAGACAAAGTGAACTGCGAATTGTAACGCTGGAGTGTAGTATTTTGCGTCGTCACGTTTATTCCGCTGTTTGAATAGTATTGATTGACTAACGGTGACTCGTGTTTATATGGGGTGAGTTTAATGATCTTTGTACCATCCTCTACTGAACCCCATCGCGTTATCACGCGCGCCGCACCGAGAGAGGTCACACTGTTTATGTAAGCATCGCGGACACGCAGGCACGCACGTTCCCTTACGTGTCTTCCTGTGCGAGGTGCACGTGGTGGAATGAGCTTGCGGTGGTGACAGTGTTCCACAACTTTCCTCAATTGGCAGTAGAAACTTCGGGGAGGCGTTGTGCCGGCGGTCACCTGTCACTTTCCTCACTTGGCACTCAAGTGCTAAATGTCGTGCCCCATAAATTAATACCTTTGTTCATGTGCTCATTATTTGCACCGTACATGTGATTGTAATGACGTTTATTACGAAACTATCTGACGCGGCTCTCAGATTTATTATTGTTTCCTTTTATCTCTTATTCGACGCTAGAAGTTACAGTAATGGCAACGGGAAAAAAAAAACACTGTGTAATCTTGATGTACAGAGAATATTAGGGTCGCCATGGAAGAAGTGGCGTGAACATCGCTGAAGAATATTTCTATTTCTCGTTGCGATTTTAAACTATTTTTTTTTACTCCTTCGACGAGATTACTATATTGATAGCCCCTTATTCTAAAGGATTAACATCAACTAATTACAAACCCCTCGTCATGGTGGGTTTGTCTATAGAAACAGTTAAAGCCTTGGTTTTTCTGAACCGACGCATGAGAGTTGCGAGGTCCGCCTCGCACAAATCGGGACTACACGAAAGATAGTGGTTTCTATAACTGCGAGATGCGAGGTCTGCGTACCTCGCAGCTATAGAAACCACTCACTATCTCTCGTATAGTCCGGGTTCGTGCGAGGCGGGCTTCGTACCTCGCAAGTCGCATGCGTCCGTTCAGAAAAACCAAGGCATAAGTGTCATAACTGTCTCTGAAAATATCGCTCACATAATTTACTGAAATCGTACGATTCATCAATTCAGTTCTATATCTTGTTGAAAATATAGATAATATCATTAGTTTATTGTCGATAGATTGATGAATTTTTGTAGTAGCAGAATGGATATTGTAACCAGATCTGCAAGAGGAAGAAAATGAAGAAGATAAAATTGTCTTTGTATGCAATCCAGAGAACAAAAACGTATTATTCTGATTTGGGTACATTGTAAATCATTTTATTTATGTATGTATTTTAAATTAAAGTTGAACAAAATATACTACGGAAAGAAGTGCTATTCGAAATGTGATAGAGAAATTGTAATTTTTATAAGCACGTATAATAAAATAGAAATTTCTGTCATATTCGTGATTGTCTTTTTTTTCGTAGAGCATCCAATGATTCTTCCTTTGTAGTCATGTTCTCTCCATTCCTGTTATGTAGACCTATTCTGTAGTTTCATCTGTACTGTCTGATTATAATATTTTGGGTGTATTAGTTCCTTCTTCAATTGTTATATTTTTTCTGGCAATGTACAGCCTGCTGGAACTCATGACAACAATATTTCAGCTGCTTCAAGCTTTCAAACATGTTTTCTTGAAATTCATGGTTTTTAAACCATATGCCAATATCATTATTATGATTACGCAAAAAAAATGTAATATTATTTTCTTTCGTACTTTTTAAGCAGTGTCTGTTTTATTGTACCATTGATATATTTTAATAAATTCATTATCCTTCTTTACATCTTACTAATTTCATCCTATATAAAGTTCTGTTTATATCAGCTGTCTTCCTAATCCCATGTTACCTTCAGGAGCGGAGTTACTTTGTTCAGGTATCGAAATATTGCCATTTTAATAAGGCAGTTTGTAATTTTTTTTCTGCTGGAGCTCATACGAGTATATACCGCCTTTATCCTGCTGGAAGTGAGTTTTAGAGATATTCATTTATTTTATTGGGCACTTTTCACGGAGGTTCGAGCACATATAAAGTGACATCAAAAATTTTTTCCTTGCATTTTTAACTACATATGTCCTTATTGTACCTATGCAGTGTAAAATATTACCATGGAAACTATAACTTACCATTAAGCAAAGCCTGCATGGTGTAGTCAGAAAACAAGGTACAATAAAATTGTGAGGAAGAAGTTTTTGATGTCACTTGTATAACTAAAATCCTTCAATTAATACGTTAGCGGCAGACTTTGTGTTGAATATAACTTTTTTGCACGCATCAATACTTATAATGTCAAATAGTGTTGTCATATTTCGTTTTAAAGATTATTTCTAGTTACAATTATTCATTTTAAAGATTATTTCTAGTTACTATTATTTTTATACCGAAATCAGTAGCTACATTGATTTCTACCACCACCATCCACGATGAATAAATTTTAAGCTATAAGATAACTTTTATTTAAAATTGAAATTTTAACCTTTTTGTTGTTATCAATCAACTCGAGATATGACGTTATATACTCCACGTGGAAGTGATATCAAAGTCTAGTACATACAGTCACGAAGCTCAATACGCAGGGAATATGCATCTAATGATAGTTGAACTTTAGTTGCTAGCCACTAGGATCGCTACTATCGCACAAACTATCGTTCCTAGTACTCTCACTTGCTAACCGCTTGGAGCATTGTATCGCGAGAAATGCAAAAAATCACCTCAAGCTTCGTGACTGTATGTACTAGACTGTGGTGATATCGGCACGTCAATTACAAATGCTAACGCACCATTGGCAGACGTAGGCCTACGGTATATTATGTTAGCTCCTTGTGATTGGAGCGACATCTGAGAAGGCCTAATCAAAAACTCTTCTCTCTTCAAAGAAAAACGTCGTCTTTAACATCAGCTGGGTATTAATTGAACGCTGCGCCTATTCGAGTTCCTGTTTCTTTTTACAATATTTGTTGTGGATGTTTATTCATTCCTGCTACAGTCCATCTACAGTGTGATAATTCGTAATACTGCTGTCTCATTGTTCATTTTCAAGTTATCAACCCTGCTACGCATAGGGTCTGCTATTATACAGTAGTAGTGCGTTGTATAGCTATAACACGCCCATTTGTAAGGTTTATTTTTTCCACCGACCTTTGCAAAAATTTGTAAGGCAAACACTGCGCCCAGAGAGATACTTACAGTTTACTATTAGTGAATAGGTATGCGAGATTCCCTATCCTAGTATTGACATGCTTTATTTGTTCTGCCTCTCCTCGTTTTCTAAGAATATATTTCAACATGCGCAGTAGTTATTTCTGTTATTTGTAATTAGAATTATCCGAATTATTTCCTTGTAAACAGACGATTACTTTCCTTTACAGTTTACACATATTGTAGTTATTTGCTATTATCAAGTTGAACGGCACGACTTAGTGCTGTTGATCTTTTTCGGTTTCACGAATTTTTGGTTCGTTTAAAACTTGTTTCTTCTGTATCAGCATTCCATTTGCAAATTTATATTGTTATTAGAAACTTTTCTTTATTCTAAAGCCATGCTTTGGACTTATTTCGACATAAGACGGACACATGGTGGGATTGTCGTGGCGTAGGGTCATCACGATGTGGCCTCCGCCTTATATAGCACATAACATCGCATTGACAATGTAACTTCATTTCCGAGACGGGATCAGTGATGGGGTAGTTGAGGGAAATTTGTGTTTTCTTTGTGGGGGGGGGGGAGGTATAATTTGCCACCTTTTCCACAAAAAAAGGGAAAATGGTAAATATTGAACATGCTGCATAATATGGGGAATGTTTCTTCGTTACGGAATAATTATCTAATACATTAACTTTATCGTTAACATTATCTTTGAAAATTCAAAACAAAGTGCCAAATATTTAATCTTCAGCAGCAATTTCAGGAGTGGACTAGTTTATCTTACATTGTATTAACATGTATTCATTTCAAACTTACTAGCAGTAAAATAAATAAATAACCTTTAGCACGATATGCGCTTTTGTGTGTGTACTAGGGTTAACAGCACAAAAATATCCCGTTGACTATGTGTATTCCTCATCCTATTAAAATACAAGTTAATCAATGCGAGACAATCGAAATCGTTGTTCATTTTCAGTACTTGATTCATCAACCAACGTAATAGTTTTATCAAATTGAATAGGTACTTCATTAAGGTTGACTTTTATTTCACCAAGATTCGGATTTACATACATCAATACGTTATATTCTGTGTAAACGTTATTATGAGAAATGTTGTTTTAAAATGTACTTTGAAGTGTAGATTTGTTTAAGCATTGCAGTTTCTCTTCATACTCCATGTAATGGAATAGCAAAGAATTCGGAAGGCTTGAAAGTTCGCTCCATCTGCAGTTGCTTTGCGCTTTTATCCTTGCCGGGAGTTAAATTAAACCGCTGTTATACGCCGTGCGCTTAGATGTGGTCAGTTCTCATAGATACTAAGCATATTGAAATGAGATATCGATACATGGGATCACATAGTTATGGTCATGTTTCATTAAACAGTTTTAAAAACTGGATGATTTGTTGTTGTTGCCTATGGAGCCGGTTTCTGACCCTGGACACCAGCTCGCCTTCCTGCTCGAATACAGTAACTATAACTTTAAGAATCGTGGGGGTCCTGTGCCGAGTTTGTTAATTATCAAAACACCCGGTGACGCATTCCCCAATCACAGTGAAATACAAGGGGGTCAACGCACCGTAACATCTCTAATCAGTATCGAAGTCAACAGTATAGTACAGGCTCACATGTATGACAAGTCAGATTCATAGCCTGGGTGTTGTGGGGAAGTTCTGTTATTACAACTGTGCACTGACCCATATTATTTGTGTCTGATATCACTAGGGAGTGTTGAAACAAACGTTTGATAACAGAAGCATCAATATTTCATAGCAGGACGTGATGACTTATTCAGAAACCGAACTGATAATGGTTTGTTTGTTTTTATACCATATTCATTGGCTATAAAACTAATTAAAAAACAAGCAACTACAAATCGTCGGCTTAGAGTGTAAACCTGCTAACCGCCAAAAAGAAAATTTTACAAGGGAAGCAAAAAACTACGTTTAAATTAACTCTGAGACTTTAGGAGCAAATCCAAAGTAGAGGTGGCATTTGTACTTGTACTTGGATTTGGTCCTAAAGTTTCCATCTACACAACACCTCAAACGAAATTTAATTAATTTCATAAAATCTTTAATAACTCTTCATTTAAAATTGTCATTAACTTAATAATATATATATATATATATATATATATATATATATATATATATATATACTTAAATTGATCCAATAATACACTTATTCAATGTCATATCTTCTTAATGGGATTTAAGTCACAATGTCATGATTTTCATCTTTAACAAACACGTATTTGACAATGAATTTTGATTCTAGTTTATTTTATTTTATTACCTAACTTTATTACTTCTATCTTAGATTGAAAAGTATCACCGGTCATAATGCACGTTCAAGCATATGCCGCCAATCAACATCAAAAGACAACCTAATATTGAAAGATATCATCTGTTACAAATGACATCCACAACAACTTGAATAATTAGGTCTCAAGGCATAACCTCAATTTATACATTATGACGTATATACATCTTTGGGCGGTGAAAAGGCGTATAGTAGTGAAAACAAGAACGTGGGCACAAACAAATCAGCTAGTATAGATCAAAGACTGTAATGCATCTCTTCACATAATATAGTATATAGTTTTTATTTTTATTATTTTATCAGTGCAATTTTATATATGCACATGTATTGTAATCACACGTGTGCTTTTTAATCAGTTGACACTAGGATGTAGTCACACAAGAAAAGAGATATATTGAAGTCCTAAATTATGTTGTTTTTATCATGTTGTGTGCTCATTAATGTATATTGTATTTTGGTTGTAGAGACATATGTACTTATTAGAGATGATATTGCTGTATAAAATGTTGCATCTGAGGATGTTGGTGTGAAACCGACGAAAACGTTCATACAATATTAAAATCATGTAATGTAAGGACTCGCACCTCACATATATAGAAAGTAAAGTCATTGACTGAAAATAAATATATTTCGTATTATATTTCGTATTATAAAGTTTCAGAGTTAATTTAAACTCATTTTTTTTGTTTCCCTTGTAAAATTTTCTTTTTGGCGGTTAGCAGGTTTACACTCTAAGCCGACGAAATATAGAGAACATAGTATGGTACAATACTATTTGACATTACGTGGAAGCCACGGGCTTGAGTTTTTAATCCGTTGAGATTGCCCATGTCCAAAGTAGTGGTGTGACACGAGAAAATGTCAGATAAATCGATGGCTGAGAACCAGACTGTTCTAAGTCCAACTATTTATAAGAAAGAAATCTGTGTTTCATTGTGTTCCATTTCTTCTCTGCATATATGAATCGAACAAAATTATAAATATTCCTCTCCATAAGGTTGTTATGAAGCTATTCCAAATTGTTTCATGAAGTTTTGAATGTCAGGAGCTTAATATAGCTCTTCTGAAAAAAATAAAAATAGTAAAATGGACTTGGAACAGTCTGGTTCTGAGCCATCGAAATATTTCAGAGATTTTCCGTCTCTTCATCTCTTTCTTTGATGTTGGATACTTTGCTCTCTTTGCTTCAGTTTCAACCACTTCGAACGAGTACAAATCTTTGTGGCCCACGGTTTCTATTGAAGTTGATTTCCGATGCAAATTTATTTTTTTTTCATTCTTCATAAGAAACAAAGGCACATGGAAGGAATAATTATAGTAGTTAAGTTTAGGCCTATACGTTAGCAATTAAAGAAATTATCGTGAACACATTATTAATGGAAGAACAAAGAAATTACTGTTATAAAACCCAATTTCTTTAGAAGGAATAAAATCATCTACAAATTTGAGAGACTGATTGGATTCTATAGGAAGCAAATTTCTTGTTAATTTTATCGTTTTCTTCTTTTCTTCTTCTCGCCCTTTGTCCTCTGTTCTTTTCTTATCCTGCTCTTTTCTATTTTTCCCTTTCTTCCCATTTCTTTCCTTCTCGTATTTTCTTCTGATCTTCTCTTACTTCTCCTCCCAGTTACATAATTATATTACATATTGTATTGCACTTGGTTATTCTGAAGCAGTTACCTCTGCAAGGGCAAAATACGAGTAAGCTTATATTATTTTCGTCTCTTCATCAGTAATGTCTGTTATGAATATTCTAGTAAGACATTGTTCACTTCTCCCTCTTCCCACTTCTTCATGTATTCGACAACAGCCACCCACGTAGCTCAGTCGCAAGAGGCGCTTACCTGCCGATCCGGAATTGTGCTCGGGCGTGGGTTCGATTCCTGCTTAGGATAATTACCTGGTTGGGATTTTTCAAGGTTTTCCCCAGCTGTAAGACAAATGGCAGGCGAATCCTCTGCCTCATCTCGCCATCACCAATCCCATCAACGCTAAATAACCAAGTAGTTCATACAGTGTCGTTAAATAATTAACTAAAAAACTATTCGACAACATATGACAGTATTTTTTCTGGGATGGAATCCTTGGATTCGTCTCGCCAAATACTAGGCTATTTCGTTATCACTAATCCTACCTATTCTACATGACTGCCGTACGTTGTAGATACAGCGTCATTAAACAACATTTTAAAAAGTTTTCAGTTGTTGATCTATTCTGACACTTCTTAGAGGTTTATGCAACACTGCTACAGTATTTAATCACACTAGTAATTTAGCCACAATAATATATAGGCCTAACAAATTGATATTGAAATATCCTAATCTTGTCAATTCTAATAGTTCTAGTATTAAATTTAAAAAGTTATGTATGGATTTTATAAATAATGAAAAATTGTAAATTTAGATGTTTATATTCTTATTGTGTAGTAGACATAAGACAAATTGTATTATATACTTCTTGATTTAAATTCATGAATCCGCCCCTGAGCATGAGTTTTACTCTTTCAGGGGTGAGCTGAAGTTTTATCTGTTTATATTATATTTTTATGTTACAGTTATTAGCACACATATTTATGAATTATAATAGGTCCATAGCTATGTATACTCTTCCTTGTTTACTGCATATAGGATAAAGTTGCCTATTTCCGTGATACCCCTAATCCCGTGATACTTTTTTGAAATTGCATGTCAGTCAAAGCTTTGCCGTTCGACCATAGCGCCAGACATCTTTCTCAAAAGAGTGCGTCTTTCGCATACTTTTGAGACATCGGTAAACTTCCTAGTAAGATACACAATCCCGTGACATTCAGTGTAAAAACGTATCACGGAATTAGGAGTATCACGGATTTAGGCAACTTTACCCTACATGATACTATTCATTTGCTGTGATGTAGGCTGTAATGCTATATTGTTTTGTGGTATCATCGAATTCATGTTTAACTTTATTTATTTATTTGTGTGTTACTGTTGCTTTTAGAAAATTTCATCTGTGTTGTATGTTTTTATTTTATTGTTGTTTTTTATGAGACCGATATTACTTTAGTAGCTTCTTATTTTATAGAATTTTGTCTCTCTTGTAGTTTCTGGACACGACTTCACAAAAAATTTCCTGAATTTATATTTTTTCGTTGTGTTATGTATGCAATTATTAGTGATTCTAATTGCCTTCTCACCTTGTTAAATTACTAGAAATCAATACAAGGGAAAACGACAACACTGATTGACACTCGCCGAAAATCTTAAAAGAAGATTACAGATTTCATGAAACATGGCCACCCAAGACTGGGGCCAAAGAGCGCCCTGAGGGAAATTACCCTAGATCGTCGTCTGCCCTTCTTCCCTTTACATTCCGCGCCATACAAGCTGCAATAGATGAGTCTAATGATTTATGAGGTAATTTGAAGTTGATAATATAGCTTATGAAGATAACAAGAAACTAATAGGATAGGAGTTCGTGGAAAAAACTTACCCTAGAGCTTCTTCATCAAACGATCCTCTACTGGCTGACTGGGGTTCCGGACACCGAGCTTTAAATTGAAGCAAGTGTGGCAGAACACTTAATGAGAGTTATGGTTCTTTTTCTTCACTTAAACTAAAACTTAAAATGAATGTATTAATAAAAAAACAAAAGAGAAATAAATAAACTTCAATGACCGAGTTTTAAGAATTATGATTAACTTACTCCGCGAGAGTAGTAAATAAAGAAGTGAAGGTAGTGTAAAATATTCAATGAAACATTACCTTGCGTGATGGAATATTTAATCAGAAACATATCTAATTTCACAGTGTTATTAATTAGACCTTAAGGAATTTTGTGCTGTAACGCACTTGGATGAATCAAAGTTGAATGTAGCAAAAGGCAAGTCTCCGAATGTCCTAGTGCTAAAACTCTATAGTTGTGTATGCGGCAATTAGAGACGAAACAGGTGTACAGCCTGGGTCATTTGCAGAAGTGGTTTTTTGCTTTCCGTTCCAGTTTTTTTTAGTCGCAAAGAACTCGTGTTTAATTCGTAACTCTGAAAACTGGTTTCAATTATCGCACACAATAGGGTTGATTTTTAAACTTGTTTCTCGATACTCGACCCTCATTTTTAACACAACGGTAATCTGGGAAGTTTTGTCTGTTCTTCAATGCAAATATATTTAGACACGGTTCTAATCTGTTTAGTGTCCTTAATAATCGTCCTTACACTTCATCTAGACTGAATGAAATATGGAAGTAATCTAGTATACATAAATTCAACTTCTTTGGTAGTTATTTTAAGAAGAGCTAGGAGAGAAAGAGAGAGAGAGAGAAATCTTATCTAATGGCAGTTTTTCGTGTCGTTACGGACAACTCGCTAGTGTTGTAGTAGCGTTTGATAATGGCTCAGTATTCCACGTGTATACTTGTCAGTTATACTATTATTAGTTTTTGCTTCTTCCGTATTAGTAAACTAAACGACTTAGTAAGAACTTGTTCACTCTAATTAAACTGCAGGGCCTAAAATTTTTGTAACGATATGCAGTGAGGGAAGCGAGACGGTATGCGCCGGTATGGAATACCGCCACTGGTTTCTATGACCAGAAAATATGCCGTTAGTGAAAAACGACTACCGTCACTGAAAAAATGTGATCCATAAAAATTTGTTTATATATTTTTTCACAGTAAAGATTACTACCTGTCTGCTTCGTAAATCTAAACCACACCCTTCAAGAATTGTATTCAACATGTATTTAGACACGTTTATTTGATAAGTCAACCCCTGGAATGCTTACAACGGTAGTATTTCAACTACAGAAGTCTGTGGTCTATAGCTTGTGGTGGTCATTGTTGCCAATTTAGTGACTGTCATTTTTGATGTTGTTGCACTTTTTATTAATAATTAAGTAAAGCACTTTGAAGCTTTAACATTATTTTAAATGATAAGTCTCAATGGACATTGCAAAATAATCTAGTAAATAACTGAAGTAACTTGAAATTATTTTATTTATAAATTTAATGTGTTGCGTTAACTTCAAAGATTCGCGTTACTGACTGCACGAAACAATTTATTGTATACATCGTGAATGCGTAGCCTATGTTGTAAGGGAGGAGGTATGCGTTTTTGAAATAGGGATATGCGAGGGGAAACTCTTGGGGTAGCATACCGCCTCTGGTTTTTTTTTTTTTTTTTTCACTTCTCTCACTGCATATCTTACTTTTGGATTTATAAATAATATCTTTTGTGTACAATTCAGAAACGGATGTTGATCTTTGTTTCGCTATCGTACACGGCCTATGTTTTAGTATAGCTATTACTTAATTTAATTTCAGCTGTGCGTCCGTTGTTTTGTTCTTTAAATATTTTGTAACTTGGACATTTCTACAAGTTTTGTTCTTTTTTCCCTTTTCTTCCCCAGTATGTGATGAAGTAAATAAAACCGAATCCCAATAAGTCAAAGGTCTCCTTCATTCATGGAAATATAATTTTGCTCGTATAGCTAATGTGCTATTTCAATTTACATTTGACTGATAGTTCGTAGTTTGCAAATGCCAGATAGCTTTATGTAAATTATTGAAAAAACCTTATTTCAAGATTTTCAAATTATAATACTTACAATGGTCATTGAGATTCACACAAACATTTCAATATTAATTTATTTACATTTTCTGGTTGCCCTTTCTTCTTCTTCTTTCTCGTAGTATTTGTCGTCACGCCTTCTTGATAATTTGTTCAAGGGCTTCAGTGTCTCATTATTTTTATGCGTTAATGTCTTACATTAGTATTCAAATTAATTTTATGCTTCTTTGAGAGCATTTTTTGTTGTGTGCACCTCTGAGTTGTGCATTGGACACAGTCTTTAGCAGTGTGTGCTACCCACGTTTCGCGCCGTGTCTCTGAATGTCTCGGTGGTAATTACAGTGAGCGTTTGCATTATCCGGGGAGTCTGCTGTAGTCTGCCGTCTTCCAATCCTCCTCGGATTGTTAACGGTCAATAACAGTGCAATAAAAGTGAAATTGTCTATTCAATAACATTGCTCTTAGGACTTGTAACCTGTCAGTAGAGAGTTTCTTTTCAAGAGACATGAAATTTGCATTTGGAGTTTATACACATGTCAAGAAGACGCCATATAAATACAGGGTGATTATAAACTCTACAGACAGATTTCAAAGTGGTGTTCAAGGAAAGTATCTGAATCTTCTGAAATAAGATTACTGTCAAACATTTATTGCCAAAATTTGGTGATAATCATACGTGATAATATGATACAAACTTATATTATTCCTCTCTTTACTCTGCGTTTGGACAGTAAAGTGTACAGAGTGTATGTGGGTTTAGCATGACGGAGCGATACGTCAGCACCCTTTTCAGATTTAGAACTCATTTCAACGAAAAAGGTTTTGACACCAATGGATCGGTCCTGGTGATCCTGCCGCGTGGCCAGCAAGATCACCGGACCTAACACTGCTTACTTGAATTTTTTTCTGATTGCTTATCGAACGGATGGTGTATGAGAATACTGTTTCGAGTATTATCGGCAGTCTGCGAAGAAGCTAAAGCATGTCAGTCCATGGTACCGATATACTTACTTTGTCATGTTTGTGATCGACATATTTTTAACAAATTATAAATATTTGTTATAAAAATATTCATCACAACGAAATTAATTAGTCTTATTCGTTTTTATTACATGAAAAACATTTCTTTTCGATTACATAGTAGGCCTAGGAGCCTTTAACGCCCACAGTTATCTGTTTCAGAACATAAAATAGAAGTTTTTGCGTAAATTTAATTAGTGTTGATTAATAATGTTTTATATTTAGACAAAAACCTTAGATTAGTTTGAAACATTTTTTTCATAACCTGAAGACACGTTTTAAAACTTTGGAAGAAATACATGCAATTTTAACGTATAGAATTAAAGAAGTAAGAATTCCTGCTAATGTTTTATTTCTTTTTTTCAGGTGAGTCGGAGTTTTTCATTGCTTCTCAGAGTTAGTATGATCCTGACATTCCAAGCTGTACTCGTAAGTAAATTGGTAAGATTAGTATACATAATAATTGTTCCCCTGTTGTACCGCGGATTGTGATCATTTATTGGACAACCACAATTAGTGAGACCCCCTAGTTATGCAATAAGGATGGCGCAAATCAACCGCTGAGGATGGCACAAAAACAAGACCATGGTATACTCTATTTTTTTTTCATGGAGTGCAGTTTCATAGAAAGGACTTTGCCGACAGACCTTTTACTGCCCCCTATTAATTGCTTGTCATAAATAAATGTCTTTCTTACTGTGACGGAAATCTTGTCTTCTCCTGTCAGTAACCAATCACAACCCTTGTTCAGAATAATTGACAGGCTCCCTTCAAATCCACGTGGTGGCAGAGTTGCTGCATCTTTTCCGAATCCAAAGAATCAAGTCAGTCTCATTTCGAGGGTCACCAGGATTATGGCAACTGTGCAATATTGGGACGAGGGGACAGGATGGAATTGTCAGAGGTGTTTGTGTAGGAAGTCATAAATCTGTAAGTGGGTGTTCAAAGGAGCCACCGAACTGAACTCCTTGAAATAAAATAGAGTATACACACTTGTTCTCTGTGGAATGAAGTTGGATCTCCACATCGAACCAGGGTTTACTGGATTCTTAACTTGAACAATAGCAACCGAGCGAGGTGGCTCATGCGTTCCTTATGGAACTCGCGTTCGGGAGGTCCGTGGTTTGATTCCCGGACCGACCAACCTGACTGGTTTTTCCGTGGTTTTCGACAGTTACTTAGGCAAATCCCGGGTTCGAATTTTCATTGTCACGGTCTATTTTCCTTTCTCTCCCATGTAGAAAAATAAATTAGATTTCATATCATTAATCTTCTTCATCTCATTCCATAGGCATATTCAGATCAAGGCACATGTCTTCTTTCGCTTACAAGTGGGGAGGGGCGTTCTCTTCGCAACTGTTTCTTGGTTCCCAGCTTTCCGCAGTATCTCTGTCAGGATTGATTCCTCAAGAGCACTTCCAAGGGCTCTTCGACACCTTGGAAGGGCCGTTGGAATGGATCCTGTGCTACTTGGTCACCTTGGCGGTGTGAACTTAGGGCGGGGGATAGGGGGCTCCCATTGGGCCGGTGGGTTTTAGTCTACACCTCATCCTCATTCATCCCATAAATTCTGGATGCAGAATAGGCCTCAGCATGACAGACGTGCAAAGAGTCGTCCCTAACCACCGTTACCTTACCTAACCTAATCTGAACAATAGCAGAGGAAACTAATAATTTGGTGTATATTATTATACTGATTAAAAATACACGAAATATCAGTATGATTGGAAACATTTGTTACGAATTAAGGACAGTAGGAAGATCTCGCGAAAGAAGGGGCTTGTATTGTTTTAGCGGGATCAGAACGGTTAGTCCTAAACGTTGGTTGATGATAATAGTGATGAGGTTTGATGTCCCTTTTTTACAAATACATTTTGTAACATTTTATTTCTATATTTGGACGGTATAGCTATTTATTTGCCTGCCAAGGAGGTCACTGTTGCTGTGTATGTCTACGTCCATATTAGAAATGATTTAAATTAGCAAAAACCCTCATGTTTCATTGAACCTTATCTCGTGGTCTTAACTGGGAGTTCGCAGAGGTCAACCGACGTGGTTAAACAGGTTAACATGCTTTGGCTCTCGTTCACATGAGAAGTTCAGTCACACCATCACAAGTGCGCGAAGAATCTCCCAACACTTGAGTTTGCATCATCGAAAGCAACAAGTTCGTTAACCGATAGAAATCCCATTTTCTCTTTGTCCTTGGATTTGTTTGAATAACGAATTTTAAAAGATAGAATGTTTGTTGGTTTGCACAGTCTTCGAAGTGTTTACATTCTTGCTCAAGAGGAATGGTTTTCCATAAAACACAAAATTATGTTTCTTCTTACGTAGTCCACCCTTGTTATGGTTGTGCCTTTTGATCTTTCGGGGATTTTCAAACTTCTACAATAGACATGTTCCATGGCTTGGGTCTAGCACAGCTCTGGTCAGACTTTGTAAATTAGAACAGGTCTAATAGAAAAATTAAATTAAGTGCTTTAGAAGTTTCTGGTATGTGGGTATGCATATAGGGTATGTACGATCATTACGGCCCAGCACTAATACCTAGAGAATTGTTTACGCCCTTCAGCTAGGTTCGCCGAGTATCAGGTTTCGAGCAGGCAACTCCACATGTCCATAGTCCAGCCCCCTCCATACGTCGACAGCCAGCGGTCGGAGAATGATCCGGAATGACGGGAGAACTGCAATAAAAAACCCAAATACGACACTTTTCAGCCACAAATGTCACTGAGGATTTTTCAAATAAAAATTCCAGCCTTACTGGAACTCGAACCGAACTGCCTGCGTTACAAGCCGAAGATCTGGACACTCAGCCACCACAGGAATGGATAGTGTATGCAAACTGTAAAATGTAGGTCCTCTTTTTCTCTGTATTTTATATTTTAAATGCCTTTTTAGGTGCCTAAAACCTGAAATTTTAAGTGTCTCAACATTCTATGTCTAGTGATAATACGGATGAAGGACTTACTTACAAATGGCTTTTAAGGAACCCGAAGGTTCATTGTCGCCCTCAATAAGCCCGCCATCGGTCCCTATCCTCAGCAAGATTAATCCAGTCTCTATCATCTTATCCTACCTGCCTCAAATCCATTTTAATATTATCCTCTCATCTACGTCTCGGCCTCTCCAAAGGTCTATTTCCTTCCGGTCTCCCAACTAACACTCTATATATAGGCCTATTTCTGGATTCGCCCATACGTGCTACATGTCTTACCCATCTCAAACGTCTGGATTTAATGTTCCTAATTATGTCAGGTGAAGAATACAATGCGTGCAATTCTGCGTTATGTAACTTTCTCCATTCTCCTGTAACTTCATCCCTCTTAGCCTCAAATATTTTCCTAAGAACCTTATTCTCAAACACCCTTAATTTCTGTTCCTCTCTCAAAGTGGGAGTTCTAGTTTCACAATCATACAGAACAACCGGTAATATAGGCCTAACTGTTTTATAAATTCTAACTTTCAGATTTTTTTATAGCAGACTAGATGACAAAAGCTTCTCAACTGAATAACAGGCATTTGCCATATTTATTCTGCGTTTAATTCCCTCCCGAGTGTCATTTACATTTTGTTACCGTTGCTCCACCTCTTCGAAGGATAAATCTCCAATTTTTACATTTCCATTTCGTATAATATTCTGGCCACGAGACATAATCATATACTTTGTCTTTTCGGGATTTACTTCCGAACCTATCGCTTTACTTGCTTCAAGTAAAATTTCCGTGTTTTCCCTAATCGTTTGTGGATTTTCTCCTAACATAGTCACGTCATCCGCATAGACAAGATGTAATCCGTTCAATTCCAAACCCTGTCTGTTATCCTGAACTTTCCTAATGGCATATTCCAGAGCGAAGTTAAAAAGTAAAGGTGATAGTGCATCTCCTTGCTTTAGCCAGCAGTGAATTGGAAAAACATCAGATAGAAACTGGCGATGTTTTTTCTATAATTATAGTAATAAAATCATAGATTTTTTAAATACTGGTTAGAGGAGTAGAAACATGTTAAGACCGAATATGAGCCGCATAAGCATCGCATATTTCATTTTAGCGTCTCAATGATCGACATGATGAACTGCCGTCACAAACGGAAATTTACCCTGCATTGCCCGTTAATGTTGAATAGTGATTCTGCCTGCACGCCACTGAACCCTGTGTATCCAACCCCCAGCGGGAAAGGCATGTAATGTAGTCCACGCTTCTTCTTTTCTATTCATTTCACTCGCCCCAGGTTCTGGTGTCCCGCAGCTGTCCATTCCTTTAGTCCATCATTGAATAATAAATTGTTTCGTCTATTCTGATTGATATGTTGTTATCGAAAGGCAGGTGTAGGAGGAGAAAATCGGCTTCGTATTCGAAATCTTCAAGGATCGGTATGCATCCTGCAGATCCCATTGTGTTCATCCGGCGTCTACATTCGTTAACTGGAAGACCACTCGCACATTCTCTTGTTGAATACAGCATTACTAAGTATTCTACAACCTGCTTGAATTTAGGTTAAGTTATTTGTTTTCTGATGTTACGATCACAGCGTAATTTTGTATGTGATTGTATGAATTTTCTACGTCCGTAGAAGATGTATTTTTACATGTTTTTGGTTTGGTTTTGGTGGTCTCAAGCATTCTAATTTTCATTTCAATTACAACTGCTGAAGACAGTAATTCAAGGTGTGAAACCTATAAAAATTATAACAGGCCTATGCTGGGTTGCAAGAAACCTGTTCCATAAATTGCTATTCTCTCATTAAGTAACGGATCTTTAAACTATTCCAGTCTTTAAAGTATAGGTCGTTGCAAATGTGATATTTAACGATCTGTTAGCTATTCCATCTTTAAACGGAAAAGATTCAAAACGATAGAGCCATCGTAGCCGGCGCAAATAATTCGCTTATTATACGTGCGTGTCGTTATGGTAATTTTGTTTTTGGATAGTCATTATTTTCAAACTTTGCATAAGACAGGCATCAAATACTGATCCAGGCCAACATGCAACGATTCTTGGTACAGATTGATAGAGAAGTAACCCTTCCTGTTTCGGTACATCTCATTCAAGTGTCCACTAGGGCTTTGAATTTTCATATGGCTACAGTCTATGCACCAATAACGATAGAAAAATTGCAAATTGAGAAGAAATCCTGTTTTACTGTTTGTACAGAATTTCCTTGAGGCCATAGTAATGTATTGTTCTCTCATTCTTGCAATGCAGTCACACATCTTATTATTCTACAAACTGTAGATTTATAAACATGAATATGATCCACTATCACATTCTGAAACGCTCCTATTGCGTAATAGCGCAAGGCAATTTACTGCGTGCGATTTGTTTTCCAATATAATGCCCTATTTCATGCAAGAGAGCCATGAATGTGTCTTTCGATAATCTAAATCTAACCTTAAATAGTGCATTATGCAACGAGCCTATAATGAAGGTAATTAAGAAGCGAGTATGGATATTTATGAAACGAGCGCAAGCGAGTTTCATAATTTTTATACGAGCTTCTTAATTACCATTATAGGCGAGTTTCATACGACTTTTTATGCTCGACCATATTTCTAACTTGATATTATTAATTTTCTTTGTATCTGACCTTGGCCAATGTCCCGTATGTTGTGAGATGTGCGCAGACGCGAAAGTATTGATTTTTTCCGAGGAACAGATGTTCACATTGACCTTGCTAGGCCATAAGAACCTACAGAGATAACATTAAAATTAAATTAGACATTGAAAAACGAGATGACAAATTGAATTTATTTGAATATTATTTACAATTAACGCTAATTATTATAGTAACAGAACATAACCTTCTGCGACAGTATTGGATTTCCAGCCTCCGTGACTTTTCGCTAATTCTCTTTCGATTGCATATCCGAGAATAATCGATACTTGCGGTTTTATAACGGTAGAAAGCTGACCTGTCATTGGCTGAACAGTTGTAACCTGAGTCGTCATTGGCTGAAAGACCTGACCTTTAATGAGTAGGTGTACTTTAATGACATACATTAAAGGTCTGCTACCAGGTGTATAATTACTACATTTCGGCATGATCGAGCATAAATCAATATTATCGTATTCTTCTAGAGGATTCGATCTGTGTCTCAGTATTCTTGGTCTTGGTAGATGTTGTACCATATCAAACATAACCTCTACGTCAAACGATTCTATAATAGTAATAAAATTCTTTTATTCACAAAACTTTTCCTATACACACATGAATCTCGAGTTCACTGTGATATGTATATTACATTTCACTTACTTCTGATGATAACATATCCACGAAATTACTTAATACTGTCAGATACAAAAACAAGAAATATACGTACAATATGGTGGTTAACGATTCGTTAACAGTTTATAGCTCCGATTTTCGACCTATAGTTTACAGAATGCTTTAACGAACCAATAGCTTTAAAGGTCGTTCTTGCAACGCTTACTGACGCTAAATGAACAGTTATAGGACCAATAGTGTTTAACGAACCTATAAATGCTTTCTTGCAACCCAGCACTAGTATATTTATATTTTATTTCACACTGCCTTCCCTTAGTAGAATTATGCAGAAACGGTTTAAATTAGTATTGACCATTTATATTATGACTACTCGTTTTGATATCACATATTTAAAACCGTTAATTGTGTTTTCTGGAAGTTTTAACGGTCTGCTGTTATAGAAGTCTTCGGAACTTTCGTCACGATGCTAGGAACCAATTTTTCTACTTTTTTTTTTTTTTTCGAACTTTAGAGATGGCCGCAGTATTACAGAGCCTGCAGAAGAAATTTGCACCAAAAGCTGAGAAACTGGATGAAAAAATGGATGGTAATTGTGCCAGAGGCCCTTTTTTCAGAGATATGGTCCTAACTCTACACAAAATAACACAAATTTAATTCCCTTCTGAAGAAAGCCGAGTTTCGACACATGAACTTCGGATCTTTTGGGAAGGAAAGTAACTATTACGTCAAGTTTATTTTTCGTACTTATTAATGTAAGTTATTTGTAGTGTGTCTTCGTGGAGGCCATTTTACGCATTAAAAATTAGGTGTAGAACGTCATTATAGGCAGCGATATTTTACTACTTAATTAACTTATTTTCAGATCATGAATTTTACCAGAAATCGAAAAGTATTGGGAATAAATTTGAATAAAGAACAAAAAAAAAAGTGTCCTTCCCAGGCAGGATTCGAACCACGAAAGTCTTAGTTACCAGTCTATCGTGCTCTGGAGTGAACAAGGTTCTGAAATCGGCTACAAGGGTCGGTCCGGTTTTTTTGCTACTATTGTACAACATGAAACTTGTAATATGTCCACAATACAATGATGGCGTTGCAGATTACTGTACTTGAAGAAATTTCGGGTCAGCAAGAAATATGTGAAATAGTTGTGGTATATACAATTTAATCTAAATTCCCCCACTTTTTCAATTCTATATACTAAGCCTACAAAAAATATTACTTTGTTGAATTTAATGTGCCTTGGTGCAATGATTCTGGCACAAGTACTTGGAAGGCGTTTCAGCTTGAGTGCGGATACTGTTCCCTAGTCTTTAATTTTGCAGATTAGTGAGAAACCTAACCTGATTATCGCCTGTGTAGGGAAAATCCGAGCCGTGATAATACTTCTAATAGCAAAGAGTGTTTATTAAATTAAACGCTTCCGTGAACACTAACGTGTTCGTGCATTCATGTATTTTTACGTTCAGTTGATTCGGGTCATCTTGATCTTCTAAACAACCGATGTTTTGCTTTTCCATTTCATTCAACAGTAGCGTGTCTTAATCTCACGAAGATTTTCGAGCCAGTCTGGTTTTCTCCGTGCTTAAATCTCTCGTCAAGGGTGTAAACATTCAAATTCGAAAGCATTGAAATGGAATTGTCAGTGTAAACGCAATCTGTAAAATGCAGATAGAGCATAATGTCCAGCTGTCCAGCTTCTTTTTTATTCTTCTCCTTTCATGTTCTACACATTTCAACCTATTCCTACCCGAAATGTATCAATATTTTTGATCGACATATGCAGTTTTTTAGTTGACTATTTAACGACGCTGTATCAACTACTAGGTTAACGTCGAGAATAAAAAAGTAACCTTAATAATTGTTTTATTAATTGAATATGTACAATAAGACTACAAACACTTCATTACTTTTCAACATACTCCCCACTACGTTCAATGCAAGTATTCCTGTTATACAATGTTATGCGTATATAGACTATACAGGGCTTTCATTTCAAAACTTCCCAGTCTAAATAACTAATTTAAATTGAATTCAATTTAAACAAAAAAACACGTCAATTAGATATTGAGGGGGAAGTCTGAAACGAGGCTTAATTGCATTTTAGATTTCACCGTCATCCCCAGCCACCTCCACTTTGAAATTTCAAATGACATCCCTATATTTTTATACTTAAATATGAGATAGCATTTAATTTGTTTATACATCTCATTCATTTATTTTCGCATATTTTGTTTTCTATCATCGCCTGGCAACCTACATTTTTGTTATTGTTAGTTGATTGTAGGATGAAAACACAGCTTATTTTGTGTAATTTCCGAAATTTAATCAATAAGGATGATTTATTTCTCTCTTGAAGGGTAGCTATACTTCGTCTTCTTCTTCTTTTTCTTCTTCTTTTCTTCTTCTTCTTCGTCTTCTTCTTCTTCAGTCCCTTCTGCTGCTAAGCGTCGGGAGGGTAGCTATACGCCTTTTTAAAATAATTTAATACACAAACACAACTATTACATGGAATGCTCAAAAAGTTTTTGTACCTTTATTCTCTTCAGCTCTAATCAACAATAACAGCAATCCAGGTGTGTGTGTGTGTGTGTGTGTGTGTGTGTGTGTGTGTGTGTGTGTGTGTGTGTGTGTATATATTGCTACGATCTACTATGTGAGTCTGATTTTTTATTTATATATTAAAAGTACTTTTTTGACTCAGCCTCGTAGTAATAGCGAGATGGTATTTGGCAAGATGAGGTCGAGGATTCGCTGTAGATTATCAGACATTCGTCTTATAGTTGGGGAGAGCATCGGAAAAAACCCAACAAGCCCGAGCGGGAATCGAACCCACTCTCTAGAATAGCGCAACTCCTGATCAGCAGGCAAACACGCCTGCCACCTGAGTTATGCCTATGGCTGACGAATGCAGTACTGTAAAAGAGAATGTACTGCCCCTATGAAAAGTTTTACAGACGGATTATATTTTTCAGTTAGTTTTTCCGAAGTATGTTTCAACCTTTGTCGTTCCCAGTGGCACACACATTCTTTATTCACTAAGTTGAAGTAGTGAAGTCACAAAATCTATAGGAATACATAGACTGTGTATTGACAATATTGAGCCCGCTATGTTCGGATGTGAATCATTTGGTGACGAGCTCCTGGTCAGTTCCCGGTAAGGAAATGAGTCGTCCAAGACTGGTACCAATTGCCGATGAAACATTCAGCAGGTGCTATGCAGTTTAAATTACATAGAACAATTTACTATTTAAGCGTTCACTTGGTGAGGCAACATATTTCGCAAAATAATTGTAAATATGTTCTTGTGCCATAAGATTATTAATTTTTCAGGTATGGCACAATGCGATTGGTTTCACCCCTCCATCTACATTTTATTTGCGTATTTAATCTGTTAAATGTAACATTTGGCACGTTATGTTATGTTATATTATGATGGATTTCTTCAGAAATAATACATACAAGTGTATCACATTATCAATTTGCCCTGAAATCCAGAGCACGGATCTTTTGACCGTACGCACTTTGCACAACCGGTCGTTTGTAGGTTTCTCCCTCCTCAGCTGTGATTAAAATCCACAGACTCTCCATAAAATACACACATTAATAAGCTATGTTAATAGGGTCACTGACTGTTTATGAAATACTACCTGGCAACAACGTGTTGGATCCTCTTAAGCGTCAATGTTTGGGAGGGGTAAAGGGAGGTGAAGATAATACCGTCCAGCAACAATCTGAGCATATTCCTAACATTCTTTTGTGTAATGACAACTCACTGCTGGCGAATCCAGTTATGTCCAAACTTCATTCAACCACAAAATATTTCTAACGAACTGAAATTTAAAATAAATAACCAGACGCAAGCAAAATCTTTTGCCATTATCGGCACAAAACGTGTGAATAATATAGAGGGTCGTACTGAAAGTCATGAGCAACACATTGCTGTAATTTCAATTTCAACAGTGTAACAAAAATGATATGATCTTAATCTACACACTTTACACTATGTATTGACATGTTGTGACGTTTCGAAGATGAGTATCCAAGATGAGCCTCGTAGCGGTCGCCCTCGAACTGCCTCCACGGAACGCAACAGGGAAAGAGTTAATGAATTCCGGAATGCATTTTGGTTGAATTTCTTGAACCTGGACAGACCATAAATGCTGTCCGCTATATTCAGACAGTTTTGAAGCTTCGTCGTGCATTGCGCGAGAAATTCCCTAGGAAGAAGATCATTCTGCAAAACACGTGGCCTCACACTGATCGTGTTACCATGGAAAAACTCAGAACATTTGGGTGGGAAACTCTTTCGCAATCTCCTTACAGTCCCGACTTGGCACCCTCCGACTACCATCTTTTCGGTTCTGTAAGCAGCTGCGAGGCCAACGCTACGAGACGCTGGAGGACATCCTGAAAGAAGTGCGTCAATGTCTTCGGGAAGATGAAACTGATTTCTACAGCAAGGGAAGTTTCAAACTTACAGAACAGTGGGAAAAATAAATGAAGACTATGTTGAAAAGTGACAGAAAAGTCTGTAGATTAAGATAACGTACTTGGTTTGTCTAAAAAATAAAAATTAAGATTTATAACAATGGGTTGCTCATGACTTTGAGTATGACCCTCATACTTGGAGAATTGTTA
This sequence comes from Periplaneta americana, assembly GCF_040183065.1. Taxonomy (NCBI): domain Eukaryota; kingdom Metazoa; phylum Arthropoda; class Insecta; order Blattodea; family Blattidae; genus Periplaneta; species Periplaneta americana. Next base: position 73,089,349 of record NC_091133.1, on the reverse strand, counting down.
GGAACAAAAATGTGCTTTAATACCATTTTATGGCAAGTATGATTTAATTCTAAAATGTGGTAAAATATACATTTATATGACAAAAATGTCATTGTTTTCAGGGAAGCTAGAAATGTGTTGAATTTAACGTAAATTTGTAAAAGGAGACCAGAATAAAACTATAACATGTCGTAGAAATCCAAGCCTTAATGATGACTGACAGTCGGTACAGGCCTGCACCTTTATGATCTCGTACATCTAGGTTGTTTTCTGTAATTGATGCGTCTTCATGCTACGAATACCCACTTCAAGTCACGATAAATAATTCTTAATTTCGTTGTGTTCTTCACCAACCATTCCAGAAAATGTAACTTAATTTATTTAATATTATCGCATAATTTACAAACGTTTATGAAGAGCATAACGCAGAAGCTTATTTGTAATGTTTATTATTCCATTTGTTGGCCAAGTCACGCGAATCCATAAATTTTTTGTGTCCTGCCAAACACAAAGCAGTTCCATTAGAGAACGAATTAAACAAACATTTCGTTCACTGAAGATTCAATTTGAAGCTGCCAGCACCTCGTATTCCAAGAAGCTGTTGAACATCCGTTATGATTTCATCACTCGATCGCGGTCTGGACACCCAGTGCGTGGGCAAGTGGTTCTACCTGTCCGTTCCCGCTGACCGGACCGGACCGAACCGCCGCATACCGCAAGCGGCAATCGCGGAAGAGTGGCGCTCTGCGAGCCACTTCGTGCTCATGGGTTATTCGTGAGAGTTTCCATATCAGAATAGCACAATAGTGGTTCTGAGCCGACGTGTTGCGGAGCTTGGAGGAGACTCTATGAAATATTTTTAATATGAGTGCTACCGCTATCACTACCGTTCTCCCCTCTTCCATCTTTTCTACCTGCTTCGTTTTTTGTCCTTTTCCTTCTATTTCCCATACTTATTATTATCGTTTCCTGTTCCATCCTTCTTCCACGATATCGCAATCGTTCTCATACCCAATGTCACAGCCTTTCCATCTCCTTCATCTTTTATTCTTCCTCATGATATACGATAGCTTCTTTATATTATTTAAATTTTAATTTTATTTCAATTTATTGAGTTCAAATTACATTTTTTGTATCAACTACGAGGTTATCTAGCGTCGATGGAATTGGTGGTAGCGAAATGGTATTTGGCGACATGAGGCGGAGAATTCGTCATAGATTACCTGACATTTGCCTTACTGTTAGGGAAAATTCTGAAAAAAACCCAACCAGGTAATCAGTCCAAGCGGGAATCGAACCCACTCCCGAGCGCAACTCCGTATCGGCAGGCAAGCGCGTCAGCCGACTGAGCTACGCCGGTGGCTGAAATCATAAATTACGTATTTAAACTTTATAGTTTGCATCCAAAAGAGCAAATGCTCGTGCTTATGGCAGTTCCAGTTACATAGTACAATACTGTAAATTAAATGGTATAATTAAAATATAAAGTAGAAACTGGGGGGGGGGGGACACTACTTGAAAAGGGAAAAGAAAAATATCAACACTGAAAAAGTTAAATAATGGACAGTTTAAATTTAAAGACATATAATAATATTTAATTCTCTTACTGACAATGTTATTAATGTTACTTAATTCTAGATTTATTTCAGTCTTGGTCCGTAATATGAAGAATGAATTTTCCCAGATTTTGTAAAGTATTTTGGTTCAAGTAAAATAACTATTTCACCTAGTATTATGGAATGTTTCTATAACGATTTTTATGAAAAAAGTTCAACAGTGTTAAAGTGTAAATTTGTTCAATATTATGAACACGAAATTCTGAACAAATGCTTTGGGTAATCAGCAGTTTTTAACAAACAAACTTTAAATATTCCATTTTTGAAGCAAAGACAGTAGAATGAGATTTTATTTAGAACTTCCCAACCAATTATATCGTATCTAAGTATAGACTCAAATATTGTTAAATATGATTTTCTTATCGTGCGAAATGTAAAGAGAACGTAGGCCTATTGTGATATATTCCAGATTTTCACGAAAATACACGTTTTCGACACCCCTGATACCGAAAAATTTGTTTTGGATTTGTCCTCTGTGTACAGCAATTTTTCGCAAACTATTGAACGGATTTTATTTTTATTCAGTATCTACTACACCATTTATGTGCTAGTGTTATAGTGCACATTAAATATAATAATTTTAGTAAAAATAATTTTTATTTAAAATCAATTATAAAGAATTGCCATTCCTTCCATATCATATAAAATTTTATCGTAATTTTGTCTTTACGTAGAATGATCGGATAGAAAAGAAAGTGTTAAAATATTAAACAATTTTAAAGTTACTCAAGCTAAAACATATTCAAAATTATAGAACTAAATGGATAGAACATATGGTTAGAATGGAAAATTAATGATTATTGGAAGAAATCCTAACTTGTGGCGAAACAGGCAACTCGGTTTAATTTTCGTTACAAAAAGATGACACGGCGGTGACAATGACGTAAAATGAAGTGGCAAATGATAAGTGTAATATTAGCTAATTTTAACCATATAATAATAATAATAATAATAATAATAATAATAATAATAATAATAATAATAATATGACCTATAACTGAAATTCAAGTTACATGAACTCCGCAAGAGAAATCGTTGACGAGATGGGAAGAAATGGGATATAAACTCACGTCTATCCATGCTATCGTGACCCGGGTGATCAGACAACCCCGATTTCCGGAGACATCCCTCATTTTCAATTATTGTCCCAGGTGTATGAACTTTTCCGTTTTTGTCCCCTGAAGTTTACTTTTGATGCGTCAGCACTTTACTTGTAGACAGTAGGCCTAAGTACGTTGGAGGAATTGTTGCGATTAATCAAGATTTCTGGACGGTGTCCCCTATTGGACCAAAAAATCTGGTCATCCTAACTGTGACTACCTATATTTTAAGGGGGGGGGTGAATGACTTAGTCATGTACTCGCCATTAGCAAAAAAAGGGGGCGATTTTGATTCTTATCGTGAATATATTATGCAGACTTTTCTCTGTCGGTTTCGTCTTCATTGTATGGTGCGTGATTTCATATGCGAATTTCACTTTGCTGTAAATAATATTCTGGAACTCATTTGAGTGAATTGTTTTGGCCTTATCCATGTTTCGAAACAATTCTAATTGGTTCGATGCATTGTGAGCCAAAGGGTTTACGTAAGAGCATGTCAGTAAACTGTTCTCAACGTTGTGTTGCTTTTCGTCCGTAATATTTTGAGTCTTGCGCAATTACTCAAATAAGTTATGTGCCACAATTTCGATTACCTTTAAACTTGACGTTTCTTTCTGACTAGGTCAAAGTTACCATGAAAGGAAGCAATTTCTAGTAAACATAATAAACGCCCTTGGCTTTTATATCTGTGAGTTACGGTTCAGTATCCATTGAAGACAATCATGCCTTGTAGATATTCGTGGTTTTCCTGAACCACAAGAAGCGACAAGAGAGCGGTCTTCCGCTTCGTGTTGAAGTCCCGACAACTCGTACGGTAGGCCTATAAAATTCGAACTTGAACATTGAATTCAACTTCGTGAAAGAAACGTAGACATAATCTTAGTATTATGAAATAGCGTAGTTAATTTTGAAATTAAATTACAAACATACCAACTTACGTATATGAGTCACTCGTAATTAACTCACGACTTCCACTCTCCCGCATTAACACGATAATCTCAGAGATTTAGAGGTGATCACATAATTTTCGTGTTTAATGTTATGTTTTCGTCTGTATGATATTATTATTATTATTATTATTATTATTACTATTATTATTATTATTATTATTATTATTAAAAAGGATATTCCCTACTAATTTCCCATCTTCCGCATTTTATCTCTCGTAGGTTGGCAGGTCTGATGTTACATGCGCACTGCGATTATCAAGCATGTACAATATTTCACCGATACCAACTAAACGCATGGTACCTAAACTTGTTTTACTACGAGATAATGATGGAATGGAGTTTAACTTACTTACAAATGGCTTTTAGAGAACCCGGAGTTTCATTGCTTCCTTCACATAAGCCCGTCATCGATCCCTATCCTGAGCAAGATTAATACAGTCCCTACCATCATATTTCACCTCCTCAAACCCATTTTAATATTATTCTCCCATCTACGTCTCGGCCTCCCTAAAGGTCTTTTCCCTCTGGTCTCCCAACTAACACTCTATACGCCTTTCTAGATTCGCCCATACGTGCTACATGCCCTCCCCATCTGAAACGTCTGAATTTAATGTTCCTAGTTATGTCAGGTGAGGAATACAATGCGTGCAGTTCTGCGTTGTGTAACTTGCTTCATTCTTATGTAACTTCATCCCTCTTAGCCTCAAATATTTTCCTAATCATTTTATTCTCAAACATCCTTAACTTCTGTTTCTCTCTCAAAGTGAGAGTCCAAGTTTCACAACCATACAGAACAACCGGTAATATAGCTGTTTCATAAATTCTAACTTTCAGCTTTTTTGAGAGCAGACTGGATGACAAAAGCTTCTCAACCGAATAATAACAGGCATTTCCCGTGTTTATTCTGCGTTTAATTTCCCTTCGAGTATCATTTCTATTTGTTACTGTTGCTCCAAGATATTTAAAATTTTCCACTTCTTCAAAGGATAAATTTCCAATTTTTATATTTCCATTTCGTGTTATGTTCTGGTCAGGAGACATAATCATATACTTTGTATTTTCGGGATTTACTTCCAAATCTATTTCTTTACTTCAAGTAAAATTCCCGTTTTTTTCCTCTAATAGTTTGTGGATTTTCTCCTAACATATTCACGTCATCCGCATAAACAAGCAGCTCATGTAACCCGTTAAATTCTAAACCCTCTCTGTTGTCCTGGACTTTCCTAATGGCATATTCTAGAGCAGCGTTTCTCAAACTTTTTTGAAGTGGGGATCACTTTTTTAAGTCAGAACAGTTCCGCGGACCACCTTACTCTTGTTCCCTTTGAAAGCAAATTTATCATTTTCGTAGCATATTTTGATACCAGTATGCTTATATTTTAAAATTGAATTAAGGTTCGGTACTTAGGTCCTCTGTTATGAATTCCGATGGTCCCTGGCTGGGTTACAGGCGCGGCGCCAGATGTGCAAGGAAAAGATGTCGAGAAACACCACGTGCATAGTGCTTTAAATTTCTCTTTTGTTGCTGAGAGTAGAGTGGGAAGTCGATAGACGGGTAGGGTAAGAAATTTCATAAAATGTCAAGTACTGGGAGAAAAAATGAAATTCGATTGCCATGTGTCATTTCCAAACTCTGAGATTTTAAGCTATAGTGTGATACGCAATTCGTTTGAATTTTATTTTTTCTTCTGTCTTTTTTTTGAAGGACCACAAGGGCAGACCTCGAGGGATTGTATTTCTCATTGACAGTGTACCCAATATGCTTCTAGATGTTCACTTAAAAGAGAAAAATAAAGAATCAAATGCACCTAATCGAGTAGCAATCTACAGCTCCCAGAATTTGAGCAAGTATGTACAGAAAGTTTGTAACCGTATGAGATTCCACCACCCCACAGCGAGTAGTCACTTCGCTGGAATCGGAAAATGTAAACATTTCATGTTAGACCGACAGTTGAAATTAATAAAACTCCTTTAGAGTTTTATAAAATCGTTCCAGTTGCTTCTAAAGGAATAAACAGACGCTCGAGAATCTTGTGATTCGATCGCGCTTCGGGCGCTCATTTGCATCTTCTGACTCATCTCGTTCATCTGATCACAAATTCCGCGTCCTGTTGTTCAGGAAGTACTGGAATCCATATTCATCAATGATAAATGAGTTACTCGTGTTTACACTTTGCGAATCCAAACGCAAGTCGTGTTTCATGTTTGAGTCTAAAAGTCACCCACATACTCCAACTTTACGGGTTAGAGATTAAGTAAATTCCATTTGCGGAATGTAACGTAACATGTTACTGATTTTTCAACGAACAGTTAACTTGTGTGTACATTTCCCGATTTGTAAAGTTCAAACTTGAAGTTACATTTCATGTTTGACTTACTGCGTCTGCAAGCTCTTGAGTGTAAGGTTTATATAAATGGACAGTGATGGCAATTGTTTATTATTTAATGCTTGAATGAAATGTATATCCAGAAAATGAAATAGTGGATGCTAAAGAGAATTTTAGTACAACTTAATACAAAATGACATACATTATTACTGTATGTTATGCTAGTCCACCGCTGTGGAGTAATTGTTAGCATGTTTGACCGTGAAATGAGGGGGCACGGTTTCAAATCCTGGTTAGCACAAGTTACCTGGTTGAGGTTTTCTGCGGAGTTTTCCCTCAACCCATTAAGAACAAATACTGGGTAACTTTCGGCGCTGGACCCTGGACTCATCCCGCTGGTATTATCACCTTCTTTTCATTCAGACGCTAGATAACTATCGCAGTTAGTAAAGCGTTGTCAAATATGCCAACTAAAATATGTTGTTATAGTATTAGGATAACCATATCTGATTGAGAAAATAACTTACTAATATTTATCCAGAACAATAGTTTGTAATTTTTCGATGTGAAGGGTTTCCTCCAAAAAAAAAAATTGCAAGCAATAGACCTACTCTTTGGGACTATAACCTATATGAAGTAAGATTGTAATTGATAATAAAATATTAAGAGACATGCATATACAGTATTACATGAACGCAAGGAAGATCTTCATATAAAGATAGCCATTAACAAAGTAATATTAAGAATGTTAAGTGAAATTTGTAAATATACCTAAACAATTTAAAAACAAAAGACTCGTGAAACACACTATATAGCAGCGAATTTGACTCTCTGCATGACGTAGATCCACCATATGAAGAAAGACACAAGGTAGTGATTCACGTCAAACTTTGTGTGGGGAAAGACTCACCATTCAGTCGTTCTTTTTCAATTCCTTTCAGATATTGATCTATTCACGTGAAGCTGACTAGAAACCTAATAATCTAGTCAGCTTGGCTGTATACTAGGATGGTCTGGAACAGAGATATTGCAAATTCAGGGCAGTGAAATTAAAAGTAGATCAACTGCGGTCATTAACATTCTATGTCTGTTGCAAAGTGTGAGCTGTGGAAGATTCATCTAATTACATAAACATAGAGCTTTTGGCGAAGAAAGTGAGACCAAGCAGAGCAATGTAGCACAGTCAATAACATGCTAAAATGGCCCAGTTAATTGCCTCGGAGTTATAAGTTCGCTTATGGGAACAGGAAAGGATTTAGAAGGTCACAGACTCCTAGCATTTACAAGTATAAGACGAAAATAAAATAATTTAGTTCATTATATTCAGAATCATGATGTAATCTCTCAAATATCTAGACAGCAAAGCACCGCGTGGCCAGTTAGCTGACAGCTTCTCACCGAAGGAACTAGAATCATGTTCGCGAAAGATCTGAGAGGGACAAAGCGGATGTGGAGGAATGTATCGCAGGATACTTCGTTTTCTTCTGTCACTCTGTTTCGATCGGTGTTGTTTTCTTCGTAAAATTTAATCGTTTCTGTAAAAATGTGTTGGTCGTAATTTAATTAACAAAGTATATTCCGAATATTGCGTGGCAAGAGAGGTATGCAAGTAGAGGCCCTGTATCTTTGCTTTCATTAGGCCTACCTCGATACTAGAATGAAGTGGTGTGGTAAGAATCACACTAAAACCATCTTTTACTCCTGGAAAGAATGTGGTACTCAATTTGAGAGGAGACTGAGTGGACATTGGGACCATCCTGGACATTTTGGCAACGAAAAAAATTACGTCACCGCTCGGGGAATTGACCTCGGGAACCTTCCAGTCCATAGCCAGTTACTCAATAAACTGAACTACTCGGCGGCCATTGCTGAATAGAGATTGCCGAAAACTGAAATCGTTCGATTTCCGCTTGGGTTGATTCCCTGGTTAGAGTTTATTCCGAGGTTTTCCCCAACGGTAAGACTAATGTCAGGTAATTTATGGCAAGTCCTCGGCCTCAACTTGCCAAATACCATCTCGCTATCACAAATTCGATTGACGCTAAATAACCTCGTAATTGATACAATGTCGTTAAATAACCAACTAAAAGACTCAAGACTATGAGACCCTGCTTTCTTTCCAACGGTTTAAGGTCCATCTCAATTACTTTCTTCCAGCGGGACTATTTTCTTGACACGTTTTGCCAGCCTATTGTTGGGAATTCCATCTACAAATTCATGAACACCCTATTTACGTCCGTGTAATTTCATCCATATGGATGGAAGTTGAGACTGATTCTTGCAATTCCGCACTCTAAATTGTTCACAGAAAATGTTGATATGCTCATTTGAAGTTGACGAACTGAACTAGCACTTCGAATAGGCAATTTTGGAGACAAGATATTACGAAGTTCGGAAGTCGGGATATTCAGTCAAAAACATGCTACACATGATTTTTCGGTGTCTTAGGTGCATCTATAGGGGGCAGATTTTTATTGTCATTTTATCCTACTATTGCAATGGAAATAAAATACAATCGGCACAAATGAGATTCCTCCATCGGGTTTGTACAAGAAGAGATCAGAAAAGGAATAAAAATGTACGAGAAGAGCTCAACATATACAGTTTAAATGAAAAAAAAAAAAAAAAAAACAATATAAAGAAAACTAGAGAACCCATTTAAACCGAAGGAGCAAAGAAAGAATCCCTGCTCTAGTAGCTACATAAGTACAGTATAGCTTAAACTTACAGATAGGGCCGGGTATTTATGGAGATCTCGAAAATCACGAATAATAGATATACAATCGATTTTTACAAATTTTAACGAATTAAGTAATTCTGATTAATAATATGTGGATAAAACAATCGCGACAAATCGCGAAATAGAGTTGTAATAGCGAAATATGAACACATTCGCGAATTATTACTATTGCTTTGTTTAATTGCGAATTTCATATTTTGAGTTTTTTCTGATTTTTTTTTTCACTTGAAGGCTGCATTACATGGTATTCCAGGTGTTCTGATTACATTAGTGGACTCAAAAGACGGAGAATTCAAGTCTCCATGTTGAATCTTCCGTACACTACTTTTAACACTGAATATAAATAATTGATTAAATCCTACATATACAACCCAAAAACCAAAAACTCAACACACTAGAACAATATGAAATATACAGACACACTAAAACACATCCCAGTCAAATTCTCAACACACAGAATTTCAGAACACACGCTATTTGACACAACTCTTCATCACACGAACGCACCCACACAACAGGCAGCGAAGTTGAGATAACGCCGAGATCTAGTAGGGTCTGAGGATGGTGTCGAATAGCACCGAAACAGCTGTAAGCCGCACATTCTTACATAATTAACACGAGTAAGATCGCCATTTAATCAATTATTTAAATATTGTCTATTGGCTATACCGTACCTTTACCAGAATGTTAATTATTTGGAAAGTAATATTCAAACTGAGTTAATACTCCAATTCCAAAATAATTGTATTTTCCAAAATTTCCATTAATCTCCGCCAAAAGTACAAATCAATCTCCAACAATTTCCGCGGGACATCAATATTAAAAAACAAAAATGATAAAATTAATCTCCATAAGTACCTGCCCCTGCCTATAGATAAGAGAAATGCTGGGCGCCTAAGAAATCGATGGACCTGACCTGCTAAGAAGACGATTATTCTATTGTATGCTCCTTTCTCACCATACCTCACAAACTCTGTACCGATATTTAAAAAAAAGTCGGTTGTGCTCTAATATTGTCAGCATGACAGAACGCTGCTGCATGAGACAAGATAAACGACAGATTTCCAGTTCTGCCGAAAATCGAACCCGCGTCTTTGGCTTTGTAGGTAGAAAAACCAGAGATTATCGATTTCAGAAATTATTACGTGTGGTTATGTTTTCATACCAATCTGGCCAAGCACTTTGTTGCACTGTGCGGGTGGGAGCAGCTCCGCATTGATCGGTAGCGGCATGCGGGCGAGGCGGTGCTTTTCAAGCATACATGAACACCTACCTGCAGACTCCCATGACTGAGAAAAGTTCTTACTGTCGCGGGAGAGGTTGCCGACCCGGAGGCCCGGACCGCCGCACCGTCCAAGGAGGAGGTGGAGGACTTTTTGCCTCTCGCATTACCGCGCTAACCGCATAACAAGTGGCTGCTGCGGACTCCATCGACCGCACGGACCCATTCTGGAACTCCGAGATCCGAAGAAATGAACCATCAAACGAGTCAAGGACTAAGGCTCGTTTACACTATAGACACGCTCCCACAGAGATCAAGCTCAGTTAGGTGGGCTACCATCAAACTAGTCCCTCTTATTATGCTTCAGCTCTGTTGCCTGAGGAGGTCTAGGATTAAATCCCTCTCTTGATTTTTTTCTCTCTCGAACTTATTAGTAATGGATGCAGGCGAGAAGATTCCGATCTGGCCTCAACATTAAGGCAATACAGACCATCAAACTGACGAGTAAATATCTATAGTGTAAACTGTAAGCGGTATTCGAAGCCATGATCTGTCTTCACATAGCGTTAAAACAGCACGTCTTAACCGCTGCGTACACCGCAGAGGTATATTAATACTCTTATTGAATTATTTAATACTACTACTGTTGCTGTTGATACTAATGCTGCTGCTATTAAAATTGATTATTCCAGCCTGTAGCAGATCCGCTGTTCATTATCAATCTTTTCATAAAATTTGTATTTTTTTTTTTTAGTATTTTAGTATTTTTAGTATTTATTTATTTATTTATTTATTTATTTATTTATTTATTTATTTATTTATTTATTTATTTAACCTGGTAGAGATAAGGCCATCAGGCCTTCTCTGCCCCTCTACCAGAGGATTACAACTATAATATGAAGAATAAAATTACAATTAATATTAAATTTACAATTACAATAAAAATCAAAGTACGACAAGATTACCTGGTTAATGAAAGCTAGACAATTTATCATAGAAGTTAAGAACAAAGAATATTTTTGTATTTACTGAATTATAAATTAAACCTAGAATAACAAAATTCTATAGTGATGAAATTACCATGTATTGAGATATCAATTAGATGATAATTTAAACAAGAAGAAAATTCACATAGCTGTAATATCAGAAACCAAGAGGAAATTAAGAGGCACGAAGGAAACCAATAATTATATCGAAATTTACAGTGGAGTACGCAAGAATGTGAGAGCACAAGCAGATGTAATGATTACGGTCCATAAATAATAATATTAATAATAATAATAATAATAATAATAATAATAATAATAATAATATAGAGGGATCCAAAAGTCGCGCACATTAAAAGTATAGTGTCTATATTGAGTAGTGCAGTTGGTAAGTGCTATTGGCTACCGCTAGATAGCATCATGGGTATTAACAGCAACAAACCTAGACGTCATTGTGATGTGTATCTATACGCTGACGCTTGCAGTAGTCCATTCTTTATTTCTCGGCAAACATGTCCTTTTCCCAAGAGCAACGAGTTCTCATTGTTGAACATTATTTTTCCAGTCGTTCTCATGCACGTGTTGTAGACGAATTTTGTAAGAATTAGCCGGATATGAAGTGCCTAACAATTCGACCATAACGAGATTAATAGCCCGTTTTAGGGAATGTGGATCGGTTGCAGACAAGAAGAGAACCGGGAGCAGATTGCAGCAGGACAGTGCCACATGTCACACATCTAATGAAACCATGCAGTTTTTGCGCGAGTTTTTTGGTGAGCGTATCATTTGTTAAGGATTATGACCCCCAAGTTCCCCCGATTTGACGTCCCCAGATTTCTTCCTGTGGAGTTATCTTAAAGGAAGGATATATAAAAACAGGCCGCACACACTGGAGAACTAAAGAGAAACATAACAACGGAGATTAACATCATTAGAGTACGCGTGCTCAAAAAAGTGGCCGCAAACATGATAAAAAGAGTTCATACATGCAGTACTGAACGGGGCTGCCATTTGCAGCACATGTTGTGAAAAATGATGTAACTCATGTGAAAACTGATGTAAGTAAACGTAATAAATTAATCTTTATAAATATATGTAAACGTATTATTAATATGTGAGTGACATTTGGATCGCTCTGTAATAATAATAATAATAATAATAATAATAATAATAATAATAATCCATAGCGCCACAGCCAATGGAGGGCTGCTAGCCTCACGTTCATATGCCGAAACAGAAGTGAACGATCAATCAACCAGGATGGAGGTATCGTGTGGTTAGCACGATGATCCCTCCAGCCATTATAGCTGGCTTTCGCAACTGGATTTCGCTACCTATCGTAGGTCCCTAAGTGCATCACGATGCTGGATGGAGACCGGTCCCATACACTGGCCGAAATTTCATGAGAAAATTTCTTTCCCCATGAAGACTTGAACCAGCGCGCATTCCGTGACGCGAATCCTAGTTAGTACAAAAATGTTAATAAGAATTTTCACACATTTCTCGTGCCGCCAAAAATTCCGTTCTTTTTAACGCTTATACGTGAATACTTTCGGAAAGTATTGAGGAGAACCGCGGTAGCAGTAACGTATGGCAAGTTTCTATTGTGTAAGTGAAGACTTAGTTATTGCTTGAGATTGTGGCTATAGTGTAAGACAGCCTTCACGGTCAGCGTACTGTAAGGACGGACGGCGCCCAGCAAGGATAATTATGTATATCATTGGTTGAGGACAAGTACCTCAGAGACCTCTTTCTCTTTGCCAATGTGGGAGTCTCTTAACTCGCCCAGAGGAAAGGGAGGTTTTAATGAAACCTGATGGCAAGCTTCAATACACGTCCGGGCTATGATTTTAATTTTTTCCCCCGTGCATAAAGTCGGGTAATGGCTGCATCGTATATATTCCTGAGTAAATCAGGTTATAAAATTATTATTACACGATACTTGATGGCGATCTTATAACGACGCGGCGAACACCGTTCATCATTTACTGTCGTTTATTGTGAATAGGAACAACGGTTATTAATTTTATAATATTAATTGGTATTGGGCAAAGCAATAAGTGCTCATCTGTGGGACAGGTTATTGTCATGTTGGTGGGCTGATGGAAGGTTGTTGAAGTAGTCCGTGGGGAACCTCGCATTACCGCGTTCTGAGCTTCTAAAATGATTGAATTACTACCTGAGAGTCTAGAAGATAAAAAAATGCCTTGTCGGAATTCCTCAGGGCTGGAAATCCTGTTGTGAAGTTCGATCTGAGGACCGGATGTTACTGCCGAGGGATTTGATCCACCTCCATTGTACCCAATTGCAGCCTTGTGAATGTAAAAGAGAATGATATGTTTGTGACTGTATTTAAAGATTTTTGATATTGATATTCACAGTTGGGTCTCTTTTCCCCTTCTTCATTGCTCCATACTGTCAAGGTTCCAAATGACAAGGAAATTCTCTTATTGTAGTGTTTGATTCGTTGTTAGCACAGCGGATTTTCCATCATCTTAATATTTTTGTCGACATGTTCATCGCAATAATTTACAAACAGAAATTGAGCCGTTTGATCCATTCTGGTTTATTTTTTGAGAATTATGGACCAGTATTAGGTAGGCTTTCACTTTTATTTCCCGACTTTTAAAGTACAGTGCGATCAGTTACGCTTTCCTCCGCGGCGCGGGGTTTTTCTTATGAGCGAGCTCCCACTCGTGGAGGGAGTAGCAAGCGTACTTGCTTACTTGTTGATCTTGTTCGTTTCTTAATTCGACAATATACATAAAGTGTATTGTGCCTCGTGAGTTTACAACGGCACAGCGTGTCTTTATTTACGATTCATATGTGTTAACTCAGTCAGCTCGTGAAGTTCGAAGACGGTTTCAAGAAAGATTCCCGGGTGTAGACGCTCCAGATCGTAAAACAATTCATAAACTTTATCGTAAATTTCAGGAAACTGGAAGTGTCCAGTCTGAGAAACCAATAAAGATGCGTAGGGTTCTCACCGAAGAAAGATTACATGACATTCGTAATCGTTTAGAAAATTCTCCTAAAAATCTTGTCTTGCACAACAAGTGGGACTTTCATATGGGTCTGTGCAAAATGCTACTAAGTTATTGCACTTCAATCCATATAAAATAATTGTGGCACATGTTCTTCAGCCAGATGATCCCGTACGTAGGCGCATTTTGTGAGTGGATTCTGGAAAATGTGGACAAATAGACCCACATTTAATATCTCCTCGGGCGAGGCCTGGTTCCACCTCCAAGGTTATGTGTGTACTCATAACAATCGTTAACTTACTGGACTACTGATAAACCTGACTACGTACATGAAGTGCCCCTCCGTGATGACAAAATCGGTGTATGGTGCGCCATCAGTGGTGAAAGAATCATAGGGCCATTTTTTTTAGAATGCAGTTGATTCTGTTACGTGAATACCATACTAACCCCTTTTTTTCAGAGAATTAAGCGACAGGGAGCGTGATCATGCATTTTTTCAACAGGACTCTGCCGCTGCTCACACTGCGATTATTTCCATGAAAGAAAATCACGATGTGTTTCTACAAGCGAGAGTTATTAGTAGGGTCCCCCGATCTAACAGCCTGCGATTATTAGGCTATATTTGGGGTAAATTAGAAAATGTCGTGTACAAGACGAACCCGCACTCCGTACAAGAACTCAAAGATAATATTTGTCAGGAAATTGTCCGGATTTCTCAAAATGAACTACAGCGAATATAATAATTTTCTAAAGCGATGAAAGCGGGCACTTTCAACACCCCATTTGGTAATTTGGTAAGTAATGAGCCTCTTAAATTTGTTTATGGGTTGTTGTATGGTTCGTATGTTTTATTGTTTTACCCTCCCGCTATTCACCGAGATCCGACTGACTAATCGGCTGACGAGCGACGTAAATTTGTTTGTATGGTTGGTTTGTTTTATTGTTTTACCCTCCCGCTAATCTCCGAGACCTGGCCATCTGGCTAACCGGCTAACGAGCGCCGCGCTCGCCCATAGGCAAAACACTTCGGCGGAAAACAAAACTGATCGCACTGTAATATGGTAAAAGGAAAAGATGTTATTGACCACATAAAGCAAAACTTTCAAATTTTTTTTCTGCGTTCGTCATGGTAATCCTCATCTTGACTAAAGGTTGTCATTTTGTTAATTGGAACTTGGGAGAGTTCATTTAGTTGGCTGAAGTAACTCCTCAGATGCGAGCTCTCCTCTACGTTCACCACATGCCTTGTCTTAAAACATTCACATAATTACTTTGAAATCACTCGTAAAGTTTGTCGTTACAAGTTGGAAAAAACACTAGGTTTATAGAGTACTTTTTCGTGGCACATATACTCTTAAACACTGTAAGAGGAAAACAGTTTAGCAGTTCTGGATTAATGGTCGGTGCTGACTTTTTGACATTTAGAAATGTGACCAAATAGTGAAAGTAAATATTTAATTATTTTACGACTTTACAGGCAATTGTGTACAACTTTCAGCCGTCTTAGTTGTGAATGATTTATATACACTGGGAAGAGTACTGGCTTGTGTGGATCATCACGAAGTACTGCTATCCAATAATTGCATAACATTGCGTTCTTTTTGTTCCTGTATAAGACATTCCTCTTCAGAGGAGTTACAGAGCGCAACTGGTGTTTGTGTAAATTTACTTTTCACGACAAAGACTTCAGGTAATTGCCTATTTCAGTTCTGTCGGACGGTTCAACAAATTACCAGCCTGAAGTATCTTTATAATTTTTGTAAGTATACATTATAATGACGGCAAACTTTCTGTATAATTCGTATTTCTGTGTGTTATCCCCCCCCCAAGATTATTTTTGTTACGTCACACGTACGAACCGGTGTGCATCAAAGCTAAAATGCGTGACATTACAACCGCTATTTTACTTGGATGAAACTTTTTTCACTGTATAGGGACTAAATATCTCGATTTCTGTTAAACAGCTTCCTGAATTGTTCACGAAATTACCTTCAGTTTATAAGGTGAGCAAATTGGACGACACACGTTTTCTGGGTGTATAACAGGAGTCTGTTTTCCATGATCGTCGTGCATAACCTCTGTGCCCTCGGGGATGCGTGTATTCGACTACAGAGACTCCTATATTAGCTTTAATACCCTCGGCTTCAACTTGCAACTTAAAAGCGCTACGCCTAACCACGCATTTGACATTTGGAGTGAAACACACCGTTGCTTCCACGCAAAGGATTACTGATTTTGTTGAATTCTTTCGTATAGCGTGTAGAGATTATGTCTAGAAAGTCTTAATACGCTGCAGCATAACTAGGCTATAACATCATGAAATAACTATGGAACTAACTGTTGTCAAGAAAACTTTTTCCTTTATAAGAGAAATCACTTGTGGAGCACGTCATATACTATAGGTATAAAGAAGAACTAGCCATAGACTGCCTTCATCCGAGTCTCTAGCTAAGTTCTAAAGAGGAGAATAGTTGTGGAGGAGGATTAGTTGGTACAGCGTTAAAAGTGGACCAACAAAATAATTCGGCCGTGTTCTTTGTATGAGTGACGAAAGATGGCCGTATACTGTAAGTACAACATTGAACGATATCTGGGTGACGGAAAAGAGCTAGGTTGCTAGGTCCACTATAATTTAACGAAATAACACGGCAGGCTGTGGAAGACGAGGGCCAAGGGCGGATGCGTTCTTAGAATACTCGGTAGCTGTCATTGCTTCATAACACGCAAATTTGTAAGTTTGTTGGTTGTGTCATTAACAATAAATCGGTAGTTCCGTAAATATTTGTGACTCTTGCATTGATTTAATGATAATTCCATTTGTCGAATTTGCAAGGATGTAGAAACTGGGAAACACATTGTTCCGAAGTGCAACGCAATTTTTGTGTTATTGTTCAAGCCTTGGTTTTTCTGAACCGACGCATGCGAGATGCGAGGCCCGCCTCGCACAAATCCGGACTACACGAGAGATAGTGAGTGATTTCTATAACTACGAGGTACGCAGGTATTCGTTCTCAATAATAAATATTCAGTATTTTAAGATTACTTCCGTGTAACTCAACAGAACAAGTAATATAGCTAATATAGATAGATAGTTGATAGCCGTCCCAACCAGGGTTTAATAATCGGCCTCCTAATCAATTCTAAACGAATATTTATATTTAATTCAATTTTTTACTTTAATAGAAACCCTAAACGTTATTACATTATCTTTATCAGTGCTTTTCTTCTGGAAAAAAAGATGGTGTAGAATATAAAGCAGACGGGGAGATTATTACTGTCCAGTGCACGGGTATTTTGTCGTTTTAACTTCCTTTTCATCAAACTTTAAGACTTTCAGGGCCTAGGCGGCGTCAAAGGAAAATTAAGTTAAAAACATAATCATTAACACATTTCTCGGTTACATGATGAAAAATACAGCAAATAGCTGTCGAAACACGCCGTTCTGGAGCGTTCCGCCAGAAAAAAGCACTGGTATCTACAATTATGAACAAAATATCTGTTGTTTGGTCTAATCAGAAATACCAAACATTTTGTCCATATTTTGCCACAAGGGACTCCACTAGTTCGGGGGTCGATATTTGAGGGAAATAATGTCAGAATTAATTTAATCCATTCTTATACTGTAGACCTATATATAATCAGTGTAATCCTGCCAAACCTGTATCATCATCGGTGATATGTAATTATGGTGAGCTCGACATATCTATACGGGTGCGCACATATCAAGAACTGAATTAGCTGACGACTTACGACTACGGGTTCAGCCACCAGCAGACGATTTGAGGTTTTTAATTGAGAAAGGAACAGCTGTGAGACAGGTGTGTTAGGTGTATTTTGACTTTACTTTTCATTCTCACTTCATCTGAGCTATGTTATCGATATTACCATCTCATTGTTACTGAATAACATTCATAGTTTAAAATTAACTGTTAAATAATAATTAAGATATGCTAATGGTTTTTTGCAAGTGTTTGTCACGGCAAACTATTCTAACTGCTTTAAAGACGATATCGCTATCTATCTTACGGCCTCCCTTTCTTTTTCCTCTCTCTGAGGAGGGCCCGAGGACTTGCATCGCAGCCTGAGGCTTATTGTACTAACCTTCTTTCTTATAGAATAATTATTGAAGCCCTGAGGACCGCATTCCTATAAGTATCGTGATTCACTATTTGGTGTCATATATCGATTCAGCTACAGTGCCCTGGTGGCTGGGTAGTAGCCTTCTCAATCGATGCCATCTATATAAAAGTCACGGTACTACATCTGCTGCATCTCCGGTCGACTGAAACTATTGATAGATTATAGATGAAATTGAATTTAATGAAGCGAAATGAGTGCGTTGTCCAACGCTAAAAGTTACTCAGCAGTCCTGCTTCAGTTGGTTGAGAGGGGAAACGTAGGAAAAAAAACCAAACAGATAACTTGTCCAAACCAGAATTTGAACCCGGGTCCGCTCTTTTCATGTCAAACATGCTAACTGTTACTCCACAACGGTGGACTTCCATCAACTTAGTTTTCATTCATTCATAGTGTCCTGCTCAAGGGCAGGTCTTTGACTGCAAACCCAGCATTTTCCAATCTTTCCTATTTTCTGCTTTCCTTTTAGTCTCCGCATATGATCCATATATAGGGGAGAGTCGGGTAGTATCGGACAGTGCGTTTCTTTCATCTACCACCATATGGTAGTACCTGAATGACATGGTTACGTTTCTCTATGCGACATCACAGAAACGTAACCATGTCAATCAGGTACTATCATCGTGTGGTAGATGAAAGAAACGCACTGTCCGATACTACCCGACTCTCCCCTATTGATGTCGTCTATCATCTGATATCATCTTCTATTCCGAACTCTTCTCCCGTTCACCATTGTTTGCAGTGCATCTTTCAGAAGGTAGTTTCTTCTCAACCAGTAAGTGTTATCTTTTTTTTTTTTTAGTCTGCTCAAATAGGTGATCAGACATTTTCGCATCAAGGATTTGTAAAATTATAGCTGGGAGAACCTGAATACCCTGAGATAAAATAATCCAGCACCATTTTTGTCCAGACTGGAATCTCAGTATTCGAAGCCAGATCTCCGACAAGGAAAATCTTATTCTTTAGCCGTTCGATTGGTATATAGGCTACTAAACATCATTTTTCAGGACTTGAAAAATTTATATGTTTACAATCGTATTTTGCTTCTTTAAAGTACGAGTATTATAGAGAAACTCCGAGTGTGTCCCCTAATTAAATTTTCCGTCGGAGCTACATGTAGGCCTATATTTTGCTAGCATATCATACTCACATATACGCGCCTAGCCATTGTTCAGTTTTTTCTAAGGACGTTTACTATCCATCCACAAGTATATTGTAGCCTGTTTGACTTACTGTGATAGCGTCCGTTTCCTACTCCGTCCGCCAGAGGCCTCTGCGGTTTCAGGAGACATCATTTTGTAGAGATATGTGCAATTTCAATTGAGACAGTGGTCAGTAGACCCACTCTTCAGAAAAATTCGGAATTAGGTACAGCTGGTTGGAAAATGATTTTTTAATTTTTATTTCATTTTTTTTTTTCGTTATGACTTACTGTGATAGCGTCCGTTTCCTACTTCGTCCGCCAGAGGCCTCTGCGGTTTCAGGAGACATCATTTTGTAGAGATATGTGCAGTTTCAATTGAGACATTGCTCAGTAGATCCACTCTTCAGAAAAATTCGGAATTAGGTACAGCTGGTTGGAAAATGATTTTTTTATTTTTATTTCTTTTTATTTTTATTTTTTTTTCGTTATTGAGGTCAATGGATTTTAAGGGCGGTAAATGTACTTATCATAGCTTCTTTCAGGAGGGAAGTGAAGCCGGGGATTGCGTGTCATGTATTGATATATAAAACAAGTCTGTCCCTGAGAAACTGTTTCGAGCAAAATTTACCGACAATTTTTCGTCCACGTCGAAGTTTGGAGGTGACACATCGAATCTACCTACATCAGTGGCGTGGACTCGTTTTACTCTTCATCTGTAATTAATACCACACCATCAGAGAAAAGATTAAGCCCAAATTAACTAAGGGGAATACCCTCTTTATATTCCTTCCGAACGAAACCATATTAATGAATCATGATTTTCATCACACTTGACCACTTGGAGGAGACAGCATTCAATTAGTTACAAGGTTCTTATTGAAGGGCTATGGTTCTCCCTCCGTCGATTTCTAAGAGCTTTATGATAGAGCATAATATCTTCTACTAGTGTTTAGTTTTGCTACAGTGTTGCTGTGTCGTCTATATGTAACTGAAGAATTCAAAGGAGACAACATATAATTATACCGGTACTCTGAAGCAAGAAATTATAACATTACAATATCTCTGTGTCGCCTTTGGAGTATCATGAGCATCAGCGAGTTAAGTATAACATAAAACATCGTGTATAACAGAAAACAAACAAATAGATGTCTGTTTAATGTATCACGAAGACACCTGCAGTTGCACCTGCGATGACGAGAGATTGAATGAGTCGGGCCTACGCTGCTTTTGAATACTGCTATTACGGTTGGAGTTCGTAGGCAGATGTTCTGGTTCTGAGCAATCACTTATAATAGAATTCTTTAATGCTGACTTTATTACTGCTACGCTAACGCTCATATGAAGGTCAGCAACTAGAATAATGTGATTCAATGATTTATCTAGGAGTGGAATTTTTTTCTATGCACGTAGTATGATTAAAAAATATATTTTTTGCTACTAACGAGGTTAAGAAAGCTTGAGTAGCCAAAGGAACCGGGTTTCGGCACTTGTATATTCTTGTGGTAGACAAGGAGACTGGAAGACAAAATTTCTCCTGATATAATATGGAATAGGCCTATATAATAAATTCTTAATATGCTTTGTTAAATTAGAAATGTTTAGAGTTTAGCGTATTATTCTTGACTACTACTACTACTACTACTACTACTACTACCACTACTACTACTACTGCTGCTGCTGCTCTGCTACCACTACCATCACCACACCTGCTACTCTATTTTTACTACAACTACCACGACTGCTAAGACAGTTATTACTACTACTACCACTACCATTACTACCACTACTATTACCACTATCACTATTATCACTATCACTAGACTCTTGCGGAAGTTTCTGAATAGTCTTAAGTGACCAAGTTGTTATTTTTTTCTCCTCTCTCTCTTCTTTTTTTTCTCATCTTGATATATTACTTAATCATTTGTATTTGTATGCCATTTAGTACGACTTTGCTAATCAACATTTTATGTCTTGTAACCCACATGTATTCCCCTATTAGTATATTAACTGTATAGTATATCTGAAGTGAATTAATCGTCGAATTTATCTCGAGCATTTTAGGTCTTATAAATTGTGTGTGTGTGTGTGTGTGTGAGTGTGTGTGTATATTCCTCTTATGTTATGTAACTGATTTTGATTATGTGTAATTTTCTACTTTATTTTATATATTATGTAACCGATCTTGACTATTTGTAATTTTATATTATGTAACTGATCTTGTCTATTGTAATTTTCTACTATATTTTATGTAATTTCTAAGGTATTTTCTTTTGTGTTGTTTTGTAATCTAATTTTGTATTTCATGTATATTTTTGTAACCTGGTTGAGTGGAAGGGAAGGCCTCATGGCCTTAACTCTGCCAGGCAAAATAAACCTACTACTACTACTACTACTACTACTACTACTACTACTACTACTACTACTACTACTACTACTACTACTACTACTACTACTACTACTACTACTATCACCACTACAGCTACCACCACCATCACTTCACCACCACTTCTACGACCACCACGACTGCCACTACCACCACCACCACCACAACCATACATACCATACTTTATCATATTATATCCTGCTTTACAATGCCATACTTCACTTAATACAGTATTATCTAATTTTTCCTTTTACTTAATCTTACCTCTTCAATTCTATCTTGCTTTGTCCTAACTTACCGGTCACTGACGTAGTTTAGATTTAAGAGGTGGTCGCTCGGGCGTGAGTTCGAGTCACGGTTGTGCTGATTTTATGTTTTTTTTTCCCGAGGTTTTCCCAACTGTGAGGTGAATGTCAAATAATTTGTTGCGAATCCTCGGTCTCATCTCATCACCTTACTCTCATACTCTGTTCTATCTGAACTTACAATACCATACTTTGTTACCGTATTTTATATCACCATAACTTTGCCCATAACTTACCGTGACATTTCATACTTCGTCTTACCTTGCTTTACTATGTTTAATCTTCTGTAATAGACTACGTTAGGGGTGGGCTGTCAACCAAAATATCCCTCTTCGTTCCTCTCATCAGGTGTTGTTTCTACAAGATTATGGAGTCGGCGTGCATTCGTCGAGCGTGAGTAAATGAGTTTATTGAATGCAAAATAACTCGTGTTGCTGATACAGCGTCATGTTTCGTTCTTTGGCACGCTCAGCAGAAATACGGCTGCGCGACGCAGTCTCTGACTCACCACTCAAATGGCCACACACATGCTTTACTTTTGATTTATGGCAATTAAATTTTATAAACAATTTAATTTACTGCGCATGATTATTTTTAATACAAATAAATCACTGTTTAAGTAGAACCGAAGAAATTTTCTTGTACACCACGCATATATAATTTCCATCCTGTACAATAAAAATATTTTATGTGCAATGATTTTACCGCAACCTATTCACTTTATTATACTTTCTTTCCTGTCGGTGTCGGTTTAAGGTGAAGGGTTGCCGGAATAGTATGCAAAGGCATTACTATATTTCCAGTGCACGTTCTATACCACACAGCTCGAGGCAAGACGCATTTTTATACCTATAATACATAGCTACCCTCTCCTAATAATAACGTAAGAATTCAAATTGCGATTTCCTTGTAACGTCTTTGATTAAGCAGTTGAAGGTCAACTAATCAAAATATTTTCAATGCATTCTCGCGAATGCTTGCTGTGAGGAGTATTTTATTACGTGCAAGGTGAAATGACACTGATTATACATTTTATATCTATGATGTAAACCTACGAAATAAAATGTATAGGGTAAAACTCAATGGAAATGACATTTCAACAAAAAGTTCTGCATCCAAGACTACAAAAATATTGTGTAATGGGAGATAAGAGGACATTCTACAATAATCATTCTGTTCAGAAGAATTCTGCGCTGTATCAGAGTTACATCGGCACGTAGAATACGTCATCTAGTTTCGGGAATGATGTTGCAGTTGTATTGGTTGAATGTTTTATTTCTGTTTTTCCGTTTGGAAATGAAGAGTAGCCTCTGGGACTGTGATAAGGGAAATAATTAATGGAGGTATGCAATATATTCTCCCTTCATATAAATCGACATTCTGAAATTAGTTCCAGCTCTTAATAAATTTTTCGCTATTGTCCACTCGAAGTGTAGGCCTATCGTACGTAATATGTTATCACAATTGCAGAACTCACGATCATAAATCAAGCGAGAGGTCGCACACATCTGTACAGTATATAGCTGCCGTCGATGCCGAGATATTACTGAGAGAGGCCGCGGGGCATGACTAATTTTATACGCATAAATTTGTTGACTTCATTCCCGTAGCTAGGGGAGATGGCGTCATTGGATGTGGTCACATTGGTTCATGGCCTGAGTACTGGTAACGTTAGCATGTGGTTGTGGCTTAGAGTGTCGTTACAGTAAGCATTTAAAATGTTGCAGTTTTTTTGTTTTACCCCGGATCCCGGAACGAGTGCCCATACTCGGTGCGGGGAAAACGTCAAAAATGTTTCGTTAAAAATGGAACAATAAATATGTCATAGATATTTAGAATTCTTGACATAAGATATGCCACTACTACATGTTGCGTTCACTGCTGTGGTCTCGTGGTAGCGTGTTCGCTCCCGAACTCAGCAGGCCGGGGTTCGATTCCCCGCTTGAGACGAGTTGCCTGGGTGAGGTTTTTATCGGGGTTTTCCCCTCATTCCTGTGGATGAATATCAGGTAACTTTATCAGGCGTATGGAACCCCACTCATTCTCGCCACTTTCTTTCCCCTCCTCATCATCATTCCTTATCATTCCGGTTGTCGTCTTGGTTTTAAGATCGCGCCTGCGGCGGTCCTCCGAAGCTCCTGACGCTCTCGGCCGGCCTCCATGGATATGCCAAAGCATGGTAGTTGCTGATCCAGATGCGGAACCCACTCCCCTCCCGACGCACAGTGTGCAGTTTTCTTAATCTAGTTGGACAAAATTAATAACTTCACTTCTAAGTAAGTCGTTGGGCTACAACTCATCCCAGGGGTGCACAATAGACCTCAGGTCGCGGTGCATAGGGATGTTTCCCTTCCGGCCTCATAGAGAGGAAAAATATAACATGTTGCCATTTCTCCTCCAAGGAGAGGACGGACGACGAATAATGGGTTGAAGAAAAAAGCTAGTAGCATTTTTAGTGAAAATTAAGACACACTCATATGTTTTGTTATGCATGTTTTATTTGAAATATCTCCTTCACAATGTAAAGAAATGTGTAGAACATATGCGTATTGGGATGAAATGTGGAGAAAAGTGAATATGTACTTGTGTGCGTTTGTGTGTGTGTATGTGTGTGTGTGTGTGTGTGTGTGTGTGTGTGTATGTGAAGTGGTAAGAAATATAACGCACTGGAATTTCTTGATAAAACGAATGGCTGCACAGAACGAAAACGACAACACTTATGACTTATGAACATAGCTTCAACTGACTTCAACAGGTTTTTAGTTACCACTACGATTAACGTGTTATAGAAAAATATTTCTACTATCGCATGAAAATTCAGACTTTTATGGGTGTTGATGTAGGAATGAGAAATCTTCATGAAGGGACAACACTACGCAAGAATTTGATTGTGCACTCTGCCTCTTTTTCGGCAGATAGACTGGAAATATTTTGTCACGTGACGAACTTATTTATAGCTTTCGTAATTTCTCATTCTTCTGTCATTTCTCGTAGTCTTACCCTTAATCCCAACATAATTGCGCGAAACAATTCATCGAATATAGAAGATCAGCAAGAAATGTCACAAAATTAATGTTTTACGAAGTGATAGCTGCGAAGACTGGATTTACATTTGGTAAGAGAGTAAAAATCTTCAAGAAAAATATAATTTAAAGTGACTGTTAATTAAGAAAAGCGAACAATGAGAATAAAAATTATTCTGAATTAAAAAAAATACACTTACCTCAAACTTACACTCTGAGAAAAGAGATGTGTGAAGATACGCTGCAGTTTTTAATTCAGGACATATGTAATTAAAATAAAATTATTGGAGTCGGTTTTAGATAAATCTTTATTTTGTTTTTAATTACATATCATATTTTGAGTAAAGAATGATTTCATTTATTGTGCATGTTTTCTGGATACATTAAATCGTAAATGTTGAATGTGAATATAAACTATAGAGCTATGCCTTTCACATACGAATACATTAAACAGATATACGATACGCCATTAACCACTCCTTCGATATCAATGATACTGAAAACATAAAGAGTATTTTCTGTCAAATACTTTAAATAATAGCTCTTTACAGCATCACAAAACTTTCTTTACATTTCATATAACGAAGAAAATAAAATTCTGAGGTTTATAGTGAACATTTCCATGAAGAAACTTAGTTTTACAAATATAATACAAGAAGGCAGTGAGCTCTTACAGTATGCCTCTGACCGAAGTTGTTCGTTTCTGGTAAAGATAACAATCATAGAAAGAAAGTACGTAGGTAGGTACGTGGAAAACATACCTGATGTTGCTAGACGACCCTGATCTTAGAACACAGATCGCAGATTGCGTATTTCAAACCTTCATATACAGATGGTGTCCGACATTTTTCTCGAAGATTGTGAATCAGGTTCTTAAAAGAGATCATGATGAAGATACACAGTGGACACAGTTTTGTAGTCACGTTGTGTGGGAATAAACAAGCTAGAAATACTTAAATTTACTGTCATTGTTTCTGTTTCCTTCTTCTTTAGTACACTATTTTAATGTGATTATTTAAATTCCAAAGACTATTCAGAGAATATGAGATCATGATAAACCAATAAGAGTAATTATAGTTGGAAGCAAAATGACAGGAGGAGCAAATGCTCGGAGAAAGCATGATCTGCAGTTATTTTATTCATCATAAATCACATAGAATCTGGCGACGATCCAGTCTCAGTTCATTTAATGAGAAAATTCAGCTGACTGAAGTACGACAAAATTTCTGGGATTTTGGTGTGTTACATATGAGTCATCCATTTCCAATACCTTTTAAGTCCTTCGAACAAAATTCTACAGAAATCAAGAAAAACTGTCGTTTGTTTCTAAATTTGTTTTTCTGTAATTTTTTTGTCTAGTTTTATACTGCGATTCATTCCCATCTGAGCTATATGCAGTGCTGAAATACTGTAATGGTTATTTTTAATTAAATATTTTAGGTTAGACTTAACGGTGTTAACTGGGACATAACTGACTGTGGAACAGTATTTGACTATTCAAGATGGCACACAACAAGAGAGAATACATAAAGATGTTTTAGATGAAAATTACTTATTGATTGATTTATTATTAATAAAAAATATCGACTAGAATCAGTCTGTTACTGTAGTATATCACTAGCAAAAAATGCAGTGGAAGATAATATTTGTACAAGTAGTATGGTTCATGTGTGGCACATTATGTAAGTTAAACAAACCTTTTAAGAGGTATTTTTGAAAACACAATTAATTCGATAACGTGGAGTTTTTTGAGTTGGTTATTTAACGACGCTGTATCAACTACTAGGTTATTTAGCGTCGATGAGATTGGTGATAGCGAGATGGTATTTGGCGAGATGAGGCCGAGGTTTCGCCATAGATTACCTTGCATTCACATTACGGTTGGGGAAAACCTCGGAAAAAACCCAACCAGGTAATCAGCCGAAGCGGGGATCGAACCCGCGCCCGAACGCAACTTCAGACCGGCAGGCAAGTGCCTTAACCGACTGAGCCGCGCCGGTGGCTGATAACGTGGATGAAAGCTAAGAAAATAGCCTAAATATAATTTTTATGATTCTGCCTTTCTAATGAAGTCTCAAACTCAATTACAATTCGTTCATAGTAAGTTTCAAGATAAGGCTTCTTGCTTTAACTTGCTCCTTCATGTGGACAAACACTCTATCAGAAGGTATGAACGAGTAGCCAACGAGGAACAGTAGAATAATATTATTTACAGTTGTTGAAGATTCTTTGGCTATCCACGAGTGTAACATGCCTAAAATAATGTAGTTTTTAGTTATTAATTTAGCAGACATTATTGATTGAGGAAAGTGTGAATATAAAATTGTTTGAAATTGTATCTTCTATAACGCACTGTTTTCTACTGGACTTGACAGGCTTCGTTCCTGTATACACTTATGGACATGACGTTTTATCGACCTGTAACAGTCAAGGACTTAACGGGTTCTGAAACATTCAGTCGTAATCACTCATTTAAAGTTTGTGTGACTGCAACCTGTGTATATTTTTGTGTGACTTTACTTTGTTTATGGTGTTTTTTTTTTCCTTTTTATTTCTGTTATTGTATTTGTATTTCTGGTGGTGTGGAAGAGAAGGCCTGATGACCTTAACTACACCAGAATAAATAAATAAATAAACGAATAAATAAATAAAATAAATAAATAAATTTGAATAGGAAATAGCGCATATAGTACCTGTAAATGTGGCTTAAAAGGTGTAAAACAATGCCATCTATCAGATGATGTATATAACTAAAATTTGAATTTTTGTGGACTTAACGGTTTCTGGAAATGGGCGACTCATATGTTAACTTCACGATCGAATTTCTTCAGAAATAAAAATTACAGCTGTTCATTACCTAATTTTAGTCACCGGCGAACTTGGTTCCTTCTTCGGGTCTACGATCAAGAGTAAATTCAAATAGAACTTAGGCTGTGTACATTGTTGGATTTTTCCGAGGTTTTCCAATCTGTGAGACATCCATCTTGCTTTCACCAATTCTAGCGAGACTACATAACCCTGCAGTTGATACGTCTACAGCGTCTTTAAATCACTGACTAATAAAAAGTACACAATTTTATCCTGTCTGCTTATGTTGGACAGTAATTTGGACAGTAATCTATGTTCATAACGATGATCGTATTTCTTTCAAGAACTTCCAGATTTGTAGCAATCCAAATCGTAACTCACAATAAATAATAATTTTCTAATTTAAGTTCAAAGTAAACCTACCTGGAAAACCCGAGCATCACTTGATAAAGGGGGGCTGCGGGCATAAAAGTAATTAATAACCTAATTGACCGTAAAGTTATAAAAATATAGAGTACACATTGCTAACGAATGTTGTTAGATACGAAAATTCGGCTAGAAGCTACACGAGTACTTGTTGATTATCTCATTTAACAAATGATGCAGAATTGTCGGCCTTGACACTTTCGTAATCTTGTCTCAACTCTCACTTCACGACTTCTTTCCTTGTAATAAACAATTCTTTCCTTTTCTCATATTGAATTAGCCGCGAATTTGAACATCATTTTACCTTTGGTTGTTGCTCATTCGCCTTGCGAAACTTCTAGAAATGCCAATAAGAGGAGTTAAGTGTCTTCTTAATTAATAGCGAGGGGAAGTATTTTTCCAATTACACTTCGATATGACGAAGAGCGGCGACTCGAACGTGTAGACAGCTGTGCAAATTAATACGTTAATGCAGAATGGAAGCTTCCTCGCTAAATTATGTTTCCAATACATCCATTTGAATATATTATCGGAAAAAAATACGATGAGACCAGGACAGTAACCTTCCTGCCCACACACTCACAATACGCACCTTGATTAGGAGGCGCGTAACCATTCAGCACTCTGCAAAGATGTTTGAAACTTAGATTTTTTTTTACTTCAGATTCGGTTTCTCAACGGTAATAGAATTATAATTGCATTAGTGCTGACGATTCAGTGGGTGGTTTAAACCTATTTTTTTAATCTCATGATTTTAAAAGTAATTATTTATAATTTTTAAAGCTCGGCTGTTGCTACTATTTTCCAACCCTCGTACTGAACCAGCAATGACTAAATTTAAGGGGGAGGTACACCTTTGGCCTACAAAAATTTATTTTTTTATAACTCAACTACTACAAGACTTAATGAACAAAACTTTTCACGCTTAATATACATATATTACACTTTATAAAACACTATTCATAATATTAAAATGACTAATAATTACCTGTAAAAATAATATCAAAGTTTCATAATTTTTTTACAACCGTAAAACGTTTACATAATAAAATCTACAATTAATTAAATATCTGCATGATTCTTTTACAAAAATGTTTTAAAAACCTCCATCAATAACATAGTCTAGGGTCTTTTACCTATTCCTTCAGGAAATATATATATCTTTCTAAATCTAAAATTTTATAAAATTGAATATTGATGGTAGCGATTAAGAAAAATATATGTTCTGAAGAAATTGGTGAAAGAGCCTAGACTATGTTGTTGATGTAGGTCTTTAAAATATTTCTGTTAACTAAGTTTATGGACCTTTCTTTTTTGAAGAGCAAACTGTGAGAGGAATGTCATACCTGGACATGCTGCAAAACTGGTTGTTTCCTCAACTTCATGATGATTCCAATGACTTCATTTTCATGCAAGATGGCGCTCCGCTTAAGGTACGGCGTTATCTGAACAACACCATTCCATCTTGTTCATTGTTTTTGGCCTCCCAAGTCACCAGACCTTACTCCTGTTTATCTGTGGGGGGTACGTAAAAGACACAGTGTTTGTCCCATCTTTAGCAGCTACTCTTGAAGATCTGAGAAATCGAATTGTTGAAGCTGTCAATTCAGTAAACAGGGATCAGTTGATGCGTGTGTGGAATGAACTGGACTACCGTCTAGATGTTTCTCGCGCAACACATGGTGCTCATGTTATGTGTACAGTGCCTGTAGGATAAAACTTTGAACCTTCCTCTATCCAGTGCCATTCGCAATGTGTTTATATCTTTGATAGTTTGTCTGTAATACAAAATTGAAATCTGCTCTTTCATTTTGACTCACGGTGTATTTTTGTGGATATCATTATTTATAAATTTGTGGTAGAAGAATCATCCAAACCCTCTGCAGGCAGTGTCGGGGTGGTGAATTCTATTATTAGGTGCCGGTACAGATGCTCGTGTGACTAATCGTGAATGTAGCGGTCTAGCTGCGTGATCCCACTGCATGTTACCCCCCCCCCCCCATTAGTTTTTACAAGTCCGCAAATCATTTCCATTATTGGCCGTAATATCACGTGTGTGCGGTGGTGATCTATCTTGCCTCTACATGAACCTCCGTTAAAAGAGTTCGTCCCTCTATCATTAGGCCGCTGCGCTGATATGCATGCGGTATCGCCATTCCGCTACTCGATGCTCGCCGACCTTCACAGCATTCCGACCTCCTGCTTGATTGAGATACGGCTTGTTTGTCGGATGCTGTCGAATGAGGTAGGAAGGCGTCTTAATTTTAAATCAGGATTGACGTTTCGGCGGTGAACAGGTTATGAAACTTTCGGTAGATACACCATATCGCAGAAGATATTTAACTCATTTCACCAACAACGGCTCTTCACTGAAAGAACCAGAGACTTGATATAGGCCTAAAGAAGAAACCTTAATAATAATAATAATAATAATAATAATAATAATAATAATAATAATAATAATAATATAAAAACTGTAATGGGTCCTTTGATCTCAAAAATATGGATTGACGATCTATCCCAAGGAACATAAGACAGTTTTCTTCGTAACTGTTTTATGTTACGTATAATAAACTGATATATGAAACGGTGAAGTTGATATCAAGAAAAAACTGTTCCTGAAAATTATTATACGTACGCAGAATTATTTGTACTTCACATTGTTATTTTCGTTTCAAGTTTTTTTCTTTCTGTCTAAAACATTATACAGGATCTCTCTTAACCCTTAAATTTACAACGTGTCATATAGGATACAACAGGTTAATAGGCTATATGCTATAATTTTAATAGAACAATAGAAAAAAATTGGTAGGAAAATTAAAATTTCACAATACTTACAACAAATAACAACAATGGCTACATCATTGATCCCACCGTTAGATTTGAAAAACAAAAAAGCCAACCTGAAGATGTAAATAGGGGAAAAAAACGACATCTATGTATGTACCGTTCCATATTTCATGGACAAATACGGTCTACAACAAATTGAAGTAATAGGCCTTATGGTTGGAGCGCGCGGAACTATTCCCGGTTTCTTCTTCCATACCTGGCAACGTTTCGGCCTAGAGAGGAAGGCAATTGATGACATCGTTCTTGCAGCTCTGAGAGGATCAATATTTATACTCCGAAATCCATTAAACTTAAACATATATGTTATTTATACTTTCAACTGCCTATTGCACAATATGCTCTTTGTGGCAGCCTGTTAATACAGGGAGCTGTTATCGTTTAGAAATGAAATTTGTTTAAACAAAAGTCGCCCTAAATAAGGGTTCGATAGATCGGCCTACTAATCAATTCATAAAGAATAAGTAAACAAAACAATTTTGTGACATTTGAAAAGAAAAAGAAAAAAACATAAAGATAAGAAAACGTAGGAAATCATTTACAATAAAAATTTTGTTGGGTACAAATGATTACTAATTATAGCTAAGAATGATTTTAACACGTGAGATCCTATGGCATCAATCGTTGCATCAGAAATTTTATATTGTTTAAGTTGATTTAAAGTTTCACGTGGGATCGTGTCACGGGCACCGAACATGAGCCCAAAAACTGTCCAATGTGTAATGTGTATTGTGCTCCAAGATGCTGACAACAAGGCTCATATACGACTTGTTTTTCACGACACACCTCTTGTGGCTGTTGCTCATGCATCTCAAAACGGATTGTGGGATCAAGAATGACACCCTTATCCTTCTGCCGATCAATTATGATATCAGCCCGTCTAGTAGAGCCATCAGAAGAGACGCAACCAACCTCCTCATAAACCTCATAGGAAGCATTCTGACGGATTGAAGCTGCGATGAGAGAACGAACCGTATTATGTCTGTTGATTCGGAGCAATTCTCCATGATGGCAGAAACCCAAGACGTCAGGAAGCGTTTCTTGCTCGTCGCATCTTCTGCAACGGGTTGAGTCAAGAGTTCTACCAGGGAGAGTACGTACAGGTATTGTATTACAGTTCATCTTAATGGCTTGCGTCCACTGACTGCTCGAAAGTCCCTTTTTGGTTGAGATCCACGAATTACCTTTCTTCCAGTGAGAATAGAAAACAACTCCCAAGTCTTTACTTTTCAATTTGCTCCATTGATGAAAAGAATCTTCACGCAATGCTTTTCTTAGTTTTTGAGAAGAAATACAACATATGAAATATGGACATTGAGATAGTTGTTTTCTTTACAGTCCCACACGGCTTAATAAACTAGTGTGAGAAATGAAGTTTTGCCAATTTAAGGGTTAAACGACTATGGGTTGGTAATTTTAAGGATTTGTGGATGAATTTTCAGAGAAACAAGATCTTAAAAATCTTAAATGAAATATGCTTGGTGTCTCATTTTAAGCCAATAATAATTTTATTATATGCCTATTTTCAGTCTCAAATATTGATTTTATGATTCATGATTATTTTCCTTTCAGTTTCATTGACTGAGATATATGTCCAGTAATTTGATTTACTTCGTAACGTGCAATGTGGAATAAAATTGTCATTGTTCTGAAATATTTTATTTGGAGCCGACAAGTGCACCAAAAAAATATGACTGGTACACTAGATGACTCTCCTTCCGATATCACAAATGTAAGAGGCTATGACTTTTACAGAATGGCGGCGTTCTCATTTTTTCTTCATAGTAGGCTGCATAATTGGAACATGCTTTGCTAATAAAATAGCATAAAAAGTCAGAAGCGATTTTATAGCGGCGAGACGAGAAAGCAGCGGAAATGGACTTGTTTCTTCCAGAATGACCTATTTAAGTGTCCCCTTGCTTATTTTCTTCGCAATTAAATTATCTCATCGCCTTATTTGGTATCACAGTATTTTTCTGAAAAGTACTTCTCTTTGCAAAGAGATTAATAAAAGAGTAAGAGCTTTCTGTCGTTAAGTCTTATCACAAATCGTTTTTCAGTCCCGCGGATACCCGAGCTTCCCTTTCTCAGTATCTTCAGTTAAAAGCGACAGAAATGTAAACTTGAATGCTTATGGTCGCATACTTTGAACTTGTGGATATGTTAAAAAGATGTATTTGCATAAACATCTATGCATTCTGATCGTGTATCGTTAGTTCATTGACGGTTCAGACGTGGTTTACATGGGCGTTTTAATGCGATGCTTTGTTAACGTATCTTTGAAGTTAAAACTATGAGTTGATGGTATGTTGATATTATAGAACTGCATGAATGCGAATTGTAAGAGAAAGCGAAAACTCTGAAACAGATAACCTCTTATTATAGTCGCTCTGACAACCTCTAAATCTCACTAGTGTCGTGAATCCAGTTCCATTAGATTTGGCGAAAAGCAGGTTATAGAAAGTGTTTCTTTTTGTCGGTTGTCCGTTCATTCATCTGATATTTCGGTGATTAATTCATTCCTTATTTTGTTTATTCCTTCGTTGGGTTGTCTACTTCACTACATTTATTCATTTCTTCATTCGTCGTTTATATCATTAATCCATTCATTCTTCTATAATTCCTTTGTTCGTCTGTCATTCCATCGTTCGTCTGTCATTCCTTCGTTCGTCTATCATTCCTTCGTTTGTAATTTCATCGTTCGTCTGTCATTTCATCGTGCGTCTGTTATTCCATTGTTCGTCTGTCATTTCTTCATTCGTCTGTCATTTCATCATGCGTGTCATTCCATCGTTCGTCTGCCACTCTATCGTTCATCTGTCAATCCATCGTGCGTCTGTCATTCCATCGCTAGTCTGTCATTTCTTCGTTCGTCTGTCATTTCTTCGTTCGGGTGCCATTTCTTCGTTCGTTTGCCATTTCTTCGTTCGTCTGCCATTTCTTCGTTCGTCTGCCATTTCTTCGTTCGTCTGCCATTTCTTCGTTCGTCTGCCATTTCTTCGTTCGTCTGCCATTTCTTCGTTCGTCTGCCATTTCTTCGTTCGTCTGTCATTCCTTCGTCCGTCGTTGAGTCGTTCTACATTCGTCGTTGATTCACCTCTTCGGTCGTCGTTGATTCGTCTCTTTGGGCGTCGTTGATTGGTCGTTTATATATTTTTTGTAGGCCCTAAGGCCAAAAAAGCATATATGTATGCCGTTTGTTTACTTATACTTATATTTATTTAATTGACAATAACTTATCTTCAGCTTGTTTGGCTTTAATAACAACTCCAGAAGGAATTTCGTTTTCAACAGATCCCGATATCATTTCCAACATAACAGAACTTTGTGTATTAAATTCAGGGAATAATAACTTAACAACAAAGAAATAATAACATCATGCTTGGCCTCCCGCAACGAATAATTTTTATTCTACGTATTCTTTTTTTTCTAGTATACACAGTCCCTAGATACCAAAACAAAATACGCTAAACAAGGCGTACAAACACAAAGCGAATTTCTAACTTAAAACTCTTATCAAAAATTTTTAATTTATTCAATTACGGACTAGTGCTCCACAAAATAATGTATGAGCCTATGGCGAAATTTCATGTTTAAACCTGGGCCATTTGCACCCTCGGGTCAAAGGCTCTCGGCAGAAACTTTGTAGCCCTAGCTATAAACATCTTAATTTCGACCTTGATACATGAATTAGGCCTACTATTTCGGTCGTTAATGTCGATTTTCTTCTTTCGTCGATTGTCAGTTTTTTTCGATAGTATGTGCTGAGTTTCGACCCTATTTTATTTTCTTTTTTCTTTTTTTTTTATTCAGCATTTCTTTGAAATGCAGAGAATTAAGAGATAATGTTGTTCTATATAATACGCTATTTTCACAAAATCATTCATCGCTGCTACATGGTAGTGATGAGACTACTTTGTTCTGCATGATGTTTACTTTTCCTCTTTTTATGCAGTTGTAGATTTAATACAATCTGTAACAGCCAAATACGTGAACTAGATACTATCGCCTCTAGCGTGACAGAGTTTTATTGAGGTATTTACATTGTATAAGAATTTCCTTGCGCCAATTTCGTTAACCCACTTTATTGAGGGTATTGCTCTGAAACCCGAGTATAGAAATAGCTTGGTCACGGGTTAACCATGAGTTCTTCATCGCTTTGTAACGCCGACAAAAGTTGTTCTATTGTATCTTTCACGATAATATATCTAGTGGTCACCGCGCTTCCTGTTTGCTGTTTAGCATTCCTAAAACTATCTCTTTGAGTCAGCGTTTAGAAGATTATCTTTAATGCCATAGCGAGAATATTATGTTCTTGTGATTGACTCTTTCCGAGAGTTCTTTGAATATTAAGTTCCAATGTTACAAAAATTAAAATAATTATTGTAGTTGACATTCAAATTGCACTCTAAACCAACGAAGTTTATAGAATATCTAGAAAACTAAACAAATAAGTACTTGAAATAAGTGAAATGGGTAGATTGTGAAAATAAGAAATGACGGTTTCATAAGGTAAAGAAATAAATGTTTGTGTAACGAATGTGAAATAAAAAAAACATTTAAGAATGTCATAAAAGTTAGTTGGAATGAAATATGTTCTTGTGAATAGTACAAAAACCTCAATTTACGCATAGTCATAGTACAAAAGATATCCAGGTGGACCTAAGAAGAATTGAAATTACCTCATATATAATATATGATCGTTCTAGAATATAAAAAAGAGGAAAATAAGTAGAAATAAAGTGTTTTGTAATTTTGAATCGGCTTATAACAAATCTAAGTAGAATTTATTATGTAATATTTTTTGTGTTGTTATTTTACCACAGAATATCGCAGAGTTTAAAAACATTTTAATGTTTACTTTTTCATTATACGAAATATAAGGAGAAAATGTAGTAATTCTGCAAAAAAATATGTTTCCACTCGAATGCGCTTTTACAACATGTATCTGAAATGTAATTTTTGGGATGTCTCAATGTATGACTATCTGCATTAGAGATGAACAACGATCGAGAAAGCAAGACTAACAGCGTCCGCAAAGCCAAAAACCCGACAATGTTGTATACGTCGCGTCGTTGACGTAAAGACTGCTTGTGAGTGTTTCGAGACGCCGAGATTGATCACTCCCGAAGTCCCGAACGTCAAGCAGCCTTGAATCGCCACAGTTGTTTATACCTGACTGAACTTTTATCTACTTTGGCAACTGTTATATATGTATAAACAAACAAGTAGCCTATTTGAAACATCATCTCTACCTTTCAGTGTATAATAATCCGTTCTCCAATCTTTATTTAATTACTAGGCCCTTATTAAAAGGCTAGGAATTTTCTTTTCATATGTTTGAGATCAAGTGTGCAATCTCAAGTAAAAAGATATTAACGTTATGTTTTATGTTTCTTAGAAATGCAAATTTATTTGAGAATTATTTTTTTTTTCCTATTTATATAACCATAGATGATATCATAATAGTACCAGAACATTTTGATAACTAAGATACTGTTCTGTTTTGTCTTTTTGTCTTATTTAAACATTTATAATGTTATTTATTTCAATGATGTATGTTACTCAAAGTTACGAAATCTTTCCACGCCGACCAAATGCTATTTCGAGAATGATGAGCGAGTCTCGAAGCGCACGAGAATGACGAGACGAGACTCGAAGGACAAATGCAACGAACACAACGAGCGAAAGCGGCAGTTAGTTTTGTTCATCTCTAGTGTGCATATATAGCGAATTTTTTCTGAACTAGGGCCTCATGGATATATTTAATTTGTGTTTAGTATCTGCAGATGAAGTTAGCTGAAGATGATGCACATTGAACGGCATTTTACTAAAAAAAACCGTTCTCACTTGAAATTAAAGACACAATGGCCAAACATTTTAAAATAAATAAATTTACTTTATGATTTTAACTACGTGTTACCGTATTTAAGTAAGTAAGTAAGTAGCTATTTTCTAAGTTGCATTAATTATTACCAGGCCTACATGTAGAGTTATTTCTACATTTCCTTGCCATTTAGTGTTGATATTTTGCTATATCGCAATACTTTCTTTTATACTTCATATAATGAGAAAGTAAAAATGAATAGCGGACCGTGTCATTGGGATGTGTTATAAACATAATGATAATTAAATTTTAGAATCCGTGTTGAACAATTTTGAAGTTGTCGGCAATAAAAAAGAAATTTCAACCTCTTTCCTCAGGCATAAATTTTTGCATTCGCCTACTTATGACAACTGACCTGACAAACACTCATTATAATACGCGCAAAAAGTGCATTCCTTCCCACGCCGGGATCTTAGTGCATAGAATTTGGCTATTCACTAGGTTTCCGTTGTTAAAGTACAAGACGTATGTTGTTCCAACATGTAGAAGGGATGATAACAGTAGTTCTATATTAATGTACAATGAAATTCAGGAGAAGTGAGATATAATTTGTTACATGAATACAGAACATCCTTCTACTTATCACGTTTCAGTGTATCGCTTCCACGGGTCTGGAATTCTCTTCTTGATCATATCAAATACTGTCAGATAATATCAAAATTCAAGTGTAAATTAAAGAATCACATTCCACAAATTTCTACCTGCAAAACTTAGGCTTAAGCTGTAATACGTATAACTACGTATACGTAATATTTTAAAATTATTAGCAACTATATATAGTATTTTAAAGACAGATTTCTTTGATCCATTCCATAAGGAATATGCATGAATACATCTATAACCGATAAGAGGTTGTGGTGAGCATGGCACAATATCATAGTTGTTACCACTATAACCACGCAATGGACGCATGAAATTTTATTGAAATAATATTGGTTTGAACTTGACAAAGAATCAAAGTACTTGGAAATGATTTGCACTGCTGTTGCTTTCTCGAGTTGGACTTCGAGTCATGCAAAATCGATCAGAATGAGATAGACCATATTTACACGGAGAAGTGTTTAAGTTAAACATGTACCTAGTAATGTCTGATGTATCCTAAGCAGATAATACATATTTGAACGTTGATAAGACCGTGGACTAAATTTTTTCGCGAAAAGATTCTAGTGTGGTGTGATGCTAAGCGATTGAGCATATTTCATCCATAGGTCTAGTATCAAGGCCTTTCTGGAAATTCGAAATCTCTTCCCTACTCCACGTCCTTATCGTTTGAAGTAAATGACTATGCCCACTATTCGTCGCCTTTCATGCCACTCAGAAGAGAGAGAGAGAGGAGGGGTTTACAACTGAGTTAATGACCGCTATTGCCATAAGAAAGAATATGATGAAGGATGGATAGAACAGAGAAAAATTCTCTCCGGCACTGGGACTCGAACCCGAGTTTTCAGCTCTACGTGCTGACGCTTTATCTACTAAACCACACCGGATTCCAGTTCCGATGCCGGATCGAATCCCTCTCAGTTTCCGTTTGGTGGCCTACCCTCATGTACTGTCACAGAATATGTGATAGTGGCACAATGTCCAACGCACTATGTACAGAGGTGCACTCATTGCGAGTGACAAAGTGGCCGGGATCCGACAGGATGAACGCTGTCTTGAGTCACTAAGTGATTACTTACGCATATCATATTATTATGATGTACCGAAGTAGTTATGATATTTCCATGCAGGAATTCTGCGTTATCATAATTATGATGAAGGATGAATAGAATCCGGTGTGGCTTAGTGGATAAACCGTCAGCACGTAGAGCTGAAAACTCGGGTTCGAGTCCCGGTGCCGGAGAGAATTTTTCTCTGTTCTATCCATCCTTCATCATATGGCAACGCAGAATTCCTGTACTTCGGTACATCATAATAATTAAGAAAGAATGTTCTCTCCCACCTATGGGCTATAGTAATCTAGTCGCAGTGTCTTAAATCTTAAAATTAAATTAAAATCACTCCGGAACATAGAAATAATACTGTGCATAATTAAGTTTTATTAGAAGGGAACTATAAACCAGCTGAGGTCGAAACCTTTCCTCAAACTACCCCCAATATTAGATCTTTACTGCAAATAAATACTAAAAATAACTGTTCATACTTACTTTGAGCGCTGCGAAATTAAAGCTTGAATAAAACATTATCAAAAAATTCAGTATCATCGAAGTAGATACAGCTCAGCTGCGTTTGGGTACCTCTCATCTCACGTGGAATAGTAGCGGTTCACGGAGAATGGCAGCACAACTACTTATCAAGTACGCGCCGTTGTTGTTTAATGCAAAATTCCGAGTTAAGTTTTCACATTCCTACATTTTTTATATATTTATTTATATTGGGGAGATCTGTGCTCGTAGTTTGACGGGAGGTTTTGTCATAAACTCACTAAGTTTTCTTGTTGAAAAAAGAACCATACTTTTTCATTTGTCACTTACTCTGCGTAATAGAAAATAAAATGAAGCGAATATTTGGTTAAAACTTATGATTGGGCAGAATCGTTATTGTATATGTTTGTTTCGAAGTGATGGCCCACTTTTTTGTGAAATTGGGATCTTTTATTTCTATGTAGAGGAAGTGTTACAAATACTCGTATGGAATACCATTTTTTTTTGTAACCTACATGTTTTGAATACTGAACGTAAAATATCATCGTATTTATTGCTGAATGTCCTTGTGAATGGTACACCGGACTTAGAAGTTCGTAAGATGTTATAACATGTTTGAAAAAAAAATAATTTCCTCAAAATCTAACATATGTCCTTCATAAAAATGGAGATACAAATATGGAATACTGTACTATTAACAAGTTACGAGATTAACAAAATTGTAAAGTCAAAATGTCCTTTATTAAGAAAAGCATAGATCAAGCAACCAGCATCTTCATTTGGTGTCTTACTAACCGTAATACTGAATCTAGATGAATCGTCTCTCACGTTTTTTATCGAACTTGTTTTATGGCTCCTTGCATTGGCTTATCATTCCACTGTTTTCTAAGTTGGAAGTGAGGTTTTCCCTCCTCCCATAGGTGCCAACACTAGTAACGAAACAGAAAACCAGGGTATAAAGGTGGAATACTAATCATACTAGTTATGAAATAGTGATAAACTTTTCAACAGTTCAGCTTCTAACTGCAAACTAACACATTCCCGCGAAAGAGAATAGTATATCACTGCGTAGTAATTTGGAAGACTTCCGCTAGAATACAACACGTCTCAGGTCGTATATCGTATTATTTCATATTTGTACCCCTATTTCGTATTTTTAACACTTCTTCTACATAATTTTGGGATAAGCTAAATTAACTCCTAGATGCTGAATATATGAACAAAATCCGTTCTCTAGTTCAGGAGGCATTGCTATTGTAAAAAGACGGCATGCCACTTTTCCGGTTTTAGGAATGCTGGAAATCTCAATTTCTATGAAATTCTCGGCGGCGATTTTTCTGGCATCGTATTCCGTCAACTATCAGAGGCTACAAAAATAAACAAACTGTGACAGTCCATTACGTGGTACGGATCGAATCTCTGAGAAGTGGAATGTTCCCGAGGATTGGGTGTGAAGAAAATATCTAAATTTACTCTGGTTGTCATCTGTTGGAGGGTAGTCTGTGCCCTACTTAATTTACATGAGGATGTTTTTTGTTTTTCTGAAAGCCATAACATCCCGCCTGTCCATATGCTGAAAGAATAGAGATCCTCGTAATGGTTTAAGAAGAATTTCATGCACGCATTCCTGTTCCACGTACGCGCCAGGCGTGCCGTGGATGTCCGACATTCTCCTATCGCGTTTCAATTTTTTTCTTACATGCTATTTATAATACACGGAAGGTGAAGAAATGTCTGGTGTAGGATTAAAATATTTAACAACGTGAAAGTTTAGAACACGAAGAAAGTCTGCGAGAAAATATTGCGTGGACTTAATGCTGTTATAACCAAGATGTCTTTGTTCGTTTTTCTTTCATATTTTTCTATGACTTTCATTCGAGCACATAAACAAGAAGTAATTTTCTACCATTTATTGTTCTGGTCATAATATAATTAATGTCAGTGGCGTGTCAAGAATTACGAAAGCAGGTGATGCTAATCATAAAAACGAAGGAGCCTGAGCATGCAATTTTCGTCCTATTCAGCGTCAGCTGTTGCATGGTTTTAATGCTTGTAGAACTAGTCATTAATTATTGCCACTAGAATTGGGTCCAGTGATTACTTTAGTACTCTGGGAATGGGAGAGGTTATTCTAGAAATATGATGAATTTAACACGCAAGTAAAATATAAAGCCAACCATGTAAGGAAGTCCTTTCAACTATATTGCACTGATTCGTGCCCTGTTTATCTCTTTCTCAAGTACAAATGTTTCCAGAAGTGTGGAGTGAGGGTAGAACATGGAAAAGGGAGAGGACGGTTTAAAATTAACTTGGAGAAATATCGGACACAAGTCAGTATTCATAGCCTAAATATTACTCGTACGTGCTTAATACTGCAGCTCCATTGTTCTCATAATCGTATCATCACATTCATATTGACATCATCACCGCTATCATTATCACTGTCACAACATAATAATAATAATAATAATAATAATAATAATAGTAATAGTAATATTATTAATAGTTATTTATGTTAATATGCTAATCAACAGCGATTAATCAATAATTTAGCACAAGGAAGTCTAAGGTAATATTGATGGTAATATCTCACTTGACGATATGTGTCGGAGGAAGAACAATAAAATTGTTTGTAGCCTATGCACCTGAAATCTGGCTAGTGTAATATGTAGCTATATAGTCGACGATGTATGCAATGGAGGGAGAAGGAAACTGGCCACCCTACCCCATTATTTCCTGGCCTAGTTGTCTCATAAGTGGCATCTTCTTAGTATCACATATGAGGTTAAAATCTGTCTTCGTACAGTTGAATAAACAACAATAACATGCAATAATAAATAAATATATATACTAAATATTTACCATTTTATGTAAATTATAAATTACAAGGTAAATGGATCAGATTTCACTATATACGTAAGTTGGAAGTTTTAATGCATCTGCAAACCGGGGAAAGAGATTTAGAATTTCTGTTGTAGAAAAGACTGTTAAGTTTTCTGTCTTTCGTGAGAACACGAAAACTAGCATTATTTGTGAAATCTATACGAACAGAGTTAAATGAATTTGTGTTGAATAAATTCCATTTTAGCGAAGTTGTTAAGTGAATTTGTGTTGAATAAATTCCATTTTAGCGAAGTCGAATGTAACGAAATTCCAGACTACAGATCTCATCTCAGAAGGCAGAAGGAAGTAAGTCCAAAATCTCCATTTTTCAGATATGGTGCGATGAATGTTCCACTCTTTCTAAATGTTACCCCTTTCTAAACAATAGGGTAAAGGTTGGTAATATTGTTATATGATAATATTGTGATAGTTTATTTTGAGAATTTATTACAATTTTCCTGAGTGAGAGGAAGATCGGTTTTTTGCGTCAATGTATTAAGGGAATATTCGTGGATAAGTTTATGCACAAAATCGGTCCTTCTCTTGCTCAGTAAAATTGTAATAAATTCTATTAAAAAAAAAAGCTATCATCATATTACTCGTATCACAATATTACCAACTTTTACCCTATACAGAAGTGGTATGAAACGTGGTATTATTTCATTAAACAACAACAGCTGAGTTTAAATACATGTGGTTTGCTTCCTTTTGCCAGCAATCAATAGACACATTTTCACACAACTTTTTTGTCATTTTTCGAATGTCGAAAAATACACTGAGCAATTATCCATCCCTGCAGTTCGGAAGTACCGGTACCAACATCAAAACAAGCGTAAAATTCTATATATGAATTTACCTAACCATATCCTACAAGTCTATGTTTTGGCGCTTACTTCCTTTTGTCTTCTGACGCAAGAGATACATATTCAAGTTTTAATCCGATCAATGTATAGTAAAGTATTAAAAATCAGGCATATTGAAAAGAATAAGCTGTTGATCGTATTAGAGTGAAAGTAACAAGTTGTTGTTCGTATTAGACCCAACGTTCTAATTGTAAAATTATAAAATA
Source organism: Periplaneta americana (assembly GCF_040183065.1). Lineage (NCBI taxonomy): Eukaryota > Metazoa > Arthropoda > Insecta > Blattodea > Blattidae > Periplaneta > Periplaneta americana. The sequence continues at coordinate 73,046,389 of NC_091133.1, read as the reverse complement.
ATAATAATAATAATAATAATAATAATAATAATAATAATAATAATAAAATAATAATAATAATAATAATAATAATAATAATGTGGATAATAAAATACTAAAATAAGTAATAATTTTTTAAAAAGTTATGAATTTCTTTATAAAATGTCATCGTGAAATTGAACTGAATTCATCGGAATATACTTGCCATGTTTCTCGAACATATTGTAATCTTTACTGCACTTCTAAATGAAAGAACATTAAAGAAAAAACGACAAACGGGTTTGTTGTTAATCGCGAAAAGTCAATGCACTCCGGGAAGGCTATACTAGTATACATTTCCATAACACTACTTAATGGAAAAAGATTACAACTATAAGCCGTGTGCATTATGTAAGAAAATATGTGTGATTTATTTGGTTTAGCAGAACTACATGCTAAATTTGAAAGTGTGTGATGGGAAAGCTCGCGGAGTCTGAATGGACGAAGTAGAAAGTTTCACTCGTGGTTATGAATTGGAGGAAAGCTGAATTGGCCAAAGACACGGTTCATCGAGTTATCAAACTCTGGTATCACTCCAAAGCACGTTCCTCAGACAGAACTTGCATGAAGGAGCCCGTCATATCATTAATTCTACATAATAAGATTAAATTCGGTCACGTTGTCTGATAAAAGAGGAATAGATCTTTGTCAAATCGTTGCAAAATTAAAGGTATGGTGCATGAGAATACGGCTACTTGCTGCTGCGTTCCATGGAACAGAAGGAAGTCTGCCAAATGAAACGATAATGGATCTCAAACAGAACTAACAACTGTTCTTATTAAAGGTACCAATTTAATGCATTATATTACTTTCAAATTGCTTGATCGTGTCTTTCCTAGCTTTGTTTTCACGACATTAGCAAAACAATCCGAAAAGGAAGTAAGACGACATAAGCCATTAAATAAGTAATGACAGTACCTATTTCAATAAATGGAATGGAACGTCAATGAGAGATAGCATCACTGGAGTTCGGCCATAAAATTTATGGCATCTGGACTGGAAGCAGTAACCATGGCATACTAGCTCTAACAGAGACTGATTTCTGTTGAAATACTCGGCGTTAAGAGAGATGTTCTATGCTTTCATAAGTTTACAATGGATATAAATTACAACCATTCTTCTAACTGCGAGATAATCCTTCTGAAGACCCATGCTTGAAGTAGGCCTATTTCTCTTGTTTAGCTGAGCTAGTAGCATCATAAGAGGATGAATTCTGTAAAACAACATACAGCTTGATTACTTAATTTGTGTAATTGTTAAATCATATAGTATCATCATCATCATCATCGAAAGATAAGGCTTTTTCGTAATTCCATTTTCACTCTTGGGAGGACTTTTAAGTAGTGCTGCTGATCGATCAGAATATTTAATCGATTAATCTATCGAGTTGAAAAAATGTTTTAATATACTATAATACTCAATTATTGTTAAATTTAACTTGTGTTCGGTGATAAGCATAAGTATTAAATGTTGTATATCTGTATATATTGTATCGTTATATTACAAACAACTATTTTAATTACTTACTAACATGTTTATTATGAGGCTTATAATTTGTGTCAATTTCTCCGGGAATTTTTGAGGCAAACATAAATAACAATATATATATATATGAAGACTCGCCTAGTTAATACTGCTTCATCCATGATTTTAAACATGTGAGTGCATTCACATGCTCCAAATTAAGTGCCGCTTTACGTTTAGTAACAATATTTTCATTTTGAAGATAGTTTTAACCGATAAGCAGAAGTACAATCAGACCAGCCTCATGGTCTAGTGGTCAGAGCTTCTGGCTATAGTTCATGAGGTCCCGGGTTCGATTCCCGGTTAGAGCACAGGAATTTTTCCTTAAAGGGGATTATTCCTGTGTTCGTCCATGGTCTGGAATTTAGGTTAAGTTTAGATTTAAGACCTCTCCTGGCACCACATTATCATAATCATTCTATCACATCATCGGGGTAATGTAACTCCGCCTTCCAGGCGCCCCAACCTCAGAAGTGGGTTACAACTAAGCCACGGCCAGGAGACAAGACCAGAAATGTCGAAAGACAACCTGGAGGCATTGGATAAAAAAAAACAATGAGTATAGGATAAATGGGACCGTCAATTTGCTTATCATATAATATATAGTATTATTAACTATATTACATTTTATTGATTAAAGTTTTCGGCATGCTATGCCATCATCATATCATAAGTTATCACTTATACATGCTTAATATTGGTGCAACATAGGTTAAATGCAATATATTCAAATAACAAACAACAATAATAATCATGATTACACTAGTTAAATAGGCAATACTCGTGATTGGATATGTCCAAATTCAGCTGTTTAATTGGACACTATGTAAGATGACGATGTGGCGTAAATGGAATGGTAGAATTGGTTACAGTTCGAACGCTGTGAAACTAAATTCTGTTACAGACGCTTTAAAAGGGCTTTGCGTATTTTTACTACGGGACTGCGTACGTTGTTTTATTATAATTATAAGGAAAGTCTCTGTTACACTTTCTTCAAAAGGAATTTAGGGTAAGGTTGCCATCAATGGACCACATAACTTCTTTATGGAATTTAAGAAAAACTATTGAGTCAAATATTATGATTTTAAATTTCATGAATTCCTGGTATGAAGGACTATCAACTGTATAATAATCAATATCGGAATACAACTTCGAAAAAAACAATGAACGTTTTTAATTTTTCGCCTAGCGGTCCATTCATGGAGACCTAGCTCCACCAATGGACCAGTTGGGTTCCATGAATGGACCATCGGGTTTCATGGAAACATTTCTTCATAAACACACTCTGACTGACGTATATAACAAAATATTTGACATTTGGTTTATTTTAAATGATACAGATGGTTAGATAAACAAATACAATAATACTCAATGCAACTGAATTTTAAAAAAGTTCGAAGATGAATAAACCTGCATGTGTTCAGAAATGTGGGTTATAAAATTACTGGTTTCACATCTCGCAGTGGTAAACAACATGTTGTCACTGTAACTTTAATCATGTAGCAGGCAGTAAATAAATTCTATTTTTACCTTTATGTCTTGGACAGTTTTTCTAAATGCAATTCAAACAAAAATATTTTTTCACATTCTTTTTCACTCCTGCGCAGTTTTCATGTACCCACTGCCTGCATGTCATGCACTGGATCATATCCTCCACTGACCGACTTTGACATATTTCACAATAGCAGTCATTATTGGTACTCCGAAGAACTGTCTTATCTTCACTTGAAGGATATGTTATTTTTTTCTTTTCAAACCTGTTGATGATTTGCTTAACTGCTGCTTGTACGGAGAACTTGTCAGGACGAGAGCTTTTTGTGTGCCTTTCTTTCCTCTTGTGCTTGCAACAGTAGTAGCTGCTTTTGGCAAAGGCGATAATTCAGCGAGAGGAACGACCAAATTATATTTAGGCCTAGGTCTACTTGTCGGACTACAAGAGTCAGTGAAATTATTGTCCTTGCCTGGACCTTCGGTTACTTTTATCTGCGTTGCTGCTCCTCCAGCTGATTCATTTCCTGTTGCTTCTACTCCTGGCACTTTCTCACACATCGGATTAATTGCTGCTGTATTTGTTGATGCTGCTGCTCCTACAGTCGATGTCTTCTGTGTTGATGTCGTTGCTTCTACTGCTGGAATTTTCTCTGTGATTGAACTGGCGCTACTGTGGTTCTTGATGCTGTTGTTTTTGTTCCTGTTGATGTATGTTTTGCTACTGGCATTTCCTCGACCACTGGACTGGACTGCAGTACAGTTGAAGTATAAAAATGATGATCTTTGAAGACATCTCTCTGTCTACAGGCCACACTCCAGCACGACAAAACCATTAATTGCTGTCCCTTCAGTAGCTGCTCTCCCATATGCCTTCCCAAATAATTCAGCAACCCGAAATTGGGTTACCGCTCGTCCTGGATGTAACCTCCACCATTTCTCCATTTCATCAATGTAATAGCAGCTTAATGGCTTAAAGAAAGAGACGTCTAAGGGTTGGAGTCTGTGTGTTGTATGGCCTGGAAGGGAAAGTAGTACAACCCTACACTGTCGAGCAAGATCCAGTGCTTCAGGATTTTTAGTGTGTTGTATGACCATCCAAGAGAAGTAGTACTTTATGGTCATTCGATGGTTTTACAGTGTCTGTAAAATGATGTAAATATTTTACAAACAACTCTTTGTTTATGTAGCCACTATCTGGGTTGAATGCAAACATTGTTCCCGGTGGTGCTCCATCATATTAGTTCATCCTTAGCTCGAGTACGCTTGAATATCAGCATCGGTGGAATATATTGGCCAGCAGCATTGGCACAACAGACAGCAGTAGTAGTCATACCTCTCTCTCCGCTTGCAATGGACCCGACTTTGTTTTCCTTTCTTGGTTATTACTTTTCTGGTCCTCTTCTGCACCGTGGAAAGGTCTGTACCATGTACCATGAGTGATCGAGACGCGAGCTCGGAACCCCAGCGGTAAAAGGTGCGCGTTCTAACCACTCTGCCACTGAGTGGACCACAATAAAATATATTTGTGTTTAATTATTAGTTAATAAGCTATATAAGTCAAGATAAAGCTCAAATATACATGTTGTTCATTTATATTAAGGCGTGCCCATGGATGGTCCAGTGGTCCATTCATGGAATCACTTAGTGGTCCAATGGTGGAAACAGTGCACGTTTCTACTCTCCGCTTGTGTCTGGCAAAGCTGAAAATTCAACAACGTATCTAAATATATCAATGCAAAGCAGATAAATCACACTTCCCAATGATGTAAGTTGAGCGCTATAAAAACGTGTATCTTCTTGTCGTATGAACTTTAAAATTATGCTCGACACAATATCACAATGTTGAAATAACTTTACGAACACAGCACGTGCGTCTGAACTCTTCCAGAACCTCGTAACTAACATGGCAGCTTCTTTGTACACGGAAGTAATAAATAAACTCACCAGATCGCAGCAATTATCAGAAGGACAAAAGTTACAGAAGTGGTCCATCCATGGCGCTGGTCCAATGATGGCAACCTTACCCTACTTTGACGATGAATAATGCACATAGTGGTAGCGATGAATAATCCACTCAGTGAATCAGCAACAAGATCTGGGACAAATATTGGTTCAGTTTTCTCCCTCCATTTGGAACGATTGTAGAGTTTTCATATCTTATTTTACCTATCATAAACTTATATTTATTCATAATAATCTATTGTCTCTCATTGCACAAACATCGAAACGTTTACTACACATATAACTTCTGCCGCGCATAGAGACTGTATACTCATTTTTTTATTTTACCTTACCTATAGTTATATTTACTACCTGTTTGGTTGAAGCCAGCCTGACTCCTTTTGATTGAGAAAATATGTTCCATATCGGCATTTCACCAAATACGTATCTCACATGAGCCTTCAGCTGTGACTGAACCTTGAATTATCGGAAATTCGCTTTATGTAAATGTCAGGAGGAGATTAAGACCCTTCACATGTTTCACACATCATCTTACTGGTTAAATGGTTTACAGTAAAATGAGATGAAAGTTTGGGCAGGAATTCATTGCGAAATTTGCACTGCTTTGCGTCATACATAAATAAGCAGCTTAATCATCTTACAGGCAACTTGCCTCGGAAGACTTGTTTCGGGGCGGCGTCAGATTCTGATCGTCACCGGGTGAATGTCTTCACATACAATTCCGCTCCTTTCCTTCCTGATTCATTGTCACAGCTTCGTTGCTATAAACCGTCAAATAATTCCATGGACAGTGTGTGTACACTCTCAACCATACTATAGGCCTACTATAGTTCAGCAAGTGGTGTTGATGAAACAGAAATTTACTCGACCCTATCGACTCATCAGCATGTCATTCACCACCACCACCACCACCACTACCGTTTAAGGATTATGAACTATTATCAGAACATGTTGAGAAGGTAATAATATGAAGAAGAAGAAAAAGAAGAAAAGTGCACAAGATTTGCTGCTGATATAGCGTTGCTAGCAGAAGAGATGATACTAAGGGATATGCTACTGAAGCTAAATTACAGCTGTGACCAGTGTAGGATGAAGGTAATTGTAAACAATATGAAGACCATAGTTATCGGAAGAAAAAAAAAAGAAGATAAACGTGTGAAATCTAAATAAAGCAGAAGAACAAGTGGATAACGTCCAAGTATTTAGGGTGTACTATAAGCAGTAACATGAGTGGTTCCAGGAAGTCAAAAGAGGATAGCAAATGGAAAGAGCGGCTTTTAACAGAAAAAACATCTTCTGCAGATTCTGGAAAAATAACTAAGGAAGTGATGAATGAATCAATGAATGAATGAATCAATCAATAAATCTGGAGAGAGGAGAAAATATTAATTGAAAGGTACTCGATGATAATCGCGTCCTTGCAACGATTCTTGGAACTCTTGGACGACTCAATATTATCTGTCTTTCATGATCCAGAGCCGTCCACCCGAGAAGGACTCGGACATTCGTTAAACCGAACATTGGCCCACTCCGCGAGATGGAAGAGCATCGCATACTGTGTATATAGCGCCAGGCGTTCAGTAGCAATGTATTTTTATTTTTCGTAACGGGTTGTGTACGACTCTAGTGCATATCCTTACTTACAAGGGTGTATGAAGGAGAACAAGAGGAATTCAATAAGTACAAGGTGTATACGAGGTGTGCAAGGGGTGTACGAGGAGTACAAGGGGTATATGAGGAGTATAAAGGGTATACGAGGAATACAAAAGGTATACGAGGAATACAAAGGATATACGAGGAATACAAGGGATATACGGGGATATGAGGAGTCCATGGGGATACGAGGAGTACAAAGGGTGTACGAGGAGAACAGGGGGAGTGTGAGGCAGGAGGACAATTGATGAGTGTAATCCCAAAATGCGTTAAGTCCATTTTTATGAAAGGACCGAGTTAGTTTTTTATCCACCGGTCTACGGACTGAGCGAGTTTTCAAGTTGCATGCATAATGACACAAACTTTTATTAAGGATTGGCGTTGTTTTGGAAGAAAAGTTTAAAATATAGTGAAGATAATCTGAAAAAATCATATTATATGCACATATAAATCATAAAAATGGCCAAATGGACTGAGTGAGTTTTGGGATCACACTCTTTAACTGGAATGCGATGAGAACACCGGGAATGCAAGGAAAACAAGGGAAAGACAAGAAGAACAAAGGAGTTGCATTTTCGTATTGGTAAATTCGTAAGTTCCCCTCCCATACGCAGTGATGAAAAAGACGTAGTTCTACGTCGAAAATGAATTGTATTTGAAAGTCGACAATCTTTAGCGGCATTTGAAGAAACCTGTATATAATACGAGTATGCAACATACTTAATGCGTGGGATAAAATAAAAAAAAAAAAAAAACAAAATTAAATTGATGCTTCTAAATAGTAACATTGTGTTTGAACTTGCTATCCCGTATATGAGCGCGTCGAAGTGCGTAGCGTCGTTAGCAACCGAACTTGTTCAACATCCGGATTGCCGTTACTGTTGATTCTGTAATTGGAATTTCGGAAATAAATCTTCGCCTCCACGCCCATACAAAAAAACGTAGTAATTTCAAGCGAAGAATGACGCCGTTGAGAACGTGCTCTGTCTACTGACGAGCAAGAAGAGATGAGCGCGTGTTTTTTTCGCGGCGTTTCTCTCTGTACCTAGAGTCGTGTTTGGTCGCGCCTTCCACCTCACAGTCAATTGTCTTTTCTACTTCTTGTACTTCCGCGTGGAGTCGGCGGCGTCGTCGTCAAGCCGCTGGGTGGGGAGGGCGGGGAAGAACGTGTCGTAATTCATAACGGCCGGCGAGGCGTTCCACCTGCATGCGTGAGTGTATGACGAGAGGAATACAGCTATGCTGTAACCATCCTCCCGGTTTATATGCATGTGCGTTCTATGTGGTGTGAAAACCTAACCTGTTGACCCTTTATGCAACAAGTCTAACAGAACCAATTATACGGTTCGTCCATAAAATGAAATGTTAAAGTGTTATTTTCTATTATATTTTTGCGACTTTGTTATCCTATTCAATGATGGGTTGTCAAGGAATCACAAGAGCAATATTTTATCTTTGTGAAAATATAAAGGGACATCATTTTATTTTTACTTCAATTTTTATTGTGCCTGAGTTTTTTAATGTACTTCACTCCCACCCCTTCTACTAATGAAATTCAACCCTCCTCCACACAGATCCAAGATCGTATATACAGTCATAGTAGTACCACGGTCACAATAAACAGTACGTTCCAAAAATATGTTCGCGTTTTCCACTGACGAAAGAGCTTTCAATATTGAATAATTTTCACACAGGTACTGTCGTCCATTTCCCTACGTAGCATCCCGCTTTCCCTCACCCGCTTGTATTCGCCTCTCTGTAAAGGCTAGTGGCTGGGCTGTCTTAGCTCTTTTCTGAAAACATTAATTTCTGTTAGGAATTGGACGTCTACGTAATATTATACAACTGTTTAAAATAACTTAAATAAAAGGGTCTCGTTAAGTAATTAACTGTCACGTGATTTTCCCCTTTCTACGATCCTGCGACATAACCACTTGGACGGACAGTAGATAGCACGTCTGAGTAATTTTATCTTTTCGGATCGGGCAGAAGTGAAGATTGAATTTACAGTACGTAAGGTACTCTTTTATAGAGTAGGTACAGAATTATTTCAACATGAGTTACTGGTACAAAGGACGAAACTGGTAATTGGAATTAGGTATAATAGTCTATAGTGCGATAATATGCACATTGGAACTGAAGCCTGTATCGAAATGAACGGCCACCATTTTCATATCCATAGGCTATTTGAATTATCCATATTTGAATATTTTTCATTCTCTATATTGTACGCTAATCTGCTATAGCCTAGACCGTATAATATACATTGCAAAATAAATACGTCCGCATGGACAGCTCAGTTCTTGAGTAAAAACACTCATTGTTAATACTGTACTGTATTTTGATTAAACAAAAACCTAATGAAAATTATCAAACTCAAAATGGCGATATTTCCTAGTTTACGTAAATGGATGAACTACTTTTCTTCTCTCCTATACCTAGTGAAGTGATTTGTTTGTATGTTACGCCAGTATCATCTAACTCCAGTCGTGGAAGGGGTAGCAAACGGTGTATACTGTTTTCAACCGTTGATCGAAAGGTATAGCCAGGTTAATATTAGAAATGTTAGTAAAAATAAAATCATGTCCCTGTATATTGGGGTTCTTAACCGTGTGTTGGGATTTAATTTTCTCCGACGTTAACGAAAATCTACTTGTTGCATTCGAGATGTAGAAAGGTCTTCTATTATATCGAATCTATTACAGTTTGCTAGCTCAAACAAGTGAACTAAGAAAATTCCGTCATAACTACTGGCCATTTAAGTGTCACCAAATAAATTATGAAAAGACTAAGTAAATGTCTCTTTTTCAGGGGATTTTTTTTTTCTCATAAAGATAAAAGAAAATGTACTCACTCTAGGACAGTAGCGTAGGCGGCAGGTAGTCTCCCCGCAGGTAACAACCCACCCCTCCTGACAACAGAAATGTTGAATCAAGCTACTTAGTAAACTTAAAGGGATTGTGTTTACTTAGCGGTCTAGTGATATAGAAAAATTTAATAAACACGGCATTTTGTAGTTCCTCCTCACGCCACGGTTCTTTGCGTTATAATGCTCCTATGGCTTATTTTTCTTTGGCTGTTGTCATGGTAATAACACTACGTTAATAAAAATTACATTGTTTAAAGGTGGCACTAACAATCAATAGATCAATATTCTAAAAAATCGGGTAAATAATTTTATTAAGACAAATTTTTATGGGTATGTGTATAATTTAAAACATGATTGTCAATTATATCCCGTAGGAAACAGCAGTTTAATTTATATTTTGCACACAAAAAAAGGGTTTGCATATTACTCTCATATAGTAATGGAACGAGAATGTGGATGTAACGAATTAAAAAATAAGCAAAGCATATAGAAATAGCAAATGACTGTGCTTTCAACACCAAACATGATACTGGAACCATATCTGATACAACAAAGATGTGTAGATGGAGGAATTGTCCTGTTGAAAAAATATAATTATATCAAGTTGCAACATGCGCATGCTAGGTAGCATATAGTATTTTCCAGTATGTGGATATATTGCTGGGAAGTCAAATTATCTTCAATTTTACACAGAGTTCCTCCTCATAGCCTGGAAATCCACTCCCAAACAGCGACAGAAATACGTCCACTGCGTTGTGTTGATGTTACATATTCTGGCTGGAACCTTGTGGACCCAATAGGACGAAATACCTGAATAGGCCCATGACTAGTGTTTGAGAAAATCTTTTAATCTGAAAATGTTACATTTTACCATGGATATTCATAATATTCTTGTCAAAGCGCGATGTGATGTTTATGATCCAACATGGTATTTATACGCGAAGGGAAGATGAAAAATTTTCCTGGAATATTATATAATATTCGAGAGAAATAAACAACATGTTTTAAACATTTCGGTGCGAAATAGATTCAATGTTTTATTTCTGTCGGTTACATATACCGTTGTTGCTCTAAAAGGTTGTCAGGTTGTCTTTGGTTCGATTAGCTAGGTATATACCTGCAATTCAGAGTTCTAATACCTCCCTTCCCAGGATATGTGGAGTGGGGTATGTAGACATATTGCCAACATAATATCTCACAAAGTTCTCTTCCACATTATTTCATAAGACAAAAGTTTTGCAAGCAAGTGTACTCCATATGTATTATTCTCGAATAAATTTACTTGTATTATACTGAATGTGAACATTGTTGTATACCAGGCCTGCAGAACTCGCAAAGTAGGGGAACTATGACGTCAGCCTCACTCCACATCTATTGGGGATGATGGACTTCCGCCCCGAGAATGAATGTTGATACAGCCGAGCGTAAAGGCCCATTCACAATGAAAATTAAACATAACCATAACATAAACACAGAAGTTTGTGCCCAGGCTACCAAATGGGATCATTCACAATGATTCACATAAGCACTGACATAAACAGTACCGTAAGACGTCAACATGAAAGTTTGCAAACTTCAAACTTTCATGCTTATGCTTACGTGATTTGCAAACAGAACACAATCGTGGAGCGCTGAAGTATATGACAGAATATGAGGAAATGGCGTCGTTGTTATGTTTCCATGGTTACCAAGTATGTTTGCGGTTATGTTTATGTTCCCATCGTGAATGATGGTATGACTTCTTGATTTTACCGTAACGTTTATATTCTTAAGTTAACGCTTACGTTATGTTTAATTTTCATTGTGAATGAGCCTTAACTAGAACGCCGTGACCGCACAGGTAGAAATGGTGGCTGGGGTAAAAGAGGGGAGGAAAGCAGTCGCTCTCAAGAGCTACAGTTCTGCAGGCCTGTTGTATACAGACAACATGCTCGACATCAGTTTCTCGGTTGGCTGTCAGTGATACTGAGAAAGGATATTTCCGCGAAAATCTCAAACTATATTTTTTGTAGTATCACAATACTTTCTCTTGTACTTCTGAACATGAAAAAAAATAAATAAAAATTTTAACAAATTGAAGGAAACTAATATTTTATCACAGTGACACCAATTCGAGGCTAGCCACGTTTCTCATAAACCTGGTTCCTGCGTACTATAGAGATTTTTCCGTCCACACACCTGAATTCGTCCCCTATACACACGAGATGTTCAGCTTAAAAAAATAGTATTGTTCATTTTCTACTTACGTTGTGGTAGACCAGATACAACGTTATTAGGTGCTTCTCCGGTATGGGATTGATTGAGTTTAATAGTGGACGGGTCTGGATTTTTGAGACAGTGATATGTGATTGCATGTACTTCTCGTCGTGCCGTGTTGGAGGAAACTTAATCTGTTTCGGAGGAACATAAAACCGCCATTTGTACACTCCTACGGACACCATCCTAAGTGCAAAAACACACGACACATGCGCATGAAAGCCACAAATCACGTACTTACGTGCTAGTTCGAAAAGGTTGCACACTGGAAGTTTTCCCACGTATGGAACGAAGGAAAATAAATAATTAATTGATTGTATAATTAATTATCGCGTGAGTTACCAACTTTTTCATTCCTTGTTCTTGTAATTCGTGTACAGGATATTTGAAATTAAGTTCGATTATAGTTGTAAATATAGTTGTTCAGCTTCTGCTTCCCCTTCTTCTCGACAGACTTCAGTGGGTTTGAATCCGGAACAAAATAATGTAATTGAACCAACGATGTAACTGTACAAATCACATACGACAATCGAATGATGTAGGCTACTATTAAATGCAGCATATGTTTTCAATTAAATATACGAATGAAATGGAACTGTTTTTTTTTAATTGAGGCGTTCTCTGGAACAAGAACTTAACTACAAAATCTTGAATTTGAGATAAAAAGCATAAAATATTTTAGATATGGAACAACACCTTTGCTCAGAACAACAATAAAATGTTTCTAGAGGACGCTAGTTGGAGGGAAATAGTATTTTGTCAGGGGAGAGATATTAAAGAAACGGAAAAACGACATAACGTACAGTACGATTATTTAGTCCTGACAGTCGCCGGCGATCTGCGCCTGGGTCAGGCGAGTCCATTAAGTTACGCCAAGAGATGTTCAGGTTAGTCTGTTGCCTGCAGTCAGAGCGATCGGATGTCTCACATGCGGTATAGCGTTGTGTTTCCAGTACAGTTGAGCTGTACTGCATTCCATTACCGACCGCTCGCCCTTATCTCTACTCCGGAACTCTTCCCACTACTCCTATTACTTCCCCTCTTCCCCTCTACGTTCAGTTATCCCAGTGAACGTCTCAGTTTGTATAATTTTGATAGTTATTTATTGCATTTCTTATTAATTACAATAACTAGTATTCACCGACACTGAGCAAGTGTTTCTTTATCAAGTACAAGTACGTACTTATAATGAGACCAAGCGTCCACCCTTATCAGAGAAAAATTGTATTAAACGTCTTAAGAATACAAATCGCAGTGTGCATGTAACATCAGGTCTGCCAATCTACGAGAGATGAAATGCGAGAGATGAGAATTTGGTAGGGTGTGTCCATTCCAATAATAATAATAATAATAATAATAATAATAATAATAATAATAATAATAATAATAATAATAAATTGGCAGTTAATATATGTGTACATTTTTCTCTTGTACCTTTGTGATTTATCTCTGTATTTGTACATTTTTCTCTTTGTATTTATATGTGTAGTTTTATTTGTCTTATTTATGTATTTTCCCTGCACTTCTTTTTGCATTTGTATTTCTAATGGTGTGGCAGAGAAGGCCTAATGACCTTAACTCCACCAGATCAAATAAATACGAGTGAATAAATGATCTATGATATGAAAACACATTTAAAACGAAAGTTGTGCGGCCATCTCTAAATCTTAGAGGTTATAGTACCAATGCGAGAGAGTGGATGTGGTGATCTAATTGCCGGAGATTCGCTCATTATGGAAAATCATTGACACAAACTAATCATGAAGAATCGATGGCTGGAACCTGTTTCCAATACAGCTAGTCCTATAATACATTATTGAAATATTTCATGTTGTTTAGTAAACGGTCCGAACACAGGTTTGAACCTCATAAGTGACACCAATAAGGCATCATTCGTGAGGCAACTAAGCCAGGAGATAATGGGGTAAAGTGGCCAGTTCATTTCCCACTTCATTGTATACATCGCTGACTAGCAACATATTACACTAATGAGATATTTCACTATATGGTAGATATTAAGTATGGCCTGTGACAAGTTTTTCGACTTTGGATAGTAACTTAATTTTTTATTTTTTTATGTTTCCCTTTAATATAAATGGTTAGTTAAAAGTACAGTAACGTTAAATCTTTATCAATTATATGTATCTTGCGCTACTTCAAACATGAAATTTCTGTCCACACCTGTGGAGTAACGGCTATCGCGTCTGGCCGCGAAACCAGGTGGCCCGGGTTCGATTCCCGGTCGGGGCAAGTTACCTGGTTGAGGTTTTTTCCGGGGTTTTCCCTCAACCCAATATGAGCAAATGCTGGGTAACTTTCGGTGCTGGACCCCGGACTCATTTCACCGTAATTATCACCTTCATCTCATTCAGACGCTAAATAACCTAAGCTGTTGATAAAGCGTCGTAAAATAACCTACTAAAATAGAAAAAAAAAAACATGAAATTTCTCACTCTGTATCACACGTAATGTATGACGTATTAATGAAAATCGGATGGTAGTAGTTTCATTTTCTACACTTCATATTGTTTGACTAGACTTCACCGAACTATCTCAGAAGTTAATTTTACTAGTGTTCATGTACGTATAATATCCATTTTACATTCCCTGAGATGGGAGACATCATTTACAGAGGATTTAAAAAATAATAATTGAGTAATAGTATTAAAGAAACCGTAGACCGGTGGATACCAGCCCTTTCATAAAAATAGACTGAACACGTTTTAGGATCACACTCTTCAATTGTTGAAAGTTAAAAAATACTTGGAAAATTGTTTTATTTTGTCAAAGATAATATAATATTCAATATTTTCCTTCTTCCTTGTTTATGGGAGCGATAGCAAAATTTTACTATAAAGCTTTGGTTTTTCTGAACCGACGCATGGGACAAATGCGGACTACACGAGAGATAGTGAGTAGCTTCTGTAACTGCGAGATGCGAGGTCTGCGCACCTCGCAGCTATAGAAACCACTCACTATCTCTCTTGTAATTCGGATTTGTGCGAGGCGGGCCTCACACCTCTCACGTCTCATGCGTCGGTTGGGAAAAACCAAGGTTTTATAGAGAAATTTCCTCAACTTCTGTCAAAGTACAAATTATCAGAGCGCTTCATCTTTGTAATTTTGTCTTTTCATATTCTTTTAATACAGTAATATGAGTCTTTTGCGTAAGGCACCGGTACAACTTTACGTATTACAAGATTTTATTTTAGCGGTTCGTGTGGCTCTTCGACCAAATAAATAGGCAATTTTGACGCAAAATTACTTTTAATTCCCTTGGCAGGGCAAAATACGCATAATATATCTGACGTAGAAGAAGAATACGTGGTTGGTGGCGACGAATAAATAATTGTCACACATCCCTGAAGTTGGAACCGCTAGGTAGCTCTAAAACGTTGGAAATGTTCCATTTCACAATTCGGTTGAACCACCGTAAAATGTATACCATGCAAGCAACTTGCCGAAACTGGAGTGCTCGTCCCTTTGTTGACTTGCGTAAACAGAGGAAGACTTCGCTTTCCACACAGTCGTACTGAAGAGAACATCTGGTTCAATTCCAGCAACTTAAAGGACTCCTTGTTCCAAGTTTTTGTAAGTAAACACAGATCTCGCGATGAGGAAGTGCTGGGCGGGTGAAGATAAACAACGCGGTCCTTGCATGGGGATTTCTATATTCGTGCACAATACTCTGGCTTTAATTTTACGCGTCGTTGTTGGTAGTAACGTCGTACAGGCAGAATTAAACATTGCTTTTTGTAACATTCCTCTTATTGCGTCTTGTAGTAATGAAGACATTTTCACACAGTGTGGAGATTTAAGAAACTCTGTTTCTTGCCTTTGGTTACTTCTTCCATTTTTCTTCCTACGTTACTATTTTCTATTTTCCATTTCTTTTTCTTCCTTTGCTTCTTACTCCTATGATCTTGTTTCATTTTCTTATTTTTCTTTTCCTCTCTCCTTTTTCTCATTCTTCTTCCTTTTCTTCTCCTTTTCCTCATTCCCTTCCATCCCCATATTCTTATTCTCTTTCTTTTCTCCTATCCCTTTTCTCACTCTCTTTCCTCCCCTTATTCTCATTCGCCTTCTTTTCCTCTCCTTTTTCATTCTATTTCCTCTCCTTATTCTTTCTTTTCTACTCGTATCCTTTTTTCTCATTCTCTTTCCTCTCCTTTCTTTTCTCCTATCCTTTTTTCTCATTCTCTTTCCTCTCCTTATTCTTTCTTTTCTCCTCCTATCCTTTTTTGTCATTCTCTTTCCTCTCATTCTTTCTTTTCCCCTCCTATCCTTTTTTCTCATTCTCTTTCCTCTCATTCTTTCTTTTCTCCTCCTATCCTTTTTTCTCATTCTCTTTCCTCTCCTTATTCTTACTTTTCTCCTCCTATCCTTTTTTCTCATTCTCTTTCCTCTCATTCTTACTTTTCTCCTCCTATCCTTTTTTCTCATTCTCTTTCCTCTCCTTGTTCTTTCTTTTCTCCTCCTATCCTTTTTTCTCATTTCTCTTTCCTCTCCTTATTCTTTCTTTTCTCCTCCTATCCTTTTTTCTCATTCTCTTTCCTCTCCTTATTCTTTCTTTTCTCCTCCTATCCTTTTTTCTCATTCTCTTTCCTGTCCTTATTCTTTCTTTTCTCCTCCTATCCTTATTCTTTTCTCCTCCTATCCTTTTTTCTCATTCTCTGTCCTCTCCTTATTCTTTCTTTTCTCCTCCTATCCTTTTTTCTCATTCTCTGTCCTCCCCTTATTCTTTCTTTTCTCCGCCTATCCTTTTTTCTCATTCTCTTTCCTCTCCTTATTCTTTCTTTTCTCCTATCCTTTTTCCTCATTCTCTGTCGTCTCCTTATTCTTTTTCTCCTCCTATCCTTTTTTGTCATTATCTTTCCTGTCATTATTTCTTTTCTCCTACTATCCTTTTTTCTCATTCTCGTTCTTCTCCTTATTCTTTCCTTTCTCCTATCCTTTTTATCATTCTCTTTCCTCTCATTATTTCTTTTCTCCTCCTATCCTTTTTCTCATTCTCTTTCCTCTCCTTATTCTTTCTTTTCTCCTCCTATCATTTTTCCCATTATTTTCTTTCCTCTCTTTTTTCTCATTCTGCTCTCTCTCTCTCTCTCCTCTCTCCTTTCTCTCATTAATTCTCGCTCCTGTTCCTCATTATACTCTCTTCGATTTGCTTATTCGAGTTCGGTTACACTCGCAGACCTTCAACATTATTATAGGTATCCTACAAGCAAAACTCAGCTCGAACTCCTCGCGGCGCGCATGCTATACCCCTCTCACCCACCTGCAGTAGCTTGAGAGCATGCTGAGAACGGAAGCATACGTCATCTGCGCGAGACAGTCACGCCCGCTTGTTTTTGCGCACTGAGTTTTCCTTGTTGGATGCCTATAGTAACTTATATCAAACCACATGTGATATGCGTAAGCATGTATCCATATCTTTCGAGAGTTTTACATAATTCTGCCAAATATTTTGCCTACGATCATTGTGTCTAGTCTTTAGATAAATAACCCAACACGGTAAATTTATCCCTTAATCCGTCTTCGAACTTCAGAGTACGTGTGGAACTTCACGCAGTCGCACAAAAATGTTCCATAGATCAACGATCGACCAATTACACATCACTTGATTTGAATAATGTGGCATTGATATTACAATAATGGATTCATTGCGGGACGAGAGTAACAGGAAAAATCGGAAGAATCTGTAAAATTGGCTTCACTAATACATTACACCGTTCTGCATTGATTTTGTTGTTTTGAAATAAAGGAGCGTTTCTGATTCACAATTTCACACTGATTGCAAAAATGAAATTCGTTTTCGCGTACCACGTCAGAATTTTTTACAATTCAAAATTTTATGTTTTCAATATTTTTCGTAATATAGTAATATTACAATGTGCTTGTCGTTTGTTAAAAAGGCACGGTAGCTTATAATTTAAACTTTATTACTAAAAATGTATCATAATATATTTTATTATGTTTGTATTTGATATTTATTAAAATCTGCTGACTGTATCCGCTCTTAGGGGATGTGCAAAATTGTACCCTTCCCCTTAAAATGAACCGAGGTTAAGACATCCGTTGTTTATTCTTGGAGATTTTATGTCTCCACCCAACGTTATCTATAAACAGAAAGTTGAAATGTTTAGTGTCTCAGGTCATAAAAAAATATGAAGGAAATACTTACTCTTAGAGATTGCTATTAAAACTAACAATGAATTAGAGAAATGACATAGGGTCCCTTTATATACATTTATTTATGGAAGTGCAATCCAGCTTATGAGGCTACAGATTTCCTTACTGAGATAATAAACCTATCCCCTTTAAAAGTTGTTTTAAACTTAGAGGTTCAGTTTTGTGTTGTTGGTTGTCGTTTAAAAGTGAAGTGTGTGAGTTCTCATTTTTCTCGAGAGTACAACATAATATTGTTGTTTCATAGAAATGTCGAAACGTGGTTGTGTAAGTGATTCAAATTTGTTTTGCTATATATGTGGGTCATATACGTTAGTAAAACAGAGACAGAATATAACAGCTTTTCTAAAGAATACTTACTTTCAATATTTTGGCATTAAGTTAGGAGGCCAGGACAAATCCTAGTGCCCCCACAAAGTATGTCGTAGTTGTGCAGAAAGAGTTGAGGAGTTGGAAAAATGGAAAAAGGAAGTCATTGCCCTTTGGTATCCCTATGATTTGGAGGGAACCTACAAATCATGGAAACAATTGTTATTTTTGTACAGTTAAGGTAGCTGGATATACTGCCAAAAACAAGAAAGATATTCTATATCCTAACATTCCCTCTGCCATTCGGCCCGTACCTCATGGTCCTGATATTCCCGTTCCACAACCCCCTGAATCAGATACACTGCCATCTGGATCCAGAAGCACTGAAACTGAATCTCTAGTGGATCATATTTATGAACCAGGCAATACTGGTGATGATAGATGTTTTAATCAAAGTGAGCTTAATGATTTAGCGAGGGATTTAAATTTGCCTAAAGAATCAGCAGAACTATTAGGTTCTAGGTTAAAAGAAAAGAAAGTATTGGCTCAAGGTACATATTTTTCATGGTACTGGTATCGTCAGAAGGAACTTGTTCCTGTTTTTGCTGAAGAAGAAAATTTAGTGTATTGCCAAGACATCATTGCCGTCTTAAAATTCTATAACATAAACTATAATTCCAAAGAGCGGAGGTTCTTCATAGATTCTTCTCAGAAAAGTCTTAAAGGTGTTTTGTTTCATAATGGAAACATTGCGGACTATTGCTGGGTGTTAAAAAGGGACTGCTCTGAACAACATGCAAGGAGGTCAAAGAGGAGAAAATTTGAAATGCAATATTGAGGTAAGGTTATGAAAGTGCTTATAATTATTAATTAATGTTAATTAATGATTAATTAGTGACAAATAGCAAATTGTGGCCTAGTTTTTCTCACAAAATTCTTGTTGAAAATAATTTTTATGACGTTTCACAAAGCTATAATTTCATTTCTAGTTATTCATGAATTGTCTGAAAACCTGACGTGATGGGGAAAAATGGAGATTATTTTCGAATTCAGCACAAAAAATCGGTTTAGAATCGCCGATCAGATTGAAAACAACAGAAAATAAGTTCTGAAATGCAGAACGGTGTTATCTACCACAAATCTTTATAGGATGTGATGGAGACTGAACCCTGAACACCACAGTGAGCTCATTGAGCGATTACTTGGCACACGTTAGATTTATATTGATTACGATAAGGATGTAGTGTACAGTAATATACTTACTAAAGTACATTTGTTAGAATTTGATTTCTATGCTATGAAACGAAATCATATTTAATGGAGTTTTACTGAATTGAAAATTAATTTTTTTTTCTTATGTCTTCTTAATCAATTTTGTCTGAATCCTGTTTATATAATTTTTCATTTTAAATTCTATTGTGAGCTCAGCGAATAGGGATTATAAAGAATGGACACTTCGCGTCGGTACCTTTGATGTAGCTGGACTGATTTCAATGACATTCAAGCCAGCTAAAGCGTGAGATTCTGCTTTCTCCCTAGAAGTGGCGCTGACATCACTCCAGCTAGCAGTCGACACAGCGGAAATATAACACATAATTAATACATCTAGATACATTATGTACTCAAATAAAATAAATTGGATCCATAAAATAATAAATTCGTCATTAACTGTAATGTATAGACTCTAGAGTTCCTTTATAATGAGAGTTGAGATGTTGACCCCAACAACAATTAAAATATGTAATGATTTGATAGCGCTGAAAATGGAAAAACAAAACTCTTACGAGAAGTAAAACCATATACCTATATTATATTATATACAAATATTAAACGAATTCGATACTTAATTTTATAATGTATTATATTATTTTATAATATAATTCATTATATCTGAAATATAAAATATTATTATTACAACCAGTTTGTCACTGAGAAATAAGGAAAAGCCGTCAACTTGAATTTATTTGAAGCAAAGCGTTACTGGATTATGCAATAAGGTAGGCGATGTTTGGATCCTCTGTCTCAACTCTATTCTCAATTATTATCTTAGCGTATGCTCGATTACACTAACCTCTAGCGCTTGAAAGTGGAACTAAACGCTGGCGCACAGAGAAACAAAACACAGGAAATTTCGCTCAGTGTCCATTCTTTATAATCCCTATTCGCTGGTGAGCTATTCTGTGTCGCAAGGCAAACCTAAATTAAGTCGATGACCCTTAAATTGGAAAAGCTTCATTTCTCACACTACTTTATTAAACCTTGTCGGACCGTGAAGAAAACAACTATCGCAATGTCCACATTTTATATGTTGTACAATATTATAGTATTGTGAGATTTTAATTATTTTCCTACCAATTTTTTTTTCTATTCTATTAAAATTATAGCATGTAGCCTATGAACCTATTGTATCCTACAGGACACTTGATCAATTTAAGGGTTAAGGAATTTACACTAATAATAGTGGTGGTGGTGGTGGCAGCAGCAGCTATTTCGAACCGTCTGAACATTCGTGCGGTGCAGCGCAGCTTGGCCATTCACCCGCGAATGCAAACTGAACCTTCTTAATCTGTATAAATATAGGAATAAAGATGGATAAGAGCTGATAAAGATAAAACGTTATTTCTACCGTACGCTTGTTACGGTATGTGGAGTTGTCAGTAAGCTTGGATAAGCTGAATTATTTCTAATTTGGAAGAGAGATCATCGTTCTGCAAGGCTATTGAATTCCTGATGTAATAAATGGATCCTCCTTATAAGGAACGCAGGCAAGTAGGGAGCAGTGCTCTGCAATCAGGGCAGTAGAAAGAAGTGCGTGCGCAGCTATTGTGAGGGTGCGGTTATAATGACAACGTGTGAGTGCGGGCTTCCTCTTCCGCTGATGCGTCTTAACCTCATGAGGGAACGAAAGCCATTTCCGCGTGACCCCACCGGTACCAGGAAGTACTTTGATTTCAACAGATTATTTCGCATGACATCAAATTGGCATTTGTTTATTATTATTATTATTATTATTATTATTATTATTATTATTATTATTATTATTATTATTATTATTATTATTATGTGAATATGGAGAAGGATGGCGCGTGTGAAGTGGACAGACAGAATAAGAAACGAAGCTGTGTTGAAAATAGATGACGAAAGAATGATGCTTGAAACTGATCAGAAAGAGGAAAAGGAATTGACTGGGTTACTGGTTGAGAAGAAACTGCCTTATGAATGATGTACTGGAAGGAATGGTGAACGAGAGAAGAGTTCGGGGCAGAAAAAGATATCAGATGATAGACGACATTAAGATATATGGATCATGTGAAGACGCAGAGAGGAGGGAAAGACTGGAGAATGCTGAGTTTGCAGTAAAAGACTTGCCCTTGGGCAGAATACTATGAATGAATGAATTTATTATTATTATTATTATTATTATTATTATTATTATTATTATTATTCGCAATTTTTCGTAACTAACAAAAGTGTTCCGTAAGACCAGGTGGACTTTTTAAACTTCACGGTGAGGTTTCCATGAAGCGACGCATGACCTCCATCTAGGACAAAAGTTGGGCTAACCTATCATGCTTTGGTCGAGTGCTACAAATAATATGAATTGAGTGTTCATCCATTGTCATACTCTAGTTGTGATTCCAACACACGGCTGTGATTTTTTATTTCAGAACATTTAAATATTTCTCCGAACACCCCCTTAGATTGTTTGTCGGTTGAGTTAATCTGCACTCTGTATGGGCCTATATGTAATAGGCTATGATTATGTTGTGTGTTTCGTGTCCGCAGTGTCTAGTAAATATGTGTATCCATCGCCTACCCACTTCACTCGCGTGATTCGGGTTCCGCATTTTGCGGATAGATCGAAGGACTGTGACCCATTTTCAAGTTGCACATCACTTCGGCGGGCCACGCTGTGCATGATGTATATCTGTGGAGAATTATGTCTTGTACTAGGGTGAGTGTATGTGCAAGTGTTCATGTAAGTGTATTTTAGTGATTGGGTGAGGATGATGAAGATGAAGGGAGAAGGGGAAACCCGGTGTCGGCACCTAGCCTACTCCTGTCGAATAGCACCAAGGATGCCGCCAGGCTTAACTTTCCCATCCGACGGACGAATCACTGTCAACAGTGACATGCCGTCTCTTCACATGGACTGCGGAGAGATTCGGGATTTAACCCAGACATATTGATGCACAATCTAATGATTAGAAGTTGTTCACCGCCACCTCTCCTAGTCCCGAGGTAGAAATTTTACACGGAAATCTCTGAACCCGCCGGGAATGGAACCCGACAGGATAGTCTGGAGGCATACGCGCTAGCAATGAGCTAACTCGACGGACCGTGTCTAGTAAATATATAACATGGATATTCCTCCTCAAAAATAATAGTTCTGATTTTCTGCATGACAAATTTATGGCATGTCATTGATTTTCAAAACAGGTTTATGTAACAAATCTGGACCAAATTGAATACAATTTGAATGAAACAGATTCATTTCCCTTTTTAATTTCTGGAATTTTGTTTTATTTTATTTTTTTCGAATGAATAGGGCTTCGGCTTCCTACTTCATCGATAAGGGTTCAAATAACGAATTCAGATGGTATTTGTGGTGTGTATAGGTATTGCTAGCCTCAGCCTTAATTTGGAGTTGCAGAGGTTTATTTGTTGAATACTTACACCTTAACAATTGCGTTATAGCTATGGTACGTCTATTTCTCTAAGTTAGGAATCGTCTCAACAAGAGATTTGAACACTAATATAATCGATCAGTTGTGTTGGTCCTGTGGTATAGTCTGCAATACATTATCTGGTCTAACCCCGCTGGAATTTTCTTTTGTGAGAATATATCAAAAGTTCAGTATATGAAATTAGTTTAATTCGACATTATTGTTGTAAAGTCTTTTATCCATAGCTGGTGCCTAAACTAATCTTTATATTTTCACCGTCCTTACAACCTAAACAGGGGCTTTATTCAAAGCATTGAATTAAAAGTTTTTAACAAATTAGCAACAACAAAATCCATACATTCATTAATTTATAACTTCTTCACAAACAAAACAAAGGCGTACAATTTAAAATTGAATTTAGATACCAATAATTAAATTTATATACAAGCATGGATAAAATATTGTATAGCACATGAGAGTAAACATATTTTATGTACTAAACTTTCTATTCGCGCATAAAATCATATATTACTTTCTTATACTATAAATTATCTATTTTTTTCTTTCATTGCTTGGTAGGGGAGATTTTACCCTTCATAATTACCCTATCTCAAAATATTCAGACACTTAATCCAAACACTCCCTCAGAGTTTGTCGATAGAGTTCAAGAACTATGTAGAAGCATTCATTTCGTATACTACTATAGAAATATGTTACTATTGTCATGTTGTATGATGGCTTGAAAACCCGTCTCGTTGGCAATATTATCTTTACGTAGACTATTTTCAAGATTGGCCGTAGATTTTTTAAAAGTAACAGATTACTAGCTTTAATGTAATGAAGAGTAAACTTTTGACGTTGAAAATTCTCAAGATGTCTTGTATGGTTGGTGAAACCGGCTGTTGGTGTGATTGATTCCGAAGGTTGTTGAAGTTTCGATTTGAAAAATTGCAGACATCTGCGAATTGTCACGTACTTTGTCAATAGAGAAAGCAAATTTCGGCTTTCACGCAATTTATTTGCTACGTACAAAAGGGAAACTGAAGGCAGTAGCGAGAACTTAATAACATACCTCTCACTGGACTAAAATTATCTTCTCCTTTCTCTGCGTTGTAGACATTCTATTGCGTCTGCTGGCGATAATAAACTGCAGAGGAAGAGACTACGATATAAACATTATAAACAAAGCTTTCTTTCTCTCTTTTTCCCCTCTTCCTCTCCCCCACCCTCCATGTGTCGGATAGCTTGTGCCCATATGCTTACTGAACCGTAATAAGAAATGTAAACTCTGAACTAAAGAGGCTTTTGTTTACGTTACGTCCTTGAGATTCAGTTCCCATCCTACCTTGCAAATAAAGATATCATTAATTAAGATGCCATAGCGGGAGATCATGAGCAACAACTAATGTTTTCAGTAATTATGAACAGACGACGGTCTTGTACATTTCTTAATAATTCATTGTACACACGCTTCCCATCGATATATCATGCGCTTGTATCACAAATGTCAGGAATTTGTTCTGTTAGATAGCGAACAAATGTAGGGGAGGTATTCTCTGTGCCAGCTTTAAATATGCTTGCCAACTTTCGTAAGTAAAAATTAGGGACACAAACGTTACTGACAATTTTATTGCAATAATTATTTCCACCTATCAATAGAACCACCCCGATTCATATGTAAAAAAATTACAAAACTTACCAAACTCACCACAAAACAAGTTGAAAAATATAAATTCCTTATAAAAGAAATGTTAACTCGTTGGAAACTAGGAAATCATCATTTTGATATAATTACTAACCTTATATAAACTAACGTAACTTAACGTAATCTGAATTAACCCGATCTAACTTAACCTACGCTACACATAAGATTTCAGCCACTCTTCTCGGAAAACACAGAGACGTTTACGTGATTTATCACCAGAGCTATCAAATCTTATCACACTTGAAAGCCAACGGTATTTTACAAGTCTTTATTGTTTTCCTCATTGATATTTATATCTATCGTAGAAGTGGTTGTATACATTTTTCTTTTTTCTTTTTTTTCACTTTTCCGCCGAAACCAATGAATGATGCATCAAGTGGAACAAAGAGGACATAGCTAATACTGAATAGCGCCAAACTAAAATCAAAGTGCATAAGATGAGCAATAGGTTGTAACCACATCTGCTCTAACTTGTGTAGGTATGATCATTGCACCCGTCACTCTGTTGACACATCAACGAGAATTAAATTTCTGCCTTAAACATGCGTACTAGAGTCAATTCTCCATTTCGTCACATATTGGAAGCATGTTCGTATGAGACTGTTCGGAATTATATTCCAATCCAGACTATATTCAATAATATGATAGGGATGAAAATCAGCTGTAAATGTTTAATATGCCATGAAATCGGGACATTTTGATGCGTGTGCAAATTATTTCGGGACATAATGGTTGAAATCGGGACTGTCCCGGGAAATATGGGACGGTTGGAAAGCCTAGTTTTAAGCAACCGTTGTTTGTAATGACGACCTGTAGCTTTTCATAATAATAGAAACACGAATGTGTATAACTTTGAGCCATTTTTTATTTGCTCTGCAGGCCTGGCACGAGACCTCGCAGGTTGAAGGTGATTGTGAAGTAGGCCTATTGGTAGAATGTTGATAATAGTGAGGGGACACGAGAGAACCCCGAGAAAAACCCTTTGTGCCCTATGTGTCCACCACAAATTCCTTCATGACCCAGAAGGGGATCGAACCCGGGTCGTCACGATGGAATGCAGAGAGTCTAACACTTGGCCATAAGCTTTTAATAATGACTTTTGTTAAGATAACGAAGTGTTTGTTTTCTTCTTCACGGAATTCAAGAAAGAATATACTATAATCGAAAGAAATAACGTTTCCACTGCTACTATTGCTGCACGTATAGTGTTAGTGCTATCACCTATATTCCTTCCTACCTTTTAATCCTAAGTTGCCACATAGGGAAGAACGGCTACCTCTCTGCACGTGTCTACCGTACTGTTATTTACATTAAAATAACAGTACACCGATGTTGTTATAATAAAGATAGACTTATTTATTGTAACCAGAGTTTCTGTTCCTATTATAGATTACTACCCATATAGTCCATCAACGTAAGACCCGCTCTTAAACATAAATACGGAGGTACTGTATATATTACGGTACTTCGCGCATGTGTTCGACTAACCCTACTCCAACCTGTTACATCGCAGCTTATTGATTTCAGATGTATTTTTCGCATTTATACCCCCCTGTTCGCGATATGGAATAGGCCTACCACATCCAAAGAAAAAATTGACAACACACATTAAAATATCTCAGTCATTTATACTCTTTACAATTGCCAGTTTATTCGACAAACCCAAATTATTCGCCACCAAATTTGTTATTAGTTGCCATAACAAACTTTCGTTTGTCAATAATACAGATGACGTTTATAGACGATTTTATATTGGCTTATATTATGGGGCATTGTCTTGGATTATTTTAAGAATAATAGTAGGCCTACGCCACGTCTTTGCTATACGTGGTGAAATAACAATTCCTATATACCCAAAGAAACGTAAAGAACTCTTAATTCCCTTCCACCCTGAATATTTCGATCATTGTTATAGGCACCCAACAAGGAAAACTCAGTGCGCAGAAACCAGCTGGAGTGACTGTCTCGCGCAGGTGACATATGCTCCCGTTCCCAGCATGCTCTCAAGCCTACATCAGGGCGGTAAAAGGGGTATAGCATGCGCGCCGCGAGGAGTCCGAGCTGAGTTTTGCTTGTAGGATACTATAGCATCACGGAGGTTCTTATTGTTATTTGGAGTTGGTTATTTAACTATGCTGTATAACTACTAAGTTATTTAGCGTTGATGGAATTCGTGATAGCGAGATGAGGCCGAGGATTCGCCATAGATTACCTGAAATTCACCTTACGGTTGGGGGAAATCTCGGAAAAACCCAACCAGGTAATCAGCTCAAGCGGCGGGAATCGAACCCATTCCCGAGCGCAGTAGACTGTGACTATAATCCGGGACGAAGTGTGGAGTAAGGCAAGTTAGCTTATTGCTACAATGACGTATTCAGTAGATATGATGTGCCTACTTGTTAACGTCAAAAGAGCGGATTTAGTAAATAGTTTTGAATTTCTCTGCCGAGAATTAATATTGCCAAATATCTGGTATTAATTCTACGGTGTAATGTTGTATCTATTAAACTATATTGTGTAAACTGCAGCTGTTGATTAATGTTGGTGATACACTATTGACGTATATGCACATGTGGACAGTAATGTCTAGTCTGTGTCTATTGAGTTTCTGTTCCGAAACTACTGCTGGAATAAAAGAGACGCGATAATTTGCGGAGTATTCTACTTCAAAATGTGCCGTAAATCGCTATTTTAGTACCTAGACATCAAATTTTAAAATATTCAAATAAGAGCATTGCTTAATTTTATGATTACGGATTGGTGAAGCGGAGAAAAATTCTCTCCGGCACTGGGACCCGAACCACCCATCCTTCACTTAAACTGCGAGGATTCGATCCGGCATCGGAAATGGAATCCGGTGTGGCTTAGTGGATAAAGCGTCAGCACGTAGAGCTGAAAACCCAGGTTCGGGTCCCGGTGCCGGAGAGAATTTTTCTCTGCTCCATCCATCCATCCATCCATCCATCCATCCATCCATCATATGGTAACGCAGAATTTATCCACGGAAATATCATATGTACTTCGGTACAATACAATAATATCGTAATTTTATATTTTGATCGAAATATTGTTGCAATTTGTGGACATACCGGTAACGTTAACATCAATATGCAAAATACACCACCAGCGTAGCTCAGCGGTAAGGAGCTGGTTTCCTGATCCCAGTCTTTTCTCAGACGTGGGTTGGAATCCCGTTTAGTCTAATTAATTACCTGGTTGAGTTTTTTCCCCTCAATAATTGTAAGCCCCTCCTCAATAATTGTAAGCAAATGTCGGGTAACACATGGTGAATCCTAGGTCTAATTCCGCCGAGTATCATCTCGTTATCACCAATTTAAATTGCCATACAGTTGATACAACGTCGTTAACTAGTAAATAACATTAAAAAAAAAAAAGAAAATAATTCCGTCACAAATAGCTACTTAATAAAATTATTTTTTATTGTTTTCTACTTGAGAAGCTTTGTTTGCAATTCTGTGCGAGATAAGGCTGGTTCACAATAAATCGGGAACGGAAACGACAACGAGAATGAGAACAGAAATATTGTTAAAATGAATGTATTTAAATATGAGCATTTACAATTAACTATTGTGAATGCTCACATTTAAATACATTTATTTTAACATTATTTCCGTTCACGTTTTCGTTTCCGGTCCTGGTTTATTGTGGACCAGCCTATACTCGTACGTCGGCAAAGTTTATACGAGTGGATCTTGTTCATTATATAGAAAAAAGCATGGCGGAAGTTTGTTTTGGAGACATGAACCATTTGTCCTAAAATAAGCTACATTTGTTTGCCCCCTTTTTTTCCTCTTCTATTTGTTCTCATTTTCTTACGCAATAAATTACGTAACTTTTTTTTTGTAACATTTGCGTTATGTTATTGCAGGTTGCATAGAATAACATCGTGAATGCAGTGACCTAGACCTCGCATTGATTTTCAAATTAGATAGGACTGCACCGTCAATCTTCCCTGTCCAATTGCGCTGTCGCCCCCTCCCTGAGATGATGTTGAGAAGCACGCGCATATCGGACAGTATCGCATGCATGATCTCATGCTTGTTCGAGATTCCATGTCATTTCGTCCGTATATGGCTTAAAAGGGACATCGCGGACAAACAATAGACCTATTGATATGTAAAAAAAAAAGTAGCCTGCAAGTCCAAATTTGTCCGAAGTATTTAGGTTTGTAGGAACGAGTAGTCGTATGTGTTGCAATTTATGAACCATCCTGGGACCCTCAGGTCGACTACTCTGTTGGAATGAAACAGACGTGGTGACGCGTAAGGAATTCTTCGACGTCTCTGTCAGCTACACCGTAAAGACGGTCGGCGCCATAGAAAGTTTTGCGGTTATGACTATGAGTACCAAGAAAGCGTGCGTAATTATACGAGACGTTACATTGCTGCCATGCCTAGGTACATAACTTGAATCTCGAATGTGGAATTGGGCGGGATTACAAAATAACGCACCGGAATAAAAACGTAGTGGATATTCTGAACATCTTTGTAAGTAATTTTGGGAAGTGTACTATAATTGTATCTTTTGGACGGGCGTTGACAAATATTTTCCAGGAATGAAGCATCGTACAACTGCATCCAGCACGTAATAGGGTGGGGCTTACGATCGCAGGGCACATATTGTCACTGACGTGAAGAGCTTAATTATATAGAATATTTTTTAATGGTCGAATTCATTTGAAAGGCGAATAACACAGTTGTATGCTATATGTGTTAAGACATACTAGATCTCTCTACATCACAGATGTGGTCTTATATTCTACCAGAACACTTTAACTTCGCCTTAATATAACTATTGAGGTTAAGGGGTTGGGTACAGCTTATGGCAATAAAATTTTGTAAATATTCAACATTTTTTTCCTCAATTATTGTATCTTGTACAGTAATGAAAATTAGTACGTGTAAAACACTGTCCTTCTGCTATATGAAAAAAATATTTTTATGATTTCAAAAAAATGATTTACCTTTTTTAAAATTCAGTTCACTGTGCAGTGATGAAGCGTTTCCCGCATAACTCAAACTATCCAACATTCTGTGATGAAATTTTTTGAGTGTATTTACGCATGTCACATCTACAATATGATGCAAGATCAGTTCTATACCTTTGATAGATTGTCTGATAAAAAATAAATTCATTTAAAAATGGTCAAATATCAGTATTTTCTTCTAACACAAAATAAAAATAATATTATTTATTAAGGAATGTAGTTGAAAGAGCATGATATTGTAAACATGAGTTTCAGCAATAAAATAAAAGAGAGAGAACATAAAGTTATCAAGTTTATGAGTTATGAGGGAAATGCTTCATCACTGCACACAGTAAACTGCCACCATTTTGAATTTTGAAAAAAAAAAAAAATATATATATATATATATGAATATATATATATATGTGTGTGTGTGTGTATATATGTATATATATGTGTGTGTGTATATATATATATATATATATATATATATATATAAATCGTAAAGGACAGTGTTATACACATATCAATTTTCATTCTTGTACAAGATACAGTAATGGAGGAAAAAAATATTGAATATTTCCAAAAATTTTACTGCTGTAAGCTGTACCTAACCCCATTAATTTGTCGCCTTCGAGTCTTATTCTCTACATAAATATTTCTGTTCACTGTCTTAATACATTTACAATTATAATAGTTGAAATAATATTTTATTTTACGTTTCAGATTTACATTAATGAGCACGTAGTGCATTACATAGAATTCTAATTGAAATGTTATCGAAAATGGCCTTAAAGCGTTAAAATTGCCTAGAATAAAAGTAGAAATTAACTAGAAACCAATAATATAATAAATAATACAGTATATTATCCAGACTATTGCTTTGCACATATGCTTAGGATGGAACCACTTACAATAACATTAGAAATATATTATAGGACCTGATTATAAACTTATTATCTATTATTATTATTAACTAATGCTGAGTTTTTGACAATAAAGCCATTAACTCTCCTCCTATCCAGTGTTAGATCTGTATCACTCTATTTATAAACCTATTGGAAAACGAAATGTTGGCAGACCTAGGAAACGTCGAAGAGAACAATTTTAAACTCAAAACTTTGTGAAACTAAAATAAGCCAGGAGGCCTATGCCGTGCAGTTGATGATGATGATGATGATGATGATGATGATGATGATGAAAACTCCTAACAATTTTTACAAGATGAAATACATTTTTCGTATCTATTAACCCCACTGTTTGTGCTTTTAGTGGTGGAATTTCTTAATTACTAATATAAGCACTTAGCTCTGTGAACGCTTGATCTTTCCAGCATTGTTTTTTTTTTAGATTGCGGGATATAAATTTAGTTTGCATTAACTATACATTATTCTCAGTGAGGATTACGACGCTCACCTCCCTCTAAGTCCCCTGTAACATTTAGGCGAACTTGTCCTGCTGAAGCAAAACATGGTTCTGGATAGTGCTGTGCGACATCTCTTCTCCCTTTTAAAGTGGTACGTAGTAGGTACCTCCAACTTTGGACTTCATCCCATTACTTTTTTTTAGGCTCTTAACAGTGGACCTGAGACAAGTGACTTACTGGCTCAGAGCTCGCATAGTTTCTTGCAGCAGCTCGAAATACCTTGAAAGGTCGCTCTCGTAACATTTTAATCATTACATGTAAATTTTCTATACAAAATATAAATTGAGTTGATCATGTTTGGAGATGTGTAGGTCTATATCTTGAATATGTAAGCGTCCAATGTTTTGTATGCATTTATCGCATATGATTTCCTTTTGAGAAGCGTTTAGTGGAAATTGTCATGCGATAAATAATTCAAGGTGACCATAAAGTACAGGGACATTATTTTATTTTTACTTCAATTTTTATTGTACCTGAGTTTTTGAATGTACTTCACTCCCACCCCTTCTACTAATGAAGTTCAACCGTCCTCCACACAGATCCAAGACTGCATATACAGTCCTAGTAGCCTTACGGTCATAGTAAACATTACGTTCCAAAAATATGTTCACGTTTTCCAGTGACGAAAGAGCTTTCATTATTGAATCATTTTCGCACAGATACTGTCGTCCATTTGCCTCCGTCACATCCCGATTTCCCCCACCAGATTCTATTCGCCCCTCTGTCAAGGCTAGTGGCTGGGCTGTCTTAGCTGTTTTCTGAGAACATTAATTTCTGTTAGGAATTGAACGTCTGCGTAATATTATACAGCTGTTTAAAATAACTTAAATAAAAGGGTCTCGTTAAGTAATTAACTGTCATGTGATTTCCCCCCTTTGTACGTGACCACTTGGACGGACAGTAGATAGCATGTCTGAGTAATTTTATCTTTTCGGTTCGGGCAGAAGTGAAGATTGAATATACAGAACGTAAGGTACTCTTTTATAGAGTAGGTACAGAATTATTTCAACATGAGTTACTAGTACGAAGGACGAAACTGGTAATTGGAATTAGGTACAGTCGTCTATAGTGCGATAAATTGCACATTAGAACTGAAGTCTGTATCGAAATGAACTGCCACCATTTTCAAAATTGTGTTTAAATATCCATATTATAATTATTTTTCAATTTAACTTCATTCTCTATATTGTATGCTAATGTGCTGTAGTCAGTATAATATACGCTGCATAATGAATACGTCCGAATGGATAGCTCAGTTCGTGAGTAAAAACACTTATTGTTAATACAGTATTGCATTTTGATTGAACAAAAACCTAATGAAAATTATCAAACTTAAAAATCGCGATATTTCCTAGTTTACGTAAATGGATGAACTACTTTTCTTCCCTCCTATACCTAGTAAAGTGATTTGTTTGTATTTTACGCCAATATAATCGAACTCCAGTCGTGGTAGGGGGAAGCAAAGGGTGTTTCCGGTCCTCAGCCGATCCAAAGGTATAGCCAGGTTAATATTAGAAATGTTAGTAAAAATAAAATGATGTCCCTGTATTAGAAGACGACAGAATAGTTTTGCAGAATTGGAAAATGTGACGCAATAATGACGTAAAAATTGGGAAATCCTATTTAGCAATAAAAAATACAAATATAACCTATTAATTTTGCAACGAGCACCTACCATGATAATATTCATAAATGAGTTAGCATTGTTTGTAAGTAACAGATGAAAGGCGACACGTAATTAAAATCAATGTCCTGCTTATCAGCCTGACATCAATGACTGGTGGCGTTAAGACAGGTTGGAGGTGAGTAATGTCGCGACAAAACTTGGCACGCGCTTTACAATAGTTGTCTTGGTCAGGCGTGATTAATATGTTTACTAGACTTCCTGCCGACGTGCACCTGTCTTCCCGCCTTGTAGACAATGCGATAAATGGTCCCTAAAATTTGTTTTTTCCTAAAGCGGACGGGTCAGGAATTCTATATGACCAATTGTCAATGTAACTAGTATTGCTGTCGCCTCGGACTACTGAACAGGACAGTTAAATCCATTGATTTATATGAATATGATCGTCATATTTTTATGTACGAAAGGGCTGGCCGCGAAGGCTATGTTTTCCAGACAAGCCCCATAGTTCTACAGTAAGCCAAGATTTGATATATCCGGTATATGCGCATTCAATCATCCTCAAGGAAAATGTTGGTATGCTCTGTTCCTCGTGTTCCTATCTGCTTAGTCCAGTGGCGAATCCTCCATGAAGGATATGAGATGATCCTACAGTTTAATTTTGTGCCTCTGAGGATAGAAAACATTTTAATTGCAGATTTTGATTTTCAACGCATCTCAACGTATTAATTTCCTTTAAGTTTCTACTTTCTGTCATGAGTTGTCGCCACTGCACACCTCAGAAATAATTTCCGAGGAACCATCCAAATATCTTACAGCAAACGGTATTTCTTGCAGTGAAGTTTGGTGGACAGGGGAGGGTGCGGAGGACGGGGTACGGCTTGACTTTAACTGCGTATCCTAATACTGCGACCCTTCCTTCTGGGTGGTGGAAACCCTGTCAGAGACTACAATAAGAATTTTCAAGTATCCTTATAGCCTCCTTAAATGCAGTTCATTGGTCATTTTAAAAAATAGAATAAAGGAAATAATAATTAATTTAAAATGATATAATATGAAAAACAGAATGAATAAAAAAAAACAAAATTACATAAAAATAAATAAAATAAGCTATAAAAATGCAAGAATTAACAGGACTTTCAGATGACAGGACAGCCGAAAGAAGATGTGAAGTTGTATTTGATCATTTAGAGGAATTTAACTATAGCAAGAAATTAATTGCGCAAATATACGACGGAGCATCAGTAAATATCGGGCATAGGAGCCATTTCGTAACTAAAAAGAGGAGGAGAATCGAACTTCACTACTAATAAATTGCCAGTTCTAGAACGGTGGGTCAAAGACTAACATAGACCTACTTGTATTGATTTTGCATGCTCTATTATTATTAATTAATTAATATTATGATTATTATTGTTGTTATTATTATTATTACTAATATCATATTATTAATATTAGTTTCTTCTTGGTCATCAGTTGTCATTCTCATATCCTACATACAAAAAATATCACGAGTCGCCACTGGCTTAGTCCAGTCATCTGACGGGGGATCATCATAAGTTAAGACTGAGGTTTTGATGCCCCGGAGATTCTGCGAGATACGCTGTGGACAGAACGATTATCGGAAAGTTTCATTCTAGATATTAACTTAGAAAATGAAGAGAAGTGTCTGAATTATATTAAATCGCGATGTGGTTTTAACTTCAAATAAGTCGTTCATTTTTACTGTAAATTATTAATTTATTATATATGTGCATAATTTCGGATGACCTATAGCTAAGTTACTGAATATGAATAAACTCCTACCAGTAGTCATGGAGAAATTGACATTCACAGATAGATAGTAAGTTATACCAAAGCTCACTTTTTCAGTATCAATATCTGTCCCCGAAACGGGGGGCCCAGTGGAAAAGGGGACCATGCCAGATTCTTATTGATTTTTAGCACAGTCTAGTATATACAGTCACGAAGCCCAATACGTAGTAAATATGCATCCGTAGATAGTTGCTAACCTCTAGGATCGCTAATATCGCCTCATTACAGACAGTACCTGCATAGTCTATTGTTCCTAGCACCCTCACAACTCAAGCTTCGTGACTGTATATACTAGACTGTGTTTTTAGTTTCTTCGATAGTTCGACAGACCTTACCATCTAGGACCTCTTTTATGAACTTCCAGTCTTGTGGCATGTATCTACCGGACACGGTAAGCATTTATAAATGCCTCTTTTTCACTTAAAGAGAGAATTCCAGTGGAATAAATGCTTCTCCTACAAAATATTGTTTTTGTGGCATGGGTCACTTTTCCACTGAGCCCCTCAGTGAAAGAAATCTGGTAGGCTAACCTTATGTTACGTTACCCATATGTTATGTTATGTTCAATCGGATGTTACAAATCTACACATTCAGAGTTTACCAGAATATCGTGTATAGTTAGTAAATTAGCGATCTATTCGTCGTAGATGCGCATTGAGAAAGAAGCTACATTGGTGACTGCGAAAAATTTGAAATCTGGGATTTTATCTTTAAAAATATAATCGTGCTGGCTAATTTTAAATTATTTTTGACGCAAGTATTATGTAAAATTGTGCATTGTAGGCCTATAATATTTTTGTGTTAGCGTATAATTATAATAATAACATTTATTAAATTAAACACAGGGTGTACAAATTTAAACGATTTTTTTCTTTTCTGGAGGCCTGGCTCGGGACTGACAAAGTGCATGTGATTGTGGTGTATTGGTGAGAGAAAACGGGAGAACCCAGATAAAAAAACCCTCGTGCCCGCTTTTTCACCATAAATTCCATCATTACCCAGACTTAGATTGAACCCGTGTCGAGAGTGTAAAATTTTGCATCTGTGATGTGATGCAGAAATGACTCATAAACAAGTTGGAAACATTGATCAAGTTAAATGTGGCAACGCCTCTTCACGTTTCCATAGTAAGTACTCTGTCTCTTTTGCATCTCTAACCTGCTGTCTTTGACAGATGTTACGTTTCTTCTTTCATAATACAAGACATATCCGTTGGGCGAACTCCACAAGTGTCTCTTTCAGACGGGTAATTGTTACACCTGTCGCAGATTTGATCTCTGGGCACAATGGCAAGGTTTTTTTTTTAAAATTCAATGACGGATACTTCATTTTGCGACATTCACCCAAGCCGAAACTGGAATTATTTTTGCCGTCGTAGGCGTTGCCCTCGGTTCACCGTGAGAGGTGAACTACAAGCAGCGCATGATGATGATTAATGGAACAATTGTGGAATGTCAGTTATCACCAAGCCCCGCCTTTATCCTTCACATATTCCATTTGGACCCACCGGGAAATCGAATTTGGGTTACCAGCTTGGAAAATCGACGATCTAGATCAGGCCTGCACAAGGTTTGCGCTCTCCGAGCAGGCTCACAGCTCATGAGCGGAATGCAGATAGACTATTAGCTGCGCTCTGTATAAGGGTGGACTGGAAGAAGGGGATCTCGTACAAAATATACACAAAAGGAAGTACTATTACGAGTGCTTATGAAATGAATTCCCGTTCAGTGTTTGAAAAACTATCTTTGACTATTATTAATTAATAAAGAAATATTTATTTTACAGAGGTAATATAAATTCTATAGCTACTTAAATGTACAATATCATTTTGTTATATTTTTGTTTATCAGTACATCAAAACGAGGTTTTATGCTGTTGGCAGCTGAAAGGAACAGTAGCCTACTGATCATAATGGAACATCAGTTACAGATGTTCGATGTCTACCTTTATTAAAGTTGATTATAGAAAACAGTTGCTCACAAATATAAATGTTGAGCCAAACATAGCAATCATTTTCACAGCCAGCCTGTGTAGTCGTGGATATTATTGCTAATGTTTAGTCTTGTAAAACTCAACCAGGCTAGTAGATTATTCAAACGATCTTTAGCCTTTAAGTCACATTGAAGATCAATAAGTTCGAGCTGTAAATCGTTAAATGTTATGTTCCGTCTTTTAGATTCCTCCATACTGTACTGTAGCAGTAGGTAAGCAACGTGAAACTAGTTACTGAGAATAAGCCTACCCACTGCACTCCACTAAATAACTGAGTGGTCGTTTCCTTCTCTACCTATAGCAAGTCTATGTCATTCTGACGTATCTTCCTCTCCGTTTCGGCGAGTGGTAAACACCGCTCTCCCGCTCCGAAGGAGCGCGCGCGCTCGTCGAGCGCTGTTTGTGCAGGCCTGATCTAGATGTTCGGCTAACGAACAGTAGCGGTGTGACTTATGGTCACAAAGTCAATGTGACTAAGCCCAATTACATGTTTTTAAGATGAAAATGATTGCACCGAGACTCGCCTGAATTTGAACCTGGGTCCCCGGCGTGGAAAGTGGACACAGTAGTCGCTGATTCAGTTACCAGCGTTACTTTTAGAATTTTTGCCGAGTAGCATCAATGGTATTTGTATTCCAG
This sequence comes from Periplaneta americana, assembly GCF_040183065.1. Lineage (NCBI taxonomy): Eukaryota > Metazoa > Arthropoda > Insecta > Blattodea > Blattidae > Periplaneta > Periplaneta americana. The sequence goes on along the minus strand of NC_091133.1, from coordinate 73,009,263 downwards.
TTTAGAAACAATGGTTCAGGACAATGATTGCTAGACACATATTAACATGCATTTGATGCTGTGAGCTCAACTTTCCCAATGCAATGTCGAAATCTCGCTTAAATGTATTAAACTGCGTTATTGGACCAGTGGACCCGATTGAAATGAACGTTATGCTTGTGCTCAGTGCACTCGTTTGTTCTCTGGTTCTCTGTAATATCCGTTACACCATCAAAACGTAGCTGATCTAATTGCCGATATTATCAGGTTATGAGAGAATAATAGAATTACTGTTAAAATAATTATTGCATAACACCTTACTTATGCAGAGAACAGCGTTTACGCACGCGCAGTTATGCTCTAGATCTAGAAAGACTGCTACCTATCGACAAAATTAAGGTCACTAATTTGTGGTTGTTGAGAACGCCGTATCTCTATTATGATGTCATTTCGGAAGTTAGATAGATGCACTTGTGCCTTATCTCTAGATGTCATGTCGGAAGCTATATAGATGCACTGGTTAAGTGGGGGGAGATAACATCTCTTCGAACAACTCTGCTAAATTTCACACATGCAGCCTGGTTGTGTATTCTATGAGTCATAAAACAGAAGGGAGATAAATGGGGACAAAATGTAATTCATTTTTGATATTCTTCAAGAAAAAAGAGCGAGATTTGATTGTACATCTGGGTAGTACACCGTCTGTCCTACGTGTATTTTATGTGCAGTCTGGTTGATAATCTTCACGACATCTTATCTTCTTCATTGTTATGAAATTTAATTATTGTTGTGGTGTAATATAAACGTAAACTATGCTATAGTATGTTTTATAAGTACTGTAGTATAATTATAATTTTAAAGATGTAGGCTAAATAATTGCAATAATTTTTTCTTCCAGCATGTTAATAATGTCAAAACAGGTTCTTACACAAATTTTGGTCACTCGAGCGCAATTACGAGGGCCGTAAAAATAAATTTCCCTGGGGGCGTTTACAGGAAGAAAACACAATTTCACGGAAAGATTTATTGGAACAGATACGGAATTGTTGAGCTATTTTTCATACCGTGGGATCAACTTTTATATCCCTGTGTCGTAGGAGTCTGCCGCCTGGGATCGGAAGCAGTGTGTGACAGCCGTCTGCACCTCTCTGTCGATCCAATGATATGAAAAATGTCCCAATTCCGGTGGGGAATATGTTGAAAAATAGCTCAACAATTTCTGTGCCTGTTCCAATCAATTTTTCAGTGAAATTGTGTTTTCTTTCTGTAAACGGTTCCAGGAAATTTATTTTTACGGCCCTCGTAATTGCGCTCGAGTGTCCAAGATTTGTATGAGCACTTGTTTTGACATTAATCATATGGTGGGAGAAAAAAAAATAACTTTTTTTATCTGCCCCCATGAGAATGTTGCTTGTTAGTGTTTTTTTTTACAGAAAAGTTACGAATTAGCGTTCTTTTGTTTAGTTATATTGACCTAATCAGTATATAACAGTGAGTTTATGTCATGTTACAAATGAATTGCAATTGACTAGTAAATACAAAATAGGGAAAGAATAATTTGTTCCGTCATGTCCTACACAAACAATATGCTATTTGCTGGTATTTGCATAAAAATATTGGTCCTCCTTTAGAATTTTCATAAGAAAAGGATTGAAAAATATTCCACTTTTTATTCTGGGTATACAGTCACATTTCATGTAAAGAAATTACTGCGTCGTCTTCATTTTCTTCCGAAGTTTTACAGACTAGTACATACTCGTATAAATTTAAATTTCACTAACGCTAAGAAAATAAATTTGTTTAATGTTGGAACAGATTGAATTTAATCTGAGTAAAGAACTTCAGCTGTCGGAATGTTATTATATTCTTGCATAGTCAATTTCTTTTCATTGAAATGATCTATCGTTTCGTTAACATTTCATTCTTCATTGAAAAGTTTTTGTCAACCTCGCCTTACAAGTTCATAGGTCACATCCAGTCGTTAATACTCAAGGATTTAATTAGTTAGTCTGCGGGTGATTACATGACGTGATTTTTTTGCCAATATTAATTCAATTATACTGCTCTGATGAAAACTAGTTAGAATTATTGATGTTTATAATTGAATACCTTAGTTGGTCAATGACTCTGTGTAAAGCAGCTAACCATCGAGTTTCATAAAAGTATGACCAGTCGCTGTAAACTTTCGCGCTCATATGGGTACATTGACATGACGAAAAAAGTCTGGGAACTCGCCACAGGGTTACCCGCTGTGGCATAGAAATATAATCTCCCCTGTCGGGTGTCGAAGTCGCACCGTCCAATTCCTGGCTGGGCGCCACATAAAATTATTATTGGGGAGTTAAAAATAAACTTGTTGCATAAAGGAGTGATGACGTCATTCGTAATTTCTCAACAAATCCTCGCGATCACAGCAGTAAATTTGAATCCTGACATGTTATAAATCTGCACGTTATTATGTGGCACGTGAATGCCTTTTTTAAACTTCTTCATTTCACGACCGTTTTAAAAAAATGCGTTTTAAAATATCATTACTGCAAGAAGTATACGTTAATTTAACACTTTCTCTTACTCCTTTGACTCGATATTAAATATTATTGGTAACTATCCGGAAGAATAATAAGAAAGAAAACATGAACACTTACGGAATGTTTGTCATGTAATTGACGAATTCATTAAGGAACAATATTGTTGTAGGACACGGAACGTTTACGGTTACTTAAGTTATGATTCTTACAAAACAATATAGTAGATTGTAGAGTGAATGGATTACATTTATGCCATCTGCAAATACCGGCGGGTAAAGTGAAAAAAGTAGTGTGGCATTCAGTGTTGAATTAATAATTGTCTGAAGAGCCTTTTATTCGCACAATCAAACTACTATGAATTTATATGGAAGTACTATTGTACAATAGCATCTGGGGACCTTTATTTCCTTTGTGGGAATTGAAAGACACGTTTGCTGTTGAATGTGTTCATTGTTAGACCATTGTCTTGCAGCTTATTAAATAATTGTGGGAAAGTTCATTCACCCGAATATGCAGGAGAGTTTTTGAAATCTGGCAAGTGTTAGACGATAGTATGTCCTTCTTCATATTCCGTTTAATCATTACAGAATCTGTAGTTCCATTCTATCCCGGCTGATTGAGGCATTCGCTCTATCACTCTGGATATCTATTAACTACTTTCTACAAAAGAGCATGTTAAAGCATAGTATGAAGAAAAGATACAATTTACACCATTGAAGCTGTTATATTACAAACCATCAGATTATTATTATTGTTATTATTATTATTATTATTATTATTATTATTATTATTAAAGTGTAAAAAAAAACATTAATGATATTTGGGATTCAGATTGGGAAGATACAGTTGCAAAGGTTGTGTTCATGTAAATCAGCGGTGGCGAAAATGTGATCGTGTGCCGAGCCACTGTGTAACCTGCAATGTGCATAGCACCTATGGAGGGAGGCGGACACCCGAAGGGGAAGTGAAGGAACTATCTGACTTATTAATGGATTTTTCATTTTCCTTACCTCAAGCACTTAAATATAATTTTATACAGTACAAGGCTACAAACTAATGTTTAGTACGTGTAACGAAGAAAGAAATGAACAATAAATGAACAATATCACAACCTAAAATTAACTGTCTTCAGAACGTCTCTGCGACAAAGTTTCAAAATCAGGAATTATGTCACTTACTGCCAGTCGTAGTTGATCACGAAGGTATTTGTCTGTCAGTCGTGATCTAAATTTGGTTTTTACTATTTTAATTATTGAAAATAATTTTTCACAAACGTAAGTTGTAGCGAACATGGCTTCAACAGAGCAAGCGAAAGAACGAAGCTTCGGATATTTATTTTTTGGCAAAGATTTGAAAGTTCAACATTTGTCAAGTCCTTAAATCTAGCTTTCATTTGACATAACATAGTAAATCAGTGAGTTCAAATTGAAGAGCTAGCCGCATTATTCGTACATCTGCTGAAAAAGGATCTACGTACAGAGATGATGATGATGATGATAACAACAATAACACTTAACCTTTTAATGTTTCATCAGTAACATAAATCATACATTTAATATTCTCATCATATTGACAACTTGGAACTTTAGTACATGGTTTCGAGAGAGACATATGCCACTCGCAGGTCAGAGACAAATACAAATGGAACGGAGTTTGACTCCAGTGAGTGAGAGAGTGGGGGTTGGCGGAGGTTAGAAGCAGCTATCACTGCGAGCCACATGTCTCGCGAGTCACGTTCTCGCCACGGCTGATGTAAATTATTAAATGAATGTTTCATTTTTTCTAAATACACGTCGTTTTTGTTCCTCGCAGAGGAGAATCATCCGATTTCAAACACTTTTCGCGTCATCACACATACTATACACAATTCAACACAAGTTTACTGTACTAATATTCTTGCACATCTATTGAATGGAAATGTAATTACTTTAAACTGAAACCGAAGAAGCTAATTGGTTGTCTGTTATGGTATTTCCATAATACGATACACTCTGTACAAAAAGTAGTGCAAATAATCAAATAAAAAGTTGAAGTTTTTTCGGCCCCAATTAGCGGCCAGTCCGTACAATACGTAACCCTCGCAATCCTAGTCCAAGCTTCCACTATAGAATAGTCGGATTCACAACCCTGGTGCATCACTTCCAGGAATAGAGTCTTCAGTGTCCGTTTTGTCAGGTATATGAGTGCTGTCAGAGCTATTCTTGGCACAATGACGGGGTGGAAAACCAAGATCTCTGCGCACTGATTAATTAGAATTACAAGTTTGTCCGGTCAGGTCTGTACCGAGATGAACTCTGTGATAGCGAAAGCAGATACTGGAAAAATAATTAATTACAAATATAATTAACGGTTAAAAACACAATCCCCTTTAACACATTACAGCCGAACTGATAAATTAGAACACGTTCGTTTGGGTCTAGGTCTCGGCGAATGATTTCGAAACGAAAGGAATAAAGTTAATTATCCATGCAATTACAGAAACTTTTCTTCTTAAGATAGGTAAGAAGACGAGTTTTTCGGCTTATTTAATTACTTGGAAAATGTTGGCTGGTAACTATCTTCTCTTTTATATGGTCGTCCTTGTGATTTCCAATTCCTAGATTTTTACTAATCTGTCGTTTTCTACTCTTGTTATTTGGGAAATCCATTTTTCTCTCCTCGTTCTAGACCATTTCACCATATAATCCACATTCTTCTCCGATATTATCATTTCTTCGCATATCCTGTTAATATTCTTAGTGTTTTCATTTGTAATATAATAATAATAAATTGGGCTGACCGTCTTTGCTTATCTAGTTTGTATTTGGATTAAACATTAACGTTTTCGGCACTTATGTGCCATTTTCAAATGTATTGAACTTGGCTATTACATGATCAAATAGATACACCTTGTGTGTGATGTACGTTGTATGTACCCTTGATGATCTGCCATCGTTTACAATATATATATATAAATTATCCAAATTAAAATTAAAACACTTATTAAATTTAAAATCTATACTAATCTACATCCACAATAAAAGTTCCTTGTTTTATGTAACAATGAGGTTATCTGTTTTTTTTTATTGTAGATGTAGATTAGTATAGATTTTAAATTTAATAAGTGTTTTAATTTTAATTTGGATAATTTTTATATATATTATAAACGATGGCAGATCATCAAGGGTACATACAACGTACATCACTCACAAGGTGTATCTATTTGATCATGTAATAGGCAAGTTCAATACATTTGAAAATGGCACCTAAGTGCCGAAAACGTTAATGTTTAATCCAAATACAAACTAGATAAGCATAGACGGTCAGCCCAATTTATTATTATTATATTACAACTAGCTTATCAGAGAATTACACAAAATGAAAATTTTCATTTGTGCTGAAGTGTCTGATCTTGTTTCTGCTGAATAGTACGTCATGATTAATCTTACACAGGCTTCAATTCTGAACTTGCTACGCAGTTTTTTATATTGCATCTTTTTAAAATCCAGTTATAGTTACGGATTTATTCGTTTCTTTTACATCACCAAAACTTCTTATCATTCCTAAGTACCGGTGTATTACTTATTATACAGGGACATCATTCTATTTTTACTTCAATTTTTATTGTACCTGAGTTTTTGAATGTACTTCACTCCCACCCCTTCTATTAGTAAACTTCCACACGTCCTTCACACACAACCAAGACCGCATATGCAGTCAAAGTCGCCGTACGGTCACAATATACAGTACTGAGTGAGTGAGTATAGTACGTTCCAGAAATATGGTCGTATTTTCCAGTGAATAATTATTTAATCATATTTTCGCACGGGTACTGTGTTCGTTTGGTTACGTCGCTTCTCGGTTCCCTCCCCCGACCCGTTTCTGCTGGCCTCTCTGTAAAGGCTAGTGGCTGGGCTGTCTTAGCTCTTTTCTGAAAACTTTGCTGTTCGGAATTGGACGTCAACGTAATATTATAAAGTGTTTAAAATAATTTAAATAAAAGGGCCTCGTTAAGTAAGTAACTTTTACGTGATTTTCCCCCTTTCTACGACTCTGCGACATAACCACTTAGACGGACAGTAGATAACATTTCTTGGTAAATTTATCTTTGCGGATTGGGCAGAAGTGAAGATTGAATTTATAGTACGTAAGGCATTCTGTTATAGAGTAGGTATAGAATTACTTCAACAAACGCAAATAAAACAGTTGTGTTTGCTAAACATCCTACAGCAATAGAAGAATTAAAGACTTACATTCAAGAAAAAATGCATTAAATTTCATAAAATATGCTTAAAAACGTTTTCGATAATATGCACAAAATAACTGAAGCCTGTATCGAAATGAACGTTCACCATTTTCAGCAATTTGTTTAAAATATCCAGATTTCGATTATTTTTTCAACTTAAATGCACTCTCCATATTGTATACTAATGTGCTGTGGACAGTGTACTACACATTGCATAATGAATACGTCCGCCTGGATTGTTCAGTTAGTGAGTAAAAGCACTTATTGTTAATACTGTACTGTATTTTGAGTAAATATAATTATTAAAAAAAAATTACCAAACTGAAAATCGTAATAGTTCCCAGTTTACGTGAATGGATGCACTACTTTTCTTCCCTCCTATACCTAGTAAAGTGATTTGTTTGTATTTTCTACTAGTATCATCAAACTCCGGACTTGTAAGGGGGTAACAAACATTCTATCTGGTTCTCAACCGTTAATCCAAAGGTAGAGCCAGATTAATGTTAGAAATGTTAGTAAAAACAAAATGATGTCCCGGTATAATTTTGTTATCTACCACTAGCTTACAATACATATTTTCTAACTCTGGTTTTAAATGTTTGCACGTCCTTTCATATCAAAACCGCAATATCTCCTTAGTAGTCTATTGTAACCTTTTTGCTTGATGTTTTAAATTTTTGTTTTTAACAAACTTGCTATGGAGAATCTTTCCTCTGAATTTTTTGGTTTCTTGCACAAGTCACAAGCTGAAAACGCTGTTTTGTAATGAAACCCATAACAAACCCCAGAGTTTGAAAAGTACCGATTTCGATTATCTAGGTCCGAGGCGTAAGAGATAAGCCACTTAAAAGAAATACCTTTTTACAAAAATGCTTTATAAGTGACGTACTTCTCAAGTGGGGGATACCTGTAAGAGGAACTCAATGTATGACATTTTAAGTAAGTTCATATGAGTAGTAAAGTTTGCGTTATTCAAATCTTTAACTAGTGAATATGTAAACTATTTATAGTAAAAAATGTATTGTTTTATACTAAAAACTATGTTATTAAAATGTCAAAAGTTCATAAAAATGTTGGGGTTATAAATTATTTATTTATATACTGTAAGTCTCTGTATATGTCTGTATAAGACGAAGTATATGATTATGTTTCGTGACGAGAATATTGTACAAAATGGAAATATACAAATTGGAAATTTATCTTTTGAAGAGGTCGGGAAGTTAAAATATCTGGGAGCAACAGTAACAAACATGAATGATACCCGGGAGGAAATTAAACACAGAATAAATATGGGAAATGCCTGTTATTATTCGGTTGAGAAACTTTTATCATCCAGTCTGCTGTCGAAAAATCTGAAAGTTAGAATTTATAAAACAGTTACATTACTGGTTGTTCTGTATGGTTGTGAAACTTGGACTCTCACTTTGAGAAAGGAACATAGGTTAAGGGTATTTGAGAATAAGGTGCTTAGGAAAATATTTGGGGCTAAAAGGGATGAAGTTACAGGAGAATGGAGAAAGTTACACAACACAGAACTGCACGCATTGTATTCTTCACCTGATATAATTAGGAACATAAAATCCAGACGTTTGAGATGGGCAGGGCATGTAGCACGTATGGGCAAATCCATAAATGCATATAGAGTGTTAGTTGGGAGGCCGGAGGGAAAAATACCTTTAGGGAGGCCGAGACGTAGATGGGAAGATAATATTAAAATGGATTTGAGGGAGGTGGGATATGATGATAGAGAATGGATTAATCTTGCTCAGGATAGGGACCAATGGCGGGCTTATGTGAGGGCGGCAATGAACCTCCGGGTTCCTTAAAAGCCAGTAAGTAACTAAGTATAAGTCTCTGTAGTGAATAGAGGTACTCATTTTTAGATATAGAAAAGTAAGATCAATGTTTGTTTATTATAGGGTGGATTGTAAGTGAAGGAAAAAGACATGCATTTGGCATGGAGTATGTAGGAATAGTTGTTTATATTCAATGTATCTCTGAATTACACACAACAAATATTTTGGAAGACGTATTTGTTCTCAGTCTTTGTCATCTTTATGTCATTGTTGTCGTTTTATCTCGTTTACTGTATCAAAATAGTCGCTTCTTATCGTATTATCTCATATGTTAAACTTGTCAGATTTTTCTGGAAGATACGTATATTTTTTTATCTTCCTGGTGATGTTTGCAGAGTAACATATAATTCTTATAAATTAATGCTAGGTTTAGCCATAGCAAACCTTTCAGCTTGTAATGAATAGTTGAAGACAAATTATATATGCGCAAAAGAAATCAGTAATTATGAAAACTGGTTGCATAGGAGGTTTACCAAACAAGGCCACATATCAAGAAAATTTTTAAGGAAACTGTGATGAATGATAATCTAAATATAGTCATGTACGCTTCAATCTAGTGTCTAACGGCTTTTGTTTTGATCCAGAGGCAACTTTTCTGCAGGCTTGGGTACGGGTGTACGCCATATTAGCCATTTTGTATATTCTGAAAAATATTGTAACGAAATAATTTCGCTTCATATTGGAAAAAGTCTACCCTTCTTTACGAGTATATCGTCGATCTCCAATTTATTTCAGTCAGTTGGCTTAAATCTGCCTATACGTCCTCCATTCCATTGTTATATTCTCATAAAAGTCTTAATAATCTCTTCGCAGCTTCTTTAATCAGCTGCTGTCGTGTTCAGGGAACAGTTATAATAATTTCATTCTTGTTGCTAAGTAAGGTGGATGATGGCTTCTCACCTAAGACCAGAGTTCGAACCCGGCATGTTTTATGTCCTGGTCTCCACAATCTGAAACTTGTTTCTAAACGAACCGGTATCCATAAGACGACGTTCTGCTCCTTGAAAGGTTTTCAGATTAGGGAGAAGAAGATTAGGAAGTCTTTCCTCATACAAATATCTTGCCGTGTTTCACGCAGCACGTTCAAACATACTAAGACGTGTGGCCGCTATTTGTCAATTTGAATGCGCTAACATAGCACAAAGTTCAACAGCAAACTGCAAGAGTACGTACTGTCCGTATTATGAAGAATAACTGAGAATTCTATTATACCACGACATGATTGTGGTAGTCATCAAGGCTCTAAGCTTGCATTACTCATTGTCTCTCGATTTTATAGAGCACTGTGTGGTTATTGAAAGGATTACCGGAACACAAACGAAATGTGTAAGGATTTATTTACTGTATGTACTTAATATATCCATAAAGTAGATCTCAGATATCATGACTTGCCCTATACAGGGTTATTCACGAGAAGTTACCGCCACTTACGGAGCATATTTCCGAAGACATTTTGAACAACAGAGTCATATAAACATGGATTCTATTCTCAATATTTTCAGAGTTACAGTAATTTGAAATTATTTGTGAAATGCTTTTTTTTCTTTAGTTTTAAGCGTAAAAGAATGGAATGAAAATATTTAGTACTATATAGCTTTGGATGTGAGCTAGTAGAAGAAAAAATATATTTTGATGAAGTGTTTATTTCAGGGAATTAAATATCCTATCCGCACCGTGTCTTTTCTTTATACAAGAATTCACATTACATTAAAATCATTATCACAGGTGTAATACTAGAGCTACATGTGATATTCATTTAAAATGTCATAGGCTTACCAGGAGTCATAACAGTATTTCACGTAAAGAAATATTTTGTATGTACGATAAACTACCTTTCTATCTAAAAAAAATGTGGATCCAAAATTATTTAAGAATAAAGTTATATTTGTTCTCTTGAATAGTATGCCATATTCAGTACGGAACTATATGGAACTGGGAATTTTACGAACTATAAATAGTGTACGAGGTAAATTCAGAAGGAAAAATCCCTGTGAATAAAAATCAAGTTTTTAATATTAGCCTACATTTAATGGTAAAATAATAGACCTATGTAAATGTTTTTATTGTATTCAGGAATAGGTAGTATTATTGACAGATGGTAATATGTAATAGTCTTTAGACTTAATTTCTACTTTTTAGTTTTCTATATTTGACTTGTCTAATATCATTTTGCATGATCTATAGGACGAAATAAATACTATTTCTCATTTAACCTCTGCTTTGTAGGCTATTCTGGATCCTAGTGGTCAGCCGTAGATTTCGGCCAGATGTCTCAAATTGTGGAATTTGTTGTAGAAACCGTAGTAATATATTTGCGTATTCAAAGCCTACATTCTGTTGCATCCTGCCTGTATGCCATTGATTCGAGTTATACGGAATTAAATAAATTTATTTTCCGCGTACATTTAAAGACCAAAATTCTTGTTGAGAATTCGATGTCCTCTTTCTTTCACATCAAAGAGACTTGCCAAAATTGTTAAGGAACCTTAAGCGTTCTTGTAACTAGGACAAAAAACAAACATATTGGGTACGCAAAAAAAAAAAGTGTTTTATTGGACAAGTTTAGCATACGATAAAACACTTGTAATCCCTTGGCGACCCAGTTAAAAACATGTTGTGTGTTAAGGAACCTTTATACTGTTATGAAACAAGGTTAAGGAATTGATTTTAACAATATTTAATTAACTACAGTCTTAATTCATTAAATGATGTTGCATCTCTGTACCAGTGACAGCGCTGGACTGAAGCGATACGTCGATTCTGATTAGAGATGTGAGGAATGTGTATGAGAGGTCGTCATCAAGGCCGAATTACCGCTAATCCGACCAGGTTTGAGCCTTCGGCGGTACAGGTGATGGGGTAGGGATACTTCTGTGTCGAATAAAACAATGGCACTTTATGACTTGACTGTTTTCCTAAGGCGAAATGCCCTGTAAAGAATGTGAGCATTATTATTATTATTATTATTATTATTATTATTATTATTATTATTATTATTATTATTATTATTATTATTATTATTATTATTATTTTCTACTTTTACTCTTGATCATTTTTCCGCTGGAGTGCGCACAATCCAGGTTGTATAAGCCGTCCAGAGGTATTGCATAGTATATTCCTCTGTTAAATAAGTTAGTCAAGCATTAGACAAGACAAGTATAATTAAGTAGAACGAAGTGGAGAAACAAACAGTACAATAAAAATGTTCTGAACAATGGCAAAGTAGTAACGAAGTATTACAAGATAGCTGATGTAAGACTAGATACAAATAGTAATATAAATTAAATCGACTGGTCACTAATAAATATACACAGAATAAAAATAATCCAAAACAAAATGTAAATACAAGGTTATGCCAGACAAGCCAAGCGCTATTAAGTTCCCTTCGAGGATTAAAACTTTCACTGAAATAACTGGTATAAGAACAATGTAATAAAATAGGAAATGAACAGGATCGCTATCTGAAGAATAAAGACGGATTCTTCCGATGGGATTGAATGGAAGAATAATACTGATGAGATTAGGAAAGAGATGACCGAAGTTCACAGCCGATGACGAGGGAGGAAGAGTCAGAATGGAGTAGAAGAGAGAATAATTGCAAAACAATTATTATTGACTGTCAATCACTTCAATATGACATTAACTCAGTTGCAAAATGGTCGAAAGGCAATGGTATGAAAATTAACGTCTCCAAAACTAATGTAATAACTTTTCCTAGAAAAACTTCTTCACTGAAATTTAATTATTATCTAAATAATGTTCTAATTAACAGAACGGATTGCGTAAAAGATATTGGAATATTCATTGACATTAAATTGTATTTTCATAGTCATGTTGATTATATTTACAATCACGCAATCAGAATGTTGGGAATAATATGGTCAATAACTTATTCTTGTTTCACGTCTGATTCTGTTTTAATGCATAGGTACGATCGAAACTCGAATATGCATCTGTAGCTTAGAACTCGATTGCAACTATAAATTCGGCTAAATTAGAAAATATACAAAGAAAATTTATATCTTCATGTTCATTCAGATTTCTGCCCATTAACTCCGGGTATAGTTATGAAAGAAAATGTGAATATTTTAATTGTCAAAACCTATATGCTAGGCGCCATGAGTTCGATTATCTGTTCTTTTGTAAGGTCCTCAAAGGTGATATATCCTGTGACTCCTTCTTAAACAATATTACCTTACGTATACCGTCGAAAAATATGAGAGCCCACAAACTTTTCTATAATAGAAATTCAAAATTTTTTTCACCAGTCTCCAGATGCATTAAGAATGTCAATATGCATGGCTGCGAATTCGATCCTTTCAATGTATAGACTTAGTTTGCTCTTGGCAATGATTTATCACTTACGTATTCTTTCATTATTCAAATGAAGCATTATAAATTGGGTCACTGAAGAGAGTAACGTGTATTATATTTATTTTCAAACAAATGTTGATTGTGTTATATTTAAAAAGTAACTGTAGGGAAATATTCCATGAAATAATTTTGTGTAAATAATATATTTTTCAGTTCGATAATAAGCAGCCATTTGTAATACCTAAATGATGTAATCCATTGTGATTTATTGAGCTACCTCTCCATCCCTACTCCTCAAACTTAATTCAAAGTAATTCGGCTACCTATTGCTTTGGACATACTTGCATTAGAATATCTAATGATATTGCCCTCTGTCGGAAGACGAGAGAGGTAGGTTGCGGTCAGACTGCGGAATAAGCGGAAAATTCCGCGCAAAATTATTATTATTATTATTATTATTATTATTATTATTATTATTATTATGCCTATTATTGTTTTTCTAGCCGATTAATAAAATTATTTCATTATTCGTTATTTAAGGCGCGGTGTGAAAAGCGCGAAACGAATACATTAACTTAGTAGGTAATCTGTATAGGGATTCATACAAGCATCCCATTGTGTGGAGAAGCATCGGAGTTTTCTTTAAGGTTACATGGCTGAAAATCGGGGCTGTAAGCTGCGTGACCCAGAACCATCTAGTGTTAAGAATTGAATCACCGTTCAGTGGTCACTTTTGGATGGATCTAGAATAAAATTATACTGGCTATGTTAACAGGCGCCTGATACTTATACAGTTTTTGTTCTCAGTTACTCTACGTGAGGAGAATTTCGAATCATATACCACGTGATTATACTTAGACACCAGGCCATATGAAAAGGCAAAAGCATTTAATTTTATCATAGTACTACTCCTACTCCTACTGCTACTGCTACTGCTGCTGCTGCTGCTGCTGCTGCGATATACCAGTCGGGTGAATAGAGCTCTTGATGTTCTATGGTTTACGTCACTTTATTCTTTCGCTGGACAAAATATACAGACGTGGACAAATTATTAGACTAAAACGTTTTTCTTGGAAACATAACATAATTCGTCATGTCAACTATCAGTATAATTCACAGAGTCTCTATTGTTGTAAATATCATTGTTTACATCTTCTGGTATATTTTTCCAGTTGTTACGTATATTTATTTCTGGCTATGTTGGTGTTTTAATTATATACTGCAGAAGATATTCTCTCATGGCCTGCAAGAAGACCGGACATGAACGAAATTGAAAATCTGTGATCTATACTGAAGAAGAAAGTGAACGAAAAGAGGCTTACAACAAAACATGGCCTCATTTAAGCATTGTCTGATATCTGGCGAAATGATACTGATATTCAAAGAAAGTGTCAAACTTTGGTTTCCAGCATCCCTGACAAAATCAACGTGTTAATAAAGAATAAGGGCATGTTCAAAAATCATTAGTAACCTCAAGACACAATTATCTGTTCATCATATCTGTGCAAAATACATTTTTGTTCATTATTTCTACCGATAAATACAGCTTCGTTCCACATATAATTAATTTAGTCTAATAATTTGTCCACGTATGTAGTTATCTACGCAGTTTCCATGGCATTGACGAGAGCGAAATAACATTTTGGCGAGATGAGTACTAGTGTTATCTCACGTTCGGTTTAATGTTCGGGAAAACATCGAAAAGAAAAACAGATAATCAGTCTGAGCGAGATTCAACCCATATCCGGACGGGGAAGAGTTTCTACCCGAAACTAGACATAGGCATGTAGTAAGTCAGCACCACGTTGAGCCTACATGTGAGGCAACACAGGACATCATACTGACAGCAAACGTCCTTACCTTTGGCGGGATTCGAATCACGACCGTGGCTTTTATGCAACATTAAAGATGTAGGCCTACTTAACAACTGTGCAGCCTACACCGCGGCAGACATTTACTTGTAGCCTGCTTTTCTCATTCCACCATAGCTCCACTATTTCTAGCTTGTCTCGGAATAAGCTCGTGATTGACATTGCACGTTCTCGTAAGGTGATGGAATTAAATTTATAGTACCAGAGTTCAGCGTCCTGTAAGGCCTTATGTCTAAACAGTCTCCTCAATTGTATGTTGGTAATCTATATGAAGGTAAAAGGCCAGCGCTAATGCGAATTCATGGAACAATCATGCCGTACACTTCCGCATTACCATTCTGTTGTCTCATCTAAGCAGAGATGAACATTAATTCTCTTGCCACGAACCACAGTAGGCAAATCGTCGGCATTTGAGTGGCTTCTCCAGCTCAAAGGGATTTTATGCGTGTGTTGCATTAACTTTTATTTCTTTATGCCGTATTTTACGACCGGAAATGAACTTGAATTTTGTGAACGATGATAACCACGAAAGTAAAATCGTATCTGCAATTAGGAATTTCGCTGCCCGCCTGCCTTCTTTCTTTTGCTTCACAGATGACTCGTGTAACAAGATTTGTGGGCCTTTTGCGTCGCAGGCCGAAAGTCTCTTTGATCTTAACAGTATCCCTGTTTCATGTTTTTGATTTTGTCGTTTTTCATGGAACCAAATAAGACCCGTGGCAGTGAAATTAAGCCGTTAAATCTGCTACTAATCTCCCTTTGATAATTTTATGCGTATCAGTGGTTTGCTCTTTCCCTATATCAGGAAATTTCACTCCATATTAGCGACACATGTGTGGGTTCTCTCCATGATATAGCATCAACATGATGTCGGGTATCACCTGACATGACATCGCAATGACAATGCACAAACGTCAATGTTTGTGGCAGGATCCGTACCCAAACTGTATTCCCCACGCAATGTTGAAACTTCCCATAACCGATATTATTATTATTATTGTTATTATTATTATTATTATTATTATTATTATTATTATTATTATTATTATTATTATTATTATCAGTATTATTTTCGTATTTTGTGTTTTCGATTTGTTTTCAGTTCTTACATTGCTTATTGCCATAGAAATGAATGAACACAGTAGAGGTGTTTTACCTCAGTACAGAGGACACTGAATTTTAAAATTCCAAATATAGGCCTAAATAGGTTCAGATGTCTGTACTCCCTCTCCTATATGTTACTAGTGCCCCAAATATGAACTTAGGTCAATGATCTTCAGGTTATTTAGTGACCACACGAACACCGCCGCATCTGTTGCTACAGTGCTAACGCTCTGGCCTTCCATCCAGGCGGCCCAGATTCGATCACCGGCCAGGTCGTGATGGAATTTATGGTTTACACAGCAGACGTTGCAGAGGGTTTTTGTCGGAGTACTCCCGTTTTCTCTTATTCCACAAATACTCTCCATCTTCCCTCATTTCATTATCATCCACAATAGTAAAAATAGGCTGGGGTGAAGTCTTGGCGTGGGGTAGTACTGGTTTTCGATGCTGTTAAAGGAAGTATTTGGGCTCCTGACTACTGGGCCTCGTCATTCTACTCGTGTGCGGACGGGGGTGGGAGGCACGGTGGCCCACTTGTCAGTGTCGAATTCACGAATGCCACCCGAACCACCTGTCGGACTTGGATGATCATCGCATATAAGGGCGCACAATAGGCCAAACCGTGTCTAAGTGTACGGACTCGTCCCGGTCGTAGCCCATGTGAAAGCCAAGCCAAGATCATACAGACACACACGCACATATTGTGCATTTGGAAATCAAAATTAACCAATATTTTCATTTAAAACGTATCTTTGTATAAAAAGCATCAACATAACATATTATTCGAAGATAATTTGCTTTAATAAGTGATTAATTCAGCGATCGAAGGGAACTAAAATCGCCTATAATACAAGAGTTACATTTCAACCATAACTCACACATTGCTGCTAGGTTAATTATCATGATAGTTAATTGTGTACATTATATAACTGTGACGCATATGATAAAGCTAATATTGAGTGTTAATGCCGCCCGCGTCATCCAGAGATGACAAACGGTCTTTGTGTTTCGAGGCCGTGCCCTGCTTTTGGTTCGAATCCTGGTTTACTTATTTTCGAGGTTTTCCGTAATTGCAAGGCAAATGTCAAATAAGCTCATGAAAAATCCTCAGAATCATTTCGCTATCACTAATTTCGCCGACTGTAGATAGCTAAGCAGTTGATTCAGCATCTTTTAATAGACGATTTAAAAATTGAGTGATTTTATTGAGGCTGTGTTTCTCTGGAGAGGAATGGCGAACCACAGCGTTATATAAATTTGAGATAATTTTTACTCCAACTCACATCTAGGCGCATTTCCAATTCATACCTACAGACTACAGTAAGGTTCACATTGAGTAAGTTTCGAGCAGGCAACCTCTCCTGGCCCTAGACCATCCGGTGAAAGGGGAATAGTGTAGAATAGAGATAGGATGTAATGATGATGCCTAATGTTGGAAAAGAGAAGAACTCGGAAAGAAAAAGTCCAGGTCTGACTGGGACTCGAACCCGGTCCACCTGCATGACAGGCCGAAGGTCTAGACAATTCGCAATGACGATGTTAATAATAAACCATGTCTGATTAGGTAATATACGATATTACATTATTTATAAGTATTTGATGTGATGTGTGATAAAATATTATTATACTGTGTTTAGTTGACTATGATACGACATGATGTTAATACCTATGTGTGCTATGCATAGACATTTTGCTAGTCCGCGCTACGAGCGTGCTAAAGTAGCCCCGGCTATCGACTGATTACTTGTACAGAATTCATATCATATCATGTCGCTAACACTGGTTAATGAATACGAAAAACGTTAGTTCGCTGATCATTCACCGGAAGCCCGCTCTAAGAATGTCTATGAATATAGCCCTATGTTTTTATAATTGACCTATATGTCGATATGTGATGTAGTTATCATAGGCCAATTACGTAGTGCATAACATGAAACAGTAGTTGTCTCGCATGATGTGATAATATATGATGTTGTGAGTTGTATGATATTTGTTGTTTAGTCAACTGTCCGAATACACATCTGAACCTCATAAGTAATACCAATAAAGCATCACTCATAAGGCAACTAAGCCAGGAGATAATGAGGTTGTTAGGCCAGTTCCTTTACCCTTTCATTGCATACATCGCTGAATAGTTACATATTACACTAATCAAGTTGTATTATAGACGTTTCATTTGCACGTCTATGTCATAATATTATGATATGCGATTTTAAGTGTTTTTTTCTGTGGTTATGTACTCGTACGTCCTCCAATTAATGCAGAGAAAAAATGTCATATATAATTATTTCAAGTTGGCAGCACTTTCTAGTAAGTAACTAATTTGCGACTGCTTATTTCAAAGTGCACGAAAACAAATACTGATTACGAATTCAGGACCCCGAAACGTCGTCACGCATTGGAGATTTTGGACAGTAATATCAGCAAACAAATCGCTAGTCAAATGAAAATGTTTACTTACAATTCGCAAATAACAATTTGAAAGTTTGCAACCCTCGCCATAGCTAAGTAGAAATGCATGTTTTATCATGACTGTTTGATACGTGTCTGGGAAGATTATCGTTTTTACGGATATGATAGATTCGGTTCTTGTTCGTGAGAGTCATGCTGCTTCCCCTCGTGGCTTGCAGTTCGCGTGTGATCATGCAGTTCTGTAGTGATGGGAGGATACTCCAGCATTGCCTATGGCGCTCTCCTCGAGGAATAAACTGGAATTGCTTACAGCGAAGCCTCATCTTTGTTTTTTCAACATGTCTACATAATTTGTTAATATGATAGGATACACTTCCATGCACTGATTTGTCGTTTTAACTACATGCTCAGTTTCTTAAACATAAAACAAACCGGCAACCTTTAAAATAAATTGATCTTAAATATGACTTGCTTCCTTGTGCAAATTTATGACTGAAGCTCTGCAACAGGTATTTGCAGGTTCATTCATCACTCCTGCCCCCTTGCTTGACGAACTCAGCAAGGTGCCTCTGGCTTTGATTAAACGAATGGGACATCTGATTGAGGCCAGGTTTGACAACTAAGTCGTCAAGGCGTTACTGCCGTGGCCTCGATTCTACATTGTATAGTCTCTTGGTCGAATCCGGATGAGATTTAAATCACTTGAAATAGGCTTTGGTGCCAATGGACCCAGACAAATCTCGGTTTGTTTATTCTGGATTGCAAACGAGTTACAGCGTGTGACTGTGGAGTTGTAAATTCAAGATTCGGATGATCTAGATCTCCTTTCTCTGACTACCTGTAACATAGAATATTTGGTCGGTTTACAAGCTAAACATATTATCAAAAATATTATTTCTGGGAAAAAGGCGTTTGAAAGTAAATTCTGGACAAGCCTGAATCCTCAAAATATTTTTAGTAAGTTGTTTTTATGTATATTTTATTTTCCAATTCTAAGTTTATACACTTGCATTATGTATATCATATATGCCTTTATCTCAGAAGTAATATTTTTTACTTAAAGTGTTTTGCTTGTAAACCGACGATTTAATTTAAGGATACGCTCTACTGAGTTTTGGTCAATTCTGGTCATTTTCTTCATTTTTAATAGTGCGCCAAAAATCACGGTTTCTTGAGGAATACTGTAGTGGATATTTCATGGCGTTATATTTATTCTAAGTTAGCAAATCATTTTATCTCATATGAGTGGTTACTATATTCAGAATGCATATTATAAACTTCAAAGTGATTGTACCGCATATCAGAATTTTTACATTTTAACTTATTAGAAATATCGCCCGAATAGCTGCACCTACTGTAGAATAATGAAACTTTGCACACATATTCACAACAGGTCTGTGTATGAAATGACATGTGATTGTTATTAAAAAGCTGTGATTTTTTATGTCCGACAGTGAAATTTTAAAAGCCCCGCATAAAATAAATTATTCAAAGTATTTTTTTTTCACTAATGAGGTAGGCTATATTGAACGAAAAAAAAACAATGCAACATTTCACTGTAGGGAGTCGTAGCTTCATTTTGAACTTCTAGTAAATTTATTTTCTTTATGTGGGACCCACATAGCCTAAATGTTTTAAATATTTTTTTCTGGACATCTTTTTCTGTATAAGAGTTTCAGAAAAATTGTACACATGTATTTATTAATATATAATTATGTAAAAATCTCAAGAAGGTATAGTGAAAATTGTAGAAATTACAAAACTCAGTATAGCGTCGCCTTATATTTTATGGGTTAATTATAATATTAAATGAAGCTGTTTTCTTGGATTTAAATCTTTACTAGGACATGGGACATGAATGTTTAACTGTATTCAATGTAGTGTCGATGAGTGGTACAGCTTCTGAGGTTTTCACTTGAGTATGAAGACACACTTGAAAACTGAACAAGTTTCACCACAACCCGAAAATATAAATCTCTCCCTCAAGAAGTGAGCTTATTAAAGTCTGTGTGATGAATCTTGTCTCACTGTGAAAAGAGAAAGAAAGGAGATATGTCTTACTTCGTCTGTATTGTTATGGCGATGGAGGGAGTGGAGCGATGCCATCCATCCTTCCAGTGGCGGAAGGGACTAGTTGATACATTCTGTAGTACAAAATAAAATAACAAAATATCTCTCTTCGTACTGTGTAGTTCCGTCACTGAGCTTGTCTTTCAATAAACTGAGTTCCGATAACCTGTACAATAACAAGGTTTTGAAAGGAATCCTGAAAATTGTCAACCTTCCTATAATCTCCACCCTCATTTGAAGGAACTTAGTTTTATTGCTACTGAGACAAGATAAGCCAAAGCAGGTGTAGTCCTTCGTGTCCTTGCTCTTATGAGGATTTTGAATGATCACTAGACGGTCACAGTTTATTTGTGAGGGTAATAAATAAATCTCTAATTCTCTGCCTAGAAACAAACCTGGAAGCACCAAATTCATAACAGTACGTTACAAGGAATATAAAGTTATAGAATCTACAGAGAAATTTTGCAGTCTAGACCGGTGGTAACCGCAGTAAGCAGCGGACGTATTATGTTCTTCATGCGGATGTAGAGGGTTGCTAGAGGCGGTGTGATGTATAAACAATAGCGGCGGACCTGAAGAGGTAGTCTTTCAGGTTCGGAAATGAATGGGGGTCTGGTTGCCGCTCCCATGATATAATAAGCTATTACGAAATACAAAATCTCCCCCTTGTTAATATTGTGGTAGTGTTCTAACCTCTGTATTCCACAAGAACAGCTTCTAAGACTTCTTCAGCTTGTTTACAACCCTTTCAAATGGTGCAGGCCTAAATACTGAACACGGCTTTTACTACAGTCCGGACACAGTGAAAAACGCATATCGTATGTAAAATTCTGGTACATATGCGTACGTAATATTTTATGAAACCTCGCCTTGCTTGACGATTTATATATATGTAGATGTATTTATTTACATTGCAAGTGGGCAAACACCCGGTGGCAGTAGTACACAATAAAAACAATACACAACAAAATTACAATACACAATAATTACAGTTAATGATAATAATTAATAAGTGAACCTAATTTTACATTACAACTTACATATGTATAGGCCCTACATAAGTTTTACATTGGTACTGATAATAATCTTTCACTTTACTCTCATCTCACTCACTGTACTGGTACTATGACACATCTCACTGACACTTTAGAACAAATTTCACTAACACTATATAACACATTTCACTAACACTACAGAACACACTATAAATTATCACTGATCGAAACTATTCACTGCACTGTAAAACCATAACTTCACTGACTCACCACGCTTCACTGATACAACAGTTCAAATAAGACAAACAATTACACCCTTATTCATACTTATAAACAGAACTACATTAAAACTAAACATTTCTAGTCTAAAACCCTCTTCAAAGTCTAAGACCCTCTTATGAATTTCATTATGCACATAATTGTGTGAAAAATTAATGCACCTTTAACAATTTTTAAGCGTCTACTGAGATGAGTCATTTTTTACGAATACATATATTTTTATGAAGATATCATTTTCTTCTCTGGCATTGACTAATGAAACAATAAGTGTGTAGATGCGTGTTTTGCGATTCAAAATACTGTTATGATCATCCAATTGCAAGATTTGGACCATTTTGCAGTTTTCCAACTCATTATTCCGATAATTAATAAACCAGTATTATACATTCACGAATAGCGAAATACCGCATTATCCAGACCAACAGTTTGAATAATGTTTAAATTCTCATTGTGCTATTGATTGTGTATTTTAAATTATGTCATTACGTTATTGATTGTGTGTGTTTCTCTTTCAGGCTACCCGGAAAGTGGCAAAATGCGGGTACCTCTTCGTAGCTCCGGGATGGGATTTTTCCAATCCACTCAACCGCACCAAGGTGAGTACATTATTATTACATCGCATGCGCTGAAATGTTGACCTCTTATTCGAAGTTCCTCTTCCATGGTTACATTGTACTGTTTTTACGAGCATCCTGAATCATTTTGAATCAGGCATGCATGAAGAGCAAGGAGTGCGTATATCGTCCTCATTCTCGATTCTGTCGGATTTAGATAAAACTGTATTGCATTATTTTTATTAGTGTGTTAACATTGATCGTGGATGTGATACTTAGGCCGCTGAAGGACTGATAGAATGGCTCGGATAGTTCCTTTGAGAATGGGGAAGATGAGTATCCTAGCTGAGAGCATATCAAGGAAGGATTTTAAATTTTCTTGAGGCTCATTTTGAGACTAATATTATATACGGTATAGCTACTATTATAAACGTGTATATATATATATATATATATATATATATATATAAATAAATGAATGAATAAATAAATAAATGTATACAGGGTGATTCACGAGGATTTACTGTCCTTTACGGAGCTTATTTCTGAAGACATTCTGAGGAAAAAGTGCTGAAAGAATAAAAATAAAGAAAGGGTCTAAAAATATTTACTCACTACCTTCGACGGTTAATTAACACAGAAGAGTTTATAAGTGAAGTAGAAAGTTTTGCTGCTGTTTGGGTTGTTAAAAGCGATTGCTGTAGCGACAAAGTAGTGGAAACGAAAAGGCAAAAAATTGCAGACAAGTTTGTGCCTGATTTCAATGGAAATAGGAAGTTTATCGTCTCTAGGATAGCCTTCCTTAGTATTGTCATTCCTGTGGTTTCTTCTTTCATATTTCCTAGTACATCAAATGAAGTTTTTGAAATTCGGAAGTACTTACTGAAAAAAATTCCTTCCATATTGTCTTAGACCGTCATATGTAGCGCTAAACAAGCATTTCTCCAGCCGATCGTGTAGCAGTGGACCACCTACCATCGATGGTCTTGCGGTTGTCATGGTGCCCACTGAATCCGAGATTTGAGGGTGCAAATTCTACAGAGGGCGATGAATTTTAAATAGCGGTAAAATTGCTAGCATGGCTTCATCGATGCGGGAAGTAAAGTTTTGAGAAACATGTCTAAGAATTCAACCAGAGTAAAAGAACTCTGTCCCTTACACAGGGGTCCAGTCAAAATTAGTCTGTCTTTCTCATCCACGTTGAACTTGGACGTTGAATGATCTCTACAGTTGAAAACGTACATAAATCTTCTACTACTGCTACTGTTACTGCTACAGCTACAATTGAGAACGTGTAGGCCCTATTTAATTACCCGAAGGTGGACTGTTGAGGACCAGGAAGTTCATGACAATGATACGATATTGATAATAACTTGATAACATAGAGTCATAGATGGAATAATAGCAAAGGAAAGCGGGAGTGCTCCAATGAATCTTAACCGCAAGTATTTTATTCCCCACAAATTTTTCCGTAGAATTAAAGAAATCTGAACTAGATTTTATTACTTGGAATCCGTTGTTATCCCTTGATAGTTTAGATAAAAGGTTTAATTAAAAAAAATTGGAACTGTGAACTTCACTGAAAAGAATATCTTAGTACCTTTCTTGAAAACTTATTTAGCAGTTCGAACAACATACGCGTTTATTTATTCAACAACGCTTTCGTGTCCTGTTACAAAGCCAATGAGAAGAGAAAGTAATTTGGCGATACTCAAGATCTCGTTTATTTCTTTTTGTAAGGTGTACATAACCCTAATATTTAGGTTGTGGGCTTGCTGGTAACTTTTTAACGCCTGCACAAAATTCACAGACAATTATCCTTCTCGCTTTCACGCTGGTTCCACCTCAAGAGTTTCCGCAACCACAACGTTTTGAATGAAGAAAATTGAGATTTACAAAATACACCTCTGGTGTTATTTCTAACTTATTGCTATGCGCGTTTTCAGTGCTCGTAAAATTATTCCAACAGTTCGTTGTCTGTTCCACCGTCGGCCTGTGACTGTGGAACATTGGAAATTTTGTTTGCAATAAGTTCTATATTACGTAGTTTCAAGCACTTCTAACGACCTAATTCAGAATTTGTGTACTGAGAGAAGAGTTTCAACGGGCAATTCTTTTATACATTTGTTAAACTGGATTCCACAATAGTAGTAGTAGCAGTGGTACTTGGTAATATTAATAATAGTAGAAGTAGTAGAAATAGCAGAAGTAGTAATAATACTAGAAGTAGTAGCAGTGGTGGTGATGGCAGTGGTAGAAGTGGTAGTGGTAGTGTTGGTAGTAGTGGTAATGTTGGTAGTAGTGGTAGTGTTGGTAGTAGTATTAGTGATAATTATTGGTATTAGTATTATCCGTATTAATAATATTAGTATTAGTAGTATTAACACAGTCTAGTATATAGTCACGAAGCTTGAGTTGTAGGGGTGCTAGGAACAATAGACTATGCAGGTACTATTTCGCATTGTCTGTGATGAGGCGATAGTAGCGATCCTAGTGGGTAGCAGCTATCTATGGATGAATATTTACTATGTATTGAGCTTCGTGACTGTATATACTAGACTGCGGTATTAGTATTAGGAGCAGCAGCAGCTCCTGGCTCTTATATAGTTGATCGACCAACGGCTTGGCGCAAAATTAACCCTTAAATTGGCAAAACTTCATTTCTCACACTGCTTTATTAAACCGTGTCGGACTGTAAAGAAAACAACTATCGCAATATGCATATTTTATATGTTGTACAATACTATAATATTGTGTAATTTTGGTTAAATTTAATTTTCCTACCAATTTTCTTCTATTCTATTAAAATTATAGCATATAATTATTAACCTGTTGTATCGTATAGGATACTTTGTGAATTTAAGGGTTAAGATACGAGTAGGCCCCTAATATATCAGTTACAGCGGGAGATACACAGAGTGTTAAGAAAAAGTCAAATTAAACATGAACCTTAAAATTAATATCCCCCGAAATATGAGTATACTTTTTATCAATATCATAGGAGATGTTGAATGAGATTTCCATTTAAAAAATAGCTTTAAATATTGTGAGAGGTGGTAGTAGTCATCAAAACAAGAAAAAAAAAGGTTTAATAAACCTGGACCCTAAAATTAGTGTCTTCCGAAAAATGAGTAGGGCCTACTTGTTCATCAACGTCATAGGTGGTGTTCAATGTGATTTCCATTAAAAAAACATTCAGTATTATGAGGAGTAGTATTCATAAAAGCAAGGGAAGAAAAGCTGATAAACATGGGTTCTAAAATTAAGCGTTGTACAAAACAAGAGCTTTGAAATTGGTCTTTTAAGAGCAGCATATCTACTAATGTGAGTTTTTTTATCGTTTGTTATTGAGTGTACAGTACTATATCGGAAATACAGTAAGCAAAACTGTAACAAGAAGTAATTCCCTAAGACGTAGGATAAAATAATGCGTTGCAATAAATGGAAATCACATAAACATCTCTTATAATGTTGATGAACAAGGAAGTACTCATATCTTGGGTATTAATTTTAGGTCTCATGTTTATTAGACTTTTTTCCTTGTTTTGATGAATACTAATATTGCTAGCTTTAAATTTTTTTTTAGCATGCTGTATATTGTCAATTCCATGAGAAGAATCGAAACAGAGTCCGCTGGATTTGTAGTTAGAAACGCTGCCGTCTGAGGCAGAGCTAAGAACATCATTGGAATTCCTATTTCCATTTACTACAATTTTAAAAATAGTCTCACTTTTTACTTCTGTTGAATTATTACGAATAGCTCACACTTTTTTATTATTATTTTAGCCGTAAACTGAGTTCAAATATTCGAGAGCAACGTGGGTTTTATGGTTGTATTTTACGTTTTACAGATTTGGTGGCGAACAATAGGTACTTGTTCTTTAGAAACTAGACGTGCTCATGGGTTCAGTAACAACTCTGACTTTATAACGAATGAAAATTGTATCTCCTAATGAAGTAGGTTAGGATTGAAATATGAGTGTATTTCAATTACATTTTGTGGACCGACCCATTACCAGAATGGCCATTGGCCTGGTTTACATTGAGGTGAATCCAAATAAATTCTGTAACGCGAATTTTAGTACATTTCCGGCAGTTCTATGTTACCTGCGATGGACAAAGCGGATGTCTGCAGATTTTCTGTGGGAACTTGGGTATATCCTAAAATTTTCATTCTAAAATTTATTGTCATTATCTGTAGATAATTTTCTTATTGTGTCTAGTTAAGTGTCTTTTGTCATCCATACGCAATTTCTCCATTACTACATAGACTATAAGTATAAACAAATATACGACCAAGATTGTTATTTTGTTGTAATGTTTCCGTAGGTTTAAATACGCATAGATAAGTCTTTACTACTACTGCTACTGCTACTGCTGCTGCTGCTGCTACTATCTTTACCATTATTCTTATATTGTCACTTCGGGTTTGTAACTTCTATTCTACTAGGCCTACTATCACTTCTGAGAGTTCAGTGCTCACTTATTTTATTTTTATGCCGATGTTCAACTAACTTTGTATGCTATAAAGGGATATTCATCCGGAATGTGATGTCTTAAGCGAGTATTTTCTTTGAATGTTCTAAATTATATCCATGTATTCTAAACGAGACATTGAATAAAAGCAACATAATATTAAGAAGGAAGTCTTACGAAAAATATAACAGTATTTACTCGTGGTTTAGTAACCTAAGATATTTATGCAGTTAATACATTGAGATAAACTTTTACCAACTTATTGTATATTCTTTTTCTTCGGTTCGCTATCTATTTTGCGAAGTCATTTCGTATGACATTATAGAAGGTGTGCGAGGTTTTATGTTTCTATATCATGCGAATTTATTGTGAATTCTTTATTCATATGGTAATGCCGTGCGTTAGGCGAAACGTGGCTTCTGTAGATGGCAATTACGAGTGTTCATGCAATACAATTTATTGCCATTAACTTGGTCACTGTCTGTATACATTACTATTAGTAAGTGCGATTGTATAAATACTATTTTTTTCATACAGAGAAACAGGTCGACGAATGTGTTAATTAGTGAAACAGATTTAGATATTACTTGAAATGTTGCCCCACATTCTGTAGATATAAACTTCGAATCTAATGGTTTTAGTCTTGACGTAGAAGGCTCCAGTCGCTAGAACTTTCTTAATGATGTTTCGGTAACACGGATACCTGTTGCGTTGCAAGGTCGGACAGAACATGTATGCAGTGTGATCTATTGTACGTATCAGAACAATAATAACAGGAAAGAAATGAGCATTCAGTTAGGTTTATCTTGGTGGTGGGTTCAAATCCCGTCTATAAGATAGAGGTTTTGTCCATTGTCAGTACAGTATTAGGATAAAGTCAGAAGAGATGACGGGGATAGGAGAGAAGACGATGCTCTAAATACCAAGGTTACAGCTAAATGGTGTAAGTTTTTTTCTTTCTTTCGGTCTTGATAATTACCAGAGGAAGAAACGGTGTACATATTCACATTCTGCTTTCTTTTTCTTCCGTTGGGCAGCTTTTTCAGCGGAATTTATATTATGAGCTGACGCTCGTAAGGACCTAACTTTTCATGTGATGGTTACAATACTTTTCCAATATATACATACATACATACATACATACATACATACATACATACATACGTGGCGCCCACACCTGTGGAGTAACGGTTAGTGCATATGGCCGCGAAACCAGGTGGCCCGGGTTCGATTCCCGGTCGGGTCAAGTTACCTGGTTGAGGTTTTTTCCGGGGTTTTCCCTCAGTCCAATATAAGCAAATGCTGGGTAACTTTCGGTGCTGGACCCCGGACTCATTTCACCGGCATTGTCACCTTCATTTCATTCAGACGCTAAATAACCTAAGCCGTTGATAAAGCGTCGTAAATATCCTACTAAAAATAATATCCTACATGCATGGCTCAGTCGGTTAAAGTGCTTGCCTGCCGGTCTGAAATTGCGTTCGGACGCGGGTTCGATCCCCGCTTGGTTGGGTTTTTTCCGAGTTTTTTCCTAACCGTAATGTGAATTCAAGGTAATCTATGGCGAATCCTCGGCCTCATCTCGCCAAATATCATCTCACGATCATCAATCTCATCGACGCTAAATAACCTAGTAGTTGATACAGCGTCGTTAAATAACCAACTAAAATTAAAAAAATACATACATACATACATACATACATACATACACACATGTTAAATTATGTAGAAGTTATTGCAAGTGAAATATTTTATAATGAAACTCAATCGGTTTATCTTAATTATCTAAAAATACCCGTAGACCGTCTTTCCTACCCACAGTGTATCTCTCCTTCTCTTATAGGAGAGGTATGTTATATTTTTTACTCTTTAAATAATTTTTTTTTTTTTTTTCCTGAAAGAAATGATTACTATAGGATAGCCTCTTAATGAGAATAATATATTTGTATTGTATATGTATATGTTACTCGTGTATCTAATTTGACTCAAGCAGTTAGTTAATTTATATAATCAATAGCGGAAAATTATAGATGCAGTTGTTTGGAGGAGCCAGACAAAGGAGTCCAACAGAGTAGACGATCCCTCTGGTCATCCCTATTTGCCCTGATGTTGGAACTGTATGTAGTTCTGAAACGTTGGAAATGTTAAGTTCCAGGACACAGTGGAATACAGTATCCACCGTTAAAATCTGAAAACTCATAATCTATTAAACACCACACGGTACATTTTCTATTTACGGATGCAGGACTGTATGGTGAAATGTACGTCTTCTCTTTTAGCTTTGCCCTAATGTTTTGTGTAATCTTATTGGAAACCTGGCGTTGTCACGGAAATCCGATTATTTGCCTGTTCACTACTTCTAAAAATGCTTAAATTTAGGCTTAGTGTATACACCAACAGAGAGTAACATCCTCGAAGGAAATAATTGCCTGAAGATATAGAACAGAAATTTCCTTCCTCAGTGCCACAATTTCCTAATCTTGTACTGCTATGGTTATTGCTTGAAATGTCAAGGGAAATAGCATTCATTGCCAATGCTGAGCATCGCGAATTGTGCAGCGTAGCAAACATTCATTTCTGCAAGACATTTTGGCGTATCTCCGAAAGTTTAACTGATTGATGGTCTTTCTCGCTGAACGTCCAGTACTTCTCAACCCTTCAAATTCGTCGCAGACGTTTCTTTGGCAGCAAGAGATGGCGCTGCTATTTTTACATTCACTGCCTTTCATGCTTGGTGGAGCGATACAGAAAACATGATGATGTGTCTGGTGAAAGCAGAAATCATAGTAATTTATTAAAGACTTCTTTTTTGTACGTTTAGTACGCAAGAAAGGTTAGGGATTTTTAAGACTCTGTCATGGGAAAATGTTGAATCTTTAACACTGGCGAACAAGCATGGAGTGTCGTCTGTGGCAATGACTGTGGAAAGTATCACTCTGGCAGTGTACCGCTATTTCATTGACAAGTCATGGTCTATTACGCTGTCAGCAGTTCATAGCGTTTCTCGTTGAATTGCTGCTTCACAGCTATATTTTTTATGACCGTTAATGTAAGGGGTGAAGTACAATGGGCAATTGTACCTACGCACGTAACACTTTAGGTAAGACTTCTGCGAGTTTTTCGACATTGTTCTGAATTTATATTTCATTTAATTTATTTTCCAGAAAAATATGAATAGAAGTATATGGTGAAGAAAGGTAGTTAAGGTCTACATAGATAAATCGGTAATTTCATGAACTATGACCTAATGATCGCCTTGTCATATTTTTATCACCTCTGAATATCTGAAAAGGGACAGTTAATAAGTGAGGCTAATGGATGCAAAACTCATCTTATCCAGAATAAAAAAAAAGAAATAGTTGGGCACGGTATCGCCTACTTGATGATGTTCAACTAACGTATGGAATTTGATTCTACATCAAAACTTGCCTATTTACAGTTTTGTAAGGTCTCGAAAATCATTATTAAATGCATAACTCGCTCCTAAGATTTGGCTGATATGTACCCTGTACATCTATTATCAGACAGTAGCCTACATCTCACTTGACGATATGTGTCAGAGGAAGAACAATTGTTTGTATACATCTTATGTCTGATTAGCATAATATGTTATTAGTCAGCGATGTATGCAATGGAGAGGGAAAGGAACTGGCCACTCTACCCCATTATCTCCTGGCTTAGTTACCTTATGAGTATTGCCTTAGGCTATTCGTGTCATTGAGCCTTAAACTTGTCTTCGGACAGTTGAAAAATAACAACTCGCCTAATCCAATATAATTTGATGCAAAACTTGCATGAACTTACATAAAGTTCTCAGAAAATCCGTTCTTATCCCGGGATTTATGCATCTTTAATGGAAACTCTCAAGTCAAACTTGTCTTTTACTGAATTGAAAGATTTTTTTCGAAACTTTTGCATATTTCATCTCTCTTATTTCAATAAAAATTTGAAATGTTCTCTTCCCATTCTGTAGCTTCAATTACTGTCAATAGGCCTAATAAAAATTACGGGTAGGCCTACTAACACGTAACTAGTTTACTTTCTTCAAAACTCACCTTATCCATGTCATTAAAAAGCATAACTGGTCTTTTCCAAAAATAACATTCAGGTCAAGGCCATATTTTTTGGTTTTGATTTTCCACAAAAGAAGAGTTTAATACTGCTATACAATGTAACCTAACATTATTTTTTCCCGTTTCATTGATCAATTTTATTTTTATTTTAGTATGTTATTTTACGACGCTTTATCAACATCTATGTTTATTTAGCGTCTGAATGAGATGAAGGTGATAATGCCGGTGAAATGAGTCCGGGGTCAAACACCGAAAGTTACCCAGCATTTGCTCATATTGGGTTGAGGGAAAACCCCGGAAAACCCCTCAACCAGGTAACTTGTCCCGACCGGAAATCGAACCTGGGCCACCTGGTTTCGTAGCCAGACGCGCTAACCGTTATTCCATATGTGTGGACTTCATTGATTAATAGTTTAGATTTCAGGAGTTTTGCGAATTGTGGAAAATCATTGAATATGGACAAGGCAAGTTTTGCATGTAATAGCCTCAAGTAATCATAATTTACCAAAAATGAGTTTCATGACACCCTTCTTAAAGTGTTACCTATCGTCAATTTGCAACGGATTCATTTTCTTATTTTTCATAAACGGATGTGGGTGAATGATGCATGGATTGACATGTAAACCATTTTTCTCGACATGGATTATTTGAATCGAAAGCGACTGATTGAAATAGTACTGTTTTTCATGGCATTTGCGAAACAGTTGACTGATCTTAACAAATTAAAATTTGGCAAAACTGCTAAGTGTCAAGTTTGTAAATATCTGTCAACAGAACCCAAGTTCTGCCATGTAGGCGGCCAGACGGACAAACTGGTATAGGAATATGTAATATATTTTTTGTACTCATATGTGCTGTAGGCGGGAACGGCCCTAGGACAACTTTTCTTCCTTGATTTCGTATTTATTCCGGTACACGTATCAGTGCAAATATAAGTAACTTCATAAGACAAACACAGTTAATGAGCAGGTGGCAGGCAAGCGTGTAGAATTATGTAAATATTGTCTGTTTGCGAAAAGTACCGTTGCCGTAGTTGACAACTGCGACCCCTAATTGACAAGAGCCTGCTTCAGACATTGCTGTCGCGAGCGATATGTTTTCTCTTTTCCAGATCTTATCAAAGAATGTTGTAAGGATACAGTTAAAATAAACATCACGGTAATTATATTGATGACAACGTAACGTCGTAGAAACAATAAATACGTATTGACATTTGATCCGTGTTTCGGACGCATTTTCTTCTTTGTTGGAATAGTGGCCACAAATGAGTTTCAGTCCATGACTAAAATAAAATGACAGATCAGAATGTTTTTGCTTTCATAACAGAAGCTCAAAATGTTAGATAATTCATTCCCTACATGCGCCTGAACACGACCCACGCAGGAGTGGTAAATACTTTCGTTCACGCCAGGTTTCCTCTGGTAATCGGACATTCATTCCTCATAGCTTTTCTGCAAGTATTTTGCAATGTTTACGGATATTAATAAAGTTGGTCTTCAAGTGACTCTAAAGATAAGACAGATCTGTCCCATCCAACCTTGTTTCTGATGCAAAAAAAAAAAAAAGACTAGGGAGAGTCATTTTATATAGTAGAAGAGACAAGGCCTGTCGTGTTACTTTACCAATCATGCAGCGTTGACTATATCACCAGTAGCTGGAAAGGGGAAGATGCAGTTTTAATCTGAGCTGAAGTGCCGTGTCGCTAGATTCGTGTAATAATGATCATCGCCCCTCACGTGGAAAACTCCCTTTCTGATCGCCCATCTTCACATAGCTCACATGCCAGGTCTCGAGTCCTGATCTGTGCTTACTTCTCGGTTGGAGATAGAACTATTTAAGTACGTCTAATTAATATATGCGTCTACAAACATAGATGTCCAATTCGTACGAGGTACCCCTGGCGTAAGCAGCCCGCAGCGCATATTCTTTAAGGTCGTTTTTCCTATTTTAGATGGAAAGTTATCGACCTTAGCAGAGCATGCTTGACGTGCAATATCTCCTGGTTCTATAGGCGTTTGGACACCCATGATCTACATTATATAGTTTCCGGTTAATCTCAGTATTTGAGGCATTATAGCGATAAAAATGTGATAGCGAAATGACATAATGATGACTTGGTATGTGATTTCTAGTACTATTGATTGTGTTTTGAGAGCTCTGCATCGACAGGAGAGATGTTGTAGAGCTTTATCGTGCGTAAACCACATCTCACATCTAGCGGTACAACCTCTAGGAGACGTGGCAAGTGTTCTCTTAAGAAACACAGATGAAACTTGCTGCTGTTGCGATAATGAAACATCTGTAACCCCATGTTCATAGAATAATGTTTTCTTATTTTTATATACTTTCCTGCGCCGCAAGGCTGTCACGGAAGATTAAATTTACTCATATGCTGCAAAAAAAAAAAAATTGCCAGACTGATAAACAGCCGTCGACCGCGCAACGAAAAGATAAACGATAACATGGAACGTTCGAGGATTGAGCTACAAAGAAAGAGAACTGGGAAAAGAACTTCCACATTATGGAATAAATGAAGGGTTCAGAGTCATAGTGGGCCAAGCGCCATTTATTAAAAACGGAGAAAGCAAGGATTAAAGTTAAGTGAATACCATAGTTTAATGAAAATTGACATATCATTTAGTTTGAATGTATATACTTTATATTACTTGCTATATGTTTCCATTGAATTATGGTAATAACTTCATTTTAACTCTTGTTTTCTACGGTTTTAGCAAATGGCGCTTGGCCCACTATGGTTCTGAAGCCTTCAAATATAATAACAATTACTGGAACGAAAAAGAAATTAAGAGGATACAGAGAATTGGACTATTAGAGTTAATGTTTTATTTCGGGTAGCACAATAACGTCGGCAGCAGGTATAGGCATCATTGCATGTCCAGAAGTGGTTAAAAGAAATGTGAGTTCTTTGTGTGGGAAATAGTTAATTAAATACAATGCTCTTTGCTGACGATCAAATGGTCTCCGCAACAACAGAAGGTGAACTATAGAGAAGTTAATACTGTGTATTTAAACTGATGCAATTTTATTACTAAAGTTTTGGTATTTAAAGGAAAAGAACTAATCGGAGAAAAATATTAATATAAAATAAAACATTAGAATAGGAGAAATACTTCTACTACCTTGGATACCAAATAAGCTGGGACAAAAATCGAAGTTTAGATATAAAGTTAAATAAATTCGAAGTTCATTGTGACACTGTAGAAAGAACATTTCTGAAGGAAGTAAGAAATGTAACTATTTTAACATTTCATAAAGTGTTGGTGTTTCTTTTTTACTTTACGGGACTAAATGCTGGATTCTAACATTAAGAGATAAAAAGCGAGTAGATGTCGTCGATATGGAAACTTTAAGACCTGTTGTAGGATATAAAAGAATGACAAAATACCAAACTAGACAATAGGAGAAGAACTAAATATATTATAACCTATTCTGTTAACAATAGGGAGATATTAAGAAAACTGATATTGACACCACCCCAGAATGGATGACGATAGAATTCCCATACATATCGCAAATTATATTCTATATGGAAAAAGAGGCAGAGGATAGTTATGTTTTTGCAGTAGTTTCATATAGCATCTGAAGAGAAGTAAGGCCCTAACTTTTGAAGTTGATGAAGACGATTTTTACCTATGAGCACTTACACGAAAATTACAAATATACTTATGACTCCCTCCATCACCTTTCTCTCCTTCTTTCCTTTTGCTTGCCCGCGTGCGATATGTAATGTGAAAAAGAGAAAGAGAATATGGTAGAATGGAAATGGTACATTGATAGTGATGATGTTAAAAAAACGAGTAGAATGATGTATAGATTTGTTGATGAAGATGAGTAAGTGGAGGACAACAAAAGAAAGAGAAGGGGGAAAGTTGAGTGGGATGAATGGGGATGGGGATGAGGATGCTTTTTGGCTGAGAGAGGTGATTGATGATATTGAACAGGATCAGAGGATGAGGAGACAGAGGGAGAAATTGAAGGAGAATCAGACGAAACTGGAGGAAATTGGTGATCGTCTTTGTCAACTTCATTGTTTGTAGAGAGATGAAAATTAAAATAATGAGATTGAGAAAGACGAAGAGGAGAAGGGGAGGATGGTGGAAAGATAAGTGAAGATAAATAATAATGGGGATAAGATAATATATACCTATTAATTTTGATGGATTTCATCATGTTTAAGATGGTAAGAAATCGGAAAATATCAGACGTGGTCATATTCTTCATCGTTCCCTGTTTCATACTGAAAATGTTGGTTCCCTCTATACATAAACATGTATAGGGTAAAGGTTGGTAATATTGCGATACGAGTAATATTGTGATAGTTTTTTTTTATTACAATTTTACCGGTTTTGTGCAGAAACTTATCCACGAACATTCCCTTAATACGTTGACGCAAAAACCGATCTTCCTTTCGTTCATAAATTGTAATAAAGTTTCAAAAAGAACTATCACAATATTACTCATATCAGAATATTACCAACCTTTCCCCTTTTTATCTCTTACTCCGGTTTAACTACTTATCCTCCAACCATAATCTAAACACCAGGTCACAGGAGAGCCAAATCCTAGCAATTCCTGCCCATAGAACATCCCACTATTCGTCCTCTTTTACTGTCTCAGTCCCCCGTGAATGGAATTCTCTACCTCAGGAGATTAGGAGCTGCCAGACAATAACCACTTTCAAGAAAAAGCTAAACGATTTCTTACGGGCGCAGTCAAATTGAAGTTATAATTGTGATCAAGTTTAATAATTTAATTTAATTTAGGTATGACTATCATTACTATTATTATTATTATTATTATTATTATTATTATTATTATTTTATTGGTGTTGTGAAGATGAAAAGAATTGTCATTGTATTATATTAATTATGTATTATATTGTCTTGTATTGTAGTATTGTATTGCTTTGAATTGTATTCTATTGTATTGTCTTAATTGTGTTATATTCATAGCACTGTAGTAATTTTCTATCATACTGGTTGAGTGGAAGAGAAGGCCGAATAGCCTTAACTCTGCCAGTTAAAATGAACCATTATTATTATAATGGCTGTCTCTGTTGTAGAACTAGTGATAAGGTATCCTAATGAGGTCTGTCTAATACAGTAGTAGTAAAGTGTTCTTTCAGTATTTTGAGTCAAAAATGTACGAAACACCAACCGCCTTTTATATCAGTCTACAAAGGTGGTAATTCTTTGAATTAAATCGCTGTGCCACGGGGATGGCGCATTGGCTGTACACCGAAAGATACTGAATTAAATTTCAGGCGAGGGAAGTGGGCATTCGTAATGTACAGGTTATAGAACGAACCACATAGAAAGTTAGCCTTCACTATTGTGGAGAGGTAATGTTACAGACTAACAAAAACAAATTCATGTTGTTACAGATTACATTAAAATTAAAATAAATACTTCCCCGAGTTTCGCCGTCGTATTGAATGAAACTCTTACAAGACAGCATGATGATAATACGTCCGTCGGTGGAGATTGAAACGCGGCTGAAAATGTATCCCGCTGGGCACCGCCCCTCACAAATTAGACCTGTTCCCGTGGTCAGGTTAATGGACGACTGGAGCCCAGTCATCGCCACGAATATATTTTGTTGATTTCTTACACAGTTAAAATTCCCTCCAAGAAGAGGGTGAGATTTCCCTGCCCAGCAATATTCTTTTATGTTATAAATCAACTATCTACCGGACGGAGCAGAATTAGTTCGGTAGTATTATCGAATGTAATTAAGCTTTAATGGTTTTTAAAAATAAGAGATACTTGTTTCATTTTGTATTTCTTTCAAGGATTAGACGTATTGCCCTTTTCCGCTCCTAACTCTGTGAGCAGTGGCGGCTGTTGCAGAGGACTGTGGAATAACTTAAAGTGACTTCGTTTTCACTTGCCCGAGGAATTTAATTTCATTATTTGAATTGCAATATTATCAGAACATGTCCACGCCTGTGGAGTAACGGTTAGCGCGTCTGGCCGCGAAACCAGGTGGCCCGGGTTCGATTCCCGGTCGGAGCAAGTTACCTGGTTGAAGTTTTTTCGGGGTTTTCCCTCAACCCAATATGAGCAAATGCTGGGTAACTTTCGGTATTGGACCCCGGACTCATTTCACCGGCATTATCACCTTCATCTCATTCAGACGCTAAATAACCTAAGATGTTGATAAAGCGTCGTAAAAACCTACTAAAAATTATCAGAACATCTCAATATATCGTATATAGGCGCCTGCTTAGATCTGTTACGCAATACGCAATACTAGGACGGACAAGGTCGATCCCCAACATGTAGGCCTACTACTGAACATTACGTTGTCATGAGAATGAACATCGCCACCACTTCATTGACATTGTAGACGCACACTCGATCAGAATCCCAAGAAATTCCATTTACGACGAATATATAGTAGCCTATAAGTTGAAATATTTATGGTTTATTTGGAAGCGAGTGTGCTGCGAGTCAACTTGACGGATGGGGAATGTCAACAAGATGTTTGTTTCTTTGGAAGCTTTTTTTGATTTTAGTGGGTTATTTTACGACGCTGTATCAACAGATTATTTAGCGTCTGAATGAAATGAAGGTGATAATGCCTGTGAAATGAGTCCGGGGTCAGCACCAATAGTTACCCAACATTTGCTCATGTTGAGTTGAGGGAAAATCCCCGAAAAAACCTCTATCAGGTAATTTGTCCCGACTGGGATTCGAACCCGGGTCACTTGGTTTCGCAGTCAGACGCGCTGACCGTTACTACAGAGATGTGCACTTCTTTGGAAGTGACGGATATGGCATGTCAATTTAAATGTTAGTCTTTTTGGAGAAGATTGTATGAGTCCACCTGGTGTATGCGGAGTGTTAATTAAATTGCTCATGGTTTATTAGAAAAGTGAGTCCACTCAATGTTAGTCTTTTTGGAGAAGATTGTATGAGTCCACCTGGTGTATGCGGAGTGTTAATTAAATTGCTCATGGTTTATTAGAAAAGTGAGTCCACTCAAGATACGTGAAGTGTCAATTGTGATGTTTGTAGCTTCTCGAAAAGCAAATTGTACGAGTCTATACTACAGATATGAATGGAATATCAATTCATGTGAGGTAAATGTGTGTTTTCAGTTTCCATGTTTTTTCATTCCGAAATTTTAACGATTTTTATTTCTGCAGTGCTCGGGAAAAGTGACATAAGTCAGTTTCCACAGACCTTTTTTTGATAATTTATTGACAACTTACACTGGTTTATGTCGATTTGATTTTTTTCTGTATGAATTATTGTAATGGGAGAAATACTTACGTATTTTTTTCCAAGCGAGCAGATGTTCCGTAAGTTGTCAATAAATTATCAAAAAAGGTTTGTGGAAACTGACTTGTCACTTTTCCCAAGCACTGCAGATTTAATATTGTGATTTTTTTATAGCTAAGCTCCTCAGTGACTTCATTGCACCCGAAGCCACTGAACACTAGTAGACATTCATACATAAGTTGCAGAAATGATTGTTATGTAGTCAGTATGGCAAAAAGCATTCCTTAAACCATCACAAGGTTAGGAACAGACAATGAACCACTGTGAAAAAGAGAGCTAAATATCCTCTTCCTGCTGCTAATTGTTTTTATACTTCATTCCATCATGTCTGACAGACGATGTAAACATTGCCGACAGAGAGAGAGGGAGTGAGAGAGAGAGAGAGAAGGATAACTGCTATTGAACCAATGGCAGAGGTCTCATTCTACGCTTATCTTGAAGTTGTGCGGTCTGAAGCGTTGTACCCCCGCCCATCTTCAAGACAAACAAGGAATGAGACCTCTGTCATTGGTTGAATAACAATCATACTTCTCTCCTCTGCCGGCAATGTTTACATCGCATGTCAAACAGTATGAAACGAAGTATAGGTCCGCTGGATTTGTAGTCGGATACGCTGCCATCTAATCCACAGAAAAGGACCTTGTGAAGTTTTCGTACTGTTGATGAGACTCTTCTCATACCACCACAGCTCCATTACTGATGAATTACTTTGAACAGAGTTCTTTCTGATGAGAAACCGTAACCCGGTTGAGCTGTAGCTGGTCGATAAAGTGTTGATACTCTACCTCCAAGTCTCTCCCCCATAGCTATTTATGACGTGCAGAAACAGGAAACTTTGTAATAGATCCCCGTATGAGAGTTTATTGCGGTGCGAAAGGAGTCTGTGCTTGTACAGTATGTGATAATAGTTTTGTCAGCATAACAAAATGTGGTTGAAATCTGAACTTCCGAGATTGAGTGGAGAGTAGGAGAGGTTCCACGAAGTCGGAAACACATCGCATGCCGTCAGTGCTGAGTGTTGCGTCACGTCCTGTACTCTAGCGATTCCCTGAATACTAATTAAAAACAAGCCAAGTATTACGTTGCATCCGTTCATTATCCCGCTTTTCACCGTAACTCAAAACCAATTTGTAACGTCGGGCCCTCAGTCGAAATATGCGTGTTGCGTGACATACAAACTGGAGATGGGAGAGGAATTCTCAGAAACGTTGGTTGTGGTCCAGCATTCCGCGTGAAACTGTGAACTGCCTTCTAAGTACAGATGGAAAACACATCAGAGAGATGTAATGTATAAATCGTATGCTCGATGAAAAAATAATTAGTGTCACGAAAATGACACGTAATTTCTCATTAGGTGTATTTTATGCATTTCGCAACAATTCATTTCTTTTATATTGACAGTGATTTTCTTGTTTATAGTTTATGTAGTGAAATTCCACTTGAAAGACTTTCATTAAAGAAGTATTCATTGTACATCCAATGCATGGAATATAGGCCTACGTATTATTTGTATATAGTAAATGCTTCTAACACTTCCGCTCTTTATCAAAATCAGTGTTAATAGTTATTTATGGTACTTGTGAGGTAAGTGCATCTTTATTACACGAGCGCAATGAAGATCACGCTCACAAGTACCATACGTAATTTTATCCATGACCATAACGAACAATTTTGTTTTATAAAAGAAAATATGTTGAAAATAAGTCTTCATATAATCAGATATCATGGCATGGATTTTAGAATCGATACGTGTACTAGGTAGGTCATGATGTAGGAGGCCATGAATAGTGAAGAATGGTATCTCAGGCGTTGGATAAATAACAAATTATAATTAATTACATAATTTTAATATATTTTTCATTTTAAACGTGTATTTTCATCTTTTCGAAGTTTCAGGGATTATTTAGAAGCATACATGGGACTAATGTGATTAAAATAATTTCACATTTTACTTATGTAAACTTTAGAGGAATATTAAAACGTAATTAAATATCGTGTCTGTTTAGCTCAGTTGACTAAGACGTGTTATTAAATTCTATAAACCCAATAAAACGAACTTCGCAGGTTCAAGTCTCCTCGCATCCCAAAAGGCAAATTATTACAAAATTTAAAAAAATACATATTAGATATGGATGCAATGCACAAATTACGACGTAGTAGTATTAGTTAATAGAGAAAGGAGAAGGAGATTGAGTGTATGGAGATTTAAGAAATGGTAATATAGAAGTAGAGGTAGTGACATAACTTCTTGAGTAATAGTTGAATTGAAAATTATAGGTGTGTGCCCGGGTACTAGGAAAATACTAATGAACTGTGAGGTAAGGTTTAAACTGTGAGGTAAAGTCTTTATTTCACTGATAGAATAAAGTAATGTTGAATAAAAGTCCACTTTACAAACGCAAAAGTATTTAGTAAACGCATGTTTTTGTTAAGGTCATGGATAAAAAGAGTAATAGAATTATGAAAAAGTTTTACCTGTTTATATTTAACTCTTAAATTGACAATGTATCCTATAGGATACAACAGGTTAATAGGCTATATGCTATAATTTTAATAGAACAATAGAAAAAAATTGGTAGGAAAATTAAAATTTCACAATACTATAATATTGTACAACATATAAAAATATGGACATTGCGATAGTTGTTTTCTTCACGGTCCGACAAGGTTTAATAAACTAGTGTGAGAAATGAAGCTTTGCCAAAAATGAAATATTTTTTGCAGTATATTTTTGTAAAGTTCCAGATTCTTCAGTCATATTATCTGTATCGATATTTTCACATTTCACTTTACACATACATTCCTATAACGTGAGATCATCACAACACCATATCTAAACATAAAACAATAAAGGACGTCGCATCGATAAGGGAAACACATCCTAATTTTGACTTGGACGAAGAATGACCGATGAAATTTGATTGGAACTTGGATCTTTGACTCTCTTTCTATTCCTGAAGCTCACTTTCTACACATCTTCATAGCCCTTATATACGAACTTCGAATAATCAGTGATGGCTTGAGTTTGAAAGTTCGGAAATAAAAATGGCTACATGAGGAAAGATCGTGCACTAAACTTGCTCCAAGGTCAGTGTTAAATGGTGCAGTAAATGACATCTCATGTCATCTCATCTCTATGGAAATGACAGGGATGGTGTAGCAAACGTGCAATTCCGTTGATTTGCATGCGAAGATGAAAGCATATGATTTTGTCCCTTAAAGAAATTAAAAAGCAGCGCCACCCAGTTCACTACTGTATGATTATGTGCAGACCACACTATAAAATCCACCGATTCTCTCTGTCGCCATAAGCACCTGGAAATGTTTACCTCGCTTTCATAGCCAGATTGTTCGTCTAAGTTATTGGAGACTCCGATGTGTATTCTGGAATTTCTTGTCTCTATACAGTGTGAGAAATTTATTCTCTTTTATTATAATATGCAGTATATATTGAAATAATGGAAACCATACAGAGTGAACCGTAAGTAATGTCATTAATTTCAAGGGGTTATTGGGATATTTCAAACAAAATATTTCAATACCGTTTTGCTTGTTTTTGCTTCCTTTTCAAGAAAAAAATTACTTTATATGAAACATTTCATAGGGTGTGTAGGGAAACCTACTGAATTAATTCCTAATATGTTCAGTGAATTTGAGAGAGCAGTGCATTATGACAATATATTTGAAATAATATTCGTTTTGTCCTTTAAATGTGCAGAAATTTGATCCGAGGAAATGTAACTTTTCATTCTGAAAAGGAATGTTAAAATGTTACATTAGTTCGGATTCATATTTAAATTGTTTGCTAGCCATAAGTTGATTAGTTCACGGTTTCTCACCATAGGAGTCGAAATTCGGTTCCCGACGCAG
Source organism: Periplaneta americana (assembly GCF_040183065.1). Taxonomy (NCBI): domain Eukaryota; kingdom Metazoa; phylum Arthropoda; class Insecta; order Blattodea; family Blattidae; genus Periplaneta; species Periplaneta americana. The sequence goes on along the minus strand of NC_091133.1, from coordinate 72,967,350 downwards.
TCTTTGATACAGTATTTGTGATGAAGTAAGTTGCAATAAAATTTCCTTGAAGTACTTTTGGTTTTCTTTGTCGTATTAACTCTCCTTTCGTGTATTACCTCCGTATTGTCTAAGGGAAGTATTAGCGGATTTGGAGATGTTAAGTGGTTATCTCTCTTGTTATAAATTTGTTTTCTGTAGTTCTGTACCACGTATCTCAGAAGTACTTTCCATCACAGAATCGAAAGAAACATTTAGTTGAAATTCTTGACAAGTAGCATAACGGTGTTTATTGAAAGTTTAATCTCTCTCAGTCTCTCTGTCGTAGCTTGCACAGATATTTTGTTTTACAATCTTCATTTTCAGCAATCCCAAACATCACACTCATCCTCGTGACCCCCAAATTCACCCATCATTTATTAAATTACAAAGTTCTGTTTAGTGTTCAATGGACTCTTGAAGTCATTTTCTGCCTGTAATTACCAGAGATTTGCTGCATCGAGGCCACATTAGCGGAGTCTGTTCTTGGACATTAATTAAAGCTTGTAATGGACGTTCCTATTTAGCAACTGGGTGGAGCGCCTTTGTGTTTGAAACTTGTGTGGGGTGTAGTAGTTAGTTACTCATTATTTCACGCTTCACCACTCTCGGAAAGTCACAACTCCGAAACGATTGCGGGATATGAGTGAGATCGCTTCTGGCTGGATTTTCGACACCGAGTTTATGATCTGCCTATACCTGTACACATACATTGTTGTTGCATGATCAGTCAACCTGTTGGGGCCGCTCTCTTTCTCTCTCTGTCCGGTTGGTTGTGGTCGGCGATGGCCTTGCTGGCAGAGCACGCCGCGTTACCTGTTGGGATGCTCCGGGCGGTCCGCTGCCAGAGATGCTAACTTGATTGACTGGGCCAATTGTTTACAGCTTCAAACAAGATACGAAAATAGTGATCAGACGGTTTTGTCAGCTGCTTCCTGCATATTGTTTATTGGACGTATCTCATTCAATAAACAAGCGATACCTCTGTGTGTCTACCAAATTATCTAGTCAGGTTCATTATTCTGTCGAACTTGTATACCGATATCTGCAAAAAAGACGATACAGTTGCTTGCTGTTATCTCTATTTCTGTTGATCGTATTAATGTTTGTGTATTCCTGATTTATGGCCGATGGGGTTGTTCTCTTCTACTACTACTACTACTACTACTACTACTACTACTACTACTACTACTACTACTACTACTACTGCTACTACTACTACTACTACTACTACTACTACTACTACTACTACTACTACTACTACTACTACACTCCATTTTATTTCAAGTAGTGCAGTTCGGTGGCTCCTTTCAACACCCACTTACAGATTTATGACTTCCTACACAAACACCTCTGATAATTCCATCCTGTCCTCTCGTCCGAACATTGCACAGTTGCCACAATCCTGGTGACCCTCGAAATGAGACAATGAGACTGACAGGATTCTTGGAATTCGGAAAAGATGCAGCAACTCTGCCTCCACGTGGATTTGACGGGAGCCTGTCAATTCTTCTGAACGAGGGTTGTGATTGGTTACTGACAGGAGAAGACAAGATTTCCGTCATAGTAAGGAAGACATTTATTTATGACAACCAATTAGTAGGGCGGCAGTAGAAGGTCTGTCGGCAAAGTCCTGTCTATGAAACTGCACTCCATGAAATAAAATACAGTATACTACTACTACTACTACTACTACTACTACTACTACTACTACTACTACTACTACTACTACTACTACTACTACTACTACTGTTGGTTAAAAATTACTTCTTAAATGAAAATTGTTTATATTTTCTAATCCGAAAGTTACTCTGACTTTCCCATTATTAACTATGTAAAGAGAAAGTTTTATGATGTAGAGCCCGGAATTTTAGGTGCTAAAAGTTAAGAATGACATTGAGTGTAGATGAATTGATGTGATGCCCGTGAAAGTCTAGTTCACAAGAGTCCGACATGTAATAATAGACAACAATCACAAGGACTGGGCAATGGATCTTGTAAACTGTGCGCTAATTTGTAAGTGGTGGATGACAGGAATAAGGACCAAAGGGAAAATATTGAATGTCAAGAATGACATATCACAGTAGTCGGGGCATGGCTTCTATATTTATAAACTATAGCGAGGAACAATATTAGCTTTTAGCACCTAAAATTCCGGGCTCTAGATGCTGTAAAATTTAAATGGTGATTTTCGTGGAAATACACGTTTTCAGTATCCTTGATAAATTATGCACATGAAATGTAATAATTTCAGTTAATTGGTCTTCTGTGAAATAAAAAAAAACCTAATAGCGATCCACTTCATGACGATTTTCTTCATGATTCTTTTTTTACGTAAAAAAACTAACAAAACGTGAAGTTTATATCGAAGTGGATACACTTTTCTAACTTCTAAAACAGTCATTTCGAACTGGCCGAGTTGTGACGTCTGAGTACGCTTTTCCTATCGGAGAAGAGCTGTGGCGGATCATGCTTGTCAGAGCTATGATTGAATGTATAATAGTGTGTGCAACGTAGACAATAAGTAATATACAGAAAGGAAAGTACTCGTAGATGTCGGTTCCTTTGATTATTATGAAACCAAGACGCAGCGCTGTTCGTCGTGTTGAAACAAAATAAACGAATCGAAATATGTTTCACTGTCAAGGAAGCATTATACAAAAATATTCTCTTTAAATAATTTTAAATTTAATATCTTCAAATCCAATTTACGGTTCCCGTGAAATTCTACCAAGCCTGTAATAAAACAAGACGCTAGTAAAAATAAATTGATTGCGAAAATGGGTAAATAGACGAGAAATAATAAAAAAAACCTATACAGTTTATTTATTTTGTTTACCCAACACATAAGTATAAACAAGGGCGAGGTTAATACAAATATCAATCAGGATTCAATATAAATTAATAGGTCTACTATACATATTAGTAGCTAATACAAAGAAATATAAAAATGAAATAGTATTAGGTACTGAATTACATTTACTATACATAACAGAAAAATATTGTAATAATAATAATAGCGTAATAATGATACTAATTATAATTTAAATTCCCATTCATTTATGAAGCAACTACAAATACGTAGACCTACAAGTTCATGCCAAACATAGATTACAAACTTCATTGTACAGAACCTATATTACGTAATCCTACTATTTCATCATTCGATGTGGAGTAAAAAATGACATTTCACCTGCAATTAAGACCTTATATTTCTCTGTCTCACGTAACTTGCTTTCAACTTTAGACTAGAAAATATGAATTTATTTGGGCCAGAGAGTACTGCCGTATTTCTGTCATTTGTCTTAATTACATTGTTGTAGGTGATTATAGTACTGCATAAACTTATAAACATTAGGACTGAAAACATCGTTAGAATCGCAATTTTGAGTTATTTTGGGTATCGCATTTCCTTCTTGCTACGATCCCGTAAATCCACTTGAATTTTCACAATGTGTGCTAAATCTTTATGGTAGTAAAAAAGTACCACATAATTTTTTTTATTGGTCGCTATTTACACCCACAAGCTTAGAATGACGACTGTTTTCTCTATATATGACAATGAGGATACTTTACCTTGTAAATGCCGATTGTTTTTCCTTAAATTGTCATTTTAATTTTTTCTCCTTTAATTTTTCTTTCCTAGGATTGTGAGCTGATAAATCAACTTCACTTCCAAAAGAAACAGTTATTGTGGAACACTTTGCAGCCATTTCAGGGTTGGTGTAATTACGAGTTCGTGCACGAGCTGTGTGTGGCCCAATGGTAAGATGTCTGACATCCGTATCAGAGGTTGTGAGTTCGCCTCCCGGTAGGATAAAATTGATCCCGCGCCGTGGCATCGTGGTCTAAGGCATCCTTCCTATGACTCGCATTACGGAATGCGTGATGGTTCGAGTCCTCATGGGGAAAAAATTTTCTCATGAAATTTCGGTCAGTGTATGGGACCGGTTAATTTTATGTTGCTAGACAAAATACATTTTAATATTAGAGCAATTATAAATTATTATTATTATTATTATTATTATTATTATTATTATTATTATCATTATTATTATTATTGTTTCTGTACATAGTTTTTTGATTTTATCTTCTTTAGTGATATCTGATAACAGTTGGCAACATTGAAAAGACGACCATATTAGCTTTTTAGGAACTAATCTAATGTGAATCTCGATATAAAACATCTCAGGTGTCCAATCCAGAACATAAAAGTTAGTATTTAAATTTGGTTGCATGTTTTCTCAGTACTAGATCAAGAAAGTAAACTATAAAAAAGTAATCATTCGCAACACGATAGAGGAAGTGAAACGTATTAGAAAGTGACATTCGTGACACTGATTTTTATAGCTTCAAATTTAAAAAAGAGAAATAGATCTAAATTGTGTATAATTGTGGTCTCCTTTCCAGGTCCCTTAACCGCTGATGCCCTTGCAAACCTATTGTCACTCTTTTTCATACTTTGTTTCCTGCTTTGTTAAACGCTTTTGCGGTCTCAAGAGGCATTGTCCTACAGATGTATCTGCAAGCTCAATCAAGAATGACTCGCAGATATATCTGAACTCAAAGCAGGAATCTCGGTGGGGCGGACAACATTTAGCCCATCATTTGGGCGGTGTGACAAGATTCTTCTGCATTATACAAGTCTACGACATTGATTTGTTTTACGTCTCTGTCAAAAGGAGCCATTATATTGGAAGCGTCATTAAGTCAATATATAAATTAAATAAATCGATTGCCTGAATTATAGGCACAAAAAGTTCCCCGTGTTTGCTACTTAACTGTTTGGCGTTGCTTATCTTGATTTTTTTACTAGAAGACTAGCAGGGCCAATTGAAATATGTATGCAACTTGGAAGAGGAAATTTCGTGATTTGAGATTGTTTAATTACTATCTCGCCGTGCTCCTAATTTTTGCATTTTAATATTTTGTTCATCTTAATCATTGCATTATTTACACAGGACTGAAACTAAAGATCACTGAAATAATCTCATTCAGATTATGACTGTGTTTTGAAGGAGAAGTCATAATTATTGTAGAGTATATATCCAAAGATACAACCATAATTTCATCGAGGTTTCATAGTTCTTTGTAGCTTTCTAAAATAACATTTCAAGCTTGCCTTTGTGTTTCATATTCGTTGGTAGATAATGTTGGTCAATAAATGTTGTTGACAATGAAATTAAATTACCCGCAAGAGTGGGTGTGTAGGAACCAACAATAGATAGGAATTGTTGGGAATTTCTCCGACTGCTATAGGAATGTAGTCAGCGGACCTCCCAAGGGCTATTTATTGAATGTTAATCATGAGACTGCCTTGCTAGAATATGATAATGATTCGGCAACTTTCTCAATGCATGTGTATTTTGTACAGTTGTTCTTACATCTGATTATGCAATATAATACAAGAGTATACAATGAAATTCAATGTTTAATCCATTGGTTTAAGTTCCGTTACCAAAGCAAATTTACATTATACCAACCCGCAATGGAAAGTGAGAGAGACGTTTGTTTACCTTTTCACATATTCAGAAAAGAGAAGTGTATGTAATGTTTATGGAGTTTGGTTGCTTAACAACTCTGCGTATTCAGTAGTCATTAGGATGTGTAAAACATTTAATGATAATGGATATCTTATATTGGGTTCCAGTTTTTCCTATATTCTACAGTATAACGGAGTAGCCGGATTAAGCACACATTCTAATAATAATAATAATAATAATAATAATAATAATAATAATAATAATAATAATAATAATAATAACTTACAAATGGCTTTTAAGGAACCCGGAGGTTCATTCAGCTTGTTACGAAACCAAATAATAATAATAATAATAATAATAATAATAATAATATAATAATAATAATGATAATGATAATAATTATAATAACAATAATAATAACATAGCTGAAGTAGATTGTCTGTCCATAATCATAATCAAGCTTTAAAAAAATTTCTTTAGATTTCTGTATAGTCATTGTGTAATCGTACCATAGTTTGCGAAATGCATTGTTTATGCTTGACCTGTAAATGTCCTTTCGAATTAATGATTGCACTTCCGTTTTAACTAGTTTTACTTGTAACAATACCTACGCGTTTTCTGGAAAGACTTACCGGCCTTGAAGACAATCATTATTTAGGAAAGCACCTCAAGAGAAACTGAAAATATACGCCTTACTTATTTAAATGTCAATGTTTTCGAGCATTTTTATATTTTAGTGAAAGGGCGCAAATAGCCATAGTAGCTGACGCGCCCTTTTTAAAGCCCACTAACTAACTAACTAACTAACTAACTAACTAACTAACTAACTAACTAACTAACTAACTAACTAACTATCTATCCTCGGATTACTTACCCTTGTTCCATATTTTTTTGTACAACATTCCTGTAGCTTGAGTAGGTAGTTTATTGGTAATATAATTTATTAAATTATTGAATACTACCACAGTCTAGTATATACAGTCGCGAAGCTCAATACGTAGGGAATATGCATCCAATGACAGTTGAACTTTAGTTGCTAGCCACTAGGATCGCTACTATCGCCTCATCACAGACAATGCGAAATAGTACCGGCACAGTCTATTGTTCCTAGTATTCTCAGTCAATGCAAAAAATCACCTCAAGCTTCGTGATTGTATGTACTAGACTGTGATACTATTCTAAGTAGTCTATTAATACGTCTCCTTGGAGATATCATATCGCTTCACTTTTATTTTACGATATGATGTACAAAAATGCAGTGCACTGCTCTCGTTTATGTCAGTATGATGTCATGGTTCTTACAAGAAAATGTGGAAGAGGTCATGTCAAAACCTTCTGTCAAACTGCGCACATCAGAACATCTCAACAATATAATAATAGAAGAGTACAGAAATTAACTGCCCATAGTAGTTGAAATAATAATAATAATAATAATAATAATAATAATAATCGCGACTAAAGCCGACCAGTTGACTGCTGGCCTCACGTTCACATGCCTCAGCAGAGGTGAACGATCATCCAACCAGAACGCTGGAGTAACGCATGGTGAGCACGATTATCGTAGCTTCCCAAATTCATCGCTATGCTGGGTGGTCACTGGTCCCATACACTGGCCGAAATATCATGACAGTTCCTTCCCCAGCGGTCATTCCATAACACAAGTTCAAGTAGAAAGCCTTAGACCACGACACTACGGTGCGGAATTCATAGTAACTGTTCGGTTGCGAAATTAAAAGTTGAAAAATTGAATAGCCGTTTGTCAATCTTTTGTGGAGACGTGTGTGCGCAGTTTGAGGAGACTTTTCGATATGAGCTCATTAATAGTTATTTGATATGTTCCGACTTTCTCCACTCATCTACGTCTCCTCATCATCCTGAGTAATTTTACAAGCTATTGAGATTGAGACTTTTTGATTCCGAACAAAATTGTTCAGATTCTTAAATAATAGCCTATTAGAATATTCACAATTATCTGAAATCTTAGTAATGTTGTTACATAACGTGATAAAGACACCATTTAAAACAAAGAAATGCAAACAAGGCACACACTTGCATCCAGTCTCATCGAACAGAAATCTAATCCTTTTTCGAAGTATTTGTATGAGAAAATAGTACCATCTAGTCTTTTGCCCATGGATGCAACGAACATACAGTAAATACTGCTTAAGGGAGTTGGCTCACTCTATCATTGAATCAGTCAATCGTAGTTACATTTATTTGTAATTTATGTATTCACTTAATAAGGCCGCAAATCTCTACTCGCATATCAATCTATACATTCGTTATGTAAGACTCAACATATGTTCGGCATTAAATTGCTTTCTTCCGAGGAGAATTGTTTGTGAATTTGTTACGTCATTCTCATATGTAAGCCGATTACCACTTATGAAAGCTGCATGAAATTGCATTAGATAGATTTGATCGCGTATGTCAATTGTTCTCTCTCCTACTTCGGAATGTCTTTTTGAACATGTGTGCGCTTGTAGACTAGTCGCATAAGATAAACTGTACAGTTTACTCATAAATTTCACATCAACTAATCACTCGAATATGAAAGGAGATACAACTTTGCTCGCTACTTCCATTGAGTTGTGAACTCCTTTTACTTATGCGGGAAAATGTGTGTATTTTTTTAGCACATGTATGGGATTTAAATTTTTTCTTCCATAAGTAGACTTTTATCAACAGTAATCTCAATAGAGGTTTTGATTTATCTAGAGAAAATCAAAACTCAGTGGGATTTAATTGACTGTTACACGATTAGGAGAAAGTATATGGAGATTAGAAGAAATAAAGTACTCTAATACAATAAAATATTGACTTACTAAAATTCTATTTCATTAATGTTAGCTTCACCAAAACGTTTGAACGGAGCCGCCATCTTCAGTTGACTGTGTATGCGGTAAACAAATGACGATCGCAAAGCATGTTTTATAGTACCGTAAAAATTTGCAGTTTGAAGTGTTGGCAAACAAAGAAACAAATGGTAGGGAGGTGATAAAAACGGAAGAAAGTGTATAAAGATTAGAAGAAATAAAGTACTCTAATACAATAAAATAGGTATTAATTGACGGATAGCCTTTTCATGTTTTGACCTTTATGTTAGAGATTTTACCATAGAAGGTGTTGAATTGGAAGTGAATAATTTCGGAAATCGTAGATGTTCTAAAATGTTCCATCATAAGCTTGTACGCCTGCTCCACCTGTGTCCACAGATGTTTGGATCTCCCTCTGTGTGAAACCGCTGATCTGATCAGTGTAGTTCCCGCTATGAAGAATTTTTCTTTACTCCACATTTCTTGGTATTCTCCCAGCTTCCAGGTATCGGAGAAAGTAAGTCTGTAGTAAAGCTTGAAGTGTGTGCCGTTTCTTGGATAATCTTTAATTTAATCGCTTCTTAGAATGGTTGAACTGTACTTAAGAGGAACTTAACATCCCTGCCACGGGTTTTATTGGAAGTAATCAAAAACAGTGGCGAGGATGGATTCCTTTCATTCCACTAGGAATGAAATATGAAGTTCTAACTTACAAGTCCTCACTATTAGGTGGGTATTTCATAACAAGTTCAGGTGCTAGTTAATCTTTGCTTTAATCTCCGAGCTCATAAGTGCTTTTGATTAGTCATACAGACTGAGAATTTTCATGGAAGTGCATGATTATACACGTCATAATTAAGAAGTGCCCATAGCCTATATTTTTACATCTCGGACGAAGAATAATCGAATAATCCAATTTTATTTTACATATTGTGCACATTTGAACAGTTTTGGTAAAAATGCATATCTTAATTTAATATTGCATATAATTGACTAGTTTGACATTTTTTCAGTTTTATGATGAAACTTCAAAACGTTTCTTGAAGTGAGAGGGTTGATTGTCACAACTACGTCCAAGGAATCCGTGACTGATTGAGATCGCCAAACATTCCAATATGTTTAGTTGTTTGTGCGCTTGGTTTGAGCCAGCCTCCAAAAAGATGATGATGAAAAACAAATTATTCACAGCTCAGAAACTGACTCCTGCGTTTAGCGGGCTCTAAAGTTCCAGCGAATACCTATAGAGGGCAGGGCGCTGGTTCGACTGGTCTGCAGGGGAGCCTGAAAATTCTAGTAGCACACTACTCGTTCCTGCCTAATTTAAAAACTGGAGACTAGGGGTGTACCTCCCCTTGACGGTAGTTGAAGCTGCATAGGAGAGGCTGAAAGGAGGATAGAGAAATTCTCTAAAAAATTCTTCTCGGTGTGCCAGAAAAATAGTGGTCGTCATTTGCAGAGCGTTTCATTTATGTTGAAGGGACAGATGAACTCTGGGCTACGTAAGGAATCTTACAAGGATTCTTCTTTTTAAGTTTGCGCTAGTTACATCTTATGATGATGAACATTCATTTTCAGCATATAGGCTTGTATTAACTGAAAAAGGCGTTCCTTCACAACAGAAAACCTCAACAAAACCCTTACACTTTATTGCCACTTAAACTGCTGCAAGAGCAGTTGTATTAACACAAGTAAAATTGTTTTATATTTATCAGAATTCTCTGAAAGTAAAAGTATAGTTAGAAGTTACCTAAATATCTCATTAAAAGTGCACTAAACTGTTCCATAAACACAATATTTTTACATTTTTAGTGCATAGTTGTATGCATATTTTGACATTTTTTAGTGTGTATAAATCTTTTTCTAGACTCATAACTAAAAATAGATCTATGGAGTGATGTTATGATACGGTGTGATATTCATTGACTTGTGCGTGAGTAAACCAATGCACACTTATGCCACTCATATGGGTCAATTGTGCTACGTCTATATTTTGACGTGGGCAAGACATGGTCGGTAAATTTGCCTGGCGCTTTCTTATTCAGGAGTAGGGATCTTTCACTTGCTGTAAATATACTATACGATACGGGTCTTCCATCTCTGTTTCTTCTCGAAGGAAGCCTTGCTAAGGGTTGTTATCGCTCTTGAAAACCCATCGCCCTTGTTCTGGTTTAATTCCGCGTATGTGGGAACTAATGGCAGACGTGATAAACGTACAGACACTAGACTGCTGAGGACGACTAAGAAGGAGATTAAAAATTACGTTTAAAAACAGGATTATTTTTAGAATTTTTACTTAGGCCTACTTTTCGTCAGAGTAAATTGTCCGGAAAACATTTAATGTTGTTGTTACAAATTTCGATTTGAAAACCTCGATAGCTTTTGAAATTAGATTATAAATGAAATTGTATAATTTTGTAATAACATATTAGCCTAGTTATTAACATTAGGCTATGCTACTTTTATTGTTATTATTTACATATTGAGTATATACATTTGAACAAGACGGCTGACATCGTCTGAAAGGACTATTCTGACGTATTGGGTTCAACAAAGTAGGTTATTCTTCCCAGGTGGCTAGTGACATTCATAATAGGCCTGTATTGTGCTTATTTTTCCTGTAACCCTGCAGATGAATTTATTTAGTATGAGCGGTACTTCCCTATCTCGCCATGAAATGAGGTACGGGAACAACAGTATCATGAGAATCAGATTTCTAGCTAAATATGAAACTAGTACGCACATAAATATTTTTAACAATACGAAATTATGTTTGTAAAGCCATACAAGATCATGAAAGTAATTCAATCAACTTTTTTTACTGGCATCTATGGCCCTGACAGTTAAAGAAAATTAGTGATAAAGCGACCATTTTTTAGGATGGGGATTTAGGAGTGTCAATTTTATGATAAACACTAAAAAATTATGTAGTACCTTCCGAAGACATTTGTTTAGCATCTCAGCGATTCTTCGTTATTATACAGAGCGGCAACCGACAGGAGAGTGAATGGGATTAATGGAGAACTCTAGTGGAAATGTAAGACAGTAAGGAACAAAAGCTGGAGATTCCTGATGGAAAAGGAAAAGTGTGTGAAGGTTACATGATTTTATTTTCTCCTTTTTCCCCATACTCGGTGTAACTTTAAATATTAATTATCTTTAAAATAATATAATTTTCAATGCATGTATTTTGCTTAGATCTCTCCCTCCCCCAAATTCAGCCAGCTGAGTCATATAGCATTGATGTGGCAGTTAAAGAATTAGCAACTTAATGCAGACACATGGATATTGATAAAACGTGACTTCGCCCTTTAATACAAAGGAACGCTAGAAGTGACAGATGTTACCATATTGGGAACCGGGCCTTCGACCTCCTTCCTGGTTTCGAGTCTTCACTATCGGACAACCGGCTGCGGCGTCTCAAAGGTGTAGCAATCATTTGGGTGACATTTTTGTATTTCAGCTTAATGTCAGGCTTCGAGTTTGTACGGTCTGAGGCTATTATACAGTGTTGTATAAAATGTCATCAGTACGTAAATCCCAAAGGAAAAATAGACTTCTAAAAGAGTTCGAAGTGCAGTTAATTTTATAGTAAACTGTAGGGCCAAAACGCGTATTGCCACAGTTATTCATTTTCATTTAATCAATATTGGTTTAGTTCTTAACTCTGCTTCTCACGCATAAATTACATACATACATACATACATACATACATACATACATACATACATACATACATACATACATACATACATACATGCATGCATACGTACATACATGCATACGTACATACATGCATACGTACATGCATGCATACGTACATGCATGCATACATACATACATACATACATACATACATACATACATACATAATGTAATGGAACATGCTGCTCAAAAAAGGAATACATACATACATACATACATACATACATACATACATACATACATACATACATACATACATACATATACTAGGCCTATCTGCCAAAAAGTAATTGGGCACTTTTTTGCCCCTTTAGAACCTCATGGTACCACCTCTTGTTGCTATAACAGCAATCACCATGTCAGGCATGTTCTCCACTAGTTTGTGTAGGATATCCACTGGAATGCGTCGCCATTTCTCTTGCAACATGGCACTCAGTTGGACAATGGAAGTTGGCCCCATGTTTCGGTGGCTACTATGCAGTGGTATGCAGACAATAATGCTCACCGGTTGGACTGGCCTGCACAGAGTCCTGATCTCAATTCCATTGAGCACCTTTGGGACGAATTGGACCGGCGATTGAGGTCTCGGGAGATTCGGGAGATGCGGTCCAACTGAGTGCCATGTTGCAAGAGGAATGGCGACGCATTCCAGTGGATATCCTACACAAACTAGTGGAAAGCGTGCTTGACAGGGTGGCTGCTGTTATAGCAACAAGAGGTTCTAAAGGCGCAAAAACGGTGCCCAATTACTTTTTGGTAGATAAGGTATATACAAGTTAAATAAATGTGTCTTTTGAATGAAGTATTTTACATTAATGTTATTTTACATTTGATTTTGTGTCCTCAGTGATGACTCCTTAATATAGTAGGAATGGAAAAGTCATTACCATTTTATTTCTTTGCGTTTAGATTTCCTAGCAATACTTATTATATTGCATGATAATTTTTTACTTGAAGAAATGTTCGTTGTTACATATTTATTTGAACAGAAATGGTTTAGGTAAAGTATGATGGTCTGTACTTAATTGTTGAAAGGGTCCCTCAGATAACGAAGGAATCGAGACATGATACCCAGTTTCGAGCAATTCACTGTTCTTCATCATATTATACCACAGTTAAAATGTCATATAATATTATTAGTGCTTTTTCAATAGTTGTTTTCATTTTGCGAACTTGATACGAAAATACAGAACTGAATATATGTAAATAGTTCAAGAAAATTATATCTGTTGGTAATCACACCAATCACATACAATAGATGGACGTTTAAAAACGTGTGTTTTATAATTTATGTTACATAGTTCCTATATTTCGAAATCAAAAGGAAAAAAAAAACAACAAATATATTTTTACAGTAACATATTGATGCCTATATTTAATAGGAAGGAGAAAGGCAAAACTATATTTCGTAGGTATTGTCAAGTATGGGTATATATATATATATATATATATATATATATATATATATATATATACCCATACTTGACAATAATATATATATATATATATATATATATATATATATATATATATATAGTGAATGTACCCATGAATAGTGATTTAATCGGAATATATGACATAAAAGGTTCCAAATAGCTTACATAACTGTCATTCCCTTTTACAACGGAACTATTCCGACATATAAAGCTATAATAAGAAGAATATGAATTGTTGGTGTGGTTGATTGAGTAGTCAGTAGGGTCCAGCGACTAGACTGCAGTACAGAATAAAGGAGACAGTACGCAAGATTATCCTTTTATAGTAGGCTATACATGAATCGTAATCCTCTTATGCAAGAGTTATAGAAGATGCTTACTTTTAGGTGCAACGAGAGACATTGATGTTCTTGGTGAGAATTTAGGTTATTCTCTTTTCATACAAGCCTTTTTCCACCGGGTGTTAGAAAATGTGTAGGCCCATAAGCAGTACTTTTAAGTGCTGAGAGGAATATCACTTCACCATATATTATTTTCTCATAGTTACGATGTGGTTATGTTAATGGAACTTGTAACGTGGTGGTCTGTGTACTGTTTATGCTTTAGAATAAACCTTGGCATAAGAAAAGAATCTATTATAATGGTCCTAATCAGTTTCGCTGAGTATCCAGGTTCCGTGTAGGCAACTCCACGCGTCCCTCTCTGTGCGTGGCTTTTCTGCGATCCGAAGAATGCTATGGAATGAGAATAGATATCGGATGGAATGATGTGGAGAAACGGGAGAATCGCGATAAAACTCCAATTGTGACCTTGTCCTCCACAAATGATATTAATTTTCCAACAAAAAATCCCAGTCCTGACCGTGTTCGAACACGGACTGACTCCGAGACATTCCTGGATGTCTGAACCACTCAGTTACAACAGAGGGTAGAGGAAGTGCTAGTTTGTTTTATGTTGCTAGTTGACAGTAGAAAAAAAAAATTTCATCGTCTTCGAAATTGGTATTTATAGCTTAATTTTTCAATTTTGTTTAACGGTGCTGCAGTATAAAGGCGTCCCTCATTTTATTTCCACAGACCGCAACGGCGCCAATGTGTTTACGTCTACTGTACAGATCTTACAGGATATATAGTCGTGGGAAATGATTAGCAGTTGCGGTTACTCAATCGAAACATCATGACACGTGACTCACTGGCAGGTTTAGTTTAACAGCAGCTGAAGTATTGATCGTATTGAGTGAAAAGGTAGTTACATTATTTGTACCTGCTTACCACGGAATTCGATTGCGTCAGACGAGTTTTATCAACAGTAATCTCACTAGACGTTTTGATTTATCTAGAGAAAATCAAAACTCGAGTGGGATTTAATTGACTATTACACGATTAGAAGAAAGTAGCCTATATAAAGATTAGAAGTAACGAAGTACTCCAATACAATAAAATATTAATTGACTTACGAAAATACAACTGTCTTCAAATGTATTATTGTACCATCTCAACATTACAAATATTACGCTAGATGCATGCTAGATGGCAGTAGTGTCTTTATACAGAAACTGTAATGATTACTATTCAATAAATCTTAATATTAAACAATCTCTGATACGTGACTATCCATAATATCATATAGCAGAAGTTCTTTTTATCCTCTCGGAGCAGAAGCTATAACATAACCTAACTAATATACACAAGTGTTAGAAAAGTTTTAATTAACGACGATTACATAAAAAATAAACATGAATAATTTTAAAAGGAATAATTATTGAATGTACAATTTTCAAATTTGAATGTGGTTGGTGGTTTAATTGATGTTATATTGGACGTGTGCGTAATAGAAGTGGAACTCGTTGATTTAGGCCTACATGGTGTATTCAACTTATTCAGAATTTCCGAATGAATAATTTTAAAAGGAATAATTATTGAATGTACAATTTTCAAATTTGAATGTGGTTGGTGGTTCAATTGATGTTATATTGGACGTGTGCGTAATAGAAGTGGAACTCGTTGATTTAGGCCTACATGGAGTATTCAACTTATTCAGGATTTCCGAATGGTGCTCTTCATTTATTTGTAAATCGGATTTCAGAAGATGCATAGGTATGATCAGTGATTTTTATTAATTCTTGTTCTTGAATGCCAATGCGAGTCATATTTGAAACTGCTGTGCATCGACTGGAGTGGTTTGTAATTTATATATATTTTTGCCGTCCAGACCAGCGAAGTTTCAAATGTTGGCAAACAAAGAAACAAATGCTAGGGACGCGATAAAATTAAACAAATGTTAGGGACGCGATAAAATTAAACAAATGTTAGGGACGCGATAAAATTGTGCGATAAGCAGCCATGATTGGTTGAAATACGTCCTTTCGTACCGTTTTATTGGTCAAAAGTAGTATGACGTAGTAAGAGTGTAATAGAATAGTTGCATTGTAAAACTCTACCAGATACATCAATTTTCTTTACTTATCCTGTATTTATAACTGCATGCATTATATTCTTCACCTGACATAATTAGGAACATTAAATTGAGACGTTTGAGATGAGCAGGGCATGTAGCACGTATGGGCGAATCCAGAAATGCATATAGAATGTTAGTTGGGAGACGGAGGGAAAAAGACCTTTGGGGAGGCCGAAACATAGATGGGAGGATAGTATTAAAATGGATTTGAGGGAGGTGGGATATGATGGTAGATATTGAATTAATCTTGCACAGGATAGGGGTCGATGGCGGGCTTACGTGAGGGCGGCAATGAACCTGCGGGTTCCTTAAAAGCCATTTCTAAATAAGTAGGCCTAATCCTGTATTTACACAAGCCATTACTTGAAGTACAAATTCACAGTATTTTAATACACTATTAACTTATTAAAAAGTGCAAAGCAATACACTACTCAATCTTGTTACTTATCATTTAACTTAAATATCTGCACCTGAATCCGTGTAGATACTTGAGTGCCGATGAAACTTTTACTTTATTTAGACTTTTTATTCCGCGATGGAAAGTTTATACCTACGCAGAGTTATAGGCAAACACATACGGTACTCTATGTTTAAAAATTATTTTGCTATAAAAATATGATCTCTAAAAATACAGGAAATGGAATGTAGAGAATTAGATGGAAAAGAGCTGTTGCAATAAAGAATGTAGAGCCATAAACTGAATCTGCAATAGTGTAGGGTGCTTCTATATATTCGTAAGCTTGCAGAACGGTACAATAAATACCCAATATAACTGTAAAAAATAGGCCTTGTAGTGCTTGATTATAATTATTTTCCATATGCTAGGAGCTTCTTATTGTTAAATATTACATTTAATCTGCCACCTAAAATAAATATATTCCTTTACGTTTCAGTGATCAAGTAACATGTGATAATGGTCATAATAGAAAATGGTTAAGTCCGTCGCCTTGACTATGTGAATTGAATATACGTTTTCCAGCCAAGCAGTCTGTGATTCAGTTCTCGATATAGTCAATAGTTCTATCTTCCGTCCATAGAACTGGATGTTGTCTCTTGCCATGTGAGTCCCATGGTGATTCAGCAGTTTTGCTAAGACTGTATGAAAAGGAGGGGGTAAAACAGACGAAGAAAGAAAAAAAAAAAAAAGGAAGTTGTTGAAATCTTTTTAGTAATAACATAATTAAAAATTAATTACATGCACATTACAAAATAGCATGCATTGCTTGTAAGCCAATATCTTGTTCATGTAGTATTATTGAAGATAAGCAACATAATTTGGAAGAGCACCTTCCTTTTACATGGGGACACTGTCTTATAGTCGGATGCAGAAACATGAAATGACGTGACTAATACTGCGATTGATATGTACAGTCCGTAACACATGAAATTCATTACTACTCATACACAGAATGGTCCTGTACATCGAATAGATACTGTTCTCTTTACAGCAGTGTACACAGATCGAACGCTATCTGAACATCTTCAAAACACCCACGACTTAGTTTGAACCTATCGTCTGCATTACGACATCTACCCTGATAATTTTCACAATGAACCAAATGTGTAGTAGTGGCATTTGAGCTTGACTTAGTTTTAAACGAACACTCCACGTACAATCTATTTCAAAGGTTAACGGCGCTGCAGCTCTTGAGCCCTGTCCTTCCCGTTTTAGGTTCTTTCAGCCTGTCAGAAGGCAGAATCAGCACGACGCCGGACCTTCACAAAGGACAACCAAGTCCTGGACTATGATAACTTTGACAACAGACAAATGTCCATGTCGAGGACCGCGTTGAAACCGATAATGTATGTATGTATTTATTTACACTGCAAGTGGGCAAGCAACCGGTGGCAGTGGTATACACAATATAAACAATGCACAATAAAATGATAAGCAATACATAATAAATTTACAATACACAATACAATAAGAATACACAATATAATTTAACGCAATAATAATAAAACATAAATAAAATACCTAATTTTACATTACAACCTACATAATTATGTATAGGCCCTACATAAGTTTCAATAGTCTTTCACTTTACTCTCATCTCACTCACTGTAGTGGCACTATGACACATTTCACTGACACTTTAGCACACATCGGGATAAAGCTTGACTGTCGCCAGCCATTCATTGGATAGCCCTAAAGTACCGGTTCTGCAAAAGCAGCGCGCCTTAAGCACTGGCGAATATCAGATCGGCTTAAAAGATATATTCAGAAATAAATTTAACATATCTTCCCCAACATTTTCTTGTTTTAGCCGTATACCAATATTCATTCATTCATTCTCATTTATAGAAGGGCAGATTCTTCGCTGCAAACCCAGCATTCTCCAATCTCTCCTCTTCCACCTTCTTGGAACTTAATGCATAGACAGGAAAGTGTTCTTTTCCGCCCTTTGCTTCATTGGGAGATACAGGAAATGAATGAATGAATGAATGAATGAATAAATGAATGAATGAATGATTAGGCAAATGCGATATCACCTTACCGGACGATGAGATCACATTGAAAAGCATATAACTAAAATCAAATTGGAATCCTAAATGTCGGCATTGATAGTTGCCTATTATAACCTTAATATATTCTGCAACCACATGTAAGTAAACGTGAGATAAACAGGGTGGAAATTGTTCAGTGATAGATAGTCCCTTTAAGGAACGAATCCTTAGGACAATATGAATAAAAAAGTCCTGTGCTATTTTCTTCCTTTACTCTTAGATTTCCCAGATAATTACTTTGTATAATAATTTTTATACCATTAACTTTTAAACTGATTTAAAAATATAAATTTTATAAAAGTCTTTACATTAGAGTTCTCAGTTCCATCAAATATTTTGCTTAATCTATCTGTCAAATTCACTATTTAAGAATATTTTAATAATTCAGTTATTAATAAATTGCCTTAATAAGTTTGGCAACGCTATTACCGAAATGTATAAATGTGTTTGATACCGCGGGGCGTAGAGCGTTTTGCACAGCGGAGTGTGCAGCAGACATTGTTATTTACTGTATATCTTTTCCGCTCACTGCTGCGGATAGGAGTGTTGGTATGCGTTGGCAAGTACTACTGAATTTACTGCGATGTTGTAATAATTTCTAGAAAGAAAATCGATTTGCCACTAGATAAAATGAAATAAAGCAAAATATCAAAGGAAAATTGTGGTCTCTTTACCTTAAAGATTTACTCTGTGACGTTACTGTCATTCAACATTGCATACCTTCCATCATTTATGGTCGCCCTTCGTACACTGCATTAATAGATATATTTATTTATTGGTTATTTATTGATGCTGTATTAACTGCGCGGTTATCTAACGTATTTTGAATTGATGATATCATGGTGGTATTTGGCGAGATGAATCCGAGGATTCATCGTAGAATTGCCTAAAATTCGCGTTATAAATAGGAAAAATGCAATTCAGGCGAATCGGAATTCGAACCCACAGCCTCAGAGCACGATCCAGCTCGCTAACTCTAAACTACGCCGAAGGTCAATAGAAATCTTCTACAGGTCGTTCATCAATTGCGCTGAAGCAAGCCCCGCATATATCTTAATTTTGTGTTAATTTAGAATCGTGTGTCCTGCTGAACGGTGTAACAAAACGACCTCAAGGAATTATATTGCAAGTCGTTTTTCATGTTGTACAATGAACTAACCTTGTGCCCCCTTCTCACATATACACAGGTACACATATGGAAAATTTAATCAAGAGGTAATAATGCGGAGACACTAATGAGGACTAATTGCATTACTGCAAGCAGCTACAATTTGTCTTTACCATCTTGGATCGCTTTTTTATATTCTTTTGACGTCCGCTTTCTATTGATTTTTAAATACGTGGTACAAACTTGAACCTAACTGGCCATAATGGGATGATTAACAGACATTAACTTCTCAGCGAGTGAGATTAAAGTCTGACACTCATCCTATTTATTCCTGTCTATCTTTTATATACCTGTCAGCTTGTAGGCTTTTGTGGATTTTCACATGGAAATTCTTGTGTGTGATATGTAAATATCCACTAGAGTCATTGCCTTTGCTTTGGCTTAATCAGATGACTGGTTTCGCAAAAACAACAGGCTTCCGTCCTATGTAAACTATGATATAATGAGATCTCAAATTACTTGTTCTTTTTCACAGTTTCAGTTTCATATCTAATGTATCTGTGTTCAATTCTTTGCAGGGCAGTTGAAATGTTTCCTTCCAACAAAGACCAAGTATGTCTCTCATGTCTTGCTTCGTTATTTGTTGTCTTGCGCCATAGTTGTACTTCGAGGCTGCACTCGGGCTTAGGTTCGTATCCTACTTGGGCTGATTGGCTGTTTGCGTTTCTACCGAGGTTTTCTCCAACTAGGACGAATGTCAAGTACCGTAATTATATGACGAATTCTCGAACCAATTTCACGGAAATAGCATTTCACGATTACTGATTCAAATTGATACTAGATAACCACGCAGTTGATACAGCTTTGTTTTTGATTGGCTTATTTTACGACGCTTTATCAACTTGCACTTCACCATCCCTTCACCGCATTTGTACGTTTCGTAAAATTAACTTGGTACATTTGATATTGAGGAGGAAGCAACTGCCAAGTAGTATTAGGAAAACAAGCGTTCATACTAAAGCCTCGGTTTTTCTGAACCAACGCATGCGAGATGCGAGGTGCGAGGTCCGAGTCGCACAAATCCGGAGTGAGTGGTAGTGAGTGGTTTCTATAGTTGCGAGGTGCACAGACCTCGCATCTCGCAGTTATAGAAACCACTCACTATCTCTCGTGTAGTCCGGATTTGTGCTAGGCGGGCCTCGCACCTCGCATCTCGCATGCGTCGGTTTAGAAAAACCGAGGCTTAAGACAGGCACGATGCGCTACCGAGATAATAGAAAGGCCTACTGTTTTACCTATGAACAATAAGGATTTAGCTGATATGTAATAATAATAATAATGATAATAATAATAATAATAATAATAATAATAATAATGATGATAATAATAATAATAATAATAATAATAAATTGTTACCTCTATAAAAGATAGTCTGCTACCCACAAATCTGAAACAAGTATCAGAGAATAAGTTCTTGGATTCACAGAATATGAACCTGTACAACCTCTGTCTTCTACATCATTGTAGACATTCTTTAAACCATATTTGCTGCCTAAGTTTATTTTGCTTTACAAATACGAAAAACTTAATACTCCCGTATCACAGCACAGAATGTGTTTTACATATTACTTCACATTACATCTTTATATGAACTGATTAATGTTATCTTAACTAGAATTATCTCTGCAGATCCTTGGGATCATTTGTTCCAAGTATCATGAAATCTTTTAAGTTTTTCTATACGCATTCATTATTATGTTGCAATTTTGATTTCTGTCAAGATTTATAAATCTCTGCCAAGCATTACATCACTTAAACAGTTGAAGCTTTGTTTAACGGGATCATTCAGAACAATAGACGCTATCCAAACGAAAGACTCTGCGTGTAATAACAGTTTTTCGAGTATAATTCTGTCGATATACTTGATACTGCGTATACTAAAGCACACAATTTTAAAATAATTCCAGTGAAAGTCTCTCAGAATAAAACGTATTTAGATATATTTGAAATTTATGAAATAACTTTATTCTCGTGACGGTTATGTACGCATCACGATTTCGTGGTGTATTTCGGTCAGTGATCACGAACAAATTTTAGTTATCTCTAGAGCATCGGAAACTTCATCACATTCTGCATTAGTAGAACTAGAGATTGCTTTTCACGCCGGTGATCAGAGTTCAAATTCCGACGAGCCCATGCGCAATTTGTGGAGGCCAAATTTGGACCAGTTTTATTGCTGTGCCATTTTCCCTGCTGTAATTTCGCTATCTGCGTATTACCAATACACAAAAATAAATTTTTGGAAGATAGTACTGAAGGGTCTATCACCATGTTGTGCCCTCGGAACTGATGGCACGCGCAGCCAATTACTCACCCATACACCCATTTTCCCGTACTCCTTCCCTGCCACTTGTACACCCCGCGTACCGACAAGTGTTGCGAAATGTTCTTGCGTGCTTGGTCGTAAGCGTTACACTGATATTTTGAACATCTGGCTAGCCATCTGCAACTAGTTCATACGCTAGTCTGTACCATATTGTAATTTAAGTTAAATATTATAAAAAAAGAATAAATTGAAGATTTTTGATGGCGAAAATAAATTCGTAAAGTTGAGGAAAATTCAGAGCATTTGGGAGAAGTCCATTGTCGCGTCTACGATTTATGGGGTTCGAACTCTAGGCCGCGGAGTAGTAAGCCCGATCTCTGGCATTGAACTATCGGAGGGGCATTCCGACCATTAATTGGACGTAAAAGTGGTATTTATAAGATAGAAATTACAGTAGTTCAGTTTCTGAATATGTTGGTACGCGGTTTACTCTCATTTAAGGGGTTAGTTACAGCTTACAGCAGTAAAATGTTTGGAAATATTCAACATTTTTTTCCACCATTACTGTATCTTGTACAATAATGAAAATTGGTATGTGTAAAACACTGTCCTTCTGCTATATGAAAAAAAAATATTTTGACGATTAAAAAAATTATATATATATATATTTTTTTTTTCAAAATTCAAAATGGTAACAGTTCACTGTGCAGTGATGAAGCGTTTCCCTCATAACTCATAAACTTGTTAACCCTTTCTAACCCAAATTAAATTTACAAGCAATCCATGTTGAAACAAATAGCTGTATTAGGACCAAGTTACGGGAGTGGCAACATTTGAAACAAAACTGTATTGATGAAAATGTATTGAAATAGAAGTTATCCAGCAAAATTTACCTTCATATGTAACACACAAGTATATAAATGATATAAAGTTAATTATTGCCATATGGTATCTATAGGTAAGGAAGGTTTAACTTGTTCATGTTCTCTCTCTCTCTCTCTCATTTTATTGCTAAAACTCATGTTTACAATATCATGCTCTTTCAACTACATTCTTTCATAAATAATATATATTTTTATTTTGTGTTAGAAGAAAATACTGATATTTGAACCTTTTTAAAAATGAATTAATTTTTTTTATCAGAAAATCTATCAGAGGTAGAGAAGTGATCTTGCATCATATTGTAGATATGACATACATAAATGCTCACAAAAAATTTAATCACAGAATGTTGGATAGTTTTTTGAAATGTGGGAAACGTTTCATCACTGCACAGTGAAATGAATTTTGAAAAAAAAAAAAAAAAAAAAAAAAGTCAATAATTTTTTTAAATCGTAAAAATATTTTTTTTTTCATATATCTGAAGGACAGTGTTTTACGCATACTAATTTGCATTATTGTACAATATAACAGTAATGGAGAAAAAAATGTTGAATATTTCCAAAATTTTACTTGCTGTAAGCTGTACCTAACCCTTAAAAGTGTTAGGAGAACCTGACATTATGAAATTTCAGTAGGTAGTGTCATAATTTTAAAAGATTGTGGTGAGTAGTACCTTCCATTCTAACGTTCTAGATCTAGAATATGCATTTTGAGATAAGTATGTTGCAAATAGAAAGAGACTGATTTGGAGCGGGAATCCTTGCACAAGAATTCTTCTCTAATCTTCAGTGACATAAGTATATGTCTGCGATTTAAAAGACTACGATTATTCATCCAGAAGGATTATTCATCTCCGTCAACAGACCATTTGCTTGATGGTCTGAGAGGGATAAGTCAGGTGCAGTCTTAAACATAATTAATTGCCACCTTTGCAAGTATAAAGCACGTACCTGCCACCAAAATGCAATTTTTAAACATATCTATGTAGTAATGGAGGTCTATTGTCATCCTGACCGCATGCCATGACAGCCCGACGTGTGCGTTTGTTATTAGATTAAAATGCAAGAAGAGAGAGAGCGACCCTACAACCAAGACCACATAGGTCATCAACACGTAGGCCTAACATTGGCAAACTACAAACATCAACACCTTAGGCGGGATTTGAATTCCACGACCGTGGCTTTCATGCGGCGTTAAAGCTGTGCCTTAACGTTGCGTGTATAATCTAATGCATTTAAGTTATATATTTTTTTCTCTTTGTCATAGAGAGAAAATATTCTGTTGCTTCAAAAATTATAATGCGAGTTTTTCACGGAAGTGCGCATTATTTGCGCCAAAATAGTTGTTTACGTCAGAAGTGTTAAAAAAATGGCATTTCATTGTGTGAATAGACATGTTTGCGAAACGAGGTCGCAGGCATAGTGTAGCAAACTTGCCTGCAAAATAATAGTAATATACGTTACAAGAGCGGTATGTTGAAGTTTTCATGTTCGAGGAAAAGTTTGAAAAAGCGAAACGTAGTTAAGCTTTTTTAATTTCCGAGAATTGAAAGAAAACATACCGCTCGTGTATCGTACATTATTTTGTGCGAAGATCGTTTATTACATACCTGAAAGAGGAATTTCTAATTAGTTGCAATGAAATCTCCTCTTGGTTTCTGTTCAATAACGGCAAATTTGCAAAACAAAAATATCTCTCTTCAACATTGTTGCTTTAAAATGTTTTCTGTGTTTACTATACTCCAGCAGGCCGTGATATACGTCTGTCTTTTTTTCTCCCCCAGCCTATGATGAGTCTGAAATCTTGTTGATTTTTTCACGGCTTCCTTAATGTTACTTGCATCACGAATGCAGTAACTTTAGTGGAGTTGTAGAGGTTACTTAATTTTTGCAAATATTTAAAAACAATAATTAACAGTGCAATTTAGGTGAAATTGCAGTGGTAAGTTTCCAATTTATAATTATTACTATATTGAACGTCTCTAAAAATAATATGTTAAAAGCCTAAAGCAGTAAAATCAATATGTCACTTAAGCGGTAAGAAGAGGGAAATTGTTATGTGTGTTAGGTTGGGAATACTGACGTGTTTGGCTTATACAGCCGTCTGTCCATGCTGGTATAGAGACTGCTGTATTCCACCTCATTGTAATAGTGAAACTTTATCTCATTAAAAACAGGCGGTGATAGCTCAGTGGTAGAGCATTCGACCCGAGATCGAAAGCTCCCCGGTTCATACCTCAGTGTCCCTTAATTTATCTAATATTTCTAATAACTTCCATGCACAAATCTTACATTTACTCTGGTCGTCTGTCGCTGGACGTCCTTAGTAACATACTAACTGCTGGATCCAAAGTTCGCAGTACAAACCGGGCTGAGGACAATTGGTTTTTAAGAGCCATAAAAATCTTTAGCATGACATTCACCAAGACGGAAGTATAGAACTATGGACCCTGTGTCTTAGATTTATGGCACGCAAAAGAACACTGTCCCTGACAGCGAACTGAAGCAAAATTTGTCGCCCATTTCTTGCACAACGCTGAATAACCTCTGCAGTTAAAATCATCATTAAATAAAATATTACTACCAGTATTCTGCCCTCTCTCTCCCTCTTCGGAGGAAAAAGAGGTACGTTGGCCAGGCCCAGCTTCAAGCCCGAAGTGACAAGTTCAACATTAACAGTCATAATGTTTAATGGCTCTCTGAAGTAACGGCGCTTGCGATGAAACTTTTATTATTGCCTGTAATGATGAACTGACCATCAGTGATAGATGTTGCTTTTATACTCCATACAAACTGTTCCTAGCCAGTAGACGCAAATTACGGAGAGCTGAGGGGAACGGGTTATCCCCTCTACAGCAATCTTGACAACCATATGTTAAGAGACCAGAGTTCCAAGCGCCTCGGGGTAATTATATTTTTGTTACAATCTTGCATCCTGTCTGCACGACCCAGAAACTTGTGTGGTCACACCATTGTCAATTAATATGATGTGACCACGATTTTCGCAATAATATGTTATTGTTGGAATTGTTTGTCTGATATTATGGCACGGCTTGTTTGTTACTGATGTTGAGTGACGGAAGATTAGGGACAAAACATCCACTTAATTTTTTCATGAAATTACATAGTTTTAGTTCGGTGTAGCTCAGGCAGTAGCTCTTTTGCGTGCTGGAAGACGAATGTCAGGTAATCCCATAGAAAATCCTTGAGCTCACTTCAAATATCTTGATATCACCAATCCCATCGACCCCATTTAACCTACCACTTCTAGTGTCGTTAAATAACCGATTAAAAACATAATTTGTAGGAACAGATATTAAAACACCTCCCCAACTTTACATAATGGTGAATATATATCAAGAGTTAAGAGCCATAGTGGGCCAAGCGCCATTTACTAAAACCGTACAAAACAAGCGTTAAAATGAAGTTGTTACCATAATTCAATGGAAACATATAGCAAGTAATATAAAGTATACACATTAAAACTAAATGATATATCAATCTTCATTAAACATGGTATTCACTAAACTTTAATCCTTGCTTTCTCCGTTTTTAATAAATGGCACTTGGCCCACTATGGCTCTGAACCCTTCATATAGTGACCTGTCTTAGTTGCCTCATGAGTGATACCTTATTGGTGTCCTTGAGGTTCTGACTTGTCTTCGGACAGTTGACGAAACAAGAACATATATAGTGAGTGGTGCCAAGCATGTGATTGTTTTTAATTATGGGAGGGAACAATAGTGGCTTCTCCAAAGATTGCCAGACTGTATCCTCAAACGATAAGAGGTGGACAAAAGCGAACATTTTTCTTGTTAAAACCGTGTAAATGTCTAAATCTACTTCATTAACTGATAACGTAAACATTATCGGAGAATGAAGTTTTTTTTCGAGAGATTCTTTTCATTCCACACACTCTTAATTTCATCCTATTCTTCTATTCATTATATGCAATGAAACGTGATTTCAGGGTAAGTATAAGTGCTTCGGTGATGCCGAATAGGGATGACTATCCAAACTACTGTTTTCCTACGAAGTGATTACGACTGTGTACAGGTATCAAGTGGAGACGCTCAGTGAAGATTACCCGCATGCATCCGAGACGATTCCCGGTGCTAGACGATGGACGTCTTGCGGTGAGACTCTAGCATCTGAAGAATGGTCATTGTATTAGTAAGAGGTCGTCTAAATGGCGTCCCGGTAGTATTTGGGGGATGGCCTTGGTGACTGGTGACCGTTAGGGACCTGCCTGAACCATCTCTACAGTACATGCGGAGGTAAAAAGCCAGGCATTAAGGTTTCTTCTTTATCTTACTCCCATCTCATTGGAATGTGAGCATAAAGGACCTACGTGCAAAAGAACTTTGGTGCATGTAACACTTGAGCCCTTTCTAATTTCAAAATAAGATTTTATTGGTATGTTAAGTGGTTAATTCTGTGTATTTTCATCTTGTCAGTTGCGTAAATTGTTGAAGCATGTTTTATGAAACAAATACCATTATAATGTTGTGGGTATGTAGTTGCCCCGTGATAAGGGGCGCGTTTCAAATTTGATTTTATTAATTTTGTCTGATATGTTATGTATTTCAGCAATAAACGATGTTCAGAGAGTAAGATTAACACTCCCCGATGTGGTAGGACGAATCTCAAATGAACTACAGAGATATGGACTGAAGTTGCACTTGCCCCAGAAACGCACTTCCACCAACTCACCTTACTCAAAAAAATATATACAAGCAAACAAATTCAGCGGCTATTATACGTTATAGGCCATGAAACCTATCTGCGCGTAAGGGAAGGAAACAGTGAACTGAGAAGCTTCCCTCTCTCCATACGCTTCGACTTGCAAGACAGCTAGCTCGCTTCCCCTCACCATAAGGTTCTTACTATAAGCTACGGTGCACGAATGCATTTTGTTTCACGAGATAGCGAATGACCTATACTACTGCTGTTCTGCTACTACTATAGCATGGGTGTCCAAACGCCTATAGGACTAGGAGATATTGCACGTCAACCATGCTCTGCTAAGGTCAATAACTTTCCATATAAAATAGGAAAAACGACGTTAAAGAACATGCGCTGCTGGTTGCTTATGCCAGGGGTTACCTCGTGTGTGTTACAATTGAACATCTATGTACTATAGCATAACCATAATGGCTGTTGCTGAAGCTGTTGCGACTACAGTTACTACAAATACATTAATTATATTTTCTTGGCTATCTTGTATGTTTCCCACACCGAGCCCGGGAGCTGGATGATCCACGAATTCGTGAAGAGAGAGGCACGCAGGGCGGCATTTAAATAATTACGAGCGGAATATGAAATCAATGTTGCGTCAGTATGGAATATCGTGAGTGTAGAAAACGACCTGTGCTTTTTACATATTTCCACCATTCCTGTCATATACTCTTGCATTTTAGAGACTTCAAAGCCACTCACGATGTACTAACGATTGACCCGCAGCTTTGACGAGGAATGTCTAGTCTGCAGTCCAAAAGTAGGGGCGATATACGTAGGACTGTTGCGCGATTTTGTTTGTGTGTGTGGACCGGATGTCTTCATTTGCAGTATTTGTGGCCCGAGAACTGATTTTATTAACAAGTTGTTCGTCATTACGTAGAATGGACTGTCTGGTTACACAGCAACTCTGTAATACGATATTGCATAATGCATGCATGCTTGCATCGTTGTATGCACACACAGACACAAAGATGCTTGCTTTTTTGTGTATTTGCATATAACCCGCCACGGTGGTGTAGTGGCTAGAGCGTTGGACTTGAAATCCTATGGACCTGGATTGTGTTGGGCAAGCCTGTGGGTTCCCCTGTGGCCTCCCATCAAATCTCCATTATCATATTATCTCATCGCGGGAGTAACGTAGACCAGCGCATCTTACACTAATGGCTTCATATGGGTAAATGACGAACAGTCAAGTACTCATTGGTAAAAAAATTGCATTTATATAGTAGATACTTATTCTCACCGATAAAGACATTTCAGATTTCTCTAGTCTTAAAGTGTGGCAGGCGAAATTTGTTAGGAGACCGAAATAAACATTAATATAATAATTGTGAATTAATTGTGATGGTGATATTCCACAATATTATTTTGTAATTGGCAACTTTTCTTTGAAAATTTCAAAGGCATGTTGGGTCCGATAAGTATAATTAATACAATTTTAAATATATATATATATATATATATATATATATATAAATGGGTTTATTACCTTCAAAGTTACTTATCAAGAACAATCATTCAAGTCATTAAATTATGACATAAGGTAATACATAGTGAAAGACGAACGTTTTCGCCATAAGTATGGCATCTTCAGGTCTCATAGCGACGGAAACACAAGATGAATACATATCTCGGGTATGTATACGGTCATTGGAGTATATGTCTGGACAAACAAAGTTAAAATGGTAACCAATACAAACATATATGATTATGAACGCATGCGTGACAACAAAATCTAAAATAACCTAGTACACAGCAGTAAAAATGACGAACAATGTGCTGATGGTTAAAATGTTCAATAAGATAAAATAATTTGGCAGTCTTTAAATGCGTGTGGAGATGGATTACAATGTAGTGGAACATGCTGTGATATGCAACTCGCTCGTGTTGCTGTGTATGAATTCAAAGTCCTGTAATCATAATCATAATAAACTTTTCTTTGGCTTCTTCATTTTGTTCTTTCATTCGCTTTCTAATTGTTTTGGAACAGATAGTTGGATTCAGCTATTTGTAATGACTAAGGTTCAGATAAAGTAGCTATATCAGGATAGGCATCCTTGGTCCGTACATTTTGTTTACAAACATTAACTAGTCGCGTGTCCCCCAGCCGACGTATGTTCACTTCTTATCGGCTGTACAGTCCATTCATTGATGTTTTACCTAGGGGTGGGGAGAGCTCTTCCCAGCAAGTAGAGTTTTAGCTAGTGGAAGTGGGTAGTGTTCACTTAGTCTGAAGGAATTCAAGGCCCTATCCTATACAGCTATACAACCTATCCTGATACAGCTATTTTATCCGAACCTTAGTAATGACCCAAATGATTGAGATTGCGTCTCATTTTCCTCTTTTTCTTCCTCCTCTGCCACATCTGATGAGATACGATAGAACTTTTGAAATTGTATGTATTATCCAAGGCGCACAGCTTAGACGTCCCGTGGAAGCGACGATTTTCAGTTCGAATCCTACGTAGGGCATGGATGCCACTGAGCGCTAATTCGCCAATCTACCATCCAGGCTGTTCGGATTCCATCCCAGGTCAGATCATGATGGAATTATGTGTGGTGGACAAAGAACATGTTGCAGAAAGTTTATCTGGAGGTACTTCCTTTCTTATAATACCACCAACACACTCCACCTACTCATTGCATCTATCACCTGCAGTAGTTTTAAAAATATACTGAGGTGAAATCTTGAGGGTAGGATGTCTATAGGATTTCGATGTTGGTGTAGGAAGGGCTTAGGGTTTGAGACTGCGGGTTAGAAGCTATTCGTGTAGGTATGGGATCTGGCTTTGTCAGGACTGAGAGGATGATCCACCTGTCCGTATCGGATTCTGGAATGTCATCTGGGCTTGAACAGCCATCGTATATATAGGATGAACAATGGGTCTATACGTTCACAAATAAGTCAAGTCAAAAGGTTTGGATGTTTTCCATTGTTAGCATCATGTTCTTTGTTGTTTCAAGTGATGTCTAGCGTCATGCTGATGTCACGTCACGAGTCTCTCCTTGTGTCATATTATATCATGTTCATGGGTAGAGGATTAAGTCCTGACAAAAGTAAGAAAATCCTTCATATATATGGTAAAGGTTGTAATATTGTGATAGTTCATTTTGAGAATTTATTACAATTTTGTTGAACGAGAGGAAGATCGGTTTTTTGCTACAACGTATTAAGGGAATGTTCGTGGACAAGTTTCTGCACAAAACCGGTCCTTCTCTCGCTCAGTAAAATTGTAATAAATTCTCAAAAAGAACTATTACAATATTACTCGTATCACAATATTACTAACCTTTACCCTACGTACATAAATTAAAAAAAAAAATTTTCTCCTATCAAGATTTAGGAATTGTATTCCTGCTCCGATCTCAGAAGTCACTCCATTTTTATGTAATCTACCAACATTCCGTTTATTTAAATGAAAAAAAAAAGATAGTTTCATTATAATATATGAGCATGCGAACAATTTCATTCCAAATCTCCTGTCATTAACAAGGCGGCATTATGTCTCCCGTCCCCCCAATCGACTGAGCTAAGATAAGAACCTCTGCGTTATTTTCGCAAGAAAAGAAGTGACCCTTTAGGCAGTTTTGACTAAAAATCGCCAAGTCGAAGTAGAACGTCAGCACAGCGACCGCGTTGCATGCAGTATGCAGGAAGTTGATAGCAGATGATGCGGTCCTCCCCCTGTTGATATCCTACTTGCACCTTGTCCTATAGCAGTGACCCACTTCAACAATCATTCGGAATGTATACTGCTAGTGTTTTGAGTCGGGATTGATTAACATGTTAATTTGTACACATGCAAGTATGTGTGTATGTTTCAGTAGCTACTCATCTAACGGTGGTTTAGTTTCAGTCGCTTCTTCAAGATACCAGCCAGTGAGTGCCCTACTGAACCTACTAAACCAGCTCTCATTAGTAGTTTTGTTTCTTTTTATTTACAGACAAAAAGTATATTTTTGTGTATAGAGCTCTTTTTTATTATTTTTCTTTCGATGTCATGCTCTCAGTATGTGGTAATCCAAGTGGGGTGGCGGTGTTGGTGGTTGCGTCGCAAGAAGTGTGATTAGCATACAAATAGGATCAAGTCGACCATTTGAACGGCCTCCCTCCTCCAGTTTAACAAGGAATGTATTTATAAACTTCATCCTTTTCCTCGATTGCGTGCTCCAGATCCATAATCAGATTTAGAAATACAAGTAGCAGCGTTGCCTTGTGATTAATTGCTCAGTATTTGGCGAACCCACAGCCACTGCGAGACAGTTTGTTAATGACTGGAATTTTATTAATCATAGACGTTTGTAAGAAGTTCTGGTGACGAAATGTACGATCGAGTTGAACACTAGTCTTTAAGTAAAACGCTTGTTTTTTTTTCTTTTCTTCAATGCGTACTATTTAATATTTTTTTCTTATTTATCTCACCATTTTATGTACATTTTCTTCCTCTCTTTGTTTCTATTTGCTTCCGGTGTCCTATTCTTTTTGTTTCTTTACATGTTTATTTTTTTCTTCGATATCTCTTTCTTGCTTACTTTTTTCGTTTACCTTTACTTTCTTTGAATTTTTCTCATTTCTATTTTCTGTTTCTTTAATTTCGTTCCCTTTATTCTCTTTGTACGCATTTTTTTGTTGTTTTTCTCTCTTCATTCTTTCAGCACTTTTCTTAAGTTTGTCTTCTATTTCGATTTTTATTTTAAATTTACGAATTTCTTGTGTATTTCAGAATTTATTTTAATTTCCTGTATTTACTTGCTGCTTTAATTTCTTGTTTTTCTTATATATTTTCTTTCTACTCTTTCTTGGACAATTTATCCATATTTTTCATTGGATATTTTTCTCTGCTTTTCCTTCTATGTTTTATGTGTTTTTCTTAGGATCCTTAATTTCTGTTTTCCCTTGGATCTTTCATTTCTGTTTTCCCTTGAATCTTTCATTCCTATTTTCCCTTGGGATCTTCCATTTCTTCGCCCTCGGTAGCGCAGTTTGTATTGCGCTGACCTTCTGTGCTCGAGGTTGCGGGTTCGATCTCGGCCGAGGTCGATGACATTTAGGCTAAATGTGTTTAAATGTGACAGGCTCATGTCAGTAGAATTACTGGCATGTAAAAGAACTCCTGCGGGACAAAAATTCCGGCACACCGGCGACGCTGATATAACCACTGCAGTTGCAAGCGTCGTTAAATAAACCATATTTAAATCTTCCATTTCTGTTTTTCCTGGAATCTTCCATTTTGTTTTCCCTAGAGTATTTAATTTTTTCTATTTTCCTTTTGATCTTTCATTTCTGTTTTCTCTTGTCTTTTTGTATTCCTTTGATTCTTTCTTGCCCAATTTCCTTCGATATTATATTTGTTATTTCTTTTCTCTGTTTCCCTTTTATTTTTGTTTCATGTTTACATGCTCTCTTTTCGCTCTGTCTGCCCCGTCTTCCTCTACTTCCTTCAAACGTAAATAAAGTTGCTGTATTTCGTTCCTTTGCGGTTGCTGCACTTCTAAGCATAACATGACATAATAATGAATCAGAGTGGTAAGAAGTACTGTAGGTATTACCTAGCAGCTTATCGCTACAAGATTTTCTTCTCCGAATTGAAATATGACGTCAAATTCTTCGTGATGCGATTCTGTCATGAATCTTTCTCTTACACGAAAACCTCAGACTTGCTTTCGCTGAACAGAGTTGCTCTTCTTTAAACTTTGCAACATCATGTAAACAACTTAAGTAGAACAGTTTACAATTCGTATTATAATACCCTATACTCTATACTAAAGGAATTCTCAATATACATACTGTAGATCTACGTCTACCTTTCGTAGAGTAGTAATATACAGTACAGCTCTGAAATGTCTTTTTCATTGTATAGACATAGGCTACTAGAGAATTGGAACTTAAAAGTAGTATATTCCAGATTGATAGTGATATGTATGCTATTCAGCGTTTTGAACTTGGTGAAAGTGAAAACTAAAGCTCTCCTCATTATTAAAGCTACTGTATGTCTACAACAATAATTATTACTGATACTGCCATTGTTACTATACCGCGTTTCGTAATGTCTGACAGGCGATGTAAACATTGCCGGCAGAGAAAGAGAAAAAGATAATTGCTAATCAACCAATGGCAGAGATTACGTTCCAGGCTTATTTTGAAGTTGGTGGTCTGAAGCGTTCTATCTCTACCCAACTTCAAGATAAGCTGGAAGGTAACCTCTGTCATTGGTTGATTAGCAATTGAAGGGTTCAGAACCATAGTGGGCCAAGCGCCATTTACTAAAATCGAAGTAAACAAGGGTTAAAATGAAGTTATCACCATAATTCAATGGAAACATATAGAAGTTATATAAAGTACTGAATACACATTTAAACTAAATATGATGTCAATCTTCATTAAACTATGGTATTCACTTAACTTCTTTAATCCTTGATTTCTCCCTTTTTAATAAATGGCGCTTGGCCCGCTATGGCTCTGAACCCTTCAATTATCTTTCTCCCTTCCTCTGCCGGCAATGTTTACGTCGCAGGTCAGATTATGGAGCGCAGTATAGTAATGTTATATTACTGCTACCACCACCACCACCACCACCACCACCATCAATATATCGCTGTTTCTGAAATAGTTAATAATTGATAGATCATCTTGATCTAACTCTAAATCTGTAGATAATTTTCGTCTTAGACCTAATCAGCATTACATCATGTAGAAGTGAATCTGCTGCACCTTTCACCGAAACGTAGTAACTTTCTTTGTCCACCTCGCCGTAATTTAAACACGGGTGTTCGACGTGCAAAACTGGCACTCTAGTATTCGGGTAACTATTCGCTGTTTATAATACTTGAAAGACAGAACGAATTTGCAACGTATTGTAATATTTAAAATAACACTCCATTGAAATAGTCATTAGGCCTTATTAGAAATAATGGATTTTGATGGTGGTGATTGTGCTTGTGGTTTTTGTTGATGACAAATAAAAGTAATAGTGAGTATAGGTCGTTCGTTATCTCGTGAAACTAACTGGATGCGTGCGCCGTAGCACATAGTAAGAGCCTCATGGTGGTGGTAAGTGAGCTAGCTAGCTACAAGTGGCAGCGTAGCCAGAGAGGGAAACATTGCAATCCATATTTTCTTCTCCTTACGCGTAAGTAGGTTCCACGAGATAACAAATATTCTATAAGGTAAAGCAGTGGTTGCCAAACACCACGAAATTGTGACGTAATATAAATGCAACCCGCACACCACTATCGCAGGGAGAGGGGTGGAGTGGGTATTTCCTCAGGTAATGCAGTGAATAACAATGCAGAGACGGACTGTGACCAAAAAACGAAAGCAATATAATATTCTTCTACTTATTAACTATACATACTTTTTTCCATGTTAATTTTTTATCCTCCTATTAATTGTTTTTGTATTATTAATAAAATAAAATAAATTTATTTTCTTATTTACCATATAAAGAGCGTGTACTTTACATCAGCAGATATTTGAAATTAGAAAAACATACCAGGCTGGTCACGAAGTTGTAAATTACACTACATACTTAAAAAAACCGTTGAAGTATTTTACACCGATTAAAACATAGAAGCCGATATTTGTTATTGTTTATTTATTAATGAAATTTCAAATTACACTCATACGTAGAAAAACAAAACGTGGAAGTATTTTACACCGATTAAGACATAGAAGCCGATACTTTTTATTGTTTATTTATTAATGAAATATTCAAATTACACTACATACGTCGAAAAAAACGTCGAAGTATTTTACCCCGATTAAGACATAGAAGCCGATACTTTTTGTTGTTCGTTTATTAATGAAATATTCAAGTTACAGGTAAGGGCGTGGTAGTCTTCATAACAAGAAAAATAATGACAACGTACATTGTTCTTTTATACTTCATTAAAAATTTTACAACAAATTAAGTATCTCATATTTTTGCCATCTGCACAAAATAAATACTTTTCCTTCCATGCTCCTTAAAAATTTTACTTACTATCTGTTTTCGAAAAGATATCGAAACATATTATCCTACACACTTGTAACATTACATGCGTACGTCCGCTGCTGATAAATGTCTTTACTCATATCGAAGTGATGGCTGTAAACAGAGGGTGGGGATATGATATTGTTACGCTTGAATGGAGACAGGGGCATGTGTCGCGACACAGCTTTTGGCGATCACTGAGGTAAAGTCATCCCTAGTACGAGCCAGGGTAGCGGTAGGTTAAGTTGTCACCTTTGCAGATATTCGGCATTATTAGCAGTAATTATGTTAGGCCTACGTACTTCCAGGGAAATAAATATCCCTGTTCAGGGCCATAGTGCGGCCGGAAGGATCAGCTCAATAGAGAAAATCCATAACCCCGTCGGAAATGGACCCCAAGGTCTTCCGACATGCAGCGCAACTTTTTAAGCGAGACGTTACCGCGCGCGCCAATAGTAATAGTAATAATGGTAAAAGTAATATGAGGTGTTAAATATTTTAAGCAAATTTCACGATTCCGACTGTCACAGATGACTGTAGAATTGAAACATAAGTTCAATTCGTCTCAGCCCTAACAGTAATCAGCACATAAAACTGTCGACCTGTGGTGCTGCATTAGTGACGGCACATAATACCTCTGCAGAAGCAGCAGCACTGGATGCAACTTGCGGTCGTCGTTTATTGTTAATTGCAACGCAGTAACTTAAGCGATCGACCGTAACTAAAGGAAACGACAGATGC
The DNA here is from genome assembly GCF_040183065.1 of Periplaneta americana. Classification (NCBI taxonomy): domain Eukaryota; kingdom Metazoa; phylum Arthropoda; class Insecta; order Blattodea; family Blattidae; genus Periplaneta; species Periplaneta americana. The sequence continues at coordinate 72,931,161 of NC_091133.1, read as the reverse complement.
AGGATCGTAAGTTCGAATCTCTGCCGAACAATAAAGTACCTTTAAAAACCTCTTTGTAATTTTCTCTACCTCCCCGAACGAGGAAATTAATAGAAAATGTCCCATAACACTGCTTCCTTATTGCATTTCATCGTTGAATTCTTTGTATTTAATATTTTTTTCTTTCTCGGTTATCCTGCCGTAACATAATCAGTTGATGGTTCCTCAACAAAAGGATAGGTTTTCTATTATCGACAGGTGTTGAAGTTTGCAGTGGACAAGACGTTTCTGTTTCATCATTACGCTTACATAAGTGTGACAACTTTGTTTCGTTAATATAGGGTGGAAGTGTTATAACTGCGCAGATTGCAGGGAGCAATAAAAATATATTAAAATAAATGTAGAACCTTATTATACTTTTTATAATTAAGTGCATGATTTATTAGAAAAGTGTACTGAAAATCTGCGTAGTTTGGCAACAGTGCATCGCCGGCTCACCTACGAATACACACACGAAATCAAGCTTGAATAGCAGCATTCCGACACTTATTCACTGCAGTAGGACTACCAAACTTCCTAATGGCAGGAAATAACGATACGTGTTAATTTTTTAATTAACTGTACAAGAAAACCGTCCAGTCCACCTCTGTGGAGTAACGGTTAGCATGTCTGACCGTGTAACAAGCGAGCCTGGGTTCAAATTCTGGTTGGGACAAGTTATCTGGTTGAGGTTTTTCCGGGGTTTTCTTTCAACCCTTAAGAGAAAATGCTGGGTAACTTTCGGCGCTGGACTCTAGACTCACTTCGCCGTCATCATCACCTTCATATCATTGAGACACTAGATAACCACAGTTGTTAAAGCGTCGTAAAATATGCAATTAAAAAACCGTCCACTTTATTATTTAAAAACTGCAGAGGGATAAATCATTCCTCATCAGCTTCTCTAATAATAGAAAGAGTAAAAATCAGAACCGTACAGATAAAGGCTGGTTCAGAATAAACCGGGAACGGAAACGATGACAACGAGGACAAGAACGGAAATATTGTTGAAATAAATGTATTTAAATGTGAGCATTCACAATTAAATTTCACGTTCCCGTTCCCGGATTTCGGTAAGCTTCTCGTTAATTGTGAATGCTCACATTTAAATACATTTATTTTAACAATATTTCCGTTCTCGTTCCCGGCTTATTGTGAACCAGCCTTAATACTTATAGAGTAATATAGTGTTAACATTTTGGGGATTTTTTTTTTCTGAGAACAGTATTCATTTGCAACTAATATGATATTACAATTATTGTTTGTTATATTCTATCCAAGGAATAAGTTGTTAAAGTATGTACAGTTACATTACTTCCACTCTATAGGCTATATACAATTTTTCCCGCGGTCTTCTTTTAGTGTGGACCTAATTGTATCACTTTTAAACGTGACACTACAATCTGCGAACATCGTTTGAGATACTTCGTATTATTCCCATAAAAATGAGCAACAAAAATAGGCAACGTTCCTCTTAGTTGCGGGAATGCGATAACAGAAATGCTTCCGCCCATACTAAATTCACTTTGTCTATAACCTATAATCTAGATGTGTTGGCATTTACTCTTTAAATCCTAAAGGTTGGTATAGGTTTCATTTTATATATAATATAAATATATGCACACACACACACACACACGCGCGCGCGCGAGGATTTTTAACTGAAGCTGACCGAAATGCCTATGATGATGTCTAATGAAATTGGAGAAATTGTGTTTAGCTAGTCACAAATTCAGATGAAATCTTGACTGCTGCCAATGATGACGTGATGTAGTAATGTAGCCAGCTTACCCGGAGGTAATGATAGTGACAAACACCTGTGGTGAGGACTTGGGGTACGCGTGTGGAGTTGCGTCACCTCACAGTTATATAAGACTGTATTTGCTGCGGAGTAATAAATGAATGGAACTGTCATGTCCTTCATCGCAAATGTGTTGCAGCGCAAGAAAAGTATGACGGTCGGCGCATATGTTGCAATTATTTCCTTGTATTGATGTTTTATACCGCCAAGAGTCTCTTTGAAATAGTAATTGTTCTCTGCTCAGATTGAACACACCAGTGCTTTAGTTTGCCTATTCGATTCAACATACTTTACGCCTATTCTGATGAAAAATTATAATCTCGTAATTTGTCTGTTTTCTACTGTGGTGCAGGTAGTGTAATGTATGTGGTTACAAGTGCAGAGAATCGGGTTCAATTAGTGATAGTAAATGAAGAGTCCCGCGCCGTAGCGTCGTGGTCTGGGCATCATGACTAGAAATCGCGTTGCGGAATGCGCGCTGGCTCGAGTCCTGATTAGGAAGTAATTTTCTCATGAAATTTCGGCCAATATATGGGAACGGGGCCCACCCAGCATCGTGGTGAATTTGGGGAGCGAAGTCCGCTTACGAAAACCAACTTAACGATTGGGGGATCATCGTGCCAATCACACTAAGCCTCCGTTCTGGTTGAATGATCGTTCACGCCTGCTGAGGCATGTGGACGTGGGACCAGCAGTCGATAGGCCAACATTGTCCCTTCATGGGCTATCGCACCACGGAAATGATACTGTACAGACCGATTATTTAGTCCTGACAGCTCAGCGACGCGAAAGAGGGGAAGTAATAGGAGCGGGGAGAGTTCTGAAGTAGAGATAAGGGCGAGTGGTCGGTAAAGGAATGCAGTACAGCTTAATTGTACTGGAAACATACCGCTCTACCGCACGCATGACATCCGATCGCTCCGAAGGCAAGCGAGTGAATAACCCAAACACCCCTGGGCGTAACTAAATGGACTCGCCTGTCCCAGGCGCACATCTCCGGCGACTGTCAGGACTAAATAATCGTACTCTAACTAGCTCTCCTTTCCATACAAATTGATTGTGTCCTTTGTGCTGTGATTTTTTAAAATGTGAACGATAACCTTGCACCATATTAACTACTTTATGAAGAAGTCAGATGTCCAGTATATGTAAGTTCAGAATTCCTCAGTTTAGCTTATCTAATGGTGATAATTCGGGAAATATCGTCCCAATAGAAAAGGGATAAGGTTAGTTTCCAAGTATGAAGTGATGTTCAATGAAAGAACGAACGAATGAATAGTCGTTTGATGAGTGAATGGGTGGAAGATCATTCATTGAAGAAATGAATGATCGTCGGTGCTGTTTTCCCAGAATCTCGGAACTCCAGAAAACATTTTTCAGGAAGAACAAAAATATTAATCAAGCGTAAGCAAGTGCTTTCACAAAATATAACTACCAAATATCTCATTGACCATTTACCAGATTATGTGTTAACAGAATAAAATTCATATATCCAAATATAACAGTACGAGGTTTTATATTAACAGGTACGTATGCTATTATTGCATTGTATGTGGTTTTACTTTTTGTCATTTGCGCAAAATGTATTGTTCATTCCTCTATAAGCGTTCATCAACTGTTAAGGATCGATATTTTTCTACCGTTAAGACCGAAACCTCTATTTCAGCGGTCATTCGATGCTCGCTTGGAAAAAAGAGACATAAGTATTTCTCCCATTACAATAATTCATACAGAAAAAATTCAAATCGACATAAACCAGTGTAAGTTGTCAATAAATTATCAAAAAAGGTATGTGGAAACTAACTTATGTCACTTTTCCGAGGCACTGCAGATATTTTCTTGTTGGACAAGAGATGACTACCGCTACATAGGAAAAAATTTGATTGTCGGTGATTTTGGAGTCTTCTCATTCATTGATAAGTTTTTTTTTTCAGTTAAGTAAACGTACGACACGGGATCCGAACTTATTTATTTATTTTCCACAAGAATCTTGATGATATCTAAACCACTGAAGGTACTTGTGTTAATTTAGTAATGTGATTGTGGTAGGAGGTCTTAATAAATTCTTAGCCTAACATGGAAACAGTTACTATATCTAAAACAAATTTTTATTTATTCAACTTAATCACTTACTGCCGGTTTCACCAACAGAGATTAAAACTTAACCTCGTGTTACATAGGTTTGACTAAAATCCTGTTCCATCAACAGAAGTTGATTTTAACATCGGGTTAAACATGGACTTAAACTTCCTTTCAGTTGAGTTAAAAGTTTAACTCGGAGCTAAAACCAAAATGGCTACTGTATATAATGTCAATGCTCTAATTTAGATGTGTTACATTGTGCTCCTAGACATAGAGACGTTTGAAATGGTTTTAAAAGTTTACCTGAGGAACAGTCTCTAAGATAGATTGTCGTTGAAATGCATTAAAATTGAATACACAACGGAAAGAAATAGATCTCTTATCCCACAGGATCTTTTCATATAATTATTGGATACAGTGTTGGAGCTTCAGAAGTTACTATTAGCAGAATTGTCTTTAAAATGTCTGCAGCCACACCATCAATGGGACAAAGGTATGTAAAATTTCTTTCAATTGTACATCCACGTATTATTCATGACTGCTAATAAAATTCACTATTTTCCTAGTTTTGTATAAATACTCTTGGGTTGTATTGCCTCCCATTATTTTACAATCCTAAAATGATTCACGGGTATTTAGTTTTTATTGGTAATATTTGCCATTGGATTCCTTCCGACCTGAATTATTGTTCAGAGTTGGTCTTTCTATCTCTTATAGGCTATGGGAATTCATTCTTCCTCTTGAATTTCTGCTTGTGAGTAGTATTTGTGTTTTATATAGCGACGCTTCCAACTCTAGAGATTATTCAGCGCTGAAATACAATCTGGACGAGAATTGGTCGATAAATTTTGCCTGCATATCGCTTTCAGAAACAGGATTCTTTTGCATGTTGTAAATTTACCAATTTATTTTTTTGTGATGGATATTGTCCTGCGTTCATTATAGGCCTACTGTATTCATTGGTGCCTAAATTTTCAATCGGAAATTATTTCAGCATGGGAATGGCATACATACCGGTACCTTTCTGTAGTGTTGTTTGTATTATGTTAACATGTTCTTCATTATGTGTTTATTATTTTTAATTTCGGATTTATTGTAGTTTAACTTGAGCTATTAATTTCGGATAGTTTCTTACTCCCCACCCCTGCTCCTCCTCCTCCTCCTCCTCCTCCTCCTCCTCATGATCCATCATTATGTCCACACCTGTGGAGTAACGGCCAGCGCGTCTGGCCGCGAAACCAGGTGGCCCGGGTTCGAATCCCGGTTGGGGAAAGTTACCTGGTTGAGGATTTTTTCCGGGGTTTTCCCTCAACCCAAAACGAGCAAATGCTGGGTAACTTTCGGTGCTGGACCCCGGATTCATTTCACCGGCATTATCACCTTCATCTCATTCAGACGTTAAATAACTTGAGATGTTGATACAGCGTCGTAAAATAACCTAATAAAATATAAATCCATCATTATAGTATTCGTCGTCGTCATCATCATCATCATCATCATCATCATCACATTTGCGTGTTAACTTCATATTGATATGGATTTCAGTAGCCTATAACTTTATTAATTAATTTACTCTCCAGGCTGTATCCTTTCAGTCTTCATTATTGCGAAATACGCCCTCATTCCTACATCTTGTTTAGATCTGAAATAACGCAATATATTGTCCCTGAACTAGCGAAATATCAACTTCATTGTTCGTAATAGCGGGTTGATTAAATGGAAGATAAATAGGTGGTTTCTCATTGCATCCCACATGAAGAGATGATGTGATTATATTATGACATGAAAAACGTGTATGTACGCTTTGCGGATATGGCGATGTTGGCTCGCTCTCAGGAAAGCTTCATTAATCTGGAATACATTAATATCATAAATAGCGCGCGGAAGTAATTGGATGCTGTAGCGAGCGAGTTGGCGCGATAAGGCCACACACGCCACTCGCATTGAAGCCGGCGTAATGTTATGTCAGGAGTCTCTGAGACCGTGGCGTACACAGACAAACGGCTTACAAGGCCTAACAGGTGTTGCTCTGTGTTGAAACGGAAATTTAAATATTTATCTTGCGTTGAGAAAGAGTTGCGTCATATCCGTTGAAATCTAAGAGGAAAATAAATGCAACAACGCTCGGGGTAGTTTGACTTGCTTTTTCTTTCTTCGTAATATTATATTTAGCGTCGCTATATCAATTTTACTTAATTTGGTACTCAGTCATGATGAGATCGCCGCTACCACCACCACTCCATGATCGTCACATCCATCTTCATGATTGTCAAAATCGTTACTATCATTATCATAACCAATGTCTTTGTAATGTTCCTCATAAACACTGTTTTTATAACGGTCCTTCCCATGATTCTTGTCTCTATGATTCTTCTTATGACCGGTGTTTTTTGTTATGAACTCTCTCATGACCATTGTTTTTCATTACGATCGTTCTTACGACGAGACTTTGCTATGATCATTTTCATGACCACTGTCTGCTGTGATCCTTTCCATGACCACTGTCTTTGTCACGATCATTCTCATATCATTACCGCGTCTTTCTCTTGACTGCAATAATATTCACGATCGTCCTCATGACCGCTATCTCCGTCACGATCGTTCTATTGTTGTCGTTATCTTCGTCAAAATCGTTCTCATGTTGCCCGGTATCTTTGTCATAATCGTTCTCATGATCGCTGTCTTCATCACGATCGTTCTCATGATCGCTGTCTTCATCACGATCGTTCTCATGATCGCTGTCTTCATCACGATCGTTCTCATGTTCGCTGTCTTCATCACGATCGTTCTCATGATCGCTGTCTTCATCACGATCGTTCTCATGATCTCTGTCTTCATCATAATCGTTCCCATGATTGCTGTCTTCGTCACGATCGTTCTTAAATGCGCTATGTTCGTCACGATTATTATCATGTCAGCTATCTTCGTCACGATCGTGTTCTCATATCCACATATCCGCTATCTTCGTCATGATCGTGTTCTCATGTTCGCAATCTTCGTCATGATTGTTCTCATCCGTTAGCTTCGTTACAATCGTTCTCAAGTTCGCAGTCTTCATCATGATCGTTCTTACGTCCGCTATCTTCGTCAAGATCGTTTTGTATCCCCCGTCTTCCTCACGATCGCTCATATCTGCAGGCTTCGTCATGATCATATTCACTGTCTTCGTCACGATCGTCCTCATGTCCGCTATCTTCGTCGTGATCGTTCTCATGTCCGCTATCTTCGTCATGATCGTTCTTATGGCAGCAATCTTCGTCACGATCGTTCTTATTTCCGCAATCTTAGTCACGATCGTTTCATTCCGCTTTCTTCGTCACGGTCGTTCTCATGTCTGCTATATTCGTCACGATCGTTCTCCTTACCACTTTCTTTGTCCCGATCGTTGTTATGACCATAGTCTTGTTCTCATGATCATTTTTATTCTATTATCCTTTCGTCTCTCATCTGCAGCTTCAGTCTTGATGTAAATAACATAAAGCTGTGCTACACAATACGAAGCTCTTTCTTTGAAACGTAGCCATAATTGATACTGAAATCTATTAGATTGTATAGATAAGAGCAATAGTTATTGAGCGATTGTCGTTTGTTCAAAATCCAGGAAAAACTTGTCTCATATTCAAAATACTTACTGCAGAATTTAAATCAAAGTCTGTTGTATTTGTCTGGCACAGTCCTTTGATCGAATTGCACTTAACAGAATGCAACATGAAGGTCTTTCCCAGCTGACAAGAAGGCGTAGAATACATTTATTTTTACACCGCAAATAATTATACTTGAGGCAGGCGTGATATTCGCTTTGTTTATACGCTTTGTCTTCAGTGTTTACAAGCGCCGAAGCGCCAAGAAAGCACACACCTTTGACTGTATTAAAGTAGGATGTTGAAAGCGCAAGTAGTACTTGATTGAACTCGTGGAAGTGTTCGAACATTTCAGTGCCAAGAAGTTATTTATATATTTATTACTCTGGTTTATGTATTTTCTCGGTTCCCCTTTCTGTTTACATAACTGAAATTCTTGATGTGTAGATCACTGGTATTCTGTGATGACTCTGTCTGCAACTGTCTTCATATCTCTGAATTATTCCAATCCACGCCGGCAAGTAAATACATGAATTTCAAGTCACATCTTATAAAGTGAAAATATCATTGTTTCTGTTTTTGTGGTAAAAGTTTGTTAAATATTTTTCTGCGGACAGTCATGGAGCACTTACGGTGCAGAGAGGGAGAATTTCTCTAGAATGTAACTGTGGTACTGGAAGAAAATGAGTATTAAACACCTTAAATTGATCTAACTTTTTTTAAGTTTTAAGGCGTGTTTTAAACTCTTTTATCTGCTTTTGTTACACAAAAATGTAATGAGATACTTTACAGCACTAGTGCAATAAACTGATATACACGTTGAAATAGATGAAAAGTACCGGGTGTCCCACTCCAAGGTAGCCCCAATAACATTAATTTCCTGTTACAAATATGTCAAGGATTTCAACCTTCAGAAACATGCGACATCGTGTTCAGTTGTGTATTAACGCTCAGGGAGGACATTTTCAGCACCTACTGTGACAATCTCATGGTACTTTTGTACTTTTTTGTACTTTACTTTCCTTAAACTAACGATGCTACCTTCGAGTGAGACATACTGTATTTTATCATACATATTAAATGCATAGTGCTTACAATTTGTCGAAGTGAGTGCCGTTGTCGAAGCTGTACAATTAATATTCTCCTGACATTTGAAATATTTTTATTTACAGTGTTGCCAAATTTTATGACAGAAAATGAAAAATATTTGTCTCCTTGCTAATTTGTTTATGGCGGCCGGGTGGCTCAGTTGGTATAGCAGCTGGCTACGGATTGAAAGGTCCAGGGTTCGATCCCGGATCGTGGCGATATTTTCTCGTTGCCAGACTTCCAGATCGGCTCCGATGTTCACTCAGCCACCTCCAATCAAATTGAGTACTGGATCTTTTCCGAGGGTAAAAGGCGATCGGAGCCTGGTGCCGACCACACCATCTCATTCTAGTGCCGAGGTCACGGAAAGCATGGGGCTCTATGTCCATACCCCACCCCCAAATGCCTTCATGGCATGTGACGGGGCTACCTTTACCGTTACCGATTTGTTTATAGTGACTTGTTTACCATTACTAATGTAAATTCACTTGTTTCAGTAATCGGATTATAATCAAAATCCTGTCGCCTTTCTTCCCCGAGAGATTGTAAAGTCTAACAAAATGTCAAAATTTTAGATTAAATAGTGGAAAGTGAAATAATATTGAAGTCGTACGATTTGAAAGTGAATAAAACATTTTGCAATATGCGTATCTAAACATCATATAGGTACTCGACAGGTTATCAAACTCTATTTCGGCCTCGTTTGACAATTTTCCCACTTCGTACTGTAATACAAGTTCCGATACTTATATCGTTAAAGCTATTAATTGTCTTATTTAAGACCGCTGTGTTCAACATGGTTGCAAGATTTTTTAGTTCTTTATCATTTCGTGGATGCAGAAAGATACATAGTTTGGGAAGAATTTATCGGCTCCATCATTAATAAATGTAAGATTTTTCATAGGAAATATCTTGTTAACTGATTCAAGAGAAAGGTTTCACTTTTCTCATCTATCTTGATGATCTGCACTTTTTACAACTACATGCTTAGCAAATTTTTATTTATCAACCCTGGCTGGTCTCCAAGGAGTGATTGATAGTGAATTATACGCCTAAATATTTTTAGATCGTCAAAATCGTTCTGGTTTATAAGTACTAAAATGTTTCTTTTCTCCTTTCATGTTTGGTAAGTGTAAATTTTATTTAACATCACCTTGAGGAATGGTGTCGAATACTTAAGTACACTGAGAAAATGTACCTAGTGCTTCTGTCTGTCACAATTCTAATAGGATTGAACTAACATCGAAACCCAGTCTGTTTTGGTGAGAAACCTTGGGGTGACTGAACTATAGTTGATTCCAACTATGTTGCCTGTGCGGTGTTTCATTTGCCCATGTTCCTAGTAAGGAATTTTAGAATAATGCATCACACCACAACCCAAACACAGAGAAAGCTCCAAATTTGATGACGTTAATCCCATTCATTCTCCTGTGTGGGGCGTATCTCCGCCTTCCTTCCATGTTGGAGACCTGGCTGAAGGTCGCTCAGTTTGTTGTTACGGGCAAGTCTGCTGTAAGTTGTCGGTCGATGGCGGTTGGCTCGTTGGAACCAGGTCAGAGAAAGTGGGACTTTTGAAAACTGCCAGAGACACTCCGACAAGCTGAAGAAAAACGCGCACTCCCGCTATCAACAAAGCGCTAGAGAGGTGACTGACATTTCGCTGTGCACAAAACAGGTGCAATGGCTGCAGACGTGAGAGAGGAGCCAGACGCTACAAAAACGTTACATCATAAGTCAAAAAGGAACTGTGGAACAAGATGCATCTAGTCATGGGAAAGTGGGACTTGGCTCATCCTCGATGACCTACGATCCCTGAACGAGCTATCTGTAAGATACCGCCGCAGACACTTTGTGGGTGTTGCTTAACGCTCTCCACTAGGAAGTGATGATACTTCAGGCGATCTCGATTTTTTTCATGATTGATAATAATAATAATAATAATAATAATAATAATAATAATAATAATAATAATAATAATCTAATAATCATTCTCTGATAGGTGGGCAAAAGGTCTTAAGTCACTCTATGCAAAATTTACAGGAGGAATTTTCAAAGATTTAAACTACTGCTGTAAATCCGAAGAGTGACATTTTTCGGCTATTTCATGATTTTCTTTATTGTGACTGGTTTTAGGATCTCTATCCATTATCAGATAATATCAATTTATTGATTCTCTTCGTGAAACGCTTGATATATGAATCACATACATTTGGTCTCAAGGGAAGATATGCAATATTTTTCTGTAGTGGCTTAATAAGAATAATTGTCAGTAATTATGACGAAGCGGTGAAAAATAGGAAATCCAAGAAAACAATCTTTGTTTACCATGAATGTCACTCCGAATATACAGCATTTGAAATCGGCGGAGAATATATTATGCCTTGCATGAAAGCATGGATAACCCTTGGGAAGTTAGGTAATTGTGAACATCTTTCACGTTTAAGAGAGTTGGAATCTTTCTGAGTTGTTAACTCAATCTCACTAGGGCGTTGTTTTACTTGGAGAGTGGTCGAAGACGTCGACAGAAATAATTTTATGTGGCGTTTGTGTATTAAGACTTGGGATCTGAAACATCTGTCGACTGTTGTCTCTGTGCCCAGACTAGAGTCCTTAAAAAGGTTTAATACCCTCGCACGCGGCGGTCAGTGGGTGAAAGTAGCATCGTAACTAATATTATATCACCTCTGCAGGCACAGGTGAAAGTTCTGTGAACTGTGAACAGGTATTTCTTTAATGACGATTAAAATAAAGCTGAGAGCGAAATAATGCAAGGCCGAAAATAAAACTTTATGGATACTTGATGTGTCAACTTTCTACTGTATTGCAAAGAAATTTTTTTGTGCTCAGTGCAATTGAAGTTAATGCACTCGTCTTCTCTTCTTGCTCCTTTTTTTCAAGATGGTTCTTCCTCGCCTTGAAAACTTTAGAGGGGACTGAGCTAAGCCAATATCTGAGCTTCTGTCTGTCCAGTACTACACAAAGCTACCGGCGTAGCTCGGAAGGCTAAGGCGCTTGCCTGCCGATCCGAAGTTGTATTCGGGCGCGGGTTCGATTCCCGCTTGGGCTGATTACCTGGTTGGGTTTTTTCCGAGGTTTTCCCCAACCATAAGGCAAATGTAATTTATGGCGAATCCTCGGCCTCATCTCGCTATCACCAATTCCATCGAAGCTAAATAACCTCGTAGTTGATACAGCGTCGTTAAATAACCAAGTAAAACATACTATACAAACACTCTGTGGGACGTCATCTGTGTTCACCTCAGACAACACAGCAGGATGTCATGATTCTAACGTGATGCTAGACCGTTTGCTTTTTTTTTTTTTTTTTTTTTTTTTTTTTTTTTTTTTTTTTTAGACTACGTTATACTATCTGAATGAAAGGGGTGAGAGCAACGGTGAATAGTTTAATGTTTGAGTTGTTTGGACTTTTTCCATTGCTAATTTTAAAAAATTGTAGCACAGCGTTTCGAAGAGTGGATCTCTCTTCGTCAGTAGATTTTCACCTGACGACGGAGAGAGATCCTCTCTTCCAAACGTTGTGCTACAATTTTTTTAAATTAGCAATGGAATAAGTCCAAACAACTCAACCATTATGTTATACTAGATGAAACATCCACCGTTTAGGAGCCTACATGTCAGTTCCATCATCACAAAAGGCAAGAAAGGGGGAATGATGTGTTGGATTAGTTACGAAAAGTCGTTGTCAAGGACTAAATCATAATTAAAGATATGAATATAAGCAGACCGAACCATTTCATACCCTAGTAGCGATATAGCTCTGAGGGTCGGTTTCACTAACACATGTTAGAACTTAAATTTTTGTACTGATTTAAGAATAAATTTAACAAAAATACTGTTTCATGAACAGTTGTTAACTTTAACAATTTGTTAAACAGTTTGTTAAGATAAATAAGAATTTACTATGTTAAAACCTTAACAAAACTCTTAAAAGCCTCAACTATAATCGGTATAAATAACGCTATAGATGCAGAATTGCTGTATTTAGTCCTTCTAAATGTACGTCGTCGAGAGAGAGGTATAAGAATTAGTTATTTAAAAAATCTACCCCAGAATGAATTTTTTACTGAGATACATACTCGAAAATAGTTGAGGAAGATTGTAGACGAAATTCGCCAGAAGTTAGACTACACAAGAGAGAGAAATATCGTCTCTCGCTTTCTGCAGATATTGAGTACACAAAAATTTTACTCTACTGTTCCTTTTCGTCACTAATAGTGGACAATGTTTGGATATCTAAAATTCTAAAGCAACCATGAGCAGACTCATCCAAACAAAATAAAAATGAAACGAAGATGTGTACCAGTAATGTTACTATCAATGAAGAACGGATAGTGTTACGTTGTTTAGAAATTATTGCGGTAGCCTCCCCATGGAAATTGAATACATTAGTAATGCGGTACTCATGCATCATCCTTGGCTTTGATTTTCAGACCGTCTGTTTTCTTGCGTTCCACAGTATCTTTATACAGTAGAACCTCTATTATCCGTGGCAATGAAGGGGATGAACTGAGCGGTTAATCAGAAAAATCGGATAATCCGTACCATGGAAGGTTTTGTAATTTCTTCCGCGGTTTTGTATTTAACTCGCTAGGTAGTGGATCAGAAGTTCATTAATTTAGGTCTTGTTTGTCAACGACGGGATTTTAAGGGGAAAGGGAAGCCCTTGTAATGGCTGTCTCAGGAAAGATAGGAATAATGGAGGTCGTATGTTGTAGATTTACATATTTTTTACACTTTATCCTTGTTTTTTTTTTTTTTATTAAATCGCGCAGTTGTAACTCCAATCTCATATTCTGATGTGCTATGAGCCACAGTTTCCCTTTCCCAAAACATTCAGTTATTTGCACTTTTTTCGATACTTAGCAAAACACGTTTTCTGTTGACAGCCGTGAAAGACATTTTATATAGGAGTTACGAGTATATAGAACGGCAATTCGAACAGTAGACAATATTATGTAAAGATAAAGGCTTGTAATGACACTCTCTAGAAAAAATACATAGGACCTACTAATATAATATACAGAACAGTACTCCAAATAAGTTATATTATTTCTGAAGCAAAAAAAAAAGGGGGGGGGCGAGAAATAGACAGTCGGATAATCCACCAATCGGTTAATAGCGTGACGAATAATCGAGGTTCTACTGTATTACGTTACCAATTCCACTAACAAAGATTTTCCCATAGGGTAGTAATAAAATGTGATTCTCTATATCTGTTTACACCGTCAGTTCATTTTCAGTAACAAATTATAATTGCCAGAGAGATCGTAATATTGCACTGGTTTTCTCTTTGTGAAGCGGGCGAAACGCGCTAGAAAAGCTTCTCACACGGCCTCCTATTTCACACTTCCCAATTTTCGCGAGAGTTAACAAACATGTTAGTTAACATCCTCTGGAAATTTTTGGTGGCACTCAAATTCACGAAAAAATGTTAACACGATTGTTAAAATTTTAGCATGTGTCACGTCTTAGTATTTTTGAAGCATATATTGATGATATCGGTCCTGAGTTTCTACTGGCAGACCATCAGCCAGCACGTTTTCACAAGGTAACAAATTTTCCAACTCTGGACCACGAATTCCACTTCATTTCTACAGATTGTTTTGACGACAGACTAGACCGATGTGAACTATGCTTTGATCGCGCCATGTTAATGATAATGATACTATATTTGTTGACATCTGGTCAGTTCATTCTATCGTGAATATCGGATTCAGCCACCGGCGTAGCTCGGTCGGTTAAGACGCTTGTCTGCCGATTCGGTGTTGCGCTCGGGCACGGGTTCGATTCCCGCTTGGGTTTTTTCAGAGGTTTTTCCCAACCGTAAGGCAAAATGTCAGGTATTCTATGGCGAATCCCCGGCCTCATCTCGCCAAATATCATCTCGCTATCACCAATCCCATCGACGCTAAATAACCTCGTAGTTGATAAGCGTCGTTAAATAACCAAGTAAAAAAATAAAAAAAATATCGGATTCTTGCTTTATTTGAAGATGGACCCGATAAGTAACTCCGTAACGTTGGATGTTTTTGCATCTGTAACAGAAACTCAAACGTTTACTAATCACGTTGAACATTAAACGATGACTTCGACGAAGTAAAATTCAAGACAAACAAGTGCAAGTTTCCGTGTTTCTGCATTAAGCTAAAACATTTTATGCTTCTACACGAGAATCAAGTAGCTGTGTTCAGAAGAGAATACAGTCAGGGCCGAGCTTAAATAGCCTGCCAATTAGGCCACGGCCTAAACAACTAAAAGTTTTGAGGACGGAAAATGTTAAGTACCAGTACTATATTTATTTGATTATAGTGTGTGTTTATTTCGTAACACTGTCGTTAGTCGGTCACTGTCTTCCGGATGTACCTCGCAGTAGTTGTACTTACCATTGCCTCACTCGCATTACAATGCTGAAGCAAGATGGTGGATTCACTTAATATTTAATTGCTTTAATATTACATTCTTGCTGACTTAATAAATAATATTCTCTATAATAGGAACATTTAGAAGGCATTATGCGGACAATTTTATTACTTCCTAAAATATGATCGTGGCCCGTCTTTTTCCAAAGACGACAGTAAATAGCCTAAGAGCTTAGGCCTATACATATATTAATTTTGTGCTTCTACCACAGAAATTCTTAGCTATGTAAGTGAGAGGGAAGAATAAACTTGGCTTCTTTAACTCTCTTCCAATAAAAAATCAATAAGCAGTATCGAAGGTGTTTGCAATCAGATATCCATCCAATTCAGAACTCTGTAGGAAGCATTTCTTTGTTCTCACATCGTGGACAGAACGGATCATCAGATATGAGCAGCACACCGTTAGTCTTTCCACGCAGGAGATCCGGGTTCAAATCTCTGTCTAGTCGCAGTGGAGTGTATGGCAGACTGAAATATCGGGGCAGTTTTTCTTTGAACACAGGATACTTTCTCTTATTCCATCATTTCCGTCGCCATCATTATTGAGAAGATAATGCCACTGCTACTTAATAAAATTACATACATACATACATACATACATACATACATGCTACTACCACTGCTGCTGCTACTACTACTTCTACTACTACTACTACTACTACTACTACTACTACTACTACTACTAATAATAATAATATGCTACAATAAAATTATTTTACTACTAACAAACTGATGGACATCCTGAAGAAAATAAGTGTGAATTGGAAAGACAGGAGATTGTTTATTAGTAACCTATATATGAAACAACGAGTCAAAGGCAGGATAAAAGGTAAAGGTATCCCCGTAACATGCCATGAAGGCACTTGGGGGGCATGGAGGTAGAGCCCCATGCTTTCCATGACCTCGGCACTAGAATGAGGTGGTGTGGTCGGCACCACGCTCTGACCGCCTTTTACCCCCGGGAAAGACCCGGTACTCAATTTAATAGGAGGCTGAGTGAACCTCGGGGCCGTTCTGAAAGTTTGGTAACGAGAAAAAATCCTGTCACCACCTGGGATCGAACCCCAGACCTTCCAGTCCATAGCCAGCTGCTCTACCAACTGAGCTACCCGGCCGCCAGTCAAAGGCAGGATAGGAGAAGAAATGTCAGAAGGAAGTGAAATAGGGAGAGAAGTACGACAAGGATGCCCTTTATCATCTACCTTATTCAACATCTACTTGGAGAATTTGGTGAAGAAGTGTTGTCAGAACATGGGAGGGGTAAAAGTAGGAGGAAGAAGAATAAAGTGCATAAATTTTTCTGATGATATGGAGTTGTTAGCAGAAGAGGAGACGATACTAAGGGATATGCTATTGGAGCTAAATGATAGCTGTGAGCAGTATGGGATGAAGATAAATGCAAATAAGACGAAAACCATGGTTGTCGCAAGAAATGTAAAGAAGGTAAACTTGCGAATTCTAAATGAGGCAGTAGAGCAAGTGAACAGGTTTAAATACTTGGGGTGTATTATAAGCAGTAACATGAGCTGTAGCCAGAAAGTCAAAAGGAGGATAGCAATGGCAAAGGAAGCTTTTAATAGAAAAAGGAGCATCTTCTGCGTACCTCTGGAAAAAAAAGTAAGGAAGAGACTAATGAAGTGCTTTGTGTGGGGTATGGCATTATATGAGGCGGAAACATGGACGAAGTGAAGAGAAACGTGTAGAAGCATTTGAAATGTGAATATGGAGAAGAATGGAGCGTGTGAAGTAGACAGATTAAGAAATGAAGCTGTGCATGAAAAAGTGGGTGGAGCAATAATTCTGAAACTGATCAGAAAGAGAAAAAGGAATTTTATTGGATCACTGGCTGAGAAAAAACTGCCTACTGAAGGATGCACTGGAAGGAATGGTTAACGGGAGAAGAGTTTGGGGCAGAAGAAGATATCAGATGATAGACGACATTAAGATACATGGATTATATGCGGAGACAAAGATGAAGGCAGAACATAGGAAGGATTGGAGAATGCTGGGTTTGCAGTGAAAGACCTGCCCATGGGGAGATCACTTATGTATGTACTACAGTATATACCATCACCACTAATTGTCCCGCACCGTAGCCTCGTGGTCTATTCTTAAGATATCATGCTTAAGACTCGCGTTGCGGAATGCTTGAGGGATTGAGTACTAATGGGGAAGAAATTTTGTAATGAAATTTCGGCCAGTGTATGAGACCAGTTCCCACCCAGCATCGTGATGAATTTGGGGAGCTAGTATAGATAGCGAAATCCGGTTACGAAATCTCGCTATAACTGCTAGAAGAATCATCGTGCTAACCACACGATACCTCCGTTCTGGTTGGATGATCGGTCGAGATGCAATGCACGATTCTGAGTCATGTGGATGTGTGGCCAGCAGCCGGTTGGTCGACCTTGGCCCTTCATGAGCTCTTGCGTCACGGATAATTTTTTATGACCGCTAATTCATTACTATCGTTTGTAAGCTTAAAATTCTACTACTATAATAATAATAATAATAATAATAATAATAATAATAATAATAATAATAATAATAATATAATTCATTAAGGCCCGATTGTATAAACCATTTAATCTTAGATCAGAGGTTAAATTGATCCTTGTTTCAGCTGAACTTGGAATTTTGTGTTGTATAAAGTCTAATCTGAGATTAATTTGTCTCAAACTAAAGTCAACTTTGACTGAAGAAATTTCTCCGATTAAGTTAGATGATCCAAGTTCAGTTATTTATTTTCTGTTTGAAATATACAAGTGACAGATTGTGCAAATAAAATATCCATTATTATTAATATTAATAGATATTTTAGGTACGTTTATATATATTTCTTTCAATTTCTTGCCTTAATACACAAACATTCTTATATTTTATAAGGCTCTATCGTGTTCAGCAGTATCAAATAACATAACCTATAATTATATTATGTTTATAACAACCATTAATTATTAATGGATATGATAGGTACATTCATAAATGTTCAATTAACTGTATTACTAAACGAAAATTGTCGTTTTATAAAGCTTTATTATGTTTAGCAGTATCAAACACCATAACACGATAACAACTTGGAGAACAGTCAACCTTCTTCTTATTGTCTGCCATTATTTACATTGCACAAAAAAAAAAAACCATTGTCTCCAACAGAGTGTAATTACGAAAGTCGCCAAAAGTAGTTGTAAAGTCGCTAGATTTCTCATTATCAACAAAGAAAAATTAAATTTTGTCACTATGGGGTGCTAAAAAGGTCACTAAATTCCTATTTAAGCAATATAAAAGTTAAAAGAAATTGTTGTTGAAAAAGAGTTAAAGTCGCTAGATTGGCAACACTGAACAAACCTGTATAACATGGTCCGCGCATCACGTATTTCACCTGTTTATGCGATGTTGCCAAATCCTTTTCACGTGAACTTAGATTGCATTTGAACTAAGGTAATTTGATCGCAGAAAAGTTTTATACAATAGAAGAAGTGTCTGAACTCGGTTCACTTTTCGATCTTCGATCAAAGTTGATCTTTAGTCAGGGAGTTTTATACAATTGGGCCTAAGGAAGCTAATAAAATACTAAACTTTCAAGAGAGGTAACAAATCATTTTCACTTTCTCTACGCATTGCAATCTGAATGTATTTGTGCCCCCAATTGTTTGCAGTTAAAGAATTAGGGAAGCGCATAACTGTAGTTGCAGTATACATTGTAAAACGTGTAGCTTGGGTTATATCCTTATACTAGAGGCTGTTTACTTGTGAGATCATTCTTGTGTGGAGATAAAATGTTATTGCAGTATTAACAATAAAAACAGGAGGTCTACATAGGTGCATTTCCTTACTGCGTTACTGAAGTACTGTAACGGTAACTCTCTCTTGCACTGAATGCTTCATAATGTACAATAATTATTTGAACTTGGTTTTAAACTGTATATGATTCTTCGAAACAATGAGATGATTTGGTTATAATGAAATGAGGTAGAATCAGGGTGCGAATTAACGGGGGGGGATGAGGGGGATTTCCCCCCTGTTGGGAAGTTATCCCCCCTCTCATAAATTCATATTAACATACCTGCCAGGGATGACTTCTATTCCTCCTCACAAAATATGATTGTTTTAATACAAGTATACTTTATAAAGTACAGTATAAAGTAAGCAAATAAAATAATATGAATGTGTTATCACC
The DNA here is from genome assembly GCF_040183065.1 of Periplaneta americana. Taxonomy (NCBI): domain Eukaryota; kingdom Metazoa; phylum Arthropoda; class Insecta; order Blattodea; family Blattidae; genus Periplaneta; species Periplaneta americana. The sequence continues at coordinate 72,911,970 of NC_091133.1, read as the reverse complement.
GGCAAGCTGACAACATCAATAACTTAGGACTTACACATCTTATCTTAATCCTGCTCATGGATGTAATTATTATTATTATAATCAAGATGCAAGACAAGTAACTCAGTGCGACCAAGCGTTGAGTCGTATCGAGGATAATAATATTTTTATGTATGGTATTCTCTATCTAGGATTTTATCCCTCTCTCCCTCATCAGAAATCTTAATTCGCACCCTGGGTAGAATAGAATGGAAGGTAAAATCGGAAGTGTTCTTAGGATATCTGTCCATTATATCTTAATGACGTCGTTGGGGATCGAATCCTGATGAAAAGCAATCAGTTTACTGAGTTATTGTCTTCATTCGCTGCTTAATTTCGGTGTGAATGCCGGAGATTTTATTTGGAATTCGATGGTGTGCGGGTAAAGGGAATTGTCATTTTTTGTGCAAGTGAAGTTTTGTTCCCTTCCCAGGTGAATATACAAGCTAAATTCTACAAGTGGAAGTGTAGAAAACAAAATAATACTTGCATTTGTTGTATTTTGTTTGTGTAGAAAATTATTTGCAGTTAGGGTCCGAAGTTTAATTTTCATTTATCCCAAAACTCAATTTTATGACTTATCTCCCTGTACCGAAACACCATCGAATTAAGTATAATAATAGGATATTAACAATACGTAATATATGCATGTTTTATAACCAGGGAACGGATTTATATGGACTAAAAATATATGAAATATGTAAATATATATGTAGTTATTTTTACCAAAATATGGAATTAAATATGGATTTTTACCAAAATATGGAATTAAATATGGACTTAAAATTATAAAAAAAATGACTATGTACGTTAAATATTGGTACATTTTAATCAAACTAAACAAAAAATATAATGGACGTACCTTATCTTCCAATGTAGTTTCAACAAAACACAATTTTTATTGTCTGTTACCATAACAATAGGTTACAAACATTTCTTTCAAGTGCTGAAAAGTGAATCTTCTTCTATTGTCTCTGAGGATAGATTTATACTGACTAAAAGAGCGTTCGACGTCACAAGAAGTAACTGGTACATAATTCAATTTCACAATGTCTGCTGGGGATAAGTCCAAGTTAATCTTCACTGTTGATTCACCACTCATCACAGCAACAACCTTTTGTAGTTCTTCATATCCAGGGTTTTTTGAAAGTACAGTGTCCACCTTAGCTCTTACTGCATCTGCAACTTTACCTCTACCACGATTCAGTTGTTCCACAGTACTATTTATAATTTCAAAACTTTCAGATAGTGAAAGGTGCCTATTTTGGAGACTTTTGAGCGTTTTTATGATGCATGAAAATGTATGCTGAATGTGAGCTAAGTCATTCTTCACACTTATGTCACAGGTAACTGTTTTCGCAGTATCAATTGAGACTGCATCTTCAGAGTCCAATGCAAGGAGAACATTGTTAATAGAGTCTATATGTTCGGCATAATATTCAACTGCTTCTAGCCATGTACCCCATCTAGTTAAAATTGGCTTTGGTGGCAATGGAATTTCAGGGTACATTTCTTTCAACACGTTAACTCTACTGGGAGCTTTGAGAAATACTTTTTTCACTGATGAAATCAACAAATCTACTTTAGGGAAATTGTCTCTGACCACTTCTGCCACACGATGAAATGCATGCGCCACACAAGTAAAATGAGTCAATTTAGGATATACAACAGATAATGCTTGTCCAGCTTTGACCATATAAGGGGCAGCATCGCTAATAAAGAATAACACATTATCGTACATAATACCCTTTGGCCACAGGATACCCATAGCTTCGTTGAACAGTTTAACTATAGTTTTGTTATTGCACTTTTCTAGAACATCACAATGTAAAAGAATTCGTTCAGAATATTGTTCACTTAACAAACTGATAACTACATTACCAACAAGTCTACCTTCTTTGTCGGGAGTCTCATCAATGGAAACCCAAATTGAACTATCTTTAATTTCATCTCTTATCTTCTGTATTGTCTCATCGTAGATGGATGGAGCATACGTCTTCCTAAGTGTTGACTCATCCGGGATTGTATGTTGAGTATATTTTTCAAGGAATTCCCTGAAGACCTTATTCTTTAGTTTGTAGAGAGGAATATCAGCAGAGATGAGAGAACGGCACAGGTCGATGTTAAACTCAGATCTTACATTCGATGTTGTTGGTTGTGTTAAAAACAATTGTCTCTGCTTGGAATTTAGTTGTTTGTTGGCCTGATGTTTACTAGTTGTAATGTGTTGTTGCACCAGGAACTTTTGTGTAGATGATACTGCACACTGACACAAATTACAAAATAATATTTTATTGTCAGTTGATAAACCATCTTCTTTAAATTCTGAAATGTAACTTGTTAGTTTTGATTTTAAATTGACTGAATGACGTACTTTTGGCATATTTACCGTCTTTATAGTATGATTTACAAAACTGAACCTATGTGTACTCTGACTGGCATTTAACTGTTGAGCTGCACAACTGAAGTCTGTTAAAAATTTTAAATTGAATTAATACAGTTTTGTAACTTACTTTCCCATTGTTGATAGGACTGCTAATTTTCAAATAACTCTGATGTTAAAGGGATTACTTAACATGTGTTTAAATCTCTATTGTTGAAATGTATTTTTAAAAGTTAATGGAATTTTGTTTTGTTTTATTGTTAAACCTAATATAATATGGACTGTTTTATATGAAATATGGAAAATATATGGAAATTAACGAAAATATGTACTAAACTCTAAAATATGGAAAAATATGGAAAATAAAAGTAGGATTTTTCAACCCTACACATTGTGAAACATAAAGATAATGCAAAATATAAATTATATTAGCTTTATAAGTAAATATGTATTTACATATAAATCCTTTCCCTGTTTATAACCTTTGTTTTATGTAGTCTCCGATGACTAAATACTTTTTAGCCATAAATTAATTCGCTATATATCCATGAGCGTGAAACCACAGTAGTCTATTGTTCGTAGTAGTGATGGGTCGTTCGCGAACGAACTGACTCTTTTGAACGACTCTCTCCTTGGAACAACGAGGTAGCTCGCTCGTTGAGAGCTGGTCGTTCGCGAGGCACTTCCAGCTCCTTCAGCTCACGACTCTCAAACAGCTCACAGCTCGTCCCACGACTCCCGCTCTCGAATAACCAATGGCATTCAATGCATGAACACGTGACATCTGCAGTCGCTTTGAGAAAGACAGAGAAGGTGAGCCCCATAGACTTACTAAATAACCCGCGCCATACGCCAGTAGCGGACGGATGTGGAACTAATATTACGCGGCTTTCAATCAGCTGATGTGTGTGTAGAAAAATATACGTATAACATTGTATAACGTTCATGTTGCAGGCTTTGTTTTTTCATCTATTTTGTTTAACATAATACGATTGTCCCTGTTATCCTTCTGATTCCTAATGTCATAGATTAGACTATTATTGACAGTTTCGATATGTTAATCAGCCAGCTCTTCGAACGATGTCGTTCGCGAGCTGTCTAGCCTCTCGTGAACGAACGAGCTGGCAGCCAGCTCGCGAACGAAAGAGCTGGCAACCAGCTCGCAAACGAAAGAGCTAGCAACCAGCTCGCGAACGAAAGAGCTGGCCACCAGCTCGCGAACGAAGGAGCTGTCAACCAGCTCGTGAACGAACTGACTCTTTTGAACGACTCTCTCTTGAGAGCGCGAGGAAACGAGCTAGCTCGCGCCTAAGAGCCGGTTGGACCCATCACTAGTTCGTAGTACCCTCAACAACTCAAGCGTCGTGACTGAATATACTGGAACTAGACTACGGTGAAACTGAGAGAGGAGTTTCCAGTAGTAAGACTGTGCAGGTCGTTGTTTTGTTGCCTGATCACCAGAAGCGCTAAACGTTTCAAAGGAATTTTCTGATTGGATGCTAGTGAGAAACATCGTTATACACGAGTTATATCTCGTAGGCAACAGAAAGACACAGAAAACAACAAAGTAGCTGCCATAGAGACGAGAGTCTGATGACTATTTTATGAGTCGTTTGTATGTTTATGTTATAGAATAAGTCAAAATTTCATCAGAACAACTAATATTTTATTTATACTAGTTCTGTTGAAATTTTTACTTATTAGCTTAATTAAATAACATGAACACACAAAAATAATAACATTCATCTTTAACAATCTTTATAATTTGATCAACAAAACCACCAATATCGCGCTCAAATTTTCGAATGTTAAGCTTCACAGCCAGACCACCAGAAGCGCACCATTTGTTCTCTGCTTCCCTATCGTAACATGCGCCGTGCACTTCTATTATTTTGTTGTTCTGTGGTGTACTCGTATTAGAGATAGCCGATATTTCACAAACCGATATTCTGTCACAGATAAACCTGTGACTGATGACGCGAAATATCTGTGGCAAAATATCGCTATCGAAATCTGCTCCGTATTCAGTACTCTGTGACTAATATTTTCCAGGGGCGATTTCTCAGGGCATGCTATGCTTGCTGCGCAAGCCCAATATTTTCGTAGAATGTGTATTTCTCAAAATTGGATTAGGCTACGTTTATTAAAATTTATTTTGATTTTTGGAATACTGTACAGGCGTAATACCATCCGCAGGTTGCACACCGCAAATATCGCAACGCTTGCTCGTTTCTCGGAGCTACAGGAAAGACGTAGAAATAGAGAGAATATGATGCGCGCGCAAGTGCCTTCCTCCTTGGCGGTGCTTAGCACATGCTTCTGTTATGTGTTGTTTGAAGCTCTGGTCCGAGAGCTACACCAACGACTATTTAACGTTACACAGAGCAGTATTGACAGCGGGAATGTGTTGTGATTTGAGAGTGCAATGTAATTGTATGAGCGGAATGCATGTGTTAGCTCCTGCATGTATTATTAATTCTTAAACATTAATTTGAAGTATTGCAATGAGTTCGGAATTGTGTGTTATTGAAACCTTATTATTAAATCCATTTTCCCGAAGGACTATTCAAGAGAAGACAGAGAATATGTGCGCTCGTTCAGTGCAGCTCAATACAACAATATGCATTGGTTGGCAGGGTCGAAAAAAACTAAATAAACTGTTTTGTTGGGCATGTTTGTTATATTATATCGAACTTATACATCTGATAAGCGAATATGATTCATGACTCACAATGATTTCATAATTATAAAATAAATTATTTAGGCTATGTGGGTCTGATTATTTTTATTAATTATGAATTATTATATCCTCCCATCTTCCCCTATGAATAAAAGAGCAAGCCTAACTTTTGTGACTAGCATTCGCCCCAGATATTTTCTCCTCTACATCCTAGGTTTGCGCGTACGCATGATACAATAACAGCAATCTGGCGGTAGTTTCTCCATCTTATTATAAATGATGTAGTTATAACACGATTTAAATAATAACACCATTGGTTACCAGTACTTAATCTTGTGTAAAATCCTGACTGAACAACTGTTTTGTTTTGTAATTATTTTCCAATGTTTTTCCGAATACTTATGTTTCATTAATTTTTATTCTATGACTCAATATTATAATGTCAATGCACGACTTAAAATAATTTATCCTTTATATTATATAGAATAAAAAGGATCAATTTTTAAAACAATTAGGATAATCATATAACCCCAATTTCTCCATACCCAACTACATTTAATAATTATCAACTGGTTCAATATCTATAATGTAACCTCTTTGTACATGAGGTTAACTTTTGACATGTTACTGTTCAGTTAGGTAAATATTTATTTGTTAATGGTACATGTACATAATTTCTTTGTTGGATTTTACCATATAAATCACTGATGAGTGGTGTGTATAGAGAAATCGTGTTCATATTTCACTGCTCTCCAATATTTCCTGCTAATTTTTATCGGTGTGACAAAATATCGGTGTAATTCATGCTACGTATCGATATAAAATATTGGTGTAACAAAATCACCGATAAAAGTCACATATTTGTCACAGTCACAGTTGTCACAGATACTTGAAAATATCGTCTAAGCTCATCTCTAACTCGTATAGACCGCTGCACATGTATTTATGCTGTATGTATTATTGTGTGCGTACGTTTGCACGTGCAGCATTTTTCATTGGGTGACATTATGTATGTTGTGTGTATGAAGCATTTTTCTTTGTGTAAATAACTTAGAATATCCTGTATTTAATACAAGCTGTTTCCCGGCAAATGGCATTGGGACACAGTTGGATTTCTATGAGTAAACTCTCATTGTACTAACGTAACGGCATGCAGCATTGTGCCGAGGTCGCCATTCAGGCTGATGCTGGTGACCCGCCCATTCTTCTTCAGTGATGAAACCCTGGGAACTGCCTTTCACTTATTGTTTATATTAAACACTTTCGTTCCTCCGTTCCATGTCAAATCTCGATTTCAGCAGTGATTTGTACATGAAAATAATTAAAATCGATGCTTAGCTTTCACCTAAATCTGTAACTCTTAATTTAACAGACGCGGGAAAGTAGCCACTGTGTATCTATTAGTCTCCTTTTAATAATTACAGGCTGTGTATTTCAGTGAATGTGTTTCGACTCTCGGTTCTAAGGAGTCAACATTATGATATCTGAAATTACGTGATTATCCGTGTTTTTCCGCAAACGGGAAAGGAAATTGTATTGTAAAATATGTTATTCCATTGCTTACACTTTCACACAGAGACAAGGTAATATTAGTGATGACAGAATTGAATTTTACTACTGGCAAGAGTGGCCGGTAAATTTTGTCTGGAGCCTTGTCATTCAGGAACTATACATTTTCACACGCGGCATTGTAATTTTTTTTTTTCGAAATTATTCATAAGGCTAAATTATATTTTAAAAAGTAAAAAATAAATGACGTTACTTTAAATTTTGTGGAAATATGCCAGAACTTACTGAATTAAGGTTATGTACAGTAGTGGCAAAAAAAAAAAAAACGGACCGACGAAATAATCAGTCCTTGAAATGAGCTACTGCGCAAGCCACGCCCGCATTCACAAGATAGCGAGTAATCTGTTGAAATTGTTGTAGTTTCGACTGCTGACGTAGCCCATTTCGAAAGCCATTAGAAAATAAGCTGGTAAAATTCATGTTCTGGGAATAATAAGATAATTAAGTAGTAAAATATCGCTGCAATCGAAAAGTATTGGGAATAAATTTGAATAAGGAACAAAAAAAAGTTTCCTTCCCAGGCAGAATTGGAACCACGAAAGTCTTAGTTACCATTCTATCGTGCTGTCACTGTGAACAAGGCTCTGAAATCAGCCACAAGGGTCGGTCCAGTTTTTTTGCCACTATTGTATAATTCCAGAAAAAGAATGCCTAACAGAGCACGATTCACACTACAACGATTTAACTACTAATTTCAACCCAGTATTACATATTATAATAATATTACGAAATCACTAAATTTATCTGAAAATTAGATCAAATTACCGCCAAAGAGTCATTATTAGGCTCCGTATTCCAGCTACCTAAACACTTAACTTAAAGATACATTGGGTATGTAGTACGCCGAACACAGTAATGCAACGGATAAGGATATAAACGCGGAGTACAGTCAACTCCCGACATTCTGAAGCTATATTAGTAAACACTTGCTTGACCCGTGATGTTTATTTTCATCGTGATCTTTGCAGTGAATAATAACGTGTATTCGTAAGTTACGGAACTTGAACATATGCGGATATCACTTGAAATGATTTTATATTACAAGTCAAGAAATTCTTTCAATAGCACATGACGTTATTGGTGCATGATGTAGTACAAGATATTCGTATTGTCTGATATTTTTTCGTGTGTCATTAGGATATTGCAATCACTGACAACCAACTAATTTTCTATGTACTTTTATAGAAATTCCCTAAAATTATAGATTATCGAATTTATTAATTGGGATGTTTGCACTGAACATCATGGTAGGCTACAAAAAACCCATGTTAATATCTTCATAATTTTCAGATTTTGATGGTACTGATTCTTTTAGATTACGTTCAACACACTTTCTGTGCCTTTGGTATTGCAATATCTTTCAGTGCACTGTTTTTGTCACTTTTACGTTCATTTTACACAATGTATATGTAATGTTGTCTATATTGACAGTGAAAATATTAGTTCAAATATCTTCAACTATGCCCAACAATATTACACGCTTGAGCGTCTTACCTAAGGCATTTTACCTTTGCAATGAACCTTCAATCATCCACAAAGATGTAGTTATTTAAATAAGACGCTATCAAAGTTTTTATTGTATTTTTCAAATACCTTTCAGGTTACGATAATAATCAAAATAAAATTAATTTCAATAACTGTCAAAGCCAGCGATCCCGTGTGTACCACTGCTTTACAGCACTGAGCAAGAGCAATGCGTTGAGTGTGAAACTTAAAAAATTCAGGCGGGTCATTTTTTTTCTGAAACTGTAGACTACATACAATTATAACAAAACCATACCCATATTTGATTCAGAAAAACTGATCTGAAAAATAAAAAATGTGGATTATCACGAAATGAAGACTGAAAAGGAAATACGACAATATATTAGGGTTACCATCAGACTAGATTATATAGACTTGAATAAGAAATTCATTTCGAGAGAATACTGTAAGTGGAAATTCCTCCCACCCGAACAGCATTTAACTGCATCTACTCCAAGATCTGACAAGACCCGAGGGATATCATACTAATAGAGAGTCTCAGAACCATCTTGAAGAAGAAAAACAATGCAGTGGAAGCTTATTTCTACTGACTGTTACACTTTTACTACGTCATACTACTTTTGACCAATAAAAGGATACGGAAAAACGTGTTTCAACCAATCATGGCTACTTCTCGCCTCAATTTTATCACTTCCCTAGCATTTGTTTATTTTTATCACTTCCCTAGCATTTGTTTTCTTGTTTGCCAACATTTTAAAATGCAAATTCTTTACGGTACTGCAAAACATGCCTTGCGATCGTCATTTATTTCTCGCGTAGACAGTCAACTGAAAATGGCGGCTCCGTTCAAACGTTTTGGTGAAGCTAACATTAGTTAAATAGAATTTTAGTAAATCAATTAATATCTATTTTATTGTGTTAGAGTATTTTATTTCTTCTAATATTTATATACTTGCTTCTGTTTTTAATCACCTCCCTACCATTTGTTTCTTTTTTGCCAACATTTAAAACTGCAAGTTCTTTACCGTACTATAAAACATGCTTTGCGATCGTCAATTGTTTACTGCATAGATAGCCAACTGAAAATAGCGGCTTCGTTCAAACGTTTTGGTGAAGTTAACATTAGTGAAATAGAATTTTAGGAAGTCAATTAATATTTTATTTTATTAGAGTATTTTATTTCTTCTAATATTTATATACTTTCTCCTAATCGTGTAATAGTAAATTAAATCCCACTCGAGTTTTGATTTTTTCTAGATAAATCAAAACCTCTAGTGAGATTACTGTTGATAATAGGAGTTGTATCCACAGAGTTGTTTAATCCATAGATGACTCTTTTTGTAGCGAATAATTTCGGTATCAATAGGACTTACATACTGCGTGGTCATTGTGGTATCAGTTGTTAAAAGTTACTTTCCAAGTAATGGTTACTTCTTGAACGTGTAGTTTGTAATGTCCTGCATTAATGAATCTTTCTAGAAGAGTAATTCTCTTCAATTACGATAAAAACTGTCGTCTATAAAGTTTTCACGTTGTGTAAATGTACGAAACAAAGGTTGTAGACAAATCCAGACCTACCTGAACTTGATTTTATAAATGTTCAATTCCTTTCCCTAAAGCAAGAAAGCAAAATAATTAATAACAAATGTTGACGCATGGTATATCAGTGTTTTACAGAGAGAGAGAGAGAGAGAGAGAGAGAGAGAGAGAGAGAGAGAGAGAGAGAGAGAGAGAGAGAGAGAGAGAGAGAGAAGAAGTCTTAAGATTCTAGAATATGACAACCACTGTGGCATGCGGTTCGTCCGAGAAAATATGCTCATGAAGACGACGGGTATTTGCCGGTATGGAACTGGAGGATTTACTAAGCCTAATGATTGGAGCAAGTTCGTGACATGGTAGTAGAAACTCTGTGACGAGGAGGACAAACTGAGACAAGAAAAAGTGATATCGAACTTCAGACTAGAAACCAGACGTTACTTACGTATATATTTTACCGCTGACATTCGCAAACAAGCAATTTCACTCAGAGCCTTCTTTTTTTTTATAGTGTAAACATGTGAAAGTCGGTCCAGTCGAATGAATGGACGTACTACCGGCTTACAAATGGAGATCGGATGCAGTTCATTGCGTCCTTGGCCGTTCTATATAAAAAGGGGAGAAAATGCACGTGTACAAGTAGATGTGTAGAGGATGATTAGCAGGAGTTGTGAGCTCGTATCCGATGTAGGTACTTGGAAAGCCTTTATTATGAAATACTCAGTAAGAATATGCAATTAGTTGAAGTGATTCTTTACGTAAGCAACTTCAACCTAACACATAAAACTTCATGCATTTTAATATATTATGGATTGTTTTGACATTTCATGCCTTGATATTGACATGAGAACTCTATTGTGCTATAAGATTGAATATATCTATTTTGTCCTGTACAAGGAAATCGCAGTATATTTAATAGTGCTGGTAATGGTAGTGGTAGGAGAGAAGCTTTGTCACCATCCATTTTATTTAGTCCAGGATAACGTATTCTGTAATGCTTCCCATGCAAACGGCCTGTAGTTGAATTCATGGTATTGACAATCTTTCGTCCATGAGACTGGGTGTTTGTCTCTTGTTATAAGCTCTCCTGTGTTGTGTTGTTTTAGCGGTGATCCTGTGCCGTGTTAACCACACAAATAGGGAGGCCTGCAATGTATGTTGGTCAAAATATATATAAGCCCTACTTTTTTAATTGGTTATTTAACGACGCTGTATATACCAGGTCATTTAGCGTCGATGTAATTGGTGATAGTGAAATAAATGGTATTTGGCGAGATGAGACTGAGGATTCGCCATAGATTACCTGACAAATGCCTTACGCTTGGGAAAATCTCAGAAAAAACCCAATACGGTAATCAGCTCAAGAGGGAATCGAACCCGGCAACTCCGGATATATATATATATATATATATATATATATATATATATTCCTCTGATTGAGGTTCTGGCCGATATGCACATCTGTTATCAGGCGGTACATCTTACTTGACGATGTGTGTCAGAGGAAGAACTGTAAGTTTGTATGCATCTGAAATATGACTAGTGTAATATGAGCCGTTCAGAGAAAAAGTGGTGTAAGTCAAAATTGGGTAATGAGGTTTAAATTAAAAATTCTGTAAAATACAGCGCAAAGTAGCAATTAATAGGTCCTTCGTGCTATCCACTGACTACTAATAGTTTAAATAAACTGAATATTAATTGCTACTTTGCGCTGTATTTTACAGAATGTTTACTTTAACCCTCATTACCCATTTTTGACTTACACCATTTCTGCTCTGAACGGCTCATATGTAGCTAGTCGGCGATGTATAATAATAATAATAATAATAATAATAATAATAATAATAATAATAATAATAATGGTTTATTTTAACTGGCAGAGTTAAGGCCATTCGGCCTTCTCTTCCACTCAACCAGTATGATAGAAAATTACTACAATGCTATGGAGGGGGAAAGGAACTGGTCACCCTACACCATTATCCCCTGGCCTAGTTGTGTCATAAATGGTGCCTTCTTGGTATCACTTGTGAGGTTCAGATCTGTCTTCGGATAGCTGACTGAACAGCAACAATATACTAGTAGTCAGAAAGTACCGGAACTTCGGGTGGCAACGCCATGCTCTCTAGGCAACTTCTCTGCCTTGGCCTTGTGGTATGTGGCCTACTCTCCAGGCGTATAGACTCAGTGTGTCGACCGATTCTACCTATTTCCAAAGGTCAAATCCTCACTGAAGGGTCGGCGGTTTGAGTCAGCCGAAGAGGTGAAAACTCATGCGACGCGCGCTCGGCTAAGTGACCAAAGATGGGGTGCAGGAATTTTTCGAAAAATGGTGGACGCTGGCAGAAGTGTGTCACTGACCAAGGGGCGTACTTTGAAGTTAAATGGTTACATGTCATCTGCAACAAAGTTTTAGACACATGTTCGGTTACGTTTTGACTCTACTATTAGGTAGAAATCTGCTGGAGCAAGATCTAAAGAATATGGTGGCTGTGGAAGGACAGGTATTTTGTGTTGTGCGAGGAATTCACTGACTAGGAGAGACCGATGTGCAAGGATATTGTCATGATGAAGAACCCAATTCTGTCCTTGCCACAAATTTGGTCTCTTTTGTCGAACTGCATCACGACGACGCCGAAGAATTGCAACATGTGTCTCCTTACTGACAGTTCGACCCTCAGGAATGAACTCGCAATTTACTAGACCCTGGATATCGAAGAACACTTACTTCCCCCTTCGATCAGTCGGCGTGCTGAGTCTATACGCCTGGAGAGTAGGCCATATACTACAAGGACAAGCCAGAGAAGTTGCCTACTGAGCATGGCGTTGCTACTCTAAGTTCCGGTACTTTCTGACTCTACTAGTATATGTATATGTATTTGACTGGAATTTGACTGTGGATCTATGGCACTTTATCTCTCAAAAATCAATAAAGTATCATGATGTAAGGATCCTAATCCTTGACTACCTAATCTAAACAAAAAAAATTATATTCATTACACCGCATTGGCTTGTAAGTCAATGAGAAAATGCGAGGTACAACGTGACAAAAAAGACAGAAAAATAACTTTTATTTAACTACGCTTTCAACTGCAGAGGTTATTTAGAGTTTGAATTATTTTTTTTTTATTTTATTGGGTTATTTTACGACGCTGTATCAACATCTAGGTTATTTAGCGTCTGAATGATATGAAGATGATGATGCCGGTGAAATGAGTCCGGGGTCCAGCACCGAAAGTTACCCAGCATTTGCTCGTATTGGGTTGAGGGAAAACCCCGGAAAAAACCTCAACCAGGTAACTTGCCCCGACCGGGATTCGAACCCGGGCCACCTGGTTTCGCAGCCAGACGCGCTGACCGTTCCTCCACAGGTGTGGACGAGTTTGAATTAAACCTGAGGGAGAAATTACCATCAAATTTTTCCTGTAATCCTTCAGCTGAACAAGTATTGATCTGCTGTCATATAAACATCAAAGTTAGAAAACATTTACGAGTATAAAGAATTATCTGGAGTTGTCTACAACTATTATTATATGGAAGTGAATTGCAAATTGGCGAATTGAAAACCAAGGAAAGCATAGATTAGATTCTAGAGAAATCTGAATTTAACACAGAAAGTTAATAGTCAGGAGCACCATAGAATATTAGTTAAATATTTTTAATGCAATTAAAAAGTATTTATTATTTAATGTCTTAAATAAGAAGCGATATTGAGAGCTAATGTTCCAAATATTCAAGTATTAAAGAGATTAAATGAATATAGAACATTAATGAATAAATTAGAGAAAATTAAAATTAAAATTCATTGCTCATACATTCATTGCTCATTCATTGAAAGGATATAACATGTTTTGGTTAATATTTTGGAGGCGAAAATACTTTGCAAGAAAGAAAGAGAAAGACCGAGAAGAAAATACATCACTAGAATGAAATGCAACAACGGTGAAGAATTTAAGAGAAGAGCAAAGGAAAGACAAACACGGTTGAAGCGTCAAGGGGAAGTCTTTATGATTGATTGATTGGCATTTTTTGAGGAGAGGATTATTTTATGTGCCGTAAATCGACAACTGGTACTCTGAGGTTTATTTCTCTCCTTGAGGAAATCGCGCAAATAGTTTTATAGCCCCTTTAAAATCCATTGCCCTTGGCCGCGTTTGAATTCACGAAGTTCAAATCAAAGAACTAACATGGATGACAGCATATTTCATAAAATAGAATACCACTACTGTAGGACCAACTTTTCATTAGCGATCCGGGCTAACGTTCCTGTATGTCGACTATGATTTAATTAATGAAACAAGAATTTTGAGTTGCTTTTAACGTTATACTTACCCTTACCTCCTTCCCACCTATAATGCAAGAAGCTGTATACTAGTAAATATGCGGTGGCTGAGTGGTTATACCTGCCACTCAGGCGGTCCAGGTTCGAGTCCCGGTCAGGCCTGGAATTTGACAGTGGATCTATAGCACTTTATCTCTCAAAACTGCTTCTTATTTAAGACAGATTGAATAATAATCAATAAAGGGTCATGATTTAAGGATCCTAATCCTTGACTACCTAATCTAAACAAAAACAAATGAAACCAAAAATTTCTACCTCGGGACAGGAGAGATGGCAGTGCACAACTTCTAATCACTAGATTGTGCACCAATATGCCTGGGTTAAATTCCAAATCTCTCCGCAGTGCATATGAAGAGAAGGCATATGTCACTGTTGATAGTGATTCGTCCGTCGGACGAGGTAACTAAGCCTGGTGTTATTCGACAGGAGTAGGCTACGTGGCGGCACCGGGTTTCTCCTTCTCCCTTCCTTATCTTCATCATCATCACTCATTCTAGACACTACACTTATACGAAAACTTACACATACACTCACCCTAGTACACGACATAACTCTCCACAGATACTACATATGTATTTATTTTTTTAGTAGGTTATTTTACGACGCTTTATCAACAGCTTAGGTTATTTAGCGTCTGAATGAGATGAAGGTGATAATGTCGGTGAAATGAGTCCGGGGTCCAACGCCGAAAGTTACCCAGCATTTGTTCATATTGGGTTGAGGGAAAACCCCGGAAAAACCTCAACCTGGTAACTTGCCCCAACCGGGAATCGAACCCGGGCCACCTGGTTTCGCGGCCAGACGCGCTAACCGACTACACATGCACAGCGTGGCCCGTCGAAGTGGTGTGCAACTAGAAAAATGGGTTACAGTCCTGCCATCTATCCGCAATATGCGGAATCAGAATCATGTAAATTGAAGTGGATAGGCGTTAGACACATACATACATACATACATACATACATACATACATACATACATACATACGTACATACGTCTCCTACATGTATATTTTGGAAAATTGTCTTCGTAGATGAAATGTATTACCTATTATTGGATGACCTTAATGCTAGGAATTTCCTTCACCTGTTGAAGATTCCCATAGCAGTTTCATATCTGTAATATTTATGTTTTCTGTACATATTGAAATATGTGCATACGTTTTCTATCGCGTGGAGTGAATTTACCGGTTCCGTTATTTCAAAACAGAAGTAGCGTAGAAAGTTTGAGAATCAGTGCAAATAAGACGGAATACGAAATGATGGTCTGTCTCTGTCGCCTTGTTTCCGTGGTCAGCGGAACGAAGAGGAATGTGCATTGCGTGTTGCATGTCACAACATGTAATTTGTGTTGCCGCAAATTGCTCTCCAAAAACTTTCCTGTGGAAAGTTCTGGTTCGAGTTTTAAGTAAATATCTTAACTTGCCTTCGATGTTTACTGGTTATTGAGATTATTTGTTCCGAATTTGGCTAGTTGAAAATCGTCGAAGGTGATATACTTTCTCAACAAGGCTTTTCGGAAGAGAAATAAAGCCACGGGTCGTAGATTCACGGAATTTATCTGTTACTGATTGAAAGTTTGTCAGCGGGACTACCGACCAGCACCATGTTTCTGCATGCCACTACTCGACTGGAACTTGGGACGTCTTTGCAGCACGTCTTGTGTGAGACTGTTGATATATCTGATACAATGATGGTAAGTCCACTTCGAAAATGTTCCCTATTCCTTCTTAAAATCGTTCTGATTATTTCCGGATTTCGCTTAACGTAGGACAGTAAATATAATAATAATAATAATAATAATAATAATAATAATAATAATAATAATAATAATATAATAATAGTTTTATTTTCCCTGGCAGAGTTAAGGCCATCACGCTTTCTCTTCCACTCAGCCAGGATCAAATCACATACAGAAAAATACATACCGGTATACAGATATTAACTTAAAAATAATAATAATAATAATATAATAATAATAATAATAATAATAATAATAAAATAAAAAAGAGAGATTGAATACATATACACAATCAGTATTAACTTAATAATAATAATAATAATAATAATAATAATAATAATAAAGAGACCGAATACATAATCACAAGCAGGAAAATACATTCTAGTATACAAGTATTAACTTAAAAAAATTAATACATTACAACTGAAGCAATAGTACAATTAGTATGATCAGCACAGCACGGGTTACATTGAGACAATGACAGTTACCTAGATATTACTGTTAATGGAAAAATAAAGTAATGACTGTAAATAATAATAATAATAATAATAATAATAATAATAATAATGATAAAAATAATAATAATAAAAATTATTCCTAAAAACTAATTCTGTGCATTTAAAATATTTCTAAACAACCTAATTTTAAATATATGTTATTATTTATTTTCAACTACATGATGCAAATCTTATGCATAATGTTAAAGAATTAAATTTATGTATCTTGTCCTAGTGAAAATGAATATAGGATTTGTTTTACGTGTCATAGATTCACGACATCTGGAGGC
The DNA here is from genome assembly GCF_040183065.1 of Periplaneta americana. Classification (NCBI taxonomy): domain Eukaryota; kingdom Metazoa; phylum Arthropoda; class Insecta; order Blattodea; family Blattidae; genus Periplaneta; species Periplaneta americana. The sequence goes on along the minus strand of NC_091133.1, from coordinate 72,895,433 downwards.
GCTGTTGAGTCGGTGTTAAAGGATTGTAGTCTATCGAAGTTGATGAATTTGAGTTAATTTAGATTAAACAAACTGATAACAGAATATGAGCTAAAAATTACATAAATGATAAAAAACAATGGCATTTAAAATATCTTGCTCATTAAAAAGCAAAATCGTTATCGGAGTTCAAATATTAGTAGAAGTAAGAATACATTCTACTATTTCGAAACTTTCATCTCATACAAGGGAGAAAAGATATCAATAACAAGTTGAACAATTAAAAAGAATAACAGGCAAAATAAATAGCATATTTAAACCAAAAACACCGTTAAAGAAAACTATAATTAAATTATACAGGGACATCATTTTATTTTTACTTCAATTTTTATTGTACCTGAGTTTTTTAATGTACTTCACTCCCCCCCTTCTACTAATGAAGTTCCAGCTGTCCTCTACACACAGATCCAAGACCGCATATAGTAAACAGCATTGAGTTAGTGAGTATAGTACGTTCCATAAATATGTTCGCATTTTCCAGTGACGAAAGAGCTTTCAATATTGAATCATATTTTCGCACAGGTACTGTCCGTTTGCCTACGTCGCATCCCTATTTCCTCCACCTGCTTCTGTTCGCCCCTCTGTAAAAGCTGGGCTGTCTTAGCTCTTTTCTGAAAACATTAATTTCTGTTAGGAATTGGACGTTTACGTAATATTATACAACTGTTTAAAATAACTTAAATAAAAGGGCCTCGTTAAGTAATTAACTGTCACGTGATTTCCCTCCTTTCTACGATCCTGCGGCATAACCACTTGGACGGACAGTAGATAGCATGTCTGAGTAATTTTATCTGTGCGGGTCGGGCAGAAGTGAAGATTGAATTTACAGTACGTAAGGTACTCTTTTATAGAGTAGATACAAAATTATTTCAACATGAGTTACTAGTACGAAGGACGAAACTGGCAATTGGAATTAGATGCAATAGTCTATAGTGCGATAATATGCACAAAAGAACTGAAGCCTGTATCGAAATGAACGGTCACCATTTTCAAAAATGTGTTTAAATATCCATATTATGATTATTTTTCAATTTAACTTCATTCTCTATATTGTACGCTAATGTGCTGTAGACAGTATAATATACACTGCATAATGAATACGTTCGCACGGCTAACTCAGTTCGTGAGTAAAAACACTTATTCTTAATCCAGTACTGTATTTTGATTAAAAAAAACTAATGAAAATTATCGAACTCAAAATCACGATATTTCCTAGTTTACGTAAATGGATGAACTACTTTTCTTCCCTCCTATATCTAGTAGAGTGATTTGTTTGTGTTTTACGCCAGTATCATCGAATTACAGTCGTGGAAGGGGGTAGCAATCTGTGTTTCCGGTTCTCTAAAGGTATAGCCAGGTTAATATTAAAAATGTTAGTAAAAATAAAATGATGTCCTGTACAAGAACTGGGTCTTTCTGCATGAAGAATAAGTAGAGCAGCGGAAATGAGATTCTTAAAAAGTAAAACAGCCGTTACTTTTGAACTGACCACAAAACTGACGCACAAACAGTAGAAGAACTTAAAATACCCCCCCCCCTATTTTTGGGAAAAAAAAATTGAAAATTACAAAATAGAATGGTTACATCATATAGACAGAATGACGAGGTAGAGACTGTCCAAGATTTTAAAAATCTGTAAACCAATAGGAAAAAAGACAACCAGATCAATTATGAAGAGACTAGGCCTACTAGACTAAAACCTAAAGTGAAACCGTAACAGGCGTCAAATGGTCTAACTCTATAATACCAACTGGTAAATTATATTTTCATTTTAGTTAACCTGTCTCTTCTTCTTTTTTTTTTTTTTCTTCTGTCCCAATCGTTATTAACATTTATCGTAAGTTTCATTTTCATATTCTTTTGAAGTGGGTTTTGGAGACCACACTTTTACAAATTCTTTTGACATTAAAGCATGTAGATGTGAAATTTGTTTAGAAGATTATTGTAGGCGTCGCAAACTCGTGTGCTACGAAGCATTCGCAGTTACTTTAATGCTCTGAACATATCAGTAAACACGTTTACATTTCTCTTCGATGTCTTGCATAACGTGTGCATCTCATGTTTTTCCTTTAATGTTTCTCGTTTTATTTGCCTAGTCATTTACCTTGACTACTTCATTTCCTGTAAATAGTTGAATTTGCTAACAACTTCAATTTCTTGACCATGTATGCGCTTCTTTGCTCTGTACATGGCATGGAGAGTTACGATGCTTCTCTCCCAAGGAAACTTGGATTTTTTTATGTATTTTACGTCAAGTACGATCAGTGTAATATTTCACGGTTTTTACACAAGACCATGATCTTTGCACTCTCTTTTCGAAATTAAAACTTCTCGAACACTTGACTTCATTTTTGTGTGTTACCTGACCTTTATGAAGGGTGGAATCCTGGACATTGAAAGGAGGGATAGATTACATGAAAATAAACAGAAATCTATGATACGTTTTGTGATTAAGTGCATGGTTAATTAAATAATTGCATCGAAAGTTTAAACTCGCTGGCGACATCGCAATACCCAAGATTCCATACGAAAGTATTAGATTCATCCGACGTCAGATGTAAACAAAAGGTTACGTGCTGCATAATCAAGCGACTGCTTCAGCCCGGTTTTTCTCGACCAAATTTAAAATCCCCTCTTCCCTGTCAACAATTTTTTCAGGTCGTTGTTGACCCCGATTGCGAATATTGGAATTACGCTGCCCATGTCACGGACCAGCTAGCAGACAGCGATGAATATGTCTGCACTAAGTAAATATTTCTGCATACAAGAGTTGAGCGGCACGCGAGTTGCATTTCGACTCTGTATAAATTGAAGAGTCCACTGCAAGAATGATGGATGTCCTGTCGAAAATGAACCAAGACTGTCAATTCATAGCTTAAGACATATAGAATATACATACAGAGTTATATGGCATTAACACTGATAGTTATTGTCCAGTAACGATCGGAAAATCACAGTTAAGCTTTGAGCGCTAAGCATTTCAAACTTTCAATTGCTTCTCCTGCAAAATGTATTCCAAGTGACATCCATCATTCTTGCAGTGGACTCTTCAATTAAAATCAAGTCCAGACATTCCGAATTAGAAAATCTCGGCATTACGATACACTTAAGTTGATGGCAACACAAGATCGGAATACTCGAACACCCGATATCATTGGATATTCACGTAACACTGGGACAGGATGACCTGACTATCAGTATTATCCTCTACTCCTATCAAAAGAACAGCTGATCAGTGTTGCCACGTCTAGTCATGTTAGTCGGGCAACAAATTTGCAATCTCTTCATTTAATTCACACGAAAACCGTTCATTCTATCGAAATATGACAAAAGGAAAAAAGGCTTTATTACATTCTTTATTAGTATTGACAGAAATCAAGATCCTATGCTTAGTAATTATCCACAACGACGACTTTAAACTTTTTTTTGGGAGAAGGAGACTTTTTTTCCGAAAACTATAAACTTTCCACCGATATGGTATTAGACTTTTTTATTATACTCTATATCAGCGGTCATCAGAACACTGCACTCTCGGGCTAGTGTCTCTTACCCACAAGTCTCTTACAGCGCCAGCGTGCATTCATGGCTGCTGGCGGGTATGCTTCATCCTGCACGAGGATGCATGTCGCCATGCACTGCTTACCCGTAACCCATTTCAGCGAGTGCTGACGACCACTGCTCTATATGATCAATTCGCTCTGCAAATCTGCAGGGTATAATAAAATAGTAGTTCTCTTTATAACCTGTAAGAGTGGCAGTCAGATCATGAGTGCACACATTGCTTCGTAAGAGCAGCTGAGTTACTCACCACAGCGCTATAGAGTCTTTAAGTTACTTGTAGTTCTTGTAATTCTGTCTCAACTGTAGAAGTAATCATCTCATCTAACCTTTTATTCTTGTACTTTATCTTCCATTATTTGTACCCTTTGATCCGTTTCGATTTCACTCTTATGAGGATTTTAAATCAAGACAAATCATTTTAGTAGCTCGAGTGCTACGTCATGTGACAAGCATCGCTCATGATCACAATTTAAGAGAGAAAGGGAAGGAATCGGACTTCTCTATATGTAAGCGAGAAACACTATTTCAGTCACAGAAGAGAACCGTATATGATTTCTTCAAGTTTTTGGACTTCTCATTCCATTCCAGTTAGTTTACTACAGTAGGTCTTGTCACCTGATCTGAAACTTCATCTGAGTATTGCGAATACAAAATTATTTAAGAGCTTAAATAAGACCTAAAGGCTAACAATTCCGTACAACATTCATTTTCATGCCAAATTTCTCTTATACATGTCATCGCTGACCATAATTTTCTTCTTATTCTTCTACCTTTTCACCCATTGGACACTGAGTTCGTCCCACTTTCGGCTTTTCGGCTTGCATTCATGCTTCTTTCATATATAATTAAGGCTGTTTCGGTAGTCGTTGTTCATTAGTGCTTGTTGTATGGTTTGGTCATTACTTTCTGTAACAATTTTCATTTGACATCTCGATTCTTAGTCTGTTGCTTATTGTAATCCCTAGTATACACCAAAAATCTCGTTTTGTTGCCTGTCGTCTATTATAGGTCGGTGATGATAAGTCGAGGAAAATTTCCGCATTTTTGGAGAAATTTCATAGACATTTGGCTAAAAATTCGAAGAAAATTTCACAATTTTGAAGAATGCAGAACTACGAAAAAAATATATGGCGTAATAGATCTGCAATGCTTGGGAAAAATGGCATAAGTCAGTTTCCACAAACAGTTTTTATTAATTTATGGACAACTTACGGAATACCTGCTCGCTTGGGAAAAGAGGCATAAGTATGTCTCCCATTACAATAATTCATGCAGAAGAAAATCAAATCCGCATAAAACAGTGTGAAGAAAGTTTTTTTCATTCTCCTGTAAAATTAACATTTTTGACTTGTGCCACTTTTCCCGAACACTACAGAGATACTCCTCTAAGTTTTTCGGGACAGTGCTCATGCGGTATACAATTCAGTTGTAATTACACCCATTCTATAATTGTAGTTAAGAGAAAACTTAATAAATAATTACAATTCCATTACAGAGTGCAGTCAAGAAGTATTTCGTATTTTATTTAATGTTGAGTGTCTGTATCCATTCTCTTTGGCATACCCTATGATTGAAAAGGACTGATAATCGAAGGCATGCATACTGTACGATTGACTGTGTAGTGCAATACACATTTAGAGTGAACACAGTTGTAGAATGATGACTGTGTGATAATCCCACAAGCACTCTACCAGGTAGAACCGTAATTTGTCACCCGATAGGATAGCGCCTCTATATTGACAGTGGTGGCACGTTACATAACTACACGAGGTTCGACATGGCTGAGGAATGTAAACACTGAGCCGTGCTCGTCTACCTGTACAGTAATTAGTTAGGGTCAATCTTCCCTCCCTCGCCCTGTTTCGAGACTACAACAGTCACTAATTATTCCAGGGTGCACTCTACAGCCGTAAACTATAAACTCTGCTGCAGCAGCTTCCCCTCTTATTCCTCAACCCTCAACATGCCATAAGAAATAGTCTGTTCAGTGTTGAAAATAAGACCTGAGCTACATAAAAGTTAGTGCCGACTCTGTCAACTATCGAGATTTCCTTTTAGAGGCTTGACAATGCTTAAAATTATTATTATTATTATTATTATTATTATTATTATTATTATTATTATTATTATTATTGTTAACATTATTGGTAGTATTAATATTATTGCTCTTATTCGGTTTGTCATCCAATCTGCTTTAAAAAACAGTATGTTTAGAGCTTTCTTTATAAGAATAAATGAATGAAAACCACTTGAAGACTATCAGGGCTGTAAGCTGAGTATTCCAGAACCTTCTTCTGTTAAAAATTGAATCACCGCTAGCTCTTCACCTTTGGACGGATTTATAATAATACTATCCATGTAAACAGGCGCCTGACGTCTAGAAGCTTCCTAATTTCTGTATAAAGTAAACAAATAATTCTCGATTCTTTACACAAGGCAACTATCACGTCACTTATACCATGTGATCGTACTTCAAGGAAAGCATACCACGTGATGTAGGGCGAATGAGTTTAATTTGATAATAAGCTTATTGGGTAGCTTAGCTTCAGGATAGATCTATATTGTTCAGATCCTTAACTGACACTGGATATTCACAACTATCTGAATACCGTGGTCATGTGGTGTCGTGACCCACACCGGCACTGAAGCACATGGAGAATGCTACAACAGGGAAATGTAACAATTGAATGAGTCACCCCAACAACTTGTAACAGCTATACGTTATAAGGTTCAGAATGTTGGGAAAAGTATTTTTATCGAAATATCCACACTTTAGAACAGGGATGTCTAAGCGCCTGAACTGTGTGCTCTCAAGAACCGCACAACATTCCCTTATGAGTGATGATTGTACTTTATTTTGCTAAAAAGTGTACCTTGATGGATTTGTATTGCTTGCAGTATGAGCACACAGTGCAGGCGATTTAACATCCCTGCTTGAGAAGATTTAGTTGTGTATTGTTCTTAAATCCACGAATTACATAGATTTAATTATAAAACTTAAGTAAACCTTCTAGAGTGTGGATATTTTGTTAAAAATACTTTTTCCAACATTCTGAACAAGTATTAGTTATAAACTACGCTGCATCGTACGTAGAGCTCTGTGTTTACAAAATGCTTGTATGCACGCGCGATTAGTTACGGTAGCGGCTGCTTGTACAGTCCGCTCCGTATGAATGAACTCATAATACAATTTACATTTACAGGATTACTTGTGTTTCAAATTAATTAACTCGGAACGAATATTAAATTTACAAAAAATATCATTATCACTTAAGTCAAACATAATATTTCTCCATGTTCTGAATTCAGTCCTCTTTGTTATTTGTTCTTTGTTGGATTTTTGTTTCGGCATTCTGATACAACCTCACGTCACTTAAGCAGATCTACTATTAAGGAGTGTCGAATGTTCACTCCATCTGCTCCTCACAGACAGTAGAGACACCCGACAAAGCGACGCATTTTGTAAATCATGTATATAGAAATTATTTACTACTCTGATATTGTCTTCAGCCCTATTTCTAACTTACGGCTTTTACAACGTTGTTGGTCTGACCCATTCAATTATTACCTGTTGAAGAGAGATAATCTCCACTTGCCTGAAACAAACACGTTCTATCTGGATTCGTAGGCTAGTTGAAAACGATACTTCAGCTAAGCGGAATGTTGAATCAAATTCTGTCCTTTGTATATATGGCCTATATGTAATGTATGTACAGTGTGTATGCATATGAGTGTATGATTTTGCGGAGAGGACAGACGAAAGTTCTAATACATATAGACCCTTACGCATACACTCTCCCAGGAGGAAGGGGTAAGATCGAGAGATACCTAGACTGGTCTATAACGGTCACCAGCTTCCACAGATCTGCTGAATGCCAGCGGGACAGCACTTAGACGACCTCCGATTAGGGCTATGATCGTCCCTTTTATGCTAGCGAGTCCCGCCTCAAGACATCTGTTGTCTAGCACCGGGAATACCGCGATCGTGATCGTTTCACAGAGGAACAATATTCTGGCTAATCACTTCCCTACTATTTTATAAATGCTCCTGCTCTTCAGCCTAATATAATATTTCTCCTCTTGATGATATGAAATTATGTGAAATGAAGAGATGTGTGGTATGAAATGGAGAGTGATGATGGAATTAGATTTGTAATGTTAAGGGTAACGGGATAAAGCCAAGAAAAATCCTTCTCTTCATCTTCTTGTCCACTACAGTCAATGCTGAGGATCAAACCCGCGGTATAACACTGAGCTACCGTGGAGGAGAATTCTATCCTAGCTGAGCTGCAGCTTAATGAGCTCTGGACATGGGAGAAGTTTTATTCGTGTAGGTCCCGGCAATAAATTGTGTTCCCAGCTACTTGGGCTTCCCTCGCGTGAAGTGACTGATATCCCCTTTCGGAATGCAGACAAATAGTAACAGGTGCAGTCTGAGCTGGGACCCGACATCACGAACCGTAATTCATCATAAAAAATAATAGTAATAAAGAGCAAGGAAACCAGCAGCAGAAGTGAAAATAGTGTTGTGGGGGAATTGCTGCAGCTTTCTTGAGCTGCAACATCCGTGATCCCAGCTAGCGGCGGGCGGGGTTACTGACTCCCCACACACTGGTGTACACGTGTTTCCAGGGGGCGCCGCGCCGCACCGCGCTCTCTATTGTCCACGATCTAACCGTCCAGAGTTCCTTTCCCTATTAATTTTTGTTGTAACTGGCCTCGACTATTTCAAGTAGGATGCGGCCGCAGTGCCGGCTGACAAGTACCGGCACGTTCTTTTATGACATAAGGAAATAATAACAGCAAATCGATGGAATGACCCGGCAAACGGGAGTACCTCAAGGAAACGTGCTTCAAGACCACATATTTCGCTGTGAATACGGATTGGGTTTCAACGTGCAATTGTTTTTTTTTTTACCTTTTTTCAAGTTTTCTTCTCTTAATTTTATTTTTCTTTTCTCTATACTTTATTCACTTCCTGTGCCTTCATTTTTCTCCCTTCTCCCTAACCAAATCGCGTAAGAACTTATTGGAAAATATAGCAGTTAAAAAAAATAAGAGATAACTTTAATTGCTAATATTTTCTTCATTTTCTACATAATCTTAAAAATTGTGACACTGGCTTATTAAGCCTACGCAAGAAATGGTTTTTTTTTTTTTTTTTTTTGCATCACGACGAGTTTATTTCTGATTGTTCTGATAGTTGTGTTATTAGCAGGCACTTTTCTGTTAACTCCAAGATCACCACATATAAATCCAACAGATTATTGGTTGTGAAGCTGTATGAAGGAAAGAGTGTTCTTGAGCAAACCTACGACAATTGATGGTTGAAGGACTCCATCGCGTACACTGTGGCAGATACTACAGAACACGATCTTAGAGCTGCTGTATACATCATTGAAGACACTTACTTACTTACTTACTTACTTACTTACTTATGGCTTTTAAGGAACTCGGAGGTTCATTGCCGCCCTCACATAAGCCCGCCATAGGTCCCTATCCTGAGGAAAGGAGAATCAGTCCCATTCCGAGACTTATTGTTAGGTTTCGTAACAAGCTGTTTTTTACGGTGATGGGTTGTTAGCCTGAAGAGAGACTGTTACTTGTACTAAATTAAAAAAAATTGTTGATACACAGAACATCTACGATGAAATTATGGCAGTGGGTGGTGATGCAAAAAATTCCATTAATTGTGTAATTTTTCAGTGCCAGAAGTTTTAAGATCCTATGGAAATTAAAAAAAAAAAAAGACAATTAAAGTTACCTGTTACTATTGAGAAAACCCTGTACGTGTGTATGATGAAAGACTGAGGTTTATTTTCTTATACATTGTGTATATTTAATTTTTGTGTTGAAGAAATGTGTTAATGTAATCAACCTACAATATTTCATCATAGGTAAATGAATGAATGAATTAATTAACTAGTTAATTATCCTTCCAGACACCATTAAGAACTAAGCCTTCCTAAGAAGGGAGAACTCGTAAGAGTCTCACGTTAACTACTTTCATCTTAATGCTGTTACCACTCACACTTTAGAGAACAAAAAATATTGTGCCCAGGTTTATTACCATAACGTTAAATTTATTTTAAGCAATAATTGTTGATTTATTGCAACAATTGTATGGCTTTATATCGTGAAGTCCCGGGTTAAAAAATTCCGTTAGGTCAGCATTAAAATTTTAGTTAATGAAAGCTTTCAAGTAGCTGTTACCTATGTTGATGTCGTTCAGTCAACTGTCCGAAGACAGGATCTGAACCTCACATGTGATACCAACATGGCACCGCTTATGAGGCAACTAGGCCAGGAGATAATGGGCTAGGGTGGTCAATTCCTTTCCTCTCCATGCATACATCGCCATTTCTGTTACATGTAGGCTGTACTTTTTCTAAAATTCTTTATTACCACCCGTGAGGACATTCTTCGTCTTGTCGTCGAACGTGGCACGGATAAGCCTGTCTGGACTAAATAAGTATTAAAAAGTAAACAGTTAAAAATTGATCGATAATTGTGAGTATAATATAGATCTCTTTTTACCACACATGCGCAGCTAGAAAACTTTAAAATCTTAAATCAATGAAAAGATTTTGTTCACAAATGAAGAAAATTTGTTCGTGAACAATGCAGAAAAGTTAAACATGAGATACTGTTAATAATATGGAAGATACTCTCACAAGCATTAATAATTGAGAGTTCTGGAAAACTTCCAGTGTGAACTAGCTCTAAATCGTAGATTTTGATGGTTCATATCAACCATGGTTGTGGGCATTACAATACGATGTTTCAGGTATAGAGCCCGACGTATATATAACTCACGATATAGATAGTAGTTCCATTGTTTGTACTAATGCCAAATCAACAACAAAACGCCAAATTTGAATGTAAGGAACGTTCCAAAATGTCCAAATGCCCAAAACGGTAGATAGAAAATAAAACTGCTTGTAAGTCTATTCAGTTTACTATAGGTAACGGTTAGCTATTACATAATGAAATCATAATCCACGTCTGCTTTTGTGGATTCAGTCCACCACTACTCTGAGAATTAAGTGTATACACTAACATTAGACATTCACAAGTAGCGTGACTTGGGTATATGTGGTTAGAATGAGATATGCACTGCTGGAAGCAACGTGGTGCAAGACACATCCTGTCCTCGACATAAGTCTCTAATTCCCTGCCGGAAATCGAACCTGGGTCTGCTTGTTTTCTTGTTATATAGACCGAGAAATCTCTATTCCCGCCCCACATTATCATCACTCTTAAGAATTATTTCTGTGCCCCTTATATTCAGTCACCTGAGAAATTTCACCTCTCTGCCACTTCGATTTGATACGACCTATGTAAATGGAAACTCAACATTTAACTGTGACAGATACAACCCACTGAAAGCAGTAGTCGGCGGGAAATGTTACTTGATAAGGATGGCACTCTACGCACTCCAAGCGTAAGTGCAGGCAATTGGTTCAACTGTTATATTGGATCACATCATGTTCGGGAAATAGCAGATTCTTCAGTCTAGACTTTTTTTGCCATATCTTATCCGAGAAGCTAACAACATTGAAACCCCTTTTCCCTTCCTCTGATTGTCGACATGTTGTGATTGGATCATCCCATTGTTTCCTGACGAGACCTCAATTTGTCTCGTGCTGCACGCAAATCCGAAACGGTCTGTCTCGTGCCGGTTTCTTTCCCTTATCAGGTAAAAGCAAGACGGATCTAGCGGGATCTGAGACTTGCTTTTATAGTTTCCTTGAACTGGTAATTGGTAATTTTTTTACCTCCCCTTTTTACAACAGCGTACATTTAGAGACGGCGAGACAACAATAATGGAGCAATGGTAGAATGACTAATGCGAGCAAACGTTCAGCCGTATCGGTGGTTATATTGAACTATGTCTTACGTCGTTCTTGTCAATCACAAAGCGCATTTAACATCAGACCAGCAACTTACGATGGGAATTTAGTAGGAGAATTTATTTTTAGTAGGCCTATTAGTAGTAATGAAAAATACAAAAGTAAAGTTTGATATTTCCGTCTTTGACTTATTTATTACAATGTCAACAAAGTTATTTTTGCTAATACATCTTGTTACACATGAACGTTTTCGCCCCTTGTTAAGGGAATCATCAGACAACTGTGTAGATATCTATATATATGGTGAATAAATCAATATTACATACTGCAAGAGTTTAACAAAATTTTACAAACTTTAAAATTTAAAAAAACTTTTAAAAAAAGCTTTCGAATTGAAAAGCAAAGATAATTAACAAAATTACATATACAATTGTTTTAAAATATGCATATTTAATAATATCGTACTAAAATTGTCTATGGCAGATAATAAATTTTACGAAAAACATGCTTCACTATGTTATGGGTAGATTATTAAATGTATATTTTGCGCAGTGATGAATGTGGAACAACCTGTAGGTTGACTCATAACATCTTGTTTAATAGATACATCGACGATACTTTAATAATATATAACTCCAATAGTTCAAGTAATGATATCACCAATGACTTTAATAAATTGCATCAAAACTACTTCAGAAGGATACTGAATATAGATGACGCATCATATTGCAAATAAAAAAAGAATAAATAAATAAGTAAATAAATAACTAAATAAGTAAATAAATAATTAATAAACAAATATATACAGTATGTTTTTTATTTATACATCCTTTAACATCTGTGGTCATATCGCGTGTTTAGGATGTGTGAGTAAATCAATAGGCCGTTTTTACTATTGTCGAATTCCTGTTTCTATTGTGGTTGTAGATGGCTTGTGTTCTTGTAACTGATCATAGATTTTAATTAATGTTTATGATATTAATGATTGCGGCGGTGATGAATCATGGTATGTAAATTTCCAGTCCACGGGATTTGAACCCTGGACCTCTCAAAAGCGAGTCTCAAATGCTGCCGTCTGAGTCAACTCGCTCGGTCACATAATAGGCCTATATTGTTCACGTTATCATTATAAAATAATGTTGCGTTATATTTTGTTTCTTGCGTCGTTTATACACCACACAATATAATAATATGTGTAGGTCCTGTATGTTTTGTCTGGCGGCCGAGTAGCTCAGTTGATACAGTAACTGGCTACGGTCTGGAAGCTACGGGTGGTGGTGGGATTCTTCTCGTTGTCCAGCTTCCAGAACGGCCCCTGAGCAGTGAGCACACTCATCCTCTGTCTGAGTGTGGTGCCGACCTCATCACCTCATTCTAGTACCAAGAGTATGAAGTAATGGGAATCTACCTCCTTGCCCCCCATACATCTTCATGACATCACACCTTTTATAAGTTTCGTCTGGATTTCATTATATAATACGTCACGTGGCTTCTTGTGACCATTCTTCTGTCATGGAGCTCTCTTACCTCGTCGACACACGCTTTGAGATCATACAATACTTTTCTGTAGCAGCAGAGACCACTTTCTCATATTATGTTAATCGTCTATTTCATAATTCATAATGGATTTTCATTTTCATTCAGAAGGCAGCGTGGGTTTAAGACTCTTTAGAGTATGAATCATGCTAAGTAGGAAAACACGAAATGAGCCATGTTTAACGAAGGTATAGAGACTGTACTCCACTCTCGGACTAGATCCATTAATTCTTCCAGTGACGAGGGCGATTCAGATTACTGAAACTCCTTTAAGGGTTAGGTACAGCTTACAGCAGTAAAATTTTGGAAATATTCAACATTTTTCCTCCATTACTGTATCTTGTACAATAATGAAAATTAGTAATATGTATAAAACAATGTTCTTCTGCTATATGAAAAAAATATTTTTACGATTTAAAAAAAATCATTTACATTTTTTTTTTTTTAAATTCAGTTCGCTGTGCAATGATGAAGCGTTTCCCGCATAACTCAAAAACTATCCAACATTCTGTGATTAAATTTTTTGTGTGTATTTATGCATGTCATATCTACAAGATGATGCAAGATCATTTCTCTACCTTTGATAGATTGTCTGATAAACAATAAATTCATTTAAAATGGTCAAATATCAGTATTTTCTTCTAACACAAAATAAAAAAAAATATTTTTTAAGGAATGTAGTTGAAAGAGCATGATATTATAAACATGAGTTTCAGCAATAAAATAAAAAAGAGAGAACATGAAAACGTTTACAGGTTTATGAGTTATGAGGAAAACGCTTCATCATTGCACACTAAACTGCCACCATTTTGAATTTTGAAAAAAAAAAATTGTTTTAAATCGTAAAAATATTTTTTCACATAGGCTAGCAGAAGGATAGTATTTTACACATACCAATTTTCATTGTTGTACAAGATACAGTAATTGAGGAAAAAAATGTTGAATATTTCCAAAAATTTTACTGCTGTAAGCTGTACCTAGCCCCTAAACTATTTAGAAACGTTGAGACAATGTTACAGCCTTAATGTAGTATTGGTGAGATGAAACTGTCGAGACAAACCGAAGTTACTCGGAGGGAACTTTATTTACCATGAGTATTACATGATTTCAGAAATGTATTTGATCGGACTTATGTGGATGGTTTTTGTTTTTGGTTCTTATTAAAGAGATTAATGATAAATTAAACGAACACCCTTTCTCATTGCGTAGAAGATTGTCAATCATTTGGATATGCTTCATCTGAATTTTTCGTTATTATTTTAAAGGACTTCTCATTAAGGTGTTCGGAGTTCGATTCTTGTTAGATTGAGGTTGCAGTTTTTCCTCTAGAAGTATAATTAGAATTTTACAACCAGTCTCATTATATCATTGCTTTCGACGCTGAGTGGTAAGAACTGTCGTTATAGAGCAATAAATAATAAGTAAGTGACAAATTACGTTAAATCTATGTTTAGCGCCAGCATTTTAATTTTTCAATTACTATTCATCACATACGTTTTCTGCTTTTTATGACTCACACAGATATAGCTCTTAACATATATCTAGGCCCGAATAAATTAGTATTCAATATTTCTGTGTTGCTATAAAAAAACCATAAGAGGCGTAACTGGCAGTAATTCTCGTCTGGTAAGTCAAACGTGTTTTTTCTTACATTTTCAGCAATAATTTTCTTTTTGTATTGTCGCAGATCATGTTGCATTACTCAGTTCACTGGGCAGCAATGAATACGGAGACCTAATTGGCTTGGACATAAACTGTCTTACCTGGAAGTACCTTCTCAGCGTGCGAAGGTTTAAGGTTTAATATAGTCTATAAAGCAAAGGTATACACGAGAAATGAGTGTCGCGAAAGTGACACATACTTTCTCATAGATTTCACGCGCTTCTCATTTATTCAGTTCCTCTATCATGTTGGAAATGACATTACATTTACTTTAGCTACTGTTGAAAATACTAGATACGTAAATGTCATAATGATTATTACACTTTTACACGTCATACTACCTTTGACCGATAAAACAGTACGAAAGGACCTTTTTCAACTAATCATGGCTGCTTGCCACACAATTTTATCACTTCCCTAGCATTTGTTTCTTTGCCAACATTTCAAACTGCAAATTCTTTACGGTACTATAAAACATGCTTTGCGATCATCATTTGTTCCTACATAGATAGTCGACTGAAAATGGCGGCTCCGTTCAAACGCTTTGGTGAAGGAAACATTAGTGAAATATATCAATTAATGTCTATTTTATTGTATCACAGTAATTTATTTCTTCTAATCTTCATATACTTTCTTCTGTTTTTATTATCTCCCTACCATTTGTTTCTTTGTTTGCCAATATTTCAAACTGCAAATTCTTTACGATAGCTATTATTGGAGAAAAATTCGTTTCGACAGCGGGAATCGAACTCAGATCCTCTCAGCTCTGCGCGCTGAGCGTTCTTTCCATCTGAGCTATACCGGAACCCGATTCATGGTACCGGCCGAACTCTACTCCGTTTGTATCATCTTTACGGTACTATAAAATATGCTTTGCGATCGTCATTTGTTTAACTCATAAACAGTCAACTGAAAATGGCGGCTCCATTCAAACGTTTTGGTGAAGCTAACATTAGTGAAATAGAATTTTAGTAAGTCAATATTTTGTTGTATTAGAGTACTTTATTTCTTCTAATCTTTATATACTTTCTTCTAATCTTGTAATAGTCAATTGAATCCCACTCGAGTTTTAAACTTGCATACATTTCGACAGTCAGTAATATTCAATTGTTCGAATCCACAATTATTATTTTAAATTGAAAAGCTACATTGATAACTGTTAATATTGTTTTCTGTGTTAATTAATAGTACATTATGCAATGAGCCTATAAAGGTAGTAATTAAGGCGCGAGTATGTTTGTTTATGAAACGAGCGCAAGCGAGTTTCATAATTTTCATACGAGCGTCTTAATTACCATTATAGGCAAGTTTCATACGACTTTTTATGCTCGACCATATTTCTAACTTGAAATTATTCATAAGTATTCATGTTATGGTTGTGTGAGGAGCGGAACTGACCTGAATTGTGAGATGTGCGCAGACGCGAAAGTATTGATTTTTTCCGAGGCACGAATGTCATTCACCTTGATATAATCTAGAGAATAACATGAAGATTAGTCTTGATATAACCTGGAAATTGATTTAGAATTGAAAAACGAGATGACAAATTGAATTTATTTGAATATTATTTACAATTAACGCTAATTATTATAGTAACAGAACATAACCTTCTGCGACAGTATTGGATTTCCAGCCTCCGTGACTTTTCGCTAATTGTCTTTCGATTGCATATCCGAGAATAATCGATACTTGCGGTTTTATAATGGTACAACTGAATTATAATGAATAGGTGTACTTTAAAGCTGCATTAAAGGGCTACTACCAGGTGTATAATTACTACATTTCGGCATGGTCGAGCATAAAATAAATATTGTAATTATGGCCTTTGACATTGCACGGTGCTCAAAAATAGAACATATACGTTTTTCAAACGGCGTTATCACAACATTGAAACTCAAAAATCACACCTTTATGTTCACATGACCCTGATTTATTTGACAAGTTTCAAGTTGGAGCACATGTTCGCTTGCAACTCTGGAGAGCTTCCACAACACTTCAGAAAACAGTTTCCATTCAACAAACACACTTGGAGAGCGAAGAGACGTCAACAAGAATACAAGGGCCCTCAGACCAAAGTCTCCCTCCCACCTATTCCTGCGTGTCGCTCAACAAACAGTCCATGAACTCTCCAAGATTATTAACCCGTCCGTTTTAACGACTATTCTACCATTTAACTAAAAATCTCGTCTCTAACGCTTACCAGCAGTACACTCGCTGCTCACTAATCTTAGAGAACTCACCCTTGTTTTCGAGTCAGTTCACAAGGAAGAGGATTTTGACGATGCTGTTCCTAATGGAATTTAAGGTTTAAAACGAAGTGCAGTGAAGTAAAATTACACAAAGCTCAAAGGTTGCCGCTATTGGTGCCGTTCTAATTATTGTACATACCTTTTTCCTAGTTCCATTAAGGAATGCGTAGAATTGAGATTGGTAACGTAGAGGAGATTTCCGAATGCTTCCTCTTTACCTCTTTCATGACAGATAATATGTGAAATTACAGTAGAGCATCAATTATCCGAAACAATTGGGGACGGGGGGGGGGGGGTGTTCGGATAATTGTTTTTTCGGATAATCGATCATTTACGAAAACAAATTGTGCCGGAGCAGTATGAAACAAAGAAACACTGATATTAAACACAAAACAGTACATAGAGTATATATTTTGTATCACACGTCTTATAAAATAACACAGAAAACTGACTAGCCTAGTTCGACAAGTTCAAAACGGCCATTAAAATAGGCCTACAGTTTAGGAAAAGAAGTCCAAACTTTTTTTTTTCCTTCAGAGCTGAGACTCGTATTTTTTTGCCGCTAAATCTCGCAAACAGCGCTAGTGAAACTTCTACATGGCGCGCGCGCAAATTCAAATTTTCTGACTGGAACGCTTTCGGTTAACTGATGTTTCGGTTGATCGGTATTCGGATAATCGATGCTCTGCTGTATTCCAAATTATGGTAGAATGAGAATATATACTTCTGGGTTTCCAGAAAAATGAAAATAAATGTTGAGTGCGGAGTTTTTTCAGTTCATGTTTTTACATTTTTCTTGCATGGAATATAAAGAGAAAGTATTGTGATCCTTGAAAATAGTTACTTACGATACAAGTGTTGAAATGGCATTTTATTTGGGAGCAGGGATGCGAACAATGTATTATTTTTAACGTGTGTCTCGTACACTATTTTTTGCACAGCTGTTCGTACGTGCTTATATAGAGACTATTCCCCTGACTTCTCCACTGCTCTAATCCGTCTTATAATAGTGAAACTTTAACACGTTGAAAGCAGTTGATATTGTAGCTCAGTGGTAGATAGTTCGACTGCAGATCGAGAAGTCCCAGGCTCCAATTGGGTGTCTACTAATTTCTAATCAATTTAATTCTTAATTGTTTCGTATAATTACCAATAAAATAGTTATTGAAGTAAGTTATTTAATTTGTGTAAGTATCTTAAACGAAAAGTTATTAAAATAGGCCCGACATTGAACCCCTTTATTGATCGGTTACGATAGCTCCCTGTGTCACATGCTGGGGAGTAAATTAAAAATCGGTGCAAACAGTCGAAAGTCAGTGTTTTTAAGTAGGTCATTTTACGATGCTGTTTCAACATCTTAGGTTATTTAGCGTCTGAATGAGATGAAGGTGATAATGGCGGTGAAATGAGTCCGGAGTCCAGCACCGAAAATTACCCACATTTGCTCAAATTAGGTTGAGGGAAAAGCCCGGAAAAAACATCAATCAGCTAACTTGCCCCGACCGGGATTCGAACCAGGAGCACCTGGTTTCGCGGCCAGACGCGCTAACCGTTACTCCACAGATGTGGACGAAAGTCAGTGTTAAAATACTTTTTGCACTAGTGTTAAATGTACTTTTCGCACGCAACCGTATATTAGTTTATAACTCCCTTGCCTAGGGCTAGAGTATCTACTTTTAAGGATGACTATCTAAAAAATCTATTTTGAATTTTCGCGGAAATACAAGCTTTTTAGGGAAGGGATGTTGTCATAGAATCCCTTTGCGCCTTCAAATGTCACAAGTCGGTTGTTTTAATTAATCTACAGTATAACACTGGGCTGAACATATTTATTTATTGCTGTCGTTCCAGTTTCCATCTTGCAATCCCTTACCTCACATTGTTTTTTAAATTCCATCCAAATAGCCTTCGGTTTTCGCAACTTTCTCCTCGCATCTGAAATCCATTCAAGTAGGTTATTCTCTATTGGAATCTTTCAACCGACATTCCTTTGATATGAGCGTGCCATTTTAATCATTTTGATTGCAAAGTTTTAATAAAATCGGTTATTGCTGGATAGAAACGTATATACGTACCTTTATCTTTTCTGCTAGGCTATACAGTATATCTTTCTCTTTCGTAGAAATTCTTTCAGATAGCTTTCATGAATTCATTTCTGTTAAAATTATTGTAGGCCTAATTTATAAAGGTCTTCAATTTCTTTCTTTGAACTTTTAGCAATTGTTATGTTCTGATGTTTCATCTTCAACTTCTTGAACAAATAATAATAATAATAATAATAATAATAATAATAATAATAATAATAATAATAATAATAATAATAATAATGATAGTCTGCGTTGAACAGTAACTTATCTGTAGTTCAGAATCGGCGCTGAATGAAGCAATAAACAAGGAGCCCGTTACACGGATATGTGGAGCTCATTTTACGAGTTTCGCAGTCCTATAAGTCTGAATTAAATGAACGTCTGATTACGCAGAATAATGGACCCTGTCCTGCTGATATTTACAGTGTAATATCTCGCATGGATATGTTTACCATTGTGTGGGTTGGAGCCACTCAGGAGGGCGTCGCCGTATGCCTCCCTAATACATTAATACACGAAGACAAGAGACAACGTTCAGCAAATAACAATGAGTGACGTAGTCTCAGACATGTTCATGTATGGTGATTGAGAATATATGATTATTAGGTACGCGAGTAGGTAATGAGAATGATGAAGGTGGCGGGTTAGGAGTGGCCATTGACCCGGGGCGATTGTCTTTGTCCACTGGATCGAGCAAGGTTATGGAATCGCCACCACCACCCATATCCCCGCCTTCCCGGAATATTCTTCAGCTGTTTGACAGCGACATCACTGCAGTTCCGAGTACGTCCATCCACCCCCGCATGTAATTTATGTCTCCGAGACCTGATATTTCGTAACAGCGTCGACAAGTCTCTTGCCGGATCTCGGCTCGTGTATCCGCATTCGTAGTATGAGACTATGTATCTTCATGTCTCTTGATCCTCTGCGAGAATTATTTCGATGTATATTTTTTTTAGAGGGATTTGAAGAAAGAGGGGAAAAAAAGACAGAATAGAGGAAGGGAATAACAAAAAAAGTCATCTCATGCTTTTTATCAGTTGAAGTGGTTCTCGTGCCACTCTTTCGTTATACTGCACCACTGCACCAAAATGAAATTGGTAACAGATAATGAGGAGAGATTTGAAAAATCTAAATACGTTTATTTGTGCTTCTGAAGATGACCTACAAATGGCAGTATTTAAATTAAACAAAATTAGCAAAGAAAATAGCTTAACTATATCGGCTACTAAAACAAAAGTGTTAGCCTTTAGAGGATTAGAAACAATTAGAGCCAAAATCGTGTTGAATGGAAGAATAATAGAACAAATACTTTTAATTATCAGGGCTGCAATATCTCATATGCAAGAAAAGATTTTACAAATAAAATAAACAAATTTGATTATCTCTGTGGGGTAATAAAAAGAACTTTAAAATACACTAGCAAAGAAACAAGATTAAAATTTTATAAAGTTATGGCAGTCCCTATGTTGCTGTACGGCTCAGAATTCTGGACTCTTACTAAACCCGAAGAAAAAAGAATCGAGGTGATAGAAATGGGTCCACGCCTGTGGAGTAACGGTTAGCACGTCTATCCGCGAAACCAGGTGGCCCGGGTTCGATTCCCGGTCGGGGCAAGTTACCTGGTTGAGGTTTTTTCCGGGGTTTTCCCTCAACCCAATATGAGCAAATGCTGGGTAACTTTCGGTGTTGGACCCCGGACTCATTTCACCGGCATTATCACCTTCATCTCATTCAGACGCTAAATAACCTAAGCTGTTGATAAAGCGTCGTAAAATAACCTACTGATAGAAATGAGATTTTTGAGGAGTATAGCAGGTTATACTCTCTTAGACAAGAAACGCAATGAAGACATCAGACTAGAACTGAATATATTCAGTTTAATTGAAAAACTCATAGAATATAGGAATAAATGGTAGCAACACGTTGAAAGAATGACTCAAGACCGTATTCCTAAATTAATATTCGACTACAGATCAACTGGTAAACGAAACATAGGTAGACCCAGGAAAAGATGGCTTCAACTATTTTAAAATTTATGTACTTCATGAGACCGGAACGAGCCAAACAAGGCTTAAACCATGTGGCTGATGATGATAATGATGATTATGATGTTTTTTCTAACATTCACCGGTTGAGAAGAAATCGTTATGTTTCTGTGAAACATTTGACATCACCACATCACGGCTACTGCAATAACTCTATCAAGTTAGGCCTGCACTGACGCAGACCCAAGTTGGTAGTTCAAGACGAAGTAGACCCGTAGCAGACGTAAACAAAAGAAACTCCTAGCATTCATCTGCCTCTCTGAGGTAGCTGCATGTTTCTATGCATTTATTTTGTGAGAAATACTGCTAGTTTATTTTATTAATATTTTTCTTAAGATTTTGATATAATTCCTGTCTCGTAGTTTCGTTACATCTCTCTTTTACGATTTTACAAATTATATTTAAATTCATTACTCCAATTTCCTCCCATAACCATCTTAGATCTAATCTACTCACCCTGTTCTTTAAATCTTCTAGCCAATTGGATTTCAAATTCGTGTCCCGAAGAAACTACAAACACTTCTTTTCAATGGCACTATCCTCCTTCTCCAAAATATGACCTAATTTTTTTTTTCCTTACTCGTACCGTTCCCATAATACTATCTACCCCCATTTTTCAGAAAGGTTCAGACTTTGATACTCATATCTGCGCCTCAACACTATGCATCACCGCTTTACACTATCTAATGGTATTTTAATAAACAAATGTGTACAGTTCTGTGCCATTTTTTTATTCTGCAGGTCTAGCTCAGGACGTCACAGGTAAGAAGTACTGGTGGAATGATGATGGGAAGGGAAAACGGGAGAACCCCCAGAAAAACCCATCTCGCCCGCTTTGTCTACCAAAAATTCCTTTATGAGCCAGACGGGGATCGAAACTGGCTCGCCACAGTGGAAGGCAGAGAGGCTAACCACTCGGTCTCGGACAAGGTCTAATGGTATTTTACCTACGTATAAAATATTTTTCCCTTCATGTGAATGTTTTTCCAGAAACATAACGTTAGCTTAATGCAAAACAGCATCTCACGATCAATATTTTCACCACATAATTGAGTGTGTTAGCGCTAACAAGATACTTACACCGCCCTGTAATTTCCAGCCACTCCACACAAGCATCTCGTCAATATAAATCGTTTACATAACACAAAAATACTGTAACGTTAGAGTTTTTTCTAACTTACACGCTGAGATGTCGAGGTTTAAGTTGCATAATTCACTTGAATTACACAATACGCCGGTACATGTACCATGAAGTCAGTAAGAGACGCTGAGGTCTCCACCAACGCCAAGACAGAACAATGATTAGGTACGGTAGGTTAACTCCGGACTGTATCCATATTGTTTCAGTGAAAGAACTGTAAAAGTTCCTGTGTTCGCCGTGCAGTGTGACACCTGGCATTATCGAAAAGAAGCTTAACACCTCTGGATAGACTACTTAGGCCTCTAGCCTCTTCCTGCGAATTGATACCTATAATCGTCGTCAAAAAAATGAAAGTTGGAATTTATAAAAACAGTTAGGCCTATACAGGGACATCACTTTATTTTTACCAACATTTTTAACATTAACCTGGCTATACTCCGAAACACTGTTACCCCCTTCCATTACAGGAGTTTGGTGTTACTAGTGCAATATGTAAACAAATCATTTTACTAGCTATAGGAGGAGAGAAAAGTAGTGTATCAATTTATGTTACAGGGAAATGCGATATTAGGATTTTCAGTTTGATTATTACTTTAAATAAGCAGGGCCGGGTATTTACGGAGATCGCGAAAATCACGACATAATAGATATACAATAGATTTTTACTAATCTTTACGAATTAAGTGATTCTGATTAATAATATCCGGATAGAACAATCACGACAAATCGCGAAATAGAGTTCTAATAGCGAAATATGAACACATTTGCGAATTATTATTATTGCGTCGTTTTATAGCGAATTTCATATTCTGAGTTCCTTTTCGGACATTTTTTTTATTTGAATTTGTTGCACATTCAAGTAGGCTACATTACATGGTATTCCAGGTGTTCTAATTACATTAGTGAACTTAAAAGACGGAGAATTCAACATTTCACAAATAATTTGAAAGTATTAATTTGAGGGCTGCAAGTTTATTTTTTTTTTCGTTTTTAATGAATGTGTATTAAATACAGTCTCGATTCAACAGATATTGTCTATTGGCCATACCCCACCTTTACCAGAATCCAATGAACCTTTAATGTTAATTATTTGGAAAGTAATATTTATACTGAGTTAATACTCCAGTTCCAAAATAATTGTATTTTCCAAAATTTCCGTTAATATCCAACAAGAGTAGAAATCAATCTCCAACGACACCAATATTATAAAACACAAATGATAAAATTAATCTCCATAAATACCTGCCCCTGGAATTAAGCTTCAATAATATAGGCTCTTCCTTCTTTAGAAAACGCAACCATATTTCTGAAACACACTATACTCTGTAGTGTTTACTTCACTGCTAGCAGACTTCGAATGCAACAGCGGCCTTAAGCCTGTGTGGCTGACGGGAGCAAGAACATTAGTAAAAGGGGTGGGAGTCAAGTACATTCAGAAACGCAGGTACAATAAAAATGCGAGTAAAAATAAAGTGATGTCCCTGTATTACCGGTTGTTCTGTATGGTTGTGAAACTTGAACTCTCACTTTGACAGAGGAACAAGCGTTAAGGGTGTTTGTGAGAATAAGGTGCTTAGGAAAATTTTTGGGGCTAAGAGGGATGAAGTTACAGGAGACTGGAGAAAGTTACACAACACAGAACTGCACGCATTGTATTCTTCACCAGACATAATTAGGAACATTAAATCCAGACGTTTGAGATGGGAGGGCATGTAGCACGTATGGGCGAATCCAGAAATGCATACAGTGTGTTAGATGGGAGGCCGGAGGGAAAAAGACCTTTGGGGAGGCCGAGACGTAGATGGGAGCATAATATTAAAATGGATTTGAGGGAGGTGGGAAATGATTGTAGAGACTGGATTAATCTTGCTCAGGATAGGGAACCAGTGGCGGGCTTATGTGAGGGCGGCAGTGAACCTCCGGGTTACTTAAAAGCCATAAATAAGTAAATATGTTAGTATTTTATTATCTTCCCTGTTTCTTAAATTTAATTGCTTGTGAATTTTGTGACCTGGTGAAGCGTAAGAGAAGGTCCTATGGCCTTAACTCCACCAATATAAATAAAGAGAGAAAGAAACAAACAAGCAAGGAACAAGCAAACAAACGAGCGAACAAACAAACAAATAAATATACTTAATTTTCTTCGCTTCTGTGTGAAGTGTATGAATCTAAGACTTTTAATTTTTGTGATGACTGCTTTTGTAATTCCCAGCTCATACTATTCTGCTAAAAATTGATGGGCACTCCGATTTTCTCACGGTCCTTACAATTCGAATCAGAGGCTCGCCAAAGACAATATTAATTTTTGTGTATTCCTCAATTAACTCTCTTCTAGTTTCATTAGACCATTCCGTCACACTCCCACACACAGATTGGAATACGAGTCCTGAATGAGGAATCGGGTTTCGCTTTACACGTCCCCTACTGTTATCACTCTTATCAGTTTCAGTATGGTCTTCTGCATTACAAAGACGAAGTTGCATCTGTTTGACCATTTCCAACTGATATGCCCCATTGCTGAGACTTTCCGTTACGCTGTACCAAATTTTTGAATGAGATGAGTTTGTGACCAGTCAACGCCGAGGATCGAACTTCAGTTCGCGAAATAATCCCGAATTCTAGCACTGAGCCACTAGAAGAGTTACGACCGTGCATTATTACTCTAATTAGCCCATGCTCTAGTTGTCGCGGGCGATGCGATAGCCACGCGCTGACGAGTTGGTTTCCATATGAGGAGGTTTGTGGTTCGATTCTCCTGGTCGACTGTCCTTACTATATAAAGGCTTCCTCCCTGTTCTCTAAGTCATTATGTCATTTCCGCCAATGGTGAATAAGCCGTGCAGTTAAGATAATTGTTATGATGTAACGTTGCATCAGTGTTTACCACACGCTGTTTAGTCTCACGCGTCTCTTTCATACTCATAAAATTCTTGCACCTCATACACTCGATGAATAAAATTTGACTCATAGAGCATGGGCATGTATTACCAAGTGCATTTATTTGTAACTTATTAGTCATTGAATATTTTCGTTTCAGACTTATTATTTAAAATAAAAATAATCTTTTTGTAATTAATTTATTACATATTTTCTCTTGTCTTCGATACTGCATGTCTTATATTATAAATCTTATTTCCAGTTTTTTAATGTAGCGTATATCTGATAATTTAATTTTAGGACCATTATTGTTTCTAGTCCATATGAAAGGTTTAGCCTTAAAATAAATAAATTATACCAGGTAGATAGTCTAAAAGTGCGATCTTTTCAAGTAAACAATAATATCGTGCAAATCTGGCTTTCAGGTAATGCTCCCTGTGAAGCAGACTTGAAAAATTTCAAGGGACAAATTGTTCCGGGGCCTGTTATCGATCCCGGTACCCTTCTCTTAGCGCACGAATGCTCTATCGACTGAGCTACCCAGGAACTACACCAAACACCGTTCCAATTTTCCCTTTATATCCACACAACTCAAGTGAGCTGACAAAGCGCCAGAAACCCAATTTTGAGTGCACACAAACTCTGTGTGACTTGAATTATTCAAACAATAAGATGTCCCCGATACTGCATCTCTTATATTATAAATCTTATGTTCCAGTCTGTATATCTGAAAATTTAATTTTAGAACGATTATTGTTTCTAATCCATAGGAATGATTTAGCCTTAAAATAAATAAATTATTCCAGATAATCTATTTGTAGATAGTCTACAAGTGCGTTTTTTTTTTCAAGTAAACAATAAGATCATTTTATAAACACTTCTAATACAGTGTTAAATGAAATTAATAAAACTAGTACAGTCAAATGTAGTATACATAATACTGCTCAGTTTTCCTACAGTATTAGATTAAATGAAACTAATCCCAACAAATATGTTTCTTGGATAATCACTTGGACTGCAAAACACACATAGAATGCATTAATGGATTATTAATTATTACTGTATTGGCAATATTACCCTTATAATGGCAAACTTGACATACTTTCATTCTATAATGAAATTTGGATTAATGTACTTGGAAAAATAAGTTTTAGGTGTGGTTAAAATATTTATTTTACAACATTTTTTTCCTCGTTAAGAGATATATTAAACAATCTGTAAAGAACATTTTATACACCTTCCTCTAGAAGAATAATATTTCAAACCTTGATGTGTCTCGAGTTGTTTGAAAATTTAAGCACTTGGTGCCTAAGTAAGATGAAATTCTTCATACCTATTAGTTGATGTTTACTCATTGTATCACATCTTGAAAACCCAGGTGTCGTTTCTGTTTTCATAGCAATACTGTGGAGTTGGTCTCGTGGGAACATGATACGGTGCAGAGTTTACTGGTAGCTTCCTGCTGCGAATGATAAGTATGACGGTGAATGAAAGGCTAATGGTAGGATGATCGTAGAAAAAATCGACAGTAACCAGAGACAACATTCCCGAACACTGCACATTCCGAAGGGATTTAATTCGTATGTATGGCGCATTTTCCTCTGATTTGGATTCTGACTGATATGTAGCCTACACATACATTCTGATCCGTTTGGGTATGGATATTATTAATTTATTATTATAAAACTATTATGATAGTAGGAAAAATGTCTTGCTGGTTGTAATATTATAATAAAAGATGGGAGCTTCCATATATGACAGTTAACAATGCATAATCTGAAGGACAAATGAAAATCAACAGCGGGTACAATGTGTTCTTTGGTATGCTAATTTGAGAGTGTTAAAGGAGTTGAAAGGGAATTTCGACGTGAGTATGGTGTGCGTAATGTACCTAAACATGATTCCATAATGTTGTGGTATCCAACATTTGTAGAAACAGGTTCTGTGTTAAAAAACATGCAGGAGGTCACAGGCGAAACCCAGTACGAGAAGCAGCTATGTCTTGGCTTGGTCCCCAAACTCCCCAGATCTAACCTTTCCTGACTTCTTCGTGTAGAGTTTTGTTAAAGACATTGTCTATTCATAGAAACCCAGGAACATTGATGATCTGAGAGTAAAAATTACTCAAGCTTTTCAACAAATCACTCCTACACTACACTACAACGGACATGGGCTGAATTGCATCACCGTTATGAGTTGTGCAGGGTACGCAGTGGGGGTCATGTTGAGCTCTGAGGAATCTCCAATCTTTCATTACATGCTCAAAGTTTCAACAAATAAAGTTCAGTAGTAAATGTTTTACGGTGTTTTTATTTTATCCATACCCAAACAGATCACCCCGTATTATCAGGCAGTACATCTCACTTGACGATATGTGTCATGAGGAAGAAGAATTTTGTACTATATGCATCTGAAGTCTGATTAGTGTAATATGTAACTAATCGGCGATGTATGCAATGGAGGGGGAAAAGAACTGGCCACCCTACCCCATTATCTCCTGGCCTAGTTGCCTCATGATTCCTTATATTTCTTATCGGTATCACTTACGAAGTTCAAACCTGTCTTCGGACAGTTGGCAGACAACTATGGCGCATGCATCATGCAAACATCGTAGCCTACATGTGGCCCTCTTCTTTCCTAGGTGCGATATATAGAGTACACTAAAATTTGAAGTCAAATTCTGCCAAAAATATTCAATATTCGTTATAAACATACTTCTCTGACCTTTCTCTCCCGCATATTTCCTTTGGAGCTCATCCCTCCCTTCGTTTAGGATTAATTGCATTGCCCTATTCGTCAACGGCGTCAGAAATTAATGCCACTGATTCCTTTGTGTCTCCATGCACTTATCTTATATTCTGGGAGAGAGCAGATGGGAATCGGGCCTGAATTTCTGTTCTCTGACGGAATCTTAGATTGTAATGAGTATTTAGATTGCTTGGCGATGGACAGTAAATTGGACTGCTTTTTGTCGGGAGGCGCCATAAAATGTCGCTTCTATGTGAAGTCGACGAACCAAGTTGCACAGAGACAACGTATTTTCCAGTTCCATAACTGTAACGACTTCAGGGTCCGAGGAGGCCTTGGAGCGAATCCTGTCAGAGGAACTATTAGTACAAATTTATGTGGTTTTTCCAACAGAGAGACCACCGTTGAAATTCAGCTAAATAGACCACGACTGCTAACAAATCTGCTCCGCTTCGTGGTAGTTCTATTCCTGCTTCTTCAACTGACGTCAGTTGCTTTCAGATTTACACTACATTTTATTAACTACCTTTTTGGGTATATGAAGACTTTATGTATTTTTTTTATCAAACATAAACGTGAATAAGTATTCGTACGTATATGCAAACACTTTAGTACATACACTGCAGCATGCATACATGCATACAAACATTACATACATGTATACATACACACATACACATTGCTCGCTCATATTATAAGTTCTAATGGCAGTATACAGAAACAAAGTATGACATCATCTCGTAAACTAAAGTTCCTGTACACTGATTGGACACAACGTTCGACACTAATTTTCGTCTCATATGTCACCTTCCACCGTCTGTAATGACTAAAGACCGTTTTCTTAGTCCAACAACATTGGAATGACTATAAGTATGCATTGGGTATATATTACATCACGAGTCCTTCAGGAGACATCCTGCTCACAAACACAAGTAGCTCCCGTCAAGAATGGAAGCCGTAAAACTTTGGTTTTTCGAACCGACGCATGCGACGTGCGAGGCCATAAACCTGGACTACACGATAGGTAGTGACTAGTGAGTGGTTTCTATAACTGCGAGATGTGAGGTCTGCGCACTTCGCAGCCATAGAAACCACTCACTATCTCTCGTATAGTCCAGATTTGTGCGAGGCGGGCCTCGCACATCGCATGCGTCGGTTCAGAAAAACCAAAGCTTTGCTTAAACGGCTCCTAAATTTCCGAATTTTTTTAACTTCCAATCTTTATCATATTTTTAAAAAACGGTGTACAAGATGTAAGGAAGAGACAACTTGGATATCTATTCGCAAATGATTCAGACCCACAACATACTGTATTACAGTGAGGATGGGGACGAATGTTCCAACAAACTCTGGTTGGCTAGAAATTTTCTTTTCCGTGTCTCATCCTTTCTGTTTTGCTCCCTTTTTTCCTTTTCTTCTTTTTTTTTTAGTCTCTACTCCACGTTTTCTTCTTTTTATTCTTTCCTTCACTAATTGGCGATTCTAATCCATTAAGGGACTAATAAATACGTCAAGGAATTCGAGTTCTATCTCGGGAACTGAACTCGGGACGTCGTAATTTCTACACGTTACTACGCCGCTGACAATGAGTTCAGTCCACGACCACGATGAGATCATGCAGACAGAGTAGGATGTGTGTGCACTGTGCATGTGCAGCAGATGTTGGAGCGGTGATTGAATTTGGCTTTATGTCATCCCTAGCTCTGTATTGTTACATTAGCATTGACCTTGACACCCACTCCTCCGCCGTGCTGTTCTCTGCCAACGAATTGCAAGGAATGTCTCAGCCACCGAGCTCACTCGTTGTTTTCGCCACGGAACCCTTTCCAAATCACAGATGGGGCGTTCAGTAGTGGCACCTCATACGCGATGAAATTCATTAAGTCGCTAACTTTATAATCCTGGCATTAGCTAACCAGCTCAGAATTTCACACCAATAACAGTACGTACGTCGACAGACAACATTAGATACATTAATCCCTATGTAGAGTAAGAGGAAGGCAGAAAATTGGAAAGGTTGTAGAATACTGGGTTTGTAGTGAAAGACCTGCCCTTGGGCAGAACACTATGAATGTATGAATACAGCAAAATCTCTTGTATCCGGCACTCGAATCACCGGCAATACCAAAACAACAGCACTTTTGGCTAGGCAAAAAAATTGTCATTCATGCGAAAGGGAAGAGTCGGACTAAGATGTGAGTGGTTTTCGTGAATCGCACATACTGCATGTTGTGTTTACTCTTTACATTGTTCACGCTTGAAACATAGACAGAAAACCCCGTTATGTCCCTGGAGTAGATCGGGTAGCATCGGTAAGCTGTCATTTGGACCTTGCAAACAATGCGCAGAGACGATATCTTTAAATTTACCATTTGAACTCGCCTGTTCGAAGGGGTATTGGATGAGTCTAAATAGGAAAGTATGAAATTCTCTGTTATGCTATAGCGCGTAAAAATTCGAGTAATAGATAGTATATATAAACAAGCAGACATTATAGATTTGTTAAAGAGGTTCAAATCATCATCATCATCATGTGACGTGAAGAGCAGTGTATAGCCAACGTCGCAACTATGAAGACGATGCTGTACATCGTCTTCATAGTTGCGACGTTGGCTATACACTGCTCTTCACGTCACATGGCCTACA
Source organism: Periplaneta americana (assembly GCF_040183065.1). Taxonomy (NCBI): domain Eukaryota; kingdom Metazoa; phylum Arthropoda; class Insecta; order Blattodea; family Blattidae; genus Periplaneta; species Periplaneta americana. The sequence continues at coordinate 72,864,986 of NC_091133.1, read as the reverse complement.
TTTAAAATTGTCATAGGGTTACGAAAACTTTTAGTATTTTTTTACGGTGTTATGTATTACTGTAATTATGAACTGATGAATGTACATTATCGTATTCAGTACTAAAAATAAACATTGTACGTATTTCAAAACTTTATTTTTAAATATCTAGGCCTATACGAAAATTACTAAATTTCAACATGGAAAAAAAATGTCTGTGCAGTGGAGTATGTCTTTACATAACCTATAAACGTATTTTACAATTATCCAACAAAATCAGTTATCCGGCACTGGCTTTGTCCCACAGTTGCCGGTTACGAGGAATTCTACTGTATATAATAAAACAGGATTAACTTGTTCATAATGCAGGAAACTTATGTTGTACGAAAAATTATACATCTGGTCATCGCTGACTGATACCTGTTGAAAATTTCTTTGAGTGTTTGTGTTGCCTCTTTCACTGGAAGTTAGCAAAAGATGTAAATTAGATAAAGTTATTGTTTAGTAATATCAGTACTAATTTTTCAATTGCCGCGACTCGACTCCTTTCCAGTTCTCTGTCATCTTACTACATTTCCCCGTGATAGGCTTGCCACCTTTCCAACGGAGTAGTGCACTCGGCAAAACTGTGCCCGGTGGGTACAACGGTAAACCACTGGAATGTGGAAAACGCCAGTAAGAAAAGTAATATTTATTGACATAATTGAGAAAGAATCCAAATATTTAAGGAATTGTGGTGGTAGTGATAATGGTAGTGGAAGTAGAAATAGTAAAACATAAAAATCAGCTCAGGTGTGTAGTGTTATATCATGAAGCAATCACTACTCAAGGTACAATAAAATTCAATACGACGGAAACTGCATACAGATTACAGGTAATAACTGTGATGTGAAAATAATTTATATTAATGGAGTTTGGGCTAAACTAAGTGTAATTGTGAATAGTTGAAATTATATTTATCTGTGACACTTAAGTTAATGTTTGCATTAATATCTTTGAATATTTTATCTGTGTTTTTTTAAGAATCATGTAAAACATAATTTCCAAGTGCTCAACATGTTAATTATCACTCAGTGAAATACTCAGAAGTCATTTCTTAAGTTACCCTCTTTTTGTAACTTGGTTGTAATTAGTGAATTTTTCTTTTGTTACAGGTAAGCTGTCATGTTTGGAGCGAAAATTTGTTTCTGCGGTAATGAGGTAAGATGACGTCCTATACAGTATAACCCAAGCAGACAAGAGGGACGAAAAGCATGTCTATTTATCTTTTATCCTGCGCTGTCTTAGACGGTGACGATGTGTTGTGTTGGTCACATGACGAAGGAGAACAATTAATTGTGAATATAATTATACAATATATTTCTCATAAGAGTGTGCGTATAAGAAACCAGAGGTTGAAAGTTGAATTGTCTGTATATTATGATAACGTAATTATGTCATAGGGTCTACGTAATATACAGAGTGTCTTAGGAGGATTGTAAAATACTTCAAGATAATTTAGTTTGGGTTAACCTACACCGATTTAACCTATATACCTATGTCCGAAGTCTAACGGTTGGGGAGAAATATTGGAACGTCTTGCGGTTCCGTGCACTATACTTGACATGTTAGATCTTTTCACATGGTAGCATCTGAGCACGGCAACGCAACACACACAACTGAATGCACGTTCACTTGACATTTAATTCGTGTATTCGCGTAGTGAATATGCAGATATGCTTTCTGTTTATGGATTTTGTGATGGTAATGCATTGGCTGCTGTTTAGGAATACAGAAGACGTCGCGTCTAGCTGTGTGTTTTCCCGTGTTTACCGGATGTTGTCTGAAACTGGCAAGCTAACAAGTGTTTCATTGAGGTCGGAAAGAGAACCGGTACCGTTACCAGATATGAATTTACAATTCATGGAATCCATAAGGACGAGAATCTTAGTGATTTGTCTTGTGTAATGATTTTATTTTCTTATTGAGTTTGTATTTAATTATGAAATAAACTTATTAGTAACAACAGAAGATGCAGCATATACAATAATGTATCATATCACAATGTTCTAAAAGGTAGAAATATGTGTATAATGTCTCTCTCCATTTAAAACGTCGCCCATCAATAACTTCCGAATAACATTTCGGACAACGGTATATCAGGTTAAATCGATTAGATTAACCAAAACTGCATGATCCTGAAGTATTTTGCATTCCTTTTGAGACACACTCTACACTGAGTTAAGTCGACCTGGTTGGCGAGTTTGTATAGTGCTGGCCTTCTATGCCCAAGGTTGCGGGTTCGATCCCGGGCCAGGTCGATGGCATTTAAGTGTGCTTAAATGCGACAGGCTCATGTCAGTAGATGTCCTGCGGGACAAAATTCCGAAAGAAGGTTAGTATTGCAGAGTGATCCTTTTCGTTATAGCCTGTATGAACATTTGTAGCTGTTGCCGAAGGATTGCGTTATATGACAGTAAACATTTTTAATAGCCTCCCTATCGATATAAAAATGAAACTCAAAACATAAGATTATTTAGGGCCAAATTAAAGAAGTACCTAATTTCTCACGCCTTCTATTCTGTAAGTGAATTCATGACATTCAATAACACTTCATGAAATTGATACTAAAACTATGTGTTGTACTAGTATACTATATTGTAAATCTCGTCTGTATATATATATATATATATATATATATACATATATATATATATATATATTTTTTTTTTTTTTTCATCTAGACTGTGACTATAAATTAAGACTTTATAATAGTATTAAGTTTTTTGACTTGTTCCATATTCTAGCTGTAAAGCAATGTATGAATACTATGGAATATTAATAAATACAATACAATACAATAGCTGCGTTGGTTCTCTGAGTAGAACTGGAAGAATACGGATTCAAACAGAATTGGATGAGTTTTTTTTTATCTCGTCGTAACTTCCAGAGGACCCCTGGGGTTCGGGCAGCTTCATATAGAGTTGAATGCCGAGTCTTTACTGCACGTAAGGACAGCTGGTTTCTGGTGATGATCATGTCATTTGTCTCCTGAATGTCAGTTTTTCGGTCCGCGATATAGAGAAAGCAGTTTTATTAATGAGACGAGAGTGTGATCTAGAGATATAAAAAGTATGGTGTTGACACATGGTTCTCGTGCAAAATGTCATATGTTATCTGTAAATTGGCAACATGATCTCGGAGACAGATACTAATATTTAACCTTGTCTAACTACATTAATTAAACTTTGTTTTGTGTACCAGCGATCATTCCATATGTTGTTAAATTATTACCACTCCTTCGTCTTCTAATGCTGTGACCGTTCAACGATCCTTGATGATAATGTGATATGGTGATATCTTATTAGTGATCATCGTAACTTCATTGACATCTACACGGAAAAGTTACACAGTGGAATGTCCAAATCATTGTCTAAGTAAGATTCCTTAACCATGCTATTCTTGGTCTTCCTGAATCTCTCCACTACTACTATTAAATTGTACCCAAATCTTCCACAATACTCGTAATTGAAATATCCTAGCGCAACCTTAAAGAGTTGAAGAAACCTTGAATCTGTCGTAACCTTGCGTTACTGTAATGTTTTTCACACGACTTAGTTCATACTTCTTATTTTCGTGGCTACAATACTTTGTCTAGGCGCATGTAATATTTAACTCACCTTAACTAAAGTGACTGATCGGTAACATAAGTACCAAACTAAAACAATGCATGGCATATGCAGATGATATAATAACAACAACAAGAAATATGCCAGCATAAGTTGAAACTTTCAAATTAATGAAAGAAGAATCAGGCAAATATGGATTGATAGTTAATAATGCTAAAACTAAATATTTTAACAATAACACAAAAAATAGAGCAACGAAAGATCTTAAAATATAAAATATTAGTTACGAAGGAGTAAATTCGTTTAAATATTTAGGTTCCATTATAAACCAAAATAATAGTATAGAAGAAGAAATAAATGAGAGAATTGCTCTAGGCAATAAAGCATATTTCGCGAACAAAATGTTGTTCAAAAGTAAATTAATATCTAAGTCAGCAAAATTCAAACTAAGTAAGCAAAATTCAAACTATATAAAACAATTATAAGACCAATTGTGACCCGTATGATTGTGAAACCTGGGTGTTGAAGGAAACAATAAAACAATAGCTTTTGATTTTTGAAAGGAAAATTTTGCGTAGTATAATGGGACCAATCAAAGAAAAAGATGGTACATGGAGGATCCAAACCAACATGGAATTAAATAAGACAATTAAAAATAAAAATGTAATAAAATGTATTAAAGCTCAAAGACTAAGATGGTTTGGACATGTAAACCGAATGCAAAATGACAGACTGGTAAATAAGATCTATCAGTGGTAACCTCTAACGACAAGAGCAACAAGAAGAACAAAAAATAGGTGGAGGGATGACGTATTGGAAGACATAAAACTAGGATTAAGGATTCAGAATTGGCCCAAAATTATCCAAGATAGAGAGAAATGGAAAGAGATTAAGAAGACGAAGAAGAAGAAGGAGAAGGAGAAGAAGAAAGTGACTGAACGAAACATTGTAACTAGGCAACATTGCTTAAGCGCGAATTTTATTGCTCGTGATGTTCTGGGCGGCTAAAAAGCCGAGAACTCCATGAACTAAGTCGCGTGAAAAGGGGTATAGAGCCTCGACAGGCGGTGATAATCCGCCACTTTCGGTTTAAAAGTTTCAAAAACTGAAAAGAAGTCAAGGACAAGAGATTCAGCAAGCAAGAAAATCTACCGCTCGTATCTTGTACTCTTGTACTTCTGAACTACAGTATGTAGCCTATATATGAACACAGTACCTACAGCTCACACTTCACCGTTACAAGGACAACTCTGATATGTAGCCTATATATGAACACAGTACCTACAGCTCACACTTCACCGTTACAAGGACAGCTCTGATAGCTTAATAGGAAGCTAGGGTAAAAAAATTCCAGAACTTGACCCACCTATTTCATTAAAAAAAATTTACGTTACCGCCAGAGCTCTTCAGCTTTAATAGCATTTCTACGAGACAGAATAAAGTGCATATTTTATCAACAGTGGAAAAATTCTAACACGAACATATCTTCAACTTGATAGTTGCTTTAAGAAAGAACGTAGCTCATAACTAGCCGCCACTGATTAATTCTGTCCGTGAAAGGAATATTTAAGGTATAAACAAAGTGAACATGTTCGGTGCTAGAAACAATGAGACGATTTATAATCTTGCAAATACTTTATGTTAATTTGTACAGTGAGTATGGAAAACCCAAAATGTTGTATGGGATAGGGCGGCCTCCGGCGACCTGGCCGCACCCTCTGAACGCCAACGGCCGTCGCACACGCAGCGGAGTTATCTCGACTGTTGTATCTTCCGCGGAAGTAAGAATCACATCGACAACCGTATAATATTGTGTTGCAAGATTTTCCTTTAAAGGCGAGTGTAGGTAATGTCACGCATCTCGAAGAATGAACCCACGACCTCCTGTTGCTAATCAGCGGCGAAGCCCACATGTAGTCTTGTAACGGATATCACCGTGAGGTATCACAACTCTACCGGTTCCGTTTTGATGACATGTTAAAGATGTCGCGCAGGTCAGTGATACATTGGATTCGATAGGATCCCGGAAGCGAGCTTTACACTAGAAGACTGGGATAATAAAATGTGTAGGATGTAGCAACATTTCTTTTATCCAGAAATTTTTCATTATTTTTCTTTCACTCTTCTGTTTTAGCTGTCTCATGTGCTAATTCATTTGCACCTGCACTTTTATTAGGACTAAATATGCCCAGCATTGTTCGGCTATAGGCTAGCGTGTGCAGCTGCAAATCGGGTTCAGTTTCAGACAAATAAATTTGAAATTTATCTCCACCCCCTAAGGAAATCGATGTGTTTCATGTCTTGTGCCTCTTCTAAAGTAGTGAAGTTTCGCTACTACCAAATGGTGAGCAGTCTTAAGGAGTCACGACGAGAGAGAAGAAATATAAGGACCGAAATGGATCGGAGAAATAATGACAAAGAAAGACACGAAAATGGGGAAAGTAGATTGCATATACAGTCAACTCCGGATATAGTGAACCTCTGCGGACTTGCATATTTCGTTCACTATATCCGAGGTTTACTATATCCGGAATGTCTCTGCCTTAACATTAAATGACAGAAATAAATGAAACTGTGAACAAGAAAATAAAATATTTTGTTTTTGCGGAATGAATTACACTGTATACTGTTACTCACAGTTGATTTACTTAAACTATGCTGTTGACCCACGTCCGCTTGCGAAAGACCACGTTCAATGTCACTTATAATATTCGCCTTATCTTCCAAAGAAAACATTGTACGCTTCGACATTTTTATACAGTACATTCACTGTTGAAACACTAGAAACAGACTGATCAGGTAGAAATGACAAACGCTGTTATGTTGTGGCTGTGTATTCAGTCTTGGAATTTCCCGGCTCATTTAATGGAAACTGGGAGAGGGTTGATGGAGTTTGAAAGCCATTTAAATCTTACCTTAATTTATGCTCTGGACATAATGTCCATCCCCTTTTAATAAAAGAAGGCAATTTCATTTTCCGTTGTTTCGATGCTATCCGTCATAATGGAAATGTTTCTGATAACAAAAGGCAACCCTTTGACGGTGGAGGATTAGAAAAAAACAGTAGAGTAGATTGCCTGAGAACAGAATATCAACCCTTCGACGGTAGAGTTGCCTGGATTTACAGTACAGCTCATTATAACCGAAGCGAGGGTTCACTATAAAAGGAAATTTTAATGTACTTTTTAATGTATGCTGGTCGGGACCAACGATTTAGGTTCACTATAGCCGAATGTTCACTATAACCGAGTTCACTATATCCAGAGTTAACTGTGTTAATGAAAGGATGCACTGAATGTCTGACCTCAATAATTGTTTGTATGTATCTGAAATCTAACTAGTGTAATATATAGCTAGTCGGCGATGTATGTAATGGAGGGGGAAAGGAACTGATCAACCTATCCCATTATCGTTTGGCCTATTTGCCTCATAAATGGTGCCTTCTTGGTATAACTTGTGAGGTTCAGTCCTATCTTTGGACAGTTGACTAAACAATAATTCGTATAAACCTGAACTCCCTGGTCAAGTGGCTCAAGTGAAACCGACTGAAGGCATGTTACGAGAATACGTGCAGTTTTACATATTCTTTTTGCTACACGTAAGTATTCTGCGTGACATTTTAACTCTGTAGTATGAGGCGGTATCTGAAATTATATAACAATTTTAACATATCTTGTTCTGTGTTTGTCAGGAGGCTTTGACATCCCTTCTGACCAGTAATTTATTCTTAGCTCTAGGCTGGTAGCTTGCAGGGTTGTATGCGCATAGTAACGAACTTTCAGGGGCGTTCACCGGGATTTGAACACGCAAGCCCCAGGATTAAGTAGCGCTATGGTCATTAAGTGGCCGGTATACTTTTTATAATTACCAATTCATTACCACCCTCAGGTCGTTAGCATGGACAGAAGTGGGATTTGAGAGTTGTGAGAGTAACGCATGCGCAGAACTGACCGGACGTCGTCTACACAGGATTAGTGGTTCCTTGCGTCAACCTCATTAACTAAAATTTTTCTTAATTTCAAAAATTACGTATGTATTACATGTCGTTTTGTCTTCAAACATACTGCGATGAATAAATAAGATAGAATTAATTTTAAAGTAAGCAAGTTATGTTCAAAATCACCTTGCTTTGTTCGAAATACATTATTTAGCTTCAGTCCAATGAATGATACTATCAAGTATAATATTGTTGTAGTCCTCTTATTGAACAGTTTGGAAACAACTCGTCACGCTACCATAGATACATCATATTATATCGGACGTTATCGAAACGCTTTCATCTCAGCGGCAACTTTAATTTCGGTAAAGGAAATATTCACAGGGCGTCAAATCTAAAAAAATATGAAGAAGAGCAAGTGCAGTGATTATTCATCGCTGTGGAATATTAAGCAGCATGTCTGACTATGAAACTATCGGGTCCAGGTTCGAATTCTGGATGGAATTTTCCCCCAATCAATTCGAAACAAATGCTGGACCCTCGGGCCCATTTCGCCATCATTAATTTAAATCGTCATCATTCAATAGTTTCAGGTCAGTACAGGATGCAGCAAGATGTAGTACCGTTGACTTGTATACAGATGGCATCTTTCCGAGGAAGCTACAGAACTGTCATGGGGACGAAGGGTCAATAATCGCGGGGAACTGGGTGTAGTGTAGCTGAATCGATAGGTGGCACCAAGCAGTGAATCACGATATTTAATCATCATCCCTAAAAAAAAAATGAGAGAGAGAGACAGAGAGAGAGAACTTGTACGGTGAGCACAGTAAGTCCCTGGTTGCGGTGCAAGACTTCGGATCCCTTCTTTGTATTAGAGAGAGAGAGAGAGTGTGCAATGATTTGCTTTCGGACGAGAAACAGGCATAGCTGGCGCGTTGTTGTCGTGCCTGATTCACGAATATTTGTGGATATTTTCGAAAAATTCTCTTCCATGGTTGTTCCAAAATTCTCAGATTTCTTCCTTTGATGCTGAAAACATATATTTCCACAAAAATCTCGAAATAGATTGTTGTCGGCATCACAATAGTATACTTTTTTTTTTAAATTCGTTTAATGAGAAAGTAAAAAAAGAGTCTTTAATATTAACAACACGTTCAAATTATGTTAAGAAAGTGAATTTTGTTAACATTAAAGCTCCGCTCTCTAACCTTCCGCATAACTATTACTTCATTAGGAATTCTAGACGTCTTTTTCAGCCTCATTTTATAGCATGCGGTGTAAAGTAATCTGTAATAACAGAGAAGTGCTGATTATATTACAGTATTATCCCTTCATAAACACCGTTCCTCGCTGCAAAAAAAGAGATGAATTGCGGAAACTGTTAGCTTTAATGAGAATATCGTAATAATTCTTTCCTTTATCCGAGTCATCGTTCTCCCCAGGAGGCTCTACACGACATTCACAACGGAGACTGTGAATTTAATTACATTCCCAACGAATAACGAACTCTTAATCAGTGTCTTACTGCAAAGTAGTGCAAGACGACCATCAGACAACTGTACACAGGCGTGGTCTGTTTTTCTCCCACAAAATACAACTCATTGTCATTTCTACTGCCGTCTCCTATACATCCATCACCGGTGTGTACACACAAGACTCTGTTTTCCAGTTATTTCCAGCGTCTGAAATGGGTTGGAACAAGTTTTGAAGTCGTTCCGGTAATTTTGGAGTTCTTATGATAATTTCCCCATGAAGAGACTACAGTATTCTCGTTTCGTGCCAGTGGAGAAGGGACGTGAAATATTAGTTCTTGCACCACTTTATGCTCGCTCTTTAAGCCGTTGTTTTATGTAAAGACTCTTTAATGGCCTCTCGGTGTTAGAGAGACCGTTTACTACTGTTTATTAAGCCAAGAAAAGCTGACTCTTTCAGAGTGTCAGGAAGTTGTTAGCCGTGTGGCTAATGCATTGGTTTTCCTCACCAGAGAGCTAGACTTAAACCTGAAATTTTTTTCGTGCATAAAAACGGTATATTTTCTCGTACAAATCTCATTTTTTCCATTCCCCCGTTCCAATAATAATTGTCCATTATCTCAGTGTCGTCCCCTCACTAGAAATGACGGCTTTGTCAACTACTAAGTGTGTTTTCGTTGTAAGAGAGATTTAAAAATGAAGACTAATGTGATTTGTGACATATTTAATTATTTAACACTTCAAGAAAAGTATCTTTAGAAAGAACCCTCAAAAGAATTAAAGTTATTTTCTGAGATGTTACTAAATTAGCACTAGCCAACGCCATGTGTGACAACTTTTTGTTGCCTAGCTTCTTCTTACAAGGGAACAGTTAATAGCTCTAAAGTAGAAACCTGCCATCAAACTGAACAAAATTTTAGATCTCCTACACATTTAGTTACTCATTCTATCGTTAACGCAACGAAATGACTTCTGACGTCTCTAGTAGGTAGTGCACGTGGAAGGTACAGGGCCAGAGCGCGGCGTTGCTATTAATAGCATTCTCCTCCCCGACCCAGAAGCAGATAGTGGGTTGGCAAGGAGGCAGAGATTTTATGTTCATTATGGATATGCACTAAAAGTTAAGAATGACACCGAGTAACCCAGACTGCATGTGACGCCTGTTGGAGGGATTTTATAGGCATGGTTCACAACACTATAACAGTAGAGAACTGAGTAACATGTATTAGAGAGCGCATCGAGTGAACCGCGCACTGATGTGTAAGTGGCGGTTAAAACTGTTATCTGCACCAAAGTCAATTGAATGATAAGAATGATATCTAAAAGAGATGAAGACATAGCATGTATGTTGATAAACTATATCGACTAAAATTAATATAAACTTTGTATGCATATAAATTTGGGCTCTAATTATGGTATAAGCGTCGAAAGAAGTGTTAGAATAATATGACAGCTAAGCTAAGGATCTATGTGTCAAGGTTGTCTTCACTTGCCTTGTGGCGCCGGAAAGACGAATGGCAAATCCATTTCATTGTTGACTGACCCGATGTGGTTAGCTGGTAGAGGGAGTTCAAAAATAGACATTACGAGCTATTAAAAGTCTTTCTTTGCGATATCAATAACTATAAGGTTTCAAAATTGTAGCGAGAATAATTGAGTAACCCTGGCCTTGATTAGGTAATACTCATTCAGCTGACGAAGCGCGTTCAATGCATAATCTTACTTCGCATGTCACGTGACAGGATAGACGTTCACGGAGGATGGCATTCAACTAATTACTCTCAGTAGGCCTATGCGTCGTTGTTTCGAAATGAAACATCCCAAGTAAGTTTTCACACGTTACAGCTAATCTCGGAAACTAATTCGGTATTTATTTGCCTGCAGTTTGAGGGAAGATTTCGACATGTGCTTATTAATAGCTCCCTTTTAAGTTGCACTGCTACGATGTAGTGTGTTTAAAAGTGACAGTAAGATAAATTAAAATCCTCAGGAGACAAAGAAAACAGATCGCCAGTCTTGCTTTGTGCACTCTCAGCAAGGTGAGCGAAACACACGAATTTGTTATGTACAAAATGTAACAATACTGGAGTGTTGCCAAGGAAACGTAAACAAAACCTGGCGCGGGATTAGCAGGTCAAGTTCTGGAGTTATATTCCCATTTTCAAACAGCCATCAGAGCCTTTCTTTTATCGGCTTTAAGTACGGGTATTCACGTTACATGACTCCCATGTCATGCGGTCAACACTACACCTAGTCTTCATTTCACATAACACAAGACATCGTACTGATAACGGACGAGTCCACACCTGTGGAGTAACGGTCAGCGCGTCTGGCCGCGAAACCAGGTGGCCCGGGTTCGAATCCCGGTCGGGGCAAGTTACCTGGTTGAGGTTTTTTCCGGGGTTTCCCCTCAACCCAATACGAGCAAATGCTGGGTAACTTTCGGTGCTGGACCCCAGACTCATTTCGCCGGCATTATCACCTTCATATCATTCAGACGCTAAATAACCTAGATGTTAATACAGCGTCGTAAAATAACCCAATAAAATAAATAACGGACGAACATTTGTAGACTATCCGGTATTCGAACTCACACTTACTTACAAATGACTTTCAAGAAACTCGGAGATTCATTGTCGCCCTCACATAAGCCCGCCATCGGTCCCTATCTTCAGCAAGATTAATCAAGTCCCTTCTATAATGTCCTACCTCTCTCAAATTCATTTTAATATTATCCTCCCATCTACGTGTTGGTCTCTCTAAAGGTATTTTCCCCTCAGATCTTCCAACTAACACTATATGCATTTCTGGATTCATCCTTACGTGCTACATGCCCTGTCCATCTCAAACGTTGATTTAATGTTCCTAATTATGTTAGGTGAAGAATACAATGCGGTTCAGTTCTCCATTCTCCTATAATTTCATCTTAGCTCCAAATATTTTCCTATTATTCTCGAACACTATTAACCTCTGTTCCTCTCTCAAAGTAAGAGTCCAAGTTTCACAACCATGTCTTTCGCACAACGTTAGAATTTAATTATATAGGCCTATTAGGCGACTAATGAATTGTGAAATATATAACATGCTTTCAGCTTTTTAACGTTGGAATTATTGACTGTAAGCATAGTTTGTCATTTAAATTCTTTCATGTGCTCAAATATATTTCAGAGCTTACTTAACTATTGAAAATTCTTTACTTTTAACGTTCAATTTCGGCTATGAGGATTTTTCCTGTACGATTACATTATCTTTGACAGTAATGAAGTAATTGTGAAATAAGTCTCACGGCAACCGGCGTGGTGTAAGGGCAGCTAGCGTGGCTCTCCGAGGCTTCGGTTGGGTATGGGTTCGAATCCTGATTAGGTGATTACCTGATTGCGTATAAACGAAGTTTTTTGATACGAAGAACCGAAGTATTATAAAAGCACTATTATCATTGGCTCTTTTTCAATAAAAGATCTTAAAATCTAGCCACAATAGATTTCCAATTCCTATATGTGTGAGACAAACGCAATCATTGGACGTCTGAATTTGAGTCAAATTGTGTCATGATATTTATATATGCATGGAATGTTATAATGTCGGTTTCTCACACCGGAAAATCGGGTTCATACCACAAGACTTGTACATATTAAATGTTTGAGTAGTATTGAAGAATATTAGTTTCATTGGTCTAAATAAATAGAAAGCCATTTATATTATAAAACAGTGCTAATAATTGCAATATTGAATCATCTTGCTTACTTCTAATAGAATTAAACTATTATCCTTTCGAACCTCGACTAGAGTATGAATGTTCTGTTGTCAATGTGTCCTATATTGTGTAAGATGGAAACTCAGTATCGTGGTCAACCTATATCACGGAATTCCAGGTAAAAAATGAACATAGATTCAAACAAGCGGTAGTACGAAAACACTAAATTTCAACCATGCTTCTCATCTGCTGTTATTTTAAATCCTTCATAGCTCTTCATTTCATTGTACTGAGCATGTCTTTGAAGTATTTTCTTCTCGGCTCTCCTCTTCCTTTCTTACCTATTAGCCTAAGTTATTGTCCCCTACAGTATGTTAACAAAAAATGTGTTATGTCTGATTGAATGACCAATTAATTTTATTGTTCATTTCTCTAATTTCTTCATTATTGTTCTATTTTCATTTACCATCTTTAAAACTGCAATATCTGGCACTTTACCTCTCCAACCGATTTTTAACATCCTGCATCAGATTCACCTCCGAACTTTCACTTCTATATAATAATATGCACCAGATAAAATATTTGATAGATATTTTCCTTGTTTTGGTGCTTACATGGCGACAGATCAGAAATAAAATTGTTTTTTTTTTTTAATTATTAATGAATACTTGTTTAGCGAAAGCAGTGTTTCTTTTAATTTCGACTGTGCTTTTATTATTATTTGTAATGAAACTGCCAAAGTAACAGAAATAATTAACTTCTATTTTAACAGTTCCAATTTTCATGTTGTCACGAAGGTTAATCTGTCTTTTTAACGTTTGTTTCAAGTTTAAATGTGTTTAAAATTGATAGAAGTATCCGTAACATGCTTTCCATATCCTTCTTGGAATGTGATAAAATTGGATTATCTTCCACAAATGTAATACCACAGTCTAGACCTCGTAGTTGATACAGCGTCGTTAAATAACCAACTAAAAATAAATAAATAAAAAAAACAGTCTAGTATATACAGTCACGAAGCTTGAGTTGTGAGGGTGCTAGGAACACTAGACTGTGCCGGTACTATTTCGCATTATTTGTAATGAGGCGATATTAGCGATCCTAGTGGTTAGGAACTATCTATGGATACATATTTACTACGTATTGAGCTTCGTGACTGTATATACTAGGCTGTGGTAATACCATGTATTCGTCTGCCATTGATATGTAAGAATTAAAAGAAGAAAAAATATCTAGTTCAGTTGGAAATGGGAGGAAAATGACTGTGTTAAACAGAATTTTGTGGGATTCTTCCGTTTGCCCTGTTACTTCTACCATTTCTCCATGCCATCGGAGAAAGGAAATATTTCTATAAATTTTTCTTGTTTGTATTCGATGTTACTGGAAAGTGCAGCACTTTTTTTTAAGTTAAGGTGAAAGATAGTTACCCATATAACTATAATGTTACCATCATCCCACATGCTTGGGACTTACATAAATGCTGGTTACTGCATTTATGTATAAACTTTCGTGCTTGCGGAAGTAGATGTAATTGACGAGACGTAAATCTGTGTACTATAATGACCCACATAATCGGCGATTTACAGGATTATGGAGCCATGAAGCAGAATAGACAGCTGGGTTCGTGGAAAGTACTGACGTAAACATAAAATGCAGGTGTTCGAAGAAAGGGTCGATATGGATAAATTGACGCTTTGTTTTAACGCAGATGACAGGCGAAACTGATAAATATGTTAATTACTGTACTCTCTTAGTGCATGGCTGAGCAGTATTGCAGGTGAATAGATACAAGGGAAACAATCACAGGAATTTGTATGCATTTTAAAGGTTACTAAACTGGACTAGTAAAGTTAATTTCTTAATTAGAAACTTATTATAACAAATGTGTTATACACGTGACATTAAGACAAGAGAGGAGAACAAATCGATCGTATCTTTTATTATTTAAAGAGAGATCTGCTAATTATTTTGCTGTAAAGCAGCGTTTTTCAACATTTGACACACTAAAGTTCTAATTAAAAATTCCGCGGCACAGTTGTATAATCTAAATCAGTCGTTACTAACCGGGGATGGAGAATTTTTTTTTATAAAAAAAACAAGTGAAATTATATTTTTTTAATACTGGTACGGTATTTAATTTTTACTCTCTTCTTAATTTTTACAATAAAATGTCTAGCTTTTATTAATCAGTTAATCTTTTAGTACTTTGATTTTTATTGTATTCGTAAATTTAATATTAATTGTATTCTTAATATTGTAGTTGTAATCTCCTGGTAGAGGGGAAGAGAAGGCCTGATGGTCTTATCTCTACCAGGTTAAATAAATAAATAAATAAAAATACTTTTTTAACTTTAGTGATCTGGAAATTCTGACTAAGCATCAGTCATTTGTTTTCATTGCCGCTCTCACACATACACTATTAAATAGTAAATTTTGTGCGAGATCGTGCGTATTTGCTTGGTTTCCGCACAAAACCAATCCGCGGAAAGTCTAAAATTCCACATTCAGTATTC
This sequence comes from Periplaneta americana, assembly GCF_040183065.1. Taxonomy (NCBI): domain Eukaryota; kingdom Metazoa; phylum Arthropoda; class Insecta; order Blattodea; family Blattidae; genus Periplaneta; species Periplaneta americana. Next base: position 72,849,783 of record NC_091133.1, on the reverse strand, counting down.
CCAACCTAACACATAACAATTTCCCTCTTCTTACCGCTTAAGTGACATATTGATTTTACTGCTTTAGGCTTTTAACATATTATTTTAGAGACCTTCAATATAGTAATAATTATAAATTGGAAACTTACCATTGCAATTTCACCTAAAGTGCACTGTTAATTATTGTTTTTAAATATTTGCAAAAATTAAGTAAACTCTACAACTCCACTAAAGTTACTGCATTCGTGATGCATGTAACATTAAGGAAGCCGTGAAAAAATCAACAAGATTCCACACTCATCATAGACTGGGGAAAAAAAGACAGACGTATATCACGGTCTGCTGGAGTATAGTAAACACAGAAAACATTTTAAAGCAACAATGTTGAAGATAGATATTTTTGTTTTGCAAATTTGCCATCATTGAACAGAAACCAACATGGAGATTTCATTGCAACTAATTAGAAATTCCTCTTTCAGGTATGTAATAAACGATCTTCACACAAAATAATGTACTATGCACCAGCGGTATGTTTTCTTTCAATTCTCGGAAATTAAAAAAGCTCAACTACGTTTCGCTTTTTCAAACTTTTCCTCGAACATGAAAACTTCAACATACCGCTCTTGTAACGCATATTACTATTACAGAATGTTGACTTGTGCTGCGTTCACTGAAAATTGATTTTTGTGGATTTACTTTTTAAATACTGGTACTTTTTTATTTTGATTTTTACAATTTTAGCTACGACAACCTTCACTATTTTCATTTTCTCGCGGTACACCGTTTGAAAATCGCTGCTGTAAAGTGTTGACAAATATTAATTCGTAGGTGCTGAATATGGTAGAAATACGTCGAATAAGCAAACAAATGGCATGCCCAAAACCGCTGTTGTCCACCGCTGTGGAGTAACAGTTAGCATGTCTGATTGTGAAACGAGCGGACCCGGGTTCAAACCCTGGTTGGGACAAGTTACCTCGTTTTAGATTTTTCTTCAGAACCTGGACCCTGATCTCAAAACTTGAGTGGAATTTAATTGACTATTAATTGACTGTTAAATTCATGTGTCTGCACACATATCTATCAAAAGTTTCATGGTCCTTTGCAAAGAAACGTAAGTTTGTTAGTGTATGACTTGCACATGGGAAAATCGTTCAAGAGACAAAAACGCGATTTGTATAAACGTTAATAAAATCTATAAATTCCAACGGATTGTGCTAATTCTTTCAGAAAGTGTTAAATTCGTGTGTTTACACCAGTATCTATCATAGGTTTCGATTTACGACGCAAAGAAAAAATTTGTAAAAATTTAGTTTTGCGAGATTTTTAGGGATGAAAACGCCAATAAAAATTACAAATTCCAACAGATTCTTCTAATTCCTTAAAAAGATGTTAAATTTATATGTCTGCACACATATCTATCAAACGTTTCATGGTCCTATGCAAAGAAACGTAACTTTGTTAGCATACAGTATGACTTACAAATGGGGAAAATCGTTTGTTTCATTACACGAAGAAAGTAGTCAGTAGAAGAAATAAAGTGCTCTAATACAATAAAATATTAATTAACTTACTAATTATTGTCTTACGTGTTATTGTATCATCTCATCACTACTAATATTCCGCTAGATGGCAGTAGTGTGTTATGATGCTGTTCTCTTGTTACCAATTGTGCTAACTATACAATCTTCATTGAACTCTATGGACGATTACTAATCAAGAGGCTTTGTTGATTCAGTTTAATTTTTATGAAAACATTTGCATTCCACTTCAATTGTCAGTATATATTAAACAATCTCTGATACGCGACTATCCATAATCTCATACAGCAAAAGCTATAACATAACCTAAATAATATAAACAAGATAAATGATAGATAGAAAAGTTTTAATTAAGGATGATGATATAAACACGAATCATTTTAAAAGATACAGTTATTGAAAGTACAATGTTGGCAAACAAAGAAATGCTAGGGAGATGATAAAAAATTGTAGGATAAGTGATCGAAACACGTCGTTCCGTACCGTTTTATTGGTCAAAAGTAGTATGACATAGTAAAAGTGTAACAGTCACCTTAATATCTCACGCTAGATAACCATAGCAATTGAGGCGGTAGCCGGAAAAAGGGCCCATATACAAAGGTCATGTTTCGAGAAAACAATGATTGAATGATTTATTTTTATGTAATTGCAATTTGAATTCACTTTTGTCGAAACAATAATTTGCATACTGTCACAATAATATTTATCTAGAAGTTTTTGTTAAATAATGTATTCCGACTTTTATAGTCTTATATATATATATATATATATATATATATATATATATATATATATATATATATATATTATTGGAGCATTTTATAGGCCCTTTTTCCAGAGAGCAAGTTTATTTTATCAAAATACTTTCAATATGATTATATTTTAGCAAAAATTAAACATCAGCATTGAACAACGCACATTACAGGCGTTTACAAGTTCGTAATCATTTTAGTAAAATTATATTTCTTACCTATATCTCATAGTTACGTCATAAATTATACCGAATACGTAAAAATCAAGAATATCTGTTGTGTTAAGAATACAGATTACAGGTTATTTATTATTAATCTAGAATGGATTCACACCTACTTCAAAGTTTATCTTCAGATTACAGTTTACACTTTAGTGCACATCCTAGATCGACTCGCACTCACTTTGAGGATCATCTTCACAGATGTTTGCCGGGTTCCACAACTACGCAAGGGTGCATGTGTTCATTCAATTAGCTACCCTGCCCTCTGTTTATAAGATATTGAAACGAAATTACTAAGCAAGTAGATTTTAAAACGGAGAATACAATTGAACATTCTCTCGAAAAAGGGCCTATAGAGGTATGGGCCCATTTTCCTGCTACAGCCTCAATTTGTAAAAGTCGTAAAATTAAACCAATAAAATAGTAATATACGTTACAAGAGCGGTATGTTGACTACGTTTCGCTTTTTTAATTTCCGAGAACATGAAAACAAACATAGGCTACCGCTCGTGTATCGTACATTATTTTGTGCGAAGATCGTTTATTACATACCTGAAAGACGAATTTCTAATTAGTTGCAATGAAATCTCCATCTTGGTTTCTGTTTAATGACGGCAACTTCGGAAAGCCAAAATATATTTCTTCAACATTGTTGCTATAAAATGTTTTCTGTGTTTACTATACTCCAGCAGGCCATGATATACGTCTGTCTTTTTTTTCCCCCAATCTGTAAATACGAACTTAAAACAAACGGTAAGGTTATGTAATGATTTATTTTTAATTTTAACATTTTAACAATATTATTTATATAACATATTGCAGTAATAATATCGGCATCTGGAATCTTGTTGATTTTTTCACGGCTTCCTTAATGTTACTTGTATCAGGAATGCAATAAGTTTCGTGGAGTAGTAGACTTTACTTAATTTTTGCAAATATTTAAAAACAATAATTAACATTGCAATTTAGGTGAAATTGCAGTGGTAAGTTTCCAATTTATAATTATTACTATGTTAAACGTCTCTAAAAAATAATATGTTAAAAGCCTAAAGCAGTAAAATGAATGTCGCGCTTAAGCGGTAAGAAGAGGGAAATTGTTATGTGTGTTACGTTGGGAATACTGAATGTGGTATTTCACACTTACCGCGTATTGGTTCTGTGCGGAAAACAAGCAAATACGCACGATCTTGCACAAAAGTAATTCCTACCAACTATCAGTCGTACGTGCACATTCGAATGAAGCAGATGAGCTGCTCAGCCGGTTGTTCCATTTGTTCCGCCTTCGTACCCATCTCAGACTAATGAGGCAAGCGGTCTCAACTGCCTTAATCGGCGAACCAAAGTATCCATATTTTGGTGACTTGGAGCAGTGATACTACAGAAGTTCATTAGTAGAAGCCGGGTGGAGAGTTCCTTGAAGTTTCAGCTGCACAGCAGTGAATATTCTCAGTAATTGAAGGGTGATTGTTGAAACGGAGAGAGGGACCGGGGTATCATACCACGTTGGTCAAGCCATTCCGCTGTCCAATTAGTTGTAGAAAGAAAGAAAAAAATATGGCTATAAAATTAATAATTTGACTTAAAGGGAACGAGATTTCTTTGCTAGACTGTGTTTTTATAATCCACGTTTCATTCTTCTTTATAACGCTATTTATGGGGCATAAAATTAACTTGTCACTGAAGCATTGCGCATAAAATGAGGAATAAAGATGTTCATGAATGCGTTATTAAAACCAACTTTCATTTGCGCTCATTGATGTTCTTACTTTCGCAGATAAGCCAGATGCATTGCCACACACAGTCCTTTCTTTCCAAGGTTTACGACTCGACTTTTCTATCGATGAATTAAACAACTTTCTTCCGCTCCTTCTTATCCGTTTGTTTCGTGTTCTTCTTCTTCCACTCCATGATTAAATGTTTGCCGTTCCGTTCTCCATCATAACTTCTACCCGATAATTGTTTATTTCCAATTTCTTAATGAAGAGTTTTCCCTATTTTTTACCGTTGCTTGTTAATACCTCCATGTGATAGATTAAGACCTTCCTGGACACTGGTTATGTTTACGACATGAGAAAATTGATGAAGTGAAATTCATTACCCCCCCCCCCCATTGATAGGATGATGAACTGATGATTTTTTTAACCTAGGGAAAAATGTTCTGTAATTATTGCCACAAATCCTCTCATTTAAATTTAAAAAGAATGGTATTCAATCATATGACTTATTTCAATGTAAATTATGCAATTATAAATTTACATTATATATTTTTTTTGTAATGTAAATTTATAATTGCATAATTTACATTAAAATAAGTCATGTGATTGAATACCATTCTTTTTTAATTTAGTATTCGACTTAATTGGAATTTTCAAAAATGAACTAAAAAAAATCTCTCATTTAAACTTTGGTTCTCCTACGTTCCGAAGAAATTTGTGGTAATGATTATTTTAAGCGGCCATTCCTAAAAGTAGATCTTTTAACGCTAGGCAAGCGAGTTAAAAATTGAGTAAGGTAAAGTTGCCTTTTTCCGTAATACCCCTAATCCCATGATACTTTTTTCTTTAATTGAAGATTGCATCTTTCGCCTACTTTTGAGACATCGATGAACTTCCTAGCAAAATACCCTACCCCGTGACAGTCAGTGAAAAAAACGTATCACGGAGTTAGGCAACTTTATCCTATTATATGATAGTGTGCGAAAAGTACTTCTAACACTAATGCAAAAAGTGTTTTGAAGCTGATTTTCAACTGATTGCGTCGATTGCCAGTTGTTTTCCCTCTATATGTGACATGGAAGCAATCGCAATACATCAATAAAGTGGTTGAATCAATGCCAGTTATACCTACTTTCAAAACTGTTTTGGTTAAAAACGTACACAAATTAAATTAACTGCTTCAACAACTAGTGTCTTGATAACTACATGAAATAATTAAGAATTAAATGTAATTATAAACAATTAAGGAGCACTTGGGTTGAGCTGAGGACCTCTCGATAGCTCTACCATTGAGCTATACCGCCGATTACTTTCAATGGGATAAAATTTCATTATTACAATGAGAGGGAATACAGCAGTGGAGAAGTCGGGAGAATTTTCTCTATATAAGCACGAACAAAAACGGCTAAGAAATCAGTGTACGACACACATATTCAAATTGATTTCATTTTGTTCGCAACATAAAATGCCATTTTAACACTTGTATCGTAAATAACTATTGCTACTTTAACAAACTGAGTGCCCTTAACCTGGTTTAGACCCATGAACATCCTTTTAATTGGCAAACATGTTAACCACTCGACTACGTAGTTCTGTTGTGACATTTCTTTTCACGGACTCGTGAACGCAGACGCATCCAATGTTTCGGAGCTCTGTATCGGTTCTATAATCAGGAAAGAAAGAGTAGAGGAGCTTATCTCTTGGTATGGAGTATTGCTTATGTTAACAGAATCAACAGATAGGTTACCGTTTTCCTGCCTTTCCTGATGGTGTAGCCGATACGTAGCTCCGAAACTTTGGATTTATTTTATTTTGACACATTGCAAAGACCAACAATTAATTTTGCACCACTTTGATTTAATTATACTTAACAAATTGTTCAATCCAAGATTATTTCTAATAACTTACTCTGGTTTTACTTTATTTTTATGCGCATCTTTCCAAGCTATTAATACGGGTTCGAATCCCGACGCGTCCAAATGAAATTTGTGGTGGACGAAGACTGTGTTCAGTTGTAGGTTTCCTTAGTGTACTCCCATTTCCCCTACCGGTATTCTACCATTAATCATCATAATATGGTGTTACGTTGTTCGCCTCCTATGGTGCACAAAGAGCAACGCCTTCATGGCGGCTGAAAGAACTACAAGCGTCGGTGCATCGCCTACTAGATGGAGACGCTTGATTAAATGACTCCCATCAAGTCTCGCCATTAATTTAAAAAAGGTTTATATTTAATTCATGCAGTCTTTAACCCTATTAAGATTTAATTTCTTCGGCGTATACGTAGGCCTATTCCATTTGTCTATAGCGATAGCAACAAGATGAAATCTCTTTCGACGAAAGTGGACTCAGAGGTTAGTACTTTTCCGGATATGAAGCCGAAAGGCAGCAGACATGCCACTTATCTTATTCTGTAAAGCGTTGGTAGCACTTGCAGTAGACATTTCAATTATCCCACCCTTCACAGAAATGCGTCAAGACAGATGAATAGATGAACTGAACTATATAATATTGTTTCCGTTGTCTTCTTGGCTCAGTAACTGCAGTAGATTCTCTTGCGTCGATTTTTTCTGCTCTGTTCTGTATGTCCGTAATTTTAGGTAGATTAATTTATGCATTATTTCTCATACTTGGTGTTAGTGCAACATTTCAAGCTCATCACTGTCCGGAACTGAACTTGCGTTCTTATGAAACTTAGTAATAAAGTTTTACCATTTGCGCTCTATCGGCTTCTAGCAGTAGGCGTTCTTTTTCACACACAGCACTTTGAGGTTTTAGCATGTTTATTTTTATTACATTTTATATAATTATACACGTTGTCTCGTTACCGAAGTGTGAAATCATACATTTGTGATTCATGGATTCTTACCGATGTAGTAATTCTGCCTGGTTTTTAAAGCTTCAATACTTCACAAAATTGCATAACTCATAGGCACTGGCTTCACTGGTGGTGTATTGAGAACAGGCTTGTAAACGGCTCATGCTATTTTATTTTGTGCTAACACTTCGACGTATGGGAAAATTATTAATAGTGCCTGGATGTTTAGACATACTCGTATATAACAGTTAAAATAGGCAGACAAAAAAGGCAATAAAAACGTAAAAAAGCACAATCTTTGCAAAAAAGGCATAATATATTTTAGCAATAAATTTAAATTATATCAACATAACTCACATAATACTTCGTAGGTGACACATGTTGAATTATAAAATACTTTTTTTTTTCGTGATTAACTGTCTTTTCACAAACCTTACATAACAAAACTGTTCCTTCGGTTGAAAACACATGGGCACCAAATTCACTAACGTAAGCATGGAGTTTACTTTTCATTGGTTTACTGAATTTAGGCATTCTAGCTAACCGAACTTATACGTTGCCACCCGGCAATAACTGACTATTCCTCAGTTAATTTTCTCTCTCCTACAATAATAAACACGTGTAGCACAAAATTGTAACAGTAAGATTTGAAAATATGAAAGCAAACAATTGGAAATGCTACGTGGCAATTTCTGAGAGAACGAGCTTAATATTTAAAGTTATAAAGCTGATTGTTGGTATCATGAAGACATGACAGTATTATATCTGTAATTGTGGGTTGTCGATCATTATTAATATTACACCAATAGTATTAAAGCACGATTATTAGCAGATTTATCACCGAAATAAATAATTACTTTTATTTACTGTTGTTAGTAAGGTTAGCCATTGTTTCAAATATTTAAATTTCATACACATTACAATTAATTAGAAAATTGCTAATAAACAAGAAGTATTGCTTTAAAATGACAAAAATGGCATTTATTAGTAAGAAACGCCGTAAAAAGGCAAAATGGGCGAAATAAAAATTGGCCCAATCACTTTGATTTACTTCAAACCACATTTATATCTATGCAAATAATGATTTACTTCCACCCGGGAAAAAAAGGCATTTTGCCAAATATCCGGGCTCTAGTTATTAATAGCAATAAAATACAGTTATTGGAGAAAGGTAAACAAAGTATTCCAGTGTTTTCTTCACCATGACTCCACATGGGTCATGTGTAAGATCGAAATTGTTTAGAAGTTATTCTGGTTTGAACCCTGAAAAGAATAGGAAAGACAAAGTGGAAGAAAGGGAAAAACACAAATAAAGGAATAAAGCAAGAAAAATTTGAAGGCATAAAGAAGAAAAAAAAAGGAGAGAAAGTATAAATAGCTTTTGTACTTTCCAAACAAGAGATGTTGGAACACACGTTTTGTACTTTATTCCTTTTCGCTGAAATTCTCCACTCCTCCATGTACTATAGACATAACATTTATTTTACGGTCTGGGTGCCTTAGTTCATTGTACTTATGGAAAGGGCAATTACATAGACTTGGAGCTACAAAATTTGTAAAACTCAGAATACGCCCCGAGTTATATCAGCATATTATTAAAAATGAGATCATTATGCGTTCCCTCAGGGGCCTGTTTTTATACGTGCACGATTTCACACCTCTGCGTTTAATGTTTTCGGAGTCTGAATTGATCATTGACCCGAAGCGTGTACATTCAATACAGAAGTTTTATATTCTTACATGCAAGATAAATTTGTCGCAATCATGGTTAGACATTTAATATTTCACATGTTCGTTTTAAAGTAATCTTGCCTTTCTTTTACATATTAGAATGGTCGAGAATTACAGTGTTCGACTATACACAGCTACAATTATTGCTAAATCTTAAGTATACAGAGACTGCAGTTTCCCATAAAAGTGACTGAGTTTCAATATTAGAAATATGTTTTTAAGTTGGGAATGAACCTGTCTGGGAGTAAGCGTTGAAGTTCTCTCAGATGGACGCAGTGCTAGGATTTGCCCCAGGTCTTCAGGATAACACCTTCAATGTATCACCTAGTAGATACTGAATAACCACAACGAATCTCCGTTACAAACCTTAAAAGTGTATGAAGTTTGGCTTTTCGTGAGATTTTCCTGGAGTCCCTTCTTGCAATATCCTCACCTTACATTTTCTTTTTCGTCTCTGTCATATTCATCCCGCAGACTCTTAATTTGATACACCGGGTTTAAAGAAACCCTCTCCGCCTTTCATTCAGTTCAACGCTTTCTCTTGGGTTGTAGCGGTCTGGGCGTGAAATTGACCACTCACACTATCCGTGGCGTGATGCATATTCGCCAGGGACAAGTGTTTTTATACTGTTGCTACTTGCAATTTCCTCAAGGTCCTTTTCTTGTGATACGCGTCTTTGTAGGCAGGATGTGTCAGTATTATGTTGGGTCACTCCTGCTACTTCAGGATGGTGTCACTTAATGGTTGTGTTGCATGATGCTAAGGCCTTTATTTCTTTATCTACTGGACGCCTGCTTCTAGCTAACCTCACCCACAAACAACAGCCTTGTTGAATGCATCTTTCATTAATTGCTATTCTGGAAGATTCGAAAAAAAAATATATGTTGACTTGTACAGTTACGACTGTCTTCTCTTTTATAGTGTTATCAAGTTGTAGAAAAGAAAGCTAGCTCATAATGTAACGAGTATACACTATGTAGGTAAGTATAGTAAATTTATCTTCCACTGTAATTGGTTCCCGCGTGTTAGTTGTTTATTTAAGAACATATTTCAACTCCGAAAGTTTTTCTTATCTGTTATACATAGTAATGAAGAAATAGTGAATGAGATTTACAGAGAAGATTGAGGTTGCCGCCCCTCAGTCGTAGCTCAGTCGGTCGACCGAGCGGTAACTCCATTTTAGTGATTTGTTCTTCATCAGGTACAAATACTTCTGTTGTAGCAAGGAAAACTACTCTATAAAGCAGTTTTCCTCCCGAGAACATCCGATTTTCTTGGTATTGTCTCGTTCAGTGCTCCATTTTACCATATTATTGTATAGTCTTATTTCTAAATAACTCCTTTATTCTAAAGTAGACTGTGAGTGATCTACGTAGAATAGCTGGAGCTTATTTTGAATTTCACAGTCTTTATTCATTTTCTCTTCCACAATATTCAATGATATCACTGGGGACACAAGTATGGGAACAGTTATTTACGACGCTTAATCTCATAGGTTGCTTTAGTTCTAGATGAAATGTAAGATAGTGTAGACTGTGTTGTTTTTGTTGCTGTTGTGAACGATCTTCTAAAATACAGTGGAAGCTCTTAAATTCGACTGCTTACGTAGGAGAATTATACACGCCCCTATATGGGCACTAAGAAATGGGTTTGCCATTTGAATGGGAATTGGTTCTGTGTCTTGTAGTGATACTTTTGTTAAAGGAAAACAGAATATTTTATTGATTAGGAAATCCATATTTAATCACTGATTTTAAATTAATGAAATCTTTTTTTTCTATTTGAGAATTGTGCCGTTTGTGAGACGGAACTGTCGAAACCCACTGTGGTACTAAAAGCGCATACACAAGTCTCGGGGCGGGCAGGAAATGCAAGTACAGTACTGTATTCGTTGATGGATAACCAATAATAATTTGTATTCATCTCAACTGCCACACCCACTACCCTTATTGGACTGAACTTTCAATTCTGTCGAACTTAGGAGAGTCCACTGTACAATGCATCAGACCTAATTTTCCATTTTTGTTTTCATGCAGTATTATACTGGAAGTAAAAGATAAAACTCTTGGTGATCAGTTTGCTTTTGTAAAGGATGAATATGTGAAAATCAAATGTACTTCAGAAAGAGTTGGAAATAATGTTATGAACACTGGGTGAATGTGTCGTAAAGCAATTAAAAAGTATTGAGCATTGAATGTTCAGTTGAGTCTGGTAAGTGGAGGATACGGAGACCTTTCTGAGAAGAAGTGAAATTACATAATTACCTACTTTCAAATGCGCCATATTAGTACCATTTTCTGTGATAAATAGGATTGTAATGTTGGGGATCGATAGGTTGCGTTACGGTGGTTACGTTCACCAGTCAGTACCCTAGCATGCGTGAACAATGTACCTGCTGAATAATAATACCGAAGGTTAAAGGTTCTCAGACGCATATTTTTGCAGCGGAATTTGGTGAGTGTTTTGAAGTGAATGACGGGAACATTACATTAAAATTATGTAATATAAACATACGAGACAACAAGCGATATTATATACAGAGACATTGCAGCACAAGAAAAGAAAGAAGAAAACTCAAACCCACGAATAATTCTATGATAATTCTTCTGCATATAACAAAAGATACGTAAAAATATATCTCTGTAATGCTATGTAGCATATATTTACTTTTAGAACTGTCTAAATTTGTTCATGTTCACCTTGTTATTTGCGTAATTGGTCGCAGAACCAAGTATGCCTTCTTATTAGCTCACGTCCCCGGCCTATGTACCATGCTGCAGTCAACTTGTGTAATCGGTCCGCAACATTACAAGCCTAGTGATAAGATTATTTTCAGCATACAGAATGATTCCAGTAAAAAAAAAAATAAATAAAGATTTCTAGTGGAAGATTTGCGAAAAAATGTCATTGTTATATTATTGCGAACAAAATAATTATACATAGAAATCCAAATATCATTTATGTGAAATACATTGACATTTTTAGAATATGTTTTCTGATTTTATGATACACATTAATTGTTTAATTTCAAATACACATTCCTTCCTGTAATTTAATAAAATAACGTTTTTTAAAAATAGTAATGAATAATTTTTAAATCCCAAATTATATTTTTACGTCTTGCTTCATTGATCAAGAAAATAATTATGTAATTTCATGCTTTATCGTTGTTCCCCCTTCCCGTTAATTGGCAAAGGTCTCGGTAACAACAAAAGACCACATAAGTCACACTTTATAACAATCGGGTCACACGGATCATTTTACCCGCCATTGTACTGGTGTAACTAACCCGCTGATAGGCAGCTCATTTGTTATTTCGTCTCACTGCTTGTTCCACTCTGGATACCAACTAACGACCTTTCGAATCGAGGAAGTTGTAAGTTAATACTACTTAGAACATTCACATTGTAGGTCGTGTTAAGTCTCGCCTTCACTCGTTCTTAATTTGAATTGTTGTTGTACTTCTTTGGCTCGAATAGTGATTTGTAATAAATAAATAAATAAGAAGGAACTCGAAATAGGGCGGTAAATTGTGTAACTGAAATTATTTTTTCGATGCAGACAATAAGCTTACTCTGTTTGCTTCATTTTCGCTTTAAAGTTATGAAAAGATTATGAAATAACTACAGAGGAACTCAAAATTCTTCCAGAGAACGTTCGTCTATAACTTCTTTATCCACAGTTTCACTTACACCTTTCAGTAATAGTACCCGTAACTCAAGAAGGGCGTACGTTAATTTATTATATCAAAATTATCCAGAAATATCTAGATAGACCTATAAGCAGAGTTAAGATCTTGGAAATGATACCAAGATTTAATGGACACTACAGTACCATGGGCGTAGGCTCCTCCTTGCCTTTATGGCAAGAACCATTTATTTTAAATATATTTTGTATTTCATTATATACATTTATATAAAGCTACGAATAATATACGTATGCACTCAAGCAACACTTTTCTTCTTATACAAAATAAATTTCATTTATGTGGACAATGAAATTGAAAGCAACACATGCAATGTCCAGAAGAGATCGCTTGAAACAACACATGCACAAAATATGTTGCACATTATTATAAATAAAAAATTAGTCATTATTTGGAAGAAGGAGGATTTAGTGAAGAAGTGTTTTCTGAACATGGCGAGGATGGCGGTAGGAGGAAGAAGAGTAAGTTGCATATGGCGTTGTTAGCAGGAAAGGAGGCGGTATTAACGGACATGCTACTGGAGCTAAATGACAAATGTGAGCAGTATGGAATGAAGATAAATTCAAACAAAACGAAGACCATGATTATCGGATGAAACTGAAGAAGATAAATGAGGCTGTAAAAAAGTAATATACTTCGGGTGTGCTGTAAGTAGCAACATGAGCTGCTGCCAGGATGTCAAAAGGAGGGTAGCAATGGCAAAGAAAGTGAAGAGAAACGACTAGAAGCATTTGAAATGTGAAAATGGAGAAGAGTGGAGCTTATGAAATGGACAGACATAATAAGAAATGAAGCTGTGCTAGAAAGAGTGGGTGAAGAATGAATAATGCTGGCTGAGAAAAAGATTCCTACTGAAGAATGGACTGGAAGAATTGTGAACGGAAGAAAAGTTCGGGTAAAAGAAGACATTAAGAGACATGGATCATATGCGAAGTCTAACAAGCAAACATTCTGATGGGGGCAGATAAAAAAGTTAAATTTTTTCTTCCACCATGTTAATAATGTCAAAAGAAGTGCTTCTACAAATTTTAGCCACTCGACCGCAATTACGAGGCCGTCCAGAAAGTGATTTTCACTGAGGCCGTTTACAGAAAGAAAAGCACAATTGCGTGTAAAGATTTATTAAAACAGATACAGCAATTGTTACGCTATTTGTCAACATATTCCCCACTGTAATTGATCCCATGGTGTCATGGGATCAATTTTTTTTATCTTCGTCGTAAAAGTCAACCGCCTGAGATCGGAACCAACCTTTGACAGCCGTCTGCACATCTCTGTCGATCCCATGATACGACAAATGTCTCAGTTCCGGTGAGGAATATGTTGGAAAATAGCTCAACAATTGCTGTGTCTGTTTCAGTAATTTTTTCCAATGAAATTTTGTTTTCTTTCTGTTAACGGCCCCTGGCGAACTTATTTTTTACGGCCCTCGTAATTGCGGTCGAGTGGCCAAAATTTTTATAAGCATTTATTTTAACACTATTAAAATAGTGAAAGAAAAAAATAACTTTTTTTTATCCGGTCAGAACAATATGAATGAATGGAAGAAGATACTCACAAGGAAGAGCTTGGTTTGTTGATAAATAAGGGCAAAACTAATGGCGAGTTATTTAAAACAGGTGTAGCATGGACTTTCTTCATTGCTGGCGAAGTATAAAAAACTCAAATTTCGAAGATTAGGTGTGCCTTCGTCTTCATGTGAATAAAAGGCTGAGAAGGATATCTGCCGATCATACACAAATGCACATATGTACGTACGAGTATGTACATACATTGGCTTCTCTCGGCTTGCTGTACGAGAACTGAACTCGGGACGGCTGTGTGTGCGTGCAATAATTGTCGAAGTCCGAGAGGTGGTCTGGGTATATTTGTGAATTCGACATTGCCAGGTGGCCATCCTGTCTCGTCTCCTGGCAGAGCCAGCTCCCATTTCGCGGACGAATAACCTGATAAGCCACAGGGGCTCAGGGCTTCGAGCCCTTCCAGATCATCGAACGCTGACAGGTGAGCCATACTGCCTCAGCTCCTGATAGAGCCAGGTCCCGTTCTCACACGTGTAGCCTGATAATCCCCAATGGTCCAGATCCCCAAGCATTTCCTATATCATCGGAAACTCGTACTACTCCCCAAAGATTTCACTCGAGCCTATTTTTACTATTGCAGATGATTAATGAAATGAGGGTAAGGTGAAAAGTGTTAGTGGAATGAGAGGGAAACGGGAGTAATTAACCCGGGCCGCCTGGATGGAAGACCAGAGCGTTAACGCTTGAGCCAAAGACGCGGATACATACATACATACATACATACATACATACATACATACATACATACATACATACATACATACATACATACATACGACGTACTGTACGTATGCCACTGAAGAACGATAATCCTAAAGTTTGGATACCGAACTGAAATGAAAGGTGATGAGTAGTCTCCTTTAACACGCAGACCTTCACCTGTTGCATGAGCTCATCACCTTTCTTGACTCTGTCGCCACCTTACCAATGTAACTGTCAAAACTTGTTTTAGGGTCCTTGTATATTAAATGATCTCTTCAAGTCAATGTTTGCAACTTGCTAGTTGAGACTAAGTAACATTTCTTAAAATGAATTTATTACAACTTCTTCTTGTCTTAAAACACAAAGTCTGTTCAGTGACGAAGAGAAGATGATATGATAGTGCTGACGCAATGAGAAAGACGTTGGAGAACCAACAACAAATTGTCTTTTACTATCTTATATGCCTTAGACCTTTTCCGTGCTTGAACTGTTGGTCTTCACAGAAGCTGTCAGCTGAGATACAAAAATTAAATTAAATTGCAATAACAATATCAGCATTGTTATACCGTGTAATGTGCATAGAAGTAATTGTATGCATCAATTGTGACCGGTACATAACTTTTATCAAAATATAGCTGCGTGGACCATAATGTGTTGACTTTAATCTAGTTACGGGATAACGAATGCGTGCGAATTGAATCCCATGACTTCATGCGCTGCAGTGCTTTGTAGACACGGACAATTACACTGTACTCCTTGGAAAGCGCTCACTCCTTAATTAAAGTTCCATTACATTAGTAGCACAGCTGAGCCGTGTTTGCTATTTGGAAGGTCGTAGGTCGCAACCAGAGCGGAATGACGCATTTTTCCTTCGAAGTGATGTGGGAGTTAATATACAGAATTTGAAAACCTGATCTAAACCATTTTTCACCAACATCACTCTCTTCACAGCCATTACCACCACCACCACCACCACCACAACAACAACAACGACCACCACCACCACCACAACAGCAACAACGACCACCACCACCACCACCACCACCACCACTACGATCTTCGTTACCGTCATTACGAATAAGGGTAAAATGAAAAAGCTTATACTCCAATGAAGTTAAAAACTGACATAAACACAAAAATTTACTGCTTATAAAAATGTGTAGGGTAAAGTTGCCTATTTCCGTGATACCTCTAATCCCGTGATACTTTTTTAAAATTGAATGTCAGTCAAAGCTTTGCCGTTCGACCATAGCGCCTGACATCTTTCTCGAAAGAGTGCATTTTCGCCTACTTTTGAGACATCGGTGAACTTCCTAGCAAGATACCCAACCCCGTGACATTCAGTAAAAAAAGAAAAAAAAAACTATCACGGAATTAGGCAACTTTATCCTACGTTGTGTTAATTTAAAAACTTCCCAGCTTGAATAATTTTAAATGTTCAGTTGACACGACTTTGAGGAAAAACAGGTCGATTTAGTTTTCGAGGAGGAAGTTCAAAACCACTGGTGATTGAATTTTCTGTTCCATCCCTTCACCCCCACTCTCCCATCTTTGAATTCAAATTGCATCCTCTTTCTTCAGACACATCAAAGTGTATCGTATGTGTCTATTATCACTTTAAAATCGTAGAATTCGCGATTATAAATCAAACGAGTAGTGGCACAGGTGTGTGTAGCTGCTCTCGATGCCGAGATGTTACTGAGAGTGGCTCGCGGCATGGATAATTTTGTACGCAACTGCTTGCAGCGAGGTGGCGTCTTTGGGCTTGGTCACAAAGTTACATTGATTCATAGCTTAACTACTAATAACATTAGAATTCGGTTTTGATGATAATGTTGTTACAGTAAGCATGTGAAAATCTGTCACTTTTTGTTTCACCGTTGTTCCTGGAACGTATGTTCATATTCGGTGCGAAGAAATACGTATGTATTGTATTCTACGTAAAGTTGCGGCTTTGTAATTGGTCCTGTAGTTTTGGTAGAATACTAAAATCTGATATTGTACGATAGGAAAGGTCGTAGAATTAGTAGTAAGCCTATTGGTCAGAAAAGAAACTTCAATGCATGTATAAGAATCGAAGTATTCTTTTCCTCCTTTAGTTAAGGGTTATACACGTAGAACAGCGTTGTCAGACACAGCCTAAACGGAGCGGAGCTCTCCACTATAACTCGTTGCGTGCTCCGGTGCTTCCACAGACATAAGCAAGTTCACGCTCCGACTGGACGTCTCTAGCACCACAACCAGTTTCGGAGCTTACAACTCTGACACTACTGACGTAGAATCATATAACGAACGAAATGCCGGTATAGGATACACAAATAGGGCTGTATACTGGCTGTCGGTGTTATAATAATAATAATAATAATAATAATAATAATAATAATAATAATAATAATAACAATAATAATAATACTAATAATAATAATAATGATTTATTTAACCTGGCAGAGTTAAGGCCGTACGGCCTCCTCTAACACACAACCAGGAGTAAAACTGCGTTAAAAAACACTACGAATTTACAAAGTACACTACAATTGGTGTGAATGGTATAATTTGGACGTTGGTGTAAGACATCAAATTGGTATTCAGCTAGAAGTGGGAAGAATTTGTGTTATTTCAATTTAAAAATCACATACATTTATCAGTATTACCTGATTAGAAGTAGATTTTTCTAGAATACGATGTTTCTGGAACTCGTAGAGATCCAGAAGTTACTGGAATGATTTATTTTTTAGTTATTTGACGACGCTGTATCAACTACAAAATTATTTAGCGTCGATGGGATTGATGATAGCGAGATGAGGCCGAGGATTCACCATAGATTACCTGACATTTGCCTTACGATTGGGAAAAACCTCGGAAAACCCCAACCAGGTACTCGGTCCATGCGGTAATTGAACCTGCGCTCGAGCGCAGCTCGAATCGGCAGGCAACCGCCTTAGCCGACTGAGCTACACCGGTTGCTTGAGTGATTGTATAATTAAGGCTATAATTAAGGGTTCTATAGGAAAAAGTATGTTGTAACTTAAATTATACGAATTAATCTTCAATTTAATTTAATTAGAAATTAAATATCAACATTAAAGATTCAAAATGTTAAAATAATGCTAATGTAATTTTCATTATTACAGTTGGTTTTGTTTTGTTTTCAATCTCAGCTTATAATTATTTGATTTAGTGTTCAAATTAGCTTTGTTGTAATTTTGAATTTATAGTTCAGTTGATTTGCTTAATTTCTTAAAGTAATAAAAGTGTTCAGCTGCCACTCCATTATCATAAATCGATACGCATTTGACCTTCTTGTCGATTATTTTTTATCGTACAAGCTCCCACATTTCAGATCTACGATGCATTCTGAGAATCTTTACTTAACTAATGAGGTGCTCCTGCCTACAGGAATCCTTCTATTTACTCTCACTTAGCTTCTACTAGATCTTTACGAGTGAAAGTATTAAGTAGTCTTTTTAAGGACAAATGTCCATGCTCACGATAAGAATCGAACCCAGGGTCTCATGATTTGTAGTCACAAATGTTGGCTGCTAGACCATGAAACTACGTGTTATAGAATCTGCTTATTATATCGTCATTTTTAACATCATTGATGGATAACATCGCCTGTTTTTATGCAACTGCCGGAGCCTTGATGTATGTAAGGTTGCATTGTATTTTATGAATGTTACTAGGAAAACTAGCGTATTATTCTACACTGCCATGTCGTAGTCTAGGGTACTTTACCGTAGTTTTGCCACTCTAATTACTAACACCATCATTACCACCAGATTACCTTTTATTACCTTTTATCTTCTCAGCCATTCATATTTTATCGTTACCATCTTCTTTATAATTATTATCATTAGATAGGCTACTCATTAAGTCATTAATATCCTAAAAGCTATCGCAATGACTTCGATGTGCACAGGGATTTGAATCGTCAACTCTTTATTAGAAGTCTAAAGATGACCCTGATGTCCTCTCTCGATAATTGGTGGTATTAAGACCTTATTGAAACTTAAATCATTGCGCGCCGGATTTGATCGTGACTGTTAATTACATTTGATAGAAAAGTAGGCAACCCGCCTACCTGGCTGAATCCCCGTGTCAAGCGCCGCGTTCCCTAATTGATTTTATTAAAACTTTACTTAAGCGCAGAGCATTGTGAACCGGATTTGACTGTAATTGTTAGTTACATTTGTAGATGCTGTAAATAATGTTGGGATGAACTCTGCGGCGCGAGGTCTGGACGAAGAACATCCTGTTGAGGCAACTGTCTATAATTATAGAAAATAATTCCACGGGAAGTAGCCAATAGGAGCATCGCAGAGGCGCGGTTGCACCCGTTCCCATGCCGCAGCTCGTGCGTGCACCTGATCTCGCGTGTTACCTGATACCAACACTCGCCGATAGCGAGAATTGAGTGACAGGATGAAATTTCATATCTGCATCCACAATTGCTCATTAACTTACTATTCGAATAACACACCGCAGCACTGGTAGTATAACTTGTTTGTTTGTAACATAACTTTTTCCAAGAGATCGTTGCACTGAATCCCTAAGTAGGAATGATATTGCCCAAGTTGACATCCGATTGACAAGTGACCTAAATGGGTAATCTGGCCACGGTTTACGCAGCTTTGCAATTTGTGGGAGCTCGTGATCGCGGTTATTAATTCCGTTATGGCGTTGTCAGTGGTATGTCCCGTATTGTAAGTACAGTAGAGCGTCTCGTTTAGGCACAGTGACAACGTAAACAAAATGCAGGTAACGTGTGGGGGGAGGACGGGCCGTATGATAAACACGAGGGATGCACAAGGTTTTAGTTACAACATTTATGGCGAAGCATTAATTGAAGTTATATTTTCCAAAAACATACAAAACAAAAGTACACATTTTAACAAACAATCAATTGTAGGCCTAACGTTGAAATAAATCCACATAACAAATTAAATTTTGCTACTTAGGCCTGTATGATGTTACTTTCAAGCAGCATTTTTTTACGGTCATAAATTTCATTCTCTGTATTTTTATTTATTTCAGTAGGTTATTTTACGACGCTTTATTAACATCTTAGGTTATTTAGCGTCTGAATGGATGAAGGTGATAATGCCGGTGAAATGAGTCCGGGGTCCAGCACCGAAAGTTACCCAGCATTTGCTCATATTGGGTTGAGGGAAACCCCCGGAAAAACTTCAACCACTTAACTTGCCCCGACCGGGAATCGAACCCGGGCCACCTGGTTTCGCGGGTAGTGTTACTACACAGGTGTGGACTCATTCTCTGTATGACTGGCATAATACCACCGTCTTTTGTGGCTGAATTAACAAAATTAGTACTGTAATTATGTTTAGGAAATAGTAGTGTCACTTCAGACCAATATACTGTAGTTTTGTTAATTCGGCCACAAAAGACGGTGATATTATGTTAGTCATACAGAGAATGAAATTCATGACTGTAAGAAATGCTGCTTGAAAGCAACATCATATAAGTAGCAAAATTTGATTTGTTATATTGAATTATTTCAACGTTACAGTTGCTTGTTTGTTAAAATGTGTACGTATATGATAACGTTATGTAATTTGTGTTCTTTTGTTTTGTATGTTTTTGGGAAAAATAATTTCAATTAATGCTGCGCCATAAATGTTGTAACTAAAACCTTGTGCATCCCTCGTGTTTATCGTACGGCTCGTCCTTCTCCAACACGTTACCTGAACCCTAGATCATATATGTAACAGATAGGTCGGCCTTATAGTCTTTGACGTTAACAACTTTTGTCAGATTTACTACGCTGCCATCTAGTTGTTACATGAGGAGTCACGTCATAATTCCCATTTGAATTACATTAGCGACTGTACTGCCATCTCGTGTTCGTTTACGGCGGACGGGTGGCGATCCTGGCGGTTGTTCTCTTCAAAGTGCTGCTGATTTTAACATAGCTATGAGTTATCTGTTACATATATGATCTAGACCTGAACTTTGTTTACGTTTTCACTGTGCCAAACGTGACGCTCTACTGTACGTAACCAGTGTCGTGCAGACCTACATTATAGACGTCGACTATGTGCCCATAAGTGATAGGCCTCGCGGAAGTGTGGAACTGTAATGCCATTACTCATTACAGAAAAAAGATATCAGCGGAGAAGAATAAGAGGTAAAATTAAGGGAAGAGGAAAAAAAAAAAGAACTAAAATGGGAAATCAGGGGATTGTAATGAAAGAACGGGGAAATGGGAATAGATGAAAGAAACAATGACCAAGAAACTCCCGCTTTCGTTAACGGTAAAGAATTAGCGTTGGTGAAATGAAATTAATGTAACGCTCATTACACGTGTCTTCCAGTTAGTCAGCCAGTGAACAAATGATAAACAAGAAAATCCCCTTTCGTTAAGTAATCAGTCAGTGTTGCTGATATGAAATAAATGTATCGGCAGTCATTCGTGCAACGAGTAATAACTCTCTTTACACGTGCCCTTTAGTCATCCGGCCACCTGGCGTCTACTCTTCAAAGAGTTACGTGATTCGATTGCGAAGGTATTCTTTGAGATTTGTACAAATCGACTGCAAAAGTAATTTCATCATTAATTTTAATTGTTCCATCGTTCATGCTTCTTCATATCATTGCTTCCGAATTTCTTTGAAATCGAAAGTGACCATTAAAATAATATAATTACCTGTTACTTAGATGAATCGATGGATGATGGATGGTAGACGGATGCATTTATAGGCGAGCAGATGTGGACGAAAGAATTGTATTGCTGAATACATGGGGCGATGAAAGAATATAAATATATTCACGTATCGGTAGCTAATATAGATTTAAATAAATGTAGATATGCAGGTAGGTGGGTAGGTAGGTAGGTGGGTGGGTGAGTGGATGGTTGGTTGCATTGTGGGTAGGTAGTAGAGATGAACGACGATCGAGAAAGCAAGGCTAACAGCGCCCGCAAAGCCGAAAACCCGCACGACAATGTTGTATACGTCGCGTCGTTGACGTAAAGACTGCTTGTGTTTGTTTCGAGACGGCGAGATTGATCACTCCCGAAGTTCCGAACGTCAAGTAGCCTTGAATCGCCACAGTTGTTTATACCTGACTGAACTTTTATCTACTTTGGCATTGTTATGTATGTGTAAACAATCAAGTAGCCTCTTTGAAACATCATCTCTACCTTTCCCCAGTCTTTATTTAATTACTAGGTCCTTATTAAATGTTTGAGGTCAAGTGTGCAATCTCAAGTAAAAATATATTAACGTTATGTTTTATGTTTCTTAGAAATGCAAATTTATTTTAAAACTGTTTTTTTATTTATATAACCATAGGTAATACCATATAATAGAACCATGTCATTTTGATAACTAAGATAGGCCTACTGTTCTGTTGTATATTTTTGTCTCATTTATACATTTCTAATGTTATTTATTTCAGTGATGTATGTTATTCAAAGTTACGAAATCTTTCCACGCCGACCAATTGCTATTTCGAGAATGATGAGCGAGACTCGAAGCGCACGAGAATGACGAGCCGAGACTCGAAAGACAAATGCAACGAACACAGCGAGCGAGAGCGGAAGTTAGTTTTGTTCATGTCTAGTAGGTAGGTACGATGAATGGATGGCTGAATGGATAGGTAGATAGATGGTTTGGTAGGTGGATGGATGAATGGACGGATGGATTAGTAGGTGAGTGAATGGTTGATGGTTGGATGGATGTGTAGGCAGATGGATGTTTGATGGTTGGATGGATGAATTGGTAGGAAAAGCGATGGGTAATTGGTTGGATGGATGGATTGGTAGGCAGATCGATGGGGAGTTGGTTGGATAAGTGGGTAGGTAGATAGATGGATGGGCGGTTGGTTGGGTAGATGGGTAGGAGATGGATGGGTGGTTGATAGGGTAGCTGGTTAGGAGATGGATGGATGGTTGATTGGGTAAATGGGTAGGAGATGGATGGATGGTTGATTGGGTAGCTGGGTAGGAGATGGATGGATGGTTGATTGGGTAGCTGGGTAGGAGATGGATGGGTGATTGATTGGGTCGATGGGTAGGAGATGGATGGATGGATGGTTGATTGGGTAGATGGGTAGGAGATAGGTGATAATTGGATAGGCAGAAGGGTTAGTGGATAGTTGAATAGATGGGTGGATGATTGAATAGATGGATAGGTAGATGGATGGCGAACAAGTAGATTGGAATTGGTAAATAGGGTATAAAGAAAATATTGGGTTAGATTTGTAGGTGGTAGATAATATGTAAATAAGAATGTAAGCAGGTGTGTAGTTAGACGAGTTTTTATTTATAGTAGGGATTCAGTTTTTGTTTTACTCTTGTGTTATACTTGCGTAATGAATAATGTCGGCGTGAAATTAAAAAAGTGTATTTAACGATTTTTTATAACATATAATTATACGGTCACAAGAATAAGTAGCTTGGGACTGCAACAAAGCCAGCTGAGCTTCCTTTTTGTTACTGTTTACAACAATTGAGAATTCATAATCACCGGTAAGATTAACCACAAAGTCTCTAAGCTTTACAACACTAGATCGGAACATTAAGCCAGCTAATCATCCGTTACCTTCCTTATTGCAGAATGTCAGTAAAAAGGGTAAATGAACGACATCTTGGATACACGTCAGAGAGGAGTAGGAGGAGAGGGGGGGAGTGTCCTGCTTTTATATGCACTTGCCTTCAGCGCATTTGAATATTGATTCACACGTTTGACTCACCCCGAGCTCCATGTTAGGAATCGGCCTTGGCGAGGAACTTGCGACAAGGCGTCTGTCGTTCGCGATCTTGCGACAGATCATAATTTGCTCTTGATCGCAGCTTGTCGTTATCAGCGCAAAAGATCAAGTCCTACGCTGTGGCTCGGGTGGTAGAGGTTCGGTCTGCGAAAGCAGTTGACCTGGGTGCGACTCCCGATAGGGAAATGCAGGTTAATACCTCTGTGCGTGTGTGTGCTTGTCATATGCTTGTCCAGGGATGAAGATCAGCAGGCAAACGCTCTACCGTCTTGAGTTAAGTCGTTAGCGACATGTTAGGAGCCATTTTTGAGTATGGTGGGTGTAAAAGCAATGTATTTCCATGCACATCTCGAAATATATTTGTTTTTTCTTTATCACAGTAATTGACCTTTACAATTCTAAATGAGGCAGTAGGGCAAGTGGACAGCTTCAAATACTTGGGGTGGACTATAAGCAGTAACATGAGCTGCTGCCAAGAAATAAAAAGCAGAAAAGCAATGGCAAAGGAAGCTTATAATAGAAAAAGAAGCATCTTCTGCGGACCTCTGGAGAAATAACTAAGAAAGAGACCAGAGAAGTGCTTTGTGTAGAGTGTAGTTTTTTAAGTTGCTTATTTAACGATGCTGTATCAACTACTAGGTTATTTAGCGTCGATAAGATTGGTGATAGCAAGATGGTATTTGGCGAGATGAGGTCGAGGATTCGCCTGACATTCACCTTACGGTTGGCGAAAACCTCGGAAAAAACCCAACCAGGTAATCAGCCCAAACGGGGATCGAACCCGCGCCCGGTCGCAACTTCAGACCGGCAGGCAAGCACCTTAACCGACTGAGCCATACTGGTGGCTTGGAGTGTAGTATTGTATGGATCAGAAACATTGACATTACGACGAAGTGAAGAGAAGCGACTAGAAGCATTTGAAATGTGGATATGGAGAAGGATGGAGCTTGTGAAGTGGACACAGAATAAGGAATGAGGAATGGATGAAGAAAGAATGATATTGAAACATCAAAAAGAGGAAAAGGAATTGGCTGGGTCACTGGTTGAGAAGAAACTGCCTTCTGAAGGATGCACTGGAAGGAATGATGAACGGAAGAAGAGTTCGTGACAGAAGAAGATATCAGATAATAGATGACATTAAGATATAAGAGAAAGTCAGAAAATAGGAAATACCGGAGAATGCTGGGTTTTGCAGTGAAAGACCTGCTCTTGGGCAGAACACTAAATCAATGAATGACAGCTCTTATGATGACAAACAGTAAAGTATGGAAATATGTCGCAGTCTCAATTCTGGACAAAGTTTCTGTGCACTTACGTGGAGAGTAAATTATTTTCATTGATCTCTTTAGAATATTTTTATTTTTGCTTTACATGTTATTAAGATTATCATTTTCTATATGCACTTATACACACAAAACAGCAAATTCACGGAACACGATGCCAGATATCCATTTAAGAGAACGCAAGATATCAAACCACGAAGAAGAAGGATGGTTTCGGTCTCACTATTGTAACCTCCATGCATGTCTGCATTATGAATTGAGCTATCAAGATTGTATTGCTAAATTTCTTATGCTGAAAGTCTGGTGAGCATTCTGCCCGTGGGCCTCGAATACGCTGTCTTGATGTGGTTACATTTATTGTCTTCGTCCACAGCATTAGGGAAGACTTTTGTAAAAACGTTTTATTGACAGCTATTAACTCCATTTACAGCACTGTCTCCTGTGTTCTCAGTCATTAATTCCGCCTCCCAAGTGACTTTTATTCTGCATCCGGCCCCTCAACAAGTATGTCATTAAATTTCAACTCCTGCTGCTGGTCTTGGAGAAATGACGAGTTTATGATTTCGATCTGGTTCTTCGGGTCCAGTCAGTTCATGTTGGTGTTTTGCAATAATTATGAATTAATTTGACATTAGAGGTGAGGTTCTGTGTTAATTAGGCCTACGGATAACAATGTTGTGCAAGTAACTTTACCTTACTTACTTACTGGCTTTTAAGGAACCCGGAGGTTCATTGCCGCCCTCACATAAGCCCGCCTTAGGTCCCTATCCTGAGCAAGATCAATCGAGTCTCTATCATCATATCCCACCTCCCTCAAATCCATTTTAATATTATCTTCCAATCTACGTCTCGGTCTCCCCAAAGGTCTTTTTCCCCTCTGGCCTCCCAACTAACACTCTATATGTATTTCTGGATACGAGTAACTTTCACCTACATTCAAATTTAAGAAATAACTGAATATTTTAGTATCGTTTTTATCTAAATATCCAGCTGACTCAGGTTCCGTGCCTAACAGCGAATTGAATATTTATTTCCTTCTCTTGTTTTGTGTTTCTGTTCTGTCTGATGATATGATTGCGCAGTATTTCTCTTGTCATTTTTTCAATTTGGTTCAAAATTCTTAACGGGGGATATACAAATTTGAGGGTCAAAAGAAGTAATTCTTAAATTTTTTATTTTTTTTTATATAAAAATTGGACATTTATCTTCCTGTCGGTGAAGGAATTTTTACGATATATACAATATTGCAGTAGATATGACCATAAGCATGTGAGTGTGCGCTTATTTAGCTCTCCACACATATCTGAGTTATATATAACGCTCATTTCCCGTAACTTGTATTTTTCAAAACCGTTTTTGTGATAACTCGGTAAGTTTTTAAGTTACCGCTGTAAAAGTTTGCATATGACTGTCTTTCATACTTGTGAACAAGATGAACTGCAATTATTGCTATAACATTTATAGTTTTTTTTAAATCTTTTACTTAAAATGCATTAAAAATTTAACTTCTCATAAGAAATAAAAAAAAATACTTCTATTGTAGACGTTTCAAAGATTGTAGTTCATATTGTTCATTTGACATTCAGGAATAAATAACTTGTATTTTTCAAAACCGTTTTTGTGATAACTCGGCAAGTTTTTAAGTTACCTCTGTAAAAGTTTGCATGTTACTGTCTTTCATACTTGTGAACAAGATGAACTGCAATTATTGCTATAATATTTATAGTTTTTTTTAATTTTTTACTTAAAATATATTAAAAATTTAACTTCTCATAAGAAATTAAAAAAAAAAAAAACTTCTATTTTAGACGTTTCAAAGATTGTAGTTTATATTGTTCATTTGACATTCAGGAATAAATAGAAACAAACAAATGGCTCAGAAATATTCATATTTGTAGACATTACCATAAAAACGGCACATCACTACACAAAAACGGCAACTTTTCTGTTATGATAATCATTCATAATGGTGAAACTTTTAATAAATATAAGAATAGTCTATAATTACAAAAGCAGTGAATACTGAGCATGTCAAATTATAAGGTGAAAGAGTCATTAGTTGCTGAGAAAAAAAATATTGAATTACCCTAATCTTTAGTGCTCAAACCTGTATATCCCCCCTTAAGTACATAAGAACGAAATAGAAAAAATGGTCTGCTGATAATGATGATGATGATGATGACGATTAATTTAGACTTAAAAATGTTTCATGAAAGAATAAATACAATAAGAGAAATAACCAATGCCTCAAATACTTCTTCTTCTTCTTCTTCTTCTACTTCTACTATCCTTCTCTATAGACCAACGGCCTGTTTGTCTAGAGTAAGATTCGGACCGCATTTTCCTGTTGGTGAATTGTCTCTAATCAATCTTCACAGTTCGTTCCTCTGTCATCCCGGAGATATGATTGTTCCATTCCACTCTTCGATTGGTCATCCATTCTCTTACTGATTGAATTTCACACTGCTCTCTAATAGTTTCGTTTCTAATACTGTCGACTATTATTTAATGTGCTGTTTTTCTTGAGGTACGTATTAATTTCTGTTATTTCCACTATTTGTTCAGTTTTTGTTGTATCTGCTCGAGCTTCAGTTGCATAAGACAGTAAGAACAGGTCGTAAATCGATTAATAAATTCCGACTTTATTTTCTTGTCTCAAGTATTTATTTTGCCATATTGTGGCCTTGATAAATCGTCAATACTTCTACTAGTCCTACTGCTGCTGCTGCTGCTACGACTGTTATTACCGGTATTATTAATTGCAGCTATTATTTTCTCTGAGTGCTACTACCACCATTGCTGCTGCTGCGTCAGTGTTTAGTCTATTTCACCTTTGTATAATTGTATGCGTATTTTTTGTTGTGTTTTAATTAGAGTTGGTGTCTTGTAGAATTTTGGCCGATAGTTATGGTAAAGTGCAAAAATCGGGCATTCTACAGCAGAAAACAGCGTAGAATTGGTAGCACTGGTCAGAAAAACATACTTGAATGAATATATTGGAGTCGAAGATTTTTTTAAAAGGGTTATAGAATTAGAATCGTACGGAGCCAAAGAAATGCCTTTCTAGGATATTCAAATGTGGCTCCCAGATGAAAATACTTACTGTCCTCCTCTCCCATCCGTTCATATTTTAATCCGCTTAAAGATCTGAGCACATATCTTGCGATTAGTTTTTCAAATGCAATAAAACTAAGTTTATAATATCTTGATTTCCTGTTTAAACATTACACGATACCTAGTAGTCGGTACTAAACATTGCGCGATACCTAGTAGTCGGTACTATGAACAACATGCATTTTTAAAAATACATTTTGTTTGATTTACTTGTACGTTTATTTTTGTGAATGATTAATCATTTTAATAACAATAAAAATTACATGTACACTTTACTCTGCGTAACCTCGCTAGATAAAGGCCTGGAATCCTTACGCAGCTGAAGGATAAAGGGGCAGGAAAAGATAAACTAAGGAGAAAATCACCGAACATAAGGAAGAGGAATGGTTCTATAGAAACTCGACATATCCGAACCCAACACAAGGCCCCTTACCGGTTATTTAAGTTTACATGCTTCACTTCTACGTGTTGTTGGATGCCTGTGAAGTAGGGTGAGGTTTGGTAATATCTTTATAGCGCCTCTCATGTTCGAACATTGCATGACACTATTTTATAGTCCTATTTCATATTCAAAATCTGAAGGTTATAGTGACTTTATTTAATTGATTCGTCAGCTTTCTCATTATTTTCGATATTCTAATGTCTGCCAATGTCTTCCGTTTTCTCGTCGTCCATTGTCAATTCTCAAGAGCTCTCTCTTTCAGGCATGAAGCTACATTTTGTATCTAGCTATTTCGCGAAAGTTTTCTCTCGCTTCCTTCCATGTAAGCCAGAGTAATACATTTAGCACCCTGTATAGATGTCCATCCTTTGAATTCGATTAATATGTCATCAGTGATGTTTTCTATTTTATTGGTAGCCTTCCTATGGATATTACACAGGTAATTTTGGTAAATTTATGCACACATACTGCGCTAATGAAGTCAAATATTATTTCTTATAATCTCAAAACCGATTCACTTTACTCACTTTTCCTGTGACCTAAACTATAATAGAAGGTTATCATGCATTTACGCTATATGCATTTTAAACGTACTCTACCACTCCTTTCTATTCGGATGTATAAAGTCCTTCATTTTAGCAATTTGCATGAAGTCAACTCACCAAGTAGTCAATATAAAACTTGTTTATATACAGTTTATTTAAATTGAGAACCTGAGTAATTGAGGAGAACATGTTTCGGATCAGAATCGATTTCTTCTGACGGCTTTTTTATGCGGCGAAACATTTTGAAATGCCATATACGAGGTTGTCATTTACATAAGAGGAAGTGCAGTCAAGTTGGATGGAGGATAAAAATCACCAAGTACTCACCTTTTCTGCCTTGGTCATTACATATTTTCTCCTCAAGTCGTAAAGCTATAGTTGCTATTTACAAGCAACAATTACCGACTTTTTATGTTTTCTTAATCTTCAGTGGTATGACACAGGACATAATATGTAGCCTGTCTATACTAGGTAAGATTCATATGTATTCTTGGGTTATTTATTTAACTATCTTCGTCGTGCTAAGGTTAAGTACTGTCCTGTCTCCAAGGTCTGTTTTGGCACTCGCCCACGCGTCTTTCACTTCAGATTTAATGGCAGTATTCGTCGCTTTGGTACGCTACTCCTGACAGTCGTCTGAAACTTTATATAGAGATAGCTGAGCGGTTTGGGAAAGAAAAAACAGTGACTCACCTCGCATAACAATATGAGATTGGCAGTAGAAATGTGTGCGATTTAATAAAATGAAACGAGGATAAAGTGATACGTATTACTGTATTTCAATGTTTTTTATAGTTATAACCAGCATAATATTGTATAGTTTGCTGCGTAGTATGAAGACACCACTGATTGCAGTACAGTAGGAGTTTAAAATTACGAAACTATTATGCACTTAAATCATTTCAAGGGAAAAATTGTTCCGGAGCGGGCATCGAACCCTGGATCTTTGGCTGAGAGCGCCAACGGTCTAACAACTAAGTTACTCTACCAGAACCAGGCTCAATTATTCATATACTTCAAGTGGGTTTACAAAACGTCAGAGACCCAACATTAAGTGTTCACTTTTTGTGGCTTAAATTTGTGGTTTTCTGTTGGGTCTCCGACGTCTTGTCAACCCACATTGAGGTATGTGAATATAAAGGGAATAATTGACCCGGAGTCTGGTAAAGCTCCTGGGTAGCTCAGTCGCGTTGACGCGCTCAGCCAAAGTTCCCGGTTCGATGCCCGGCCTCGGAATAATTTTTCCCTTGAAGTTATTGAAGTCAGCTTTACAGGGAGCCGGATTTGTATATTATGCACTTAATTTATGAAAAAATGTTATAGTACGGATTATCAGATTTGTTTGGTTTAACCTTTCAGTTCACCCTCTTCATTACCATGGATAATACTGTATAACACGAGAGTTTACAGCTAGTGAGCGTTATTCCTTTAAGAAAGTTTTTCTCAGTATTTCTTAGCTGGCATTCCCCTTTGTAAGCCGTGCAAATCCCCAGTCTCTCACTACATTTATTACAAATATTTTCTTCTCAGAAACACGGTATATTTGAGAATAATGTAAGTGGATAAATGAGAGGGTTTCAGAATTCACCGTAGTACAATAACTAATTTCAACAAAAGGTACAGTATCTGAAAGAACGTGACGCTGATAAAATATTTTGTAATTATATTTTATCCACTGACATTAATTCACATAAAAAATTGAATTCAAATGCACAGGAACAACTTTTTCTTTCTTAGGAGCCATGTTTTCTTTTTGATCATTTGAACGTATAGTGAACTCGCAAGAATACAGAACATCGATGGGATAGAGACATTATTTTTATGTAAGGAGTTCCGTAATGTTTCCTCACTTTTTTCTTGCCGAAGAGCTCACAGTGGAAGAAATGCTGCTCTTATAGTCACAGTAAACATTTCCTCATTTCTCAGAAGATATTGATTTTAGGACTCATGTTTGTAAGACTTCTGTTTCTTGTTTCGATGCACACTGCCTCCTCTCCAAATATTGGGACCTTTTTGCAAACTCCCTGTATGTTTTGCCTCTAGAGTTTTGTTGGTGCAGTAATAAAAGTAGACAATTTTGTAAACATCAACATGTATTTTTGATCTTGCATCTAATATGTCTAGAGAAAGGGATACTTTTCCCAAATTTGAATCGAGGTTTAAAAAATGGAAGAAGAAAAAAATAATCCGTACAAAATTATAAAAGTGTTCTTTGAAGGGGTTTCGATAATCCTCCCCGCTCTCTCTCTCTCTCTCTCTCTCTCTCTCTCTGTCTGTCTGTTATATCGCAGCGATGCTTCGCACAGATTTTTTTTTGGAGGGGGCGGAAGACGGGAGGAGGAGTCTGAAGAATAACATCGTAGCTTTGAACGGGTTTAATGTGCCTTATCATTAAGCCCTCGCGAATATTGGCTTTGTCCACTACAAGGACGATTCCGCCATGACTGTGATTCGAACTCGGATCCACAGTCATTGTAGGCCAGTACTATGTCAGCTGGGCTACTGTAACAGGGCGTTACCTCTCACTGTTAGGTCAGAAGAATTGTGGTTGGTTTTAGTAGGTCATATATCAGAGCATGGGGCCCAATTTACTCAAATTCCTATAAAGCAAATGTCATATTGTAGCGATTTCATTGTTAAAGAAAAGACAACTTCAACGTTTTCATTCAATTAAAAATTCACATTTCGTGCTTTTCTTAATTAAATTACAATGTACCTTTTCTGAGTTCAATATTTCACATAATTGATGTAAATAAATCATTTGCTGTTCCGTGATTATAGTACGGTCGGCGCCATATTGTGACATGCAATTATGTGCCTGGAGGCAAATCAGTCTGAAACGCGAAATTGCTGGCAGCGTGTAATTCGGTAGCAATGTAGAGTTCTGGCTAATTATACATAACTTTGTACTCCCTAATGCTATTGCGGCGATTTCCTGTATACGGACATCAGTAACAACCATTGTCATTGCGACTAGGGTGTTCAAAGTGCTATAGAGTGTGAAATTTACTGCACGGAATTATTAACCGTAATTGTGGGCGTACCGTTAGCCGAACTGCTTAGAGAGCCGTTTGACTTTCCACGCCAGAGATCCGAGTTCAAATCCCTGCTAGTTCAAGTGAACGTAACCTAACCAAAAGTAAAGACGTTTCACGCAATCCAAGGGATTTAATAAATTCCCGGTTATTTTTTCAATTGTTTGGTATTCATTAAATCCTCTAATTTCTATCAACATAACATTCTGAAAATCGATTTCGGACCATCGCTTTATTTACTTTTGTGCTTGTTCTATGGCTTTCTAAATTCTATAGGCCCACCTGGGAAAATATTCTATACCTGGTTGCGAATCATAGTTACAAGACGAAAGTTACAATATGAAATCGTCAATATTGTAGCGATAGATTGCTCTGATTGGTTGAAATAAAAAAGGTTCTTATAATTCATTGACGAATTGCTGCATGGACGAAATAGTTAACAAATTCACGTTAACTTCCCGGTGTGAACGCATCTTTAGTTCAATCCATCTCAGGGAAAAAATAATGATGATGATAATGGTAGTGGTATTTAATGGCGCCTACCACTGCAGAGGTTAGTCATTGTCAAAATTCGACGTGGACGAGAAATGGTCTACAAATTTTGTCTGGAGCCCACTATCACAGTCGTGGGGTTTTTCCTGTCATAAATCTACTGTAAGAGACCTTCAACTTTACTTCCTCATGGAGTAAAATTTTATAATCCTTTAATCCATGTTGAATCTTTCGTACACTACTTTTAACACTTGAATATAAATAATTGATTAAATGGCGATCTTACTCGTGTTAATTATGTAAGCATGTGTGGCTTACAGCTGTTTCGGTGTTACTTGACACCATCCTCAGAGCCTACTAGATCTCGACGCTATCTCAACTTCGCTGCCTGTTGTGTGGGTGCGTTCGTGTGATGAAGAATTGTGTCAAATAGTGTGTGTGTTCTGAAATTATCTGTGTGTTGAGAATTTGATTAGGGTATGCTTTAGTGTGTCTGTATACCCAAGATACATAAAGATAACATACCAATCAGACCTCTAATCAACTACAAACAGGCACCAGCACACAAACTAGCCACACACATGGACAAAATCATCAGAAACAACATAAAATTCAGAAAACAGACAACAATAAAAAACACAATAGACCACAGGCGTATACAAATTCATATGCAATAGTTGCGACAGTTTCTACATTGGACAGACAGGCAGATCATTCCAAACTCGATACAAAGAACACC
Organism: Periplaneta americana; assembly: GCF_040183065.1. Taxonomy (NCBI): domain Eukaryota; kingdom Metazoa; phylum Arthropoda; class Insecta; order Blattodea; family Blattidae; genus Periplaneta; species Periplaneta americana. Next base: position 72,816,657 of record NC_091133.1, on the reverse strand, counting down.
TTAAAGCAATAACCAGAGGACACAATACATCTACATATGCCGAACACATAACTAATGCTAACGACACATACAATAACATAAATACAGACATGGAATTCCTACACATAAACCCAAAAACCAAAAACTCAACACACTAGAACAATATGAAATTTACAGACACACTAAAACACACCCTAATCAAATTCTCAACACACAGATCAATTTCAGAACACACACACTATTTGATACAACTCTTCATCACACGAACGTACCCACACAACAGGCAGCGAAGTTGAGATAGCGCCGAGATCTAGTAGGCTCTGAGAATGGTGTCAAGTAACACCGAAACAGCTGTAAGCCACACATGCTTACATAATTAACACGAGTAAGATCGCCATTTAATCAATTATTCATAATCCTTTAAAATATGTCTCCTTCGGCCGGGTTTGAAGCTACAAACCACATGCAGTTGTTAGCATGATAACCACTAGACCACCGAAAAAGACTATAAAGGAGATATAGAAAAAGAGCGACAAACTAAATTTATGGTGTTGATATAATGTTAGTCTTTAAATTTGTATTAATGAAGCCATCTTGCTTACAAAATCTCGGTGATTTGAGTAACGGTCGTTCCATAAAAGGTTATCAAGAAGATCGTCGTACTCTACTAGATAATAGTTTTCCTGGTATTGTCGCTGGCAAATCAGTGCCCTCGTTACGTCATAATAATGATAATGCGTACCGTGATTGTATGAGCTATGGTGGCGCCTTGGGAGGTCCAGAAAATTGACGCTGTCTCATTGACCCTGGTTAGCCTGTATTTCAGTGTGGTTAACTTGAGTTTAAAAGAAGGTCAGCTGCTAGAAGCCGATGTGCTGCACATTGAATACCAATACCGATCTTACCAGTTACGAAACAGCATAAAAGTTGTGTGGTTAGCGGCACAATTAAATTCTAATGAACGTTAATCACTAATAAATGGGGACAAATAGTCTTTCCATCACGTTGTCAACGTTCTTGTCTTTCCTCTGCTCGTGTCTGGGATGTTGGCTGCAGTCGTGAATGAGTAATAAGGTCTTTGGCTTTCCTTGCACTTTTTGTCTTCCGAGACACTTTCAACTGCGCTGCGCGGGGAATATTCCTTTCTAAATCGATATGGCCACAGTCTGCCGACAGATTTTTGACCTCCACCGTATCCTGTAAGACTTTCGACAGACACGACATGTATGATTGTTTTTCCATAATTTGTCCATATTTCTGTAATGCCTAGTTGTCGTCTATCAATAATAGTCTTCTTAGTTCGAAACGGTTGTTAAAAAAATAACTGCAGACTATTGATGCAATGTATTTCGTTGACGTTGGAGATTCAATCATTGTTACCTACTGTTTATCCAGTAATGTACTTTTTTCGTTTTATAATGTGTTTATGCTTGTAGAAATACTTTTATTTTTGTCTTTTTACTTTTTCATTAGATGCTAAGGTACACGGTACCAAATAACGCCACCTTAAGACTTCAGTCACTTTTGCTCTGGAAATAAGTTATGTAGAAACACGAAAATTATGAAATAGAAACTGTAATCTTATCTTTACAAAATAACACAATGAAAATGGATATATTATATACCGAACAAGTATTAGAACTCAAATAGGAAAACTTTGTAAACTGGCGTTATTAGGAACAGGTTGTCCAATTAACGCCACCTATTTTCTAGTAACTTATACACTTATAATTGTTAATGAATTATTTTTCCTAAGCAACACACATTGAACTAAGCGACTAAATTTGAGTTTCTGTTAACAAAAGATACAAAATCACTCAATACTAATGAAAGATGCTTGATCTGAAACTGAAACACCAGATGGATTAGGAAAATATGTTTTCCAGTGACTCCTTACTTAAAAAAAAAGAGACTGTGACACAGTAGAAAGTTATTAAACACAAAAGCATTTACCTTAGTTTAATATGAATGTTTTCCAATAAGTAAAACAAAAAAATTAAGTAATGTAAAATAAAAAAAAAATTAAGAGTTCGATGAGCAATTGAACCAATATCATCACTGCACATTCTGAACATTTGTAAGTTGATTTTCCTGATGTTTTCACACTGATGCTGTACTGTCAGCCTTAGTACTAACATAATCTAAAATTTTGTCTGTAGTCCTTTAACGCCACATGGCGTTAAAGCGCTACCGAGTACTTTATAACATGACATGCCTGTTTCTCTAACATTTTCAAATTTTATAGATAGCAAATACTTTCTGTACATATAAGAATGTTTAAGGATCACGAAAATATATAGTTTAATATGGTTATTATTTGCTCAACACACAAAATAAAAAATTGCCTCTTACCTTGATATAAAAGAACAGCCATTCACTATCAACACACAACAGGAAAATGATGGAATATAATGTCACTCGCAAATGTCAGTGGACAGCTAGTAACTCGTTTCATTACTAGATTGCAAGCGAATGCAGGCTACAGTAGTGCACTACCGAAAACTTGTATCGTTAACAAATTTGAATAGGGTGGCGTTAAAGGTATACATGGCGTTATTTGGCTCAGGGACCTTATAAAGCTCAAATATAAAGTATTATTATTTAATTTCGAGAGTTTCGCAAAATTAGGACTTTTGAACATCCCTATTACTGAAAAAGAACAATTAGAAAACAAGAATAAAAGGGAACCCAAATACATTGTAGATACGAGGAGAAAAAGGAGAAGACGAGAACATAGGCAACATGAAATACTATGCTCTCGTGATGATGTACAGTGTAAAATTCTATGCAGGCGCCAGACTAATGGTGACAATTCCATTCATTGTCACAGACATTTCTAAAGTGCATGTCGGAATTTTCATTCATAGAGCTTGGAATCCCAGATTAATGATTCCGAGGAGCGAAGTTGAACGAACAACTCAGATTTAAGGGAGGCTGCACTGATGTAACAGTACGCAAATAACCTTTTGTTTGACTTGCCATAAACACTTTTATTATACTTTAAGTGGCTCGGAGATTTTTCTTAGTGCATGTCATCCCTTAGTTTGTTTTTAGTTTGCCACGTCATTCAAGGAGGGATTTATGGACTCATGTGGGCTAGTCCTTCCCCTTGACCGTTCATTACATTTGACCTTTAACAGCTCTGCTAAGCTAAAAAAGCGTATAAACGAATTAAGATCTCTTTTAATAACTGGGTTTAATTTAATACCCAGTAATTACAGTTATAAATCTTCTTTAATGTGTGTGCAAGCACCTACTCTTCTAAGACAATGGGAGTAGACTATCACTGACAACTGTAGGAGATGCGAGGTTTTCATTGCTTTTGTATAGCGACTAGCTATGCAGTTTGTTTATATTCACGAAAATGTGGAAACTGATCACTTAGCATTACATGGACTACTGCGATATTTTCACTTCAATTCTAAACACAATTAATTTTCTAGCACCTTAGATTTTAATTCGTAGGCATATTTGACATAGCCGGGTTCACGGATGGTTCCGCATCGGAGTTGGGTCACAGTCTAGTATATACAGTCACGAAGCTCAATACGTAGTAAATATGCATCCATAGATAGTTGTTAACCACTAGGATCGTTAATATCGTCTCATTACAGACAATGCGAAATAGTACCTCCACAGTCTATTGTTCCTAGCACCCTTACAACTCAAGCTTCGTGACTGTATATACTAGATTGTGGTTGCGTGGTATTAAGGCGTAATGTCATGGATTAGTGTTACGGAATGAGCGCTGGTCCGAATCTTCATGGTAAAATATTTTTTCTCATATTTCTGTCAGTGTATGGGACTAGTGCCCACCCCGCATCGTGATAAATTTTGGTAGCTACAGTGAATAGTAAAAACCGGTTTCTTACGCTAGCTATGACGGCTGGGTGAGGATCATAGTGCTAATCACATGTTACCCCCATATATTTGTTCACGTCTGCTAAACGTGTGGATCTGACCCTAGCAGTCGCGCTGTGGATTGTTCTCACATGTGAATGTATTTACAATTTTGTAAATATATTACAAGATGAAACACACTACTACTGCTGCACCAGCAATAATAATAATAATAATAATAATAATAATAATAATAATAATAATAATAATAATATTTACAATTACGGCTTTTACAGAACCCGGAAGTTCATTGCCGGCCTCACATTGGTCCCTATCCTGAGTAATATTAATCCATTCCCTACTATCATATCCCAACTCCCTGAAATCCATTTTAATATTATCCTCCCATCTACGTCTCGGCCTCCCCAAAGATCTTTTTCCCCTCAGGTCTCCCAACTAACACTCTATTATACAATATTCTGAATTCACCCATACTCGCTACATTCACTGTCCATCTCAAGCGTCTGGATTTAATGTTCCTAATTATGAAAGGTGAAGAATACAATGCGTGCAATTCTGCGTTGTGTATCGTTCTCTATTCTCCTGTAACTTCAACGCTCTTAGCTCCAAATACATTACTAAGCAACTTATTCTCAAAAATCCTTAACCTCTGTTCCTCTTTCAAATTGGGACACCAAGTTTCACAACCATACAGAGTAACCGGTAATATTACTGTTTTATAAATTCTAGCTTTCAGTTTCTTTGAAAGCAGACTGGATGACAAAAGCTTCTCAACCGAATAATAGCAGGCATTTCCCATGTTTATTCTGCGTTTAATTTCCTCTCAAGTGTCATTTATATTTGATAATGTTGCTCCAAGATATCTGAATTTTTCCACCTCTTCAAAGGATAAATTTTCAATTTTTATATTTCCATTTCGTACTATATTCTGGTCACGAGACATAACCGGGATTTATTTGCAAACCTATCTGCTAACATATTCACGTCATCCGCATAGACAAGCAGCTGATGTAAATCCTTCAATTCCAGACCCTCTCTGTTGTCGTGGACTTTCAAAATGTCATATTCTAGTGCAAAGTTAAAAAGTAAAGGTGACAGTACATCTCCTTGCTTTAGCATAATAATAATAATAATAATAATAATAATAATAATAATAATAATTCAGCTATAGTGAGTCATAGTAGTGTATATTTAAATATTTTTACCACAAGTTTGGTGAACTGTAAAATGCTAATTTTTACTGCATTTGTGTTCTCTTACTTTTGGTTCAGGGAGAATACTAGTTTTTTACTTTTACAAAAATACATGAAAATTACAAGAGAGGTAAAGCAACTACCGTGGTTCGCTATAGCTTCGCCATATTATTATTATTATTATTATTATTATTATTATTATTATTATTTACAATTTCATATAGCAACAGACAAGTTTTTTCACCTTCTATTTCCAGTGAAATTATCTGCTCTCGTTTGGGAGTGGATACATTTTCCTTTATTCTAAGTTATCTCAAACAGTAATATTCCGTATGATAAAAATTAAATATAGTGTGCTTCCGTAGATCAGTTTGGTGAACATTTCCCCAAAACACAAAAACCTCAGAGTTCTTCGGTGTCCCCATCAATCTCGCTCGAACTCTGGCTAGGAACCGTCAACTGATTGCATTGCGGTTGGAAGTTCCCGTCGATAACAATTGAATCTTTAGACCCATGTTAAAGACTTCGTCACACATGGTACATACGATTAAGGCTAAGTAGCGTACTGGTGCTGAAAAGTAAAGGCAACATTGAGAACAAGTCTTCGCTTGTGCATATAAAAACAAGTCTTCACTTTCTTGGAGTGGTGAAATCGCGCTTTGCGTAGCGCGTGTCCGTTACTGCTGCCCGGTTCATTGTTCCCAGCAACGTGTTCGAGTTTCTCAGAACCCAGAACGTTGAAACACAACCAACTAAAGGCCGGTTTTTGGATAGGATGAACTGAAAATCTCTCTAAGGCTGCTTGGAAACTGGATACCTTACCAACAGTTCATCATCTGCATAAATATAAAAATGTAAACAGATGTTGAAATACATGCAATATAGATTCCATCCAAGAAAAAAAAATATTACTATAATAATAATAATAATAATAATAATAATAATTATTATTATTATTATTATATGTCATAATGAAAATTATAATATGTTGTGGCTGGGATTAGTGAGATTGTTGGTATTGGTGTGGCTGGTTGGTAGCGATGTGGCTGGGATTGGTGGCGTTGGTGTGGCTGGAGCTGATGGTATTGGTGTTTGGTTTGATTTGGGGTTGTTGATGTGGCTGTGTTAATGATGGTGTGGCTGGTATTGGTGACGTTGGTGTGACGGGTTAGTGGTATTAGTGTGGCTTGATAGCTGACGGTGTGGCTGGGATTGGTGGCATTGTTATGGTTGAGATTGGTGTTATTGGTATGACTGGGTAGCTGACGGTGGCATTGGTGTGACGGATTGGTGGCATTAGTGTGACTGGATAGCTGACGGTGTGACTGGGAATGGTGACATTGGTGTGGTTGGGATTGGTGCCATTGGTATGACTGTGTAGCTGACGGTGTGGGTGGCATTGGTGTGACGGATTGGTGGATTTAGTGTGTCTGGATAGCTGACGGTGTGACTGGGAATGGTGACATTGGTGTGGTTGGGATTGGTGCCATTGGTATGACTGGGTAGCTCACGATGTGGCTGGCATTGGTGGCACAAGTGTGACGGATTGGTGGTATTAGTGTGGCTAGGGTTGGTGGCATTGGCATGATTGGGATTGGTGTCATTGGTATGACTGGGTTGTTGACGGTGTGGCTGGCATTGATGGCACAGGTGTGACCGATTGGTGGCATTATTGTGGCTGGGTAGCTGACGATGTGACTGGGAATGGTGACATTGGTATGGTTGGGATTGGTGCCATTGGTATGACTGGGTAGTTGATGTGGCTGGCATTGGTGGCACAAGTGTGACGGATTGGTGGTAATAGTGTGGCTGGGTAGCTGACAATGTGACTGGGAGTGGTGACATTGGTATGGTTGGGATTGGTGTCATTGGTATGACTGGGTAGTTGACGGTGTGGCTGGCATTGGTGGCACAAGTGTGACGGATTGGTGGTATTAGTGTGGCTGGAGTTGGTGGCATTGGCATGATTGGGATTGATGTCATTGGTATGACTGGGCATTTTACGGTGTGGCTGGCATTGATGGCATAAGTGTGACGGATTGGTGGCATTAGTGTGGCTGGGTAGCTGACGGTGTGGTGGGATTGGTGGCGTTGGTGTGACGGATTGGTGGCATTAGTGTGGCAGAATAACTTACGGTGTGGCTGGGATTGGTGGCATTGGTATGGCCGGGTAGCTAACGTTGTGGCTGGGATTGGTGGCGTTGATGTAACGGATTGGTGGCATTAGTGTGATTAGATAGCTGATGGTGTGGCTGAGATTGGTGGCGTTGATATGGTTGGGATGGTGTCATTGGTATGGCTGGGTAGCTGACGGTTTGGCTGGGTTTGGTAGCATTGGTGTGTGGCTGGAGCTGATGGCATTTGTGTGCCGCTGGAATTGGTGTTGGTGTGGCTGAGTTGGTGGCGTTGGTGTGGTTAGAATTGATGGCGTTGGTGTGGCTAGAGCTGATGGCCTAGGTTTGTGGCTGGAATTGGTGTTGTTAGTGTGGCTGAGTTGATAACATTGATGAGGCTGGGATTGTTGTTGGTGTGGCTAGAATAGACTAGTGGTGTTGGTGTGGCTGAGTTGGTGACCTTGATGTGCGTTAGAATTGATGGCGTTGGTGTGGCTAGAGCTGGTGGCATAGGTTGTGGCTGGAATTGGTGCTAGTGTGGCTGAGTTGATAACATTGATGAGGCTGGGATTGTTGTTGGTGTGGCTAGAATAAACTAATGGCGTTGGTGTGGCTGAGTTGGTGACGTTGGTGTGCGTTAGAATTGATGGCTTTGGTGTGGCTAGAACTGATGGCATAGGTTTGTGGCTGGAATTGGTTTTGTTAGTGTGAGTGAGTGGATGACATTGATGAGTCTGTGATTGTTATTGGTGTGGATAGAATAAATTGGTGGCGTTGGTGTGGCTGGGTTGGTGGCATTGGTATACCTGGAGTAGATTGCGTTTAACGTCGATGTATCTGGAGTTAATGGCGTTGGAATTGCTTGTGTTCACTATTTATGTAGCTAGATGATGTTGATGTTCTTGTTTGTGGCTGTTGGTGATTATGATAAAATGAGTAGCCCTTCCACACTGAAGTTACCCAGGATCTGTGATTTGCTTGGGAACTGTAGAGCGCGACTCTTGACCTCTCAGGTCTGAGGAGAGGAGTAGTGTGGACCTGTCCTGATTACCCTTCCTGGACCTGAACTGTTGCATTCCAGCGTCTAATACGGATGATGAACCGGTGTATGAAAACGTTGTGCACCACTGATTTAAAAATACCAATTTGAATTTCAATTTCACGTCGCTCCCTTCCGGACACACAAGACCTGAACTGTTCACCAACGTGGAAAGAAGTTATTTCAAGTCTAATAATATGATTCTGTTTAGTACTTAGCGGTACTCTGATCTCTTACGTTTTTGCTCAACCGCTGCAGTGCCTAGTGGGTGGACTACACTGCAGGCGCTATGTAATCTCCGATCTCACGGTTCATGCTGTTCCTCTATCGTTATGATGACAGCCATATGATGAAATAGCAAGCTGATGGATGAGAAAGGCCAGATGCACACATACTAGTGTAGTAGTGTGTTCGTTGTTTATGTGATAATGCAATTATTTACGGCAATCCTTGTACCGCCGAAGAGATAGCATCCTTTCATTGGCATTTATTATAAACTGCCGATGGCAACTCGGTTGTAAGAATCGATTAATGAGTTTGTGTATACGCAAATATGTAACTGTAGATAAGGTCTGTGTTTCAAAATACGACATAACATGTTCGCAACCTGATGTTTAATATAACAGAGAAATTTAATTGAACTAACGAAAGAAGTAAGAGCAGTCGTTCTGTAATTTTGCTGCAAGGAATTTGAAGTTGATTGTTGACATTAAGCCACACGATCTTCCATGAGATTGACTACAGATTTATGTTTGTGTTAGCAAAATACCGCAATTTTTTTTTTTTTTTTTTTTTTTTTTTTTTTTTTTTTTGGCAACAGTTTGCTTCATGCACTTAGATACTCTAAATGCTAACAGCAACTTCGCAAAAAAGGTATCTTTTCCGAATTTTAACTTCGTTTTTCTCTACTGAAGTTTTAAACATCATGTCGGATTTTAATAAAAAACGATGTAGTTTATCAAATATCGAAAGATACAAAAATAGTTGCACTAGTCAACCGCGATTACTTACGCCAAAATACAGTGTTCCAACTTCACAATAAAATTATCAATTACAGCCACCGGCGTAGCACTGGTGGTAGTGCGCTTGCTTGCTGATCCGGAGTTGCGCGGGTATGGGTTCAATTCCCGCTTGGATTGATTACCTGGTTGGGTTTTTCCGAGGTTTTCCCAACCGTAAGGCGAATGTCAGATAATCTATGGCGAATCGTCGACCTCATCTCGTAAAATACCATCTCGCTGTCATCAAAGACATCGACGCTAAATAACTTAGTAGTTGTTGTAGTGTCATTTAATGACCACGTAAAAACATAAATATCAATTACAGATGTTCATTTTAAGACCTGAATTGACAAGTTACCTCAGATTGAGGTTCTGGCTGACATATACATCTATTATCAGAAAATACGTCTCACTTAATATGTGTAAGAGGAATAATAATTGTTTATATACAATTGAAGTTTGATTATTGTAATTGTAGCTAATCGGCGACGTATGCAATAGAGAGGAAAGGAACTAGCCACCCTACTTCATTATCTCCTGGCCTAGTTGCCTCATATGTGGTGCCATGTGGTATCACTTGTGAGGTTCAGACCTGTCTTCGTACAGTGGACAGTTGACTAAACAACAATTGACGAGCATCCTAAGTCCATTTAAATTAATTATTCAGGAGAACAATACAACTACATAGGCTTCCAATATAAGTGTAGCCCTATTGCAATAAATATTTGTATGAATAAAAACCACAGGCTTAGAGTCGAACTTGGAATATTCTTTTTACAGGATGGTAGCCTATGCAAAACCTCAACATTTGTCAGGGAAAAAGTGAAATTCAGTACATTTTGGACTTGGCATGTTTGTCAGTTCAGGTGTTCAATTGTAAAGCGTCTATTTTTCATTAAAGAAGCGAGGTACAAGATATTCACTAGAATTATGGCATGACTGTCGTATTTATGTTGACTATTTTTTTTAACAGATTGCAATTTGGTGGACGGTATTACCTACTTTATTTGAAGGGTTCAGAGCCATAGTGAGACAACCACCATATATTAAAAATGGAGAAAGCAAGGGTTAAAGTTAAGTGAATAATCATAGTTTAATGAAGATTGACATATCATTTAGTTTTAATTTGTATACTTTATATTACTTGCTATATTTTTCCATTGAATTATTGTAATAACTTTATTTTAACCCTTATTTTCTACGGTTTTAGTAAATGGCGCTTGGCCTACTATGGTTCTGAACCCTTCATTTGAATCCATTAGACAAAAATGGTAGAAATATATTTTCTGAAAATGATCTATTGCAGTATTGTTCTGTATCCTTTCTTAGTAACAGAATTTATACCAAATTTTGTACGCATATTACTCGCAGTTAGGTATATCTAGAGCGACAACGACCGATAAATTGGAAGTGGGTGATACCTATTGTGCCTGCGGTTACACTTCTACCGAGCCGACGCATGTGTGAATCTAGAAGGGTTTCAATAAGATGATCGAACGTTGAATTTCGACATAAATTTACTTAAAATTGTTGTTCGACTTATCACTGCACAATAATAAAATTACAGCGAGAAAATATGTATGATTCTTAGTTTCTTTCCTTTTACAGTATGGCAAAATCCGAAGTGTTATTAGGACTACTCCCCTCGATGGTTAGAACTTTGTTGATGGTTTTTTCTAGTCTATCAACACTTTTAAAACATTGTCTTAATTTGAGTATAATACTTCAGAATTGGTTTGGATATCAAATCAGTTCATATATGGCTGCTTATAATGAATGCTTCAAGTATATTTTGTCCTCAATGTTCCTAATATGCTGTCATTTGTTTCAGAGATGGCAGCGCCGCTGGTTTGTGCTGTACGACGACGGAGAGCTGAGCTACTCTGTGGACGAGCATGTAAGTAAAGTGTCGTAATTAGAAGCACGTCGCAGTAGGTGTGTTCATCCCCCGCTGAGAGTCATCTGTCTTAATGCTGAGGAAGAAAAATCGCAATATTTGACAACGTTCCAAAATACAACCAAGTCTGTGTCATAAATTATTCAGTAAGCTGAGAAGAGCTTAACGCAATAGGTCAGGGATAACAGGGGACTGGCGATTGTAGGCCCTCTCCACGTCCTGTTACGACAATCCGACGTAATTGGTAGCATCTGTGCAGCTTCTTCACTTCTTAACGTCCCACATTAATAATTACCTTCGTTATTTTTTTATATTTTGTGATAAATGTAAAAATGTTACAGCACAACTATGCTCCGAAATTGTTCGTATTTTTATTCGGAGACAAAATTTCTTTATAGGCTACTTTGTTAATATACACTGTGTCCACACTAAAAGTATACAAATATAACAGCTTATATCGTAACTTAGATAGGGTTTATTAAATAAATTTCTTATGCATTGTATAGAGTAACTGAAAAAGTTTTTATTTCCACTAGTACATTTCAACATGAGCACCATTTATAGCTCGACAGGTACCAAAACTATACTCAACCTCTCGCCAGGTGTTCACCAACATATCAGGTGTTATAAGCTCAACTGCTTGAATGATACTCTGTCTCAAATCAATCAAATTACGAACTTTTCTGCTGTACACAAAATTTTTAATAAATCCCCACGCAAAAACTCCAAAGGAGTTAAATCCGGGGACCTAGGCGGCCAGCACGTTGGCCCACCTCTACCAACCCAATTTCTTGGAAAGGTTACATCCAAAAAAACGTTTTAACATTTCGATGGAATTGTGGTGGAGCACCATACTGCTGAAATGTTAAACCTGGCGAAAATTGTGCAATAGCAAAGTTCTTCAGTATATCAAGATACGAGATGTGGGCTTCTAGCAAATGATTCATGCACCTGATCCACAATCATTTCGGCCACTTGCTTTTTAGAATGTTTCTCTGTCTTCGAAATCAAGCTTTCATTATCTCGTAGAGTTCTATCACACTCGTAAATGGATTGGCGTGTAGGAGGATCCACATTTCAATCCCTCCGTACGAGCCGCTGAACACGCGTAACAATTCAATTCTGCAAACCAGAGCACGCATTGAAGTTGTTGCTGTACCATCCACATTTCGATTGACAAGGAACTAGACTGATAAATGCAAATTGTCATTCATGCAACAATAAGCTTGAAACGAAACATTTCACACAACAATGGCCATCTAACAATAAGCTTGAAACAAAACATTGCACACAACAAAGGCCATAGAAAAGGTATGAAACGAAATCTTGGAGAGAATTTTTATATTGATTGAGTTTTATCTTAAGGAATTATAATATACGGTTTTGAAATTATAAGCTATTATTTCTGTATACTCTTAGTGTGGACACGGTGTGCTACACGGTATCCTTATTTTCTTTCGAATGAATCAGAGATTAATAGAGACAAGGGAATAATGATAATATGAAACATGCGCTGGTGCACGTCCTTTCTTTGGGTTGATACTGTGAGTATAAAACTAGTGAACTTGTAGCCGGTTGGCCGCTTGTCTCATTCTGCAGGTCACTTTCTATTGACGGAACTGGAACTTTGAAAATTCTGAAAGGAAAAAAGGCCAAAGTATTATGTTTAGTGCGCGAGGTCTGATATAATTAGGGTCATGTCTCCTCAGTAATTTTGATCGCAATGGACAGCTAGAGGTGAGCGGCCGAATTTAGACTCCGAGGTATGTGGTCATTAGTTGCTCGTGGTAGTGCTATTTACCGTAGGCTATCCCCAGTGCTCATGGTAGCTCGTGGGACCGGGGTTGAGGAACCGCGGTGATTCCTACGCTGAAAGGTAAAGAGATTCTGTTGGCTGTAGGGGAGTGTGGACGATGCATGCACAATATTTCATTCCGGGTAGTGAAATAAACAAACCCACGCGACCTACGTGGGAGGGGAATCGCCAACCCGTGCCCTTTCCCCCGAGGGTGACTAATAGAGGTGAGCGAAGCAGTCCTCACTAATCCTCACTGCTCCTCTGAGTCCCTGGTTGGGATGACTGATGACCGTAGTATGAATTGGGAGTCGAACCATAACTATATAAGAAACCCGCGCGAAATGTGTGACGACAGAGTCTCCATGCCTGAAATTACATTGGGAAAATATCGAGAGGTGTTGGGGACTATGTACATTCGTGGTCAATTTCTTTTTGGGTTCATCCCGACATTTTTCGTGGTGACTTGGGAAAGCCAGGATGAGGGTCTCAAAGGTGGAAAGTCAGTTGGCTCTGTGGCTGACTCTAATAATTGTTCTGGGCAGATCGACTCTGGGAGAATTGTTGTGATGCTGTCTGATGTGGTACAAGATGATGTTGCTAGCTTGGGAAGAGGCAGAATCGTGTTTTTTCAGCTGTCACGGACAAGTGGATAGCCGAACATATGTGGGGACCCATTACCTCGGTTCGAAACTACATTTTGCAGCACGATATATCATATCACTCATTATCCAGAATAAAACTTGTTTAATGCGTCGTTATATTTTATTGTGCTTTTCTTTATACACTTTTAATGTTATTTTTATTGCTCTTGTTTATTTCTTATCAAGACTTTGTTCCGTATAACGCTTGGCAAGTGGACAAGTTTCATACACCAGGTCTGTCATTTGGCAGAGTCCAGCCCCGTCAGTCTGACCCGAAGTGTGTCTGAAAGAGAGTGCGGGAGGGGATATCTGCTTTATCGAAGGATAGCCTTCCATAGAATCGATGTCTGGAGATTCTGGCATTAAATTACCTCGGTTTGGGACCCGAACAAGTGTGTCTTAACAAGTAATAATAGTTGATTGCAGCTTTTCACTCCTTCCTCATATTTAGTCACACTGCCAGAAATCGCAAGCCTTGGTTTTTCTGAACCGACGCAAGCGACGTGCGAGGTGCGAGGCCCGCCTCGCACAAATTCGGACTACACGAGAGATAGTGAGTGGTTTCTATAACTGCGAGATGCGAGGTCTGCTCACCTCGTAGCCATAGAACCACTCACTGTCTCTCGTGTAGTCCGGATTTGTGCGAGGCGGGCCTCGTGACTCGTGTGACATGGGGTCAGTACTACGTGGAATCAATACGCGAAACAATTCAGAACATTACCGGTACATTAATTACATCATGTGCAAGATTGTGGCTTACACTTAAGCTTCCCCGTAGCCGTTTCGAACTCCAAGGTCGGAATTGCTGTTACATTGTACACATCTTTTTCATTACTAATTCTTTTTTGAGCTGTAAATATACCGTCGTCATACACAAAGATAGAGTTTGAAAGGGTCTTTAAAATTGGAATGACATTATAGGTACTTTTGACAGGTCTATTTATAGGAGGACACAGATTAATGGTTGTATACTGACAATCGTGTGTTTTCAACTGCCACGGACAAGTGGACAACCAAAACATGTGGGCACGTATTACCTCGGTTTGAAGGCGCCGAAACGACATTTTGCAGCACAATAAATCATGACTTTTATTATCCAGAGTAGAACTTGTGTATTGCGTCGTCGTATTTTCTTGTACGTTTCTTTATACACTTTTAATTTTATTTTTATTGCTCTTTTTATATTCGATCAAGAATTTGTTCAGTATAATGTTTTATCTTAGGCTACTTGATATGTCTTTGCACACATGCATTACACCACATCCGTTACGTAACTGTTCTTGTAGCCTGGTAAGACAAAAGTATTACCTAACTCTTGTGTACATACACACGTATGAGCCTTTGGTATAAAAAAGCTGGACTGGCTTCTATAGTGTTCTTATTTAGTAGTTTCATTTTGGATCAGTATATGTGTAATGCTAATCACAAATCCTAAACAACTTAGTTTCTTTTGCATGTTCCTTAAACATAAGTAGAATAGTTACAACGAGAGATCCATTTTGTCATACCTATAAGCGAGGAGGAACGGTAATTTATAAGAGACATATACGAGGCCATGGGCTCTACTAAAGTCTGTGGTGACTTATAATGAGAAACGTGTACGAGTTTCTCGACTCTTTCATAGTCTAGGAGTTATCCTTTAACTATTTGCATAGTCAAGACGTTATGATTCCCCGGTTGCTTGTCTTGTATAATATATTTTTGGTCACATGCAGGGCTAAGGCACATAACTTGTCAAATATGTTTCTTAGACGTTTTACTCATGTCAAAATTTGACCTTTCTTGCCTTTAATCGCAATTTCAACATTACATACTAGACAAGTACTGGTACTTGAAACTTACGTGAGTTGGACCAGCATGACGCCGTTGCAGAAAGGAACAGAAAACTAGGTACCGCATCATATATTCCATGGAGTAGTGATTTACAAACGTTTCTGGTTATGGCTTCAAAAAATGATTGCCTTCATAACTGTGGCGTGTCCAACTGATAACGTATTGATCTTCAAGAGCAGTTGTATACCTCAGAATCTTTGAAACAGAACTTAGTCAAAATAACTACACATATTTAAATTATCTGTTACTTATCTTAAGTAAAAAATTAATAAACAGAACAATGGGAAATTAGATACAGGTACGTACTTGGCCTGGCAGATGTAACGAAAAATGAACAAGAACTCACTTTGCGTCAGTTTCCATTAGATCGAATACGGCGATAAATAAAATATCAATAAACGATTATTATGTTCTAATCGTAATAATGCAGGCATCTCGGGTGATCAAGGAAAAAAGACAAGACTGTGAGTTGCGGCTATGTGTTAGCCCGCGGCATTGTTAAGTTATACAGACCTTACACCAGCCGTGGTTAACGAGAAAGGCTACGTCGCGACGTCACATTCTTAAGGCCCATTCACAATGAAAATTAAACATAACCGTAACATAAACACAGAAGTTTGCGCCCAGGCTACCAAATGGGATCATTCGCAATGATTCATAAGCATTGACATAAACATTACCGTAAGACGTTAACATGAAAGTTTGCAAACTCCAAACTTTCATGCTTATGCTTACGTGATTTGCAAACAGAACACAATCGTGGAGCGCTGAAGTATACGACAGAATATGAGGAAATGGCGTCGTTGTTATGTTTCATGGTTACCAAGTATGTTTGCTGTTATATTTATGTTCCCATCGTGAATGATTGACTTCTTGATTTTACTGTAACGTTAAGTTAACGCTTACGTTATGTTTAATTTTCATTGTGAATGAGCCTTTAGCCATAACATGGCGAACATTGAATAAGTTTATATGTAATTGCACTTTTAACGTGAGTTTAATATAGAAATTGCTTGTTTTTTGGAACTTTGAACAGGTATTTATATTAGACGATTGGCAAGATGGCCATGACTAGACCATGATAATCACGTGACTCCGATTCGTCCCGAAGCCTGTCTTTCTCGTTAGGCGTGACACCAGCACGTGTGACGTCACAACAGACGTGTTATGTCTCGCACTCGGGTAGGTTAATCCTATACCTATATGATTGTTTTTTTAATAACAAAGTGGGACTTGTTTTCATCAGGATGCCAGCTCTCCACAGAAGACTTACCGATAACTATTCTGGCACGTCCCTTATTCTTGCAAGCTCGCATCCTTTTTAAAGCAATGATAGCGACCTACAACTATTATTATTTCTTTCCCCTCTGCTATTCGTAGAGAGCGTCATGTAGGGTGAATCGGCCAGAGCGTAAAATTGACCTACTTTTAGTGACAAGGTCGTTTTTCACCTCATGCACCCCACACGATGTACGTAGGCACAAGGATAACTTTTAATTCCGCCTCCACGAAATGGAGGACCATATTAGATCCATCTCGTAATGACGTTATCTTAGGTGTCAATCTAAAATGCGCGGGCGGCCTTAAGCCGAGATAGATACATGGGTGTCATGTCGATGTTAGACAAGTGTGTGAACTATATGACATGTTGCTACATTGCAACGACTTTAATGAGCTTTCTTAAAGGACGTTGAATCGAGTGTAATGGTTGGGGAATATTAAGAGAGAGGCGTATCTGAAAAGTTTGGGGATTACCGTCCTGTGTAATCTTAGAAATTAGATAGTAGACTATATCTAAAAACATATTACGTTCATAACTGAAGACATATAATATATGTAACGTCCAACCATCTATCCTGTTTTTCATACATAATAAAATTGTATACATATATACAAACATATATAAACATGCAATGCAATGAAATACAATAGAGTAATATAAAATACTATACGTATGTACAGTACAGTTCGAGGGGAAAAAAAGGGCCGCCTGAATTTTCTAAGTTCCAGATTCAACGCATTGCGCATGCTCATGCTCCAAAGCAGTGGTACACACGAGATCACTTTGGCAGTTATTGAAATTAATTTTACTTCGATTGTTGTCGTAACCCGAAAGGCATTTGTAAAATTGCGATGAACATTGATCTGTTCTTAAAACTAGATGATTTTGCATCACTGTTTGTATTTATTTTTTTTATTTATGTGTGCTATCTGGTAGGATTGAAGAGAAGGCCTTATGGCCTTAATCCTGTCAGATTAAATAAATAATAAATATGTATTAATCGTGCAGTAAAATAGAATTATGATAAACGAAATTAACATGGATAATTAAGTTTAAAAAGCTTTTTCCCCAACAGTATCCGAACCCTGAACTTTGTAGTCTGGGAGCTAGCACACTAGCATAGAGCTTTTGGAATGCATAAGTTGAATTGACATAATCGGGGTTGTCGTACTGTATCGTGTTGGTTTACATAATGACTCGTAGGCATTAATTTGATCTTATTTTCAGATAAATAAGTAATAAAGAAAAAGGGAAGAAAATAATAAAAAAAATACTTGAATTAAAAAAGAAATAGGAAGATAAAAATATAAAAAAATGTCTATACAAAAAAGTAAATCGTGTACTGCACATTATGCATAGTATACATAAATAATAGGGTGTAGGTCTATCTAATGTTTACCTTTGTTCAATTTTGTTTAAGAATAACCAAAATCCAAACCTAAGGTCTTACATAACTCAATGTATGTAGAACACATTCACGTGATGTGAAGTATGTGGTACTGTAAGGAACAGCAGTTCTCTATTTCTTAAATTTGATGTTTTCGCATTGAGCTGTATTTGGTTAAGTAATGCACTGAGCCCACTGAATGTTTTATAAAGAACAATTAATTGTTGAGGTATTAAGCTATGTCTGATGGTAATTTGAATTCAGAAAGTAAATTAATAAATAAACGGAACTTTGTATTTTTTTTTTTTTAACTTTTCTGTTGCCTCTATACGATTCACAATAAGGAGACCAAATTTTAGGTACTAACGTACTTTAATTTTGTACGAACCAGGTGTTCTTAAAACCTTCAGAATTCCGAAATAAAAAGGCCAATTTTTTTTAATAATAGATCCATTCATAAATCATCGCATAACAGTATACACGTAATAAAATAAGTGCATATAATACAGACATATTTGCATAAATGAAAATAAGAATATTGCTAATACCTGAAATACTAGAGTAAATGTTAATGTGTAAATTTCTAGAAGTAGAATAAAATGAAGTGCTCGAGTCATTGACGTGTTTTGGGAACGGTCGCTAGTCCTCTGTATTATATTTTTTTCTGCTCAAACATCTTAAAAACTGTTTATTTCTACATACGGTGTGGTCAGTAATTTAATGTAAAAAATTCGAATACATGCGGTCAGCATAGTTCGTGGATTTTATCTGTTCAATGTATGTATACGTACTTACAGAATACCGAAAGCTCTTTGAGTGAAAAACAAGTGAGGTAGCAGGAAGAAGTACTTCGGTAAAAAATCTAATGAACTTGAATTAACGCACGCTAACCTGTTCATGAGTAGGTCACTTACTGGCGATTGCGTGTGTTGTGCTGGAAACAAGTTACTGGTTAGTCCGCAGAATTACAGGCGTGCATACAAGAGTACATACACGTTCATACCTGGATAAAAACATACAGACATGCATACGAACGTTAATACGCAGATTCATACGTGGATAAATGCATGCATTAAATATGCCAATATACACACGTAGTATGTGGACATACAGGTTACATAGGCTACATTCATGAAAAGTTCGAGGCAGAAGAAGATATCAGATAGACAGAATTAATATACGTGGATCGAAGTGATTCTAAAAAATTTTGGCAGACAATTAGAGAGGCAAGTAACTTAGAACCGAAAATGAAAGATGATATTACGGAATTATATAATAAAGATGGTGTATTAATTACGGACAAATTTGAAATAGCTCAGGAGCTTAATAATATTTTTCAAATATTGGCATTGCAATTGCTTCTATTATAAGAGCTAGGAGGAGTGGTAATTTTTGTAATAATATGAAACAACTACAGTCTTCTATGTTTTTGTTCCCTGTAACAGTAAATGAAATAATTAAACATGTTTCCTCATTAAAAAATAACACAAGCCTTGGCGAAGATTCTATATTCTCCAAAATATTTAAACTGTTCAATCTTTTCTTGGATAAACCGCTTGTTCGTGTATTTAATTTGTGCTTTTTATATGTTAAATTTCCAGATAAAGTAAAAAGTGTCCCTATTTTCAAATCAGGAGATAAAAAATGCATGGAAAATTACCGACCAATATCTTTACTCACATGTATATCTAAAGTCATCTATTAAATTATTTGGTCAAATACAACATACTTTCTTAAAAAATCAATTCGATTTTCGAAATAAACTTGGCACAGATGATGCTATTGCATGTTTACAAACAAAATCATATGTGAGTTAGACCGAGGGAATAAATGCTTGGATATACACTTGATACCATTAACCATGATATTTTATTAGAGAAATTAAACTTTTAATGCATTACCACACTTGTATCGCAATATACTAAATGCCGTACTTCAAGAAAACATCTGTATTTTCATATGCTGTCAAATTCTTGTGTTTTACAGTATTTAAGCAATTTTATCAAAATTTTACTAACGCATAATGTATGTTAGAAACTGCGACTTCTGATGTATTAAACAAGACGAAGTTTTCTTGGAATCTCAGTGTCAGGAGTTAAACAGGTGGAGAAATAGTGAGAAAAACTATACTGAATGTCGGACAAACGGTATAGACGGTGTGAGATTTTGGAATTTATGCCGTTTATACCATACACATAGAAACGTATATTTTTGGAGTACTAGCTCCATGGTTAGGTGTGACAAGGAACCTACCTTTATGATCCGCTATCAGTCTTGATTTTTCTACATCTTGTTCCATCCTTCACAAATGTTCTTGAGTATGAACCATTAATGTCGTGATTCTGATCATGTAATATAGGCCATGGTCTTTGCCATGTTGCTCCTGACTGTACGCAAGGCGCTTCACTTGAAAGGCTTTTCCAGTTGTACCTTGAGGGGTTTCCAAGATTCGCTTTAAGGCGAAAGGCGGAGGGATTGAGGAGGTTCTATGTAATCGGCTACGTGACTGCTTGTTCGCAGAACCGACAAACTGGACAGACTTATAGGAACCAACGTCTTCCCCGAATGTGGGCCGAGTTTATCGTCTTCCAGACGTTCGTTCCCATTTGAAGTGGATTTATGACTCTGTAATCACGTACGATCAAAAAATAAATAATTCATACTTTATTATTATTATTATTATTATTATTATTATTATTATTATTATTATTATTATTTTCTTCGAAAAAAATGAATTGAGAGACTATTGAAATAATTCAAATATGCTCGGAAGTTGAGTGCTTTGTGTAACTATATTTTGTCAGAATAATTATGACTGATAATTACTTCAAATATTATAATATGCCTTTCTTAAAAGCAGACGTTTAACTCCAAACACTTGAATAAAAAAACTAAAAAAAAAATAGCCACCGGGTTTTTACCCATTTACAGTGCGAATGAATACATACATACATCTCCATGAGATATAAGGATTAAAAAATCCTCCCCCCTTCCCTAGAAATATATACTCGTATTTTTGTTATTGATTAGATATTATTGCATGCCAATAGTTACCATCCGGATTACGAAAGAAATTAGAGAGATCCTTCATGATACCTATCTTAATGGCATGAACCTTGCATCCAAACACTTAATGATAAACTTTTCATACAAGATGTTGAATTCAGATTTTAGTTCTCCTGAATGGGCGTATATTTCCCCTTCGAGGCATTTAGTCTTTAGTAGATAAGACGAGCTTGCTTTGTCGGCCAACGGCAGCTGTGTTCCACATTTTATGCAGTGCCTCCATGTTGTACAGATCGCGTGGTTAAATGTTGCTACTTACAGGTTATTGCATGCTATTTAGGCTACATTTCTATCACGAAAATGTGTAGTTATTTGGACATTCGAATTAAAAGCTTACTTATGTGAAATTTAAGTATAGGCCTACATAATAATAAGTTACGTATTTCTACTGAGAAATTAAGCTGTCCCAGGTTCGATTGAAAGCAGAAAAGTGTAAATTCACCCCTCTCTCATCAGCTCTGTTTGTGTGTCCTCTTTGTTCTTATAATTTTGATATCCTGTCCGCTATTTAGCTTCCGAAACAACAGTCTGCGCAAGTTCTATGAGCCTTATATTTTCTACATATTTTCTGCTTTATCAGGTGTAGCTGCATTCCCAAGACGTTAGCCTGCAATCACAATTATGCAGTATCATTCTCTCGTCTTAACGGAGACATCTGCATTCTCAATCGAGATTTTGTTCTTCATAGATGTCTGCAATCGTACAAAGGTGTCATCCTACAGTTTGCAGTCTCAATCGAGACGTTCTATAGAGGCATCTGCAGTCTCAATCGAGACGTCCTACAGAGATGTCTGCAGTCTCAATCGAGACGTTGTCCTACAGAGATGTCTGCAGTCTTAATCGAGACTTCATCCTACAGTCAACAGTCACAATCGAGACGTTCTATAGAGGCATCTACAGTTTCAATCGAGATGTTCTACAGAAATGTCTGCAGTCTCAATCGAGACGTTGTCCTACAGAGATGTCTGCAGTCTTAATCGAGACTTCATCCTACAGTCTGCAGTCTCAATCGAGACGTTCTATAGAGGCATCTGCAGTCTCAATCGAGACGTCCTACAGAGATGTCTGCAGTCTCAATCGAGACGTTGTCCTACAGAGATGTCTGCAATATTAATCGAGACTTCATCCTACAGTCTGCAGTCTCAATCGAGACGTCCTATAGAGGCGTTTGCAGTCTCAATCGGGACGTCCTATAGAGGCGTCTGCAGTCTCAATCGAGACGTCGTACAGAGACAGCTATAGTCCCAATTAAGACATTTCCATACAGAAATTGAGATTGGCCTGCTAGGAAATTCGTATACAATTCGCAAAACAGGGAGCTTGGTGAGGCGAAGAATAGTTATCGGTGATTTTGTCGCTGCTCCTCTTCAGCCAGGAACAGGGTTTATTTACGTGCCCAAAATCTACGATGACAAAGAATTCTCTTTATGCTGTTTTTTGTTTCCGAAGGAAAATCGTGTTAATTGTTTGCATCGTAAAAATCCATCTAGATAATTGAGCACGACAACCTATATTGCTAAAACTTCTGAACAAGGAGTCGTAGTAGGCTACTTGTGATACTTTCATGCTGACCCCCGAGCTCACTTTGGGTTCTGAATGGTACGGAGAACAGATATTTCATCTCATTTAAGTGCCGCGAGTAAGAGAACAGTTCTATTTCTCCGCTATTCATGTAACTTTATATCGAGTGCATATTTTTTCACAGAATATGTATACATTTTTCTGTGAATTCTTATAATAATTGTGCCACTTTGTGGTCAGCACAGTTTTAAGTTACATCGATGCAGGTCGTTGATTTGAAATAAATTATTGGAAGATGGAGTATTTGATTGGCTGTAACGGATAATGAAGCGAAAGGTTCTTATAAATTGAAACTACATCGACCGCTACGTTCTGCACAGAGCTCAATAACCATTCACTGTGTTGGTAGCGCTTGGATACGCCGTTTAACTGTTCATGTTTCACGCTTTAATAACATAATCGGAATATTGGTCTCGCATACAAAAAAATTTGGTTCGTCTTCCAGCACTTCCTGTGTTCTTGCCTTGAATTCAGAGCTCACAAAACCGATATAATATACAAAAAATTGACATTTGCAGAACATTTTTCTTCTTACATTTGCAGAACATTTTTCTTCTTACATATGCAGAAAATTTTTCTTCTTAACGCTTCCCAGTAGCATTTTAGTACTAAAACTCAACTCCCTTAAAAAGTACTGTGCATATACAGTACTCTGAATTGTAGGATAGGTATGCAATAAAACCATATATCAGAGTGAGTTGAACTGATGTGCCTACGTCCTCAACTTGCTTTTCGGAGTTTAAATGACTAGCCTTTTTTTCCTTTTCCAACGCAGGACATTGATCTGTCGGCAAGTAAGAAATAACTAGCCTATTTTCCTTTTCCAACCCAGGACATTGATCTGACGGCATGTAACAAATGACTAGCCTATTTTCCTTTTCCAACCCAGGACATTGATCTGACGGCAAGTAAGAAATGACTAGCCTATTTTCTTTTTCCAACCCAGGACATTGATCTGACGGCAAGTAAGAAATGACTAGCCTGTTTTCCTGTTCCAACCTAGGACATTGATCTGACGGCAAGTAAGAAATAACTAGCCTATTTTCCTTTTTCAACACAGGACATTGATCTAACGGCAAGTAAGAAATGACTAGCCTATTTTCCTTTTCCAACCCAGGGCATTGATCTGACGGCAGGTAAGAAATGACTAGCCTATTTTCCTTTTCCAACCCAGGACATTGATCTGACGGCAAGTAAGAAATGACTAGCCTATTTTCCTTTCTTCTCTATGTTAGTTCACTTGGTATTTTTTCTGACTTGTGTTTGCCCTATGCGCGTAGCAAGAAGTCGAGAATTAAAATCAAGTCTCTCTGAATCCAAGTAACTTGATAGCGTTGTGGGGCTGCAATTGATTAGAATACAGTGTTCACTCATCCGAATTGCTTACGAATCTCTGTTGCAACATAACTCCATCAATATCCGATACCGCAGGCAGGAATACAGAGTTCCCGAAGATTACTATATCTCGACCTGGCCTCGGCCTACGTCTCCCACGGTCAAACATGAAGAATCCAAACTCACGATCCTCTGGTTTCTTGCAGTAACAATTGAGATATGCAATCAGTATTATGATTAGTTACAACTGCAAGAGCAAGATACAAGCAACTTGAGTTTCAATCCTCCAACGTAATACGAATTTGATACACGAGTCATGCGTACGTTCTGAAATGCAGATTCATCCTGCATCTGTTCTCAGCGGAGATGGATGCAGTCTATGTCGTGCACATACGGTTGAAATTATCATCGGACGCATTAACAGAAGCACTTTCAGCTTCCTTTCCTTCTTCTTGGCTCTGTTTATGATGCAGAAAT
The DNA here is from genome assembly GCF_040183065.1 of Periplaneta americana. NCBI lineage: Eukaryota > Metazoa > Arthropoda > Insecta > Blattodea > Blattidae > Periplaneta > Periplaneta americana. The sequence continues at coordinate 72,792,173 of NC_091133.1, read as the reverse complement.
CTGACGGCTTCTTACCAGGAGGACATCAGTTCGATGTCCGGGAGATGTGAGTTTCATGGTGGATGGAACAGGTTATCGACTTTTACTTTCTCATAAAGAGAAAGTATTGTGTTCCGCAAAAAACTTTTTTATAAAGTTTTAAGGAAACACACGTTTTAAGCTTCCCACATGCCGAGAAAGTGGTTTTGTATACAGCAATTTTTTTCTAAACTAGAATAATACATAGATTTTAATAATCCGTATCTACGATTCGATTTTCCCGATAATGATGGACATGAAATGCAATAGAGGAGAAGGTGGAAATATGGGCTAGGAGTGGTAATATGGGCTACCTCGTTTTTTACTATATATGGTGTTGTTACCTAGCGAAAAAGCTCTAAAAGTACATCTCGTGTCCATCAGTCTGCGTACACAAAGACAGAAACCAGTTGCCTTTGTGGTGTGTATGTGCTGTATTATTTGTGTTGTTCATCAATTTTAAAGTTTTTGCAGGTATGTAGTTTCAATTTTATTGAAAGAAATTTATTTCGTGTTTATAAATCACACTTGATGTGTTGCACTGATTAAGAATATCTCTATCACATGGCATAAGAGTAATGTTTATTTAGGACAACAGTTGCCATACATAATCTTAGAAACCTTCATGAGTCGATGCTGCTAATATGGGCTACCGCACCTAGCCCATATTACCAGCACATTAACACGTCCCGTATTTTCACTATCGTGATTTGCGTTATTTCTTACAGAATGTTGCCATTCATGTGACACAGGTTTCCTGCTTATGTTTCTTTGTTTTTGTTTTTTTTTTTCAATTTTATTTTCAAATTTTTTTGTGGTAGCCCATATTTAGACCCTACTACCTATAGAGGACCAGTTCGTCTTTCTTTGAAAAAGCAATTATATGCAAATATCTATTGCAACTATTGACCTTTAAGACTGGAAAAATTGTATATGAATAATTACTCTGTGTGTCAATAAAGATTTCCGAGCAATATGCCACACCATTTTCCATTATTATGAGGAAAACAAAATGGTAGCCCATATTTCCACCTTCTCCTCTATAGTTAAAGTAAAATATAACGATTTTCTTCGTGACGTTTTTATTACATAGAAGAAACTGACAAATTAAATGGTACGTTCGTAGTGAAAAAAAGTGACAGGGATTTATGAATGCATTGTGTGAAACGTTTAGGTTAGATAAGAATGGATTTAAGGATTGAATAAATGCCACCACAGCAGGATGAGTACACCCTATCCAATAATTGGATAATGGAGTGAGACGAGCCGTGTGGAATGACGCAATAAAAGAAGAGAAAATGAGAGGCGCAATAATTAAAAGGTACGCGATATCGCATCTTTGCAAGGGAATTTGGGGCTTTGAGGAAGAATTTATATGAGCTCGGAGCCTTTAGGCCACTTGTCTCATTCAGTTTTTCACCTTTCCGTTGAAGGAACTTAAAATCATTGTGACGGGAAAAGCCGGAAATAGATGTAATCTAATAGCTACCATATGAGAGAGAGGACCCGAGACACGTTAAATACAGAATGGAGCGATATGGATCACGTGGATAACCACGAGGCACAAAGTTCATCTTACATTTCTTTCCATGGTACCACGAATGACGTTAGAGTAGACCTTTCATTTCTCTTCTTGTAGGTTGAATATAGACGTTTCACGTCAAAACAAGAATCTTGAGAAAATTTGATTTTATGAACAATTATTTCTACCTTTTCGCTGCGATTTTAGTTCAAGTTTTTACTTCCTCATTCTGTAGGAATAGGGAATGTTCCCTCTTAAAAGAATTAAGTCACTAATCCTGCCCTGTTATGTATCGCAGAATTTTCACAAAAGCGATTGGTGTTATAAAGTTCGTTGGATGTCAGAATTGCTGAACTTGAAAAGAATGACACATGCTTACAATCTCATTCAATATTTAAATGCAATCAAATGTTATTTTTTGTATTACAGAGGATGCTATTATGTAGAAATGAGGAAACGAAAGCGTATCTTATTTGGGTGCATAGTATAGTATTTCAATAGCATTTCAATTATGTACAGTCTTAGAAAAACGTTTTGTCGCATAGATACTTTGTAAGTTCCAGAAAGGAGGCATGATAAGACATACAACGAAACAAAACTAATTTGATTACCTCAACTAGTCCTTCTCTTGTGAACCAGGTCGCTCGTCTGACAAAACTCTTTTCTAAGACTGCACGTCTTTTAAGATGAGGAGATAGAAACATTTGATTATACGAGTGTATATATATATATATATAGAGCAATATCAATGATATATATGATATATAGCAATGATATATATGTATTTATTTATTGCTATTGCTACAACAACTTAACTTCGTGATTAGTTTAAAAAAAAAGAAAAGAAAACAGGATACAGTAATTCACTAAATGGTTATACCTGAGTCCTTTTTAAAGCTAAATTCAAAATTTCTATGACTTTTTCTCGTAGCACGATCTTTAAAATGTCAGGAGCACAATATTGATATTGGATTTCAAAATTTTAAGATAAACAGTTGTAGGCCGATCTTGAGAATGAATCTTAGAGATAGCCTACTTTTATATAAATAAGGGGGAATATATTTCAAATGTAACAAAATAACAAATTTTTATTTCAGAGAAAATTTCTAAATAGCTTAAAGAATGTGTGTAAAAAAATATCTTGCACGTATCATTAATAGCTCCGAAGATATACAACTTATTGTATGAAATGGAAAAAAAAATAGTTACGGGAAACTGCAATTAAAGTTCAGTGTCATTTAAAAGCCCTGTGCAGCAGAACTTTAAAAATGTCACAGCTGACCATAAATGCGAATTGAATGTTACGTAATGTATTTTTCATATATCAAAGAGTATTTTAAAGAGAAAAATATGAAAAAAAATTAACTAGAAATTGCAGTCAAACGTTTAGTGTAATTTAAAATCCTGTACACCAGAGCTTTATAAATGGCGTTGTAGCAGCTGACAGTGCCATAAATATGAATTATATTTTATATAATGTATTTTCACTTATCAAAGATTATTTTAAAGCAAAAGTTGTTTTTTAAAAATTTACTGATTTTTCGCGTTTTTCACCGTATCTTCTCCCCTTACGTGATAACTTAAAAGAAATAAACTACAAACACTATCATTCACAACGTGATAAATTAAGCGCCATTACAAAATGAGTGAAACATAATGAGAAAGTGTTTCATCTTCGCTGCACTAATTCTCTCTCTCTCTTTTACTGCATCGTTCTTACCATTAACATCTAACGATTCCGAATGGTTTCTGTAACTTCACAGGAAAGTTAAATGAAAAATTACTGTACGTGTCTTCTGCCTATTCGTTCCTTCCTCACTATACTGAAAATCGTGCACCAAGAATAGACCAGCCACATTCCGGGAATCGTTGTTCTCTTTCACGATGAGACTACACAGAATGACAAAGACAAGAAACACACTTGTAATCCCAGATAGAGTTGTAACGCACTTATCTAAAGTTCTGCAGTGGGAATGTCGTCAGAATCGGTAATCCTCAACTGGGGGGCCACTGCCCTCTGGAGTGCCAAAGCAGAGTTAATAGGGGGCCGCGAACATAATAATAATAATAATAATAATAATAATAATAATAATAATAATAATGTTTTTTCTATGTGAGACAGGTTTCTCAGCAATGTTTACATAAGAAAGAATTCGGCTGGTTCATGAGAAAGAAATCGGTTGGGACTTCAAAATCTTCCAGTCTACTTGCGTCTTGGGCTTGCTGAAACGTTCCAACCATGCATTGATAAACTTGTTTATTTTTTATTTTTTTTTAGTTGGTTATTTAACGACGCTGTATCCCCCTTTTGTAGTAAAAAACGAGGCAGCGGATGCTGCAGCAAGGAACGGTGCTTATGAATGGGTCTGAGGTGTATTGGCGTGAGAGGTGCCAAGATATTCAGAATTACCTGAAACATAACTTCTGGTGGCTAATTTATTTCTGGCGGTATTTGGTTTATTATTTCATTGTTCCTTTTTAAATATTAGGTAGGGTGTGAGAGCTGCTCACTTTTAAGGTTTTTATACATCATCTTGTTGAAACTGCATTTGTTTGCCTCGTTTTAACCGTGACAACGCTTTTTAGTTCTTTTAAGCATTCTGATTTTTGTATTGTGTATCTGTTTTGTGAAGGATTTTAGATAAGGGCGCAAATAGTCATAGTAGCTGACGCGCCCTTTTTAAACCTCACTAACTGTAGTAAATATATAGGAAAACTAATGCGTGACGCTTTTTTTTAAATATGCCATTGGTCTTGCAAAAAAAAAAATCAGACAATTTACTGAAAAATTGAGCGACGACATTTCATTTTGAAATATATTATGCCAATTTGTTTTAAATATTTTTGTTAACAACTCAGAAACTAATTGACTTACAGAAACGAAACTTCACCACATCATTTCGTATAACACCATGATTACATGTACAAAAAATCAAGAACGCAGCTCGAAAAATGTAGAAAATAGAAATTTCCCCATTATTTCCCTTAAATAATCAGTTTTAGAAGAAACTAGAGAAGTTGGCCCTTCTAGTCCAGCGCTGTGGAGTAACGGTTAACATGTCTGACCGTGAAACAAGCGAACCCGGGTTGAAATCCTGGTTGAGGTTTTTTCCGAAGTTTTCCCTCAACCCATTAAGAGCAAATGCAGAGTAACTTTCGGCGCTGGACGCTGAATTCATTTCACGGGCATTAGCAACCTTAATTTCACTAAAACGCTAGATAACTATCGCACTTGACAAAGCATCATAAAATAAACCAATTAAATTTGACGCGGTATCCTCGGAATTTTCTTTATGCGAACTTGTCTAGTTACAAAATTTCCCCTGGCCATGTTATAGAATAGCAGCAATAGAAATGAAATTCCTGTAAATGGTAGCAAGTTACACGCTTTTGTACGGGAGACATATAGCTACAGAGTTTAATAAACAAGGTAAAACAATAAAACATAAACTGGTTAGAGCAAACGTTAATGTAGATATTAATAATATTAATTTCCTTTGAGTTGTTTTTCTTCTGTTTGTTGTACCAAGAGTACTGTAATATTTTATTTCCAAACTTTGACTTCATTAATATAACTTTTTTTTAGTCGGACCCGGGCGTTGTTAAAATACCGATAATTAAACTCTTCTCAGCACACTACAATCGCATCTCTTTGTGAAAGTGCGTTCACCTGAGTGTACAAGCTTCAAACAACTCTTGAAGGTAATGAGTGCATGTGAAGCGAAGACGAAAATGAGTATATACAAAGCGACTGTGCATCACCCCCCACGCACCAGTTTAAGAACCCTTTACTGCTGAACACATCAAGTGACTGATTAATTTGAGGAGTCTTCTTTTTTTACTTAGGTGGTGGTCAGGTGCTTACTTCATTTAACCTTGTCATTGTGCCTTATTTTGAGCGCTTTCATCCCCGTCCACTACCCAGCACATCAAATACATAAGATACACCTTGCAGGTCAGTCGTAGCTCAGTAAACCGAAGGCTTAAGAAAAAGACAGGGGTTCTATCTCCGAAAGATTCTGTGAGATTTACAGTGACCAAAATAGTTGAGAAACAAGTTATCTTCAGTTTCTCTTACACCTTCATTTTATCAATGCTATCATATTATCTTATCCGTTTTGGATAATTTCTCTAGTTTCTTCTTAAACTGATTATTTAATGGAGGTAATGGATGAAATTCTACATTTTTTCGAGCTGCGTTTTTTATTTTTTGTACACGTAATCATGGTGATATACATTATGATAGCCACCGGCGTGGCTCAGTCGGTTAAAGCGTTTGCCTGCCGGTCTTGAAGTTGCGTTCGGGCGCGGGTTGGATCCCCGCTTGGGCTGATTAACTGGTTGGGTTTTTTCCGAGGTTTTCCCCAACCGTTATGTGAATGCAAGGTAATCTATGGCGAATCCTTGACCTCATCTCGCTATCACAAATCCCATCGACGATAAATTACCTAGTAGTTGATACAGCGTCGTTAAATAACCAACTAAAATAAAAATAAAAATACATAATGATGTGGTCGAGTTTCGTTTCTGTGAGTCAATTAGTTTCTGAGTTATTAACAAAAATATTTAAAATATTTGGCATATTTCAAAATGAAATGTGCCGTTCAATTTTTCAGTAAATTGTCTCAAAATTTGTTTTGCAAGACCAGTGGTATATTTAGAAAAACGTCACGCATTAGTTTTCCTATATATTTACTACAAAAAGGAGGGGGGAATTTTTATAATCACAGCATACCTAAAAATAAAAATTTTCCGTTGCCACTACATATATATTTCATTTTTTATTTTAAAAAGTAGGCTATTCATTTAATCGTAAATACAATGCGCTATTTTGTTAACCACAGTGTATAGAAAATGCAGTAGAAATTTCATGTTCCTAGCATCACAATTGTAAGATCCTTTACACTTCGAACCTGACGAAATGTGCTGAAAAAAATGTGAGAAAACAGCTTGTAAAAGTTTCATGGAGTTAAAATTCAAGGACGCAGCTATTTATATATTGCGTTTTTTTTTTTTTTCACCGAGCGCCGCAGAGCATTGAAATTTGCTGAACATAGGGTAAAGGTTGGTAATATTGTAATACGAGTAATATTGTGATAGTCATTTTTGAAAATTTATTACAATTTTACTGAGTGAAAGAAGGACCAGTTTTGTGCAGAAACTTGTGCACGAACATTCTCTTAATACGTTGACGCAAAAAATCGATTTTCCTCTCGCTCAGTAAAATTGTAATACATTTTCAAAAAGAACTATCACAATATTACTCATCACAATTTACCAACCTTTACCCTATAAACAAGATATTGGTGATTCATTTTGCACAAGAAAACGAAAATGCGATTTTTTTTACAAAAAAATGATCAAAATTTCACCCGTCTCTTCCCTTAACGACGCTGTATCAACTACGCGATTATCTACTTGATATAAATTTTGTGATAACGAGATGATATTTTGATGGGATGAATGAGTATTCACCATGAGATTTACCTGATATTTGCTTACAATTAACCGGGGAAAATGTCGGAAAATCCTAACCAGGTAATCTGTGCAATCGAAATTCGAGCTCGCGCCCGAACACAGCCTCTGAGCATAGGCCGCGCTAGTTCACATTACACCACGCTGGTTAAAATTAATCACCTTATCTTAGGATGTCTCTTATGTTTATTTCTTTATCTCCTTATCAGCGTTTCTAACACTTTCGGTTTTACAGTCAAAATTTTGTAAAAATATCTGATTTCTACCAAAAAATGTAACAAAGAAATTATACTTTCAGAAAATGCTTCATTTATGCTCCGGCATCTTGTAGTCTTCGACGGCAGTTTGCTCTGCCAACATCTCTGAGGGATGACATTGTGATAATTGTGTTAAAAAAATCCTGCCAAATCCTAATTAATCACATGGTGCCACATTAATAGCAATTGTAATTTTTCACGCCCTTTTCTTTGTTTCCCTTCTTTAAAATTTAATATCTATGTTTACATATGTATAATAATTTTTTTTGAGGATATACTGAGTCCGTAGGGGCTACCCTGAATGGGGGGCAGTTTACTATTATTATTATTATTATTATTATTATTATTATTATTATTATTATTATTATTATTATTAAAATATTAATTTATCATGATTTCCAGCATCGAAACTATTATTAGTTCTCCTATATCTATGGCATCAGTTTTGCCCATTGTGACATCTTGGGCTCTCTTAAGGTGGAGTCTGTAGTCTACCTCACGTCACAGGAATCTCCGAAAGTATGTCCAAAATAATTACACCATTATTATTCTGAAGAAGAATCTCTCCAATGTCAAAGGTTCTATATGTACAAGAGCAATGAAGAGTATGATTAGTTACGAAAGTTACAGATTCTTTCTTTGAAGTCTGTTCTGTAATTGTGTGCCACGAGGTCTATTTATTATGCAGCCGGAGTACAAATGACAAGTCTTTTATGAGACTTCTCTCATCTGAGGTCGCCGACCTCCGTTCTACATCAGACGTCCATGAAGTCCATGAAGAGTCGATCAGTTGATGAAAGTTGTACTGTTGCTTCGGTATTGTTTTCTGACATTCATCGACCATAAAGTGTATAAATACGTACTTAAATGTTACTAATTAGTGAGAATTGATTTCGTAAGTGGGGCTGAAGTGCTACGTCTTCTCTTTTAAACTCCAAATCGCAATAATTAATTTTTTGTGCCCCTGAATTCTTACAGAAATTATCAAAATTTTCTTATACATCTTGATTACACAACTTTTAAACACTATATCACTTCGGAATATGTATTAAATGTTTTTATCGTGTTAAATTTTACCGTACCGGGTTAACGTTTCGGCCTGCTGTTGGCCTTCTTCAGAACTCACTCTCAGTGTCATTTGGCTTAACCCTCACAGTGATGACAAATTGAGAGAAATTTCCCTTTTTCTGGAAAGTTGTACCATTGTTTTTGCAGAAAATGAGAAACAAGGACATGCTAAGCTTCTTCACTAAAATTGGGGAAATTTTCATGGTTTGGGAAAATTTTACAACGTTAACGTATAAAGTTAACAAGATATTATCTCTGACGAAATAAAACAAGTTGCCGATATGAAGCCGTCCAGAGTGATCACCGTTCAGCACGACACGTCCAGGCGCCAGATCTTAACGTTAGTTTCATAGCCAAGTCAGGCCTTCGCTTATACTATTTACAGGGTGGAAGTAATATACTCTGAAGATTTTAACAGCTTGTCTTAGATGGAGTACAACAAAAATTTCGAATATCGTTTTCCTCTAAATATTAGCACTGTTTTACTCGATAAGTACTGTCCGTACGAATCTGGTTTTTATTCTTATCATTAGAGAAAATTATAAGGAATGATTTATTCCTTTGGAGTTGTTCAAAAAAATGAACGGTTTTCTTGCAAATTAAACAAAAAGATTAATACGTATCGTTATTTCCTTCCATAAAAAAGTCTGGCAACCCTGCTGGAGTGACTAAGGGACGGAACTCGGCCGTTCACACTGAGTGTGTGTAGGCTTTCGTACCTGAGCCGGCTACGCGAGAGTTTCAGGCTAATTTTGTATTAAAATTAACCATGCACTTAATTACAAAACGCATAATAGTTATTTTTATTTATTATAGTGTATTCTGTTTGCCTCCTTCATTATGCAGTTACATCACTTGCGCTAGTCTTAACGAAAAAAAAAATTATAACCGTGAATTATAGGCATATTTAATATATTTTGCATTCTCTTTAAGAATGAAAAAAATAGAAAAATAAATGGAACATGGCCAGTAATTTATTTTCAGTCTTTTATCTCATCATTCATAATAAATCTATCATTAAACTGAATAAATACCATATTTAGGGTGACCAGATTCACATCGATAGAAGAGGGGACACAAAGCTGAAAAAGGAGGACATTGTTCGAAAAAAGAGGCAGAAAATATGTACCTAGATTTAGGCTAGGGCTACATTATACTATAAATTACATCGATATCTATTTTCTTACAAAATATTTACAGTACAGATTTAGGCTTATTTCATACTTAAAAAAAAAGTAGTCTATGTTAATATTACAAAAATAATTATGATAAAACACAATAATAATGTTTTTACAGTTAGCTACATATGACAGTCAAGGGAACTATAATTATTAAAGAGGACAGAAAATATCTATTTCGATTTAGGCTTAGGCCTATATTATATTTAAAATTATGTCCTTATCTAATTTATTACAGTATATTTACGATAAAACTTAATATAAAATGATTTTACAGTTAACTACTCGTACATATGAAAGCCAAGGGAACTATAATTATTATCAAAATATATAAAAAGACCGCACAAAATGTGAATTTAATATTATTTTGTATGCAAACAGAGTTACGATTGTTGGCAAAGAGTAGCCTATATTCTGTCGATGCTGCTGCCACTTACAGGGAAATTACTTGGAAAAGGCATCAAATCAAATAATTTCAAAATATCAGACATACATATTACGAAAAGGAGGATACTTGATTTTTTAAAAATCCTCTGACCACGGGACCCCGGACAAAGGCTAAAAAGGGAGACTTGTCCGGACAAAAGAGGACGTCTGGTCACCCTAACCATATTGTGACTGTTATTCCAGTATTATATTTATTTCATCACTATCTTACATTTCATGAAAGAAATTAACACATCTCTCTAAAAATTAAAAACACTTCCAAAAGAAAAAAAATATTGATAAATGATCGTCTTTTCTTATTTGGCTGTGGAGTAACGGTCAGCGCGTCTGGCCGCGGAAGCAGGTGGCCCTGGTTCGAATCCCGGTCGGGGCAAGTTACCTGGTTGAAGTTTTTTCCGCGGTTTTCCCTCAACCCAATACCAGAAAATGCTGGGTAATTTTCGGTGCTGGACCCCGGACTCACTTCAGCGGCATTATCATCTTCATTTCATTCAGACGCTAAATAACCTAGATGTTGATACAGCGTCGTAAAATAACCAAATAAAATGAAAATAAAGAAATTATTTGGCTGTTATAAGTAATTATAATATTTAGGAGTAATTTAGCATTATTCCATATATTTCAATCAGAAGAAGTCCTAAATCCTTTAGAATTAGGCTATGAGTAAGACGTGTATCATTCAACAATTGTCGAAATGTAGCCTACTCGTATTTGTCCATATTGTACTACAGGGGACTGCACCACTCCTAGTCAACATTATATTCAGCGTAATTCAGGTGTAAAAGAGAGAATCTAAGAAGAGATTTTTTGCTGAAGCAACTCACCAACACTGTCCTCTTAGTTTTTATTGCCCCACCATGTAATGGTCTGAATTATCTGTCATTTGAAAGTGATTGTAAGTACAGAATAATTGCAACATCACATAAATGAAGGACATGGCGATTTGTCGCGTGTGACAACGGATGACAAAATGTCCGAATTCAAGAAAGCGCGAAGCAGGAAAGTAATTTGCGAGGCTTCCGAGTTATTTTAAGTTTCGTCAAACAAGCTTAATTTATTTTTTCGACAGTCCACATACTTCCGCCTAAACAATGAAGCCATACATCCTGCAGATATATAATGAATTAGGCAGTGCAATCTGGGGCAGGATGTTCTTTCAGAGACATCCGGAATCAGCTACCGTACACATCGGCGTCGGTGCATCCTAGCAGAATAAAATTAACCAGTGTTTGCATCGGGAGCGGACGGATGTGTTTATTTATTTATGGCATTTGCATCTCTGTTCGGTGTCGTAAAATGGTCGAGGATATCCAACGACAGTCGCTGGCTTCCGAAAAACGGAACCTCGTCCTTTGCGGTTCTTATACTTACCTTTTCCACCAGCATTGCGATGAACCCGACCGTGGTGTGTGTGTTCTCGAAAGACAAGGCGCAGCATTAACGCTACGTGGAAGGCATGATCATCGTTCGAATCCCTCCAGAATCATGATGTTTTTTGTTGTTAGTATATTCTGTGTTAATCTTAGATGGAGGTCTGGCATCTTGCCGATATCACGTCACGGGAATCCCAAGTGTGTCAATGTGGTGTGAGATCAGAAATTGTTTAACAGGGTTAAGAGAATCATTTATACATGTAAATAAAAATTATTATGCTGCTGTATGCATATATTCACAGTATTTAGCCTTAATTTCTGTATTAATAAATTAATCTTTCTGTTCCAATCTCAGGGATCTCTTCATCGCTTACGTTTCATTTCGACATCTCTACTACATCTTTCGAGAATCGTCAGTATTCTTTGTGGAAGTAGGTTCGGTCTAGTTTCCTTCATTCTTCCCAATTTACCAACCATTGATTACTTACATATTGAATTCTGTTTTTACTTGTCCATTTCGAATCATCTATACAATTTCTAAAATTCTTTTGCTAATGATAAAATTGTATTTATTATCCGTTGAATATTGAATTGAAGCTGAGAAAAGAATGTTCGCCACGTTTCCAAAGTATGACGAAAGCCAGCTTCAGTTGGTACAAAATACAAGTTTAAAATAAATTATATTTTAGTCATACATCTTTACAGAGTAACTAGTTTCTTTCCAAAGAGCGCCAACGTCATAACATTGTATATTATGTAAATAAAATGCCAAGACTAGTTACTTTATTTACGACTATCTGCTTTTCTTCTTCCTCTTTTCTGTTGTCTTCAGTGTCTTCTGCATTTGTGTCCGTCTTAAATTGTTCAGTTTTTATTTCTACGTGATTTCCAACGTCGTCTGCTTACTTTTAAGTAGTAGACCTACTCTTCTCATCAGAAGTGCTTGCTAATAAACTATAAATTGACTTACAGAGCATTACTTGTTTTCAATTATCTTATGGTTCTGAATTCTGCTAAAGTATTTCTACGTATATGTTGTGTTTTTCGTCCCATATTTTAGAGCTTTGAGGAGGGAGTAATGCCGTCGTAACGTTATAGGCGTTGGGTGTATTTCGCGTGTTTTCTGTCTTGTTATTGTGATTGTAAGAAGTGCCACGTTTAAAGTACCTACCAAAACTGTGACATTCGTTTATAATACGATTTAATTTAATTTAAAAAATGCCAACTCTCCGAAATGTTCTCCTCTTTATTTTTACCAGCTCGAATACATACATACATACATACATACATACATACATACATACATACATACATACATACATACATACATACATACATACATACATACATACATACATACATACATACATACATACATACATACATTCTGCAGATTGAAGGAGGCAACAGAATACATTGAAATAAATGAAAGAAAACCATTTTGCCTTTGTAATTTAGTGCATAGTTAATTGGAAAACTAGGCTGCAAGTCTGCGTAGATTGGCATCAGCGCATCGCCGGCTCACCTACGAAATCACACACGCACTCGGTCTCAATAGCAGTGTCCCATTTCTTAGTCACCGCAGTGGAGTTACCATACTTTCTAACGGCAAGAAATAACGATACACGTTAGTGTTTTTATTATATAATTTTGCAAGAAAATCGTCCATTTTATTTAAAAACACAGAGGGATAAATCATTCGCTGATATTAAGGTTAAAAATTATAATTGTACGGATAATATTTTTCAATAAAACAGTGTTAACATTTAGGGGAGATTTTTTCTGAGAAAAGTATCAATTTAGGACTAATATGGTATCAGAATTCTTTTTTGTACTCTATCAAAAAAATAAGCTATTAAAATCTGTAGTCTTCGTCCATCGTACTTGTCGAACTTCGGTCATGAATAACCATAGTTTTGGCCACACTTTGGAAGTGATAAACATCCTTTTCTCAGCTTTATTTTGTAATACAAGTTTTACAATAAATAAACCCTGTTATAGCCATACATCTGTATAGAATAACTAGCTTCTTTCTATATATGTATATATACAAAAACTTTGCTTGACATGTATCCAAACAGCGCCAACTTCATAACATTGTATTTTAAGTTATGCAAATTAAACAATTTCCAGGACTAGTTGTTTATTTACGACTGTCTGCTGTCAATAAAGATTGTTTGATTATGAATAGTTATTGCAATCATAGCTGCATAATCTGCATTCAGTGTGTTACTTCTTGTTGTCAACAGAAAAACATGCACTGTAACGTTGGCGCGAAGAGACGGAAGCAGAACTTTTAATTTGCCTACACGATTCCCAGTTTTCTCTACCTGCTGATCGTATTTATAATTTGTCGTGCATCGTGGCACACCTGTGCGTGTCAATTCCACATTTCATGCTGTAATGTTGGGTTAGTAACAAATAGGCCACGATCTGGTAATATGCACTCCTTATACAACTTCGTATTCTTGTTGGTTTTCACATTCATATGCCCTGCATTCAAGCGTGGGAAGTTAAACTATAGGAAATAAATTTAATTTGGTATTCATGTAGAAATCGACTCTCCGATTACCTGACGTCAGCAATGCCAAGGCGTAGATATTATGCATGAGATTTCTGTGAAACGCCTTCCAGTATAATCGTGCGTCAGTATTGTTAACACTATTGCGAAAGTTGATTATTCACAGATAACAGATCTGCTCTTATCTGTCCTGAATGTAATAAGTAATCTGAATTTGAACTGTCTTCTTTCAATAAATTAAGGTCTGATGATTTCTTTAAAAGGATCGCCGACATCATTATCCTTTCGGCTATAAAGACTCCTTGAAATTAAATTGCTGTTACATCAATATATCAGTGTAGTTAGACTAGTCTACTACATTATTAGCTATGTTTGTTCCATGCCATTAAACAAACTGCCGAAACTTGTTCACTTTCTTCTACATATAACAGTTGAAACTCGAATCGAACCCCAGGGAATGAAAACCCTTAAAGAAGAAGGAAACTACTTTACGTAAGCACTGTTTTCAGAACTGAACATCAATCTGCAGAAAGGAAGCGAACAACATAAGACTGAAACAGAAAAACGAAGCTAACTTTCAGTCTCATTGAAAATACCATCTTCAGATAGTTTTCATATCAGACATCCTGATAAAATCAGTTCACTTATGCAAAGAAAAATAAGTTCAAAATATGTACAAGAATATAGAGGCTGACGGTGTTCTTAACTTGTTCCTTTTTGCAGAATGCCTTCCTCTTTTTTTGCCACCACCTTTCAGTGGTCTTCATGAATCATATGTTATAACGTTTTCCAGATCTGTTCCTATCTTTACCAATGTGTAGGTCTAGTTTATCATTATTTATGTAATTATTTCATTGATTTTTTTATAAAGAAATATAATGTATGTACATCTCATTTTAAATAAATATGAGGAGATCAGCGAAGGGTAGTATTAGAAAGAGTAACAAAATTCTACATAATTACGAATATCCCAATTTGACTTTACGGGTTAGAATTATGAGTAGGCCTACTACAGTGAATGCAGTATTTAATATCCATTATACACTGTTCCAAAAGTCATGGTGAGGTTTCAAAAAATTATATCTATTAAATGGGACATGATACATATATCAAACATGAGCTCAATTATTAAGAGCATTATTATAGCATACAGCAGTAAAATTTTGGGAATATGCAACAATTTTTCCTCCATTATTGGATCTTGTACAAGATGAAAATTAGTATGTGTAAAATACTCTCCTGCTATATTTAAAAAAATATTTTACGATTAAAAATAAATATATATATATATTTTTTTTCCAAAATTCTTAATGGTGGCAGTTCACTGTGCAGTAATGAAGCGTTTCCCTCATACCTAAAAAACTAATCAACATTCTGTGATGAATTTTTTTTGTGTATTTATGCATGTCATATCTGCAATATGATGCAATATCACTTCTATACCTTTGATAGGTTGCCTGATAAAAATTAAATTCTTTAAAAAATGGTCAAATATCAGTATTTACACAAAGTAAAATATATATTATTTATTAAGGAATGTAGTTGAAAGAGCATGATATTGTTTTAGCAATAAAATAAAAGAGAGAGAACATGAAAAAGTTAACAAGTTTATAAGTTATGATGGAAACGCTTCATGACTACACAGTGAACTGCCACCATTTTGAGTTTTGAAAAAAATATATAAATAATTGTTTTTAAATCGTAAAAATAGTTTTTTCATACAGCAGAAGGACAGTGTTTTATAAATACCAATTTTTATTATTGTTCAAGATACAATAAGGAGGAAAAAATGTTGAATATTTCCAAACGTTTTACTGCTGTAAGCTGTATCTAACCCCTTAAAAAAACAACATAAAATAGTTTTTTTCATGCGTTTACTGAAGTTCTGTGTGGCCTTCAAATGTCTAAACGGCGTTTCACTTCCTGCTACACTCTATGAAGAACATTAGGATTGACATCAACTTCCTAGATTCGCTGTTTCAACTATTGAATGTTGTGATTACGAACTTTATAGACGTAGACGGTATGCTCCACACGTCTCAAAAATATACATCCAATCACGTCCGGAGAGTGTGGAGGCCATTTCTGTCATTCTCCCTTCTGAATCCAGCGCCGTTCAAATGTTTCAGCAATAAATTTTTAACGATGATGTCACAGTGTGGAAAAGTACCATCTTGCTTAAAGATCACATTGCCATCAAATTGGGAATACTGAAAACAGTTCCAACATATCTAGGTAATTATGTTTTGACACTGTGCATTCCGGAAAAAAAATCATACTATGACTGCCAAGTCGAGAATAAGGTGCTTAGGAAAATATTTGGGGCTAAGAGGGATGAAGTTACAGGAGAATGGAGAAAGATACACAACGCAGAACTGCACACGTTGTATTCTTCACCTGACATAATTAGGAACATTAAATCCAGACGTTCGAGATGGACAGGGCATTTAACACGTATGGGTGAATCCAGAAATTCATGTAGAGTGTTGGTTGGAAGATCTGAGGGGGAAAAAGACCTTTGGGAAGGCCGCGACATAGATGGGAGGATAATATTAAAATGGATTTGAGGAAGTTGGGATATGATGGTAGGGACTGGATTAATCTTGCTCATGATAGGGACTGTGATACGTCACACACGTCACAGATTCAAATTTTGTCAGACATTTTTTCTTTGAACATCCTGTGTACAATTGTTAACACGCATTGGATATTATTGCATTTGTTCACTTGCTGCCTGCCCTTTGTCTTTCTTAACAGTCTTGATTTTATTACCAATCTCGAGAAAACTTGGTGAGTTAGTCCATCTTTTGACACCTGTTACAATCGTTTTAAAATCAAACCATGGCTTTTGGAGGCATCGTTTATATAATGTAATAATTTTAATAAAAAGCGGATTTCTAATATTATCCTTACCTTGACAAACTCTCTGAGAATCTCGCTCACACTTCTCGTGTGATTTTTAAATTACTTCGACTTAAAATTATACATTTTTACATTAGAGAACTGAATAAATCTCCAGTCGCTAAATGAGTATTAAGATAATTAATGGAAATAGGAATCGTTGTGATAGTAATAGCAAGTTGAAAACCAAAACGCCCTTACTAGTAATCCAACCCTTAGAGTTAGTTTGACGGAAAGTAGATGAACTCGATTTTCTCCGCATGAGTTGTTTGTAGCCTATACGTGGCTCAGAAGTAATTATACATAGGCCTACTGTAATTAACCGAACAGGATTGAGTCTGATAGCTGTGGAATTAAATTTTGCCTCATTACGGCCAAGAAAACTTGACGCCGTTCATCACTGTAACAAATGTGAACCAATAAGTTTTAGTATAAAAAGGTTATAAGCGTTATTTATTAATAGCACATCACACTTCGTCGACTTCTTTGCAGCAACATAACGAAACCGAACCCCATTGACAGCAGAGATTGCATTTGCACCACTGAGTACGCCTACAATGTATACCTATGTTGAAGTATACGGAACGGCTGAGGCTCAGTTTTGACGTTAGATTAGCGTTGCCAACCTCACGTGCTGCAATTTTCCTAGTCATTGCTTGTTTTCTCCCTAGAAAGGATTAAATTTGCCTAAAACTGCAAAATATATTATTAACGAAAAAAATAAATTATTGAAATTCTGCAGGCTAATTACAATATTTATTCAACGGTATATTTATGTTGTATATAAAAAAACCCATTTTGTGAAAGCTTTTGATATAGTCCGAAGAGACCTTTTATTCGGTATATTACAAGATAAAAATATTCCAAATTTGCTATTACAAAATATAATGGAAATCTACACAGACAGCAAAATAAGTATCAAAATAAATAACTGTATATCCGACAGAAAATTAGTTAATAATGGAGTTCGACAAGGTTGTCCACTATCACCAACTTTATTTAATATTTATATAAATGAAATTATTTTAAAATGGAACCAAATCTACACATCAGGAATCAAAATAACCAGTGCTCTAACATTAAATAGATACCTTACTCTATGCCGATGATCACGTCATAATTTCCAATTCAGAGGATAATTTACAAAGAGGATTATATACATTAAACAAAATATTAAAAGATTTTGAGATGGAAATTTCAGCACAAAAATCAAAAGTAATGGCATTTTTAGGACAAGACCCAGTCAGAAGTAAGATAATACACAATAACCAATGCCTCGAACAAGTACAAAATTTCAATTATCTGGGTTGTGAAATATCTTATCAAAATGAAAAAGATGTGAACATGAAAATTACCAAATTTACACAAATTCTAGGAATAATAAACAATACATTAAAAGCTAAATTAGTACAAAATCTACAAGAATAAAAATATATAATATACTAGCATTACCCTCCCTTTTATACGGAAGCGAGATTTGGACATTAAAGAAAAAAGACATGAACAGAATCAAAGGAACGGAAATGAAATTTTTCAGGAGGACAGCAGGATATACTCTTTTAGACCGAAAAAGGAATGAAGAAATTTTAGAACAGTTAGAAGTAGAGTCAGTGGAAGAAAAAATCAGCAGATACAATTAAATTGGCTAGATCATGTAAGAAGAATGGAAAATTCAAGAATCCCAAAAATTATGATGCAATATAAACCTAGAGGACATCGTCGACCAGGAAGACCATTTAGAAGACTGCTAGATGGGCCCAAACCAGGTCTACAGAGGCCTAATTCGTGAAGGATGATGATGATGATGATGATAAAAAACTCAACCATCTATAACGGCTGTGAAGATCATCGTGCTAATCACACGGTACCTTCATTCTGACTTTGGTATGTGGACATGGGTTCATCAGCCGGTCTGGACCCCTAAAGGCCTGTAGCACCATTGATCGTGGTATAGATTTACAATGATATTTTTTATCTTTCTACAATGCGCGGACATTTATTCATTTATATTTTTGACAGAGTGAAGATCTCACAGTCAGCGCTGCTCCTGAATTCTGTCCATGGCTGTAGAGTCATTTTCACAGCATAATCAGAGCGCTGTGGAACGCTGCGGCGTGCACATATGGTACAGCCTCTTTCTCTCCTGGTGGTATGAGTCCCTCGTAACTATTATTTTAAAATACCTCCAGGGTTCGACTTGAAATATAGGATTACTCGCATATTGTGTATTACTTTTTGGTGAAGTGTAAGTTTTATAGCTTCTCCAAAGATTGGCTTCTGTCACCCCAGGGTGTCGCGGTACACAGTTTGAGACACGTTCCTTATCGGACAATCAGCAGTTAATGTAATGCAGTGTTTAACATTTTATGTTTCTTTAATTTATTCCAGCAACTTGAAGGCGGTTACCGTCCTCCACATTCGTGCACACTCTGCAAAGGTGAAAACACTGGACTGGACGGGCCCGGCCATGCCGACTCCTTTCCATTTACAGACTGTTTCATTTATTCATTCGTTTACCCTGCGCATGTCATTATTTTATATTTATGGCTTATAATATAGGCTATTTGGTTTTTATATCGGTAAACTAATAAATTATTAATGATTGTTCTGGAGCATACTGTTCGTGTGGAAATGGCAATTGAATTTTGATTCTAGGTTTGATTGAGTCCGCACACTAAACATTTACTTTTGCATATCATTCAGTCAATGACAGCTGTCATACAGAAATGCTATAGAATTATTATTTCTTAATGGTTTGTGATTATATAGTATTTCTCGTAAAGCTGTCATTAATGCTCTTAAAACGCTTGGAATGAAAAGATTTCGTAAGATTTTGCCACAGGTGTGTATGACTTCAAACAGATACAGAAACTTAACGATATTTAAAATAAAAAAAGTGTAAACCTTTTTTATACACTCTACATTAGGTTTTCATTTGGAGTGAAATGACGTGTATGATTACAAAGGCGATTAAGAAACAACACCGAAAGGTCATTATGCACATAGAGATTTGGCCTTAAAATTGTAACTTTTTTATTATGCAGTCAAAGATTAAGATTCTCAGTTTTATAGGATGTTAAAGAAATGGCAAGATTTGTAGGATTGGAGAGGAAGAATGACAACATGGTTAGTAGAGTAGGGATGTAAGGTGTTAAGAAGAAACACCAAATTATTACAAAGTGCAATAGTTCATATAGGGTAAAGGTTGGTAATATTGTGATAATTCTTTTTGAGAATTTATTACAATATGAGCGAGAGAAGGACCGGTTTTGTGCAACAACTTGTCCACAAACATTCCCTTAATAAGTTGACGCAAAAAAACGATCTTCCTCGCGCTCAGTAAAATTGCAATACTGTACATTCTCAAAAAGAGCTATCACAACAATATAAATATGTCTTCATAAAGCTATTGATTTTCCATCTGAAAATTTGTTTATAGACTTTAATGTACTTAACATAAGACAAATTTATTATATTGTATTAATAAAATTCATACATAAAAATCGAAATAATTTTGAATTGTATTCTCATAGTTATGAAACAAAAGGTATGAATTATTTAAGATTGTTTAAACCAAAATGCAACACTGTTACAGTATTTAATCATATAGTAATTTAGGCCCAAGAATATATAACAAATTTATATTTAAATATCCTAATCTTGTCAATTCTAATAGTTCTAGTATTAAATTTAAAAAAAATTATGTATGGATTTTATAAAAATTGAAAAATTGTAAATTTAAATTTATATACTATAATTGCAAATTGTATTGTCTAATTATTAATTATAATTGTATTGTATAATCATTAATTTCAATTCAGGAATCCGCCCCTGAGCACGAGTTCTACTCTTTCAGGGGCGAGCTAAAGTTTCTCTGTATATTTTATAATTTATGTTACAATTATTAGCAAAATAATAAATAAATAATAAATAATACTCGTATCACAGTATTACCAACCTTTACCCTAATTATGGGCACGCCATTGAATATCGTGACACAGAAAGACCTAAAGGATTAAAGAACTAAAGGATGTTAGAGGTAAATTCTACATGTTTGAGCCGTTTTCTTTCACTTCATAATTTCCGCGTAATGAAACAGTTGATTCTACCAAGTTCGTTAGGACTTGTAAACTTTATTTTTGTGCAGTTCTGACCTCTATAGCTTCGCTTCATGTTGTTTCTTAACACAATATAATATTTCCTGCAAAGCTGTCATTTATGAATTCAAAGCATTTTGGATTTCTCAAGTCATCATCACAGGAGTGATTCATTTTGTGTGTTACAAACAAATATAGGAAAATGTTTTTTTAAGTTATTTAACGACACTATATTGACTACTAGGTTATTTAGCGTCTATGGTAATAGGGAGATGATATTTGGCAAGATGAGATCGAGGATTCGCCATAGATTACCTGATGTTCGCTTTATGGTTGGAGAAAACTCGGGAAAATCCAACCAGGTAATCAGCCCAAGCGGGAATCGAACCCATGCCCGAGCGTAGTTCCGAATCAGCAGGCAAGCGCCTCTGCGGACTGAGCTACGCTGGTGGCTAACATAATGTTATTTAGAATTAAAAAGTATAGCCTTAAAATCTTTTCTAGTTGTCCATTATTAATGCTTCTTTTGGAGTATATAATTTTGCCATATTTTTACAAGAAAGGGCAAAAGAATAAGTCAATATCTTGGACAAAATAAAACAGTGGAAATGTTACTGTAAATGTACGAAGACCGCTAAATCTTAGAATTCACCGGTATAACCTAACATTTACCGTTATGGTGCGATAAACCCCCAAAATATCTTATTAGCCTATATATATTGAACTTTTACCAAGAGATGTTGGTAAATCTCAGGATTTACCGATCAGTTGTGGTAAAATCTTATTAATTTAATAAAAAAAAATTTTTACTAAGATTTGCCATTCTTCGCACTTTTACATATCCATTTCCGATTCATCTCTTTATTGTTGCTTTAGGATCTATTTAAAAACATACATAAAAATACCTCATCAATGACTGAAATAATTTATATTTATTTTTATTGAAGTTATTTAAATATTCTTACATTCCAATGTGATTATAATAAACAATATTCCGAATTAAAACTAGTGAAAAATATTATAGTTTTAACCACTGTCTGTTATATTATCCTGTACAAAAATTAATAAAGCCTTTATATTCCCTCAAACAGTCCAGGTCCACAAATAAAGTAAAGCAAACATTATGAATGTTAATTCTTGTTACAACAAGGTTGGCTGATATGACATTTAGAATTACACAACATAAAAGATGATTTACATAAACTTTTTTGTTCAACACTTTTTTTTAAACAATTACACTTTTTGAACCCTTGTCCTCTAACAAAAGATAGTTTGCCAACCACTTCCCGTACACTAATTTCTTCTTTTCCTACTTCTTCGATGATGTTAAAATTTTCTTTGCACAATGTAAATTGGTTCCTAGTGTGTTTGCCAGCTTTGGTACCAAATTTACAAAACTCGTTATCTTGAATATTTATGACCACTGCTATTATTGATTTTGCGTCAATTTTTGCCCGGTCTACATTGGGTACTTTAATTCTCAAATTATGTCCGACTGAAGGTTTTGGAATTTTGTTAGAAGTGGCTGCTTTCATTTTCCTTCTTTGGCAGCCTCTCGGAATCGCTTCACTTTATCGATCCTGCAATTATGTCTGAACCTGCACAACGGAGGCAGAATTCTTCGTTCTGGACTCTTCGATCTAGCTTTTACCAGCTCGCATCGGTAAATCCTGAGATTTACCAACATTTCTTGGTAAAAGTTCAAAATGTATGGATCTAATGTAAATTCTAACATTTACCGGTCATCGTACATTTACTGTAACAGATACACGATATCGTGTTTATATCCATGTGCATTAGAGTTAATGGTAGAAAAAATTATTACGATCGTTATCTGTACATTCCATATAGCAATTAAAACTAAAGAAGTAATTAATATTAAGACAAATCGATAATGACTAAAGTTTATTTTCAGTACTTGACCCGTCAACTAGTAGATATTACGGTCAACTATTATACCAATAGCATTTTTTGTTAACCCTTAAATTGGCAATGTATCCTATAGGATACAGTCGGTGAATAGGGCATATGCTGTAATTTTAATAGAACAACAGAAAAAAAAAATTGGGAGGAAAATTAAAATTTCACAATATTATAATATTGCACAACATATAAAATATGGGCATTGCGGTAGTTGTTTTCTTTACGGTCCGACACGATTTAATAAACTAGTGTGAGAAATGAAGTTTTGCCAATTTAAGGGTTAATGTTTGATTAAATTACTTATGTTGCATACGAAACAAATTGAGGGACAAAAATATTAATATTGTATTTCATGGTTGTTTCATTATTCTCAAAAGCTATATTTAATATATATATATATATATATATATATTTTTTTTTAGGATTACTTCCATATACTTTTCCCAGAGCATTTGTTACTTTTTTATTTTTTTATTTTAGTAGGTTATTTTACGATGCTTTATCAACATCTTAGGTTATTTAGCGTCTGAATGAAATGAAGGTGATAATGCCGGTGAAATGAGTCCAGGGTCCAACACCGAAAGTTACCCAGCATTTGCTCATATTGGGTTGAGGGAAAACCCCGAAAAAAACCTCAACCAGGTAACTTGCCCCGACCGGGAATTGAACCCGGGCCACCTGGTTTCGTGGCTAAACGCGCTAACCGTTACTCCACAGGTGTGGACAGCATTTGTAACCTTAATGTTATTTTCACCCTTATGAGTAAAATGTATTATTCTGTTGAATCTAAAATAAGGGACTCCCATCACTGCGGAGGCAATATTAAGTAATGGAAAATTCGGTCGTGAATCTCGAGGCTCTAGTTAAAGTGAAGGTAAATTTTACCAAACGGACTTACTATCGCTAGGCACACCCATTCCCTGTGGGAGCAGAACAATTGAAGAGTGTGATCCCAAAACGCATTCAGTCCATTTTTACGAAAGGACTGGACTATTTTTTTTTAACACCGGTCTAGGAACTGAACGAGTTTTCAGGTGACATGCACAGTAACACAAACTTTTATAGAAGGATTGGTGTTGTTTTGGAAGAAAAGAAGCTTAAAATACAATGATAGAGGTCTAAAAAAATCATATATGTATAAATCATAAAAATAGCCAAATGGACTAACAAGCAAACATTCTGATGGGAGCAGATAAAAAAGTTATTATTTTTTCTTCCACCATGTTAATAATGTCAAAAGAAGTGCTTGTACAAATTTTGGCCAATCGACCGCAATTACGAGGCCGTTCAGAAAGTGATTTTCCTTGAGTCCGTTTACAGAAAAAAAAGCACAATTGCATGGAAAGATTTATTGAAACAGATACAGCGTTGCGCTATTTGCCAACATAACTCCCACTGGAATCGAGATATTTGTCATACCATGAGATCAGTTTTTGTATCCATGTGTCGTAGAAGTCAGCTGCCTGGGATCGGAACCAGCGTTTGACCACCGTCTGCTCCTCTCTGTCGATCCCATGATATGACAAATGTTTCAGTTCCGGTGGGGAATATGTTTAAAAATAGCTCAACAATTGCTGTGTCTGTTCCAATAAATTTTTGCAATGAAATTATGTTTTATCTCTGTTAACGGCCCCTGGCGGCAAACTTATTTTTTACGGCCCTCTTAATTGCGGTCGAGTGACCAACATTTGTATAAGCACTTCTTTTGACATTATTAACATGGTGAAAGAAAAAAAAAACTTTTTTTATCCGTCTCCATGTGAATGTTTGCTTGGAAGCGAGTTTTGGGATCACACTCATTCAATTCCACACTGGACATCAAACCCAAGCGCACTTTGTTGGCGGAAGTGCTACCAGGGTCACAGCGAAGGTTTCAAAGGTTTATTTTTATTGTATTATGAAAAAATATGATTAAATCTATTTATGATCAAATTTCTTTACTGTGTATTTCATAAACCAAAATAGTCTTGCTAAATTGATTCGGAGCACATGTTGACGCATCTCTTGCATAAGTTCTCACCAGGTTGAACACAGTAATTAGACTCTTGTTGCGGAAGAGTGCTGTACTTCATTCGATGCTAAATAGCCGTTAACGATCATAAAGCAGTGAGCGCTTGGACTCCACTTAATAGTGCGTTGTTAGCTTCTCTTTGCACAGTTGTAATACGTCGTGACAAGATTCCAGCACTTGACCCACAACTGCCACTACTTTCGGCTCTTTCTATCCTATGAACATTTGTTTTTTTTTTTCTTTTTAGAATTAAGTCTTTTAATCACCAATTATTACGTAATAAGTGTAACAAGTAGCCGAGGCATGACAGACTAGCTGAACAATGCGATCTCCAGCTGGTCAATGTCTGTCGTAGTTTTTGTGAGGTTCGCTGGAAGTAAGCCACTGGTCTCCATGTAACTAATTAAAACGAGAACGGGAACACTTGACACACAGAATCATGAAGAAGTCGTTCTACTAGAAGATATGATCAGAATTTGTAATTTTGTAATTCTTTATTCAAGACGATTAAGTTAGGTATTTGATATGACAACATATCACATTTCAGCTACAGTTGTCACCACCGCCACCGTCATCACCATTATCATTATTATTAGTATCATTACTCTCGCATTATCATCGCCTCTTCAGAGATTAGATTAGAAGACTGTTTCAACTTCATCTTTCCGCTTCATTTGTAATGTTCGATACTATGATCATATCTCACCTTCTTTCGAGAAGTTATCATGGCTTAGGTTACGTGAGAGGAGAAATCTGCACTCACTTTCTCTCCTATATCGAATTATGCACACTTCATCCCCCTATTATTTATTCGCTCGTTTTCATACTCTCTCGCTATCATAATATTAATACTCGATCACAACGCGATAACACGCTAGAAATTCCACTTCACACATCATCTCTGTATTCCTCATCTTTCACTGTTGCTACCTCTCGTCACTGGAACTCTCTGCCGCCTGAAGTCCAGGGCTGCCGAACATTGAAATCTTTCAAATCCAAGTTACAAAATTATCTTATAACGAGTTGCCAAACTAAATTACTATTATGACAAGTGTTGTATTGCATGTTTCCACGTATTCACATTTTTTTTATGTTCTAGTGATATTTAACTTATTTTATATTTTTGTTTTCATATTTTCCGATAATGGTATATCTCTAGTGTGATAAGTTGAGCTATATATAATCATAATTTTCCTTACTGTGTGTACTTAAAAATATTGTATTCATTGTATGCTTTGTACTGCACTATTTCATTACTGCTATTAGTATTATTATTACTATTAGGCCTGTTATTATTATTATTATTGTTATTATCATTATTATTACTATTATTATTTATTATTATTTATTACTATTATTATTATTAATTGTCTTATTTTTTATACTTTGTATGCCTCATTTATTTTTGACCTGCTGTTCACATTTTATTATGCTTTTTTCTTTCTTTCTCTATGTTATATATTATGTCTGATTTCTTCTTACTTGTTGTTTACATTTTATTATTATTATCTTATTCAGTTTTGTGTGTAAAATTGTAGTGTACTTGTAAATTTGTAGTGTTTTTGTAACGCAGTTTTTACTCCTGGTTGAGTGTTAGAGAAGGCCGTATGGCCTTAACTCTGCCAGGTTAAATAAATCATTATTATTATTATTATTATTATTATTATTATTATTATTATTATTATTATTATTATTATTATTATTACTGTGTGGTAGGCTTGCTTCTTCCTACTGGTTAATAGTTAACTAACTTACTTGTTTTGCTAGTCTTTCATTTCCCATTGTTTTACATGTTTCCATTTTTCTCTGTATTGCCCTATTGTCTCATTTACATTGTAGGGTAAAGTTGTCTAATTCCATGATATGTTTCTTTCACTAAAAGTCACGGGATTGGGTATCTTGCTAGGAAGTTCACCAATGTCTCAAAAGTAGGTGAAAAATGCACTGTTTCGAGAAAGATGTTTGGCGCTATGGTCGAGCGGCAAAGCTTTGACTGACATTCAATTTTAAAAAAGTATCACTGAATTGAACGTATCATGGAATTAGGCAACTTTACCCTATATACCAGAACATTGGAAAAGTAATGGCAACATAGTTACTGTTTCACACTAAATGTATTTAGGTTAATTTTAGCATTACATACTTCAAATATAGTCCCCCTATCATGTTAACAATACGTTACCAAATTCTTGGGAGATGGCGGACTCCATCTACAGCATCATTCTGGATATCTCTCTCACTGATTGATCTAAAGCTCTTTGTCAACTCTTGATTGAAAGTTAATGCCGCTCTCCCACCCATCTTGCAGTAATTAATTGTGGTAGATTTAGTTGCTTTTTTTTTTTTTTTTTTTTTTTTTTTTTTTTTTTTTTTTTTTTTTTTCCTCTTACAACTTGTAATTTTATGAAGCATCTTTGTCCATACCTACTGAACATTTTTAGAGCGGTATTACTTAATACAAATCAAGAAATAGTCCCTATATTCACAAAATATGGTTACTTAAAGATTTTTAATATTCCACATTTATGGATCAATCTCTCCCCTAATACGTAAGTTACTAAAAGATTCTAATGCTCACCGCTAGGAGTGCTGATTTACAGTACTGTTGCCATTACTTATTGAATGCCCTAGTATTTAAATCTTGTCTGACGGTTAATATTCAAGGAGAAAAATTCGCTCCGGCGCCGAGGATCTACGTACCAAGCGCTCTAAACATTGAGCTACGCCGAAGTTCAATTCACAGCACCGGATCGAATCCCTCTCCTCCAGTGTTTTTTTTTTCTTCGTGACCTGACTCCAAGTTCGATATGTATGATGACATTTTTATATTAAGTCAACTGCCATTGTACAAGGACCAGGGACCCGGGTTCGATCCCCGGCGCCGGAGCGAATTTTTCTCCTCTAATATTAATTGTTTACCGTAACAGATGTATTCTGTAGAACTAAGAAATTAATCTTTACGTAGATTGTTTGATGGTGTTTTTTAATCTATCTTATCCTGTATAACCTTTCACTCTACGTTAAAATTTAATTTCTTCAGCATATATTCCGTATGCATCTCTTTTTTTTGAGGGGGGGGACCCAACTTTCATAATATGTTACGGCATAGCATTTTTTTTTTTTTTTTTGTAAAACTTTAGTTGCGTGTCCTTCCTTGTTTTGTTTTTCAAGGTACTGTGTTTTATTCCGCAAGTGTATTGAAATTTATCCAAATTTTCATCTTTCTATGTCATGATCTTGTTTATAACTCACATCGCAACCCAGCTATTTAAAATGTGAAACTTTTTTTCTATAGGCATATTATTGATTACAATTTTTATTCTTATAAGGATCCGCTCCTGTACTTACGCCATAGCCTTCATATTATTGGTTCATATTTTCTTGTTTTAGTTCCTACACAATATACATAGTTAGGGAAGTGGTCTCTCTAAGTCATTTTCATTTATTTTGAATAATGATACTGTACTGTTATGATTACTGTACAGTCCAGTTTCAGGACTCAAAAACTCTTTGACCCTTCGCCATTTAGTTCTTATTCTCATTTCATATTCAGACAACGTGCTCTAATTCGGCTCCACTGTAACTTACCGTAATTTGAAGGCAATTCTCCGGTATTGAAAGCCATGCATCGGTTTTCTAAAAAAAAGACTACATATTACAATAAAATCAGGTACCAGTCTCAGTTTTTTTAATGAAGTTTTTTAGTTGTTGAATATTTGAGTACAGAGTGTACAATGTCTCTTTAATCGATGTGCTTATCTAGTGGAACTGAATGGCATTGATATATTGTATGGCTTTATGTATAGACTATTTCAGGGTTTCTCATTTAAATCAAGTAATAAATCTTTTACCTTGAATGTCAAAGCATTATTCTGCTTGAAAAGTGATGCTTTGTGGCGTAATATTTAATAGTTATTAAATGGATAGTAGTATACTAGTATTTTTTTAACCTTTAACTTTTACAAATTATTCAGCGTCGAAATTCAACGGGGGCGAAAAAGTCCTACAATTTTTTTCTGGAGGCTTTTATCACGAAAAGTGTTATTTTACAGTAAATTAAATCTACGACATGGATCCACAACTGTACTTCCGTTCCGGAAGAAGCGCTGCTTATAATTTTATCGTTCAAAATTCATCACCCGCACAAGCCCACCAAGGAAGATGAATTGAAGTAATAAAAAACGTTCGTAATAAAATCATTTTTCAAACATTGGCTGCTACAGTATTGGATTAAATATCATACCCCTCCATTTATAATGTTATTTAATTAGTCTTACCTATTTTATTATGTTTGTGATTGCCCTTTCTTTTAATATTATATATTGTAATTATACCGCTATGATATCACTCTGAAATTACAAGACTTTACTTGTAAACAAGGCGGAAAATTCTATACGATGTTACCTATTACAATTATATCTTTTTCACCGGATTTTAATCATTTTAAGATACTTTTAATTAACTCAAGTTGGTTGGCCAAAAGTGACATTCGGGCTGCTATTTGAAGACCCTGATCTGTACATTTTTTAAAAAACTTGAGCTTCATTAGGCATTGCAGTCCGAAAGAGCAGAAGCTCGTGTTCGGGCGCAGTTCAGATCAGTTATACAAAATATATCACAAAATTAAGAGAGTTCATTGAGCACAATAACATTAATAAATGGTAAGATACATACAGCATGTAATAATAGGGTCTATATACAAATAGAAAATACACAAGTACATAAATATTAGAGTATCAAATTAGCTTAAACAATTAAATAATTAATCTGATTTGTTTCTTAAATCTATGTGTGTTAATTGTACTTAGCTCAGGGTAACTCTAATTAATGCATTACAAAGATTATAAATATTTGATTTCGAAGTTGCCACAAAACACATTTATTTTGACGCTATCTCTTCTTTACGGTATATTGCAAGACGGGGATAATGCCAAGGCTTTTAGTGTCATAGTCAATTGTTCGTGGTTTAGGATAACTGCATTGGAATGTTTAAACATGACTAATAATTGTTTAGTCAGTCTTGTCGGCATTTGCTATGAAAGAGAGACTGGTTGCGGTTCAGATAGCTAGTCAATTTGCGAGACCACTAATGATGTTTACAAGTATAAAACGCAACATAAACATTGCGATTCGTGACTTCTGCAAATAATCAATGACATTCTTTATCCGCTGGAGTCTACCGAATCACCGACGATGAAGAAATTCAAGTGACCTTGTTTGCATTCAGTATTGTGAGAATATCTGAATCTGTGAGAAACGACGATGGAGTCGCTATCTTGTGGACATGCATCCTGGAGGCACGCTTGTTAACCGAAGCGACACACAGTCTGGACTTCACATGATATTCCTTGATCCCGCTAGAATACATGTTCGGCCGCTTTCTCCGCAGCCTCTCCAATTGGCAGTTCAACGGCCGTTTAACATCAATCATCGTCAAAGTCACAACAGACGAAACGAGTGCTGGCTGGCACAGAGAAGCGTGCAAATCGGGCCGTAATTTGATCAATGGAATTTGAAAATAAGATGAGATAAATATTGATGTCCGTGTACTTAAGTTATTCTGTCTGTGTAGAACTTTTGATTCATGTGCCTGTTTGATTAAGTGGAGACTTTATTATAATGCATTTGAATAAGTTGTGCCGTCCACTGAATAATTCAATACAGTCCAAGTTCAGAAGGTGAACATACAATGAACGAGGTGTCATATTGGAGAGATAAGTGTGCGAATTCTCTTCTCTTCTCTTCTCTTCTCTTCTCTTCTCTTCTCTTCTCTTCTCTTCTCTTCTCTTCTCTTCTCTTGATTACCTTTTTTCCTCTTTACATTTTTTCTTCTCTTTATTATTCATACCTTCATGTCTACTCCACTTATCCTTTTTGTTTTTAATTCATTCTTCGTTCTCTGTCTTATTTAATTTTCTTCTTTTTGTTTCTCTTTATCTTATTTTTCTTCTCCAGTTCATCTTCTCCTTCCTAGTTCGTATTAAATTCACTTGGTAACACTCGCAACTGTTACAGCTGAATAAAAACATGATAATAGCAATAATAATAATTTATTTATTTTATTTATTTATTTATTTATTTAGAATATTAACGTGCAAAAACAACAGCACAAGGCCAATTACAGTTTTGCACGATACAAAACAGAACAAAACAACAAATGATGATGAGAATGAATGATAGAAAATGGCAATGAGATGAAATACAAACAATATAATGGTCTACATCAATCATTGATCAAATAATAATTATAAAATTAGTACAATGATAATAATAATAATAATAATTATTATTATTATTATTAATTATTAATATTAATATAATAATTAATAATATTGCAATAATAATAATAATTATTATTATTGTTATTGTTATTATTATGATTACTTATATATTTATATTAATTGTAAACCTGGTTGAGTGGAAGAGAAAGCCTCAAGACCTTACGTCTGCCAGGTAAAATAAAATAATTTCATTATTATTATTATTATTATTATTATTATTATTATTATTACTACTTATGTATTTATATTAATTGTAAACCTGGTTCAGTGGAAGAGAAAGCTTCAAGGCCTTACTTCTGCCAGGTAAAAATAACATAATTTTTATTATTATCATTATTATTATTATTATTATTATTACTTACGTATTTATATTAATTGTGAACGTTGTTGAATGGAAGAGAAAGCTTCAAGGCCTTACTTCTGCCAGGTAAAAATAACATAATTTTTATTATTATTATTATTATTATTATTATTATTATTATTATTATTATTATTATTACTACTACTACTACTACTATTACTACTACTACTACTACTATTACTACTACTACTACTACTATTACTACTACTACTACTACTACTACTACTACTACTACTACTACTACTACTAATGTATTTATATTAATTGTAAACCTGTTGAGTGGAAGAGAAAGCTTCAAGACCTTAATTCTGCCAGGTAAAATAAAATAATTTTATTTTTATTATTATTATTATTATTATTATTATTATTATTATTATTATTATTTATGTAGCCTATTTATATTAATTGTAGACCTGATTGAGTGGAAGAGAAGGCCTCAAGGCCATACGTCTGCCAGGTAAAATAAAATATTATTATTATTATTATTATTATTATTATTATTATTATTATTATTATTATTATTATTGACTACGGAGCAGTTTACTTGCTGCTAAACTAACTCGGCCAGTGAGTCACACGTCACGGTACAAAAAATTGGAAAAGGAATTTCAGTTATTTCTCGGAACTCACTTACTGTATCCTTCAAGTTGTAATTTAATGTAAACAATACTTGCTATTGAAATCTGATAGCTTTAATCCATTATTTATGTTCCTTTCACTGTGCATGAAGTTTTATAATGACAATAGTCAACTGATTTTCAATTTTGTTTCTACAACTAGCATAACATATTCCTTTTAGTTTGTATTCGCAGAGTAGTAGTACTGTATTGTGTCTTTTTTTTTTTTTTTTTGTTACCGTCCTTTAGTAATTATAGTAATTAGTAAATGTTACTAAAGGTTACTAAATGTTTAAAATAATCTATACAGATATTAAGGATTAAATGTTAATTAACTATGTTCGTGTAAGTATACCCAGTAAGTGGCTTTAATAGAAATACAATCCCTAAACTAAGTTAATACAGAAGTGTTTTGAAATTGGGATTGTCTGTATTTTCTCATACAATGAATCTAGCGTATTTCTCATAGAAGCGTAATATATTTTCTTTTTTTGTGGGTGTAAATGCTTTGGTAGAAACATTTCTTATATTCGTCATTGACAAATTGAAACTGTCTGAAAAGAAATGTGGATGCGATTGTAGTGAAGTGAAGTTCAGACTATATGCAACAGCCTAGTTTTTTTTTTATTTTTTAAGTTGTCTTTGAGTTTATTGATCAAATATTGCTACACAGTTAAGAGCTTCCCTCTTCTCAATAAAATCAGAAGTTGCATTTTTAAAAGATTCACAAGCAGACAATTTCAGTTCAACAATTTTTTTTATCGAAAACCTAGTTCTGTAACAAATTCCGAATCTGTAGGCGAATAAAAAATGTTCCCTTGAAATTTGCTTCACTTAATTTAGGACACATGCCATTCCTCCTGAATACTGTAGTGAATTGCTAACGTTTTTCTTTGAGTACCGGTACCCGTTTGATATGACATAGAGGGAGGTTTACTTTACTAGGATCAGCATTAATCGATCTTGTTTGCACTAGTGCTGCTTGATATAGCGATTTCTCATGTTCCGACTATCCCACAAAAACAAGCAATATCAGTATTTTGTTAACCCACTTTATAAACCCGTACGCAAAAAACTACTTATAAATTACAACACATATCACAGATGATCTGGATTTTAATTCCGTTAAATATAAAGATCACGCTTTCAATGTTCCTTTAATTCCTATAGCATGAGTTGCAGAAATCGATAGCATTACTTTTTAATTCTGCAAAAAAAAATCTTTCAGAAGCGTTTTGATACGACGATAAAAAAGGCATCATTCCTCGGAGTTCCGGTGTTCTTATTTCTCTAGGCCTATTATTCGCTTAGCACATACTGAATTCTTCACTTTAAAATTAATATAGTTCCATATCCGTGATATGACCTCTAAGAAATGAAATATACACCGTGTCCCGCTAAGAGGGATCGAGAAATAAATGCTCACCATTTAAAATCAGATAAAGGTATCGTTGTGATTTACATCTGACAAGATGCAGAAACTGTCCAAGTTTATTTTATGCACCAATGGTTTAAAAACAGTTGCAAGTTCATGGGCATGCGCACTAACGTTTATCGTGGAAACAAGCCTGGCACCATTCATTAGAACATTCCATCATTGGACCATTCTTCTTCATCGAGGCGACAGTCATGGAGAATGTGTATCTGGACATGTTGCAGAACTTTTGTTGTTGATCAACTCCTCTCAGAATCGGTTTTTCAGCAACATGGGGCTCTAACCCATTACTATGGGCCATTGCGTGGCTTCTTGAATGCAAACTTTTTCATTAGGTTGATCGGAAGAGGAGAACCCTTGCATGGTCACCTAGGTTACCCGACTTGATGCCCATTGACCTTCTTCTGAGGCTTTGTGACAAGTGTTGTGTACCAACGTGATATAGTTGACACTTTGGAAAAACTGGCATTGTAAATGTAGCTGCGCTAATCACCCCACAAATGTTATGGAACACTTGGCAGAAGGTTGAGTACCTTTTATATGTCTTCAGGGTAGCTCGAGGCGCACACGGTGTATTTCTCGGATACTAAAAGATTCCATTGCTGCGATCTGAAATCAAGACATTCAGCCTGTTGTTTTGAACAAATTACTCAAGTTATTTATGGGGTTTGAGGCTTTTCTTGATTACCAAGAGGAGTATCATAATCAAGTTTATTCGTCTTTAATTAAGGCACGATTTATGATTTCAGCGTTAAATTGCTCCAAATATAACAACAAATATTGGATGATTTACACATTCTCGACGATGAACTTTGGCAGTTGCTATGCTGATATGTCCCCCTCTCAGATATGTCAACCAACCCAAAGTAGCCTTACTAAGTCAACAAGCCTGCACGTTTAACCAATGCGACGTTAAGGTGCTACCAGAAACGCGATATCTGCTAAGTTAAATTAAAATTTGGTAAGTGACTCTGAATCATCAGTGTAACTTTTTATATATTAGGCCTATTCTTATTTTTACGTCGCACCACTATTACTCTGTGTCGTTACAAACTGGAACTCTGACCTAGTTATACAGTTGCCATTTCGGTAGATTTATTCGTAATAGAGGTTTCTTTGTAGTTAAAAAAATCTCACAAACATTGAGTTTTCCTTATGACTCGGTATAAATTATTTATTATGTTTTGAATTAGATTTTTTTTTAGATTTTGTATAGGGTAAAGTTGCCTATTTCCGTGATACCCCTAATCCCGTGATACTTTTTAAAAATTGAATGTCAATCAAAGCTTTGCCGTTCGACCATAGCACCAGACATCTTTCTCGAAAGATTGTATCTTTCGCCTACGTTTGAGACATCGGTAAACTTCCTAGCAAAATATTCAACCCCGTGACATTCAGTGAAAAAAACGTATCACGGAATTAGGCAACTTTACCCTACATTGTGGATTACTTATTTTGTTAATATTTTATTTTTGTCTGGTTTCGTTTCATTATTTTCTCTGCATGAAGTTTATGATTCATTATTTCCTATGTATTTCATGTAAAACAATTCCCATTAAAATATTTTATTATCTCGCTCTTTAGGGATATAGGTTGTTAATGAAATCTTTTACTGAACAGAAATTGTGGATTTAACCTTGTCATTTTTAAATTGTTCACTTGACCATAGAACTTGTTCAATTGCATTATAATAAGATGTTCGGTCCATCAGATTGGCATAGCATGAATCAAAGTTGTTCAAAGCCAGATTGTCTTCAGATGACGAAGTCATATAAATCACAATGAAACAACTATCGATGTGTGTTATTCGATTCTTAAGTCGTTGTGTCCTTTGCCCGGTAGCTGACCTCACATTTATCTTCATCTATCCGAAGTACGTCAAAGCACCACATGGCTACAATGCGTAATCAGTAATCACTGTGGCTTCTGTTTAGACACACAATATTAATTAATTATTTATGCGTGTGTATGTATATACCTATTTTATATTGTAAGTAGTGATTTGAGATAATGAGAATATTACCAGAACTCGATAACATTTATTACACGAGTATATAATATATATTAGTTGCTTGTGCAGCAAATGCTGCAAACTAAGTTCATTAGACGTTCAAATAAACATTTTTCAGATTTATTTTCAATGAAGAATACCAGACATTCTGAAAGTTATTTGCTTCCATAATAATGAAAGATACTCTCTCTCTTGAGCCAATACTGAAGAGAACCACGCATATAAATATCTACACCACACCGCCATTAAATATATGAAAAAGACCCAACCCCACTTGATTAATAACTATAAAAATATTTGATTTTTAATAATATTATTATCTTACGTAAGTTTTATAGCTTTCAGTAACATACCCACTATATAGCCGCCACTCAGTAAAATATAGAAATCAAAATCTAATTTAAGTTATTCTCTATATCTACTTACATAACCCCAAAACGTTTCACTTTCATATCATCAATATATCATTAATATTATGTATAATTAATGAAAAATAGTCACATCACGACATTAACTACAATAATATTTCATTTCTATTAGTAATGTCATCAAACCACCTCAAGTTTTGTAGTTTTTAATGTCCAATACACAGCTGTACCCAGAAAATTACACACCACAGACTCGAACCTGTAAATTATTTTTAGCAAGTTAAGTTTTTAATAACCAATTTAATTTGAGCTCTAAATATGTCAGCATTCTTGCAGATCATGACCTTCGTGTAATATTGTTTACTGTAGTGTGTGTTTTGTTTTATTCTGAAATGCAACACGGCCGACTTGATGCTCGCTTCGCTTCTCCTGAATGCAATTAGCTAGTTCTCAAAACTGACGAGAGATGGATTTTGAAAATTAGGAAAATTATGTAGGAAAATTGACATTTCACTGAAAACTATTATTTTTCCGAAAAACTTTGGGTTCCAAACTTCAAAAGGAGGGGCCATTTATTAAAATCCGTTCATGCGTTTTCCCGTAATTTCCATTACCAGTTCAAATTATATATATATATATATATAGAATATATTCACCCACATGCAGCCAATTGTGTTGCCCTGAGTGCGCCATAGGAGACTGGTCTACGCTACACCTCGATGAGATGATAGAGATTTTTTGGAAACCGGAGCTTCAGGAGAATACCCATATGTTACCTGAACCACGGGCTTGCCACATACAAGTTATATATCGGGGGTACGCTAGGGATCGAACCCGGGCTCATAGGATTATAAGTCTAGCGCTCTAGCCACAAGACCACCGCGACGCAAAATATAGTACAAAGAAATTTAACATTGCTGTTAGAAATGTATGTATAAACAATTCAAACCCGTATCTTATGTAATTGGCCATGTGTATTAAATTTGTAGGCCTTGACTTGTTGCCAACTTAACATTATAAATAATACTTTGACAACCTTTTATCAGGTTTAGGTTAGATTATTCAAAGTAATTATATCTTGGTAATAATTTAAATTTTGTAATTTGTTTTAAGTCGTTTTAATTAGGTTACCTTTATCACGAAGGAAATAATAAATAACACTTTTAAACCACATTATTAAGATTGTAGAAAATATAGGCTGATTATGTTGTGAAATGGAACTCTAGTACCAGAAAAGGATCCAGTACATATCTAGGTCTCTTACATCTCTGAGAAAAACTTCCTACGTAGTACAGTTCAGTAAAAAGATCGTTTCTCCTGTAGTATAATAATTCATTATTTGAAGATTGATGCCATTACACAGAATTGTAGTTAGCAGTAAATAAACAATACTTTTTTTTTACAATTCCTACGAATTTGTTTATAGGGCCTACATACTCTAATGGCAGTGTTAAATCTCTGTGTACTATAATTTGGAATCCACGTAATGGAAAAAAGAAATTGAAAATATTTTAGTTTCATCATTTTCTCTCTTTAAGTTTATATGTTATGTTCATTTTTATAGTATTATAAATATTAATGTTTCAGATTGTGAGTAAAACTTCATTTAAGGATCTTCTATACGTATCTTTCCAATATGCTCGAGAATTTCCACAATGCACTAGAATTGTCTTCTATAATAGAACGAGTGCTGCTAGTTTTCAGGTTAATTTATTTGTGCTTGACGAATGTTTGTTATGATGATAATTATTTCGAGACAGAAGGTCGAGAAATAATTATCTGTTGATAACAATCATGGGTTTGAAAAGCGGAATTAAATTACTTGAGGATAACAATTATCGCGAAATTATATTCGGCTAGATAATCCCAATGCGAACAACTGTAATTCTGAACAACTAAACAAGGTTATAATAATAAGAAAGAAAAAAAAAACAGTTGGACCGAAGCAGAGATAATAGGAATAAAACTCTCCTTCGAATAAAAAAAAACTGAACATGTGAGAGTATAATACTATTTATTTTTAACTCTCTTATCATTGCTTATCTATCATTTTGAACGTCTTTAATTTTATTGTAAATCAGCTTTAGGCTACTTATAATAATTAATTGTTCAATTATTGTAATTATGTTCCATGTTGAGACTGCGAATCTGACGTAATCGTTTGATTGCTAATACATCGAAGCAGATTCGATAAAAATAAAATAAATGAACATATGAGGAAGAAAACATGCAGCATGCTTTTACCTACAAGTGTAGTTTGATTCATATTGGTCAATGTAGCGTCAATGAGCTCGTTCATTGACTGAGAAACGTTCGCATGGGATTGCATGTAGAATTCGATGAAAGTTTCTAGTAATTTTCTGAAATATTCGATAGTTCAAGTGTAGTATTGAAAATTGCAGAATGCTTTGGAAATGCCTGAAGAACTTAATGAAAGTTTCTGAAATATTTGATAATCTAATAGGCTAACAGTGTATGTATAATAGATAATTTAAGGGTAAATTTTCAGGAATATTCTAGAAAGTTAATTTCCGAAAATGCGCAGTACTGTTTTGAAGATCACGAGACTGCGGATGTAATTATGGCATTGTAGTTTAACACATGTGATAACTAAGCCAAAGCAAGATCTTGGAATACAGAATTATCATATTCTCCGATTTCCTTACGAACATGTGTTGAGGCTGGAGTTATCGCGGTTTTTCTCGGTTTCGGAGCTAGATTTAAAAATATCGTGCACAGTCTTCCGCTCCATCTGTCATTCTCCTACTCCGCCCGCCAACAGTTGCTTACGAGCACGTGTTCATCTCTTTGCACGGACTCACTTTATGTTGTCGGATTTGTTAGTCAATGTAATCGCATTGTGTTTACGCTTTGAAGTGAAGAAAGTTACTCTTTTAAACTATAATGATCACATTTATCAGACGGGATATTTGTTATGCTACATAAAATATCTGCTAGACGGATGAACAGGTGGATACATGTGAAAGGCCAGTCGATCTTTCTACTAGATCTTATAAGATTGCCGACTTCTGTAGTTAGTTATTCTGTGGAAATAATAAAAAACAATCTTACGATTTGATTATGGGTTAAAACCACTTCTTGTTTTTTTTTTTTAATAACTTTGTTTCCTTTCTAATACAGCTTACACATACACATACACACACACAAAGTGAGTAAGTGGAACGTTGCTTGTCTAGTGTAACAACACATTAAGCATAGCGCTTCCTTTGCTGTTTTTAATGTTTTTAAAGAATTATTGATAAGGGCGCAAATAGCCATAATTGCTGACGCGCCCTATTTAAACCCTTTTATTTATATATCTTTGCTGCTTAGCGCCTGGCGTCATAATTTCACGTCCACTAACTGATAACGAGAGGCATGACTGAGAGGTATGCCATTTTACACATTAAGATTGACCTGAAGTGCTCTAGCGTAGTACGAATACAACTCTGTTATATTATATTACACTGTCTAGAGTAAACCGTACTTTACAGGAGCAGACCTTAACTCTTCAAGAGTTTCATGACAGATTGACTTAATCCCCACCCCAGTATGACCGGTATTTATAAAACAGTTATATTACCGTTGTTCTGTATGGTTCTGAAACTTGGACTCTCACTTTGAGAGAAGAACAGAGATTAAGGGTGTTTGAGAATAAGGTTCTTAGGAATATATTTGGGGCTAAGAGGATTGAAGTTACAGGAGAATGGAGAAAGTTACACAACGCGGAACTGCATGCATTGTATTCTTCACATGACATAATTAGGAACATTAAATCCAGACGTTGGAGATAGACATGGCATGTAGAACGTATGGGTGAATCAGAAATGCATATAGAGTGTTAGTTGGGAGACCGGAGGAAAAAAAGAACTTTGGGGAGGCCGAGACGTAGATGGGAGGATAATATTAAAATGGATTTGAGGGAGATGGGATATAATGATAGAGACAGGATTAATCTTGCACAGGATAGGGACCGATGGCGGGCTTATGTGAGGGCGGCAATGAACCTGCGGGTTTCTTAGAAGTCGTTTGTAAGTAAGAAAGACCGGTAGAAGCACTTGGTTCCTGCACACTTTGAAATGTTTGTTGCCGGGCTATAGCTTTCCTATTTTTAATTTTATGAAGGAATACTATAACAAAAGTTATAGGGGGTGAAGAGAGGGATATTTTGAACATACTTCCAAATAATATGATTTTCATTTACAAAGGATGTACCATTTTTCCATTTTTGGCTTGTAACATTTCAAAACTTACAGAATCATATTTTTTTACCATTTGTAAACTATTGTTTTGTAAAAAAAAATTGCCTCGATATATTTTAAAAAGAACTACCCTTTCTTCGTCTTTATGGAATGAACTTACATAGTCTTCATTTTAGTCTTTCTGTGCGACATCATAGTTATAAATGCTCACGCCCCTACAGAAGAGAAAGACGGCCATATAAAGAATAGCTTCTATGAGGAATTGGAACATACTTTTGATTAGTTCCCTAGATATCACATGAAAATTTTATTGGGGGATTTCAATGCTAAAGTAGGACGGGAGGATATTTTTAGACCAACTATTGGAAAAGAGAGCCTACACGCAATTAGTAGTGACAATGGAGTTAGATTAGTCAACTTTGTCACATCGAAAAATTTAATTGTCAAAAGTACAACATTCCCCCCATAAGGATATACATAAATATACTTGGACTTCTCCAGATGGATTGACACACAACCAAATAGATCACATCTTGATAGATAAACGGAGACATACTAGTATAGTAGATATTCGAACTTTCAGGGGTGCAGACTGTAATTCTGACCATTATTTGGTGATTGGAGAATTAAGAGAAAGATTATCAGTAGCCAAGCGAGTAGAGCAACAAGTTAATATTACTAAATTCAATATTTTGAAATTAAAGGACGAGGAAGCTAAGCAAAATTATCAGGTCGAAATTTCGAATAGGTTTGCCACTTTAGAAAGTTCCGACGAAGTTGAGAAAGAATTAGATGTTAATAGCGTGTGGGAAAATATCAGAGATAGTATCAAAATTGCAGCTGAGCAGAGCATAGGTTATTATGAAACTAAGAAAAAGAAACCGTGGTTTGATGAAGATTGTTGCATGGTAGTAGAAAGAAGGAAACAGGCAAAATTGAAATTCTTACAGGATCCAGTTGAGGAGAAGAGAGATAATTATTTCAATGAAAGACGGGAAGCAAGTCGTACACTTAGGAATAAAAAGAGAGGTTACTTGAAGGAAAAACTGAATGAGGTAGAAACAAATAGTAAGAATAAAAACATTCGAGATTTATATAAGGGTATAAAGGAATTTAAGTACGGATATCAGCCAAGGGTAAACGTGATCAAGGATGAGAATGGTGACTTGCTTGCAGACTCTCCATCAATCCTAAACAGATGGAAAAACTATTTTGCGCAACTACTAAATGTACATAGGCGAAATAGAAATGATCGGGACGAAATTGAAATACAAACTGCTGAGGCATTTATACCCGAACCCACGCCTTCAGAAGTCGAAATTGCGATAGAAAATCTGAAAAAGTACAAGTCTCCAGGTATCGATCAAATTCCAGCAGAATTAATACAAGACGGTGGGAGTGCATTATATAGCGAAATTTATAAACTTGTACTTGCTATATGGGAAAAGGAAATTGTACCAGAACAATGGAAGGAGTCCATAATTGTACCTATTTTTAAAAAGGGGGACAAAACCAACTTTGGTAACTTTCGAGGAATATCACTTTTGTTGACGTCGTACAAAATTTTGTCCAATATTCTTTTGAGAAGATGAAATTATTGGGGATCATCAGTGCGGTTTTCGGCGTAATAGATCGACTATTGATCAGATTTTTTGTATTCGACAGATAATGGAGAAAAAATGGGAGTATAAGGGTACAGTACATCAGTTATTCATAGATTTCAAAAAGGCTTATGACTCGGTTAAGAGGGAAGTATTATATGATATTCTTATTGAATTTGGTATTCCCAAGAAACTAGTTCGATTAATTAAAATGTCTCAGTGAAACATACAGCAGAGTCCGTATAGGTCAGTTTCTATCTGATGCTTTTCCAATTCACTGCGGGCTAAAGCAGGGAGATGCACTATCACCTTTACTTTTTAACTTCGCTCTAGAATATGCCATTAGGAAAGTTCAGGATAACAGACAGGGTTTGGAATTGAACGGGTTACATCAGCTTCTTGTCTATGCGGATGACGTGAATATGTTAGGAGAAAATACACAAACGATTAGGGAAAACACGGAAATTTTACTCGAAGCAAGTAGAGCGATCGGTTTGGAAGTAAATCCCGAAAAGACAAAGTATATGATTATGTCTCGTGACCAGAATATTGTACAAAATGGAAATATAAAAATTGGAGATTTATCCTTCGAAGAGGTGGAAAAATTCAAATATCTTGGAGCAACAGTAACAAATATAAATGATACTCGGGAGGAAATTAAACGCAGAATAAATATGGGAAATGCGTGTTATTATTCGGTTGAGAAGCTCTTATCATCCAGTCTGCTGTCGAAAAATCTGAAAGTTAGAATTTATAAAACAGTTATATTACCGGTTCTTCTGTATGGTTGTGAAACTTGGACTCTCACTCTGAGAGAGGAACATAGGTTCAGGGTGTTTGAGAATAAGGTGCTAAGGAAAGTATTTGGGGCTAAGCGGGATGAAGTTACAGGAGAATGGAGAAAGTTACACAACACAACTGCACGCATTGTATTCTTCACCTGACATAATTAGGAACATAAAATCGAGACGTTTGAGATGGGCAGGGCATGTAGCACGTATGGGCGAATCCAGAAATGCATATAGAGTGTTAGTTGGGAGACCGGAGGGAAAAAGACCTTTAGGGAGGCCGAGACGTAGATGGGAGGATAATATTAAAATGGATTTGAGGGAGGTGGGGTATGATGATAGAGACTGGATTAATCTTGCACAGGATAGGGACCGCTGGCGGGCTTATGTGAGGGCGGCAATGAACCTTCGGGTTCCTTAAAAGCCATTTGTAAGTAAGTAAGTACCTTTTTATAAAGGTTCTACATGTCTGTCTTCTCTAGATATAAATTACAATAATTATCTGCACACAAACACACACGCACATGCCTCCCCCCCACACACACTCTAGTTTAGTATTGTGACTCGTGAAGGAGTAGTCGGTCCTTCTTGGTGCCTATGATCTTTCTTAGGGTACTAAAATACAGAAATCACAAACTAACAACGGGGGGTCACAAAAATCCGCATCGCCTGGAGATGCATAACATTATAAAAATAATTATGCAATTTTTTTAACCAGTAGGGGCCCAAATATTCAAATATACCCGGAGCTGCAATTCCTATATGTCCATAATTCCTTGTATATCATTTGACATTAACAAGTTCTCTTGCCGTTCACATGACAGCACCGATGCAAGAAAATTCCATTCTACCTTCACGTTTCAAGAACTTGAAGACTTATCTTCTGCGATGTTGATAGAGTTGTGTATATTTAATCCCTGCAAGGTTCGTGAGCTCATCTCCAGTCTCTATAATCCTCAAGCATCCTCTTAAAAAAAAAACGCGCCGAAATCTGTAGATCACTTGACCATCCTAAATGTTACTCTTTGTACGAATGGTGAAATGAAGCTAGGTTATGTCTGAATTACAGTAATGATTTTTAATGTAGTAAGTGCTAAATTTGCAGTAAGGGAAATACGTCACAAAATCTAACCGAATAGAAATTCACTTGAATTCGTCGGATTTTGAAGCCGCATGAAAAGTCGACGCTTTAGGCCCAATTGTATAAAACTCCCTGACTAAAGATCAACTTTGATCGAAGATCGAAAAGTGAACCGAGTTCAGACACTTCTTCTATTGTATACAACTTTTCTGCGATCAAATTACCTTGGTTCAAATGCAATCTAAGTTCACGTGAAAAGGATTTGGCAACATCGCATAAACAGGTGAAATATGTGATGCGCGGACCATGTTGTACAGCTTTGTTCAGTGTTACCAATCCAGCGACTTTAACTCTTTTTCAACAACAATTTCTTTTAACTTTTGTATTGCTTAAATAGGGATTTAGAGACCTTTTTAGCACCCCATAGTGACGAAATTTAATCTTTCTTTGTTGATACTGAGAAATCTAGCGACTTTACAACTACTTCTTGGCGACTTTCTGTACACTCTGTTGGAGACACTGGTTTGTTTTGTGAAATGTAAATAATGGCGGACAATAAGAAGAAGGTTGACTGTTCTCCAAATTGTTCTGTTATGGTGTTTGATATTGCTAAACATAATAAAGCTTTATAAAATGACACTTTTCCTTTAGTAATAGAGTTAATTGAAAATTGATGAATGTATCTGTCATAACCATTAATAATTAATGGTTGTTATAAACATAATATAATTATAGGTTATGTTATTTGATACTGCTGAACACGATAGAGCCTTATATATAAGATTGTTTGTGTATTTAGACAAGAAACTGAATATATATATATATATATATATATATATATATATATATATATATGTACCTACCATACCTATTAATATTAATAATAATAATAATAATGGATATTTTATTTGCACAACCTGTCACTCGTATATTTCAAACAGAAAAGAAATAACTGAACTTGGATCATCTAACTTAATCGGAGAAATTTCTTCAGTCAAAGTTGACTTTAGTTTGAGACAAAGTAATGTCAGATTAGACTTTATACAAAACACAAAATTCCAAGTTCAGCTAGAACAAGGATCAATTTAACCTGTGATCTAAGATTAAATGGTTTATACAATCGGGCCTAAGTCATTTATCGCATAATCTACTAGATTAATCTTTCTCGAGAATATATTCACTTTCTCGCTATTCTCTAACAACAAAAACTCTTACCTCCAGTAATGGGGGACGAAGGGAACAAACACAAAAGACAAGGGACGTGCC
Organism: Periplaneta americana; assembly: GCF_040183065.1. Classification (NCBI taxonomy): domain Eukaryota; kingdom Metazoa; phylum Arthropoda; class Insecta; order Blattodea; family Blattidae; genus Periplaneta; species Periplaneta americana. The sequence continues at coordinate 72,747,371 of NC_091133.1, read as the reverse complement.
CTTAATTCTAAAGAAATAATAATTATAATCTCCTTCGGAAACTGGAGTTACTTCAGGAGACATGTAATTGTTTTAATATATTTCGTTATAAATGAAAATTAAAATATTCGTAATCGGACGTTGGAAATAAAAAATTCGCAAACCGATAATAAATTTATTTCAATGCAAAGCTTATGCCACAATCATCAATATAAATCATTACCGACAACCTATGCGAACGGGTTCTTATCATATTTGGCATCACATCCCTGTTACCTGCACGTAACAACACCTGATTTTTCACTTCGCTTCCATCCCAATGTCAAAAGATTAATTACTTTGCGAATACTCACAGAGATCGCATCTCGAATGTGGCTTGTTGTGGCCGTAATTGTAATTTCTATTTCACTTGTAAGTAATTAAAAAAACATATGGCCGGTATCGAATTCTAATGGTTGCTAATTCAATGCTCTTATAAACAGCATTTTACATCGTCTGTTGTGTGAATTAATGCCTTGATTTATAGAAAGAATTAGTTCGGGTAGAACTGAAAATGAATATCGATTATAATCTTAGGGACATGTTTAAGGGGGCAGTGGAGACCGGAATGTTTGCAGATGCCCAGGTGCACCTATGTTATTCAGTCAACTGGAATGAAGTGTAATCATCTTATCTAATCCCCACAACTCGTTTTACGGGACATTGTGTGCATAAATAATGACGTAAGGAAGAGAATACGCCTTTCTTTTTCAGTATTTCTTGGGTTAGGCTTCATAGAAAGGGTACGTGAAGAATAAATAGTGGTTGGCACACTTGAATGAAGAATATGGTAAAGAACTGTTTATTTTTACAAAGACTTTTTTGTAGTGAAGTTTAACAGCTTTTTACCCTCCAGCTCCTAATTGGGCGTTCAGCTTCTATTTCTCTCGATGATTCATCACTTGATATCAGAACTGTTTTCTTGTTCATTCTATTAACATGGGCATTATATTCTTTCTCTTCGTCGCATAATCGATTCGTTAATTAATTTTTATATTTGTTGCTTATATTCTGACTTCTCTATCCAGAGCTGCGGACTCGGTGTACGAAACTCGAACTCTGAATTCTGATCATAATCCAGTGCTGACTCCTTCATTGATTTATTGCTAATGGTGAGCGAAGATCGTGTATATAGGGAAAGTTTTTTTCTCTCTCTGTTAAGCTAGCACACTGCAGCCTCTATACTCAGCGCACTTCGAACTGGCGGATCAAGGTCACGTACAAACGTACATACCATGCACGAGTCACTGAACTGAACTGTGAACTGAAGCACTGGTAATCCCGGCTGTCCAAATTGACTTTAGTTGAGGAGAATGGTTCAGGATTGGGAGTAAGCACATGTGGTAAATGCAGTCCATTGCTTGACTTTGATGCGCCAGTTCGAAATGCTCTGAGTATAGTGGACTTATTGTGCCTTACGGCTCCTGTCGTAGGAATTCAATTATATCTGTAGTCCGAACGCAGATATGGCGCCTCACGTTGCGTGTGGAGTTTCACTGCATTTTTCTCCATCCTTCCCCCGAAAGCGTACCATGGCCTCTCAGACTGATGCTATCTATACTACATCATGCCGGAACCATTCTGGGTCATGCTATTGTAATTATTAATACCAGTATTGAAATGAAGAGTGACAGTGGGATGATTAAAGTATGATTTGGCACCTGCAATGGCCAAAAAAAGTCAATTTTGTTATTTTTTAAATAAATTTGATGTAATTTTGTGCTCTATTTCTTGAGCTTCGGCTTGGGGGGTCATCGTGCTAACCATACGATACCTCCATTCTGGTTGGATGATCGTCCACCTCTGCTTCGGTACGTGAACGTGAGGCCAGCAGCCGGATGGTCGGTCTGGGCCCTTCAAGGGCTGTGACGCCACATTATTATTATTGTTATTATTATTATTATTATTATTATTATTATTATTATTATTATTATTATTATTATTATTAATTCTTGATCTTATAATGTTTTATATTAATCTGATCAATAGATTCAGATAAATATTTTAGGGCAACTCTGTAGATTTAAAGAACTCAGATTGGCTCAAGCTTCATCCCTACGTAAATTAACACGTGTAGTACAGTCGAACATTATGTTATGTTTTTTCTTCTGTACGTTTAAGGAATAAAGAGCGAAAGAGTGCTTCTTACAAGTGGTGATAATCATGTTGCTTACAGAAGACTTGTAACTTAGAGAACCATATTAGCATGAAGATGTGGAACTTGGCCAACTTCAGGAAACAGTCACACATATTGTGGGGTTTTTTCTTTCGCTGTCGAGATTAGGTTTTTGTGAGCGCAAGTGATAAAGAAATGCTTGTTCTTACAGCAACTGCGAGGCCCAATCCAACTGGGTGAAATTGTAGCGATCTGGAGGCTTTCTATTGGCTACAGTCATAGTAGGTCGCCATGGAAAGGAAATAGGCCTAAGTCTGCCATAGGCTGTCTAGATGATTTGATGGATCATTATACTGATAAATAATACTTCTAAGAATCACGCCTATGATAAGAGTATATCACACACATTCTTAAGTGTCATTGTGGTCTACCTTAAATGAGTGAAATAGTCTTAGTTGTGGTTGTTACATTTCGTTTTATGTATGTATCCGCAATTTTAATTGAAATATTGTGGCATGATTTCTTTCAGTTATACAGAGTGAATCGTAAGTAATGTAACTAATTTCAGGGGGTTATCCTTTGAGATATTTCAAACAAAAAAGTTTAATACAATTTTGTTCGTTTTTGCTTCCTTTTCGAGATAAAAATTGTTTTATAAGAAACATTTCATAGCGTAATTTGGGAAAGCCATTGATTGAATTCCCAATACGCTCAGTCAGTTTAAGAGAGCAAGACATTCTGATAATAAATTATTTAAAGAATTTAGTTTTGTCCTTTAAATCTGCAGAAATTTGATCCGAACAAATGTAACATTTTAAAATTCTTCTTCATAACGAAAAGTTGCAAGACACTTCCACATATGTAGAACACATCACAAATCCTAACCACATCTACAGAGACATCAACACAGACATGAAAATTCTACACATCCAACCAAAAAGCCAGAAACTAAGCACACTAGAACAATACGAAATATACATGTGTAATGAAAAGTTACATTTGTTCGGATCTCTCTTAAATTGACTGAGCATATTGGGAATTCATTTAATAGCTTTCCAAAAATATGGTCTGAAATGTTTCACATAACATAATTTTTTTCTTGAAAAGGAAGCAAAAACGAGCAAAATTGTATTAAACTTTAACTTTTTTTAAAAAGTATCTCAAAGAATAATCTTTTGATATTAATGACATTACTTACGGTTCAGTCTGTATATTAACTGTAGTATTATACAATATAGTCCTGCTTATCTTAATGGCAGTTAAATTAAAGTGTGCGTGATTTTGAACCTTTATTCTTGTACGGAACTCTTGAAGGATTGAAAGAATTCCGGAGATTCATTTTAAAAAGACCCGGTGTACATATATTCATTTTTCTTGAATAAAATACCTATAATTTACTCATAACTGTTTAGAAGACTAGAATGCATAAATAATATTAGCCAGTATAAATCAGTTTCACGTCGTCTTTTCGTTTATTGGACTTCAGAAGAAACGCCGTCATGTCTGGTGCTTAAGAAATTAGAATATGGTGAGGATGCTCTTGAGGTATTAAAAGCGATGGTTAGTGAATAGGGAGACTGGAAGATAGCATTTAATTACAAACTAGGGGTGAGAGACTTCTCTTGTTCATTCATTCATTCATTCATTCATTTATTTATTTTATTCCATAGATCTTACATGAGCAATGAAGCTTTAAGATGTGGAACAAGTCAAAATTTTACAATATTACAATTACAATTTTTACAAATTTTTATAGTTTTACAATTTAGTGATTTTCTACAGTTTTTACAATTTTGTGCAATTTTTTACAATATTTTGGCGAGATGTAGTGAGATGAGGTGAGGTCCGAGGATTCGCCAAAATATTAACCGGCATTTGCCTTTTGGTTGGGGAAAACCTCGGAAAAACCCAACCAGATAATAAATCAAAGGGGGGTAATCAAATCAAAGGAGTTGATGCCAAGGACTCGCCATAGACCATCCGGCTTCAGTCCCACGGCTAATGCTTCGAGAAGGATTCTGGAATCTATATCCCCTGTCATGCTCTCTTACTGATCTTAAGTGTCCTCAGCATGTGTCTTATCCTAGAAAAATCTAGTAATAACACAATCGGTTTTATAGTTCGGTTTCTCATCAAAGGAGGCAGATGTTTGGCCTTGGTAAAGGCTGGTTCACAATAAACTGGGAACGGAAACGTCAACGAGAACGAGAAGGAAAAGTGTTAAAACAAATGTACATATTTAAATGTGAACAATCACAAATATTTTCACGTTCCCGTTCCGGGGCTCCGGAAAACTTCTCTTTAATTGTGAATGCTCACATTTAAATACATTTATTTTAATAATATTTCCGTTCTCGTTCTCGTTTCCGTTCCCCGTTTATTGTGGACCAGCGTTAAGTTTTTTTATATGATTCTATAAACGATCTGTAGGGCAGATTTCCCTTAAAATTATGTTCTCATCGCATGATTACTCCATACGTATGATAAATGTTTCACTATAAAGAACTAAACTTGAATGAAAAGTCCGAAACAATACGATTACTTACAGTGTATTATTTAACACTACTATTTTATTCTTATGAAATATACACAAATTTATTTTTTATTTTAGTAGGTTATTTTACGACGCTTTATCAACAGCTTAGGTTATTTAGCGTCTGAATGAGATGATGATAATGCCGGTGAAATGAGTCCGGAGTCCAACACCGAAAGTTACCCAGCATTTGCTCATATTGGGTTGAGGGAAAACCCCGGAAAAAACCTCAACCAAGTAACTTGCCCCGAGCGGGAATCGAACCAGGGCCACCTGGTTTCGCGGCTAGACGCGCTAACCGTTACTCCACAGGTGTGGACTTATATATACACAAATGATAGGAAGGAATTTATATGAAACATCTTTCTTTCTGTTTTACTTCCCTTGTTACGCCGTCTTTCAAGCCACCGCGGCGTAAGAAATGGGATTTCATTTGTTCAACATTTTGACATAATCACATTGCTGTTCTTCCTGGCCGTGGAAACTTCACGGCATAGGACCTCTTCGGGGACATCTCAGGACAGTAAAAACCAAGCGACAAACACCCAGTACCATGAAATGAGGATAAATCTCCACCTTCGCCGGGAATCGAACCACGAACTGCTGGGTTGTGAAACCACACATGCAAGATATTTAATTGAACCTTCTTTGAAGTGCTTGGTGTATCATTTTCACATCATCACAATCTTTCTCTTTCTTCTTAATATAATTAAAAAATTAGATTAATAAGTACATCGTATGCAGAAAGTGCAGATTTCTGCAAGAACTTCGTGAGCGTCCATGCATTTTTCATTCCCACAAGTTAATTCCTTCATTTTATGCAGCATCACTCTGCTCTCCACCTGTTTTAGATGTACGTACGTGTTTCACCTTCGTGAATAAACCGTCATGGGCCTCACTCCAAACTAGTTGCTATAGTGGCGCCTCTGCGGCAGAATCCAAAGACTTATGAATCATTGATGAGACTGAATGAATGACTGGATGGTCGTGCAGCATTCTCCCCGTCTGAATCAGGACGACGGAGTCAGACCTGGGATTTCTCCCGTCCGCTGAGTCAGACTTTCAGACGGCTTCCCTAAATGAGAAACCTGTACAGGGATTGTGTGTCATTCCCCCTGTATTCTCTGAAATTATCTCTACTCGTTTATTGATGTTAATAATGTGTGACAGTGAATGGGAAAGAATAAAATAAATCTCATAACAGTAGTAGATGTACAAATATTATGACATATTCATACATTAAAATATCTACGTTATTGGCATGTCTTTTTTCTTCTGTAATTTATGAGTAGCCACAAATCCCCTTTTATCGACGCTACACTATTACTCCATCTAAGCGACCCGAGTTCGATCCCCAGCCTGATCGTGATGGAATTAGTGATGGACAAAGCAGGCGTTGTAGAGAGATTTTATAGTACTTCTTTTTCTCTCCTTAATTTTCCAGCAATAGGCTTACGCTCCACCTTCCTCTCGTATCATCCATAATTTGCAGCAATAAAAGATAAACTTAGGCTGGGACGAAGTCTTGTGCCTAATGTGGATTTTTGATCTGATATAGCAGGGCTGGGCATCGGGAGCGCATCCAGTCTCGAAACGGGGACGCTTAATATTCATCAGTCACGGAATCAGCGCTGCGCTGTGTTCGGCGGGGAAGAAAGGGGATGAAGAGAAATCATATGGCTCCCCGTGAGAGAGTAGAATCCGCTCTTGCTGCCCAGCCCTGTGATATAGATTCTCAGGGGTTAGGGCTTTGGACCCAGGAGTTGAAAGTCTCGTGTGAAGTTGAGACCTTTCCCTGCAGGATTGAAGGATGACCCGCCTGTTGGCATCGGATTCATGAATACCGCCCAGTGGCAACCCGCCGGACTTTATTTATCATCATTGTTATTATTATTATTATTATTATTATTATTATTATCATCATCATCATCGTTAATAGGGTATATAACGGACTGCTGTAAGCCTAGAACCCATCTCGAATCCAGCCCTAGTAAGCAAAGTGAAGTCCATTATATTTTTAGTTTACCGTTCATGAGATCTCCCAGACTTTCTTCTTTATCCTGACCTGTATTAATATGTTTATTATTATCCATCCCATCGCATCTCCTCATACTCATCCTCTTTCACAATAGCCCTGCCAAGACTCTGGAATTCTTTACCTGCTAGCATCAGGGACTGTCGAAATAAAATTGAATTCAAACGCAAACTTACTAGGCACTTGGTCAGTAATTAAGACTCGTTCAGACATGGTTTCTTGTAAATAGTTCTCTTAATCTATCACAAAATATGTCAATATATGGTAATTTCACCACTATAGAATTTTGTTATTCTAGGTTTAATTCGTAATTCAGTAAATACAAAAATATTCTTTGTTCTTAACTTCTATGATAAATTGTCTAGCTTTCATTAATCAGGTAATCTTGTCGTACTTTAATTTTTATTATAATTGTAATTGTAAATTTTATATTAATTGTAATTTTATTCTTCATATTATAGTTGTAATCCCCTGGTAGAGGGGCAGAGAAGGTCTGACGGCCTTGTCTCTACCAGGTTAAATAAATAAATACTACTAATACTAATATTATTTCATTGTTTGTCCTTCTGGAAGTAATATTATTACTATTGTATTGATATTATTACTGTAGGCCTACTACTACTACTACTACTACTACTGCTGCTGCTGCTGCTGCTGCTGCTGCTGCTGCTGCTACTACATTATCGACGATTGTGGTGTGTAATCTATTTTGAATGCATTAGAATTGCGTACAATCATTAGATACTTGATATGCTATCGCCTGAGACAACTTAGTAAAACACAAAAGTCGCATTATTTTTTTATTGGAGAAAGGTATGTTTTCATTATCAATATCAGAAATCGAAGCCGAGAATTTGTAGTTTGAGTTGCCCCTAAAATAGCCATGATTGTATTAATAAGGCGTGTCACGTGTTTCGGAATGAAGCCATTGCAACCCAAATAAACTTCGAAAGACGTCTAGACGTCATCTTGGTGTCTGTGCGTGACGCTCAAGTTCCCGCAGCGTGACCTATTGTCCTCGCCAGACATCATTTTGTTCGTCACACTGTTTCTTCTACCTCTTGTCTTTTGATTCCCATCTGCTCTTCCTTCATCGGCATTGTTTTATGTTGTATTGTGTATTCTTTTTTTTTTTTTATTGTTGCTCTCGTCATTTCCCATCATTACTACGTAATAACGCACGAATACTTTTTTGAACAAGACCGTGTCAAGTCTCTTACAATATTCTGTTGTGCATCTCGGAGATGATCATCAGTAACCAGAAATGGTCCAGATCGCTATAAATCACGGTTTTTACTGGAAGACATTTTGTATGTTGAAAAGTGCATGGATTTTATTTTCCTTTGCATGTGATCTCATGATACGTACGTATGTATGTATATATGTATGTATGTACAGTATGTATGTAATGTATGTATGTATTTATTAACACTACAATTGGGTATACACCCGGTGGCAGTGATATATAATATACAATAATACCATTACAATAATATAATAATTACAGCAATAAAAAAGACAAAATAAACGTATATTTACTTCTAACTATAAATAAATAGATGCAATAAACCTAGGACTATAAATAAAAACTATGCTGTAATAAAGCCTACAATAAGCAAAAGTAAACCTAACTTATAAGTACTTCTATTTCACCCAACTATTACCAATTTAAGTAATTACATATCATCTTAATTAATTACATATCACCTTAATTTATTTACATATCAATTAAATTACATATCAGCTTAATTAATTACATGACACAACTTAGATAATTACACTGCGCCTGCAATTACATTTTCAGTCTAATCTTCTCAACCTTTCCTTAAATGTATTGATTTTGAGAGAACCACCCTGAAAGATTGCCGCAGGTAAGCTGTTCCAGTCTACTAGTGTGCAGTTAACGAAGGAAAATTTTGCCACGTCCGTTCTTTGTTTTCTACATTTAAACTTCCTAATATGATTAGCCCTGCCTAAGTATGATGGTGTTGCTATCTAGCATTGAAGTCGGTCCGTGTTTGAAAATTTACGAAATGTTGATATTTCTTCACAAAAATGAAAAAAAAAAAAAAAAAACCTAAGTTACAAAAATTAAAGATTAACACGTGACTCCATACGCCATTTTATCGATGTAACAACACGACATAATTCAGTGGTGTTCACGTAAAGGGGGAGAAGTCATAAAAATGAGTTTTGAGAAAAATTAAAATTAAACTCGGACCGTTATTGCAAATAATTTTCTACACAAATAAAACACATCAAATGCTAGTATTATTTTGTTTTTTGCACACGCACTTGTAGAATGTAACTTGTGTATTCACCTGGGGAACAAAACTTCATTTGCACAAAAGAATGACTTAACCCCTTTTACCCGAACACGTTCGAATTATGATCTTAAAACTATTGATTCCAAGTCATACGCGGTAAATCCTTCCTCCACTTATTTCTATCAGTTGCTTACTCATCATCCGTTGCAGAAATATGCTACGACATCTATTCCTGCTGAAAACTTGCACGCAAGGAAATCATATCTGGTGTGTTGTGTCATTGTGCAAAAACACGTCACTTTAATCACCTGTTTACATCTAACAATGCGCTTTCTATTTTCGGGCTTGACTTGAACTCTTAACAGCATTCTCTCTACCTGCACTGTTTACTGTTGGAGGAAAACATATTGTATTCAAGTAAATCTGTTGTTATATCAATAAGCAAAATGTCTGATTCGTGGACGCATGCCGATGCTTACCTTGTGTCCCAGGCACCTCGTATTTCGGTGGACACGAAGTAGGCCCTATACATTCTCTTTTATGAAGTAGTCATCATAAAGAAATCTGCAAGTGAGAGATTATCGCATTGCCCATTTTCGAATCTTTCCTTCAAGAACCGTCATACGAAAAGCGAACAATCATCATGCAGTCAAAGCGAGCATAGACAACTACTGTTGATGATTATGTCTGCACATACACAGACTTGCGTGTGCTATAACTTTCATCTACTTTCAGATATCTCTCGAAGAAGAATTAAAATGCATTATTACCTACAATAAAGAGCAAAGTAAGTATTCATTCAAAAGTAAGTCACAGGATGAGATTAGTAACATCGGTATTTAAAAAAAACACCGAGGAATTATGTAACTTTATATAAACGTAAAATTGGCATATCATGATGCAAAATATGCCTTCCAAACTCGTACTTTGCATAACATGCTCTCCCGTTTCAAAATGTCCCACGAAACTGATGGTAATGATGAATATCTGATAAGGAAACATTTCGTCTGTCGCATCCGCCCTCATTCGGTCTCTTAACGATTCCGTTTGGCACCAATGCTATGATTTCGGTTCGCTTCTCTCGAAAAAGGACGCGCCCACCAGTTGAGAAACACGCCATTACCAAGTCGCGAAGATACCTTTTAGCCTTGTATATAATGATATACACGATCTGACATTCTTCACATTGAATCCAATATTCGCCATGCATGACTTAACCGGAGAATTTTTACACGAATATGGTACAGACGATGTTCCTGCCAAGTGGAACGAAGAGCCAGACAGATGCTGTCTGGTATTGATCTGAACCTTGAGTCTGAACGGAAGTTGAGTCTAGAGGATCCTTCCACTTCCACCTCGATATAGGACAAGTTTTTAAATTAATTTAGAAGTAATGTGCTGAATTACGTCATTGTTCAATGACGTCTTCAATTAGCTGTAACATATTGTGTTGAAGTAGTTCAAGGGCTTTCATTTCCTTAGCGAGCTTTATTCCAAGTCCATGTTTATTTTCTTTATACAAGCTTATATTATAAACAGACACAACCACTGTATCATCAAGAATTCTTTTAAGTTTAATTTTTTAATACTGTTATTAATTTTAAAATTGCGTTTCGTCATATATCCATCCATTTTTTTTTATCTAATTGCAAGTTAATATGGAACACAAAACTGCTGCTTCTTCCTCAGAGCTAGGTAACTGGCACATTAATCATATTCATTGTCGTTTATGAGTTGCGAGTCCGAGAAATGAATTCCATTACGTCTTTGATTTAATCTTGTCAGTTTGCAACTGCAGTCAAACACGAGAAATAAATCATAAAAGTAACGGTTTCTTACAGGTACAGACGTAAAACCTTTTTGTCCTTACAACCGTGTGCATGCTTTTAGATAAGTGAGAATAAAAGGGAAACTACTATTGAATGCTGGCTCGAAATTAGATTTCTGTATCTAATTTAATAATGGGTAAGTTTTTATTTTTGGCTTCTATCTCTATCAAGGTTTTAACTTTTGCCTTTTTTTTTTTAATGAAAATCTAAACGTCAATTATGTAAGTAGTGGGATTCTTCTGATATCACAATGGTGCCTGACCTTCACATAGATAAGGGACAACGAAGCATTCGCTGAGATTCTTGCAGAGTTTATTCTTACTTTAATGCCGTCCATGTATCTGTAGATACAGTATTATTAGGCCTATTATTATTATTATTATTATTATTATTATTATTATTATTATTATTATCATCATCATCATCATCATCATCATCATCATCAGTGATTCTCCCGCGCCGTAGCTACGTCGTCTTAAGCCGTTGGACCAGAGTTACGGAATGAACGCTGATTCGAGCTATCATGGAGGGAAAAAATTCCCATGAGATTTCAACCAGTGTATATCACCGGTGCTCATCGAGCATCGTGATGAATTTTAGGGTGGTTTCTATGGCTGCAAGGTGCGCAGGCCTCGCATCTCGCAGTTATAGAAACCACTCACTATCTCTCGTGTGGTCCGGATTTGTGCGAGGCGGGCCTCGCACCTCGCACGTCGTATGCGTCGGTTCAGAAAAACCAAGGCTTTACTGTGCACGTATTATGTAGGTCTAGAACATATTCAGGCTTCTCGCTCCCGAATATGTAGGCCTATGTTCATATTGGTAACCCGCATTAGCATTTCAAGCAGCTGGGCTCGTGGGTATTTATTTGCCTTAGGCTACTTATCATCATTATTACTTAAGATCATCGTATTGAGACAACATAGAACAAACATAAGACTCACTGTGGAAGAGAGAAGAAACTCCATTTTCTAGCCGTAGATAAAACCTGGATTTGTCCATCTCAATAAATACTCGTATATTAACTTTTAAGACGATTATTCTGAATCGTATTTCAACACATAACGTAAGAAAGAATGTGGCCGGATAGATATTCCACAACTTCGTATCTCCGTATTCTTCTTCAGGATAGGAAATTACTGCAGGCATGGCAATATTGAAACGACTTCATTCGTTTTCCCATAAGACTGGCAACAGTTTCTTCCTGGTATGATTTTGAGTATAGCGGGGTTTAGCTAACCCGTTATATTATGGCTTCTTTTTTATCTGCCACTAGGAGAACAAACAGTGAAACTTACACGACAGAAACGCATATTTTCATGTGAGACAATAGGGCTTCTTACTGACGACAGAGTAACAGACACACATCCATGAACTGAGTAATATTCGAACCTTCGACAACCATGAAGCTACACATTAATCTTTGCGTATATCATTGCAACTGCGTTTTTATTTTGATTTTCAAAATAAAAGTCAGAAATTTCGATCATATCAAGAACAGTTATCAGGTTTGACGTTTTTCAGGAACTTACTCGCAAGGATGCACGAAATCTTGATTTTCGCTGAAATGAAACAATACACAAGTTTGTCCTTGACCTACGTAGCCTAAATTGGAGCTTTGTTTTGAAAGAAAATAAAGAACTGTAAACAATTCCGTTATGAATGGAACAACTATACAAGCATTTACATGAGAATACGAAGCTTCCACTGGGTCATGTTTATAAACTATCTCTTCTTTCCTTGGCAAATAATTGAGTTGCCAGATGTTTCTTAAGCCACTTTCGTACTGTGAATCGTTTCGCCTCTCATTTTCCCCGCTCCTCACTTCCATATTATTCAGTTCCGTGTCTTCCGCCGTTCATTTCACTCCTCAAGAAATTCTCTTCACAGTGAAGATCATCATCATAATCACCACCACCATCAGCAGCATGATTAACTTCATTTCCGTTGCCTGGTTTAGGGCCTCTTCTTTCGGTAATAACATCACAACTCCAATAATCATTTCCTCCGAGTGTGAGGAAGGTCTAAAATGTTTGTTACATCTAAAGTTTCACCGCAGCTCGTAATAAATTAACTCTTCTGCCTTTTGAAAGATAAGTGTCGTAATACATGAACTACCTAATTAAAGTGGATGCTCTTGTGTACGTATTTGAACCACAGTTTTAAGATGTGCAGCAATGCACATGAGAACATATAACCACAATCTACTATATACAGTCGCGAAGCTCAATATGTAGTAAAAATGCAAACATGGGTAGTTGCCCACCAATAGGATCGCTACTATCGCCTCATCATCGCAGATCTCTCTCCTAGTATACGACAAAATATGCTACACTTTCGTTGTGTTCTTTTAGAAATTTTAACACCTTCCTTCCATTATTGAAATATTAAATGCATAAAGTTAATTTATTATTTTAATTAAGTATATTAAATTCCACCATAAACTCGAAGATACCTGCAAGAAATAGGTTAATATTATTTTGGTTTGTGCAAAACGAACTGAAATTTACTATGATCGCTTCACTCATTCAAGATTATAGCGATAATTAACTATGAAACCAATAAATATTAATTTGCATTTCCCTTTACAACAATAATAATGGAAATATGAATTAATGGAGTAACTTACGTGTACCGGTACTTGTAGTGTAGGCTTACGTAGTTAACAAAGTGGGATGAGCTTAGGCAATAATAATCACACCAGAATTGGAAATAAAACGTGATCAATAAATTTTATTGTAACAGACTTTTTCTACGTCTCTAGTAAAGTAACAAATAAAAATAACAACAAAATTAACAGCTATAATTAAAAACATATCCTTTGAAAAAAAGTAGGCCTAAGCAATAATAATCCCACCAGAATTGAAAATAAAACGTGATCAATAAATTTCATTAAAACAAACTTAATTTTTCTACGTCTCTAGTAAAATATTATTATTCCAATTATTGTATTTTAGCCATTAACTTTTTCATTACAACCAATAACGAACATTTCACAAACATCAATGTGAAATACGCAACGAGCTAGCACTCGATGGAAATACAACACAGTCCAAAGTCGACCGTGGACAGTCTATTGTTTCTAGTTGCTAACCGCTTGGAGCGCTTCATCACGAGATTTGCAAAAAATCACCTCAAGCTTCGCGACTGTATATAGTAGACTGTGATATAACTGAATAATTAAACAGGCATCTAAAACGGCACTCCACTCACGAAAAATAAAGGCACTTTTAACAGATCAACGAGCCTAATGGGTGACTAATAATAATATTAATATTAATATTAATATAATCACCGTCGCCATCATATCGTGATTATTTAAACCAGGGCTGGAGAGCAAGAGCGGATTCTACTCTCTCACGGGGAGCCATATGATTTCTCTTCATCCCCTTTCTTCCCCGCCGAACACCGCGCAGCGTTGATTCTGTAACTGATGAATATTAAGCGTCCCCGTTTAGAGTCTGGATGCGCTCCCGATGCCCAGCCCTGATTTAAATAATTCAGATCTGGACTTTGATGTATCATGGATTATTACTTCTTCTGTCGATCAAGGTTTAGGCCTCCCTAGACCCGTTTCGAGGCTCAAATTTGGTCTGGCCAACGCTTCTCTTGCCTTTTTCACACTTCTCCCTCCTCTTGGAACATAGTTTAGAATCCTTTTGGTAGTCTTTTATCATCAATTTGATTTAAATGCTTTTTGCAATCTAATTTATATTTATTTTATGCAACTACATTAGTTATTCCTAAATTCTCTCTCTCTCTCTCTCTCTCTCTCTCTCTTTTTACTCGGAATTCTTTCTCTTCTTCTAACACTATTAAGAATGTGAATAATCTCATCTGTTACGCTTCTAGCCTTTTTCATATTTCTTCCTCAAACTCAATATTTCAGAACTGAACTTGAGCTTGTTCTGTTATGCGGTTCTGGTGGATTATTTTAGAGGAAAAATGAAGACAAAAGATTTTACTGGATATTTCATGTTATTAGAAATGATTCAATTGTAATTCAGTTTTGCTATAATTTGATGGAGTCTTAAATTGAACAAATCCTGACATACTTTCACGAAATTTATGCCTATTGATTCCATTACTTTGTTTTATTATCTAAATCGTCTTTACAAATAGGTATAGACCTACTTATAATTGTGCCGATACATTTCAAAATTGTATTATGTGATTCTGTTGGATTATTTTAGGCTCTGAGAAACAAAACACGATGTGTCAATGTGTACAAACAATGAAATCAGTCGGTGGCGGCTCGTGACCATATATTTCCAACCATCCCGCAGCCGTTTGCAGACCTGTGTTTACTGAGCCTTTTTTGCTTCTATTATCGTGTACTTTCAACCGTTTGAGTTTTTACACATCCTTTATAATTCTGAATTTCTACTAGATATATAAATTCTGCAATGCTTGGGAAAAGTGGCATAAGTCTGTTTCCACAAACATTTTTTTTGTTAATTTATTGACAACTTACGGAACATCTGCTCGCTTGGGAAAAGATACATAAGTATTTCTCTCATTACAATAATTCATACAGAAGAAAATCAAATCGACATAAACCAGTATGAAGACAGTTTATTTCCTTCTCCTGTAAAATTAACATTTTTGACTTGTGCCACTTTTCCCGAGTATTACAGAATTAAGTGAAGAAAATGTAGGACGACCTCATAAACATTGAAACAAATTTTTGTTGGTGGTACAAGCAAAATATTTTCAATGCATGGAGGGAGAAGAAATGATAATGATGATGATAACTACGATTACAATGATGACGACTATAGTCATTATTGATTTATTCATATATCGGTACCAATGAATCAGATTTAAAAATACTGTGTCTCTTTATTATACAATGAAACAGTGTTTAATAAAATGGAAAAATTAGGCAGTAACATATCGTATAGTTTACTGTATAGAAGTTTAATAAATGAACTTGGATATTAATTAAAAATTCCATTTTTAGATGGCATTTTTGATATGATACAATGATCTTACAAAATTAAAAATAAAATGGTTAATTAACATCTGAAGAAATTAACGATCCATAATTCTCATGCTGTTGAGAACTTACGGCCATTTCTGAGGAGGAGGAGGGAGTTTGAGACAAGTTTTTAAATATTGACCGACTACGGTAACTGCTTTTACAAGTCGTTGAACATTGCTGTGTTTATAATAAGTTTCGTAAAAAGCTGTTTAAGCTTATGTGACTAGAATTACAAACACAAACATACTAAAAAACACATACATCATAGCATTCAGTTTGTTTATTTCAGAAAAAGAAGTTTAGAACTGTAAGGGATAATAGTCTATTTGAAAAGGATATTCAATACAAGTAGTTAGACTACGGTTTTTATATAATTTTCTTTCTAAAACTAGAAGAGAACTGTTGAATCTCGATAACACGGGGCATTCACGACACACTCGCTAAATTGTGCTTTCGCGTTGTAAAATAAAATAAAATAAAATAAAATAAAATAAAATAAAATAATTTTTAGGTACGAACATTAATGGAAATGTATTGGCCTTGACTTGTCCCAGGTTGTAATAATATTGAAGAAAATTGCGGACTGTCACTGGTAATAATTTATAGTAAAGTTATCTTGTTAAATGTCATGAAGAACGGAAGTGAAATAACCCATGTTGTTTACAAGTTGATCCTAGTTAATTAGAAGGCAAGCGCTAAAGATAATTAAGTTATAGAAAAATGATGTTGAACATAACGCCACTTAATCCCACTGCACATGCACGAGGCTATCTCTATTTGATAGGCAATAAAATATTACTTTGATTAATTGCTTCATATAATGTGATTCCTTTTGAGGAAGTATAAATAACAGGCAGTGGTGTACTGCAGCTTTTAAGGTTCGGTTGACTCTACATGAAAGCCACAGTCGAAATTCGAATCCTAATAGTAGCGTATATAAATGTGTGTATTGTCTCTTAGACACGAGGACAACAGAGACATTAGTACGGAGCAGTATTTGGTAGCCTACATTTGGCTTAGAGGGGTTTTTCTTTCTTCCTTCATATCCTGCACGTCCAATTCCTTTACTTAAAACTGAATATTTAACAGATTTAATTCGGAAAAATGTCTCTTCGTGAAAAGGCACATTTTGAAGACTGGCCAGAAACTGAGGAAACTGCCCTGCAGCAACTTTTCCCATTACATGCCGGAAATTGATTAGCTGTCTCTTTGGTGGCATTCTTTGATTCAGACAAGTAAACTGTCCTACAAAAGTTTTATTCATCACCGATATCACCAAATATGCCGGAAATCGAATATCCGTCTCTTCGATTGAGCCATGAAAGCTTCGAATGATAGCAAAAACAATATTCATAATGTATTATACACATACGGAAATAAAATTTGGAGCTCTCTTATTGTACAGTAGTGGCAAAAAAAACCGGACCGACCCTTGTAGCTGATTTCAGAGCCTTGTTCACTCCAGAGCACGATAGACTAGTAACTAAGACATTCGTGGTTCGAATCCTTGCTGGGAAGGAAACTTTTTTTGTCCCTTATTCAAATTTATTCCCAATACTTTTCGATCGCTGGTAAAATTCATGTTCTGGGAATAATAAGTTAATTAAGTAGTAAAATATCGCTGCAGTCGAAAAGTATTGGAAATAAATTTGAATAAGGAACAAAAAAAAAGTTTCCTTCCCAGGCAGGATTCGAACCACGAAAGCCTTAGTTACCAGTCTATCGTGCTCTGGAGTGAACAAGGCTCTGAAATCAGCTACAAGGGTCGGTCCGGTTTTTTTGCCACTACTGTAAAAGTTTCGCTTACAACACACTGCGCATGTGCAGTAAACTAGAGCCCCTGTATATATGCTACTTGTGCACAGTCGGTGTGAAATTGTTCCCTGCATATAGGTGGATTCCCTTCAAGACTCGCTTCAAATTTTAGTTCCGTGTCTATACAGTCAAGATTTGGAAACTTCTTCCAACATAGATTACTAAATTCCTATAAGGAACGTGATTAACTTCTTTTTCTTCAAATATTTTAGTTTCCTGTTAGGACACAGGCCTACCTTAATTTTTTTTTTCCACATACACTAAACCGACCCACGTGGCCTGAGGACCTCCATCTAAGACAACATTATAATCAGTGCAATAAGAAACTTGATTAACTTCTTTTTCTCCAAATATTTTAATTTCCTGTTAGAAGATAGGCCTACCTCAATTTATTTCCTTCCCCCACATACTCTAAACCAACACACGTGGCCTGAAGACCTCCAAGACAACATTATAATCAGTGCATTAGAGAGGACACAATATTAAAGGGGTATTCTGAAGTTAAAAGTCGATTTTTGGGCATGTTTTTAAATTTTGGAGTTGGCGTCTCTGATATGACCTCTGTCGAATTGTAAATTTGTTAGAAATAAGGTTTTCCAAATGTTTGCTACTTGTATGTGCAGATGTATATAAACATTAGCGGTAATTCAGTTTCCCACAACTTTTTAAAGGAGTTTGAAACCTGATTATTGAAGTAAATATCACAATGTTCCTCAAACTTACAGTTTACTTGTCCTATGTATGCTAAAGACCCTCAATGTCAGTTTTTTAAAGTAAACAATATCAGATTTATGATTTTTAAATTAAAAATTTAAGTTCATTCAAAATTAAATACATCTATAGGCTAATGCAGTTTGGTATGTGAAAAAATAATACCTGGAGTTGTTTATCTGACTTTACTTTACAAGATATCCAAAGCACAAAAATTATCAGTTGGTAGGCTCTAATTCCTTAAAAAAGATTGGGGGTCAAACTTAACCCCCAAAATTAAAAAAAAAAAATCTAAACTTTTCATTATAGACACTCAAAACTTTGTAATCTTAATATAGCCTACTATAAACATATCCTAAAAATCTAAAAATTGACACAATAGGAACAAGTTTTCACAAATTCCATAGTGTCCCCTTAACAGCGATGCCGTATGCGTTATTGCAATGCACGACCATGGATTTTTGCAGGTTCAAAAGTACGCCTACATTTTGACAGTTGGGTAGGCCCTCTACAGCCAGTATATTACTCTTTGTAGGTTGAAATTTAATTATAGAACTATTACATCGTCTTCCCCTTGTCTGTTTGTGAAACTTTTGAGATAGACTACCAAGGGGAAGGTTTTTGATACAAAATTTAGAATTCGGGTGACAGCAGGATGCGTACGTCGAAATTGATAACGAATAAGATAAGTTTCTAAATTGTCCCCTCTTTCCTGTTTGTAACAGTTCCCTCAGTTTGTCAAATGAAAGCATCTCAGGAAACGAACCACGCCCGGTTGTCGCAAAGTTTCTACTGTAGGCCTATTTCAATGCTAGCAGTGCAGAGAGCTCCGTGCTCAGTGTTCTTGGCAGCATCTCTTCTACGAGTTCAGCATATAATAGATTGTTTTCAACTTCAATCTCTCCGCAGTTCATATGAGGAGAACGCATGTCACTGTTGATAGTGATTCGTCCATCGGAGACCTCCCATGGTGCTATTCGCCAGGAATAGGCTATGTGACGTCATCGAGTTTCCACTTCTCCCTTCATCACCACCACCACCACCACCACCACCACCACCACCACCCCCCACTTCTTATACTACACTTACACGAACACTTAAACATACACTCCACCCTAGTACTCGACATAACTCTTCACAAATACACATCATGCATAACGTGGCCCGCCGAAGTGGTGTGAAGCTTTAAAAAAGGATGAGCCACAGTCCTGCCATCTGTCCGCAATATGCGGAACCCGAATCACGCAAATGAAGTGAGTAGGCATTAGATACACACATCACACAGATTTGGTTATGGGCTTATTTTTTCCCATTCTGGTTGAATATCTTTTAATATCGTAGTTTTGATTTTTTACACATTCCAAAATAGTTGCGGTCAAATAGTAGTTATGCCAAGTTCAAATTCAGCTGGTCTATATTTGATAGCCGGCTGGGGAGTGGAGATCTCACCTTCCTTCCAAAACGATCGGGAGTATGTCCTTTGCCTTGTTTTTTTCGTACATATTATTGCATGATCTTCCGCCATACTGATCAATGGCCAAGGAGTCACACTACTTGTGAAAGTCTACCGAGAACGCTGCGAAGCAGTTCACTCCATTCTTAGAAGTTTAGATCGTCTTGGTGATCTAGTGGTTTACTGAATCTCTTGCAGCTGTCATTAGGCAATTCTTTGAATTACACAATTATGTGATAGTTGTCTTTGTTAAGGCGAGATCAGAGGCCCTATATTACCAAAGTTAAATTAATCTTCTCAGTAAATATCTCTATGAAAATTTTGCTCCTGATTCTTTATTACCTTAAAAGTGCTGAGCTCTTATTTAGAAAGTTTATTTTGTGAAAAGAATAAGTTAAGATTTTATTTGTAACCGACTACTTTTTTAGAAAAAATAAAATTACATTAATATTCATGTGCAACAAATTTTTATCCAAATTACCTGAAACCAGAACTCAGCAATAGACTACATATGATACTGTAGGTAAACTGTAAAAATTTCATGTTTGTAGCTATTTTAGTTTCTGAGAAACATTAGTCTTACGTTCATAGACATCTATGGCGTAGTGCAGAGGGCGCCACAAGAGGGAGCCCAAGAGGTCGAACTTAAACTGAAATGATTCGATCCGACACCGGGATGGGAATCCGGTGTGGCTTAGTGGATAAAGCATCAGCATGTAGAGCTGAAAACTCGGGTTCAAATCCCGGTGCCGGAGAGAATTTTTCTCCGTTCCACTACTCTTTCATCGTACGATGACGCAGAATATCTGCATGGAAACATCATATGTACTTCGGTACATTAAAATAATATAATTTCGTAAGTTATGAATTTTTTATCTTCCGAAGAAATGACCGACGAAGTAAACATTAGATAATGTTACACAAAGGCAGAATAATAAACTTGTTTTTGAAACTAACAAAGTCCACACCAATGGAGTAACGGTTAGCGCGTCTGGCCGCGAAGCCAGGTGGCCCGGGTTCGATTACCGGTCGGGGCAAGTTACCTGGTTGAGGTTTTTTCCGGGGTTTTACCTCAATCCAATATGAGCGAATGCTGGGTAACTATCGGTGCTGGACCCCGGACTCATTTCACCGGCTTTATCATCTTCATCTCATTCAGACCTAAGATGTTGGTAAAGCGTCGTAAAATAATCTACTAAAAAAACTAACAAAGTCATTTATAACAGTCTTCAGTAATGTCGCCATCTTACGAAATAAACATTAAGCTACAAAGCGAACTAAATCACAACCTTTTTCGTTATAGTTTCAGAGATATTTACATTTTTATTGAATAGTGTTGGATGAGAAAAAAAGTGGTTTGACACATAAAACGCATTACTTAATAAAAATGCTTATAATTGAATTTTCGAATGAATTATATACCAGATTACGCAGGAAATTGTAAATAATTATTTCGGGCAAGAAACCAAATTTTGAATTTTATTCAAAATTGGACCTTTGATCTTACCTCAAACTACAGTAGTTATTCGTGGTGGTGGTGGTGATGGTGGTGGTTATAGTTGTGGTGGTGGTAATGCAATTACGAAATTGAGAATTTCAGAGGAAACAGAATTAAAGATGTAGTATCCGTGTTCAGATAATCGGCAAATACTCAATTTTGTAGAAAGATGAGTGGAAATTGGAGTCATTATGAACGTTACATTCTATTTTCGGATTTGTCTATAGTCCCTCTACTGACAGAGCTAACTCGACTCCTGAAAACCTCAGTAATTTATATCTCTCCTCGCTGTCTGTCGCTTTAAGATCTTCCTGTAGTCGAATCCTACTCTTCTTGGTTGAGAAGTAAACTGAGAATCACAGCTAAACCATTAAATTCTGTATACCTGTATTCAGACGCGTATGTGGTGCCTGAATTTGCTGTTCTGGAATGTATACCCATAATTAACTCCGAAAGTTAGGTTGAAGGACGAGTGCAGTAATGGCGACAGCCTGCAGTTAAGAGTGACTGTATTCGTCCTATTATTACATGTTTGTTCAAGTTCAGCTCAGCCGGTGGAACCGTCACCGCCTATAAATCGTGTCGCCGGTTATTGAACCTGTGATCTTGACCATCAGAGCGGATGTAGAAAGCGGCAGGAGTGTTACATTATATCCGCGACTTTAGGATTGTTTTTTCTGGTGTTTCCGTGACAACTGCCAGACATCGATCCAGTTTAATACTCACTTTCTTGAAACCTTTCATTTTCCTTTCGTGGACATAATAACGCATTTAAAGTTTTTTTTTTTATGGATGAAAAATGAAAAATCCTACAACAACTTTTTATTTAACCTAAGGCTCAAAAACAACTTTAAAAGCTGTTTTGGAATATAAACTGGAGAAAGTGCGAGTATGTAATATTCATTGTGTATATTGAGCAGAGAACTACTTTCTCATTAAATTACATTTAAGCAATTGTAATTAGAGGAGTCTATTCCCACACTTTCCACTTTCGTTGACGCTCTTGTCTGTCTGCTCGTTGGAAAAAAATGCATCCGGCAGGTATCACAGATTCTCTCTTCTTCAGTGCTCTCGGGCGTTCGGAACTTAATCGTTCAAGCTGGAGGCGGTCTTGTTCCAGCATAGCCGGGCGACGCGGAGCGGTCGATTCATGTGGGAGCCCTCCGGCAGTGTTTCTTTGGGATATGAAGATGAGGTAAAGGAATCACATCTCTGACCTAGCGTAGAAAAGTTTTAATACAGAATCTATAAGTTTCTTATTAGTTATCAATCAGGTGCATTGCCTTCCGGGATCGGCAGCTCTGCTACATAAACGTATTACATGCATTCGCAAGTAGGATGTTTAATATTCGTGTTCATGCAATTTCCATTTATTT
Source organism: Periplaneta americana (assembly GCF_040183065.1). NCBI lineage: Eukaryota > Metazoa > Arthropoda > Insecta > Blattodea > Blattidae > Periplaneta > Periplaneta americana. Next base: position 72,724,736 of record NC_091133.1, on the reverse strand, counting down.
CACGGACATAAATCTGTTTCACGAATGGAGATCCTAAGTTATTAAAGGAATTATCATAGGGAATAAGACGAGAATTAATGCTTCCGGATTCTCTGTTATTATAAATCCATGTTTAAACATGGGCAAGTAGTTGTGGAATTCTGTATCACGTTTACGTTGGAATTTTCGTACTGTTGTTAGTGTTCAGAAAACTGCACCATGTCCGACCGTCCGTTTCCAAGTCGTGACCTGCTAAATGTACTCACATTAGATTTACTGCTAGAAACCTTCATTAAAAATTAGTGTCACGAAGATGACACACACTTTCTTCTTTTACGCGTTTTGCAGAAATTCAGACCCTTTATCGTGTTCCTAATGCTGTTACTGTTTATGGATTTTCAACTGTTATCTAAGTATATATAATACATTCATAAATAAAATATTTGCTCTCAACTCATGAACATAAATTTCCATGTCCACACCTGTAGAGTAACGGCTACCGCGTCTGGCCGGGAAACCAGGTGGCCCGGGTTCGATTCCCGGTCGGGATAAGTTATCTGGTTGAGGCTTTTTCCGTGGTTTTCCCTCAACCCAATATGAGCAAATGTTGGGTAACTTTCAGTGCTGGACCCCGGACTCATTTCACCGGCATTATCACCTTCATCTCATTCAGACGCTAAATAACCTAAGATGTTGATAAAGCGTCGTAAAATAACCTGCTAAAAAACAAATTTCCATTTTCTGTCTTGTATACAATAGACATTCTTTATAGTTTCGATGAAGTAAGATATTCGACTTTAATTATAAATTGTACGTTCTAAGGAGATATAGCCTACGCTATTAATTTCACACACGCTCGCATATTATAGCTAGTTATAATCTGCATTCTTATGTCTTAAACAATTATAACTTAAAAATTTCGACAACTAAAACAAAAACCATTTGTAAGAAAACGCTTGCTAAAAGCAAAATTGTAGTAAATAGCCAAATTTTAGGACAAACGAACAATTTCAACTATCTTGACTGAAATATCTCCGCTATTACACCCACCCACAGATACTGAAATAAAGTTAGCAAAATTTCAACAACTCTTAGGAACTAGCCTATAAAGAGAACATTACTTAAGAAGGTAAGACCTGAAACAGTATTATTAAAGTTTTACAAATCTATGGCTGTCCCTATTCTTCTTCACGGTTCGGAGAAATGGACATTAAACTCGCGCCAAATATAGAGATGAAGCAGCTGAAATGAGGCCGCTCGGAGTCTTAAGCAGGCTGTACACTTTACGATCATAAAAGAATTCAAGAAATTCGAGATGAGCTAAAAATAAACCTAATTATAGATACTAGCAATCAATATCGAAACAGCTGGTATCACCATGTATTGAAAATTCTTCACAAAGGACTACCCCGTCAAATTCTGGAATACCAACTGGAAAGAGGGACTCGGGTAGACCTCGTAGGAGATGGAGAGAACAAATTCCAGCTTGGTCATCTTGAAGTCGGAACAGGCCAAATGGTACACACTAGTGTTGTGCATTTCAAGCTCTGTGTTCGGTTCAAGTTTGTCGAGCGTGACAAGAACCGAAGTCTGCTTTGAAGAAGCGAATCTGTCACAGCTCGCTCGAACTTGAAGCCTTGTATGATTTGTGCCCCTGAAGTTCACTAGCCTCTCCTAACCTCCCCTCCCATCTGTTCATGCTTTTAGCTGAGTAAGGAATTTCCTAAATGTTGACTGTATCAAAATAACTAAAGATCGATTTCAGAAGCTACTGCGACCCACGGATTGAGGTCCTCTGATCTCAATTTACCTGCATTAGATCTCATAGAGCAGATTCAAGTTGGGGAAAACAAAACTGAATTATTTGGCAGGGCATGTAACACGTATGGGCGAATCCAGAAATGCATATAAAGTGTTAGTTGGGAGGCCGGAGGGAAAAAAGAGGCCGAGACGTAGATGGGAGGATAATATTAAAATGGATTTGAGGCAGGTGGGATATGATGATAGAGACTGAATTAATCTTACACAGGATAGGGATCGATGGCGGGCTTATGTGAGGGCGGCATTGAACCTCCGGGTTCCTTAAAAGCCGTAAGTAAGTTGTTGTCAGAAATGGTGTTCAGACACGTTCTTTATTTGTGATATACCGCCCCACTTCCCATATTGCTTGAAATTAGAAATTCTTTCTGTCGTTCTGCGCTTTGTTACTTGCATACCGGTACTTTGTTTCTGATTGTTTACTGTTATTATGCTTATATTTTGGTTGTAGCCTAATATTTTTCTTTTTCTTTTGTTACAGGTAAGCATTCATTTCTCAAGTAATATCCTGTTGTTACATTACCCAGGTAAGATGTTTCCATGGTTCAATCGGTAGCGCTCCTAGCTACAAATCCAGTGGACCACTATTCCGACAAGAAAGTGTAGTCTTAATTGCTTCTCATATCTAGCCCTTGTCATGTATGTCTACTTTCCAAATAAGATCCTCCCTAATAATGCTCTAAGATTCTCTAAAGAGTAATGTTGAAACGGGACAAAGGGCATATTTATTGAAGATAACTGACTTCTATTACCGCATGACATAAATTTACCACCTCTTAATTCGCTACTATCCTGAAATGAAATGAAATGAAATAATAGTTGCGTTTATCTAAGAATAAATGACAATCATTATATTCACGCTGCTGGTATCTGCTTCGCTACTTGTGTATGTTAGTGATTATGAGCATTATTCTGACTGTAGTAAAGAGTTACCGTTGAAGACGAAAAGGATAAAGAAAATAATGTATCGTCTTAACACACTTTCAGGTGGCCACCAGAGTTATCTAGGAAAAACAAACGATCGGGTGTAATTTTAATTTCTGCTTGCACTGTTTGTGGGATGTTTCCAAAATTTCCCTAAATGTAATACGAATGTCAGATAATTTCATAGTGTATCGTGGGATTCATCTTGCTAAAACATCATCTCGCTATTACCAGATAACAGCAAATATCGTTAAAGAATCAATTAAAATTCAGGATTAATCCGTCATCTTCTTAGAAATGTGACACTTCACCGAAGTAATGTGATAAGTCGTGTATATTGAAAGTACTCGGTACATTATAGCCTAAAAAGGAAGAATGAAATGGTAGTACTGTCAGACTGGAGGACTACTCGAAAATATGGAGTTGAACAAAAGTACTGTGAAACCGACACAGAAACAGTGTTACGGCTTACAGAATCAACATCGTTGCTTAAAATATCCTGTCGTAACAACGCTACACGGAATGTGGAATGTAACGTTATAAGAGAAGCAACTCTTGCCAGTTAACGAAATATTTTCACAACACTGAAGAAACAAAAATTCGTCTTCCGCGAGTTTTCATAGCTCATTCGGGTCTTACTCTAAGCTTGTGGTTAGTTTTTTCGGTTTGACATAAACATGTGGTGAAAAGTCTGCGATTTGCAACCTTTCTTATTTCAGTTTATTGTCAGTTCTTTGTGGTTGATCAGATAAGATCAGGGGATATGTTGTACTGGCTAGGAAGACCGAGAATTTCATCATAATTTCCGTGATATAGAATCGGTAGAGTGATGGTAGTGGAGACGGCAAGTACTGTACTCACAGAAGTCCTTCACGTCATCTTTTTCCGCCACAAATTTCGCTTGGAGTCACCAGAAATTGAATACAGGTCTCCGACATGAAACTCATTGCTGTAGCCATTAGACTAAGTGATGAATGTGAGGACCACGTTACAAGATTAGCATCGAATGAAATATTCTCTATATCACCAAAAATAATAATTATAAGTGTTGTTATTTTAACATTATCACTAATTATTAATACAGATATAATAATCAATAATATAGAAATTATAATTCACGAAAATATTTATAATAAACAAAATGAAATTGGCGTAGCTCAGGCGTTAGCTCGTTTGCATGCAGTTCTGGAGTTACATGCTCGGGCGTTGGTTCGATTCCCGCTTGGGCTGATTATCTGGTTATGATTTTTCGAGGTTTTCTCTAATAAAAGTGTAGTGCTAATGTCAGGTAATTAATAGCAAATCCACGACCTCATCACGCCAAATACAATCTAGCTAACACCAATTATTTACCACTTTATGACTGTAACAATTTGTTCTCGTATATTATATCTATATTACAGCAGCAGTGGTTTTAATATGTGATGATGTCAGTGTATTATTTAAAGCTAACAATCAGTTACTCTTTCAGTAGTTAACTTCATTTTGATATACGTCTGTATTTTAGTAGTCTTTAGTATTTGCTTAACTTGTTCGAAAGATATATGCATTAAAATAGCCTAGTCATCATGAGAAGAGAATTTCAATTTTATTGTTTCTTTTTAATCTGTAATACTCTCCTTTATAAATCCCTCTAATTTAGTAAAACAACATACTGTAACCTAGTAAGGAAATAATATAAGTTTGTGGTTAGGTTTGCAAATCAGATTGAAATCCTCCTTCCAGGAAGAAATACTGCTTACATCATTGGGTATTACAATAATACAGACGATTCTACATGCATCTTCCTACGATAAGTGCTTTTTCTTAAGCTGATATACTTCATTTATTCTACAGTAATTCTGATTTTTATTTTTCTGAACATATGAATAGATACAACCCGCTAAATTTCAATATCCATCACTGTGAAAATGTACGTATCATTGAAATTATACACATTTTGAGAAGCATTATGGATATTTAACAGCGGTTTCGCCTATCTTCTTTCATAAAGTTCATCTTCGCAAGGTAACATGTTATTAAAGTGAAGTCATGTAAATTTATACGAATAGTAATCGCGCACAATTCCATGGTAGAAAGACCTCTGCACTTTTCCACTCCGTAACAAAGTCTAGTTTACATTATTGGTTTAGGCTGCCTTAGCATTAGCGTGTTTAATATTCAGGAAGATGAAAAGATCGATTCTTGAAGCGAGCTATTGTGACTAAACATTTTTTTCTCAAAATTAAACATTCTGATATTAGTTGATGTAAGAGCTTTCTCAGATCTCCAAGTAGGCCTACACCATTTGACATTTTTGAATAGCGGATGTCTTTGATCGTAATATCATGGCCAATGGACTTCATGCAAGATTGCATGGAAAGAAGTATACGCACACATTTCACAGAATTTCCCAAATGAATTTCATGACAGGAATAGGACCTGAATCTTGTAGTATTGTCACCAAATTTGCTGCACATTGCAATATTATTATTATTATTATTATTATTATTATTATTATTATTATTATTATTATTATTATGGGCAGTGCATGTAGCACGTATGGGCGAATCCAAAAATGTATAGAGAGTGTTACTAGGGAAGCCTGAGAGAAAAAGACCTTTAGGGAGGCCGAGATGTAGATGGGAGGATAATATAATAATGGATTTAAAGGAGGTGGGATATGATGGTAGAGACTGGATTAATCTTGCTCAGGATAGGAACCGATGGCGAGCTTATGTGAGGGCGGCAATGAACCTCAGGGTTCTTTAAAAGTCATTTGTAAGTTATTATTATTATTATTATTGTTGTTGTTGTTGTTGTTATGAAACATGCATAAGTTCACAGCTGTGGAGTAAAGGTTAGCATGACTGACCGTGAAACGAGTGGTTTCAAATTCTGGTTGGGGTAAGTTACCTAACTGAAGCTTTTTCCAAGGTTATCCCTTAATCCATTAAGAGCAAATGCTTGGTAACTTTTGACGCTAGATTCTGGACTCACTTCTCTGGCATTATCACCTTCATTTCACTCAGATGCTAGATAGCCATAGAAGTTGATAAAACGTCGTAAAATAACCAATTAAAAGAAAAAAACGTGGATAATTACGAAATACTCTAGGATACTTAATTATTTAAAGATCTAAAATGTAGATGCCCAAAAAAATATTGAATATTGATAGTCATGTCAGTAATTATCAGTGCTATTGTACAACTTGTAAGATACTCGGAATAATATACGTAAATCAGCTACCACAACAGCACCGAGTAGCAAGTATCTTAAGATCAGCTCTCGAAAGAGCACTCTTAGAGAGACATGGTCTGTCTCTCTTTCTCGCTAAACAAAACCATAATTTTCTCGAAATTATAGTGGTGGTTGTGGTAATTCTTATGATAGCTTACATTTCTGAAATCAAAGAATAAACAGTGCTAACATTTCGGATACACTTGCATATGTGAAAATAAAACTATTGATTGTATATAATAAACTCTCTTGACTTGTTTTAATCGATATCTCTGTGAATGGCCATGCATTTGATCCTAATATGATTCCATTGACGTCTACACCCCAAATATAGGCAGTCGATATCATTGACCCAGAGAGTCGCGCACTCGTCTGCGCCTGAAGGTCGAGATGGTAGTCATTCTTGAGTGAGCAGTTACTGTGCCAGATGGTGACACTTCGCCTCTTCACTTCAAATTACTTCACAGCCAGTCTCGCTTGTCGTTTTATTAAGTCGCTAGATAAGATTAGTCAATATAATATACGAGCGAATTGGAGGTGCAGGAATAAAAACGATCTTGCTTCCGCAATAGCTTAGTGTTCTATTAGAATGCAAAATGCTACAAGAGAATATCTTGTTCTTCGTCAGGGATTAGGCGCAATGCCCTGTTCGCGTCCTCATGTGAACATCGTCTTGCCATCTTATTTTCGGCCTCCCTATAGTTCTGTAACGTACATGCCTAGAGTTTAATAATATTTTCGGTAGAGTGTTTCTTTAATTCTTTATACCTATAAACTATTATTATTATTATTATTATTATTATTATTATTATTATTATTATTATTATTATTATTATACAGGCTGGAAGTGAAATAGCCTTGCAGATTTTCAGAACGAATATCTCGTGTAACAAAAACTCCTAATATCATAGGCCTATTCGTGAAACGTTAATAGTTTTTTCTCAAATGTTTAACAACCTCTTATTCGGTAACTACTGCGAGTAGGAATCTGATTTTTGTCCATATCGATAGGAAAACTAATAAGGAATAATTTATTGCTTTGACATATTTCAATAGTGTGGACGGTTTCCGTGTAAATTTAATTTTAAAAAATCTCTAATTTCAAGTCATTGCACGCTGCGAGTTGGTTGCAACATAGCGCCAGAGAACAGCTCATCTAGCGAGACACACCGAGTTCGTTGATCTCTTAAATCTGTATTACGAGAAGAGTATTAGCGGTGATGTTGCCGGACTGCTGAAACTTCAAACTTAATTTTCTAATTAATCGCGCATTTAATCAAAAAACGTAATATAGGTTTTTCTATTCATTTACGTGTGCCCTTTCGTCTCTTACAATCTCCAAGGTTATTTCACTTCTACCCTGTATATTGTTACCAGTTTATTTTTTGTTCCGCAACTTTTGTGTTTAAACTGTATGTAGTTCCTTGTGGACGTCTTTGCTTCTCTTTTGATCCAAGGTGGTTAATCCAGTTACCGATCTCAAGAACGTCATTTCAACGGATTCTATTTTAATTGTAATGATTTCTATTCAAAGCCCAATTGAAGGGTTCAGAACCGTAGTGGGCCAAGCGCCTTTTACTAAAACCGTAGAAAACAAGGGTTGAAATGAAGTTATTACCATGGTTCAATGGAAACATATAGCAAGTAATATAAAATATACACATTAAAACTAAATGTTATGTCAGTCTTCATTAAACTATGGTGTTAACTAACTTTAACCCTTGCTTTCTCCGTTTTTAATAAATGGCGCTTGGCCCAGTATGGCTCTGAACCCTTCAATTCTCCCACCCATAAGTTGCCAATGGCACTGCCATGGCTTTGTAAGATTTCACTTGCGTGCTTTTTAGTGCTTTGTTTTTTAATGTTCTCCTTATTATCCTATTCATTTGTATAAAATTGTTCAATTTTGTATTTAAATCTTGTTGAGCACAATGTGACTAATTAAATCGTAGATACTTAAAACTAGAGGAATGTTCAATTCTTTCATTCGTTGTAACTGTCTTACATAGCTTGATCGACCTAATTAGCGCAGGCGGTGGTAAATGATTATTAATGGAAAGACAGTAAGTAATATGGGAGAATCGAAGTACTGCCAGAAAATCCATCCAGCGATGCTGTTTCAAGTGCACGGTTATCTATCCTCCAAGGAATTGATGACAATAAAATACCTTGGGGAATGCCTTAGCATTCACCTAAGTAATTAAATTTAAAGTTTGAAAAAACTTCGAAACGCCATGAAATTACCTGTCATTTGCCTTATAGTTGGAAAAAATTTTGGAAGATACCCAGTAAGATAAACAGTTCATGCGGGATTTAAACCGACGCTCAAGTACAGCCTGGATTCACGATTCCCATTCGTTTCTGTTAACACTGGTGGCGAACTACCGCTTTGTCCATCACAGTTCTCACACTCCATATCCTGGAAGTCATGTTCCTTTCTGTTTGAAACTGTGTGTGCAGTTGCATAATTTGACTGAGAATCGTACAGATACAGTATTCCTATCCTCGTCTAACTCTGCGTATTGAAGACTTTGGGATTCATGAACATCGACTAGATGTTATTGTTGTGATTTGAAACGAAAGCTTTTTTCTTCAGAACCTAGCCTTTCTCTCATGTTTCTTCAATCAAATCGAATAATTTCGCCCGTTATGTGCATTCCTAAGAACAATTCTTGTAAGTGTTGTTTCTCCTGGGAAAAAAGAAAGGTACAACCGTGTAGATAAAAAGTGACGAACGCCAATTTGCAAAAATGTACAACAACTTCGTTGCACAACTGTACCGTAGTTAACGAGACAATTGCAGTCTAGGAATCATGAAGTTTTTTAATGTATTATTTATTCAAAAAGAGTGAGTTCTGAACCTAACAATATATTCTCATTGCTTACATAACCATTCATTCATGAATAATACGTAAATATGCATTATACAATTTTAGCAATCACTATCAGGAATCCATACTCGATACTTTTTTAATGTGTGACCGAGTCTTATTATAATTAGCTACCTACAGTTTCCTCTGGTTATAGGCCCAGAGAATAATATTTAAATCTATTATTTTAGTAAAATCTTGAAAATATCACCTTCATTGTACAATTGTTGGAACATTTGTAAGAAAACTTTCGATATCTGTTCCAATTTATGAATGCAAAAACGGGGCAATAAGACAAAGGGAAGAAATCGCCTCAGTTCAAGTTGCGTTTAGGAGAAATAACTGCATAAAATGAAGATAGTAGGCCTATTATAATATAAAAATGGTAGATAAACAGAATGAAGTCCACGATAATGCCGTTAAAATCGTCATAGGCCTGTATCACCAGTAATGGAAAAGAAAATATAATGCGTTCGCAATAAGATGTAGTTTTCGTATTATATAGGAAAAATTCTAGCATTCGTGGCGATAACACTTAGAAAAAAAATATATATAGACTACTAAGAAGTAAGGAAACAGTCATATGCCGGCTTCGGCTATTTACTACGTGCGTACTGTGCGTAACGCAGTTTACTATACATAGGATTTTAACATGGAAAGTCAGTTGTTTGTAAATACTGTCTTCCCTGTATGTTTCATAGGAAAAATGTATAACGAAAAATGTTAAGGGACAAAAATAGATCGAAATGCACTAAAAAAACTATTTTTTTTTTCTTAATGAGTTTACGGAATTCGTTAAATAAACTTCTAAAACTTATGCGGGATTCTTCCTTTCCTAATGTATCAACAATACTGTATTTAATTTCGTTTTATTTCTGCTACTGTCCATGAAAGTCAATGTTAAATAAAACAGAAATGAAAACACAATCGACTGTAGAAGAAACATAATATGTAAAATGTTAAAATAAGGTAATTAAATTATATTTTAGAATTTAATTTAATTAACTCCTCTGAACCTATTAAGAAACCAAAATAGTGAATTTCGATGTATTAATAGTTCCTTAACATTTTTTATTTATAAAATTTTTCTGTAAAACATACAAGGAGGATAGTAGGCCTATTTAAAAATAATTTATTTCCCATATTAAATCCCTGTTTTTAGTGAAACCGCGTTAAACCGTATATAAGCGATGCATTATACTCGTATATTCTTCCTAATTAGTCTATTTTTGTTGGTCTCTGCTTGTCCCTCTGTCGGTATATAAGCTTATACATATGCATACATAGAGCTATATACTAGTGGAGTCAGAAAGTACCGGAACTTCGGGTGACAACGCCATGCACTATAGGCAACTTCTCTGCCTTTTCCTATTCTCCAGGCGTATAGACTCAGTGCGGCTGCGCATGAGAATGGGGAAGACAATCGAAATACAGTGCAGCTTTCCACTTCGTTTAGTGAAGAAGTGTATGTATATGTGATAAAATAAACTTGAAAGAGCACAGAGGTAACATTAAATGTTGTGTTAATCTCGGTAAAACGTTTACTGAGACTTTGGCACTCATGCACCAAGCGTATGGAGAAGAAGCAATGTCTCGGACCTGAGTGTATTATTGGCACAAGCGCTTCACAAGTGGCCGTCTTTCAGGAAGACCCAGATCGACAAGAACGGAAGAAATGATAACTCGAGTTGCACAAAAAATCAGATGAGACCACAGACAGTCAATAGATGATGTGGCTACTTTGTTAGGCATTTCGCATGGTTCTGTGCAGTCCATTCTCCACAATGATTTGAAAATGCAACGTGTGTGTGAGCACAGTGGAGACCTGATTGACAGGGTGGACCAGGATCCAACAATCTTTACGACCCGCAGCCAAAGCGGCAGATTTCAACGTGGAAATCTCCCGGCTCACTACGGCAAGAGAGATTCCGTGCCGACCGATCAAAGGGGAAAGTAATTCTTGAAGTGTTCTTCGATATCCAGGGTCTCGTACATTTCGAGTTTATTCCTGGGGGTCGAACTGTCAGTAAGGAGGCGTATGTTGTAATTCTTCGGGATCTTCGTGAGCAGTTCGATGAAGAAGACTCAACTTGTGGCAAGGACAGAATTGGGTTCTCCATCATGACAATTCCCCAGCACATCGGTCGCTCTTGGTGAGCAAATTTCTCGCACAACACAAAATACCTGTCCTTCCACTGCCACCATATTCTCCATATCTTGCTCCAGCAGATTTCTACTTATTTGCAAAGATCAAATCCCTAACTCAAGGGACGGCGGCTTGCTTCGGCCGAAGAGGTGAAAATTCATGCGACGCACGCTCTGCGGGAAGTGACCAAAGATGGGCTGCAGGAATGTTTCGAGAAGTAATATGAACGCTGGCAGAAGTGTGTCACTGCTCAGGGGGCGTACTTTGAAGGAGGTGTTATGTAAATGGATATATGCCATCTACAACACATGTTCACACTGAGTCTACACGCCTGGAGAGTTGGTCACATACCACTCGGACAAGGCAGAGAAGTTGCCTATAGAGTATGGCGTTGTCATCCGAAGTTCCGATACTTTCTGACTCTACTAGTACAATATATCCTTTGTCTATATCTATCTACCTGCTTACCCATCTGTCATTATCTGTATATAATTTGGTTGGATTTATTTACTTTTTCTAGTAAGATGTAATATCAACCCAAATTTGAAGTTTTCTTAAATTATATAGGAAGTTCTTTCCTTGAAGTGCAGTAAGCATTACACCGACCTCCATTAAAGGCAGATTAGACTATTATGTCACTTTCATATGAGCATTGATGCCCGTGAGATCAACAGAGAGATGCAGACGGCTGTCACACAGGATCCCAGGCAGCAGACTTCTACGACACAGGGATACAGACGTTGATCCCATGGTATGACAGATGTCTCAATTTCGGTGGGGAATGTTGAAAAATAGCTCAACAATTGCTGTATCTGTTTCAATAAATTTGTCCATGAAATTGTGTTTTCTTTCTGTAAACGACCTCAGGGAAACTTACCTTCTGGACGGCCTTTGTATTTGCGCTCGAGTGGCCAGAAGCACTTGTTTTGACATTAACATGTTGGAAGAAAACATGTTAACTTTTTTATCTGCCCCTATGAGAATGCTAGTGAGTTGGAGACAATTTTTGGAGTGATCATCTCAAGCAGTGTCTCAAAGTTTTCCAGTGTCATCTTCAAACACAGTTTATTCTCTTGTACGTCCCCTTCAGCAAGTTCCCCCAGAAGAAGGGCAAATGCTCCATGACTGTGCATTCTTTTGATCCATTCTCTAACCTATATTTTCTTTGTTATATTTTCTTCTCTCTCGAGAGCTGAAGTCACTTTCATAAGCAAAATTTCAGCAATAATTTTCAAAGATTTCCGCACAGCAAAATGACAACGGCTAATGTTCATTTTTATGATTTAAATTTTACGCTGTATGACTCTACCAACAAAGATTTGAAGAAGTAGAGATGAGATTTCTAAGAAATATAGCAGGATATACTCTACTAGATAAAAAACGAAATGAAGATATAATAAATTAAATATTTTCAAACTCGCTGATCGAATAGTTAAATATAGGAAGGCCTGGAAACAACAACTGCATTGAATTAAAAAAAAATATTGATAGAATGCCAGTAGAAAGATTTCCAAAACTGATTTTAAATTATAGACCTTATGGAAAGAGAAATATTGGACGCCCACACAGAAGATGGTCTGAACAATTTTAACAATTCTAGCTTTCATGAAACAGGAACGAGCCTATGGCTTAATCCTTGTATGGTGGTGGTGGTAGTGGTGGTGGTGATGATGATGATGATGATGGTGATGATGATGACTCTACCATATTATTTTCCATTTGCGTGTGAACGGATACTCTTCCAAATGCGATAGAGTAAAGTAGTTCGACTAAAAAGTATTCCAGTATACTCTACTAATGAAAACTAGCCCTAAGCGCCTATAATCTAGATCCTAGCAAAGTCCACAGCATTTTGCACAGATGTGCATCGGCTACCACGACGTTGTTAGCCAGTTTAAGAAGTAAATGTTGGTGTAGGCGAGTCTTTTTGGTTACCCGTCGATGCTTTATTTCGTAGTAATCCTCAATGTGACATCTCTAACAAGAAATAAAAGACATTCAAGGTCGATTCTTCGTGCAATGGAGCAGATGGTAGGACTAGTTGGATTTTAGCACAAAAGGAACACTGCGAGTACAGTGGAGCGGTACCCTGAACTGGGCCATGGATGTCCTTGGTAGGTGAGCGCACATACGCACGTCGGTCGAGCAGGTTTCGGATTCCACAGGCCTCATCGATTCCCAAGCACCCACTGAAACTTTCGGCGTAACGTCACACATTGTTGCAGAACAAGAGATAGAACGCCGAAGTTTGGCAGATTCTGTGAGAGATTACGAAGAGAATAGTTGTGGCAATAAGTTTTACTCCATTATCTCAGGTTCCCCCATCACATTTATCATTCCTGCATTATCGCCATATATCATTCTTTACTCTTTGTCTCTGAATAAGCTGTATAAGATGTACAGTTCTTGAAATGGATTTGTTACAATTGCGACATAGCATTCCTACGCATCTCGATTACATTTCGATTGTAAAAAGTTCTTCCCAACTTCTGCGCGGGTTTCGTATTCAAGAGGACAGCTTCCAGTTTCCGATAAATAAGTACTGCAACAATACTTCCAAATGACCGATGATTACTTTGAGATCTCATTCTACTTCATCACTATCATCTTCACCATAATTTCACTTCCCCACCTCTGTCGTCACTATCAACCACCTTTACCGCCTCCACTTACCATCATAATCATCAGTACGAATACCACTGCTACCATTACATTAATCAGTATAGCCACGAATAACAAGAAAACTACCATCATCACAAACCATATCCATCACTACTACCGCTAACACATTAATCATCATCTCCATTACCAAATCCATCACAGCTAACACTACCACCTCCATCACAACTACCATTACCACCTCCATCACAGCTAACAGTACCACCTCCATCACAGCTAACACTACCACCTTCATCACAACTACCATTACCAACTCCATCACAACTACCATTACCACCTCCATCACAGCTAACGCTACCACCTCCATCACAGCTAACACTACCACCTCCATCACAACTACCATTACCACCTCCATTACAGCAAATACTACTATCTTCATCACAACTACCATTACCACCTCCATCACAGCTAACAGTACCACCTCCATCACAGCTAACACTACCACCTCCATCACAACTACCTTTACCACCTTCATCACAGCTAACACTACCACCTCCATCACAGCTAACACTACCACCTCCATCACAACTACCATTACCACCTCCATCACAGCTAACACTACCACCTCTATCACAACTACCATTACCACCTCCATCACAGCTAACACTACCACCTCCATCACAGCTAACACTACCACCTCCATCACAGCTAACACTACCACATTCGTCACAACTACCATTACCACCTCCATCACAGCTAACACTACCACTTCCATCACAGCTAACACTACCACCTTCATCACAACTACCATTACCACCTCCATCACAGCTAACACTACCACCTCCATCACAGCTAACACTACCACTTCCATCACAGCTAACACTACTACATCCATCACAGCTAACACTACCACCTTCATCACAACTACCATTACCACCTCCATCACAGCTAACACTACCACCTCCATCACAGCTAACACTACCACCTCCATCACAACTACCATTACCACCTCCATTACAGCAAATACTACTATCTTCATCACAGCTAACACTACCACCTCCATCACAGCTAACACTACCACGTTCATCACAACTACCATTACCACCTCCATCACAGCTAACAGTACCACCTCCATCACAGCTAACACTATCACCTTCATCGCAACTACCATTACCACCTCCATCACAACTACCATTACCACCTCCATCACAGCTAACACTACCACCTCCATCACAGCTAACACTACCACCTCCATCACAGCTAACACTACCACTTCCATCACAGCTAACACTACTACCACCATCACAGCTAACACTACCACCTTCATCACAACTACCATTACCACCTCCATCACAGCTAACACTACCACCTCCATCACAGCTAACACTACCACCTCCATCACAGCTACCATTACCACCTCCATTACAGCAAATACTACTATCTTCATCACAGCTAACACTACCACCTCCATCACAGCTAACACTACCACGTTCATCACAACTACCATTACCACCTCCATCACAGCTAACAGTACCACCTCCATCACAGCTAACACCATCACCTTCATCGTAACTACCATTACCACCTCCATCACAACTACCATTACCACCTCCATCACAGCTAACACTACCACCTCCATCACAACTACCATTACCACCTCCATCACAGCTAACGCTACCACCTCCATTACAGCTAACACTACCACTTCCATCACAACTACCATTACCACCTGCATCATAGCTAACGCTACCACCTCCATCACAGCTAACACTACCACCTCATCACAACTACCACAACCACCTCCATCACAGCTACAAATACTACTTCCATCACAGCTACAAATACTACTTCCATCACAGCTACAAATACTACTTCCATCACAGCTAACACTACCGCCTTATCACAACTACCATTACCACTTACATCACAGCTAACATAATACCACTACCACCTCCGTCACAGCTAACACTACCACCTCCATCATAGCTAACACTATCACCTCCATCACAACTCACACTGCCACCTCCATCACATCTAACACTACCACCTTCATCACAACTACTATTACCATCTCTATCACAATTACCATTGCCCCACATCATAATTACCACTACCACCTCCATCATAACTACCGCTACCACATTCATCACAATTCCATCGACGCTAAATAACTTAGTAGTTGATACAGCGTCGTTAAATAACCAAGTAGGAAAGAAACTAATAATCACCACTGTGACATCATCACTATCCGCTATGACCAAAATCATAATCACAATCTGTTCATTTAGATCTATCTTCATCACTGTTAGTCTCTTACCTTACTCTGTTAAGTTAATATTATGAACAGAGCGACTGTAGATGGTGATTTTCTTAGAATAGTAATTTGCTTTACCGCTCTCGTCCCACAGTTTTTTTGATTGTGTGTTTCTGAATAATATAAAATATTTAGAAGTCATAATTCATCATCGAAGTTGGTATAGTGGTATAATGAAATACAAAGTGATGGTCATAGTAATAATAATAAAAACAAAGCTATGCGTTAGAAATAAACATAAACCACTGCATTTTGCCTGTCACAGGTTCTGCCCGAAGTCATATTCTAGTGCAGTTTTGTTTATTTATTTATTTATTTATTTACTTATTTATTTATTTATTTATTTATTTATTTATTTATTTATTTATTTATTTATTTATTTATGTATTTATTTATTTGTTTGTTTGTTTATTTGCTGACAGAGGTATCACATGGAAAAATGGCGAAAAACATTTAGGAAAAACTTATATTGAAAGTGAAAAATCGTCTCCTGTAGAATAAATAATACAATGGTGTTATATTACGTTAATTAAATGGCCTATTTGTGTAATGAAACAGATACAGAATGTTCGTTCGCAGACAGCTCCTCCTTGTGCCGGCAACAGAGTGGGTCAGTGATAAACTCTCGAAGCAACTGCTATTCAAGACAAAAGCTTTATTTATGACGCAGTCGTAACACAAATAATGACACCTTTCACATGCAGCTATTGATTTATTTTGTTGAGTAAGAACAAAACCAAAGATTTGAAGAATTGTTTGAACACCTGACCCAGCGCGAACAAAGGAAACAGGTCCGTGCTGCTGGCTGGTATTAAATATGACACGATCTATTTATTAACGATCTCTCTCTTATTATAACCTCAAGGAAATGTTACAGCTCCAAAACCAAGAGTGGAGAATGTCAAGTATTTAGTTCATTTTACCACCTTAAAAGGGATTATTTCGGTTTATTTTAATCTCTTACTACGCTACAAACTACGAGTCTAAACCGATTAGTAATTTAGTAGACAAGTTAATTATTTGTTTGATGGCTGTGTTATTAATCTTTTAACCGGTCTGCAAGTGTTCAAGGCAGCACAGACCTTAGCTACCTAATGTAACGCGCTGCCAGTTGCCTGCAACAAATTTCATTCGGCCTTACCTTTTTATGTTGCGAGGCAAATTTGACACTGATTGTTTCTCTTACAGCCTCCAAAACTGTTTATGTGCGATGAGCTTTAATTCCTGGTACGAGACCTTCGCTTTTCTAGGACAAGAACCACTAACATATTTAAAAGAGAGCAGACTTACGACACAATTAGCATGAACCTTCTCAAACTCTTTTTCAGCTAATAGGCCGCTCTACGCAAACAATAGTTTTAGGATCGCATTTAAATGAAGACATCGCGCTGGTGCGAGTCGGAACTTTTGCCAAGTGACATTTAGGCCTCTGTGTAATGAGATCAGTACTTAAGTAGTTCATACCATCCACCCTTTCTGCTCAAAATAAAACGACCTGTGTCAAGTCGCAGCTCTAACCCAACTTAAGTGGGTTTGAATCCCTATCCTGGGCGTGTATGTTTCTTTATTCTCACTGCAATGTCCCAGCTGTCTTCGGTGATGTAATTGTTATTTTGTCCCAGGATTCAAGTCTTTGGCGAGATCGATGCATTATCCTAGCCGAAAATAAATGAATCGTGAATTTCAGAAATCCGACATATCCATTTCAGTAAATTATTGAGTAGGCACAAAGAATTACCTTCAAAAGTGTTTGGCATTTTGAAATGACTATTATTTATTAATGTGTAATATGCCACACATATGTATATTGTCATTCGTTTGCATTTTGAAAGGACTATTATTTATTAATATGTAATATGCCACACATATGTATATTGTCATTCGTTTAGCATTTTGAAATGACTATTATTTATTAACGTGTAATATGCCACACATATGTATATTGTCACTCGTTTAGCATTTTGAATTGACTATTATTTATTAATGTGTAATATGCCACACATATGTATATTGTCACT
Source organism: Periplaneta americana (assembly GCF_040183065.1). NCBI lineage: Eukaryota > Metazoa > Arthropoda > Insecta > Blattodea > Blattidae > Periplaneta > Periplaneta americana. The sequence continues at coordinate 72,706,829 of NC_091133.1, read as the reverse complement.
CGTTTAGCATTTTGAAATGACTATTATTTATTAATGTGTAATAAGCCACACATATGTATATTGTCATTCGTTTGGCATTTTGAAATGACTATTATTTATTAATGTGTAATAAGCCACACATGTGTATATTGTCATTCGTTTGACATTTTGAAATTACTGTTATTTATTAATGTGTAATATGCCACACATATGTATATTGTCACTCGTTTAGAATTTTGAAATGACTATTATTTATTAATGTGTAATATGCCACACATATGTATATTGTCACTCGTTTAGCATTTTGAAATGACTATTATTTATTAACGTGTAATATGCCACACATATGTATATTGTCACTCGTTTAGCATTTTGAATTGACTATTATTTATTAATGTGTAATATGCCACACATATGTATATTGTCACTCGTTTAGCATTTTGAAATGACTATTATTTATTAATGTGTAATATTGCACACATATGTATATTGTCATTCATTTGGCATTTTGAAGTGACTATTATTTATTAATGTGTAATATGCCACACATATGTATATTGTCATTCGTTTGACATTTTGAAATTACTGTTATTTATTAATGTGTAATATGCCACACATATGTATATTGTCATACGTTTGGCATTTTGAAATGACTGTTATTTATTAATGTGTAATATGCCACACATATGTATATTGTCACTCGTTTAGCATTTTGAAATGACTATTATTTATTAATGTGTAATATTGCACACATATGTATATTGTCATTCATTTGGCATTTTGAAGTGACTATTATTTATTAATGTGTAATATGCCACACATATGTATATTGTCATTCGTTTGACATTTTGAAATTACTGTTATTTATTAATGTGTAATATGCCACACATATGTATATTGTCATACGTTTGGCATTTTGAAAGACTGTTATTTATTAATGTGTAATATGCCACACATATGTATATTGTCACTCGTTTCGCATTTTGAAATGACTATTATTTATTAATGTGTAATATGCCACACATATGTATATTGTCATTCGTTTGGCATTTTGAAATGACTATTATTTATTAATGTGTAATATGCCACACATATGTATATTGTCATTCGTTTGGCATTTTGAAATGACTATTATTTATTAATGTGTAATATGCCACACATATGTATATTGTCATTCGTTTGGCATTTTGAAATGACTATTATTTATTAATCTGTAATATGCCACACATATGTATATTGTCATTCGTTTAGCATTTTGAAATGACTATAGTTTATTAATGTGTAATATGCCACACATATGTATATTGTCATTCGTTTGGCATTTTGAAATGATTATTATTTATTAATGTGTAATATTACATATGACAAAGATTTTATTGCAAGCAAAAATTACATCAATAACAAATATTTTACAATACTATTGTAATACTCGTATATGGTAATTCTTCAAAATTCTAAATTGATTACCAATCTCATAGTAATTGCCTACATATTACAATTTATTGTATAAATACAGTATAACTGGGTCACACCCGAAAAAGCAAGATGCTTGAGGTCGGGTGTGACCAAGAATGAAAACTGGATAGAAGAAAAAGAAATAATAAATGAAATAATAGGCTAATAATAATAATAATAATAATAATAATAATAATAATAATAATAATAATCACAACTGTGATTAAACTGTTAAATGTAATTACACATAAAGTTTAAAAAGAATAAGAATAAAAACAAAAACAAACAAACCAACGGTACCATAGCCTACAGTATACATAAACATACTAAATGAAGAATAAGATTTTACATTTGCCACACATATGTATATTGTCATTCTCAAATGTAATTGAACACTTTATATAATAGACCTAGGTAATATTGATTAAGATTATTATATTGAATATTTAATTACCGATAAGTATAAGTTTAAATAGTTATCGCGTTTTCTTATTCAAATTTCCTTCTCTGCTATCTCCGTAATCCTCCCATTCTTTACATAAGAAAAGTGTTTGATTGCACAACAGACTTCGGATTGACTCACAAACCAGACGAACCGGGTTCAAATTCCGGGAAGAGTAGGAAACTTTCATCCTTGTCACCAAGACTTGGGCCTACATCTCATTGGCTTAGTCAAGGAACGTTATCTTGCCTTATAAGCAGACATCTGCGCATCGCCAACCGTAACGAAGCTGCTCGTTGCCTAGCGAAGTCGCTGGTAAAATGTTTCTTAATTACTGTCATATCTGATTCTGTGAAATCGTTATTGCTCTGATCAGATATTCCTCAAGGGAAATTATTCGACCAGTTTTAGATCGTTCTTTTGTTATGAATTCTTTGCCAGGAGTTATTTCCTTGCCTCAAACGGTCGGTAATTTATATTATTGAATGTTTTGGTAGCTATATCAATTACCAGTCTAGGCAAAACTGTGATCAGTTTCCTTAAAAAACACACGGAATAGTCTCAAATAACATGTTATCTTAAGGTTTTTAGTATTCATAACTGCTTATTCTGATAGTGTCCTCAAGTGAAGAACTGCAATGCGTTTGTGTTGTTTTAAGATGTCTTGCACCGTGTTAATCACATGACAGGTGAGCCCCGCTACTTGTCAGTTTATTCTGCTCTCCTTACTATACAACTCTGTGAACCTTGGTCTAAATCCATATCTGGACTTCTTCTTGAGCTAGTACTAGACTAATCCAGGATCTCTAAGACAACTCTTTACATCACATTGATGGCGGCATTCTAACCCGTAATTTAGGTGAAATGTTTTTGCCTTTTACCTGATATTTTAGAATTTGCTGCTGATACACAATAGTTTATGTAATATGTATTCTTGAAGCTAGTGAGTGAACATTTTTATTAGGAGCTGCGGTAAGTTGTCACAAATTACACCTGAGATTAATTATAATTCAATAATAATAATAATAATAATAATAATAATAATAATAATAATAATAATATGTAACAAATGTAATAAATGTAACACCTGCAACAACTACTACATCAGACAGACAGGCAGATGATTTCAAACACGTTACAAAGAACACATCACAGCCGTAATCAAATCACAAATCACTTCCACATATGCAGAACACATCACAAATGCTAATCACACGTACAGAAACATCAACACAGACATGGAAATTCTACACACCCAACCAAAAAGCCAGAAACTAAACACACTAGAACAGTACGAAATATACACACAAAAACACATCCAAATGAAATAAAATTCTCAACACACAACTCAATTTCAGAACACGCACACTCTTTGACTCTACATTACACAAACACACCCCCACAGGAAACAAAACAAAAGGCGCCAAGACCAGCAACAACCAGTTCTGAAGATGGCCAATAACAGGCTGAAACATGTTAACAAGGTAACATAAAATTTAACACGTGAAAGACACTAATACGTTGTCCGAAGTGATATAGTGTTAAAAGTTGTGTAATCAAGATGTATAATAATAATAATAATAATAATAGGACATAAGCATTATTATGGACTGAAACGGCCGCTGAAATCCCTTTTCCTTAGCAATAATACCATGAACAAACTTGATAAAATTTTAACCAAACCAATATTAGTTCTATGCAAGGTGAATAAAGCTGGACACACAAAATCTTCTGAGAATAAGCTGCTCATTTCCGAAAGAAAGATCCCGAGGAAAATATTTGGCCCTTTACAAGGTTCAGGGGTATGGCGAGTCGGGTATACCCAAGATTTATATACCCTACTCAAGAACGCAGACTTAATAAAAACAATTAATGCCACTGTAATAAGATGACACTATATCGAATGAATGACAGCAGACTAAGCAAGAAAGTAAACTTCTGTCGAGTGGATGAGGACTAAATAGGGCAGTTTTGAGAGATGAATCAGGGAGGGCAGTTAAACATAAAATTCTAATACGAGTATGATTGTGGTCTTTGTGAACAGATTTTGAAATATCATACAAATGAAAGCTAACAGATGGCAACATTGCAGCACGTGTTCACATAACAGCGGTTGAGTCGCAAAATTGTATACATAACTACACAAAAGGTTCGGTAACCTCCCACAGTATAGAACTATAGAGGGACATTGGTGGCTGTGTATTTCCTCTTTCAAGCTCCAGTCTTGTTTCCGATTTGCTTTTACCATCACTGAATGCATTGTCGCCACGTCTTCCTATCACACACTTTGTTTCCGATCTTCAATGAAATTACGACGAAACTGTAAATTTTACGCAACAAGTAAATAACTGACATATTTGTTGGTATTTTATCTACAAAATCTCCCAACTTACCTGCCCTTTGTCTCCAGTTTGCCTGGAGTACGTATTCCAAAATTCAATTAAAACGTCGGCCTCTGTAGCGTAGTCAGTTGGCCTTCTGTGCTCGAGATTGCGGGTTCGATCCCGACTTAGGTCGATGGCATTTAAGTGTGTTTACTGGCATGTAAAAGAACTCCTGCGGGACAAAATTCCGGCACACCGGCGACGCTAATATAACCTCTGCAGTTTCGAGTGTCGTTAAATAAACCATAATTTTTTTTTCAACTAAAACTATTGCTTTTCCAAAACCCGTTCACAAAAGACGACATTGATATTAGACTTTTATGTCTAACTTACTTCCTTGATTCATGTCTACCAAAAGGACGCAATTTAGTCCCTTTCCATTTTGCAAGAAGAAGAAGGCCTTCATTGAGATAGCTGGATAGCGTATAACAGGATCTTCAAGTGGCTGGAATTAGATATTGGAAGACAGCAGTCGTTGACAGTTTGAAAAGGAATGGTAAAGACGATCTTACCCGAATCAGGCTGTTGCATCAGATAAGAAGCAACGCTGTCAGTCATCTGTGGATCTACATGTCTCTGAAAAGCATTCCGCTACCGATAGATGATGAAAGGAGGTATCAGGGGGTTAAGAATTTCTCACTTATATCACTAATTCGGAAAACCTAAATAGCAGTAGTGATAGATATTAAGTTTATAAAGAAATGGTGTTGCATACTGCGAGATCAGTTACGAAATGAAGATATAAGGGCCAATACTTAATTGGCGGTAGAGTACAGGAAAACCGAGAAATGCATGCAGTATGCAGAAAAAGTGAACAATGATCAAAATAATGTTGAAACGATTAGATCGAAGAATGGCTCAAATTAAGGAATAATTGGCTACATGTGTACTCCGTGACTTTAATAATAATAATAATAATAATAATAATAATAATAATAATAATAATAATAATAATAAATGATCATCATTATCATCATCTTGATAAAGGTGGAACAAATGTTGCGTGCACGTTTTCATGTTCGATTCAGTCATTTCTACTAAAACATGTGCATATTTTATGTTACGACCCAAGAGAGAATTATTGCTTGTCAATTAACTAGCTATAGATAAAGAGGCAGTGGATTTAATTGATGCTGTTTATGTTTTAATTTACAATTTAATCACGTCGAACATCGGACAGAATTATTTTTTAACTTGATCCAAAACATGGAAGATGAAAATGCTGTATAACGTTTAATTTACATGAAGTTGTGTATTAGGTATGGTTTTCTTGGCATCGCCTTGTATCGTATATTCGGGTGGGCATCATATTGCGTAAATTACATGCATTAAGTTGAAACATGATTTGAATTTGAAGACTTTTGTTGTGGGCGAAGAACACTTTCTTAGACAGCAAACATGTATGTGTTTATATGTAAGCGTATTTAAATTGTACACTTTTTAAAATTTATAACGAATAAGTCTCAACGTAGTTATGTAGGTACAGCTACGAGTAGGCTACAAGCATATTTGTTTGCCATTTGCAGTTCAAGTAATATTCTATGATAATTCGTAAACTTTTGTGTTGCAATTTTGCAAGGACAACTCTTCTTAGGAGTTCGGTATTCATTATTCGCCTACGTTATCAAATAAATATTAACTTATAAGAATATGGTATTTTTAACCGGTTGTCCTGTAGTATAGTGTTTGAAATAAATAGGCCTATATAAATTTCTTTACTTATTTTTCAGCTTACTTTTTCGCTGTTACGATCTGCTATGTGTTTGTGACAAGAGAAAGGTACAGACAGCCTTGCTAGGAACTAGTTCTGGCTGTAAGTTATGTTAGGTCATCTGCTAATTCATTTGTGATATTTTGCATCGTATGTGTTAAAGTATGTACAGAGGAGGTATACGATTGTTCATACGCATGTAGGTGTACAGGCAAGTTCAGGAGATGAGATGAGTGACCCTAGGAGAGGCTGTTCACTCCCAGAGATATCGCAGAGACAATAACGGTCACCAGATAACACATACAACTCCCCGAACACCAGCAGGGCGCGAACGGAAAAATCCGGAACGGTCATATAAAAATCACATCCAGATAACGTAAACTCTCACACTAAGACGATGAAAACTCCATCACAGAGACTCAACTTTCATAACATTGTAACATTTTCCTTCCCACTTCACCAGACTGAGGACTGGCTAAGTGCAATGCTTAGGTTAAAAATGTTTGGTGACTCATGTAAAATGTTTAGTCATAGACCTAATATCCGTAATCTAATTACAGTGCAAAAATTAAAATTTTGGCTATATCCTTTGTAATGTTCCTACTAAATTACGTACCGTACTTTTGTTATTTTACTTAACTGTGAGACTCTTTCGACGAAATCAAATCGGGATATTTCTTTTTGTAGGTAAAGCTGACGCGAGTGTGGAGTAGGCCTACATTGAAATTAATTTTTTGTCTCCATATTCTTCCTAACGGGAACTTCTTGCTGCCACCGGTGTAGCTCAGTCCGCTAAGGTGCTTGCCTGCCGATCCGGAGTTGCGTTCGGACGCGGGTTCGATTCTCCCTTGGGCTGATTACCTGAATGGTTTTTTTTCGATATTTTGCCCAACCATAAGGCAAATATCAGGTAATCTATGGCGAATCCTCGGCCTCATCTTGCCAAATATCTCACTATCACCAATCTCATCGACTCTAAATAATCTCGTAGTTGATACAGCGTCGTTAAATAACCAAGTAAAAAAATTCTTGCTAGCTGTTTGGGTGCTTTATATAGGTTTGTACTTGAAATTGTAATATAGTTATTATGAATTTGACGATGTTCGGATGACTACGATAGAAGAATGATAGCGATGCAATAATAACGCAAACACCATTTCTAACTTTTATTATTTAAAAATCCTAAACCTTAGCCCTAGCAATAACTTTCAGTGAGGTAATTTACGTCTCTGTTATATGTATTTTTATCTTCAAAACTTCATGGCGGACTTAACATGTGATTGATGTTTGTGCTCGAACTTTAAAAAAGCGAAAACCGCGCCGGAGTTTGTTACTCGACTGAGATGATCATTCCATAGCGAGGGATCCGCCATTAGTTACTGTCCATCGAGAGTCATCGTCGGCTAAGAATAGTAGTGATTGTCCATCGCTATGGAGTAACGGTTAGCATGTATGACCTTGAAACGAGCGGTCCCGGGTTCAAATCCTGGTTGGGACAAGTTACCTGGTTGAGATTTTTTCCGAGATTTTCCCTCAAACTATTGAAGCAGAATTGCAGGATAACTTTCGGTGTTGGACCTCGGATTTATTTCGACGTTATAATTACACTTTCCGTCTTTCATCCTCTCCGTTTCTTTCCCATATTTCGGACTTGCTCCGGTGTAGAGACGGCTGCGAACCGTTACCGAATTTGGACCCCGTGGTGTGTGGTCATCGTTGCTGGTGGTAGTGTTATGTATCGTGAGCTCTCTCTTGGGCTCGTGGTTGCTCATGGGTCCGGATTTGAAGAACCGCGGTAATGCCTACGTGGAAAGTTAAAAAGTATTCTGCAGGCTGTAGGGGAGTTCGGGGGCTGTCCACAGGGAAATTCTTAGTGCGGGGGGCCTTGAGGCACGTCATAATTCCATTCCTGGTATTACAATGCGCTAACCCAAGCGACCTACGTGCAAATCAGTCCCCATCCATGCCCCCTCCCTCAGGGGGGACTAATAAACATGGTAGAATACACAGAGTAGTAGTTCTAGGAGACTTTACTTTGAAACCATATTTTCTTAATTAAATGAAGACGAGAGTAGGATGAAATTGGGAATATTGAGGAAAAATTAGACGAAAATGAGAGAACCTCAAAACAAACCCTCAACCTACTATCTTGTCCACTAAAATTATCACTCCAGTCTATTCCTTACTGTCGATCTGGTTGGCGCAGTTGGTATAGCGCTGGCCTTTTATGCTCAAGGTTGCGGGTTCAATCCCGGGCGAGGTCGATGGCATTTAAGTGTGCTTAAATGCGACAGGCTCATGTCAGTAGATTTACTGGCATGTAAAAGAACTCCTGCGGGACAAAATTCCGGCACACCGGCGACGCTGATATAACCTCGGCAGTTGCGAGCGTCGTTAAATAAAACATAACATTTTTCTATTCCTTACTTCCATGATTATACAGTATTATTATAATTCGAGTGGTAGTATTGCCGGTTTTGAAACCGAGATTCCGGCTTGGAAAGTCGGCACTCCGCCGTTCAACTAACGGTGCACCTTTTTCTGTCTACTAATTGCCACATTATTACGCCAACTGGCACAGCAAAATCTTCGCCTGAGAACTTTCGTTTGAAGAAGTGGAAAATGATAGCTGCGAGGAGTCTTGTTAATAGAAAGGGCCTATTGACTTCTGGTTGTGAAACCATCGATAGAACACACCGCTATTTAGCGCGATAGTCATGCAATGAACGTGTCTGGTTTGCTTTCGTGAGGTCCTGAGGTCGCATGTGCATTGTTCTCTTGTAAACTGAAAACACATGTTGTAAAGTACCTCAAAACGGACCCTCAACCTACGCTCATAGTTATCAAGTCTGTATTCATTGCGATTTTATCAAGCATTGAAGCCTTTTAGCCCGGGGGCAGGATAATGCGTTGTTGAAGCAATTCTTACTACCGCGAACCATGCATGACAAAAGAACATTGACATGCTGAATGGTATTCCAGGTCCCTCGGGCATCTGGGGCTTATGATTCTTCATTCCCATGACAAGTAGTTTGTAAATACCAAACTGCATTTCACTTTCTCTACTCCGGTCGCCAGGAGGGGGTTCCGATACAGTAATAATTGTTCTGAAGGCTTTATCAAATCGCTGATCTGGTTAATGTAAATAAATCATTTCCTGCTCTTGTATCTGGATCATAGCATTGATTAAGACGCTTGTTCAGATGGAAAAAGTGTAGATCATATCGCCATAATATCGAATTGCTGGATATTTTTCACATTTAGCAAAATAAAACGTGTACAGCTGGAGGGTCAATATAATAAAAAAAAAAAAATATCTGTTCGTAAATTCTGGCAATGTTGAAATTCGGTTAACACATTCTAAACTGTAATGAGGTAATAGTCTGACAAGTTGCAGGAATTCCAGAATATGCTTCTAATGAGATCATTTACTAAAATTCAGTAGGGTTTTCATTTAAAGACCAATTTACACCATGAATGTCTGTTCGGAATTCATGATGGCAGCGACGACATTGACAGTTTGAGGATGGCTTTGATGTTGACGACTGTGGTGACTATGAAAACGTTACGATGGCTGTGAGATTGGTGCTGGTGAACAGTATTTTGGTGATAAAACTATTGTGACGAAGTTTATGAATTGTTTTGCTGAAATTCTGGCGCGTTTACATCGCCCTTTTCTCCGAGACTTTGTTCCAGTGTTTAGGATGATTATATTTGACCTCGCTGTCTTGAGTTTTCAGTTACTGCTTTAATAAAAAGTAGGTATTTTTTAGAACCTAGAACTCAAAATGTGCTAGTGTCTTTAAAATGTCTAAAGAAAGGACTCAACTTCGCAAATTTGAATCAGTGTTTTAAAAATATAAATAAAAATAAAAAAAAACTTTTTTACAAATTCACAAAGTGATATTGAGATATTAAAAATGTCTCCTCTTTCCCATATCTTTCTAAAATTTGAAAGAAATGGATCCTTGCTTCGATGCTTTGCACCGGGCCTCGCGAGTGCTAATAACGGCCCAAGGTGATGGTGGTGATGACTGTGACTGTGGCGACGGTGATGGTGACCACAATAATGATGACTGGTGGTGAGGGTGGATGTCTGTGAACTCTGTCGGAGTTTACCCGCAGCCTCTATATGATCTTTCTTCCATCTACTATAGTGAGGATCACATAAGTGCAGTTCCTAAAAGGCTAATTTGGCCGTCTCTTCAGTTTTGCGAACTAATACCAGATATCACTAAAGAGGGTAAAATAACAATGCCATGTACTATAATAATAATAATAATAATAATAATAATAATTATTATTATTATTATTATTATTATTATTATTATTATTATTATTATTATTATAAAGTGTTAACAGTAATGATGTCTTGCTTATTTACTTATTTACCACATTTCATCTTTATGTTGTGAGGTGTTTTCTAAATGATTCAATAATTTGTGAAAGAGTAGGCCTATATTTTCCTCCTTGACTTCTCGCACATTAGTAATTAGTAGATTAATATGATCTAATATTAAAATGTATTTTGTCTGACAACATGAAATTCATTGCATTGACTAAACAGTTTACGATTTACGAGACCTAACCTAAAAATGTATTTTGTTTGATCACATGAAATGATTAGTACAAACCCCGAAAACCGAATCCCACTTCGAAATGTTTGCTTAAGAATACGTAGGTAGTTCTAATAATTTTGTTATTCTAGTTATAATTGCTGTCTCCGTGAGCATAATTCCTTCTTCATTATCTGCTTTCTTCAGTTCATTATGCATATGAACTATAGATTCCTGAACCGTACTCTGAATGGCACACGTTTTCTTTCTTGGAGGAGTCACTGCCATGCTATTTTCTCTCTTTGACATTATTATAATACAAATCTAAACACGAAAGAAATTAATTAAAATGTGAAATGGCATTTCTATCGATCACCCAAGTGCATGTATTACACCGTATGTTACGAGTATATTTATTTACACTTATCTGACCATAGTATTGAATTGTAACCGCAACGTAACACATAGAATAATGTGTTAATATTAATACTAATTAATTATATTAGTATGTTCAAATTTCACTAGCTTCCAGTAATATGCACAAAAATCTAGAATAATTTGAATTTTCTGAATTTGCACTACCGACAACTGCTGTCACTGCTGCCAACATAACAGTTAGAAAATCACTACCACTACCAGTTGTAGTATTTCTTAGTACCGAAGTTCGAAACAAAGTTGGCAAAAGAAAATTCAAGCTTCAAACTAGAAAATCATTTTAATCCACTAGCATATGTAGTAATGGGGGAAAATGGTTAGGTTTCACCCTTAGGGTATTAAATAAGCTGATCCGGACTATACTATATGGTACACAGCAAATCTCCTATGACTTAAATGTATGCTGCAAACTTCACACGTCAGCATGTTGAGACTGGACAATCATCCATACTGTTGACCAATTTCTTACCCACTCTGGTAGTCGAAATTTATGTTACTTCAAATTTGATTTTTATTCGACCAGCTGTTAGATGATCAGTTGCTAGGATGTCAAGTCTCCCACGATAATGATTTTATACACGTCGTCGAAATTCTAAGTTTAAATTTGATTTTTCTTCGGTCTCTTATTAGATGAACAAGTAGTGTCATTCCTGTGTCCAGTTGCTATGATGACAGGTCTTAACCATACACAGCGATCAGATATCTAGTGCCTGGCAGGGAATTCGAACCCACAACCACGGCTTACATACCTCGTTAAAACTACACGCCTTGACTGTTGCGCACACCACAGCTGGTCGGGTGTATCTTTGATATGCTTATAAGTCACCTGCACTTAGTGTAATACGCCTGTAATAATGCATTTATTGGCTTATTTGACTTCCGAGTGAAATTAAGAAACATTCAATCTTTGAATATATCAATATTCGATGAAGGTCCTTGGTATGCCAGACATTCGCCTCGCAATGCAATATTTCATTATAATAGAACGAGCGATAAGAAATTAAGAAATTATGTGACCCCAGTAATAACAGTTATTAGATGGATATGTGAAGGTGCGAGATGAAATCTATATTAAAGTAATTTCACACTTCATATTTTATGATATAATGCAGATCGTGGCGTTATTGTCTATCCGTATACAAGGTCGATAAATAGGCAGGGCCCTTTTATTTCCCCATCTGGTCAACAAAAGCGTTGTAGTCGTGATCGATATTATATTGAGGCTTTTGTAGACAAGTAACTTGTTCCGGAGTTGTGTTCTCAGACAAAACTCATTTGTATTCAGAGTGAAGTGTGTACCTCACATCTGTATGTAGTGTGCATGATTTGTATTATGGCACTCGAAAATCAAAGTGAGATTTATTATATCTTCACATTTTATGTAGTCGTATAACAGCTATGGAGGAAATTTATCCCATATTTACATTGACATGCCAGGCTTCTTAAATGTTAATTCTGTTAAACATTCAAGGACTGAGCTTCTCAACCCTGTCAGTTTTCAGTTGTAACGTTTTCGAGACCATTAACGTGACTGCCTCTTCATGAGGTGTGGCGCAATCTTACCGATAAGAGAGGATAATACAGTGCGTTTGTAGCTCGGCCGGACCGTTATAACATAACCTAAATAATATAATATGAATAAGTGTTAGAAATAAAAAATAAACATGAATAATTTTAAAAGGAACAGTTATTGAAAGTACAGTTTTCAAATTTGAATGTTTTAGTGGTCCGGTCGGGCTACGAACGCACTGTATTATGAACACATGTTGGTTTTGATAATTATAGGGCGCAACAAGGAACATCCCTAAACACTTCAGACCAAGTAGGCTTTTGTGCACTCCTTATGAAAGGAGTTGCATGCCGATTGAACTGTCCTACTAAGCAAGCCACACCATCCCCCATACCACATATTTCTACCCAGGCAACAAGTCCGAATACCATACCTCTCGTAGTGATCTGCCCTACCTCATAGACCCACCTAGTCGTAATGTTTATTTATTTACTTATATATATATTTATTTATTTATTTATGTCTATAACAGGGCAAAGCCCCAATTACAATAGACAGTACAGATGTTCTCATCAAGGTTGCGATCTCGAGGGACCCAGGTTCCTCTCTGCAAATCTATGTTGTCCAGCGTCCACACCACTGCCACCTACCAATCTTTCGACAAGCCGCGATGAATTTCCACTATGGCAAACAGCGGATCTGGAGCCTCACAAACACAAGTGGTGTCCTATTTTTCGAAACGGAGCTGATAATCAATGGAGAATTTTGGAGAACGTCGGTGAAATGAAGAGGTAAACACCGGAGAAAACCTCACAATCTTGACTTTGTCCATCACGCTATCGTCGGGATTCGAAGTCGGGCCCGCGGTCGTCGAAATCCTCTGCACTTCCATCTGGGCCGGAGGCGTCATTGTACACTACTCATTCCTTATCTTACGGAATGAAGATGAAGTCCATTCCTCAGCAGGTAATCGAACTCGAGTCTGTTTTATTTCTAGAGTTCCACATCAATTGTCAAATAACTTATTAAAAAGTATTGTTCAGTAATAGAGTTCATTTTGTAGACCTGTTGGAAATGAAAATTGTTGAGTATACGTGTGAGTTGTATCGTGCCACTTTCGACTTTTAAGATTTTATTGTAACATTTTCTGAGTCTTTGGAAAGCATTGGAGGAATTTCCATTTAATATCCTCATTGACAAATTTGGTCACAGGTGGGGGGGGGGAGGGGGTGGTTCGGAATCAGCAGGGTTAAAGTGATATTTTTGGTGGATAAAACTGTCGGGAGAGATTTTCTCAGAGTACATTATTTTTTCTTTCATAATTTCACAAATTATACGTTGGATCCGTTCCGACTGCAGCTATACAGTACAGTTGGCACGGTTGGCCTGTCCATTTCTTCCTGTTTAGTTGTAGTCTGTTGTGTGTTGTGGTATGTTCTACTTTCTTATTTGGTTTCTCATTGTACAAACGATAAATGTGAAAGAAATATTACAATGCTGCAAATAATAGATTTTCAGTAGCCTGTTTCGAGCATTCTGCCTGTCTGTATACTGCAGTTTCTACTAAACAATGAATGATAAGATTTTGTTCATTCTCAGTATCAAAGAGTCAGTTTACTCAGAAACGATGAACAAGGAATATAACAATGTTAGTAAAAATATATTTGATCGTATGAAGTCCAAAACACATATTGATGAGCCACTTGAAATAAAATTTGAAGATTTTCTTCATGATATTTTGTTAAGTAAAAATGAAAAGGTGAAGTTAGCATCAATCAGAACACATCCCCTTTTCCCTATCCACTGCTTCCCAATTCGCTTCAAACAGGAGTGCATAACTCCTAAAAGAAGCAACGTAAATATACTGAAGAGTTCCTCCTCAGAGTTTATTGCAGACATCCTGAATAAACTTGCATAAACGTTTTTATTCACATTATGTTAAAGTGCGTGACTTTTGCCAATTTTTTTTTTTTTATTTAAATATGGGAAAGTTTGTGTCACTTCAATGACCCTCGTTTTTTAATGTGCTGTTGGCTATTACATTATACTATGTAATAAGCAAGCTTCGAGACTTGGGACCCAATACAATAAGTTTACTGTGCATGTACTAAAGGTTGTTGACTCGGTGCAGGTAGTGAGAGGTAGAGATATGTTGAGGTAACAACGTTGCTGTTTAGAGTAGAGTACGGTAGTATGGGGAAACACACACATATGTACATTCTGAAAGTAAATATACATTACACAATGACAATATCAAAAGAATGTGAAAAGCATTTATACTCCTGTCTTTTATAAGCATTTGTGTTTAATTATACACAGTGTTAATGGTGGAAATAAACATGTAGCAATTTTAATTTCTTCATTTATCCTATTGGTCGTCTTTAGGAAGTGCAGTTACAGTACCGAATTGCAATGTACTGCAAGATACATTCTCAGTGTCTCAAACGTAAATCTTTTTCGGTTATCTGCTGAACACAGTTTGTACTGTGTACAGCTGCGCTCTACATTGCAATGACGTGATGGGAGCAAAATGAAAAAACCTAACATCATTGCAGTCTCTTAGAGACTGTCCTTTATTCTCGGGTGACTCTATATCCACTAATTTGCTGTTTATATTACACAATGTTCCATATCCGTTATTTTTACATAAAAGTGATTTCCACTTTAGTTTCACACGTTCAGTAACCCGAGTACTTGGTGTCTCGTTAATTCTCTGTGTCATTTCCTCAATTAATTTGATGGCGTTCGGCATCTCTTGCTCTGACGTTTCTAACCGTGTAATAGTTTCAGACATAGTTTGAAAATAGGTTTGTATGAAAACCAAATTATTCGCCAGAACATTCAAATCCAGAGCGTTTTTCTTTTCGCATTTGTTGGAATTAATTCTACAGTACTCCCACCCACTGTACGCTTTACCACTATACTCAGTACGCCGTTATGCTGATTTCCCACTGAACTGCTCTATTGGGTCCGAAGTTTCGAAGCCTAGTATTAAGCTTTATATTATCTTGTAAGTATAATTGTAGCGATATTTTGACTACTCGAAGCTTCGAAATACCTCTTCTGCTCCTACACTACCTACGTATTCATTAAATGTAACCATGGTGTTCTCCGTGCAGTTTAGACGACAGTAACATGAAACTGTTAATCCTTGCTCAACTTGTGAAGGGGTGTTTGATTTCTTTGTCTTCTATGAAGGTGTGATGCTATTATCATAAGCAATATTATTAGTCATGACTCATGAGTAATGTTTATTATAGTATCCTTTTATAACTGAGACAGTTTCACAAATTACCTTTCCTTTGACAAGTTCTGCCTTTCCTTTGACAAGTTCTGCCGGGATCAGACGCTCTGGAAACCGTTGAATGGAGGCAAACTTCATATCTGTAGTCGACATTGATCTCGACCTCCATAACTTGGTCATGTGATTGAATTGAATGACCACATGAAGAGAGTTTACGCATGATCAGACCAAAAATGGCATCCCAGTCCATGTTTTCAAGGCAAAATGGGAATTAGAAAGTGCGTAGACTTCATTCATAATAACGCTGTCCAAGAGTTAACGGCCTCATCCTACAGATATTTGTTAGTCATTCGTAAGAACTGTAATATCAGACAAGGCAAACCACATACAAGTACAGTTACATTTATGCTCTGATTTTTTTGTCGATGATTTACAGGACAAGAGGTCGGCGATGTACTGATACAGCACTTGGAATTGATACTGCTGTTTTCTGTTCCCATCAAACCAGATGTCCTTAAAATGCTAATTTTATTTCTGTGGAGCGTAGGTGTGTTGACGTTTTAGAGTAGGTAAGAAATGTTTATTTTATACTAAAGTAATATCTATATCAGAGACATGTAAATCCACAAGCGGCCAGTGCTGTGAATTAAGACATTTATCTCAGGGGTGTCCTCCGCAGTTGATAAGCTTTAACGCGTTTATTATTGTTATCGTTATTATCGTTATCATTATTATATCTTTGTGGGCATGTCCTGCAACATTTTAAGTTGCTAATTTTAGTTTCTTTTTAGATGTGCGATTTCTTAACTTTTTTTCATTGTCTCGATCGGTATAGGATGATCATTCCGACGAGAATATCTGAGAGTAATATAAATGTCCCCTGGCCGCGTTACGAGCGCTCCGGCACTGGGATTAGTGGATAAAGCATCAGCGCGTAGAGCTGAAAACCCGGGTTCAAATCCCGGTGCCGGAGAGAATTTTTCTCCGTTCCATTACTCTTTCATCGTATGATGTCGCAGAATATCCGCATGGAAATATCATATGTACTTCGGTACATTAAAATAATATATATATGATATGCGTAAATCACTTCGTGATTTAAGACTGCGCTTATTCCGTCGTATCCCGGCCAACTAGTCACTCATAACGAATGCACCTCAGCACATGTGTGGACTTCAGTCCTACGTTCATAGACATCTATAACGTAGTGCAGAGGGCGGCCACTAGAGGGAACCCAAGAGTTGGAACTTAAACTTAGACGATTCTGTCCGACACCGGGATGGGTATCCGGTGTGGCTTAGTGGATAAAGCATCAGCTCGTAGAGCTGAAAGCCCGGGTTCAAATCCCGGTGCCGGAGAGAATTTTTCTCCGTTCCATTACTCTTTCATCGTATAATGAAATAATAAATTCATTAATAAAATTATAATATAATCAACCAACAAATCTAATTACAATTATATTAGCCTCTTGTTTATTTTTAACATTAATTGTAGTAGTAAAAATTACAAATATTTCAAAAGAACCAGTACGACAAATAAATTAATGAATAAACCCATACGAATTAGACATCCTTTATTTAAAATTGCTTTAATTGACTTACCAACATCATCTAGCATTAGAACATGATGAAATTTTGGTTCATTATTCAGACAGTTTTGTGGGACAATACAACGGCCATTAAAACATGAACTGCGAAAGGAAATATTGCTAAAACTGTACAGAGTCGTAGCATTGGCATTGACTGGCTGGCTGGCTTTACGAGGTCTGGGCCCTACCTCGGGACGGGTCCGTACACTTAGACACGGTTTTGCCCATTGTGCGCCCTATATAGGCCTATGCGATGGTTGTCCCAAGTTCGACAAGTGGTCTGGGTGGCATTCGTGAATCCGACACTGACAGGTGTGCCATCCTGCCTCAGACCCTAATAGAGCCAGGTCCGCATACGAGTAGCGTGGTAAGTCACAGGGGCCCAGAGCCCCAGTCCCTTCTTATATGAACATTGGAAACCCGTACTATCTCCAAGACTTCATTTACTATTGCAGATGGTGAAATAAGAGGGAGGTGGAGAGTGTTGGTGAAATGATAAAGGGAAACGGGAGTACCCCGAGAAAAAACCCTATGCAACGTCTGCTTTGTCCACCACAAATTCCATCACGATCTGGCCGAGGATCGAACCGGGGTCGCCTGGATGGAAGACCAACTTTTGGTTCAGGAATAATTTCAATGTGATTGTGTGTACGTACATAGTCCGGATCGTCTTACTTTATGCCATAAGGACAAACCCTAATCATTTTTCTCTATTACTACATTAATATGCTAGTAGGTTTTAGTGATTTTTTAGTTGTCAGGTTGAACTTTCTTTTGCAAACTTTATTTTGAATTTCTGTACTGACAAATACTAAAGCTGGCAGTTATTTTCTTTTACTGTTGTGCTATCAGCATCATTTGTTTTTCAAGAAACTGCCAACGTTCATGGAACGAAAGTTACTAAGGATTGTTATTTGAAATTTGAATGCAATTGGTAATTGTTGTTTAGTCAACTGTCCGAATACGGTTTGAACCTCATAAGTGACGCCAATAAGGCATCACTCATTAGATAACTAAGCCAGTAGATATTGGGGTAGAGTGGCCAGTTCGTTTCCCCCTCCGTTGCATACATCTATGAATAGTAACATGTTTCACTAATCAAACTTAAGATGTATGCAAACAATTAAGCGTTCTATCTCTGACACATATTTTCAAGTCAGATGTAGATGTACTGCCTGATAATATTAGAAGTACAATGCTTACTGAGCATGCGCAGTATATTATAACTGAACTTAGAAAATTCAGGTGACCGAAATTTTGTTCCTGGATCTATACATATCAGCCCGAATTTCAAACAGAGGTAAATTAACAATATTAATATTGTTAATGAATACAGTAATAATAAATTATATATATTTTAAAGTGGTACTCGATTTTTGGAATTCATACTAATTATTTCTGTGGTTAAACAATTTTTAGGTTAGGTTTCAGGAGTCATAAGCGATTTAGTCAAACCAATTAATTGCATATTGCCACGCAAGTTACATTTCAAATTAGATCTAGAAATCATAAATATAAAAGCCTAATACCGGTTGTTATTATTATTATTATTATTATTATTATTATTATTATTATTATTATTATTATTATTATTTTAGTCCATAGTATTGTGATTTTTCCGATTTGGTGATATTTGGTAGTTGGCAAGAGTGAAAAGACGGCCATATTAGCTTTTTAGCAACTAATCTTAAGTAAACGTCGCTATATTCTATAGGAAAAGGTGTCTCTTTGCATGAAGGCGCATTGGAGGCTTAGAGGTAGAGCTCCATGCTTTTATAACCTCGGCACTCAGAGGAGTGAAGTGGTGTGATCGACATCACGCTCCGACCGTCTTTTACCCCCGGAAAGAACCGTTACTCAAATTGACAAGAGGCTGTGTGGATCTCGGAGCCTTTGTGGATGTTTGGCAACGAGAAAAAATCCGTCACCATTCCGGATCTTTCATAGTCAGTTGCTCCATCAACTGACCCGCCATGCATATAGGCCTACGTATAATGAACTAAAATTATTACAAGCTACGACTATTTCTCGCTTCAGAATAGCTGTAGTCCTGGAGAACATGTAGGTAACGGAATGAGCAAATATATTATCCTCTCCTTATGTTTCCTGGTGAGAACCGATACGTAGCTCCGAAACGTCGGGTGTTCGTACAGATCACCATCATAGTTTTATAAAAATGTATTACGAAACTGGATTGAAAACGCTGTATTAATTAATATTGACATGTGAATGCTCACAGCGGCCTGCAATGACATTTTCAACGAAGACTAATAGGTAGCCAGTTGACCACCTGCCGTATTCTTTGCTTCGCCGCGTGTTATCGGGTTTGACTGCCGCCGTCCGAGGAGTACAATGAGACCACAATAAATAATTCAGATCGCCGATACTAAATTCAAGTCTCCTTGGTAGATTCGACTTGAACTAAATATCAGTAGTGCACGGCCGTGGAATTCTGTATTCCGTGTAGCACCGATCAGGTTAACCTTTTATGGGGGTTACAAGCGGACCTATATTTTTATATTAATGTGTCAAGTCGTCTGGTCTGCAGGAGAATGTGAGCCTTTCCATTTACAGGCAATAGTATAGGTGACATGACATGGTAAGTGGAATTGTGAGAGTTGACGCTATTGTACGTTGTGTTGTTCAGTGAAATCAGTGGCGGCTCATAAGGATTGTGTTGATATAGGAAAGAGTATCGCCGAAGTTTTTTTATCGGTTAACGATGCTGTATCAACTAGTAGATTATTTAGCATCGATGAAATTTGTGAAAGCGAAATGGTATTTGACGAGACGAGGCTGATTCGCCATGCGATTATCTTATAGTTGGGCAAAACCTCGTATAAAACCCAACCAGGTATAATCAACCCAAATAGGAATCGAGCCTATGCCCGAGTGCAACTCCGAATCAGCAGGCGAACGTGCCTGCCGTCCAAGCTACGCCGGTGGCTCAGCCGAAGTTCATGTCTGACGAAAGAAGTAGACATTACCAATTTTTGTATTTTAATATGCAAGTTAAAATATTCTTAAACGACAGTTTCAGAGTTTTTTTAACTTCACAGATCATCTTTTCACTGTGATTTTAGCCTGATTCTATCCTCTTTGACTAAATAATTACATACGGAGGGTTCCTCTCTTGCAAATTATTAATGTTAATACTATTCTAACTACTCAACAGCAGTTTGTAATGATTTTGCACATGTAAGTAAATTTCTTCTTGGCTGAAATTATTATTAAATTCTGTACTCTAGAGTAAGTCATGAAACATGTATAAAATCATAACCTGTTACAGTAGGCCATGATCCATATAGTACAGAGAGTTGATAAATGAAAGTTGTATTGACTACTATTGAATAATAATTATTATAAGTAAGGTTATAGTTGTAATGCTAAATATGAATTTCTGTTTAGAAAAATCTAAGCATCATGACCACCAGGTGACAATAATTACAGGAATGTGTGTGTAGTCAACTGTACACAAAACCCCAAGGAGAATTCCTATCATATAAAATTCTCTACTCACTCTCTCTGCTTCAGGTCCATGTAGAAATTATATGTGATTTCGTTTTAAAAAAGCGCTGAAACATTTTATTATTTAATCACTGCGTATTTTGAAGCATTGATACTAAACATTCCGTAAAGAGAGACATAACACATTATTTTCACAACTTTTGTCTGAACAGCTGTGGTGTCATCCGCCATGTTTAACTGCTTGTTAAATTAGTTAACTGCTTGAAATCCTACATTTAAAATTAACAAACAGTTAACAATCTGTTAAGCCAAACTAGTGTTGAAGACATGAAAAAACTGTATTTAACAAACTGTTGAGGGTTTAACAGTCGTTAAATGTTCTAACAATACTTGGAGAAACCGGCCATCGGACTATGAAGTATATGAATAAAGTCAAACTTACTTTTTAGGATTATAAAGATTTCCTCTTGTATGTAATCCAGAAAACGAAATTATGCCTTCGTATTAAACTACAGTATTTTATTTGTGTATATTTTCAAAATATGATAGTCCATAAGCAGTAATATCATTCGGAGCGTGACAGAGAAATTGTTATGAAAATATAATGAGAAAACATGTATTACCTTCGTGACAATCTTTGGGACTTTTCTCCTTCACTTATACTTCTTCTTCTCGTCCTCCTCCTTCTTCTTCTTCTTCTTCTTCTTCTTATTCTTATTCTTCTTCTTCTTCTTCTTCTTCTTCAAAGACCTCGTCCCTATACCGATAGCCTATATTTCCTAGGAGGAATCGAACTCAGGCTCGGTAGATGAGTAGTCTCAGTTGCTATAATTAGAAACATAGATGAGGATTCTCAGTTAATTGTGATGATATGAAAAACTTCTGTTTAAGTGTATGAGAAAACATGTCCGATTTACATTAAGAGAACACGCCTGGTTGGCAGTCGTAAAGACTGCATGTGTTGAGGCACGGGAAAGAAATTCATCACTTGGTATTTATGACATCGTACGTTTAGCGACGACAGGGGCGTAGCAGTAACGTGTGCAGGTGGTGCATCTGAATGCGAACCCACGAACCCATGCGTGCACGATGACAGCTTGCTTCGAAGGGTACTCAAGAGCTACAAGACAAACAGACAGCTGCAAGTGCTCGGTTGGCCTTCCTGCTGTACATGTTCACATATAAGCAAATTTTTTAGTGCCTCGTTTTCTTTTGAAGCTCCATAATGTTTCTGACTGCTTAAGTGGCCATCAGCTCACCTTAGGCACAAGGTTCCCGGGTTCAAACCCGTCCGAGGGCGATAGCTTTTTCAACTGTGATACAAATCATTCGCAAGGCTTCTTTCAGAGAAGAAAGAAAGTCTCGTATTCCCTTTTCGTAGATTTACGATAGTAAGACAACCATGTCGAGCCGGCCTGGTATACACAAAGATTAAGGCGCAACTTTGAATATGCATAGAAAGCATGATTTGATTAGAATACCGATTAGGTCGTGGGTATTTGTCCGTTGCCCTAACAATAAGTGGAGGTCTGACGTTGTGTCGACTATATTTCACAGGAATCCCACCATGTGGTCACGTCGAAATGAATTCCAATTTTAAATTTACAGTATTTCCCTCTAAGGATGCGAAAAAGAAATAAATGAGTAGGCCTACACTTAGTAAAAAAGATACATGGTCGTTTTCTGGATTTCACATATAAATTTAAATCTCCTGATATGGTTCCGGTATTTTTATAAAAAATATTTTAAGTAAGATTTGAAGACAGAAGAGGAATAAGAAAAGGAGGCCCAGATTACGATGATTTGATGATGTGGAGGCCCATCCGAGGGACCTAGAAATTAAAAAAATGGGCAGCAATCTTAAAAAGAAGCCGACACTGAACATTAAGGGAATTTATAGGGGGGGGGGGAGAGATTACACAAAAACCGCATTCATTCCACTACATAATTAGAGAATGTAGTTTTTTTTTTTACAAATTTTCATGATAAACTTCTTATATTGTATTCGCTTATAATATTACGTTCTGTTTCTTTCTACAAAAATGTATTTAAAACGTTTATAAATATGAAAGAAAATTAGACCTTTATATTGGAATTCTGGCTTTGTTACTTTGTGAATAACCTTGGAGTAATTCCCATTCATATTTTTTTTTCTTTGTATGTAAAAAATCTGAAATTTAGAATTTATAAAACAGTTATATTACCGGTTGTTCTATATGGTTGTGAAACTTGGACTCTCACTTTGAGAGAGGAACAGAGATCATGGGTGTTTGAGAATAAGGTTCTTAGGAAATTATTTGGGTCTAAAAGGAATGAAGTTACAGAGAACTGAGAAAGTTACACAACGCAGAACTGCACGCATTGTATTCTTCACCTGACATAATTAGAAACATTAAATCGAGACATTTGAGATGGGCAGGCCATGTAGCACGTATGGGCGAATCTAGAAATACATATAGAGTGTTAGTTGGGAGACCGGAGGGAAAAAGACCTTTGAGGAGGCCGAGACGTAGATTGGAAGATAATATTAAAACGGATTTGAGGTAGGTGGGATATGATGATAGAGACTGAATTAATCTTGCACAGGATAGGGACCGATAGCGGGCTTAAGTGAGAGCGGCAATGAACCTGCGGGTTCCTTAAAAGCCATTCGTAAGTGTATGGAGTAGTGTAGTGTAGTGTAGTGTAGAGTAGTGTAGTACTGCAGCGTCCA
Organism: Periplaneta americana; assembly: GCF_040183065.1. Lineage (NCBI taxonomy): Eukaryota > Metazoa > Arthropoda > Insecta > Blattodea > Blattidae > Periplaneta > Periplaneta americana. The sequence goes on along the minus strand of NC_091133.1, from coordinate 72,683,344 downwards.
ATGGGTTTATTATGCCTTACTATTCATTTACTTAGTGTATCGTGACTCAGATATGTAGTGCCATCTGTCGATTCAACCATGTAGATTTAAGGGTCCGATGAAGTCCCCTAAAATGCTCTACATAATGCCGACATCCACTGCCTTGGTTAATGCTATTGTAGTGATGATAATTTTGAGATGAAGAGTAACGGTAGCATGTTGGAAGGAAATGAGAGAACCCCGAGAAAAAGCCCGATGAATCTTGGTTTTGTTCACCACAAATAAGACTCTGCTATCATCGAGATTCGAACCTGGTTCCGCACTTATCGTCAGCCAAGCTTTGCGAAGATACCAAGACTGGCAGTAGTTAGTTTATAAAGACAGAAATTACTTGGGTAAACTCTGCTAATGTTGTGAAGAACTTGAGAGAAACATTGTCCCTGAAGATAAATTTTAGAGCATTTCTCGCTCTAATCAAAGTCCATTGCTTCGTGCATGTTCGATCATAGGATTGACCATGGATTTTCACATACTAGTACTTTAATGACAATATTGCAACAGTGGTGGTGTGACAATCGAAATTCAAGTAAAACCTGGCCAATAGCCTCTGTTCTCACCGGGATCGAACATCGGTTTTCTCTATACAGAAGACGTCAGCTGACTACCTACGAACGAACAAGACTGTTGACTTCTGCTATATAGGCTCCTTATAACACCACTTAACACAGCCCACACACTTCGGTTTTATGCCTCGGTGAGTTGGATGTTATTTCCGTCACAAGATCCTGAAGAAATGTCCAAACTCAGTTCTGTGAAAGATGAAGTGTTAAAAAAGTGTGAAGAGAGCTTTGTTAGTTTTACAGAGAGGGCTGCTGTACAACATCAGCATTACGATTTATTAATTTAACCTGACTTTAGTGTCAAAGAGTAGAGTTCTAAAGGCTGATTTCAGACAAGGGAGTGTGGAAAAGCTGGTATAAATCAGTCATCAGAGCATTAAAATTTCCACTTCTTTCTTTGAGGAAAAAGCCTCACGAAGGTGAAACATACTTATCATTACGCGTCTTAAGCAATTAGCAACAGTTTAGTTCCTTTGTCATGTTGCGATTGATATTACTACTTATATTAGGTCGTCCAAGAAGTTGTTTCCTGCAACTCTGATAACCAATTCGTATTCGTGTTTGAAGTTGTAGCCACTCTCTCTTCGATTGTGCCCTCATGCGTCTACCCAATGTGATTTGATCACGGTTCTCATGTCGCTCTCTTCCTTTTGGAGCTCACAAGCAAACGTACTGATGGGGGCAAATAAAAAAGTTATTTTTTTTTCTTCCACCATGTTAATAATGTCAAAAGAAGTGCTTATACAAATTTTGGCCACTCGACCGCAATTACGAGGCCGTCGAGAAAGTGATTTTCCCTGGGGCCGTTTATAGAACAAAGTAGAATTGCATGGAAATATTTATTGAAACAGATACAGCAATTGTTGCGCTATTTGTCAACATATCCCCCACTGGAATTGAGACATCTGTCATACCATGGAATCAATTTTTGTGCCGTAGAAGTCAGCCGCCTCAGATCGTAACCAGCGTTTGACTGCGTCTGCAACTCTCTCTGTCGATCCCATGAAATGAGAAATGTCTCAGTTTCGGTGGAAAAATGTTGAAAAATAGCTGTGTCTGTTCCAATAAATTTGTCCAATGAAAATGTGTTTTTTTCTGTTAACGGCACCTGACGAACTTATTTTTTACGGCCTTTGTAATTGCGGTCGAGTGGTCAAAATTTGTATAAGCACTTCTTTTGACGTTAATAACATGGTGGAAGAAAAAAAATTAACTTTTTTATCTGCCCCCATCAGAACATTTGCTTGTCAGTCAAAGCAGTATAGAAGCTTGGATGGTGTCTCCCAAAAACCACTTGCAGACGGTTGTGGAAGCCTTCCGACAGATTATTTGTTCGGTGTTCATTAGGCCTATTTAATGTGGAATTACACTGGTTCCACAATGCCGTATCATATCGAGGAGGTGCAGGTCTTCGAGTGGGACTGATGTACATGACATCAAAGTAATCAAATATAGGAAGTACTTCATCCGAAACTTCATGACGGAATTCTTCGAAACATCGCAGCACATTTTCAACGGGCACAAATGCGAGTGCCAGCAACATGTGGATTTCCTTTTTTACAGTGCTGTCGTTGGGATCGTTGTATTGAGCCTGAAGGTTATTAGGCGATTCAGAAGTAATCGCCCGCGCATAACATTCTTTGGAAAGTAGTTTTGCACAATCCCAGTATATTTTTCCTCCAGCTGCTCTCTTGCTCTTTAAACACACGTAACTTTTCAGCAAAATCTTTCTACCTCCTCGCGCTCAAGTTATAATTGTAGCTTCATCTGTCATGTTTCTTACAACATAAATATAATAAATTTGTTTGCCAAAATGTAGTTTTTGTAATTTTTTTGTTTCCTGGCATCATGTAGTGATTGTCAGTATTTCACTGTTCGGGAATTTCTCGCATAATATATTCGGTAAACTGACTAGTAAATGAAATTCGGGAAAGTAGCATTTGGGAAAAAATAGCTTCGGGAAACCGTCCATTCGGGAATGCGGATTCGGGAAAAAGTTACTAGTCCAGCACTGAAACTATAGTATTATCAAAATATTTTGGGAATGAATAAATACGTGGTTGCTAGGCAAACATTCGCAGTAGCAGAGCGATAATTTCAGTAGTCTGTTTTGGCACATACTGGACAAATGCACATGTAACCTAATCATGTAACAGTTAATCTAAAAATTTCGGTGATTTACCAGGGCTTATTTGTTTAGATAATGGTTATCACGGGAAAAACAAAATTCAGGTGGGTAAACTAGGGTATAAATTGTTGGTCCACCACAATAACAATCGGAGAAATTTGCAATATTACTATCACCAGGATCACCACCGTCATATACATTTTCTTCATCCTCGTGATATTGTCGTTGTGACAGAGTATAAAAAGTGTTGAGTAAAATATTTCGAAGTTAAAACGCAATAGATGAAATTGATATTTATGTTTCTCATCAATTTGAGGAGAAAATTTTCTGCCGTAGAAATTTCTTACAGCATTCCAACTTTACGGCTCAAGAAATTCTCTTAATGTTTATTGAAACTTCTGAAATAACTTGATGAGGTGGAAGATTTATGATCCGTATCTAAGAAACATAAATTAAATATAACAAAGTCGTGTTGCATTTTTCAGTTGCATGGCATATTCTTTTGTGAGAGATGGTTTTGTAATTGTTTTTCTTTCTCCGAATTTGCGGGTTCGCATACCACTCAAGCATGGATACTTTTTGTTGTGATGTCGATTGCTTTCTTTTGCGGTACTCTTTCTTTGCTTCACAACAGCAGAATAAGACATAAAATTACCAAAACTCTGCACCGGATGTAGCAGCTCTGTAATTTCGTGTAAACAAGCCATCGGTAAGTTGGGAACCTGACGCTTCATTTTAGATTTTAGCCAAGAGCGGATCGTCAGTAGAATAAAATTGGTTTCGTAAGAACTCTTGCAATCAATACGTATCAATACTCTGATCTAATTCATTGTTTAAGTGTGTTATTTAATGACACTGTATCAAATATTAGGTCTTATTTAGGATCGATGGAATTCCTCATAGCCAGATGATATTTGATGGAATGAGGCCGAGGATTCGTCATTAATTACCTGACATTCATCTTACAGTTGGGGAAGCCTCGGAAAAAATCCCGAACAGATAAATAATCAGCCCAGGCCGGAATCGGTCCCATGTCCGAGCATAAGTCCGGAACAGCAAACAATCATGCGATAGGTATAGGGTCGTTAACTGATTAACCAATGAAATAAATATGGAAATATTTCTTTTATTAATATTTTGTCCCTAGAAGTTTAAGTTCCTTCCGGAATTCCATAAATCATTAATTTCACAAAGCCTAATATGATGATGGAACTATTCAAAATAATACAAGGTGAGTAAAAAGTATGGAACATTGCTCGTAGACTAACTTTCCTATTTCGATTTAATGAAAAACTCTATAATTATATAAATGTTTTAAGGGGTAAAAAAAAAGAATATTTTTAACATGCCTTTAAAAGCTATGTTTTTCATTTATAAAGACTGTGCCAAGTAGTCTACGTTCTTAAAATGACATCATGTACTTATTTTTACATTTTTGGATTCTGCAGGCCTCAATCGTATATATATATTAGATTTTTTTATTATTTGTGAAAATTGCCTCTAATGTATGTGTACATAATAAAGAGATATACTTCATTATTTCACTTTATCACTATGGTGAACAAGGGGGCCCATCAATTAAGTAATCATACATGAAAGCATAGCCTAAGAATCATAAAAAGAGGAATACAAGCAGAAGCGGCGAGAAGGAATTGCATTTTTAAGTGACAGTTAATTTACTAGTTACCTTACTGTATAGTCCGGGTCTGCTTACTTAATATCCTAAGGGTGAAACCTAACCATTTTCCCCTATTACTACGTATGCTAGAGGATTATAGTGATTTTCTAGCTCTCAGGTTGAATTTTCTTTTACCAACTACGTTTCGAATTTCGGGTACTGACAAATAAACTGGCAGTTATTTTCTAACTGTTATGTTGGCGGCAATAACTTCGGTTTACAATAAGATAAACTGATGAAAATGTAAGTACCTAGGCTTGTGAATTAATAATTAAATAGTAATACCGGTATTAATATTAATATCAATACACAATTCAGTTCTGTTGCGTTGTGATTCCAGTTCAACTCTGTATTCAGGTAAGTGTAATTAAATAAGTAATAGCTTCTAAACCTACTTCGTATGAAACATACACGTAAATGTATTTGATATTTTAATGAAATTCTTTCGTGTTTGGATTTTTATTAAAATGTCAAAGAGAGGAAACGGCATTGTAGCGACTTCTCCAAGAAAGAAATTGCTTGTAAGTATTTAAGAAAAGCTAAGCTTAAATTATACATTATAAAGTGGTGTTCTGTTTTCGGAATTCGTACTAATCATTTCACGTGATCAAATTACATTTTTAGGTTAGGTCTCGTAAATCGTAAACTGTTTAGTTAAAGCAATGAATTTCATATTGCCAGACAAAATAAATTTTAATATTACATCATACTAATTCTAATTACCAACATAATATGCGAGAAGTCCAGGAGGAAAATATACTATTTCATAATTTATTGAACCATTTAGAAAACACCTCGCAACATAAAGATGAGATATGGCAAATAAGTAAGACATTGTTATTGTTAATTATTATTATTATTATTTCAGTACGTAGCATTGTGACTTTTCCCTCTTTGGTGATAATTGGTATTAGTTGGCACCACTGAAGAGACGGCCAAATTACACTTTTAGGAACTACAGTATATTTACGTGATCCTCACTATAGTTCTACGTCAAAACAAGAACAAGAAGGAAAGCACGAGAAATAACGAGACGAGAAGGAAAAGTACTAGAAGAAGGAAGAGAAATAAGACAACAAGGAATGGGAGAAGTGAGAGGACAGGGAAGGGGATGACAAGTAAATCGATAGAGAAGGGGAGGAGAAGCTAGAGGACAGGGAAGGATAGACGAAGTAATCGGACAGAGAAGGGGAGGACAAGTAACACGACAGGGAAGAGGAGAAACGAGAAGATAGGGAAGGGTGGAGAAGCGAGAGGACATGGAAGGGGGGGACAAGACGACAGGGAAAGGAAGAAGAAGCATGTCAGGGAAGGGTAGGCGAAGTAAGCGGTGGATAGGGAAGAGAAGGACTAGTGAGGGGACAGGGAAGGGGAGAAAAAAAAGACGACAGGGAAAGGGAGGACAAATAAGACGACAGGGAATGGAAGGAGAGGACAAGTAAGACGCGGGCAACTATAGGGAAGGGTAAAACAAGTGGGATGACAGGGAAGGGAAGAATAAGTGAGAGGACAGGGAATGGGAGGACAAATGAGAGAACATGGAAAAGGAGGAAAAGCGAGAGGAAGAGAAGGGAGAATAGTAAGGTGATAAGGAAGAAAGGAAAATAAAAATAAAAACAATAGATACACGATTTTGCGCTCATTGAAGGATAATTTGTCCTGCTCTGTTAATTCTCATAGTCTTAACCTAGTGAATATTTTTGGCGGTCTAGGTATGAGCCACGAAACAAGACTCGTGATGTAGGCAACGTGGTCATCCAGCCAGTAGAGTGAAACAACATGTGGAGTAGAAGAAGAAGAAGAAAGATACTTGTGCTCGCGAAGGTCACCCAACCCAAGCCAACCTGCTGGCCCTCATGCAAACCCACTCAAGTCACCACCACCATCACCAGCTCCTCTCCTCTGGCGTGTATCAAAATTACATCCTATACTACTCAGTGGAGCTGAAAGCGAAGCGCTCCGTGTGTGTGGATTTAACGAACATCATCTTCTTGTTGCTCCGGGCAACGTTCCTAGTACCTAATCAGATCATCTCGTACTGAAACAAATCCAAGTCGGAATCGCTTCATAAAATTGAGATGGTGGCCATATTGTTTAATTACGAGAATAAATGAAGCGGACCTCTTGGGCAATTTTGCCGGCGTGTGAGGAAGTTGAATGAATTGTTTAGCAACCTTGTATCTAAAGGTACAAACAAACTTGTAACCTACTCATCAAATAAAGTAAGCTATGTTCTTTTTTATCTTTTATTTTATCATTAAGTCGTATCGGACTACAAATCGAAAGGATCTGAATTCGATTCTGGCAGGGAAGTAGAGATTTATAACCTTAATGTTTCACAAATTCTGGTCTAAAGCGTAGCATTAATTTTGGCCCTCGGTTGTATAATTCTTTAGCAAATTACACCCAGAACTTCTAACATGTAATCTACCAACATATAACAAGAAAATTAGAAACGTGTTAATGTCTTCAATTTGATTAAATAAATTTATAGTCTATGTGTATGAATTAATCGGCCTATATTATATTTGTATTCTATAATTTCGGAATATATATTTTTTTACATAAATTGTCCTACTTTATTCACGTACGATATTATTCTCCTCTATGTTAATATTATATTATATACTTTCATTGTAGCTGTAATTTTAATTTTAGCTACTGTCTTATTTTATTTTCTATATTTCTCTTATATTAATATATTATATTATATAATTTCACTGTAGCTGTAATTTTAATTTTAGTCCCTATTTTATTTTGTTTTATGTATTCTTCTTATATTAATATATTATATAATTTCACTGTAGCTGTAATTTTAATTTTAGTTCCTATTTTATTTTATTTTCTATATTCCTCATATTAATAATATATCTGAACTGCGACCGAACACTGGTTTTCCTGTTCATATTCGCTTCGTTGATTTTGTATTAATTTTACTATTATTTCATTCTTCAGAGGCCCTGATGTATCTAAAATCAACCCTCCATTCGATTTTATAATATATTTTAGACTCTTAAACAAAATACAGCAAATTTAAATGGTTTAATTATGTGTTACCTGGTGAACTACGGCTTTGACGAGACGAGCATGCGCAATGTTATGTCTCTGGAACTTACAAATTGTCAGCGGCTCATTCTTTTTGCCGTTAAGCGTACATCTCAAGTATTTGAAGCTGTCCACTTGCTCTACTGCCTCATTTAGAACTCGCACATTTATCTTTCTCATTTTTCTTCCGATAATGTAATATATGCATATTATGTTGTTTGTTTTTTTAGTTCTCAGCTGTAATTAACATCAGTTGGCAGTATTCCGTGTGAAAAGAGCTGGTTGTATTCATGCGTAATTGGATAATAGTCTCCCATTAAAATGCCACAGTAACATCAAAAATATAGTACGTATTCCACTTCCGAGAACTACTGTTCGTGATTGTTGATACTCCCGACATCTGTTCAAACCGAATAGCATGGCGCGTAAACACTGAAAAGAGACCAGCAATCCGGCAACTGATTGTTGACAACACAGCTGTTCTCCTACATGTCATATTGTTTCTTTTCCGGAACTGTGCGCCGACTTTACGAAAAAAGACAAATTGTAATACGAGTCCAGAACGATGATGCACTTTCATCTTATTAGAGGTAATTGAAGCGGAATCGTGATGACTCGGTCGGTATCGCTGCAGTGAGAATCGTTCAAATTCCACTCTTGTTACGGAGGCATTGAATGTGGCTCTAAGAATAAATTAATTTCACTCTTTCAACAAGCTGCAAGGTGGTCACCGCAGAGATGACCGGACCTGGAGGATTCTTACTGTCACTGGTTCTGCGGCCCTGCAAGGAATGAAGGGACGATGGCACTGTGTACTCACCATTTCACGGCTTTGCGGGTGAAAGGATGCTTTCATTGCCCTATTATTACTTACTTACAAATGGTTTTTAAAGAACCCGCATATTCATTGCCTCCCTCACATAAGCCCGCCATCGGTCCCTATTCTGTGCAAGATTAATCCACTCTCTATCATCATGTCCCACCACCCTCAAATCCATTTTAATATTATCCTCCCATCTACGTCTCGACCTCCCCAAAGGTTTTTTTCCCTCCGGTCTCCCAACTAACACTCTATATGCATTTCTGGATTCGCCCATACGTGCTACATGCCCTGCCCATTTCAAACGTCTGGATTTAACATTCCTGATTATGTCAGGTGAAGAATACAATGCGCGCAGTTCTGCGTTGTGTAACTTTCTTCATTCTCCTGTAACTTCATCTCTCTTAGCCCCAAATATTTTCCTAAGAACCTTATTCTCAAAAACCCTTAATCTCTGTTCCTCTCTCAAAGTGAGAGTCCGAGTTTCACAACCATACAGAACAACCGGTAATATAACTGTTTTATAAATTCTAACTTTAAGATTTTTTTTTTGACAGCAGACTAGATGACAAAAGCTTCTCGACCGAATATTAACAGGCATTTCCCATATTTATTCTGCGTTTCATTTCCTCCCGAGTGTCATTTATATTTGTTACTGTTGCTACAAGATATTTGGATTTTTCCACCTCTTCGAAGGCTAAATCTATTATTAGTAATGAAAATATTTGGCTCTGCAGAACAAAGAATCACTGAGCTGACACGCAATTGACTTAGTCGCATCTGTGGCTCAAGCGGTCCAGGCGGCTCGGGTTCGATCCCCTGCCAGGTCGTGATGGAGTTTGTGGTGGACAAAGGAGACATTGAAGAGGGTTTTTATCAGGATACTCTTGTTTTCTTATATTATTCCATTAACACTCCACCTTCCTCTCATTTAATTTATCATCTGCAATAGTAATAAATGGACTATGGGCTTCGAATCCTGGGGCTTATCAGATACTCAGGATGGGATCCGGCGCTGTCAGGGCTGGGGCAGAATGGCTCGCTTGTCAGCATTGGATTCATGAATGCCATCCAGGCCACATATCGGAATTGGACAATCATCGCATACGCTATGTAGAGCACACAATTGCTAGAAGTAAGCAGTGAAGGATAGCTCTCCTTATTTCTTCAGTTATAGAAGCATTTGAAATGTGATAGAAAAAGATGGAGCATGTGAAGTGGACAGACAGAATAAGAAACGAAGCTGTGTTGGAAAGAGTGAGTGAGGAAAGAATGATGCTGAAACTGATCAGGACGAGGAAAAGGAATTGGCTGGGCCACTGGCTCAGAAGAAGCTGTCTTCTGAAGGATGCTCTGTAAGGAATGGTGAACTGGAGAAGAGTTCGGGGCAGAAGAAGATATCAGATATTAGACGACATTAAGTTATATGAATCATATACGGAGACTAAGAGGAAAGCAAAAAATAGGAAAGATTGGAGAATGCTGGGTTTACGTGTAAAGATTAACTATACATAGCAATAAAATGGATTCGAACCCACAAATCCAGGGCTAATTCTACATTATAGAACGTCTTGGTTCGCACTTGTTCATTTCACATACAAATCCAGCTGACTGACTGCCCGTTAAGGCTAAGCATAGCTGAACTGTATAGTGATAATCATGTTGATCATTTATGGGTACAGAAATTGAAGGAAACCAGCCGAATGTCCTTCAACTCTGAACTCTCAACATAAAAGCGTCAGACTGGGATTTATTCGATTGTGGGTGTGGTTGGTCGTAATATTCCCCGTCCTCCTGAGAATCGACTGGACTGTCTGCGCCGCTAATCTCGGAGCTCTCAATTGGGGCAGTCACATTAAGGATTATTTACTGTCCTTGGCAGAGCTTGGCAGTCTCATTCATTTGGTGAGGCTTAATGACACAATTAGACGAGTACAGACACAAGCAATAGCATCCTCTAACAGTTGTTTCTTCACATTTCCTTAATAGTTAGCCGTTACATCTCTTTTCTGCATCTACTAATATTACCGATGTAACAGCAAAAATACAAATAATAATCTAATTTCAATAATTTCAAGGGAAAAATTGTTCCGGGGCCGGGTATCGATCCCGGGACATTTGGCTTAGCACACCAACGCTCTACCGACTCAGCTACTTCACCTGACACCGTCCCAATTTTTCTCTTTTTATTCACATACCTTGAGTGGGCAGACAAGACGCCAGAAACCCGCATCGAGTGCACACAAACTCTTAGTATATCATAGGCCTACCTACGTTTTAACTTTTATAAATCCTGTCATAGAAACATCTTCCTGAGAAAAAGATTTTATGTAACAGCTTATATGCTATTATTCTGTAATTTAAGTCACAAAATGCCAGGCAGCACGAATTCGATCCCCGGTTACATCTGGTGAAATTGATGGTGAACAAAACAGATGTTGCAGAAGAAGATTTTTCTCGGGGTACTTCTGTTACCCTCTTTCATTTCATCAACACACTCCCATTTCTCTTTCGTTTCATCTATCATGTCAAATGTAGGGTAATAGTAAAAATAGGTTGGGGTGATTTCTGGGGGTAGTGCTGATTTCCGATGCTGATAGAAGGTCTAAGGGCTTGATGCTCCGGACTCTGGATTCAGTGCCCCCCCCCAAACTTGTCTGAAATTTTTTTTTTCTATTAATGTTAGGAAATGTTGAATTCAAAAGACTTTTCTTGTTTTGTTTATGATTAAGTTTCTGTGCTTAAATTGACGAATTAATATCTTCAAATCATGTGTCTGAACTATAATATTTATTTTAAATTTCTGAATGTGTAAGAATTTCTATACCCCATTTGAGAAATGGAAGCACTGTAATGTTTCTTTTGTAACAGCCTACTCATGTGTTAGAAGTCTGCAGGTAAAGCCGGCACTTGGAGAAATATGAATAACATACTGCAGATCAATGCAGAAAAAAGAAAAGTGATTCCGGTAAAATGTGTAAATTTAAAGACGAGAGATTAAGTAAAATAATTAGAATTTACATTTCATATGATATCTTCAGGAAGGTAAGCTTCAGATAAGTTTCTGTTAGCCCTGTTACGTAGTGTTATTGATGTATGCATGTGTTTGTGTATGACAAAAAAGAAATAGGGAGATTGTTTTAAGTTATGCCCTATTATAAATTGTTTTAGGGAGATTTTTTAAGTTATGTCCTATTATAATTTGTAGTAGACCTACAGTTCAAGCCCTATACAACTTGGTCCGAAACATCGCAGATATGGATGTAACACTGTAAGAAATATGTTCCCCAAAAATACCTTTATTTTTAGTTGGTTATTTAACGACGCCGTATCAACTACTAGGTTATTTAGCGTCGATGAGATTGGTGATAGCGATATGATATTTGGCGAGATGAGGCCGAGGATTCGCCATAGATTACCTTGCATTCACATTACGGTTGGGGAAAACCTCGGGAAAAACCCAACCAGGTAATCAGCCCAAGCGGGAATCGAACCCGCGCCCGAACGCAACTTCAGACAGGTACGCAAGCGCCTTAACCGACTGAGCCACGCCGGTGGCTACCTTTATTAAATGATCATATTCCGATATATTGTACCACTGTCAAGCTATAACGGGGGGAGAAGGTAAATAATGTCCCCCATAACATTATTATATCGGGATTCTATGATTTTGATTTGCTCTCCCCCCCCCCCCCCAAGGAAACTGTTGTCTTTCCGCCTATGCTGCAGGGCTCAGGAAGGATAACCCGCTTGTCAACGTCGGATTCACGAACGCCACCCGGGCCATCCGTCGGACGACAAACATCGTATATGGGCGTACAATGGGACTAAACGGCCAAAGTGCAAAAATCCATCCCGGGTCCGGCCCTTTTGAAATCAATCAACACACAAAATGCTCCATTAGAATACTGAAATTTTTGTATTTACTTTAAGAAATACTTTGTGAGGTCACTGTTACAGCCTGAAATTCTTCTTGTTCAACCTGGAAGGAGTAAGGTTGTGACATAGGAGTGCAAGCATCCGACAAAGCAAGCATTATTCAATGTAACCGTTATTCCGCAGTCTATAAACGAGAGTTGTATTTTAAAGTGGTCGTAAATGTATGATTTTTGTAACCTTTAGGACTGAAAAATCACATACTTGTACATTCTTGCAGCTGTGTTCGAAGACAATTGCCTGTCTGATCACTAGCGGTGCTGTTAAGGAGGACAACGAAAATCGTAAAACGTTGTTTAGGTAGAGAGCAATAAAATACGTCTTAATCATGTACTTTACACTTTTTCATATTTCTGGGTAAATTATTATAGACGTGCATTGCTTCGATGTAGACATGCCTTTATTGGAGCTTCGATCCATTAAATTGAATGTTGTATTGTGAGATAACAATAGTCAAGACTGAACTCATATATAAATGTAGGAAGCTAGAATTGAGAAATAATGACTAAAACAATAAAGAATATAACTGTACATTATATTTATGACCGTAATCTTTGGAAATACACATTGCACTTTTATTTAAAGAATCCTTTAAACAGCCACACCTTTTCATAGTACTGCATACACTGCACAGTAAAGTTTGAATTGTAATTTAATAATTTCTTTAACGTTCCTTTCGGATTACAGAAATTTTTCAAAGACAATGAAAAGATGAGAATTTCATCGTCGGATTCTGAGAAAATCTACCTGTAGTGATGACAGTGGTAAAATTGTTTTATTTGACGACGCTTTCAACTGCAGAGGATATTCAGGATCGAAACTCAACATGGACGAGAATTATAATAGTGTGTCCTGGACGAACACAACCGATCAGAAAGTTTCATAAGTCAACCAACAAATTTATCCAAATGCAAATACCGCTTGCTGCAAAAGTCGGAGAATCTCGCCAAGTTTTTATTCATTCATAGTTTTTTTTTTCCCACGGACAAGTTTTTCACTGCAAACCCAGCATTCTCCAACCTTTCATATTTTCTGCTTTCCTATTAGTCTGCGCATATGATCCATATATCGTAATGTCGTCTATCATCTGATATCTTCTGCCCATAAAATTTCTCCCGTTCACCATTCCTTCCAGTGCATCCTTCAGTAAGCAGCAGCTTCTCTGCCAGTGACCCATCCAATCTTTTTTCTCTTCCTGATCAGTTTCAGCATCATTCTTTCTTCGTCCACTCTTTCCAACACAGCTTCGTTTATTATTCTGTCTGTTCATTTCACACTCTCCATTCTTCTCCATATCCACATTTCAAATGCTTCTAGTCGTTTCTCTTCACTTCGTCGTAATGTGCTTGTTTCTGCTCCATACAATGTCACATTACACACAAAGCACGTCACTGGTCTCTTCCTTTGTTTTCTTTTTCAGAAGTCCGTAGGAGATGCTCCTTTTTCTATTAAAAGCTTCCTTGGCCGTGCTATCACCCTCTTGACTTTCTGACAGCAGCTCATGTTACTGCTTACAGTACATCCACAGTCTAGTATATACAGTCACGAAGGTTGAGTTGTGAGGTGCTAGGAACAATAGACTGTGCCGGTACTATTTCGTATTGTCTGTAATGAGGCGATAATAGCGATCCTAGTGGTTAACAACTATCTATGGATGCATATTTACTACGTATTGAGCTTCATGACTGTATATACTAGACTGTGGTACACCCCAAGTATTTGAAGCTGCCTACTTGTTCTGCTGTCTCATTCCAAATTTGTATGTTTACTTTTTTCTATTTTTCTTCCAACAACCATGGTTTTCGTCTTGTTTGCATTTTTCTTCATCCCATACTACTCGCAGTTGTCATTTAGCTTCAGTAGCATATCCCTATTATCGTTTCTTCTGCTAATAACGCCATATCGTCAGCAAATCTTAGGCACTTAATTGTTCTTCCTCCTACTATCATCCCTCCTATGTTACGATTAATAAATCTCCATATGTGCACCTCCTGTGCCTTGGCAGACTAAATAAATGGAAGTATCAACGCGAAAATGTCAGTAACAATGAATGGAATAAAAAAAAAAATATTTTTTTTTTATTCCTAAGTGATATAATGTTAAAAGTTGTGTAATCAAAATGTGTGAACAACTATTGAACATGAAGTGAAAATTACGTGGAATGGAGTTTCGATGTTACCACCATAAAACTTTGCGAGTTCCTCTGTCTCCTGCAGCAAACACCATTTAGATATATAGAGTTATAAAACTTTGTTATCGGTCATGTTCGTCAGAGTTCAACTGTTTGGGTTAGCCAGACATGGGCCTAACAGCCCAGAGCATGCGACCATCAGATTTTGAGCAATAAGACCCTGATGTTGGAATATCTAATTCCGAAACGTTGGATAATGAAGTCCTGTAGACATGGTTGGAAATCTATGACTCTCCTCTACTCATTTTAGGTACCTAATCTCTTAAATATGACCTGATATTTAAAACTTAGGTATCGATATGCCAGGGGCAAAGTCCAGATGGGAAGATCAAGAATAACACATTTTTTTTTTCTACTGGCGGGTCTTTCTTCATTTACCTATATGAAGCAAGGCCGCTTCTGCGTTATAATGACGAGGGTCTCGTATGAAGTCAGTTGTGTAGACCAAATTTGCCGACAGAGTTCTTGCGTAGGTGCGCCATAGGAGGCTGGTCTACGCTACATCCATGATGAGATACGATGGAGATATGTTGACATGCTAAACGGAAACCGGAGCTCCATGGACCACGGATTTGCCCAAAACAATCGGAGATACGCTGGGGATCAAACCGGGTCCGCAGGATGGATCCAGCGCTCTAGTCACTCTAGTCTAGTCTAGTCTAGTCTAGTCACTGGCTGTAAAATTCTTGTAGGGAAAATTATTTCGAGTCTCAAACATGTATCATAACACGAAATGTTCTATATAAATATTGTAGGAAGACATTAGTGTAAGAATGTGTAAGTAAAACGAAGATCAAGTTACAGATTCTCATAAAAGTTTGCACAATATCATGGTTGTATTGCGTTAGAAAGCTCATATTTTTATTGAATTTTAATAGATAAAGTCTACGTACTCTTGCTGATATCACGCTCTGATAAGAGGATTATTGCCATTTGCAATTCACGATAACAAAAATTAAAAACAAAATATTTTTCCTAGAACGTGAAAACACTCGTTTGGCATGATACTGTAATACTTATACGCTATTTAGGTCCGGCAGTCCGTTGATGACTGTGTTTATTTCTGTGTGGAACAATGAAAGAGGAGGCTTTGTGAAGTCATATGACGACGATTTTTCACCGAGTGGGTCATCTTATTCACCGTGTGATGGAACTAAAACCACAGAGTGACTCAGTCTGTTATTTAAAACGTACTCGGAACGGAGGATGTGACAAAGACTTCATGTTGTGTTCTGATGACCCAAAGCAAGGTCAATTATAAATAGCAAACATATTTGTATTTGTTTGTTTGTTTCTTTCTTTTCTTTAGGAATTAGGCTGATTTTAGAATTGCATGATTCCATATTTTAATGCATCATTCTCAAAAAAAGACCTAATTATTGAGTATGAAATGAATTTTACAGAGGCATGTGTACATCTATTTATGTATTCCACATTATATAATAACACAGGTCTGCGAAATTAAGGTTCATACAACTTTTTTTTTAAATGTATGTTAAATTTACTAATATTTGGGAGTGGTGAATCCAAAACTGAGCTCAGTTTTTCTCTATCACGTATCATTTTTCCTAATTTTTTTTATTGATTGTTTTAGCTAAGTGAATGTAGCGTTTATTATTATGATGTACCGAAGTAAATATGATATTTCCGTGCAGAAATTCTGCGTCATCGTATAATGAAGGATTAGTGGAACGGACGGCGCTTATTCCGTCGGATCCCGGCCACTTGGTCACTCATAACGAGTGCACCTCTGCACATGTATGGACATTGTGCCACTGATATACATCTATGACGCAGTGCATGAGAGTAGGCCACTAGAGGGAACCCAAGAGGTGGAACTTAAACTGAGTGGATTCAATCCGGCATCGGGATGGGAATCCGGTGTGGCTTAGTGGATAGAGCGTCAGCACGTAGAGCTGAAAACCCAGGTTCAAATCCCGGTGCCGGAGAGAATTTTTCTCCGTTCCACTCATTCTTCATCTAATGTAGCGTTATTGAATTTAATGCTTTTCGTGATGTTAGCATGTCTGACCGTGAAACGGGCGGGCCCGGGTTCAAATCCTGATTGGGAGAAGTTGAGACTTTTTCTTTGATTTTCCCTCAACCAACTGAAGCAGAATTGCTGGGTAACTTTCGGTGTTGGATCTCGGACTCATTTCGCCATCATTAATTCAGGCGTAATTATCATAGCCTGGGTTAAGTTCACGATGCCATGTGCTGTATTCGTACAAGAGCGCTGCCGTTCGGCGACAAAATCGTTCACAGAACAGGAGTGGTGACCACAATAAGTCTTGGGCTGGCAAGGCTCCGGGCTCCTCCTCCGTAAAAAAAAAAAAAAAAAAAAAGAAAAGAGAGAAATTTTTCCAAAGAAACGAAAATTCTGTACATAAGAATTGCCTATAAAATGCAAGTACTTCATATCTACGTAAAGATTATTATTATTATTATTATTATTATTATTATTATTATTATTATTTCTTTCATGGTCCTACAGAATATATTTGTTATGGTAACAATTAATATTAGAGGAGAAGAATTCGCTCCGGCGCCGGAGATCGAACCTGGGTCCTTGGTTCTACGTACTAACGGCCCGGGTTCGATCCCCGGCGCCGGAGCGAATTTTTCTCCTTATTAATTAATAAAGTACTTCACATGTATTAGGCCTAGCCGTTCGATTCGAACACAGAATAAAATCAATTTAATTAGGACAACTTGTAATATGAGTATGGCTAATTTTGAAAGTATAGATTGTGGTAGTGACAAATTTTGAAAGTAGATTGTAATGGTAAATTTTCAGAATGTGATTAAAAGAACGAAGGGCGTCCAAATGACTAGAACGGATTTATCTCTGTGATAAGCAGCTCGATTTGGAATGACTTCAAACGCATGTACGAAAGCGAAATTATTGCATGTGGATAGTGAAACGTGATTTGAAGGCGACTCGTGACAGACTTTGTCACGAAGACACAAAAATGTGCATTCTGCTGACTTTTAGTAAACAAGATACCGATCTTCGACACGCCAGCATGCCAATTTATTTTATCTCCTTATTACTTTCCTTTTCAAATGTTTATAAAACTGTATATAAATATTATCATATTGACAAACCTTAACGGCAATTCGTGATGCAGTTGCCATGACACTAATTTATCTATTACCATCTTTTCATCAAATAGAGCCTACGCATGATATATAGTGATAACTGATAAGGAACGGAAAAGGAGACAAATTAACAATAGAAAAGAGGATACAAGACTATAATTAAGTGCTAACGGTATAATTAATAATATTAGTAAATACTGAAACACTATAGGAGATACCACTTATCACGAAAATAGACCAACATTACCGAAAGAACAAACAAATTAAGATATCCTAAAATGAATCACAATAACAAAATTTCTTCAGGAGGCGAATAAGTTTCGTCTAATCCCATAGCATAGACTATACTACAGGCCATGATGATGACAAACCATTACAGAATTTAAAAGGCATGTTGGTCCGACAAGTTAACATGTAAATGGAAAATAAGTATCATAAATCCTTCAATAACTGTCTATTTTTAACCTAATGGGTAGTACAAGAAATTACATTAGGTTATGCACATAAAATATATGACTAGCGCTTTCTCCAATTGGATGGCATCTTCAGGTCTAGTTAGCATATTATAAAGCATCATAATATACATCATAATATGCTAACTAGACCTGAAGATGCCATCCAATTGGCGAAAGCGCTAGTCATATATTTTATGTGTATAACTTAATGTAATTTCTTGTACTACCCATTAGGTTAAAAATAGACAGTTATTGAAGGATTTATAATACTTACATTACAGTTCAAAACCAGTCATTGGCTTTAATTTTGGACCCTAGTGTGTGTTTGTAGCCTACCGTTTTTTTAATGTTCGTGGCAGGCAAATTGTTGTTTTCTTTAATGCAATTGTAGTTTTGTGATAAATTACAGATATTCAGCAAGTCTTTTTGTAATATTTTCTCGAGCATCAGTGGTAGCCTGTACGTTCCGCATGCGTTGTATTTTTATTTTAAGATCCATACGTTTCAGTATTATTTCTTCAGCTCCCTTCGTTAGACGTATATTTCTATTGCCTAGGTTACATATTTAATGACTTTGACAAGTCTTAGCGGTATTGTTAAGCATTTTGGTGTGTTTTATTTTCTCCTGTTTTCTTTTAGTTCCCGTTAAATCCCACACTACAATGATGATGGTAATATTTGTAGTGGTAGAAGTGATTGTTGCATTAGTTGTAGTAATAGCAATGGTTGTGTTAACGATAATAGTATTATGAGTAAGATTTTGTTAGTGATATACCATTTCATTAGTAATTCTTTCTTTATTAAATTTTAATACACTATTATAAAGTAAAAATTGTTATCTGTGCTTGTGTGAGAGATAGACAGAGAGAAGAGGACTGCTGTAAGGGACTCTTTGTGACTGAAAATAATGAATTCGTTTATTTTTGATAAGCTTTTAGATTTAAACTTACTTAGATGTGCTTGAAATCACTCAGGATAGAAAGGGAGGATTTTTGGCTCCGGGAGGTAATTTCCCCCCAGGCTTTCCTTGGTATGTTTACAGTAGGAGTGTCCAAACGCCTATAAAACCAGGAGATATTGCACGTCAAGCATGCTCTGCTAAGGTCAATAACTTTCCATATAAAATAGGAAAAACGTCCTTAAAGAATATGCGGTGCGGGTTGCTTACGCCAGGGGTTACCTCGTACGAGTTACAATTGAACAGCTCTGCTTTAGTGTTTCAGACGCCCTCAAACGAAAGTACTGTTTCAGCGGATGTTAATCTTGGTTTCACACTATGTATGTATTTTTCCCTTCGTTCCAGTGTCGGAACATAGGTATCCGCTAACGAGAGGTTTCAGTACCTACAAGGATTTTAGTTACACTTATTTACCGACAGTTGCAGAGGGACAAGTGGTAAGCTCATCGCCTCAAATGCCACTTAGTATGCAACTAAGGTATTACTAGGACGCGAGAGAGGAGAAATTTGGTGTAGAGACACTAATTTAGGCTTGGAGGTCTTTAACGTGCAGGAAAACTCCGACCCGGGAGACACGGCTTAAAGTCCCTCCCGACAGTCTTGCGCTTCAGATTTTTGCGTTCTGAAAATTCCATAGCCCCAGCCGGGTTCGGTTTCAACATCAATAGTAAGAACTTATTCATTTACAAGATTATTTTCAGCATATACAGTACGTAGGGTAAAGTTGCCTAATGCCGTGATACTCCTAATTTCGTGATACTTTTATAAAACTGAATATCAATCAAAGATTTACCGTTCGACCATAGCGCCAGACTTCTTTCTCGAAAGAGTGCATCTTTCACCTACTTTTGAGACCTCGGTGAACTTCCAACCAAGATATCTAATCCCGTGATATTCAATGAAAAAAAACCTATCACGGAATTAGGGGTATCACGGCATTAGACAACTTTACCCTACAGTGTATGTATAAGCGTATAAATGAGGTGATTGCTCTTCTCTTTAATACCATACAGAATCGAACACTTATCAGTACATCTTTATCTTTATTCACTCAACTTGATTTGAATCTAGTGGTTATAATGCGAATATGCCCTATTCATTCTACAATCCATCATTTGGATATTGATGGTATTAGGTATTACTGTTTTAAATGAGTCTTTACTCAGTTTATTGTATTTTATCAATATTTATCTGAAGGTCGCATTCTAGTCTCGAGGTAGCGAGCAGGACTCTCGCTCCGAGGCTGCGATCGGACGTGAGTTCGTATCCCGCTGGGATTGACTATCTAGTTTGGTTTTTGCTAAGATTATGCTCAAATGCAAGGCGAATGTCAACTAATTCTACAGCGAATTTCCGGACTCATCTTGCCAAAATACTGCTCGCCTTAATCTATTCCACGAGGTTAGATAACCTCGCTGTTGATTTAGCGTCGTTAAATAACCGATTAAAATTACATTAAATGGTAATGGCTTGAATTCAAGAGGAAAACTAATAATTAAACGTTAGAGTGAATATTTCTCTTTAAGAGAACTGTCTACCGAGATAAATTCTTGCAGGTGGTAGTGGTGAAATGGGATCCAATTTGGCTCCAGTCTTAGTAGATGCTCTGCTCTGTACGACATTCGTAATGCTTGTGATATTTAATTCATGTAGGCAAATCTAGAACTCTCATCACATCTGCTTTGTGAATCCGCTAGGGTGTCACTTGTCAATCCGAGGATGTGCTGGCGATACCGGTGACCCTCGAGGAACTGCGGAGCGGAGCGGCTGTTGCTGGGTCGTCCTGCCGGGTCTCGCAGCGCGTGAAGGAATGCGAAAGAGACGGAGGATGAGCGCTGCGGGCTGCCGCCACATCCGCGGGTCCATAAGCATCTCCATCTTGACACAATTTGGCAAACAACCGGGCACAGCTGTTTCGTGCGATTACAGTTCTCCTCTCATCTTTTGGCTAAATTAATGCGGACAAATAGGTGACAAATTCACCCGTCGCAACTTTGTTTTTTCTTGCAATAATTCATCTCAAATTTGCAGAATTACGTCCAGGTCACTTAAAGCGCTGCTACGCCAAGACATCTACACATAGGGATGAAAATTAATCACTTACGAGACTTGGTCGTATGTTTCTCGATATTAGCATCGTATTATAGCCGTGAGGATATCCAAAGTTTCGGAGCAACATTCGACTCCATCATCAGCGAAGGTTGGGATAGATACAACCTTGCAACCTGTCTGTCGTATCCGTTACCAGGACTGGTAATATAAAAAAAACTTGGTGTAATCCCAGATCACATATAGATTGCTCATCCCTATGTTAAAATCGGTATCACTTTGAAGAGAACAACCGCCAGGATCGCCACCCGCCCTCCGTAAAGCTTATTAAGCATTTTCTTACTGCGTAGAGTAGGTTTAATTTGTACTTAATCAATAAAAGAAATGCTTCTCTCTTCTTAACTTTTACAATAAACTGTCTAGCTTTTATTAATCAGTTACTCTTTTAGTACTTTTATTTTTATTGTATCTGTAAATTTAATATTTTGTAATTATAATTGTAATTGTATTCTTAATATTGTAGTTGTAATCCCCTGGTAGAGGGAAAGAGAAGGCCTGATGGCCTTATCTCTACTAGGTTAAATAAATAAAATAAACGAATACGGGACGACAGTACAGTCGCAAATGCAATTCAAATGGGAGTTATGATGTGACTCCTTATGTAACAACTAGATGGCAGCATAGTAAACCTGACAAAAGTTGTTACCGTCAAAGCCTATAAGGTCGAGCAATCTGGGTATGCATGATCTAGGGTGTAATGCTAAACAGTGGATGCCTCATCAACCCATCATACTTATTAAGCACGTTTGAATTTTACTTATTTTTACTGCTAGTATATCACTCAACTTCATCGTTATCGACGAATGAACTGATTACTGCTCATATAGAATTAAAATCATGTACGTTCACAAAATACCTACGTATTATACAGCTTTTGGAACAAAGTGTCAATTTTCACATCTTACTTTCATACTTTAATTTACAATACCGTAAAGTGGGGATATTTCGGACGCAGGGGTAACATCAGACGGTAATTCAATTTATCATATTTTATGATGGTAACACCAGTTCACCAATAGGTCTTTTAAAATGTGTAGAAACATACGAACATAGTAAAAAGAGCGGAAAAGATGCTAAGAACTGGTGTTACCAGCATAAAATATGATAAATTGAATTACCGTCTGATGTTACCCCTGCGTCCGAAATATCCCCACTTTACGGTACGTACAAAAATAATGACAGTATCTGTACTTACTTACGGATGTAAATTGTTTAGTCAACTGTCCGAAGTCAGATTTGAACCTCATAAGTAACACCATTAAGGCATCACTCATGAGGCAACAGGTCAGGAGATAATAGAGTAGGGTGGTCAGTTCCTTTCCCCCTCCAATGCATACATCGCCGATTAGCTACATATTCCACTAATCAGACTTCAGATGCATATAAACATTGTTCTTCCTTTGACACATATCGTCAAGTGAGATGTATACTGCCTGATAATAGATGTGATATAAATTATGGACAAAAAAATATATTAAATACACAAACTACAGAAATGAAAATTCTGAAGAGAGTTCGAGGTTGCACAAAAAGAAACCACATCAGAAATTAATATATATATATATATATATATATATATATATATATATATATATATATATATATATACCGGGTGTTTCAGACCACCCGTATCAGCCTTTTTTCTCGAAAAATATATGATACTGGTTGTTCATAAAAAATTTTTGATAACCAAAACCTATGTAAAGAATCGATTGGTGGCATTACCATTTCTCGTAACAAACCTGAAGTGGGAGTACCTGTGGTTAACTTCGAAATTTCAAATGGGAACATGGGTCATTGAAGGTGCCATTGGAAACTACCTTTAAAAAGAAACAACTTTTAGTGAAACTTTTTTTTTTCCAAGTTTTATTGTTTACTCACAAAGCAACAAAAATGGTATTTTCTGAGAAATGTTGTACGTTGTTAATATACGTTCTCTCTTCATAGTAAGTGTTCAAAATGTTCAAAACAGGTTAAGTTTGGTTTACTTAGGCTTTTGATATACCTTGCGTATACACTTTTTGATATATACTTATATGGTACCATTAGGTTATGAGATGATTTCGTTTGAAAATATCTGAGAAAATTATCGGTCGGTTACTTAAAAAACGAAGGTATTTGGGGCGGTTAGATAGGTTTATAGCTTTCTCATTGATCACATCGTGCCTCCGGAGTGGTGTGCTATAATTTTGAGGTTATGTTCAATGATTTCTTTTCTATCTTGTGTTATGCGTAACGGGATCGAAGATTCACCGAACATTGATAGACATACAAGATAAAGGTAATATGCTTAAAGGTATTCATGAACGTTCCCATGAAAGCTATAAACATTGATAAAAATTGCGTCATTACCATTGTCAACATAGACATGTCATTCAACTCCAAGTGTTGTAGGACAGGTGGGATGACGGCACAGCGAGACTGTTGTACAGACGAAACGAAATGAATACCCAATCGACTTCCTTCACGCGAAGTTCTCAAAGCGTTTCTTGAGTTACCGGCAACATGTGTGTGTTGTGGGAAACATTCATACAAGATTTAGTTAACAAAAAGAACCCAACTTCTAAGAACTGCGTTCGATGGTAGGAATTTATTGACTTGCACCGCACCACCATTATGATGCAATGACATTAGGAATACAAAATAAAACGGCTACATGTGTTGTCATACGAAATTGATTTTTTTCCCTTTTTAACTTTATTTATAGTCGCTTTAACTGCGAGGTCAGATCGCGACTGTCTGTTGTAGGTAACATTTATGGAACAAAAACAAACTAACTTCTAAGAATTGCTTTTTAAGGCAGGAACGTAATGGACTTAACACTTCACCTGTGTTATGATACAGTGGAATAAATTAGAGATAAAAATACGATTATCAGTATTACCATACTGAATGGATATTTATGCAAGATTATCCAACAAAAAGATTTTAGCCTGTAAGAACTGCGCGTGATGTAAGGTACTTACTTTCTTATACTTCATTTTTAAGAACACATTATACGTACAGTATAGTATTATTTAGTTCTTGGCTTGAAAATGTTAGATATGTTTTAAGTAGGTAGCCTATATCCCATATCTTTCTCTGCTATAGCTGATGTAACTGTGTTTCCAACTATAAATGCACGTTTTCGGGTTCGATTCTCGGCAAGATACTGTAGCTATCTCTTCCATAATAAGACCTTCGTGTCCTTTGTCTTGCATTTGTTGTGTATTAATAATTAAGGGTAACCTAGATCCATATTAAACATCGCATAACAGAGTCATGCCTTTAGTGGTTGTGTAGTGTTGATTTATAGTTGATATTACTTATTATTAGTGACGACGGAACAGGCTAAGTAGTCCTGAATCATGGAAGCAGATGATGATGATGACATTCTATATTCGATAAGAATTGATATTAAATTCGATTCTTTTAAACTGATATAATACATCATCATCATCACCATTATTATTATTATTATTATTATTATTATTATTATTATTATTATTATTATTATTATTATTACAATCCGAGTTATACTAGTTATTAATAGCGCAAAGAATTGAAGGGCTGAGAGCCATAGTGGACCAAGTGCCATTTTCATGAAACTGAGAAAAATTCAGATAAAGTTAAATTCATAAAATAATTCATTGAATGCATATTAATAAGTAATTATTAATTTAATATATTAAAAAGGTATTGATAAAATTATGTATACGACATAAAAACATATATTTTGCCCTAATTATAACATTATGAAATTACGCGTATTTCAAAGTCTTGGAGTTGGCCCACTGTGGCACTACATTTATCTTGTCTAAACAAAAATGTGCTAGTGGGCCATCTCCGAAAGCTGTTTCAGTGCCTACTTTTCCATTTCTAAATTTTGGAAAAACTGCTTCTAGCTCATTTAGAGAATAACACAATTTAATTTTCATTGGTTAAGCTGATTCGCACCCGAGCCATTTATTTTTAATTCATTGGACCTTGTTACCATCTGTAGTGTCTTCGCACACCAATCTAAATTGGAATTTTCAAGTTAAAGAAACGATAAAAAAATCTGTTCCTCCATTCACTGTTTGAGTCGCTTAAGAAACTTCTTGCCCCAGCAACTAAAACTTACCCTAGCACTTCGATTATTGTGACGTTTTGTTAAGTGACCTAAGTTCTGAACTGTCAGTCAAGTTACAGCGAGTTCAGAATATGTGCGTCAGATATGTATGCAACATCCGACGATATGATCACATCACCGTCCTTCGCAAGTCTTTCGTGGCTCCGACTTAAAGAACGTAGAACGTTACACTCTTTGTCTTTACTCTTTCGAATTCTGCTCACTTCAACACCAAATTACCTTTCGTCTCGTTTCTCTTATCTATACTCTAACCACGACGTAAATATCAGATCACTTATGTGTGGCGCGTTAAGTATACCTCTTCATAGAACATCTCGTTATTCATCATCTTTTACAGTATCCACCTCGCGACAATGGAATTCCCTGTCACAAAGTATTAGGAGCTGCAAGACAATAAACACTTTTAAAACAGCTTAAAAGATAACCTTCTTAGCATTTCACTCCAATCATACTGACTTAAACTATCACTGTCTACATTGTTATTCCTTCCTTTAGACATGCATCCTGATAGTACTGTATTTTCAAAATTGTCTCATAATAATCTCTTTCTATTATCTAACATTATTTGAAATATATTAACATTCAATGTATTTTAGCTTAATTCTGCTACGTAGTTTGTATTTCAGTGTTTAATTAATAGTTCATAGTATTTTGTTGTTTAATTCGTAAATAACTCTTGTATACATGTAACTCTTATCTAAATCAAATTGTTGAATTCTTTGTAAGTTTCATACATATGTATGTATACTTTTTGCTGGTTGAGTGGAAGAGAAGGCCTTACGGCCTTAACTCTGCTAGCTAAAAAAAAATATTATTATTATTATTATTATTATTATTATTATTATTATTATTATTATTATTTTCATTGGGGTAATTTAATTGTTGTAACTTCACATATTTTATTATTTTAAAGGTACGAGAAACCATAACATTGCCGGAGAAAGGGATAGGAATAAATAGAAGCATAATTTATCTCATAGTAGTTCGGAAAAAAAGACTGTGAGTATAGACACGAACCACTTTTTTATGTATCCGCACATAACAGTCCCGCATGTTTGGTTAAGCAGATGGAGGATGACAGCCCTGTGTTACCGAGTATCTCACGTGTAGCAAACATGGTGTAATTTTTGTAGTATTGTTTGCCTCGGAGATCTGGATCGCACAGCTTATCTCAACAAGACCGACATCCCTAGAACAGGTTTTTTTTTTTTCGCAGTAAATGTAGTTTACATTCCAAGAACTGGACATAAGCAAAACGGAGTTTACAGTTAACGCGGTCGCTTCTTATTATTGTGGTTTACAAGTGAAATTGCGAGTTTTTCGTCCACAGTTCGCACATCACACGGAGTCACTACAAACGAAGATTGCAATCCCCAGAATACGGAAGTCCACGGCGCTGACTTATCTTTTATTTTCTTATGTTATAACGGCACTCGGTATGTATGAGGTTACCTAATCTTAGGTTTGTTACTCGAAAGAAACAATTGTATATTTTCGTGATTTTATAATAAAAACCTTGTGAAATTATAGAGTGATTCGCTTGATTGAGGTCCCAAACTTTTCGAAATAAAGTCGTATACAGTGAAACTTCTTATTTACGGACATCGAAGGGACGTAACAATCTGTCCGCATCTGGGACGTGGCCTTTATTGGGAGGGAGGCTCCTCAATCTAACAGTAAATTTATAATATGGATTACAATATGTATCCCTTCACGCTTTAAATGAAATGTATTACTGTAGTTTAATTCTAAATACAGTATACTACAGTAAATTCTTTGCAACTTTGAACTACAGTAGATAAGAGCGAAAAAGGAAAATACAGTACTGTGTCATGCAATTTTATTCTAGGTCTACAGTTATGCAGTACTGTTTTCAATTTAACCTTTACGTTTAGGTGCTATGTCTCTGCAAACAGAACAACTGATTCATTCATTCATTCATTCATTCATTCATTCATTCATTCATTCATTCATTCATTCACTCATTCATTCATTATCTTCCATAGATCTTACATGGGCAATGAAGCTTTAAGATGTGGAACAAATCAAAATTTTACAATATTACAATTACAATTTTTACAAATTTTTACAATATTTTAAAATTTTTACAGTTTTACAATGTAGTAATTTTCTACAATGATGAGGTGAGGTCCGAGTATTCGCCAAAAGATTACCCGGTATTTGCCTTTTGGTTGGGGAGAACCTCGGAAAAACCCAACCAGGTAATCAAATCAAAGGGGGAAATGAAGTGATGCCGAGGACTCGCCATAGACCACCCGGCAAATGAAGTGAAGTGAAGAGAATAATCCTACTAACCCTATCGTGTGTCGAATATAATTTCACGATCTCAGAAACCTTGGACTCATCAGACAGGTTAAATTTTGTGACTTTGTTTATCCACTCACTTCCAGCTAAGAAGGGGTAGCCGGATGGGTTAGTGGTAGCCTACGAGACTCTTAGGGTGCTATTCATAGACATTTCGCTAGCCCGCGCTACGAGCGTGCTAAACAGAATTCATATCATATAGTATCGCTGACACTGGTTTATGAATATGGAAAACGTTAGTTCGCTGATCATCCACCGAAACCCCGCGCTAAGAATGTCTATGAATACGGCCCTTATTGTCTTCTTTCATGTTAAGGAATTTCTGAACTAAATTTTCCATTTTTGTAACCCATTAGGTATTGAAAACCACGTTCTGTCCGCAGTTAGGAGGTAAAGCAAGCTTTTGGACTCTGAAACAGCTGTCCATGTCCGTGACTGAGAGTGTCCGTATCTTGGGGGTGTCCGTAAGGGGAGGTTTCACTGTATTTTTAAGTAAAAGAAAACATTTTTATACGCCTTGTAGGCGCTTGGGGGGCATGGAGGTAGTGCTTTCTTGAACTCGTCACATGCTTCGACCGTCTTTCACCATCGAGAAAGACCCAGTATTCAATTTTATGGGGAGCTGAGTGAACCTCGGTACCTTTCTGAAAGTCTTGGCAACGAGAGAAATCCCGTCACCACCCGGGATTGAACCCAAGACCTTTCAGTCCATAGCCAGTTGCTCTACCAACTGAGCTAGCCGGTCGTCATATTTTTAGTTTGGATTGAATTTATATACCATAACTTGAACCTTGTAAACAGATCTCCCCCAACTTTTACTGTTTTGGGCTATTCCTGTAATAGTTATCGTCCATATGTGATTAAAATACCATCATACAATAAATTGAACAACAGCCTATGCTCCGAACTAGTAAATGTTGGCAAACGGGTTCGTTTGAAGAGTTCAAAGAGGCGATTTGAAACACTTTTGATGACCTTCAAAATGCTGTATACCTACCCAGAAATTATGAACAAAATTTAGAAACAACAGGAAGCCTCATCATTCAACGTTCAGGAGACAGGAAGCTGTCTGATGACATGATACAGGATGTAAAGGAGAGATTGCAGGCATCTCCATGGGAATTATTAAAGAGACTTTTCCAAGAGACTAACCTTGCATAATTTCGTGGGACAAACAACTGCCAAAAAGCAAAACTAAGACTAGAGTGTGACGGTTCAAGAATTACGGCTCGCAAAGTGCTTGGATGTTGCATAGCAACATTTTCAGCATGATACGTTAGACCTGTTTTGCAAATTTCAAGGTATATATAGGCCGACTCTACATATAAATTAAATCCAAACTAAAACTACTTATATTTAATTTATTGGGCATCTAGCGACCGAATCATTCTGTAAATTAAACATGTCAATCATTAAGTTTATTTTCTTATATGTTTATCAAATTATAGCTAAATTGAAATAGATAAATTATTTTTACGCCAGAGTTCTGAACTACGTTGTTGTTTCATATTCAGTTGTTTAATAACGCTGTTATATAGCGACACTGAAGTTGGCGTTATCGAAGCGTTATTTTGGCGAGATGAGTCCGAGAATTCGCCAGGGACTACCTGGTATTTCTCTTACGGTTGGAGAAAACTTCGGAGAACACCCAATCAACTAGTCAGCCCAAGTGGAATTCGAACCCAATCCCGGGTGCATCGTCGAGCACTTGTCACATTCGCTACCCATTGGCCACTGTTATTGATAGAGTTGTTTATCCACTTTCTCTTCTAGATTAGAAATAGCAGTTTCCGTTTTACAGAATCTCATAAACGGCTATGGTCTTTGTGATGAGATATGATAAGTCAACTCTAACGATGACAGTTTACACGAAAATCACACAAAAAAAATAATGTACGGTATCAAAGAGTCCCGCACCTTAGCGTCTTGCTTTAACTACTGTAAAGCATTATGTCTACGACTCGCGTTAGGGAATGCGCACTTCTTCGAGTCCTCATGAAGGAATTTCATCATGAAACTTCGACCAGTGTTTGTATGGGACCGGTGCCCACCCAGAATCGTGATGAATTTGGGGAGCTACGATAGGCAGCGTAATCCGGTTACAGTAACCAGCTACAACGGCAGAAGGAATCATTATGTTAACCATACGATACCTCCGTTCTGGTTGGATGATATTTCGCCTCTGCTGAGGCATGTGGATCTGAGCCAGCAGCCGGCTGGTCGGCCTTAGCTCTTCATGGGCTGTTCGAACCACGGATTTGATTTAATTTATCTTGAAATAAATATAGCTCCAGTAAAAGAGACAAATATTTACAAAAACCTCATGATTTCGTCTTAATCCATTGATAAATATATCGTAAGCAACAAAGAGGAACAATAATAGGGCGACTTTTAAGAAGATTGATGGATTAAATAAAATTAAAACTGAAAACAATAATCAAAATAAATCCGTAGTGGTGATGGTATTCCGTTTTTCAGTTGTTTTGTTGTATTTTATGATATTTTATACTCTCTTTCCTCCCGGATTCCTTTCATAAAATATAAAGATGTCCGTTCGTAGCAAACTAGACGGCATGTTGACCACACGTACACATGTTTCAGTAGAGGTGAACGATCTTTTAACAAGTACGGGGGTAACATGTTTAGCACGATGAACACCCCAGCCTTATATTTACTTACTTACTTACTTACAAATGGTTTTAAAGGAACCCGAAGGTTCATTGCCGCCCTCATGTAAGCCCGCCATCGCTCCCTATCCTGTGCAAGATTAATCCAGTATCTATCATCATATCCCACCTCCCTCAAATCCATTTTAATATTATCCTCCCATCTACGTCTCGGCCTCCTCAAAGGTCTTTTTCCCTCCGGTCTCCCAACTAACACTATATCCATTTCTGGATTCGCCCATACGTGCTACATGCCCTGCCCATCTTAAACGTCTGGATTTAATGTTCCTAATTATGTCAGGTGAAGAATACAATGCGTGCAGTTCTGCGTTGTGTAACTTTCTCCATTCTCCTGTAACTTCATCCCGCTTAGCCCCAAATATTTTCCTAAGCACCTTATTCTCAAACACCCTTCAAAATCGGATTTTACTACCCAAATTGATCACGATGCTGAGCGGACACTGGTTCCATACACTGGCCGAAATTTTATAAGAAAATTTCTTCCACATGGAGACTCGAAACAGCGCTTATTCGTAACGCGAGTCCTAGGCATGGTGCCTCAGACCACGACGCTACGACGGAGATCTAATTTAGTTTCGACCCAACCTATTCTGTCTTGTTTATTTAATTTCTTTAATGTGCATTCAGTTCAAGTACTCGGTCGTATGTACAGCTCCTGTAAACTGCAACAGCTTTAATTATAGCTTATGAACTAAACCGTGAGCAATTTGGTGACGGATTAATTTACTTGTTATAACTCATGGCAGCAGTAGCAACACTTTATTAAGTAGTTCTGTAGTTTGCAAATAGCATTTCAACTTTTGTTTGCAGGATTAAAGCCAAGGAATAATCATAGTTCGAAACTAAGATTGTTTTTTCATAAATTAGTTGTGTTAACATTCTTTCCCAGCATATATGTGTGATTTTATACGAACATACAATCGTTTTTTTTTCTCTTTTTTTTTTTTTTGTATAGCCTATTGGTGGGAATCATATCTATAAGTCAGTGAACAATAGGAGTCCATTTTCGCTTTTCGCTGTTGGATTGATGATTTTATTATTGATTCTCCTTTTTACACTCGGGGCTATTAAAGGAAGATATGACAATAATGGAGTAATATTGGAACGAAAACTACTAGAGAATCTCTCTTTTTAAAGAAAGCCTGCTTCATAACTGCATCATTCGTCACGATAGAAACCGTGTGATATATTTTCACGCAAAATTAGTAAAAGAAACGTTTCTCTCTCTTGAATTAAACATATACGAGGCGCATCCAGAAAGTAAGTTTCCCTATTTAAAAAAAAAACGCACAGACTTTCAGGAAAACATTTATTGGCAACAGGCACAGAAATGTTTCAGCTATTTTTCAACATAGCCACCTTCAACATAGCCACCATCAGAATTGAGACAGTTGTATCGTGGGATCAACTTTTGTATCTTTCTGTCGTAGAACTCTGCCGCCTGTGAATGGAACCAGCGTATGACAGACGTCTTCAGCTCTTCTTCGGACGTCTTCAGCTCTTCTTCGTTGCCAAAACGCTCACCGGAGGACAGGAATTTCTTGTTATTCGGCCCATAGACCTGACAGAGCTGCCGATGAATTTCAATTGGCGCAATGCTTTGTGCATTAAAGAACCTCGCAGGCGGCGGGAGAAGGAATAAGAGCTTCCATTTCGGACCACTGCTGCCAAGCTACTGGCACCAGGCGGGACCTGTCCGGCTGGCATATGATTGATACGTCATAGATCTATTACGCATGCGCAATTGACACGGCTAATTACGTTTAATTTCAAGGGGGAAAAATCGGGAAACTTACTTTCTGGATGCGCCTCGTATTTTTTATCTTTAGTTTGTAAATGTGTATAAAAAATGACAGGTACGTACTTTATCATACGTCATACATATCTCTCAACTGTCAGTTTCTTTACCGTATTGTGCATGATTTTATTGTATGCGATGCATTTTTTTAACTATCTTTATATCGTCGTTGTTCCTGCAATAACTAAAAATATGAAATTTTTCAGTAGGAAGAAAAAACATTTATTCTTCTATGGCAGTAGCGCTTAGGAGATTGTGAATTCTTATGTTTTCGAAAGAAAGAAATATAATTAAATATAGGAGATTTTATTTTTTGCTGTACCACTAAGTTATTTAATAGAACAAAAATCTGAAAATCGATAAATATGTCACATAGGAGTTTTTGCCAAAACAACGAAGATATGATATAATACAGCTGTTCCCCATTGCTTTCAACTCCAGTGTTAAGAGTGATTGTGAATTACAGACAAAATGCGGAAAGATAGAATTATCTGCAATAGAAGTAAAAAGGAAACATTGCCTTCGTGTATCACAAATTTCACTTCGTTTATGAGATCCGACATCAAAGCCGATGTCGTATACGGTAAAGGTTGTTAATATTGTGATATGAGTAATATTGTGATAGTTCTTTTGACAATTTATTACAATTTTACTGAGCGAGAGGAAGATCGATTTTTTTGCGTCAACGTATTAAGGGAATGTTCATGTACAAGTTTCTGCACAAAACCGGTCCCTCTTTCGCTCAGCAAAATTGTAATAAATTCTCAAAAAGAACTATCACAATATTACCAACCTTTACCCTATGTTTGACTAACACTTCATTAAAAATATATGTTCATTAGTTGCTCGTTGAGATTTCTTATGCTTTCATCGCAGTGCGCGGTGTATACACTCCCTCTGTCCTTTACGTAACATCAGAACAAAAGCCAATTAGGGTTAAATCACGACTGTCGTTGGGCCAAGGAACTCGCCTAATGCTTTTCGAGGTGCTAACTTTATTGCGATGAGACTCTCTTCTTTTGTTTTACTCTCAGTCGAAGAGGCATTGTGCGCCCAAATCCTGTCGAGAATAAAGCAGCTATAGCCGACGAAGCATGAATAGAATATTAAATATGTTCTATAGTTGCATCGTCTGTAGAATGCACACTCTTGTTTACTATTTACCCAAGCATTTTCAAATATTTTTTCAAGCGCTTTTCGGTAAAATCGTTACTTTAGAGTGTTTTAGACAGTTATTTAATGATGCTTTATCAGATACTTGTTTATTTAACGTTCGGATCAGAAGGCAAACGTTCCTGAGTCACTCCGATGATTGCTTTTATTAAAACATTTATTTATTTATTTATTCATTTACTTATTTATTTACTTATTTATCCATTTACTTATTTATTTATTTATTTATTTAAATATAACATGAACGGTATCGTACGAACCGCACATCGACGTGTAATTTGTGAAATAATAGGCCTATAACCAGTAAGATTTATTTCAAAAGGGAGTGAACCGGCCATGTAGGGGTCTAAATAGTTTTTTAGATTTTATATTTAAAAATATCTATGAAGTTTTTGAAATGAAATATATTTTATGCTCGACCATGCCGAAATGTAGTAATTATACACCTGGTAGCAGCCCTTTAATGGACCACATTAAAGTTCACCTATTCATTAAAGTTCAGATGTTCCACCAATCAGAAAATACCATTGTAGCAATATGAAAGCGCAAGTATCGATTATTCTCGGATATGCAATCGAAAGACAACTAGTTCTGTTACTGTAATAATTAGCGTTAATTGTAAATAATATTCAAATAAATTAAATTTGTCATCTCGTTTTTCAATGTCTAATTCAATTTCAAGGTTATATCAAGATTAATGTTTATTTTACTCTCTAGATTATATCAAGGTCAATGTCGACATTTGTTTCTCGGAAAAAATCAATACTTTCGCGTCTGCGCACATCTCACAATTTACGAGGTATTGCACAAGGTCAGTTCCGCTCCTCAGTCAAATAAGAGTAACATGAATACTTAGGAATTATTTCAAGTTAGAAGTATGGTCGAGCATAAAAAGTCGTATGAAACTTGACTATAATAGTATCAATACGCTCGTATGAAAATACATACTTGCGTCTTAATTACTACCATTATAGGCTCGTTGTATAATGTACTGTTATAGGTAGCATAGTATGTAATTTTAAGATATGAACTCTATTTGACGCGTTTATGTTGCCTGCTTATACTTTTATTGTCACGAAAATTACAAACCTTCGCGTTATCAAAGATATTCACAAAACAATTTAGCGGAGAGATCTGTTTTTTTTTTATAGCGGAAACTTCATTAGTTGGCTACTTTGCTCTAACAGTAAGATGATAATCAGAATATGCAATTGGTTTCTTTTTGAATAAATGCGGTACCAAGTTGTAGGCCTACATTTTTACATGACGGTGTGTTCATCTTTAAGTACTACTATGGTATATTTTCTTGAAAAGTTGCATGTTTTACATATTTGCCCCATTTTTCTGGAACTACTGAAGGTAGGGAGCTGAAATGTTAATCATTTTTCATGCTTTGTGAATTGTGTGGTAGCCACGTACTTCACCGAAGTATAAAACATCAATTACATTTTTTCACAGTTATTCCTTAGCTAAAATACAGTATGAATGCAGGAACCAGTTGCACACAAATATTGAAGCAAATGAATATAACTAATAGTGAATTAATTGTTAATGTAATACTACCTTAGGAAACTATAAATATTGCGAAGCAATTGTTAAATAAATAAATTAATAAATGCATTAGATTGCGTATATCTTAACGTTGAACTTGAAATACATAAACCAGTTGCAAAGGAACATTGAATCAAATAAATCCAATATCTAAAGTTAATGTAATACGACGTTAGGAAACTAGAAATATTGAGGAACATTTATTAAATAAGTTAAAAACATTAGATTCCCTCAGAAGTGTTCCGTTCAGATAGTAGATGCCCAAGAATGTAGGTCATTTCTCGGCAGTGATATTGAATTTCATTGACATTGTCCTCCTGCAGGACAGTTCGCTCTCGGCGCCAGCGAGGGTTAAAGAGGTGCCGACCTAGACGTCTGCAGAGCGCCCCAATTTGCCTCTTTACATGCATCAACGCGGATTATTCAAGGCTGGCAATGCGAAAATAGCTGTGCCGCGACATACAACGAAGATTTGTTCTATCTACATGCAACTAGTACATCTACAGTTGCCAATGATACTTTATGTCTTTCTTGCCCTCACTGTAAACATGTGCACAAAGCATTCCAATGTCTCATGAACACCATGGTTAGTTTTAATGAATTGAGGTTAATGCGAAAAAGCAGGAGAGAGGAACAAATATAACTAAGAAATTTAGGAAAATGAAAAGTACGAAAAGGAGAGGGAAGGAAACAAGAAAAGAACGAGAGAAGAAATAAATAATGTAAGAGAAGAAAGAAGGAAAGGAAGGAAAAAGTGATGAAGAAATATTAAAAGAGAGGAATGAAGAAAACAGAAAAGAAAGGAAAATAATGATGATAGGAACGAACGAGAGGACGAAAGACAAGAAAGAAGGGAGTGATGAAACTATAAAAAGGGAGTCAGGAAAAAGAAGAAATATTAAAGGACAGCAGGAAGGAAGGAAAGGGTTGAACGGAACGAATGAGAGAAGACGAAAAAAAAAATAATGCCAGGGAAGAAGAAGGAAGAGAAGGAGCGATAAAAAATCAAAAGACAGCGACAAAAAGTA
The DNA here is from genome assembly GCF_040183065.1 of Periplaneta americana. Classification (NCBI taxonomy): domain Eukaryota; kingdom Metazoa; phylum Arthropoda; class Insecta; order Blattodea; family Blattidae; genus Periplaneta; species Periplaneta americana. The sequence continues at coordinate 72,647,650 of NC_091133.1, read as the reverse complement.
AGAAAAATAAAAAACAGAGAAACGAAAGAACCAGAGAAGACGAAGAAGAAATATACAGGGTGGAAGGGGACCGATGCACAAAAATTTAAGAGCTGATTCTACATGTTAAATATAACAAAACTTTTATTACACTTTTCCTTCGGTGAAACACCGTTAAGCAGGAAAAAAATAGTCTTGCCCAATGTTTGCAGCACTCTATTGCAGTAACGGCCCGAGAGAAATGGCTGATTGCTATAGAAGCAGACAGGTAAAAATAAACTGAATAGTTGGTATCTTAAGTATTTTTTTTTGTAAATTAAACCGTTTAGCCATGAATTTAAATCGAATAATTCTGAAAATCGTTAAAATAAATCTTGCAACGTAGCGCACTATCGCGTGTCTCCGACTGAGTACAACAGAGGGGGAGGGGAAGGCAAGAGATTGGTGGTTGCGATTGCTAGTGTTATTGCAGTAGCCGTTATGTTGCCAAATGTTTCATAGAAACATAATGATTTCCTCTAAAACGGTGAATGTTAGAAAAAAACATATTTAGATTTTTCAAACCTCTCCCCATAATCTATTATCAGTTTCCTTTTGGTCCATTGGTTACCTTTCATTCTTTAGGGGAGACTCGGCTAATTCCGCAATATTAAGAAGTAAATCTATTATATTTTTTTATGAAAATGTTTATTGAAAAATTATTAAGGTATGTAGACATGGACGAAATCTTTCATTATCAAATGAGATAAAGATAGCTATTAAAATGCAAATATATTTAGTTGTACATACATTACAGTTGAAAAAGAACAACTCGGGTAATTCCGCAACAGTGCGGATAAATCCTCAATAGGATTTGGCTATTTCCGCAGCAGTAAATAATTATGAAATACTTTATGAAAGTAACATAAAAGGAACAATTTATATGTAACAATGCTCACTTTCTTCACAGCTGTATAGCAAAACACGAAAAACAGCCAACTTTCGATGTTTCACTGTATTGCCGACAGAGGTGTCGACCAATATCCTTAATTTTTTTTCTATAGCACTGCAGAGGACATGCCTCCTGTTGACAGCCTCTCAAAACTTACGTTCACGCTATTGTAAAGCCGCAATAAAATCATATATGCACTACTGCGGAATTACCCGTACTGCGGAATTAGCCAGGTTTCCCCTATAAAGAAGGGGGGGGAAGAAAGTGGAGAAGGAAGGAATAAAATAAATAAAAAGGATTTTAAAAGAAGAAAGAGGGAACGAAAAATAGGGAGAAGTCAAGATTTTCCTTTTAGACGCTATGGAGGCACATGAAAAGTTTTCAAGTAAACTTTATTCTTTCATAGTCTCTGCGCTAGAATGAGGTAATGTCAGCGCCAAGCTCCGACCATCTATTTATCCTCGGGAAAGACTCACAATTAACACTTAATTTCACAAGAAGCTGATTAAACTTCAGAGACGTTCTGAAGTGTGGCAACGAGGAAAATCCCACCACTATGTGGGACTGAACCAAGGGTCTTCCAGTCCGTAGCCAGTTGCTCTACCAACTAAGGTATTCCGCCGCCAATGACGAGAGGAGAAGGAATAGGTAAATAATGCAATGTAAGGAAATAGAAAAGAGATAGGAACGAGAGAAAGAATGAAGACTGAAAGAAAGTCAAAGAATAAGAAATGAAAAAGAGATGTGAGGAGCAATAAAGGTGGAAATGAGAGGAAGAAAGGTTAAAAAAAACTCATATATGAAGGAATAAGAGAAATGAAGAGGAAAAACGAAAGCGAGGAGAAAATGATAGAGAAATAATATTCAGAATTAATGAATTAATCCACACCTGTGGAGTAACGGTCAGCGCGTCTGGCTGCGAAACCAGGTGGCCCGGGTTCGAATCCCGGTCGGGGCAAGTTACCTGGTTGAGGTTTTTTCCGGGGTTTTCCCTCAACCCAATACGAGCAAATGCTGGGTAACTTTCGGTGCTAGACCCCGGACTCATTTCACCGGCATTATCACCTTCATATCATTCAGACGCTAAATAACCTAGATGTTGATACAGCGTCGTAAAATAACCCTATAAAATAAAAAAAAAATTAATGACTTATCCTAATGCGACACAAGAGGGAACGAGATACATATATATTGAGTAACATTATTCTTAAATATATTAACCTACATTAGATTATTTACTGGCATGTAAAAGAACTCCTGCGGGACAAAATTCCGGCACATCCGGCGACGCTGATATAACCTCTGCAGTTGCGAGCGTCGTTAAATAAAACATAACATTTAACATTTACATTAGGTTCCTTCAGAATTGTTTCGTTTAAGAAAAGGAAGGAATAAAGAAATTAATGAACAAGTGACGAAACATAGGGAGAGAGAGAGAAATAATGAGAGAAAACGAAAGAAACTCATTAAGTCTAATACAAGTCACTCTGCACGAGAATTTTGTAAGCTTCCTCCTTGGTAGAGTCGGCTCATTTAATTTAACGACGCAGAGACTTCCCGGCATCGATAAATGATATAGCCTAACGATAAATTGAATTGATTAAGAGAAAACTGAAGCATATGGAGAATACTGTCGGAATGTGCAGGGGACCGAGCTACCTCGTCGAGCGACGGAAAGCCCTTCAGAGCAGACAGGAAGAAAAAAATTAGAGCTAATCGTGTATAGAGAATGGTTATCGAAGACGGAACTATGAAATGGATACGCTGATTTATATACACAGTATGTATGATTGTAATTAATGCAGTTTGGTGAAAACGAGTGAACTCGGGTCAAAGTGGGCGTTGTCCGATAACGACCTAGAAAGTTGCCGCACGTGATTTGGGTGTGTGCTTTCAGATTTTCAGCGCCGGACTTTTGTTAATTTTCTCGTTCAGTAACAATTCCGGAGCCTAGACTGAAAAATGAGCATCAAGGGAATTAACTGGTTGATTTTAATTAGTTAAATTCTAATACGAAGAAATATTGACTACATAGTATATCAGCGATTTTACTTCGTGTTGGGCGTGTCTTTATTCTATGTTGTCCTAAGGCTCAGTGCTAGCACGCTGGTCTTCTCTTCAGATGGCCGGAGTTCGCTCCCTGGTCAGGTTGCGATGGTATTTGTGGTGGATAAATCACACGGTGTAGGGTTTTTTCGGAGTGCTCCCCATTCACATCCCACGAATAAATAATTTGAGCCCCCTCTTTTCATCTTCAATAATTAAAAATGGGCTGTGGAGAAGTACATGGGAAAAGTACGGGTTTCCGAAGCTGAGATATAAAGGGCTTCGGACTCCGTGTCCTGATGCTTATCTATCAGGTGGGACCTGGCTCTTCAGGACTGAGGCAGGATGGCCCATCTGTCAGCATTGGATTCTTGAATGCCACCCAGGCCTTTGTAGGAATTGAACAATCGTCGCATATACGAGATACGGCACGCAGTGGGTCGATATACATCGTCAGTTTACTGTAAGTGCAAGCATTCGTCCCGCGTCCTGCCCTCGAAAAACCAAGCTAAGTGTCTTTCTAAGTCCAAGTGATACTCCTGTGCTATACCAGCCACGTGACCATTAGGGCCGCACGATTTGTGAATTTGTACTGGTTAAGAATTTGACCAAGTATTTTCAGCATTGAAAATCATAAATGTCTCAGCCCAAGTTTAATAGTGACAGTAAGGCCACCGACGTAGCTCAGTCGGCTGAGGCGATTACCTTCGGATCCGGAATTAGGCTGCTGCGTGAGTTCGATTGCTGGTTGGGCTGATTATTTCGTTGGTTTTTCCGGTTTTCCCCAACTACAAGGCGAATGTCAGGTAATCTATGGCGAATCCTCGGTCTCATCTCATCAAATGCCACTCGCTATCACTAATTAGAAAAGTAACGGCAGTAGCAGCGACAATTGAGTGACATTGGTTTTAAATTGCAGTATTAGTCAGGATCACCGCATTACATTACTTTAGTATTATTATTATTATTATTATTATTATTATTATTATTATTTACTTTCTCATTATACGGAGTATACAGAGTTGTAACGCTACAGAAAATCGTTTTCCATATTTTCATAAAAATCCACATTTTTGGCAATTTACGTAATTTTCCTTAAATTTTGAGACGATTTTTGTTCATATTCAGTATTTAAGATTATATTTATCCTGGAGCGGTATATACCAAATTCACTAATTTTACTAGATGGATAGATGGATTTATTGAGAAATATTATACATACAGATGTACTATATTATCGTAATTTTCTGTTAAATCCATTGCATGGATCTTCTGACCGTACGTGCTGTGTACCTACAACAAGTCCTACTTTGTAGGTTTCACCCCCTCACCTATAATTAGATCCAACCACTCTCCAAAAGAACACACAGATTAAAATGAAAATGGCACAAACAAAACACATTTTATAATATATCCTAACCTAAAACAGACATAAAAGTGTACTAAAGAAAGCGCAATGGCTCTCACTTCAAAAATATCATACCGATATGTTTTTCTTCGCCATTGTTTATATTATTCGGAATAAATTGACAAATTAAATGGTGTGGTTCATATCAAAGTAATTATTATAGGCCTATGAAGAATTATACGTATTTACTTTTAGTTGCGATTTTAGTTTTACATTTTTTCTCCCTCCTGCCAGGTGATTGCAAGGTAGGGACGAGACTTTTCCTTTAAATATAGTCGCCGACTATGTTCTAAACGCGCCATATTTCTTACAAGATTGTCTGCGCTAGTTGTAAACTTTCCATGTGTGTGAGTAAATATCCACAGCAAATAAAAGGAAATAAATGTGCTCTGTATTTTTTCACTAAATATTTGTAACATCTGTAAATGTAGCTTTGAAATACTGATTTTCATAAGTGTTAAAAATAACATTATAAATAAGTTATAATATAGGAATAACGAGTTATTTGAATTATGTAAACTTTACGCATACGTATACCTAAATCTGTTCAAGTATAAATTAAATAAAATTTCTTATATTCTATGTGCAATTTAAAAAGGAATCTAGATCTTCGTATGTGAATGCATATAAAATTATGTCTGTCTTATTGTTAAGTAATCATTGCTGGCATTTCAACTACGCTTTCAACTCCAGAGGTTATTCACTAGCGAAATTCAACCTGGGTTAAAAATAGCTAACAAATGTTAGCTAAAGCCCTCTACGGTTCTTTTACGTCCCGTATAACTAACTACATGGGACTCTTAGAGGAAGTCATGATAAGGATTTTATTGCCACTGAAAATTATTTGCCTTTGGTCGTGTTTAAACCCATGATCCTCGGAACAAATGGCCAGCATAGTAACCGAAAATTCGAGGACGGCCAAAAAAAATAAAAAGAAAAAAGGAATATTAGCAGCCCGATAGAACAGAATTAATGCAAAACGCGGAAAAGGTGCAGTGAAAAAGTATATGTTATCTTAATAACATTTTAAATTTGAATATGCCTTGGAAATAAAAACAGATGTGTACCCATAAATAAAGCGAACGGCGAGAGCTCGGATTTATAATTATTTTTTCACCCTATGAGAAATTGCCAGTTTTGCCATCAACCACTATAACATAGCTAGCCTTCGACAACATCATATTCGTAGGAATTCCATTCCTGACCTGAATATTAACTGAAAACAGTTAAACAAGTAAAGAAACGGAGAAAATATTCGTGCCGTAGGCGGTGTTCGAAGCCACGATATACGTAGTTAATCAACTGAAAGTTATATTTAGTAATGAATCGTGTTTACGTAGTGTAGAGAAATATGTTACTTGACCATCTCGATTTTCCTTGAAGCAGTGAATGGCGCGCTGAAGGATTATTATTTTTTTTAATATACTTATAAACTTCGATCACTTCACACCCGACCAGTTATTCCATGATCAGCTTATCTTGATAACGTTTACGTCTCACGTTTTTTAAAATGTCTTAACGTGACCTTTTCATTCTTAAAATAAAACCGGAGGTGCATGATGTAATGTACCTATTTTCTGGCTCTTTTTATCGCTTCTGTGCTCGTCACTAGTTTCGTAAACATTTCATTAATATTATACTACCGCGATCCGCCTTAATATTGGAATACCGTGAACCGACAACTGTATACTATCAGGGATATCATGGCCTGTTCAGCAGTTTACTTTCTTGTTCTACGAAGTTTGTAAAAAAAAGAAGAACCATTCTAATTTATCTTCCTTCACTTTTCGTGGCTTAATAGCTCGAAATGGACTTTTTCAAGAAATAACACTCCATCTAGCTGACTTGGCTGATCTCTGGCTTACGGCTACAGCTGACTCTAGTTTAAATCTCGGCGACAACGGAGTTCTATTTGTGGTGGACAAAATGAAGGTTATGAAGGTGTTCCTCTTGATTCTCCCGCTTTTTCCTCATTTTATCAACACTCTCCAGAATTTTCATTCCATCCCGAAAAAAAATAGGGCACCATTTGTGTTTGCGTGACGTCGAAATCGATCTCTGTCATGGTGGGTGTTCCTCGCTGTTCGTTCAAAGCTTGATAGATGAGAGTAGTTTGGATTCTAGAGGACTCCTAGATATTTCAGAAGTTACACCGTAGTCCCTCAGGTTTTGTTTGACGGGGACATGACGAGTAATGGAGTTCTGTGAGGTGCTGCAGACCATTACCAAAGATGTAGTATACGGATTTGATAGTTGGAGAAGAATGCGTAGTGTGGGGCTTAGTGGAAGCTACTTAACCGGGCTGTTGAGTATAGTTTGTAGACCTAATCTCTTCATTTCGTAACGGATGCACAGAAAGCCTATTATTTGGACTGAAGTGCTTAGGAATGCTTCATCTATCGCCTGATATGCGCCTTTATACTTACAGGCCTATTATACTTCATTACTGTTTTGATTATTTGGTGTGTTCCGACTTCAAGAGCTTAGTTCGATCTATCCATCTTAGTATGAGACGACCTCTGCATCTGTATTAGACATACTTAATTTGTCCATAATTTCTTTTGGAAAGCTGTTTTCTGACTTGCGTTGTGTTTGAACAGCTCTTTCCTTGCTTTTATTTTTATTTTCTCACTTACAATGCACAAAAATCATAGGCAGGCTTACTCCTCGATGATCCGAGGTTCCCGGATTCAAACCAGACCGACGACGATAAAAATTCCTAGCAGAGATATTGCGGAAGTCTGGGAATCCAAGAACGGTTGCGAAGAGGACAACCTCTCCGTAAACGGACGAAGACATGCGTCTTGACCTGAATATGTTTGTGGAATGAGATGAAGAAGATGAATGATATGATATGAAATCTATATTCTTTCTACACGGGAGGGGAAGGGAAATGGACCGTGGCAATGAAAATTCTAACCCGGTATTTGCCTAAAATAACTGTGGAAAACCACGGAAAAACCAGTCAGGGTGGTCGATCCTGGAATCGAACCACGGACCTCCCGGATGCGAGTGCCATGCGGAACGCATGAGCCACTTCGCTCGCTCGGTTTATTATTATCACTTACTGTCTCCTACTTACTACCACTATTAGACTACTATAGTACGCTTGTTTAGTCCTGACAGTCGCCGGGAATGTGCGCCTGGGTCAGGCGAGTCCATTAAGTTACGCCAAGGGATGTTCAAGTTAGTCTGTCGCCTACAGTTAGAGCAATCGGATGTTACGATGCACTATGGCGTTGTGTTTCCAGTACAGTTAAGCTGTACTGCATTCCTTTACCGACCGCTCGCCCTTATCTCTACTCCGGAAGTCTCCCCACTACTCCTATTACTTCCCCTCTTTCGCTTCGCTGAGCTGTGAGGACTAAATAATCGGTCCGCTACTATTTACCACACTACTGAAAACAAATATTTGGTTCTTAGATTTAGTAGCTTCTCTTCTGTACGTAAACAAATAAAGTAAGTAATATAAACAATGAAGCGAACAGTTAGGCCTAATATCTTAGGGCCGGTTTCTTCAACCTTTGTTAAAATGCACCTAACATAGCGTTAATTAACTGTAAGTTAAAAGTATAAATTGCTGTTAAAAATATTGCGTTTCTTCAACTTTACATTTCACATTTAACATTGTGTTTGTTAACTCTCTGTTATAACCAGATATTCTAGAGTTTAACCATAACCTATAACCAAGTATAGGCTCAATTCTGTTTTCTGAACTCGGACAATTGCAATTCTCGCTTGTTTCCATTGTTTGATTCAGAGAGGATAGAAGTCTTTCTATTCTCTCAGGTTTGATTTATGCTTCTTTCCGTCGTCTGTACCTCAGTAGCGTTGGGCAGCGTATTGGTATTGCTGTTGTGAAATGGAAAACACTGAAACAAAAAGAAATCGTGAGACTAATTTATCTTCGTTCGAGAGAAGCCTTCTGCTGGAGATTATTTCGCAGTATAAACCAATTAATGAGAATAAACAAACAAACGAACAAACAGATCTACATTGAAATTGCAAAGTGAGGCTTGGCAGAAAATAGCCTACACCGTTGTATGAACTTCTGGTCTGTCAAATCACTAAAATCATCCGCTCTGTTTATGTATTTATGGATATCATTTTATAAATAATCAAGATATAGAAGTTCAGTATCCAACGCACCGCCCATATTGGATACTTCTATGCTAACAGAGAGTTAAGTGATTTAACTGTATGAAATTGGGCAGTTAAATTAACATAGGTTTTAACAGCCTGTTAGTAAGCTTACTAACAGTAGTTGAAGAAATGCTTCAACTGTTAAGTTTACAGTTAAAATGGAATAACACACTGTTATAATTTAACAAAGGTTGAAGAAACCGGGCCTAGGTGTTTCAAATACTGAATTAAGTCCCAGTCCCCAAAGTAAGTATTTTCAGGTTCTAGTTTATCTTATTTTGTTAATCGAAATATGTAAATGAAAGAAATTAATTTTAGAGGTTAACAATATACAAATAGAATAGATTGTAAACTGTTCTAACAGAGAACAGGATGGGCAGTCTATCCCCAGAGATGAAACTTAGTTTTCATGGATCGGAATAATAGTTCATAGAAATATGCATATTGTGTTCATTTTAATTAAAAGCTTTCCGTGTACTTCGAATTAAAAAATGGGTGGAGTCTCGTAGTACAGTACTGTGGTAACATTGCGTATCACGCTTGTTTAGAAATGAGTTTTATTGAGTCGTACAATTTGAATAACGAGTCGTACTCATAACGCAATAGGTCATGTATTTCGAAAACAGTGAATGTACAGGTTTACTTGTCCCATAGTGAAAGAACTTCATTATAACTTGTTTCTCACGTTAACTCTTTCTCTATTCTGTATGCTTTGCTTAAGCTGATCAAACATTCGACCTTCAGACAGTAACATCATCAACAAAACAAGTGAACAACAGTTCCTTGTCTCTGGACTGTACGCATGGAGGTATTACATCAAGTTATGCCTTGGCAGCAAATAACTTAAAGGTTGTTACTTTTTTCCAACATGATGGCATGTCGGCGGCCATGGTGTAAGAGCGCCTACCCTAAAGTGATGATGATAATAACACTCCTGTCCTTATATAGCGTTAGGTACAGTCAGCGCCAACAAGCGCGCCTGGCGCCCATGCGGACCGCTAGCGAAAGTAACAGAAACTTATCTACAACACAAAAAGTACGTATCAATTTTAAAAGATGAAATCATGTGAGTTCTAAAATCATAGACTAATTAATAAGAAAATAAACTAACACATTTTTGGAATTTATCCATTGCTGTCTGAAGTATACACGCTACTGAAAACAACGCTTCGAAGGTTGGATCTACCTTCGTATTCAAGTAAACAAGAAGACTGAAAATAGTAACCTATTCTCTGGATTGTAGCAATGTACCGAAGTACGTACATATGATATTTCCAAGCAGGAATTCTGCGTTATCATATGAAGGATCGGGAGTGCAGAAAAATTCTCTCCAGCACCGGGATTCGAACCCGGGTTTTCAGCTCTACGTGCTGACGCTCTATCCACTAAGCCACACCGGATTCCAATTTCGATGCCGGATTGAATCCTCTCAGTTTAAGCTCCACCTTTTAGTTTCCCTTTAGTGGCCAACCCTCATGCACTGTCACAGATGTGTGACAGTGGCACAATGTACAACACACTGATGTGCAGAGATGCATTCATTAAGAGTGACTAAGTGGCCGGGATCCGACGGAATGAGCGCCGTCTTAAATCACTGAGGGCCATATTCATAGACATTCTTAGCGCGGGCTTCTGGTGGATGATCAGCGAACTAACGTTTTTCGTATTCATAAACCAGTGTTAGCGATGTGATATAATATGAATCCTGTACAAGTAACCAGTCGATAGCCGGGGCTAGTTTAGCACGCTCGTAGCGCGGGCTAGCGAAATGTCTATGAATAGCACCCTGAGTGATTAAATACGCATATCATATTATAGCGATGTACCGAAGTGCATATGATATTTCCATACAGAAATTCTGCGTTATATGATGTAGGATCGATGGAGCGAAGAAAAATTATCTCCGGGACCAGGGTTCGAAACCGGGTTTTCAGCTCTACGTGCTGACGCTCTATCCACTAAGCCACACCGGATTCAAATTCCGATGCTGGATTGAATCCTCTCTGGAGTTGTTACAAATGGCTGAGTGGTGTGAAGATATTTTGGATAAATTTCTTTAGAAGTAATATAGTTTGTTTCCCCGAAAAAGTGTCAGAACTTTCCAGCTAGCATGGTTAAAAGTGTCCTCCACATACAATACGCAAAAATCTCTAATCTATCCGGCTACTTGAGCTGAAAAAAAAAAAGAAAAGGAAAAGTTAAATATTACTTGCGGCCAGACAGAATATTATAGCCACGAGGAAGATGAGGCATATGAACTAAGTCGCGTGAAAAGCATTAGAGCGACACGGAATAAGCGCTGGTTCTCATAGAAATTATTTCCGTGAAATTTCGGCCTGTATATGGGACCGGTACCCATCCATCATCGTGATGAATTGGGAAGCCGCAGTGAGTGACGAAATCCGGTTTCGTAAAGTCTGTTATAACGGCTGACGCAGATCATTGTGCTAACTACACGTTATCCCATACTGTTTGGATGATCGTTCACCTTTGCTGGGACATGTGGACGTGAGGCTTGTAGTTGACTGGTGAACTTGGACCTACATGGGTTGTCGTGCAGCGGATTGTTTTAGTTCGTGTGCTAGATTGATATTTTGGATATTCGGATTTCGATTCCGAATTCGAAATGGTGATTTTCTTCGATATATTCATTGAAATTCTAAGATGATATGTTAAAAAAAACAACAATCGATTCATTTATTCATTTCCTGTTCGTTTTTTTATGATCATTACTCTAAGAATAATCTTTGTAGTTAAAATGCCGTTAAATAATAATCATAATTAAATCCCTATGTTTAAGCATTTATAATACCTACGTAGAATAGACAGGTAAAAAAAGGTGATCGAAACATAAAAAGGCAGATAAATTAAAAAAAAAGCATAGAATCTACTCTTTTATCAGCTAATTTCTGAGATATTCATGTAATATACCTTATTATTAGTTGAGTTGCACTTTACAATGTAGCTACATTTTTAGATTTTATTATATCAAACCCTATCTTGTATCGAATAGAACAGTTTTCGTCATAGGAAAAGATAGTTCTGCATCAACTGACGTAAATTGGAGTACAAGCACTTGCGATTTTCAGGAACTAAACATTTAATTTAGCATCTTTCATTGCGATTGTACGAGATTCTTTAAAGTGAAGAAAGTCTCAGACATAGTATCTCCTAGCCACTCCCAGCCGCTCCTAGTCTTTTATGACCAAGGCGGTAGTATCTCAAAGGAAGATCCAAATGCTATGATTTGGGTGGGCGGGAGAGATCTTAAGCTTAGTGGTAATTCCGTTTGCATAATTAAACGAGTTCTATAACAAGTTATAACTGTGGTAAATTTAACATTAAACTTGTATATGTAAAGGGTAAACTGAAGGCAATCAAAATGTTGGCTCTTAAAATAACTTGAAAACTGCAAATAAATAAACCCACAATTTTTTAATTGGCAAAAAATAGGCACTTACTTTTAAAATAGCAAGCGAGAGCTGAAATAGGCAAAATAAAAATGGGTCCTATCCTATCTCGAAACGCATTAAAATCTAAGTTATATAAATTTGGTTACAATGTTTATTATAGGAGAGAAATTCGCTCCGGCGCCGGGGATCGAACCCGAGCCCTTGGATCTACGTACCACTGAGCTACGCCGAAGTTCAATCTACAGCGCCGGATCGAATCCCTCTCTTCTAGGTTTTTTTTTCTTTCCATTTGTGGTCTGACTCCAAGTTCGACATACTATATAGGCTATGTTGACATATACCTATTAAGTCAACTGCCATTATATATATATTCTGTAAGACCAAAAATTAATATTTACGTAGATTATATAAATTTGGCATATGTCAACCCAGTATTGAAAAGGCTCTAATCATAATCATCATCAGTTTTTATTGTTCACAAATTTTGAGTCGGGAAGTTTGCGGAGTATTTCTCGTTGTTAAGGATAAAGAAAAGTGAAAGAACAATGGCTTCCTAATTTGATTACATTGCCATTCCGAAGTCACAAATTGGAAAGTGAAGTCTCCTGTAATCGATTCGATGAGCTTGTACGCGATGTCAGGCGTGGCGAACCTTTGACACGCGGCCATCACAAACGAGATCTGCGAACTGGCTGCACATTTTAATTATCAGAGCGGCACAAATGCAAGAGTCACAGTTCTCTAGGGAAACTTTCCATTTAGTTTATCAGCGTGTACAAAGACTAGCATCTCAATGGCTGTTTCTGTTTCTCATGGGGTTGCCGCATCTGTAACCAACTCAGTTGCACATCTGCATTTACTTGCTGAAGCTGCGAGGGCTCGGTTCGACACACAGGACTGAAACGTGAGTAGTAAATCGAATTTCGTCGTAGAATGTTTTTGCTGTATTTTTTCTGTTTGTATAATAAGATAGGCCAAAGTGTGTGTGTCAAAGTATGAAGATGTACCGTCTTTTATTCGGCTAGGAATCTATGTGCTTTCATAATCTTCATTTAAGTTTCTTTATGACCACGGAGCCTATTCAGAAGTGTTAAGACGAAATGGTGATAATGATGTAATGTTAGAATGAGAATAACAACACGACTTATTTGTATACAACTTTCCACAGCTCTTTGTCCTTTACAAACCCAGATAGAGTAAAGGTTGGTAATATTGTGGTATTGTGATATTGTGATATGTGAGAGTTCTTTTTGAGAACTTATTACAATTTTACTGAGCGAGAGGAAGATCGGGTTTTTTGCGTCAGTTTATTAAGGGGTTAGGTACAGATTACAACAGTAAAATGTTTGGAAATATTCAGCATTTCTTTCCCTCCATTACTGTTTCTTATACAATAATGAAAATTGGTATGTGTAAAACACTGTCCTGCTATATGAAAACAAAAAAATATATGTATATTTTTACGATGAAAAAACAATTATTTATATTCCACACCTCCACATATGCAGAACACATCACAAATGCTAACCACACCCACAGAGACATTAACACAGACATGGAAATATTACACATCCAACCAAAAAGCCAGAAACTAAACACACTAGAACAGTATGAAATATACACACGAAAATACACCCCAACGAAATTCTCAACACACAACTCAATTTCAGAACACACACACTCTTTGACGCTACATTATACCACACGAACACACCATCACAGGAAACAAAACAAGAGGCGCCAAGACCAACAACGGCCAGTTCTGAGGAAAATAGGTCGAAACATGTAAACAAGGTACGCTAGAATTTAACACAAGAAAGTCTTATCATACATATTCCGAAATGATACAGTGTTAAAAGTTGTGTAATCAAGATGTATAATTATTTATATGTTTTTTTTTTTTTCAAAATTTAAAATTGTTGGAGTTTACTGTGCAGTGATGATGCGTTTCTGTCATAACTCATTAACTTGTTAACCTTTTCATGTTGTCTCTCCTTTATTTTATTGCTGAAACTCATGTTTACAATATCGTGCTCTTTCAACTACATTCCTTAATAAATAATATTTTTTTTATTTGTGTTAGAAGGAAATACTGATATTTGACCATTTTTTAAAACTAATTTATTTTTTATCAGACAATCTGTCAAAGGTATTTTTGTTGTTCGTGCGCTGTTTTATATATTGATTCCGTAATTAAATAGTATTTCAGGTCAACTGTATTTTCTTTTGCATGTTAAATATATAAATATTTTGAAAATGTAATAAAATTACTCTCCGATAGATTCATGCACAGCTCCTATGGCTCTTTCACTTTATTGTCTTTAAAATGAAGTGAGGAGCTTAATCTCAAAACAAGTTCAGTCCATTTTGTAGATTTAACAGGAGAGCAACCTAAAAGCACTTAATTACGAACATAAGGGGGTAAAATGATATTGTAAGTTAAGCATGTGTGGAATTAACTAATTTTCATGCGGTGATGCTCTGAACTTCATCTCAGAGCTTCTTCTTCATTTCCTTACTAACACGTATTGGATACACAAGAACGGATTGTTTAATATGTTTTTTTGGTTACAACTTAATGAAATTTCAATGTGTAAATTTCCCACTTTTTAATAATAAGTGCACAAAGAATTGTTTGTATGACAGACAGACGTGCAATTTGTAGACAGTGTGAAGTAATTAATTGGAATGATTTCTGTGATATTTTTTCCTCACTTAATTTGTCATTTCAGCATGTTAGCCAGTAAGAAAGTCTCTAAGACTCATAATACTTCGACATACGAACGACCCAGAATACGTCAGAGAATAAACTGTAAATTATGTCGACAAGTATAAAACGCTTGAAACGCCCAAGGCTCGCCCATAAAATAGAAGTTTCTTTAGCTACTAGTACCACTATCTGATTCATTTACCTTCGCTATATTCAAATCACTCTGCAGCTAATAATTTTATTACGTGACTAATAGTCATTGTTCGAAGCTAACAATTCCATTGTCGGGGGTCATTAACGTGAATTGAAAACAGTTACTTTATTATTATACAGACAATTGCACTAAGTGAAATCTTCGATTTTGAAAGTTTTCACCAATTGAAACACGAACTCTAATTATAATTAGTATTCCTTAAAGCAAGCGCGCGCGTGTGTTATAATTTTGAAAGACCAAACACACAACAGTTAATAATGTATTCTACTTCTTTTCCTGAAATTACTGAATTAGAATTGAACTTGATACTATAGGCCTACAAGAGTGAAATGTTTAAACACTATCATACTTGTCATTGGATTGGAGGTTCAAGGGGGATGATATATTATTTTAGATTATATTAGATTAGATTTTATTAAAGTCATGAGTATTATACAAATACTATAGACGTAGTCATAATAAAAACAAAACAGAGTGAATAAGATTATATTAGAAACATAGGCTAAGTTATTAACGGAGGACTCAAAGTATTCACTGATATTATAAAAGGAATTATTAATCATTCAGTCTTTTAAAACATTCTTAAATGTGTTATAGTTAACAGTGTGCGCAGACTTATGAAATCTATTAAACATAGATACTGCCATGGACATATATTGTTTTTTAGTTGTTTCCAGTCTAACATTAGTTTCAGTCAAGTGAAAATTGTATCTTGTTGTACTGGCAATTTGGGAAAAAGAAATAGTATCAGAACAATGGAAGGAGTCCATAATCGTACCTATTTTTAAGAAGGGGGACTTGGAAGGCTAACTGTAGAAACTTTCGAGGAATATCACTTTTGTTGACGTCGTACAAGATTTTGTCGAATATCCTTTTGAGAAGATTAACTCAATATGTAGATGGAATTATTGGGGTCATCAGTGTGGTTTTAGGCGTAATAGATCGACTATTGATCAGATTTTTTGTATTCGACAGATATTTGAGAAAAAATGGGAGTATAAGGTACAGTACATAAGTTATTCATAGATTTCAAAAAGGCGTATGACTCGGTTAAGAGAGAAGTTTTGTATAATATTCTTGTTGGATTTGGTATTCCCAAGAAACTAGTTCGATTAATTAAAATGTGTCTTAGTGAAACTTACAGCAGAGTCTGTATAGACCAGTTTCTATATGACGGTTTTCCAATTCACTGCGGGCTAAAGCAGGGAGATGCACTATCACCTTTACTTTGTAACTTCGCTCTAGAATATGCCATTAGGAAAGTTCAGGATAACACAGAGGGTTTGGAATTGAACGGGTTCCATCAGCTTCTTGTCTATGCGGATGACTTGAATATGTTAGGAGAAATCCACAAACGGTTAGGGAAAACATGGAAATTTTACTTGAAGCAAGTAAAGCGATAGGTTTGGAAGTAAATTACGAAAAGACAAAGTATATGATTATGTCTCGTGACCAGAATATTGTACGAAATGGAAATATAAAAATTAGGCATTTATCCTTCGAAGAGGTGGAAAAATTTAAATATCTTGGAGCAACAGTAACAAATATAAATGACACTCGGGAGGAAATTAAACGCAGAATAAATATGGGACATGCCTGTTATTATTCGGATGAGAAGCTTTTGTCATCTAGTCTGCTGTAAAAAAGTCTGGAATTTAGAATTTATAGAACAGTCATATTACCGGTTGTTCTGTATGGTTGTGAAACTTGGACTCTCACTTTGAGAGAGGAACAGAGATTAAGGGTGTTTGAGAGTAAGGTTCTTAGGAAAATATTTGGGGCTAAGAGGAATGAAGTTACAGGAGAATGGAGAAAGTTATACAACGCAGAACTGGACATATATTCTTCACCTGACATAATTAGGAACATTAAGTCCAGACGTTTGAGATGGGCAGGGCATATAGCACGTATGGGCGAATCCAGAAATGCATATAGAGTGTTAGTTGGGATACCGGAGGGAAATAGGCCTTTGGGGAGGCCGAGATGTAGATGGGAGGATAATATTAAAATGGATTTGAGGGAGATCGGTTATGATGATAGAGAGTGAATTAATCTTGCACAGGATAGGGACCAATGGCGGGCTTATGTGAGGGCGGCAATGAACTTCGGGTTCCTTAAAAGCCATTTGTAAGTATTATTATTATTATTATTATTATTATTATTATTATTATTATTATTATTATATATTTTGTTTTTTTCACTCTAACATTCAAAATGACAGCGAAATTCACTTCTGTTTGTTTTTCCCCCTGTAAGAGTGTAGTTGTAATTCAGAGTATTTTTTGTTTTGCCTAGTGGCCGATGTTCTGTTTCAATTGAATTCTGTAACATTGTTGGCTGAGTACTTTGATTTCCCATGACATCCAAAATTCACCACTGCTAGGACTCAGTAGTAGTTTAATTCAGAATACCGTTTTTCACCGAAAGGACCGTACTTGGATTCGCAATTGATTTTGTGAAGTTATTATTAAGTACGAGTATAGGGCAGATTTTCTTCTGCATCCCATGGCGTTCTCATTTCACTTGCTTCATTATAGCCCCCATATTGTCTCACTTTTACATAATTGTCTTTATGCTTTACAAGGGTGTTAAATGCAGCAATTCGATAACGAAGACATCAGAGTCCTATCTCCCTGTCTCCTATACGCCCTAATGGTAATGACACATGCGTAAGCAACGTAGAAACTCGTTGCCTCGGTGAAGGATATGCCATCAAATGAGAGCCAGGCTCGAGACTTGCCTGCAGGTAATTGCAAGGAACAATGAAGCGTTATTACTGCAAGTCAAATTCTCGCACGTGGATGCGGTACTTGTAGATGGGAAACGGAGGAGAATATAGGTTGTTTGCGAAGGTCATGCATTTCTAGTACATCGCAGATTAATAATAACCGGGACCTCATATCTGACAATGCAAATTTTTACAAGCGACATAAAACCGGTTTGGTTTCCCTATATGCGAAACGTTAGCAAGGTAGTGTTAATTTTTTTCTCGCTTAGGTACGAGTAACTAAACGCAAGTTGCAGGTCTTCGCAGAAATTAATGTGGAAAACTACGGTATATAAAACTTTACTTTCAAATGTGCCTGGTATGAATATCGTAGTAATAAGCGGATTACAAGTTTTGGAGAGAACGGTGATCTTTCTGTTCAAGTTCCTTTGTTATCTTGCTTTCTTCCTTCTCACGCTGTCTTATTTCTACCTTACTTTCCTTCTTCCTCTCTTTATATGTATTTCTTACTAGCTCTGATTCAAGCCCTCCTTAAGTCGGTTCGCAGAGCGCTGGCGTACGATGACTGCAGACTCAGATTCACAAGCCTCAGCAAAAGAGAACGACCATCCAACCAGTATGAGGGTAACGTGATGTTCCCCCAGCCGTTATAACTGGTTTTCGAAACCGGATTTCTCTACCTAGTGAAGCTCCTCAAATGCATCACGATGCTGCGTGGGCACCGGTCCCATGCACTGGCCGATATTTCATGAGAAAACGGAATATACATATAGGATAAGATATTGTGATGTATAAAAAATATATTTCTAGATTTTCACGGAATTGCACTTTTTCAGAATATCTAATATAAAAGGAATAGTTTTTGGCTTATCGTTTGTCTACGAACGTCGATTAGGCTAGCTACTCCAAAATTATTTGCCGCATTTTTACGTCCATTTTCAGTATACAGAGTGATTCAAAAGGTAAGGTCAACCGGTAAGGAGATGAATCAGGGCGACATTTAGAGCAAGAAAGTCCTTTGTCAATTTTTTTTTTTATTTGCAACCTTTTCAGAGGTACAATAGATCATACATTTACTCACAACTAAGGTGACTTACTTACAGTGATTACTAATTTACAGTACTTTATTAGAGCAGCTGCTCATAATGTTCTCAATTTCCACGCAAAGATGCCTAGGCGCGTTCTCTTACTGCGCTGTGCACAAGATCTAACAGCCAGTTTCGTAGTCTGATATCTGTTGCAGCTGCATTAATTCCCTGGAGCATATTATGATCTCTGTCTGTAATCTCCGTAGCGTACACCTTTTCTTTCGTAAAACCTCATACAAAGAAGTCCAGAGGTGTTAAATCAGGGGACAGTGCTGGCCAGAACCTATAAACATAATGCATATCTCGATATTCTGCGTTGTTCACAACTGAGGAGTAAGGGCTGCGTGTCTGACTGCGAAACTAGGTGGCCTGGGTTCGAATCCCGGTCGGGACAACTTACCTGGTTGAGGTTTTTTCCGGGGTTTTCCCTCAACCCAATATGAGAAATGCTGGCTAACTCTGTGCTGGATCCCGGACTCATTTCACCGGCATTATCACCTTCATTGCATTCAGACGCTAAATAATCTACGGTGTTGATACAGCGTCGTAAAATGACCTACTAAAAATATTCCGCGTTACTGAACATGTTGATGGATTCTCTGTAGCTTCTCTGTTTGTAGTGAACTACAGGTTCTACTATAAGACGTGAGGAGTGGTAACGTTGCCTCCCCTCTGTCTTCCTTTACGTAATCACAACATTTCACAGCATGTGTTCCACTGTCATTCCATCGGTGGTGGAAAGCATGCTGTGTAAACAAACCTAGATCAAAACAACTGACGGTAAATGAGTATTTATTAAGTATAATGAGATGTGAATTAACTGTTTGACCAGTTGTAACTCTGAAACTGTTGCTAATAAATATAACTGACTGCTCTAAATGTCGCCCTAAATCATCTCCTCATCGGTTGATCTTACCTTTTGAATCACCCTGTATACGAGTCAATTTAGTCGGAAATGATGGACATGAAATCTAATCATTTTACTCAGAATGAATGAGAATCTATTTGAAAACATTAACACAGAATTACGATTAATCAAAATCGACTTCAACTACTTTATTCTTGGGTAACATTCTTACACAAGATGAAATGATAAATGAAGTGGCGTGAATCATGTCTCCAAAGATTTATTATTTAAGGAAGATTAATTATTATTTACTGAATGATATCTGCAGTAGTATTTCTTTAAATATTTGAGATTTGTATAAAAAAATACTCGTAGTTTGCGGAAATAACACAACCCTTGCAGTTACAAAAATAGAGAAAGAAAGAGATGTAACTTTTCTGATAATAAATTTTTACCCACAGGTTTATGCTATCAATTGAGAACTTCTTAAATATAATTAACAGCTTCAAGATATCTACACGAGTTACTTTGTAAAATTAACATAGACCTAACTTTAGCCTTTACGGAAGAAGAGATAAATAACATTTTTTTCTTTCTCTATAAAAACTTGTATTTTCTGTAGATATCACCGCTAAACTTATTTCTGAACACAAATATAATTTGAAGGTCTAGTGTAACTATCTGGTGTCACTGTTCCAAAATATTTAACTATCTTTCAAATGCTATCATTCTGCTGTGAAGGTCATTCACATCACTGATTATTGGTTTAGACACTGCCTTTATACTCGTGGACGACTGTCCAGTATAAGATATTGTTTTACAACTTACCCTATGCACTAACAATAAATAATTGTTTATATGGCGAACAAGTAATAATTTATACTATGCAATTATAAATTCTACATTGTTTGAAGGTATGGTTTTTATGAATTTGGCGACACAAAAGGGGTTGTGAGAAAAATAAAATGTTTGTTTTTCTCACAATCCCTTTTATTTTCTGTAGAAGTCACCACTATATTCACTTATCAGCACAAATAAATTTCAAGATCTGTTAGGGTCATCTGTTGTCGCTTTTCCAAAGAGACTAACTTTCTTTCACGTACCATCACTCAACTTTGAAAGTTGTTAAGATCACAGATAACTGGTTTAGATTCTACCTTTGTATGCGCGGATGTATGTCCACGAGAAAATATTGTTTTACAACTCTCACCTTTGCATTAGCAGTGCCGGTAACTTGATTACATGATGAAGTGGCATTTATAATACTATTATAACTCAACATAAACACCTGTTTAAAACGTCTGATTATAAATTAAGTCAGATAAAAGAGATTGTGTGTAATGCAGGAAATTAAAAGTTGGTCATCTCGATTAAATGCATAGATATTTTGTTTGTATATGCTGAACGATAGTTAAAAAATAAACTAAAGACAGAAATTCAATTGATAAGAAGGGAACAGAATAAAATTGTTCATACAAAATACGTATAATAAGAAAGTATGTGACATGATACCGACATTTTGACGTGAATACCTGTGTGTTCGAGATACAGTTATAAGAAAACCTAACATTTTAAGCGTAACACGAAGTTCAAAGAATCTTCGCTAGATACTACACCAACCAACCAACCAACCAATCAACCAACCAACCAACCAGCCAACATCTTGTTGCACTGAAAGTCTATATGAACGGAGATCAAGCTGACTTGCTTTTGACTCCTCCTTTAATTTATAATCACTTTGAAATTGTTCAGTCTAGTTCTTAAGTCCTTGATGTTAATCCATGATGAATTTATAAAAGATATGGCTGGTATAACTTGGGTTTTATTCTTTATGCTTGATGATTAAACTTCTGTAGCAGAGGATTTGGATGATTTTTCAATGTTTGTATAAATTTGAGTTTGAAATTTTCCGAAAACTCTTCAATTGATGCTATGTCCAAAACTTCATGTAAAAATTTATTGGATGTTGTGTAATCAGCTCCAGCAATTGTGCGCAGAACTGTTCTTTGTACACCACGCAGTCTTCTCAGTAGAGACCCATTGACAGATGACCAAGCTGGATATGCATATAGGAGGCTAGCTCTGATTTTTATTATATAGAAAGTTTTCTTAGTCCACAAACTCAGCGATGGCGACTTGAATAAAGGATACAAACGTTGAAACATAGCATATCCTTTGGCAGCAATTTTATTCATATGAGGCTTAAAAGAATGTCTATGGTCCAAAAGTATTCCCAAATAAGTTGTTTCCTTTTGATTTGGAATTACTCCATCAAAAAGTTTCAGTGCAAATTGTTCTTGCGGTCTTATTTTAGTGAAAATTACTACAGAACTCTTAGAGGCATTGATTTTTATTTTCCAATTTATGAGCCAATTTTCTATCTTGTTTAAGTAATCCTGTAAATTTGTTATTATATGCAATGTGAATATCCATGTCTGAAGTGAATATAACTGTGCTAGATACTACACATGCGAAAGCATCCGCTTGCTGCCATCTGACAAGTATTACGTAATCTACTTGTAAGTAACTAAGCGACGCGCGTTATCTTATAAACAACTATCATTATCTGCATATAACCGATATTGTTAGGTAGTTGTGAGGTTATGGCGTCACAGGACGAGTACAATAAGGGGGGGGGGCGGTCAACTGGAAATGGAAGAATTTATTATTATTTTTGTGCAAAGGGGTAGACTGAAAATATATTATTTTAAATAGTATAGTTATAATGAAATAGAATAGAACAAAATCGTATTCACATCTGCCAATTTTTATTTTGATTTTCTTTTCACTTAACGGATAGGTATTATCACCTGTTCTCTTCGTGTGTCATTACTTGGCAGTTTTTATTCTAGAGTATATTTATGTGTAATATTGTGTATTCATTTCAGTACGTTTATATTTTCGATTGATAGGTTCTACATAATTATATCTATCTCAAAACATGTTAAGACACATCTCCGCCGCGATACAGAGGCAGTCCCACTGCTCCACAAGATGATTGGGTTGCCTACGGTTGCAGGCGCTGTCTTCTTCAGACGGTCAATTAGAAGGAGCTTCTTAGTGGGTGGTCTTGAATGTTTTCTGTTGAAGGGCGAAAGGATTTTGACTTGTATACACATTGTCAGTAAAATTACCGTAAAATTGTTTGGTTTCGAGCAAAATACCGTACAGTAGGTAATTGCGAACGCTTAAACTGTGAGCTTCGGTTTAATAGTGAGGGCTTCATTTGTTACTCTAACAGGGCAAGTAATTTACAACTGTCACACAAGCTCGAGGAAAATGTGAGTCGAGTAACTTTTAATTATGATGCAAGTGAATTCTTTTCAAACGAGGAAACTTTTTATACAGGTAAACCTTTAGATGAATGATTGTATGCACGTTTACGGCCTCTTGATATCGCAGAGTTAATCAAGCGGGGAACTCAGAATGTAGTGATGAAACAGGCGGTTCTTTTCATAGTTATGACCACCAGAGGTGACTCTTGGGACCTTCAAAGATCGCAGATTAAACTTCGAGCCAGAGTTACAACCATTAGTGGGTGTTCTTGTGGACTCAAGCATTTTATCAACATGCTTTCAAAATCGTGCCTTGTTTCTTTACATAGAAATAACGGGTCTTGTTTTCTGCTAAAATAATTCTTTTTTCTGATTGTAAAATCTTTATTCTTAGATAAGCAGAAACTATTTGATTGTCTTTCTTTCTTTCTTTATGATTCACGTCTGTGTCCGTGAAATCTGTGGGGAAAAGAACTAACTGTTAAAACTTTCCTGGACTTCCATCTTTAGATATATAACAGTTTGAAAACATGTACAAAAATATGCTTTCTCAAAATATTCGGATGCACATAAATATGCATGCATACATACATACATACATAGACAACGAATAAATTAATAATAAATATTTTTACAATTTACAATTTATTAATAATTCACAAATACATGCACTGAATAATTAAAATTAATCTATACACAATTAGTAATTTCACACAATAAATATAGAATTTTATAACGCAATTTCTATAATTGAAATATTTAATTTATGTTGTTTTATCCTGCACTTACGTCTAGTTTTATTGCAAGATTCAGCCACTCTGGTATATTGTAAACCTTAATATTTATTTACTTGCTGAAGTTGTAATTCTCGTTTAACTCTACAATGTGCGGCCAGTATATATAGGCTGAATCATTCATTATGCTATTTTCACCCATTCCTCTTTCACAACAAATATTTACACAACAAGCATAATCATTCATATTATATAAAACATATTCGTATAATTATTTATTACTAAATCTTACAACTTTCAATTTTTCTTATTAAGATTTACTCATTAATTTCCGATTTTTTCATTAATTATTACATTTCTTTTATTTTTAACTAAAAAAAGATAAAAACCTATTTGTTTTTGTAAATTATTATTATTAGTAGTAGTGGTAGTGGTAGTATCGATTAGTTTTTAATTGCAGTTTCTTTATTCGTTAATATAAATTTTTTTCTTTATTAATTTTTCTCGAATTTCTTTATTAAAATGACATTCTAGAATAATAATAAATATTAAATTTGTATGTCAACCTAAAGTTTAGGCACGTCAAAAGGGAACAAGCTGTTCGTAAATGATTAGGCGTGTTATATTTTTTCAAAACATTTCTATATCCAATGTTTGATTATTAAATTTATTATATATGAATCAAAATTATGCTAGATGTTAAACCTCTTATCACGAATAAAAATTTGCGCAGTACCCATTACGTTACGACAACCGAAAACATCCATTTAATACTTGTACTGTGCGGCCAAGGGACAAACCGTTTCGGAAGCAGATAACTACTGTAGATTTGTTGTCATGAGTTTGTGGTTAAATTACAGATCTACCAACTTTCATGCATAATACGCGAGTCACACGCAATCATTTATTAACTCATGACTTCCGCTCTCCCGCATTGACACGATAATCTCCGGGATTTAGAGGTGACCACATAACTTTCGTGTTTAATTTTATGTTTTCGTCGCATTGTTATTGTTATTATTAAGAAGGATATCCCCTAATAAATCCCCATCTCTCGCATTTCATTTCTTATAGGTTGCCAAGTCGGATGTTACATGCTCTCTGAGATTGTCAACAAAGATGTAACAAATTTATTTACTCGCATTTCTTTGATACGACTGTATGCTAGGTCGCACAGTTACATTATTATTGCATATATTTCCGTATTTCTGTGAGGAATATTGCATATATTCCTTTCTTTCTTGTTTTTATGCAGGTCAACATAATTGTTTTCGCAATCCGTGTATGAAATTAAAGTTTATTTTGAAATGAATTGAAATTACTTAAATTAAATGGGAGTGAAACACAATATAAATTAAAAGATCTCGCGTCTTTGGAAAGGGTATGAGGGCGATTAAACAGTTAGAGTTCAAAGCCCAGAGACTTGTTACAGTATCTCACTGATTCACCTTTCGACCCAAATATCTTTGGGTATTAAATTGTTTAGCTATATCCCGGTTGTATTTAAATGTTTTATCACACGTATGTGTTTCGGAATCACACTGTAGTTTGGTAACTCTGTTTTCTTTCTTCTCCTGTTCGTCACATCTGACATGTCTGAGAAATTGTCAGCCAGCTGTCTTGCACGACTGGGAATGCGGTGTACTTAGATGTGATGAATATGCCTTTGGCGCCGGCTGGTACACTTACGATTCAATACCAGTAATTGCAATGCGGATAGTCTCTGTAAATAGGCAACAAGCCACACACTTGCCTCATGCACCTGTTTGTGTTAAAATTTATAAAGTAATAAAAGATCGTCTATTATGTACACTTAACGGCAAAAAGAATTTATAAGTTCCAGAGACATAACATTGCGCATACTCGTCTCGTCAAAGCCGTAGTTCACCAGGTAACACATAATTAAACCATTTAAATTTGCTGTATTTTGTTTAAAAGCCTAAAATATGTTATCAAATCGAATGGTGGGTTGAGTCTAGATACATCAGGGCCTCTGAAGAGTGAAATAATAATAAAATTGATAAATACAAAATCAACCGAAGCGAATATCAACAGGAAAACCACATATTATGCCGAAAAAATATTAACAGTCTCAGTAGTGTAAGTCGTTACGGCATTGGTCTATTGAACGAGTTAATAGTAGTAGCTGAAGGTTCGAATCTCCCATAATCTTCTTTTTTTATTTACAAATTTGGCAAATATATCTCGCAAAGCTATATTTATGTGACGACATCTCTTTAAATATGCCCAAACTCTAATAAATAATAAACCTCCCTCTCTTTTCTAAGCAATACTCCTGTCTGTTAAAAAACGTTCTGTCTTGTCATTGCGCTTGAAGATGGCAGAGAGACAAAAACTCCGTCAGAAAGTCTCATTGCCCGTCAGCAAGTCACTGCAAAATCCCGAAATTAATCATAGCTCATAACAAAACATTTTGGAAAGTGATAGCAATGTGAATTAAACAAATGATTCTTAATAAATAAATTGTAATGTATGTATTTTTTAATCAGAGCACCACTTTCAATCTGTTTGAAGCATGTTTGTTATTAAAGCACCATTTATGTTTTGTTGCACTCTTATCGGCATTCTACTAATTATAATTGCATATCGACGGCCCAGTTCAAAAGAGAAACAACTCAAAATTTAAAGTTTTGAGAAACTGCATTTTAAAGCTTATGTTGCTTTAAAAAATCCAAGAATCATTGAAATTACTCCAAATTCTGTTAATGATGTTTTGTACTATAGACTACTATAAGTTTCAAATTAGAGTGTGTTAATTAGATTTTTCACAGATGAAGCTTTAAATTTCAGTTTTCTCAAAACTTCAAATTTTGAGTCGTTCCTCTTTTGAACTGACCCGTTGATATATGTTTTGTTTATTTTTATACATTTATCTGTGATCTTTTTCAAGTTCAGCGTCAGTTTCACGAAGTTCCAGCATAACGAACAGTTTTCGGCTACCCTATTGAATTTGGTGTAACGGAATTTGTCTGTATTTCTTATTTATACTATCTCTTGAGACATCTCTGTAAGGATTTCGCTGGCATAGAATAAAATTTATTCAGTACACGAATCAGTAATTTGCTGGCGAAGCATTAACGATGAACTTTCTATTTTGTTGCAGCCGGAAACCGTCCCCCAGGCCAGCATAGACATGAACAAGGTGCTGGAAGTGACGGACGGCGAGGAGGTGACAGGGCATGCCTTCAGCCTGGCCATCACTGCCCCCGACCGCGTCCACTTCGTGAAGGGCACTTGTCGCGAGGAGTGCCGCTGGTGGGGCGACGTGCTCTCCGTCTTTCCCAGGAGCAAGGTGAGTTCTACACAGAAACTTAAGTGCAAACCCAATAGTCCCTGGTACTTAGGTACTTCACCAAGTTGTTGTTTAGTCAACTGTCCGAAGACACGTCTGAACTCACAAGTGATACCAAGAAGGCACCACTTCTGAGGCAACTAGGCCAGGAGACACCATATATCTGGCTGCATCTGCACTTTCTTTAATTTCATACAATTTATAAAATAGTACAGTCTACCTCCATCTTCGGAAAATACATTGTCACCAAACTTAGTCACTAACTGTATCAAAAATTTTCGTCTATTTTACTTCACTTTCGGCATTTGTACGTCTTCACTTGTGAGATACAATAAACTGCTGACTGCGGGCACTGCGGCTGCAGTATTTTTTCTGTTCCGTTCAATGGTGGGATGCACTTAACACACGTGATCAGGAGTTAAGGCTGATGAAACCATAAGGAAAATTCCTGCATGACGCAATCAAATTGCCTCCATTGCATACATCGCCGACTAGCTACATATTACACTTGTCAGACTTCAGATGCATACAAACAATTGTTCTTCCTCTGACACACATTATCAAGTGAGATGTACTGCCTGATAATATGAGTAGATGTAGGCCTACAGATCAGCTAGAACGTCAATCAAAGGATTTTTTCCCAGGCTAAGAAGTTTATTTTATCAAATAATCTTGTAAAGAGCGCATGTTATTCGTAGAAGAAAAAAACATTTCTTTATTTAACGTCGTCTTTAATCCATAAGCCGGCATATAAACATGACATA
Source organism: Periplaneta americana (assembly GCF_040183065.1). Classification (NCBI taxonomy): domain Eukaryota; kingdom Metazoa; phylum Arthropoda; class Insecta; order Blattodea; family Blattidae; genus Periplaneta; species Periplaneta americana. The sequence goes on along the minus strand of NC_091133.1, from coordinate 72,620,057 downwards.
ATTCATATTGAAGAAAAATAGGTAGGGTAAGGAAAGGGTCTAACATCTATAACCGACAACGCATCATGCTACTCATGTTCATTATAGTAGTTAGACCTGGGTGGCGTAGTCGGTAGAGTTCTTGGCTTTTGTGCCCGAGGTTGCGGGTTCGATCCCGGCCCAGGTCGATGGCATTTAAGTGTGCTTAAATATGACAGTCTCATGTTAGTGGATTTACTGGCATGTGAAAGAACTCCTGCGGGACAAAATTCCGGCACACCGGTGACGCTGATGTAACCTGGACAGTTGCGAGCGTCGTTAAATAAAACAATTATTATTGTTACAGTAGTTAGAATAACATTAGAGCAAACATATCCTCCCTAAAACCTATCAGATCACATGAATTCTAGCCGGCGCGGCGGTCGACTCACAACTACATTTCGCATTACGCATAACATCGCTCTCTGGTGCAATAATCGTATCGCACTTGCATCTAATGATGCGACCGCATACTCGTACTATGGATGCAGAGCTCGGCGGTCGACTCACCTCTAAATTCATATTGTTCTCTGTTCGATAGCAGTAGGTCACACTGTCATCTAGTGATGCGACCACGTATTTAGGATGACATAAAACTTGTGAGGCCATCGCTTAACTAAAAAATAGTTGCTATGACTTCTACCCCAGCCGTCGTAATTTTAAATGTTTAATTTTCACCAGTATGAAAATTAAATGTGAAGTAAGGCAAGTGGCTTACAAATTTTTAATTCAATCATATCCATTACCCGTTGCAATTGCTCGTACTAAATAGTTTGTCATTCTCTTTACATCTATTTAGTTTATTTGAACTTAAATTGTAACATATTGGCGAATTGGGGTAACAATTTATGTAGGTATTAATTGACGAAGAAGCAAGTAACGAAACAAGCCTATGCTGTAGGAATAGGTGCAGTAATACTAAAGGACAGTGCCTTTCGTCTTTTACGCAAGGTTCGAGTTGCATTTTTGTCGATGCGTGAAATTACTATTATTGGTTCAAATTCTTTACGGATTTACATCATCATTTCCTTCTTATGAGTTTTATTTCTGACTGAGGTACACGTGTGTCGTATGTTAATGATAGGCCCTATTGTAGTAATTGTTAATATACACGGTGTCCATCCGGGACCAACACTAGCAATAAGAAAGTTTTATAATTCAGTAACTAATAAATTTATCTAAATGCTGTTTGCTGCAGATTTTTTTTATGGCAACCAGTGGCAACTCGTGATTTTTTTTTTTGTATGTAGGATATGAGATTGATGACTGATGATCAAGACAGAAAATAATAATAATAATAATAATAATAATAATAATAATAATAATAATAATAATAATAGAGCATACGCAATTAATTTCTTGCTACAGTTAAATTTTTCTAAATGATCAAATATAATTTCAAATATTCTTTTGGCAGCCCTAGCATCTGAAATTCCTGTTAATTCTTGTGTTTTATTATAGCTTATTTTATTTATTTTCATGTAATTTTGGTTTATATTCATTTATTTTTTTATATTATATCATTTTAAATTATTTATTATTTCGTTTATTCTGACCTTTTAAAATGACCAATGAACTGCATTTAAGAAGGCTGCAAGGATACTTGAAAATTTGTACTGTAGTCTCTGATAAGGTCTCCACCACCCAGAAAAAAAGGGTCGAAGTATTAGGATATACGGCCACATCCTCAAACGCGGTTAAAGTTAAGCCATACTCCGCCCTTCGCATCCTCCCCTGTCCATAACTTCCTGCTAGAAAAAAAACCGTTTGCTGTAAGATATTTGGATGGTTCCTCGGAAAATATTTCTAAGGTCTGAGATGTGCAGTGGCGACAACTCACGACAAAAAGTGGAAGTTTGAAGAAAATTATTACGTCGGCACGCATTAAAAATCAAAATCTGTAATTAAAATGCTTTCTATCCTCAGAAGCACAACATTAAACTGAAGGATCATCCTCATATCCTTCATGGAGAAGTCGCCACTGATGACAATGTCTTTCTGTAGTTCTTCTTAACCGAAATATATATAAAATACGTTTTGACAGTCCTTCCTCATCCATTTTTTATTTCTTACGTAATCAGTGTAAAATGTGTTGAGATCTTACCATAATTTCTACTTCATCGAGACCTTTCATCCATTGTCGGAGAGTACTCTAAACTCATATTTATGGACTTCATTTCTTTACACTACCAAATGGATACGATGGTGTTACCGTGAAATTGGATCAATAGGACACCTGGCCTCCTCCTCAAACGACACAGGATATCACATTGACAGCGGCCCTCAGCGGGGTTTCCACGTACCACCGAGCATCCTACGCAGCAACACGCCTTATTCATAGTTTATCTCTCTCACCTCTATATCAATTACTCTCTCCTTCTACTGCAGCTCAAGAGACTGATCAGATATGAAGTTCTCACTGAATTCCAGAGAATTTGTTACCGTATTGTCCGAGTGGAAAAGACAACCAATTTATTTTTACATATAATTTTATGAAATCCTTGTAGACTCATTTAGTGAAATACAACATAAGCTCTTAAATTCTGTGCCAGTTTTTGTATCGATGAAAGAGGGAATTGTTGTAGCCTATGGATATAGCCTGTGCGAGAGGAAAGTGCAGGCTATAGATAGGGACCGTATTTTTTGGTGAAATAAAATGGGTGATTTCGGTGTTAATCCTGCCAGTATTTCGTGATAAAAGATGGCAGTTAAATGTCCTATCAGCATCATCAAACTGTAGACCCCCCCCCCCACACTAAGCATGGTTTTTAGGTATATTTCCCGCACGAAGATATGTGCAACAGTCAGTCATTATTCGTGTATGCAGAAAAGCCCCTCTCATTGTCCGCATTAGATGTAGGGAACCACACTACCTGCAAACAATTCACACCAAATTCATTGCGTCCTCTACTAGTCCCCCCCTCCCACCAAAACCTCTTCGTATCAAAATATAGCCTCCGGTGCATATCATACCGTAGCAAAGACTGAAGAATGTTACATACAACATTCTTCAATCTTTGCTGCAGTCGACTACAGAAATCGATCTTTCTTCGACAGCAATAGAGATAGTAAACGTGATATATACAATAGCATCCACACATGTGGAGTAGCGTTCTGACCGCGAAACCATGTGGTGGCCGGGTTCGAATCCCAGTCGGGGCAAGTTACTTGGTTGAGGTTTTTTCCGGAGTTTTCCCTCAACCCAATATGAGCAAATGTTGGGTAACTATCGGTGCTGGACCCCGGACTCATTTCACCGCCATTATCACCTTCATCTCATTCAGATGCTATATAACCTGAAATGTTGATACAGCGTCGTAAAATAACCCACTAACTAACTACACAATAGCCATGACGAAAAACAAAACAAAAATATTGGCGTTACCAATCGATTGACAATTTAACTGCAGCAGAATTCACAAACATGTCTTTTAACAATACTGAATAACATTTTGGTGCATAGTTCTCAGTTTCTGCGATACAGGGGGGTATGTTTGTGGTTATTGACATATTTCGCACAGTGATCAAATTTCGCGTTATTTGGCGAGTTTTTTTTTTTGTTAAACATGGTATTTTAGGTGTCTAGAAGGGTAAATGTAACAAAAATAATAATTGTGGACAATTTCACGCTTATCACTATTACCAAAAAATACGGTCCCTAGCTATAGGGAGTACAGGGTTAGCGAGTGCAGAGTTATATTGAGTTCACTGAGGTTTGTTTTACATTATTTCGTTTTCTAGCGATAAATTGGTAGCTTGTTCTTGGAGATAGTGCAGCTAAACTTATCTTGCCAGCCCACATGAGTTTATTGCTTTGCGACCTGCAATCAGTTCTTGTGTTAATTTTTACTGTTAAATAATTCCCAAACCTTTTCATATACTTTAAATGTAGGTACTTCAAAAAACAGCAATCTTAAGGTGTTGAAAAAGCAATGAATCTTCAGCCAGTATGAAGCTACAGCCTTTTGACTGTAGACCTACACGCTGCTTACAGTCTATTTCTCTGAAAGACTGAAAATAACAACTTCAGTAATATGCTATATTTCCGAGCGCTTATGTCTGAAAATTATAGAAGTTTTGTTTCGAAATATTTTCCACGATTTTCTCAAGGAGTTACCGTGTAGAATTTGTGATTACTTTGTTTCTTAAATTCACTGTGAGGGATCGGGTAGCCACTTGCTATATGAACACACTTACTCTCTTCTCATTACATTCTAAGTATATTACATTTTGCTTTGTGTTGCATTTCCAGTGAATGTCTCAATTTTCTTCTAAAATTTCTGAGAAGAGGATTGTTCTCGGTACGTATACGTATGCAAGCGGATTGTTAGTGGAAATATTTCTCGTTTCGACTCCACTTTCTTCGTGCCATTGTAATTTGTCGGCGGTTGTAGCAACCAGCTCTACACAAAGGTTATCCACAACTGGTTCCTTCACCCTTAAGCATCAACGTCTTCACAACACGAATATAAACATATTATATTTGTCGGTTAGGCTCAGATATTGCGAAATATATTTCTCGAGGTCGTTTTAGGTGGAAATTTATTTGAATTCTCTGTTTTTTACTTTTAATTTATTATTGACCAACATATATTTAAATTTTAAATGTAGAAAACTTTGGTTTAAAGTGATTTCATTTATAAACAAAGAATTTCGCTCATTTTTTTAAAACTCAATGTGTATAGAAGTATGAATATGCTTTTCGGGTGGGACAGGGACCATTACTAAGCACTATAATCCATCAAAACTTTTTGTGCACCCGTGATGGAATGAGTTGCGTATCCACGATACTGCCCGGTTAAGCTAGTCTCACCATCGCCACACTAGACATTCCTCACCAGTCTTCAGATTCATATGCCGTACCTCTGGATAGTGGTCTGCCCTATCTCACATCTATAGCCTATATCTTCATATCCCCGTCAAGTGGAGGGAACTTCCGTGCTTCTGATACAGATCTATGAGTTGTCTACAATAGAATCCACCATTATGGACGATCGATTCGGCGTTACGCAAACACAAGTTTTTCGAGATGAAGGTGATAATGAATTGTGGAGAGTGTTGGTGGAATGACGAGGAAAAATATGGGAGAACCCTAAGATAGATCCTTATAACCTTGGATTTGTCCACCACAAATACAGTTCAGCCATCGCCAAGATTTGAACTCGGGTCCGCAGTCTTCGTCAACAGAACTGACAAAGCGAACTTACCAGTGTAGTTATCTGCGTTGTTCCATTTCTGTAGAGAATATTTTCTTTATATTTCTGAACGTAAAACTTTATGAAATTATTATGCATTTATGTTTCTTACCGGAAATACTAAAATTATGTAACATTTTTTTTATCCAAGAAAAGTTTATTGTACAAAATATAGGCTACATTATAATTTAGCTTATAACATAATAAAAACATGTATTCAGGGAGCCATCCTGTGATGGTCCCGATATTAAAACAATTTTACCCATACAATAGTATTACAATATTAAATCTGTATGTCTTTTCATTTTTAATATTCGAAATGGTGGACCAGGTGGGTGATTTCCTGGAATTCGCCTGATTAGAGGATTTTCATGATGATCGAAAGAACTGTGTAGTGTTCTGTAACTATTACAGAGGACTGTGTTCTCCTCCGGAAATCCTAAATCAGAATGCAGGGTGGTGTTTCGTACATACCATGATGCGCCTGTTATTAATCTAAGACACCAATTTTGGATTATTCGTATTCTCCTAATTTGGCCGTGAGAAGCAGAACTCCAAATTGAACAGCTATACAGGGTTGTTTCCGATCTCTGATAACGAATTTGAATGACGTCATGTGTGTCAGGAATCACACCGACAGCTGAATTGCGACGAGAGGTGACAGACCAATAGTGAGTGCACGGTGTATCACAGTAGCAATGTCCAAGAAAATCGAGCCTTTTTGGGAGGGGGTACATAACAACTGAAGAGTTCGCGGGAAAAACGATGGATGTCACAGTTTTCTTAAGGTTGATGTCATTATCTAATTCAATGGATCACTGCGAAATTTAATGTTGCTCTTATGAAAAATGGTAAAAAGGAGAATTATCACCACGAATACAGTAATCCTTTCCTTTATTTTCTATAGAAACAACACTACATCTTGCAGTTATAGACTCAATTAGATCATTATCTAATCCTTAACAGAAATGTGACATTCATCGTTTTTCCCGCGAACTTTTCAACTCTTTCCGATGCCAAGTACAGTTACGTGAAAATCACAGGAGCATGCAAAAAACGTGGTTTCGTTATTTCCAAGAAAGGCAACTTGTGTGTACCTAATAAGACTGGCAAAGCTCGGATGGGATTAATTCCATAGTGGAAAAAGCGAGCAAATCCACTCCCCGTCACAAGTCGCTGCACCCCACGAGATGATACAAATTAATTCCAATTGAGCTTTATCAATCTTATTAAGTACACAGAAGATGCCTTTCTTGGAAATAACGAAACCTCGTTTATTGCAGGCTTCTTTTATTTTTACTTAACTGTACTTGGCATCGATTTTCTTGGGAATTTCTGCTGTGAGTCTGTGTTGCCAGATGGGTCTGATTAATGAAGTATATTATATGATCCTCTTAAAAAAATAAATGTAACATGCCCCTAATTAGTGACTTGTAAATGTTAATAACACCAAACTCCCTCCTGCAGGTACATATTATAGGATAAATCAATTTACGCAGTTAAACGACACGCCTAGAACCAGTTTCTCAGTTTTATGGATTTCGAAAATGTTAAAATCTGAAAATAATATTTTTTCAGTGTCATAATATTTTCTCTTTATTTTGCGCATAATGAAGTAAAACGATTATAAATTTTGAAATGTTTAAATTTCCTCCACTGTTGAAGACGCGTGAGATGTAGCTGCTCTAATTAAATCTATATTTGTGTGGTGAAGCATCACTGCTAATGCGAAGAGGCAGATGTAGCTCTCAGCAGTTAACGATCTAAAAATCAACAAGGAGCTGGAAACTACTGGAGCACGGACCAACAGAAGCCGCGCGGGAGGGATGTAGGTAGACGGCGGCGGCGGCGGGCGGGCGCACACGTGCGTAGCTCGGAGGGAATGTTGGCAGGTGAATGTCGTAATTACTTTTTGCGGACCTTGGAACCACAAATTTTGTACATATTTCATCAGTTTCTTTCCTTTCTCTCCCTTGGTCTCATCAACCGTTAAAAAAATTCATTCCGCCATTGGAGTGAGGCAACTCATGATTATTTCCAGAAATTGTCTTATACTTCTCATACTCTTTTTATTCTTCTCCTTTTCTATAATCATAATTGTTTTCACCTTCATCAATATTTATCTTTTTCTTATAGTATGAAGTGTAAAAAGAATGTAATAACCATGTTCCGAAAAGAATATATTTCGCGCTTCTCATGAGAATAGTAGACATTTTCAGCACCCGAAAAAGTAACCATTCCGTCTGCCTGTCTGTTTTTCTGTAAATATCAGTTTATCTAACTATTGGTCGGACTTCTTTTATATCCGATATCTACGACTAAATTCATCCGAAACTAATTTGCGTGAAATAATAGTACATTATGCAACGAGCCTATAATGATAGTAATTAAGAAGCGAGTATGGATGTTTATGAAACGAGCGCAAGCGAGTTTCATAATTTTCATACGAGCTTCTTAATTACCATTATAGGCGAGTTTCATACGACTTTTTATGCTCGACCATATTTCTAACTTGAAATTATTCAGATGTATACATTTTATTTGTATCTGACAAGATCGGAAGTGACCTTTTTCTAGGTCGTGAATTGTGAGATGTGCGCAGACGCGAAAGTATTGATTTTTTCCGAGGAATAGTAATGTCATTGACCTTGATGTAATCCCGTTAAACTTGATATAACCTTGATTATTGAATTCGACATTGAAAAACGAGATGCCAAATTGAATTTATTTGAATATTATTTACAATTAACGCTAATTATTATAGTAACAGAACATAACCTTCTGCGACAGTATTGAATTTCCAGCCTCCGTGACTTTTCGCTAATTCTCTTTCGATTGCATATCCGAGAATAATCGATACTTGCGGTTTTATAACGGTACAAAGCTGACTTGTCATTGGCTGAACACCTGTAAGCTGAGTTGTCATTGGCTGAACACCTGTACTTTAATGAGTAGGTGTACTTTAATGACATGCATTAAAGGACTGCTACCAGGTTTATAATTACTACATTTCGGCATGGTCGAGCATAAAGTCATTTATATTAAAAGTAAATTATGTTTACCTTGTGCCAGTAACATAGTGTATATTGTTTATAAAACTATTACCTGCTGTCAGAAATAGATCATTACTAGTACTTCACATATGAAATAATAGTATATTAGTTATCATCAGATAGTGTATGCGGGATGACTTAAGGAAAAATGAAGTTGTTTCGTATCAGAGTATATGGCACGTGCCGTGTCGTCCGTCTTTTGTATTCTTGGCGAGTACAGCAGTGTACATAACGAAGGGACCCCGGTCCGTTCATAGTAACATTGCAACGCAATGTGTGCAGTTGTGTTATCCTGCAGGATAGGCGAAGACGATTCAGCTTCGACAACTTACGAGACTATATCGTCGTTTACTGCAACGCTAGTAATTCCATCAATGATGACGAGGTATGTGCTACAGTACATCATTTTTCTTTTCATTCTGACTGTATGGAGATACAGTAGCATGTTGACGTCGTCTCTTTACGTTTAAAATCTGTTCAGCCAATTGTCTGAATGGAAAAATTGTAACATATAGTAAATGTGCACTACATTCAACGATAAGTCATCCCGCATCCACTGTCTAGTTATCATTAGCTATTTAATTCTGTGAGGTAATTTGTTGATTATAAACAAACATTTAATTTAGTGGAGCGTTAGTAGCGCTTCGAACGCGCGTCAATAGCGCTGCTAACGGACGACTTTAGGGCCACTAATTCCCTACACCGTCACGACTGTGTACAGGCTTAATTAGAAAAAATGTCGCGACAGAATAATATAGAATGACGATAATAATAATAATAATAATAATAATAATAATAATAATAATAATAATAATAATAATGCAACCATAGACTACAAAATTGCTGGACTAGTGCGAATTACGGATATATTATTTAACTTATGTAGCAAAATCCTTTTTATTTCGCGTTACAATAAAATAACGCATCTAAAATAATGTACTAAATAAAATATTAACAAAGAGATGAAAAATTAGCTGATGTCAGGTTCGAACCGGGGTTCAATTACATCACGGCCTTTGACTTTACCATTACCCTACAGACACCTATTTCTGTTATATTTAATTTTGAATTCTTAAAAAGTAAACAAAAATATGTTTTATGCCATATCGTTCCTCATTTGCGTAATTTTAAATTAATACTTTTAGTGTCCTGATGTAAATCATCAAGCAAAGTATGGAATAGTCCTCGATTCCGTCTTTCCAAAACTAATAGAGGGATTCAAATTCTTTATTTTAACATCTCTTTTTCCGTATGAGCAAATTTGCCAAAAGTATATCTCCTTCTACGTCCATGTTCACTGGAAGACTGAAAAATTCTCTACAAAAATTCAGTAGCGCAATCTTGACGCTACACCGACGGAATATCTAAATTGCATTGCCATTTTAGAATGGTTTATTAAAATAACAATAGCTCATCTCCAGCAATCGGAAAAGAATAGATATAAGGGCTAATATATTTTTAAAGAACCTTTGTTTTTTTAGTTTCCATCTCCCTGTTCCAGTACTTCGACCAGCTTACGAATTTTTAGACTTAATTACACTGATATTTCATAATTGGGTTCGTAATTCATTGTCTTCACCTTCTTATTTATTATCTTATTCTCTTGTTGTTAGTAAACGGTAAATATTTGATTCTAGAGTCAGGTATGGTATACTTAATGTAGTGCTGTAGTTCTTGAATGATAGTGTAATTGTTACAGCACACACTTTTATTATAATCTTATAACCATACCAGTTTGAATTAGTGGCAGATCTGTTTCAACATTCCTGTCCATACAAATCTTATTACAATTGACTGGCGATACATATGCGTATGTCAAGGTGCCATGAGGTACTCCGTTCAAATTAATTTATTTGGCTGTGGTCAGTGTCATAAAGCAATATTGATACCATAGTTATCTTCGGATAGGAATGAGGAGAAAGTGACGAGGAAGTTTAGGAGGTGGAGGACAGTATAAGAACAGGGGAAAGAAATCAGAAGAGGAAAAGACTGTGAAGAAATAGAAGTGCAATTGGACGAGAGAGGACTACTTGAAAGGAGGAGAGGAAATAAAGGAGAATGAAAAGAAAAGCAAAAACAAAAACAAAAGCAGTGAAAGATTATTATTGTGATGCAGATGAAATGTAGTTAGGAGAGGATAAGGAAGTTCGAGAGAGATGGAATGGAATTAACATGAAATTAAAAAATGCTGGGTGCTGTAATTGCAAATATTAGTGTATCGTTTTTAACCAGAACATGAGAGTATGTAGTAATGTAATCGACACATCGACCACTCCCACCGGCCGGATGACGTAATTTAGTACGTGCTATGCAGAGTTCTAAATGTGGAACGTGTGTGAAGAATGCATGGAGTTCTGTCTTGTGTGTCAGGCTGTGAATTCAGGAACGCTCAGTTTACATTCGGAGTCAGAGATGAACTCTGCTTGGACAATATAATACTCTTTGCGCTGCTGCTGCTGCTGCTGCTGCTACTACTACTATACTACAACTACTAGTACTACTACATCGAGTATTACTATTGCTGCTACTACTATCTGAAGTACTACTACTTCTACTACTATCTGAAGTACTACTACTATCTCGAGTGCTACTACTGCTACTAATATCTCAAATACTACTACTATCTCGAATAATACTACCACCTCGAGTACTACTACTGCTACTACTATCTCAAATACTACTACTGCTACTACCATCTCGAGTACTACTACTGCTACCACTATCTCAAGTACTACTGCTACCACTATCTCAAGTACTACTACTACTACTATCTTGAGTATTACTACTGCTACTACTATCTTGAATACTACTACTGCTACTACTATCTCGAATACTACTACTATCTCGAGTACTACTGCTACTACTATCTCGAATACTACTGTCTCGAGTACTACTGCTACTACTATCTCGAATACTACTATCTCGAGTACAACTACTGCTACTACTATCTCGAGCACTACTACTGCTACTACTATCTGGAATACTGCTACTGCTACTACTATCTCGAATACTACTACTATCGACGAGTACTACTACTGCTACTACTATCTCGAATACTACTACTGTCGAGGAGTACTACTACTGCTACTACTATCTCGAATACTACTACTATCTCGAATACTACTACTATCTCGAATACTACTACTGCTACTACTATCTCAAATACTACTACTGCTACTACTATCTCGAATACTACTACTATCTCGAATACTACTACCATCTCGAGTACTACTACTGCTACTACTATCTCGAATACTACTACTATCTGGAATACTACTACTGCTACTACTATTTCGAATACTACTACTATCTGGAACACTACTACTGCTACTACTATCTCGAATGCTACTACTATCTCGAATACTACTACTATCGAGGAGTACTACTACTGCTACTACTATCTCGAATACTACTACTGCTACTACTATCTTGAATACTACTACTACCTCGAATACTACTACTGCTACTGTTATCTCGAATACTACTACTACTACTACTACTACTACTACTACTACTACTATTGCAAGGATTGTTTTATTATAAATCTGTCAATTCTGAGACAGTCTGGCGTCAAACACACCACTACATAAGGCAGGCCTAATTTCAAGACCACACGAACTAACTACTGTTCACAGCTTCATTAATGACTAACACTGACTGATTGACTGACCGGACAGTATGACTTAAATATCGAAACAGTGAGAGAGACGTACCGTTGGCCAGACACACGATTCCCCATCACGATAAATTCAATTTTTTATATGTCTGTTATTTAACTACGCTGTATCAACTGCTAGGTTATTTAACGTCGATTGAATTGATGATAACGAGATGGTATTCGGCGAGATAGAGTTTTGCATATTAATACTTTACTTTCGCCTTAAAGTTGGGGAAAACCTTGGAAAAATCGGTGGCAAACCATAAGATTATATGGCTACAAACTGTTAGGACAATATTTCTCGCGCCATTCCTGCATCGTTATGAACTTACGATCACCATCATAATCACTGATTATCTTTGTATTTCAAGAGAATCAATTAGAAGTTTGTAGACAGCATCGCACACTTATAAACAAACGTTTTGTTCACCGAAAGTCGCCGAGATTTGTTGCTGTGAAAAATTGCGCTCTGTTATGTTAACGATGTTTCCAACCTTATTAAAAACTGCCAAAATTTTGTTTACATTTTAAGATATTTTATTTAATGTTTATTTAAAACGTAATAAAATGCAAATAACTTTACCAAAGTCTTCATCAATATGTAAAATATGACACTGAAAGCAATTTCTTATTTGGAGTCCATAACTTGTAAAGTTTTCCCGGTAAGGACGTTAACCAAATGAGCAAATCTAGTGAGTGCTGTTTGTTGGATGACTAGCAAGTAGCCGTCGTCGACGGTCGCGTCTTGGTCGGAATCACTATGTAACATTCAAGATTTTATAGCCACATTGTTACTGCTGGCAAGTTATGGGATGCTGAAATCGTATAAGGAATATATATGTTTCTTGTTTCATTTAACGATGTTATTCAACTGCGGTGGTTACGTAGTTTGAATATGTAACCAGTCATTCCAGCGGGATTTCAAACGAAGTAGTCATAAGAAACGTTACTACAGAATTTTCCCACAGATCGAACACCTGACACAAGAATTCTGAATGGTCTTCCGGATTGGAATGAAGAGTTCCACAGCATCAATGACAATATCATAACCACTACCACGTGCACTATCATCATAATCACGACCCTATCATCACCACTACCACCACCATTTATATCTATACGTTGATGTTTGTCATATTTCAACCCCTAACATTTTCGTCTGAAGTTTTTGATTGGTAACAATTATGTAAATAATTTGTGACAGACACTTTTTTTGGAGACATCTGCCTGTTACATTTCATTTATCACACGATATTACATAAGAAACAATAAATAAATTCTTGAATTTTACTTGTCTAAATTGTCATATTTGATATTTTAAAAATAAAAATCTATTATTTTATAGTAAAATTATTTATATACTGTAATATGCGGCGTTATTTAGGTGAATTGTCTCGTTAAGGAGAATCGCTGTACACGAACGGACTGGCACACAATATGCTGAAAACCACTTTTTCTGTAGCAGGGATGCTGGAAACGTGTATTTCCGTAATAATATGGATATAGGTTATTAGCAGCATTATAGGCCTTAATATTTTGTCGCTGTATTTGTGCAATAAATAAAATTGAAGTTGTTGTAGTTCAGATGCACAATAGCTGATTTCATTTACATAGGTATGTCTCTTGAATGATAGTTAAAACAGGAATAATAGTTATAAGTAGAAATGTTGCAAAATGCATTAGACATACGATTATGATGAGAAAGTGTCATCTTGAAGATACCGATTTTTTGTTTCATCTATGCTGGATTGCATCCTGTGGCTGCTTACACTGCCTGCTCAACCAACGCTTATGTGGGAATAGCCGCTAGATGGCAGGTAGTGCATACCGCTATTAGGGTTGATGTTAATAGCGGTCAGAGTTCATTCACGGACTCTGATAGCGGTGTGCATTATTTCCCACCTAGCGGCAAAATAACTTGAGTGAGCAAACAGTTTACGCAGCCATAGGATGCAGTCCAGCAGGCAGTGGTATAAACACACTGGATAATTATGCTGCGTGTGTGGTTTGGTGATGAATGTCATTGACATCAGTCTGTTTTATGCAGTTGCAAATTGCTAGTGGGTAGGAATAGGGTTGGCCATTTCGTAAGTGTTTATATTGCTATTGTTACTGTGAACTTCTTCTTCGTTGACATCATGGTTAGTCATCGCCTATTTTGTTCAAGTCGGAATTAGCCAAGGGACAATTTCGCCTTCACGAAGGATCATCTTCTTCTGACGCCGTGCCTGACTGTAACGTTCTTCTACCGTTGTTATGGAAATGTTTTGTCATGTTTGTTATTGTCTGTTTCATTTAGTATTACTTCCATTGTAGTCACAATCATTGTTTTCGTGTTATATCATCCAAGGTCCTGTTATGTGACGATAGTTGACGTAGAGAAGACGCTAATGAATATGAGAATAATTCTCTTTTTCAAAGACTTCGGATGTTTGCATAAAGCAGTCCCTGAACCTTGTCGGTAGGTCATCATTCTAACGGTAAACCCAACATGCAGTAAATTGTGTGGGATGAGGCGGTGTGTATGTGTGTGTATGTGATTGATGCGTGTATAGATGCGTGGGCTTCGACGTAAGCTTCCTTGAGGTAGCACTTCACACAAGTAGGTTGTAAATTCGCGCATGTGGGCGTCTCTTCGTTTATTGTAAGATCCCGCATACTATTTTTCTGTCAAATTTCGACTCTTACAGCAAAAAGTGGTATTCATTCTTGTGTTACGGTAAAGAAAAATTTTAAAAGGAAAGTTTGGACGGAAATGTGAGAAAGCAGTTTGGAGAATAATAAGTAATAAGCATCTGTAATCGCAATCCAGAGATCTAAATGCTTAATGGGGGACGCGCGGTATCGTCGCGGTTAATTCTGCAAGCTGAAAGATCGCGGGTTCGATTCCCGTTGGTGTCATGGATTTCATAGTAATCTAATCCTTTCAGCCGCACTGTGGTCCTAGGTCTCCTTAGCCTCTAAGAGAAATGAGTACCAAGAGCATTTTCTTGGGGGTATAGGCGGCGGGCACATAGGGCTGACATCTCTACTGCCATTAAATCCCGATTGTGTATAAAGGTGGGAGCCTTAATCTCTCGCTACTCTCTGGGCCGATTTGGCCTGTCATAGTGTTGACTCTACTTACATATTTTAGCGTCAATATTACATAAACATCTTAGCTGTAGGTGTTACTTTCCAAAATTGACATAAAGATTATTTTTTGGCTCTACAGAATATTATTACCATAACAGATATATTCTGTAGGATCAAAAAATTAATATTTACGTAGATTCTTCGCCCAACAGTGGAATCCCGGCCACCAAGTCACTCAATTGAGTGCGCTCCTTGTATATATAATGGCAGTTGACTTAATATAATGTCAAGATATAGGCTATGTCGAACTTGAGTCAGTCCACAAAGGGAAAAACACTAGAGGAGAGGGGTTCGATTCGGTGCTGTGGATTGAACTTCAGCGTAGCTCAGTGGTTAGAGTGCTTGGTACGTAAAACCAAGGACCCGAGTTCGATCCCTCTAATAATCATTGTTACCATAACAGATATATTCTGTAGGACCAAAAATTAATCTTTACATAGATGATTCAGCTTACTTGAAAGAAAATAGTGTATCATCATGATGTCTGCAGAGCTACGAATGATACCCACGTTGAGACTTACTGAGTTGTAAAACAAAACTGGGAAATGGTTTATACATTTAAATGGAAAACCACCTATTTTGTTCTATTAGTTGCTATGGAGCATTCGGAGTTTAGAAATGCAATTCGGTGTACAGGCGTCGTCTTAGCGTACTTCCCCCTCCTTGTAATATACTTAACTAAAATTATTTACGTATTTTCTAACGTAACTTATATAAAAAACAGAAGTAAATATGTTCCATTTATTCGGCTATTGGAAATACAAATAAATTAGGTAATATGGTATGTATTATACGTATATTAAGTATAGGTGTAAGTCTGCTTTAAAAAAATTAAAGTTAGAATTTTTAAAACAGTTACTTGAGATGAGCAGAGCATATAGCTCGTATGGCTGAATACAGGAATGCATATAGAGTGTTAGTTGGAAGACCTGAGGGAAAAAGACCTTTGGGGAGGCCGAGACGTTGATAGGAAAATAATATTAAAATGTATTTGAGGAATATGGGATGTGATGGTAGGGACTGGAATCATCTTGTGCAGGATAGGGACCAATGACGATCTTACATAGGGGCGGCAATGAACCTTCGGATTCCTTAAAAACCAGCAGTATAAAGCGTTCATATTTGAAGCATTCTTACATGTATTTAGGTTTACATCTGTTATTTTATATACGTTAGAAAGTACGTAAATAACTTATTTAAGTTACATTACAAAGAAGCGGAATGCCCGTTAAGAAGACGCCCAATGGTATTTTCTAAACGCATTTTCCGAAGCTCTGCAGCCATTTGAGTAAGAAATTCGGAAGTTTTATTCCATGATCCTTTATAATTTAAATTGGAATGCAAATTATTTGCCGTTAGTTATTTATTCTTACTTTGTTTTCCTCAATGAGAAAAATGTTGTGCGCACTCTTCCACGTTCCCTTGATGTTCATTTCTGTAACTGAAATTGAGGAGCTGCTTACAATGAGAGCGTCAGCGTCTTAACGCTGCTAATAGATAGGTATTTTTAAGTATTAGACACTATAAAATTCATGTTTTATTCGTCTTCTTCATTAGCTTCTTATGCCACTAGGCGTCGGAGCTCCTCTTTTGTCCATTTCATCCACTTCTCTCGATCTCGGCTCATTCTCTTCATCTCCATATTACTTTTCCCACGTTTCATTCCAACTTTTTCTGTTCTATCCTCCCATGTGTTTCTCGGTCGTACTCTTCCTACTGCACCCTCTATCCACATATCCATCACTTCGCTTTCCTGTCCTCATTCATTCTATTCACATATCTAAACCACTTCAACTGACGCTTCTCTACCACTTCACAAATTGACTTTTTTGTTATACCTCTTCTCGTATTCTCTCATTGCGTATCCTATCTCTTCTAGTTTTTCACATTAGGATCATTTATTAATATACAGGGTGATCCGTTAGGGTATGGATAAAATAAAAACACGTAAAACATTTACTACTGAACTTTATTTGTTGAAACTTTGTGCATACAACACTGAAAGATGAGAGATTCCTCAGAGCTCAACATGACCCCCGTTGCGCACCCTGCACAACTAATAACGGTGATGCAATTCAGTCCATGTCCGTTGTAGCATAAGAGGGGTGATTTGTTGAAAAGCTTCAGTAATTTTTACTCTCAGATCATCAATGTTCCTGGGTTTCTGTGAATAGACAATGTCATTAACAAAACCCTACACGAAGAAGTCAGGAGGAGTTAGATCTGGAGAGTTTGGGGGCCAAGTCAAGAGGTAGCTGCTTCTCGTAGGTATTATGTTTCGCCTGCGACCTCCTGCTTGTTTTTTTTTTTTTTTTTTTTAACACAGAACCTGTTTCTACAAATGTTCGATACCACAACATTATGGAATCGTATTTAGGTACATTATGCACACCAAACTCATGTCGGAATTCCCTTTGAACTCTTTTAACACTCTCAAATTTAGCATATCAAAGAACACATTGTGCCCGCTATTGATTTTAACCATGTACGGTTTTCATTTGTTTTTTTCAGATTATGCATTGTTGTCATATGGAAATACCCATCTTTTAATCATAATAATTTAACCAACAAGAAATTTTTCCTACTATCATAATAGCTTTATAATAATAAATTAATATTATCCATACCCAAACGGATCAGATTGTATCATAATCCATTCGCATATGATTATCATCAAATGTAAAGATTTTGTTGCTAACTGTTTTAAATTTCTATTTAATTTTTCTCAAAGGCGATTTTTTACATTAACGTTATTATTGCAGCCAGCTCCTCAATTAATATGAGGAGAGAAATTAATTAAATGCCAAATGACAATTTGAACATATATATTTGGAATTAAAAATTCCAACCGAAATGAAAAAGTAAACAATTTTTTTCGGCTGTTCAGAGCCCTTTTAAAAATCTCAGCTGAATTTGTATGTTATACTGTATAAATGAAGCTGGTGACTTGAATGAGCATGTTTACCTTGATAATTGACCTGTAAAGCAGGACTAGTATTTTACGGAAATAAAATAAATTACGAGAAAACAAAGCACTCGTCTCTTAGCTCAACAAGATTATGCTGTATTTTTATTGCCTGTTTGTTGTTCGTTTCCATTTACTTTATTTTATTTTATATGAACACTAATCTTGTAGTGAAAATCCTGGACATGGGAACTAATACATAATACACACACACACACACACACACACAAGCTGTTCCGTCAGAAAATTTTATGACTGGTATTAAATATGTGAATGTGCATCATGAAACATGGACAATGACCACTCAGTTTATACATCTGTCATCTTCTATAAGATATATGTTTATTGTAATGATAATTACTATACGATGTTCATCTATAGATTTTTCTTGACATCACTTAAAGCCCAAGCCTGATGTAACATAAACATAAGCAAATATTTTAACGCATACATCAAGGATGTCACTAACCTCACGTATGCTTTCAGGGTTAAAGGAACTGTAAAATATTTTGTGCGAGATAGTGCGTATTTGCTTGGTTTCCGCACAAAACCAATCCGCGGTAAGTCTAAAATTCCACATTCAGTATTCCCAACCTAACACACATAACAATTTCCCTCTTCTTACCGCTTAAGTGACATATTGATTTTACTGCTTTAGGCTTTTAACATATTATTTTTAGAGACGTTCAATATAGTAATAATTATAAATTGGAAACTTACCACTGCAATTTCACCTAAATTGCACTGTTAATTATTGTTTTTAAATATTTTCAAAAATTAAGTAAACTCTACAACTCCACTAAAGTTACTGCATTCGTGATGCATGTAACATTAAGGAAGCTGTTTGTTTTAAGTTCGCATTTATAGACTGGGGGGGGGGGAGGAAGACAGACGTATATCACGGCCTGCTGGAGTATAATAAACACAGAAAACATTTTAAAGCAACAATGTTGAAGATAGATATTTTTGTTTTGCAAATTTGCCGTCATTGAACAGAAACCAAGATGGAGATTTCATTGCAACCAATTAGAAATTCCTCTTTCAGGTATGTAATAAACGATCGTCGCACAAAATAATGTACGATACACGAGCGGTATGTTTTCTTTCAATTCTCGGAAATTAAAAAAGCTCAACTACGTTTCGCTTTTTCAAACTTTTCCTCGAACATGAAAACTTCAACATACCGCTCTTGTAACGCATATTACTATTACATTTCTATGTTAATGTTCTATGAGTATTTCCTTTGACATTAATTAAAAAATTACCGTGTATGAAAATATTATAGTACGCATTAGTGTTCTGTATATTTTAAAGAATAGTATGTGAAAGATATTTAAAATGTTAACTACAATTAAATCATATTTCCTAAGTTAATCTAGAAAATGTTTTAACATAGTTTTCTGTAGATGAAATGACATCACTTTTAATTCATCAAAAAAGAGCTTTCAGTAAATTATAAACAACTCGAGTTTATAAGAACTTGTTATTTTTTATTATTTGATTCGAGATTAGGCATTTGTCTAGCCCGTGCAAAAATAACTATTACTCCTTTCTTTATTCCTCATTACTTATTTCTTTTAGTCTCTCCTCCATATTTTCAAAATACGATATATAATACTTGGCACTCTGTTGACCCATACCCGTTTTTTAAATTCGTCTGCCTACTCTACCACTCTCCTGGAAGAATATAACTCACAACAACTAGTACTCTAACAAGCTTGTAAAACTGTAATCTCGGTTTCAGGAAATAAAATCAGGATAAGGCGTTTGGAATGTTGGCCTGTGCTGACTGATACATATGTATTATATTGACAACCTGTTCTTGAATTGTTAATTTTAAAGATCGTTCTTTATCATAAAAACTTAAATGTTTTTACGGTACCGATACAATGTTGCGAGTAAACATTTCAAATAGCTTCTTTTCTTCTCTTTCTAGTAAAGGTTGCAACTGATTTAATACACAGTGCAGTTCCAATCCAGTTGCTTACACCAGCCTCCCACATGAAATTGAATAACATTACATGCCGGTGGTTGCATAAGTAGCCTTAATTCATCTGTGGGAGAACAACTGAATAATGACAGGGATTGGTTTGCAAGTAATTTGAAGAGCAGTTCTAACTCTTGTAACATTGCCAAATTGACTGTTTCCTGCCAGGCAACCTACACAGAAAGGAAAATGACTTGTGTCCAATACTAATGGAGCTTACTATAGGGTGAATCATAAGAAAATAATTACTAGTTTCAGGAACTTCAGAACGTTGGCTATTCTGATGGATAATGAGAAATCATGATTGCTTGAAGTACTTACTTCAATCAAATTGAGGGAAAATCTCTAATGAATCTGAAATTGAGTTCTTGATTCTATTAAGAGGGATTCTTATTAAAAGTGTTGTTTTATTACGAAGGTTAGTTGGAGGAGACAGATGTTCAGCAATTATTGAAAAGTGATGTTTCGTAAGTAACCTATTAGTCTTTATACAGCTTAGCGTCGTTGCTAGCAAAGAAACTGGTAGCGGTATCTATGAGTATGGACTACTATTTATTTCCTTGTCACAATAGTTGAGAAGTAACTGATCTAATATTCCATTTAATACATCTTCAGCAGTATTAAACACGGTGCTTTTTTCTGGAGGAACGGTACCTGTTTATTATATTTTTATCATGGAACCGAGAAATGTGTTAATAATTGTGTATTAACATAATTTTTCTTTGAATTCGCATAAACCTCGAGTCTTGAATTTGGACGAAAGGAGGTTAAAAACGACAAAATTCCCGTGTACTGGGTAGTAATCATCTCTCCGTCTTCTATAGTACAGTAGCTGACAAAAAAAAACCGGACCGACCCTTGTAGCTGATTTCAGAGCCTTGTTCACTCCAGAGCACGATAGACTGGTAACTAAGACTTTCGAGGTTCGAATCCTGCCTGGGAAGGAAACCTTTTTGTGTTCATTATTCAAATTTATTCCCAATACTTTTCGATTGCAGCGATATTTTACTACTTAATTAACTTATTATTTCCAGAACATGAATTTTACCAGCAATCGAAAGGTACTGGAAATAAATTTGAATAAGGAACAAAAAAAAGGTTCCTTCCCAGGCAGGATTCGAACCACGAAAGTCTTAGTTACCAGTCTATCGTGCTCTGGAGTGAACAAGGCTCTAAAATCAGCTACAAAGATCGGTCCGGTTTTTTTTTCTCCAATACATTTTCCTCCAGAAGAAAATCACTCTTTATTCATATTAAATTTCTAAAGATGTGTTGAAAGAAGGAATTTTTCAACTGTTTGTGTTAAACACTAAAGGTATTTTGTTAATGGAATGGACTTAAAATGTGTTTGTTAAACGTCTATGTTTCCAATATTAATAAAAAAATATTTACATTCTATTTAGCTGACGAGTACTGTGAGAGGAACCCACGAGGTAAAATTTGTTTTATCTTGTTTTTTTTTTTGCTCTTTTTACATTTACCAACTAAACAGCACGAAATAAAAAAATCACAGCATTACACTTCCTTCAAATAACGATAGTAATTTGAGTTCAAAAGACCTGCACAGGACCAGGTTTTTTTTTCATGACAATCTTTTCATAATTTCTGTGAAGAATAAATAAAATATCGTACTTATGGTTAAAAATGTAACAGTAATTTTGTGAACATTCCGTGATTAGTTTTTTTCTTCACCATGTTATGTCACACACTCACACAGAATCTTAATTAGCAGTAATCTTATGCACGGCATTATATTTGAAACAATCATGGCGAAGTAAAGTTGTTAAAAATTTATACACTTTGTAAATCAGCCTTATTGCTCCTCCGTTTTATACACAAACCCAGTCATCAATGGTTCTGTAGGCCATTAAAGAGAGTAGTAGAATTTCCAAATAATTTCTCATTCTTTTGCGGCTGCCATTTTTAAAACTAACATATTGCTTTTCTTTAAAATAACTAAAAAAAAAGTCCTTTTTTCGTTTTTATTGCAGTAATGATTTTTCGCAGAAACAGCCAATTTCCCCGAACATTGGTGACAAATTTACTGTTATAAATCAGTCACATTTATGATAAAACCAGCAAATACTTCATCCTGTCAGGTATATTTCGTATTTATCACTAATAACAAAAAAAAACTCTGTACTGGCTCACATCGAGTTCATTGAATGCCAGTAAGTTACCGTACTTGTACACAAAATATGTTTAAAAAAATTGAATAGGAGCTATTCTTATATTTTCATCTAAATGACCTTAATTTATATTTATATTATTTTGGAAACATCTCAGCCTCAATGAAAAGCATGTGCAAGTCAATATACACTTATCGCTATGTTTTGTGTTATAAAGTTATAATACGTATAACCAAAACTTTAGGCGTAGGTACAGTATCGGTCATTTTTAAAGAAGTTATGTTATTAAAAAATGTAAGATACAAAGACAATATAATTATTACAGTATTAAAATACACATTGAATTAAAAGTAGGTTTTAACATGTCTGTTACAAGCATGCCCAAAGTTACGTTATCTAGGTGAACTGGAGAACGGTAAGCTAGTAGGAACATGACGAAAAAATTTGTATTTAACATTGAAATATTTTATCTTAATGGATAGCGCGTGCGCTTCCTAGCTAAGCGATCCGTGTTTCGATTCCCGGAGTGGGCAGAGATTTATCTTAATTCAATGAGACTGGGACTTGTCCTTTGTCTCGTGCTTGTCCTGTGACGATTTTGTTGTATTCCTTAATCGTGATGACCACACGGTCAGGGAGACACGCTATGCGAGAATCTAGTGTCAGTACAGGGAAAAGCGGGCACTTATAAAGGAGGTATTGTAATATTATAGCACCTGTGGAAGAAAAAGAAAATGTTATCTGGTCCTATATTGTATATTAGTACATTACATTCATAATTATATAGATTTTGACTTAGGTGTTCAACCACCCATCTACTAGCTTTAAGGGGTTAGGTACAGTTTACAGCAGTAAAATTTTGGAAATATTCAACTTTTTTTTTCCTCCATTACTGTATCTTGCACAATAATGAAAATTGGTATGTGTAAAACATTGTCCTTCTGCTATATGAAAAAAATATTTTTACGATTTAAAAAATATATATATATATTTACATTTTTTTTTTTTTTTTTTTTTTTTCCCAAAATTTATTTCACTGTGCAGTGATGAAGCATTTCCCACATAACTAAAAAACTATCCAATATTCTGTGATGAAATTTTTTGTGTTTATTTATGCATGTTATATCTACAATATGATGCAAGATCACTTCTCTACCTTCAATAGATTGTCTAATAAAAAATAAATTCATTTAAAAATGGTCAAGTATCAGTAGGCTACTTTCTCCTAACAAAATAAATAAATAAATATATATATATATATATATATATATATATATAAAATTTATTAAGGAATGTAGTTGAAAGAGCATGATATTGTAAACATGAGTTTCAGCAATAAAATAAAAGAGAGAGAACATGAAAAAGTTAACAAGTTTATGAACTATGAGGGAAACGCTTCATCACTGCACAGTGAACTGCCACCATTTTGAATTTGTAAAAAAAATATATATATATAGATAATTTTTTTTTAATCATAAAAATATTTTTTTTAATATAGCAGAAGGGCAATGTTTTATACGTACTAATTTTCATTATTGTACAAGATACAGTAATGGAGGAAAAAAATGGTGAATATTTCCAAAACTTTTACTGCTGTAAGCTGTATCTAACCCCTTAACTAGATCATTTAATATCTCCGCCCTGCATGTAGGTCAGACAAGAGACTGATCGTAACGAGTGTGAAGTGCTCTATACTAATTCTATACGAACTCCGGTGGGTGGCTCTGTTGATGTCACTGTTTGATATGCTCTCGTGTCATTGCCCATCTTCTTCCTTGTTGTAACCCGACCAGTTGGCTGTAAGCTGTCACTTAGTGAGATCCACACTCCTGCCTGCCTTATACAGTAGTTAATGCATGATCTTTCATATGCTATTACATACAGCATGCTTTAGTGATTTGTGTGAAATGCATAATGGAAATATTTTGTTTTGTTATTGCACAGTGTAGATATATATTACATCTTGATTACACAACTTTAACACTATATCACTTCGGAATATGTATTATACTGTATATCTGTCTCGTGTTAAATTTTATCCTACCTGGTTAACATATTTCAGCCTGTTATTGGCCTTCTTCAGAACTGGTTGTTGCTGGTCTTGGCGCCTTTTGTTTTGTTTCCTCTGGGGGTGTGTTTGTGCAGTGTAATGTGGAGTCAAAGAGTGTGTGTGTTCTGAAATTGAGTTGTGTGTTGAGAATTTCATTTGGTTATGTGTCTGTATATTTCATATTGTTCTAGTGTGTTTAGTTTCTGGCTTTTTAGTTGGATGTGTAGAATTTCTATGTCTGTGTTGATGTCTCTGAAATTCTCAACACACAACTCAATTTTAGAACACACACACTCTTTGACTCCACATTACACTACAGAAAAACACACCCCCAAAGGAAACAAAGCAAAAGGCGCCAAGACCAGCAACAACCAGTTCTGAAGAAGGCCAATAACAGGCCGAAACATGTTAACCAGGTACGATAGAATTTAACACGAGAAAGACATATAATACATATTCCGAAGTAGATATATAAATTTGGTGATGTGTGTAATATCGTACTACTTGAATAATTTAGAACCATTGAAGATTGATATTGTTTGTTTCTTCATGTTAGAAGGTATAGGGAAGTATTTTGATGCTGAAAGAAATCGATGTCTTGAGTTTCACTGAAATGAACTTATTTTCATTCTTCCAGAAAGTTTTACAGTACTTCAGAAACTGAGCTTTTCTGCTTTTAATAACCGTCGTTAAATGTAGGCTAATAGATGGACATTGTGTTATATGCATTCATAATTATCTAGTTATTTATATTGACGTAGATTTTAGAGGTCAAAGTATCCTTTGCTGTTTACAATATCAAAAAAAAAAAAAAAAAAAAAACGAAAATGTTGCCTCAAACCGGTATTATTACCGAAGAGAGTTTGAGTAGTGCACGCCATAAAGTCGTATGAGGGCAGAAAATTAAGAGTTCCTATGCTTTCTTAATGAGAATGCTATTGGGATCACATCTCGGCTGTCTTCCCCACTGGAAAAACAAAATTGCTATACCGTTATTCATTTCACAGGGGCTGAATAATTTAAGGGCGTGTCAAAATTGTTTTAATACGTATGTAATAAATATGGTGATAAACCAAATGTTCGACTGCTTTAATACAACATCAGGAAAGCACTTTCGATACTATATTTTATGTAAAAGTTTAATTTTCAACGAATTAAAGCAAATATTTCATGCAAGCCTTAGATACCACATTATTATTTATATCTGTGTGTGCCTATTTTATTATTAATTCATCAAACTATTACAATTCTCTGAATATTAGTCTCATTTATTATGTATAATGCAATATTTGTGTGTTACTCTAAATGGACATAATATGCAACAGCCACAGAAAAAATCAGCATGGATATTTTGTTCTGTCTCTTTTTTCTCTGATCCATTATTGTCTATAAAAATTAAGATTTATAATTATATTCTAGGAACAAGGCGTGAAAAATATAAGTAGCATGTAAAGTGAATTATTCTTCTTCTACATTTACCAAAATACTTACTTCTAAAAAAACATGTCACCCAATTTGCACCTAATCAATTTTGGAATGTGTAATTTCAAGAAAGAAGTTGTATTTTAATATTAAATTTGAACAGAATACTAATTTCGTAAAGTTGATATTTGCTGTGGTTTTGCATACATTTGCATATGTTTTCGTTTTTTTCTGTCATGATAGAATGTGAATTTATAACAGACTCAGAAGTGCCTCAAGATGATGATTAAATATTCCTGTGCAATTTTCTGCTAGTAACAGGTTGATATTGTTTCTTCTTTTTTTTTTTTTTCAGGGTCGACATAAACGGAATGCCACTTTCCCTGGAGGTCAGGCAACCAGCATCCTCCAGAAACCTCCTTCAGTCAGAGGTGAGAGAACTTGAAGTTAACATTTCCATACGTCAGATAGATGTATTTCACTAATTTCTTGTCAGATACTTAGGAAATATAATTTATGTGCCATGCGTAAAGAGGAATTTTATTATAAAATAAAAATATACTTGAAAAGCAATTATAATCAAGCTATGCATGGCGTGTTCGACATTGAAACAGAATTATATTAACACAGATAAACTTTAAATAATTTTGACCAAAATTGCGTGATGCCACTTGTAATTTAACAGTTGTGTGCGTAGCAAAAATGTTTGTATTCTATTTTATTTCTCATCTTTTTTTTTCTCCATATTTCGTTTGTACGGGTGATATTTTACCTGACATACTCTCATTTTAGGTGTTGAAAAAACCGTCCAGTAAGAATTTTGAGAAATCACTAGCTTATCTGGAGCATTTCCATCAGTACTGATTAATGCTTCTCACAAAAATCTTATATATAAAAGTCAATGTGGCGTATGTATGTATGTATGTATGTATGTATGTATGTATGTATGTATGTAATGGCTGATATTTGCCAAAGTGTGCACATTTAACCTCCATAACCAAGAGAAGAACATAGACTGCATTAAAATTGGATAAATGGACGTTAAATTGTTGAAAACAATAAAAATTATAAATAAATACGTTCAACCATGCATGTATAATATAAGTTGGACGAATCAGAAACATAGTGACGCGCATCTACATATGGAGTTAATCTTCTCAAAAGAATACTGGAAACAATTTTGTACGACGTCAACGAAAGTGATATTCCTCGAAAGTTACTACAGTTAGTAAGACATGTACGAGTAGCACGTATGGTAGAATCCAGAAATGCATGTAGAGTGTTAGTTGGGAGGCCAGAAGAAAAAAGGCCTTTGGGAAGGCCGAGACGTAGATGGGAGGATAATATTGAAACGAATTTGAGGGAGGTGGGTTATGATGATAGAGATTGGATTAATCGTGCACAGGATAGGGACCGATGGCGGGCTTATGTGAGGGCGGCAATGAACCTCCGGGTTCCTTAAAAGCCATAAGTAAGTAAGTATTCACCAGTACAACTTCATGGATTAAGAGACTCTCCGTGTACTACCCTAAGGTTTCATTGCATCTTATTCTCGGTCATCCATTGGCCCTTTTCCCAGTTGATAGATATGTAAATGTATATGGTATGTATAGCATGATGGCTAATAGCTAGCTGTTGGGCTTATAAACCAGGGACCCGGGTTCAAATTCCGTTGAACCCTGAATTTATTTATAACTTGTGTTGAGCAAGCTTGTAGCCCAGACAACACAGGGATTTTCTCCGGTTCCCTAATATTTCCCATAATCATTTATTTAAAGTGCATTTTTTTTATTTTATTGTCATGATGTTGATTTTTACATAAGTTTCAGCCTTATATATAAATAAGGCTTTTACTTTAAAGTAATATAAGGAGATATTAAAATGATTTTTGGTTCCAACTTAGTTATCCTTTTCTTGAAGTCATTTAATTAATCTAATTTCGCTTGAGGTAGCCAGAGCTCGAATGAGAGGATTAGGATGATACAGCAACTTTCGAGAAAAGTTATTTGAAATTCTTTTGATGAAATCATAAAATGATTCAATCTGTAACATATCTTGGAGCTGTGCATTTCATGTGGTGTAGTCAGCACCAGTGACTTTTAAGGAGACTGATCGTTGAATTGCATGTAGTCTTCTGATGATTCTTAGATGAGCGGAATTCCAAACTTCACAACCATATGCCATCACTGGTCTTATGACCGATGTATAAAGCCTTACTTTGAGGGGAAATTTAAGATACGGAGATCTAATCAGTGGGTATAAGTGAATAAATCTGGCCAGAGCTTTGTTTCTTGCATATTCTACATGTTCACTGTAGCGCAGACGTTTGTCGAGAATCACTCCTAGATATTTAACTTCATTCTTGTAGTCAATGCTTTCTGAGAAGAAACGAAGGCAATCTGGTTTTTTAGGTTTCCTATGGGTGAATATGATAGCTTGTGTTTTTTCAATATTTACTTTTACTCTCCAATTTGTAAGCCACGTTTCTAGAGCATTGAGTTGTGTTTGTAACTTGATACGGGCATTGTTTATGTTGAAATCACTTGTGTAATACACAGTATCGTCTGCATATAATCCTAATTTGTGGACCCATTGCCTATTGTTGCACTCTGGATAATCTTTGACGAACTAAAAGTGGTCTATAGTTCTCAGCATTAGCGACATCTATGAGCACTCTTGTAGAGAGCGAATAACGACAAGTTAGGGCTCTGCCATTAAAAATAAAGTATAACCTTGCAATAGAATGTGATATTCTTCAATATATTTTTGTATTTGATTTATCCTTTTGTTTCTCTCTCCTATAGCTTGACGGTCTTTTAATTTTAGCCTTGGCTTCCTTTATGATCGATCCCACTGTTCTGTATAATATAATTGAAGGGTATGAGTGAAACTATAATAACCTTCATTTTTATATTTTTGTAGCCAAGTACAGAAATACAGGGTTCGCCAGGGAAACGGGCGATTTTGAAGTACGCGCTACAGAAATATTGTAGGCGTTAGAAGGTGCTGTTATCTGTTGTTATATTGCCTTCATACCCTTCAATTTTAATTATTTTTAATGTCATTAGTGATGGTCGTATTCTAGCCGTTTATAAGAATAGTTAATTTAATAAATTTTAATTGTCGATGTAATTTATCCAGCCGCAACACCTAATGAACCACGGCCCAGATTCAACAGTTGTCATACCGAACCAAGCTCTCTGCGTCATAGTCCAGCACCATCATGGTTACCAGTGGAGGCAGAAGCCTTCCCAACACGAGATGTGACGACGCCAACTGAAGCACAACCGCCACCAGAAATACCAGCCACAGTACCTGTTGAGACACGGAAAGGTTAGCACATCACCTCTCATCATAGAAACTGAAGCATGGACACGTTTGTCATTTTAGTTTAGT
Source organism: Periplaneta americana (assembly GCF_040183065.1). Lineage (NCBI taxonomy): Eukaryota > Metazoa > Arthropoda > Insecta > Blattodea > Blattidae > Periplaneta > Periplaneta americana. The sequence continues at coordinate 72,591,049 of NC_091133.1, read as the reverse complement.
GAAAATAATTTCTAACTGCTCCGGGGATCTTCTAAGTGGCTCCAATTAAGTGACATTACCATTTTTAATCCCGAAACTACGTGTTCTAAGGATGTAACGTGTATCTTTCGCAGAATTACAGCTTTGCTACGTTTCTACTTCTGAGTTGTAATTACAGTCTGCCGTAAGTAGTTGCATGTCATTGTGATATTTCCTGTTAAAACATGGAAAGACAAAAAATGTATGCATTTTACTTTCGGACGGGCACAAACTTAGATGTCATCTTTAAAATTCAGAAGTCACTATGTAATTTCTATAATATTCATTATCCTCAGGGAGTAAATGTGCAGTATAATAACTCAAATGTGGAGTCGTGACGGTAATTATAGGGAGAACATTTTGTCAAATCATATAATAAAATGAACGTAAGTAATGAATTTCTCAGAATATACATGCCAAGGATAATGCTTTATAAAAACCATCGTTAACAGAAAAACTTCTACAGTACAAGTGTAAGCATTAACGTATATCACTTCTAAATGTTCGAAAAATGAGAGAATCGGAATGGAGCAGAGTGAGATTTGTTTGGTATTGTTGGTGTTTGTTATTATTAATTTATTATTATTATTATTATTATTAATTTTTTATTATTATTATATGATATGATATATGATATGATGTGATATATGATATGATGTGATATATGATATGATATATGATATGATATATGATATGATATGATGTGATATGATATGATATATGATATGATATGATATATGATATGATATGATATATGATATGATATGATATATGATGTGATATGATATGATATGATATATGATATGATATGATATATGATATGATATATGATATGATATGATATGATATGATATATGATATGATATATGATATGATATGATATGATATGATATGATATGATATGATATGATATGATATATGATATATATGATATGATATGATATGATATGATATGATATGATATGATATGATATGATATGATATGATATATGATATGATATGATATGATATGATATATTCATCCATAATATTTCCGCAAGGCAGGCCTGTCACAATTCTGTATTACTCCAGTTTTGCCTTACTTTACAATTTTATTCACTTATGCCAAGTCTTACATTACCCTAAATCTAATCCAATATACTTTTTTTTTTCAAAACATAACACATTCAATTAACTACTATCTAATTACACACACACACACTACAGGAAAGATCAATTTAGTGCACCATTAGTTTTAACTTTCTCTTCCCATTTCAACTTCACTATCATTAAAAATTTGCCTAATTTTTTTAACTGGCTTATATTAATTGTACTACATATTTTCTTATATGCTACATATCTATTAATACCAAAAAAGATTTTGTTTAACCACATTTTCCGTGTATTGTCTGTTTCTTGACATTCTACTACTATATGGAACGCATATTCTCCTATGCCACAAGGGAGGCATATATCCTTCTCTGTGGTATCCTTCCTGTTTTTCAATTTCCATATTCCTAACCTCCACCAAGCTAAGCCCATCCTCACTTCCCTGTTATTTATTCTTATATACTCTTCTTGTTTCCATGACGTTTTAATGTCCTTAAAATTACATAATGTTCTCAATCTCTTCAGATTTTATATAAGTTTTGTCTCCTAATTTCGTTACACTTTTCTTTTAAGTTTTTACAACTTACATTTAAATTCACCCCAATTTCATCGCATAAACATTTTAGACCTAATGTACTCACCTTGTTCTTTAAATCTTTTAGCCAATTGGATTTCAATTTCGTGTCCCGAAGAAAATGCAAACACTTCTTTTCAATGATATTATTATTATTATTATTATTATTATTATTATTATTATTATTATTATTATTATTATTATTATTTTACCAGACCCTTGGTAATGATGTTCTCCAAAGATGATATAGTGCTGTAAGCTGTAACTTTCCATTGCTTTTTGTATCATTGACATTTGTGACTGTGGCGGGGTTGACACAAGTTGTTTGGCTAATGGCGCCCAGTGTTAGTGTAGCCTATCAAATATCGAGAAGTCCTGTGTGATTGTCATCTCCCTAATGATAAGCTTTGTCTTCCAGTTTACCGTGACCAGCCAGCTTCTTCCGCTTCACCACCTACACGTGATAAGATTCAGAGTGAGGAGAAAGTTAGAACTCGTAGGGTTGCAAACAGGGAGAAACGAGGAGTGAAAACTGGACGAAGTTTCTCTGAGGACTTCTCGGGCATGCTGCCTACATGGAGAGAACGTAGCAAGACAGAGAGTACAAGTATGTTCTGATCTGATATGTTAAAATTTAATAACGCGACAGTTGCAGTAGACTACCGTACTTCACATTTCACTACGTTTTATTATGTAATTATGAAAGTGTTTAAGTCATTAGATGTTTGACGTTTTGTGTAATATTTGTAAAAATATTATTGATTTTAGTGTTGGAACTACTAGTACCATAATATCTGCAGTGCTTGGGAAAAGTGACATAAGTCAGTTTTCACAAACCTTTTTTGATAATTTATTGACAACTTACACTGGTTTATGTCGATTTGATTTTTTTCTGTATGAATTATTGTAATGGGAGGAATAACTATGTATTTTTTTTGCAAGCGAGCAGATGTTCCGTAAGTTGTCAATAAATTATCAAAAAAGGTTTGTGGAAACTGACTTGTGTCACTTTTCCCGAGCACTACAGATATTGTCCGCACCGGTTATCTTTGTAGCTGGTTTCCGTAGTGCTCTCTGCCTCCCATACAGATATCTGTTTTGTACCTCGAGCTTCTTAATCAACTCTACTGTTACAAAATTATCGTTAGATTTTATTTTAGGCGTGTTCACACTTCCCATCAATACAGTACAATACATAAAGTGTCCATTAACGATGGTTTGTCATTCTGTTTGTCTGTCCGTCCATCTTTCGAAGACTGGCTGATTGATTAGGGCGCATTGATAGGGTTAGCCACGATTGATAGATTGTGACTTAGCTGCTTTCATCAGAAACTCCATCATACGATTTTGCTACATTGTGCATTTTGTATAAATGTGTGCATTGAATAATAAAATATATAAGTACCGGTATATGTTTAATGCTGGGGAAAGGTTATGGAAGGTGGATTTTTATGTTCTTTAAAAACAAAGAGAAAGAAAAATTGCTTTCTAAATGTACAACAGAACATATAAATAAAAACAAAATGAAGAAATATCATTTACGCGATAAACTTGCTCTCTAGCCATTAATATTAAGACACAAATTCATAAATGCACAAGGTGCAATCAATATATTTCCGAGTTGTAGTCTACTATTATTTATTGTATCTTTAAATACACATGCGCGTGTCACTGGAGATCATTGCTTCTCGGCAAAAGACTGGACAATCATATAATACATATCTGACATCTTGAGATTCCTCCCCACAAATGCAAGTTGCATCGTCTTTAATATGGAATCTATTTAAGTATTCCCCGAATTTCTCATGCCCAGTCAAAAACTGTGTCGGTACGAAATTTGGCGTCATTACTTTATATTTGTTTCGATCATAGACTTTTGGAAAATATAGCTCTTTTGTAATAATTCTATTATCACTATTGACCCATTTTTCATTCCATTCTTGCATATAATGTTCTTTGGCTACCTTCTTGATATAAGATATCGGACACAAATTGTACGACAGTGGCATATCAGAGTTGGCTGCCATCTTAGCCAATTCATCGGCTCTCTCATTTCTAACTATCCCAGTGTACCCTCTGACCCAAGTTATACAAATATGGACTGTACTTTTCATTACTAAAGTTCTTATCTCTGAGCCTGTAAGGTTAGTGTTATATTTATCATTAATTGATGCTCGTATTACTGCTGACTGAGAGTCACTGTGAACGCAATACGCAAGCGCTGTAACCAGACTGACTGCACCATTTGATTGCTTCTCGCAAAGATAATAGTTCCGCCTGAAACACTAGCATTCTGAGGAGAGTTTGGAGATAGGCGAGGTGTGTTCGCTGTCCTTCCTGTAGGCAACAAAGGCACAGCATACTTTGGCATTTTGATTCGACAGTTTCTCTGAACGTGATCCATCTGTATAAATCAAACAGTCGTGGAAATCTGCATCACAAGTTTCTTTGAGACAGGGTATGTATAAAGATGGAAACTCTACCTGGAGAGGACTCGCTGGTTCTTGTACACGGAGATGTGTCAAAAACTGAGGGATTTTTCGGCCTTGTTTTATATTGCTGATGTTTGCTTTAAATTCACCAACCAAATATAATGGTTCAATACCTGCTGTAATTGTACGATATCCTTGGATAATTCGTAAGAGATATCCTCGCTGAATCTGAGATAGTTTTTCTTGCGCCCATTTTTTCTGTAATATATGTTGAAATGCTGCCACACAGTAAAGAGCATTGCAGTGATGCATTTAGTATAGATTCCAGGCGTTTCTCTAGTTCTAGATAATCTCCGTTTCGTACGTCCTGTGTGTTGCCTACATTCAGGGCAGCCCAGAGACTTATTGATTGCCCTTTTTAAGATATTTTTCTCAGACTTCCAGTTATAATTTCTATATGAGCTACGGAACCAAATTTTACGAAATTAAGCCTTTAAATCAGCTGACATTAAATTGACTAAAATTCTCACCATCTTCATGACTGTGAAATTTTAAACCGTGCCATTCGCCTTATTAACTTTATAGTTAGACATTCGCTTCTTCATCTCAACAGGCATCCACTTGCTTATGTACTCATATAAGGCAATAGTAGGCATAACTAGCTCTTCAACCACACAAAGCAAATACATTTAATTAGACTCATACAAGCGATGCAGGTGCTGTCACTAGGACTGACCTCTCGTCTCTGTGCGCCTCTCTCCCAGCTACCAAGATAACTTACGGAGACAATACCACAAACCATATTATTTTATCTGACAAATACTGGATATTACATTGTACAGGAAATATCTTTTAACTGTCCCGGAAAGTTGCCGCTTCCCGCTCCCAGGCGACCTTGTGACTAACACGCTGATGACGCAGTTCCCTGTTGGCGGTCTGAGTGCTAGACTGGCTGCCATACGGGGAGGATGTATACTCCAATGCTCTTTAGTTTCTGTGCTATGCTTAATTATTTGTGTGAAGTATTTAGTTCCAATGCTATTTTCATTACGTGAGCGTGTGTGTATTTATAATACATATAATATAGAAAATCTTGTGCGAAAACACGACGCAAGTTCCGACAGAAATTTCCAAACAGACCCATACCTTGTGTAAAAACAATAAAAAAAAACCTAGCTAAAAAATTCAAAGAAACAGGTTCAATAAATTATCGTAAAAGACGCAAGAGACGACACGTTCCTACAGAAGAAAAATTAGATGAGATTTGAGAGAGATTAGAACACACACCGCAAAAATCTCTTAGGCGTTTGGCGCAGGAAACTAATATAAGTAAATCATCTGCTCATAGAGTAGTAAAATTACTTTAATTAGCAAGAACTTGTGGCCTTCTAGAAGCCCCGATTTAACGCCGTATGACTGTTACTTACGGGGGCACTTAAAAATGAGGTTTATGCAAGAAACTCACACGCAATAAACGAATTTAAAGACTACATAAGAACTGAAATGGAGTCAATCAGTGCTGCTGAACTTGTGAAAGTTAATTAATTTTATAAGTGTCAGCAATGTGTAACAGTCAACGGGGGACATTTTGAGCATAAAATATGAGTTAGGCAAGTACAAATAACTATATATTGCTTGCCTGCCAGGTGGACAGCGGGTGCATGCATAGCGGGAGACAATCACTCTGCGGCTGCGACCAGGAAATTCCAACTCTCCGGGAGAGTTAAAAGATATTCACTGTATATGTGCTTAAAACAATAGTACAATATATGAAGTGAAATATGTTAGTTTTAGAATTAGGTATTATAAAGAAAACCTTATGTGTGTAATCTGCATATAAAAGTGTATATTCTTCTTTCTATGCATATTAAATGACTTCATTTATGTATATATGTCTTTTCAGTGATATATAGTTAAAAATATAAGCTATAAACAGTAATATTTACAGTCTGATTAAGGAACTGAATTAATACGAAACTTACAAAACTGATAATGAGGAACTATATGCCATCTTAGCCACTTGCGTAGTCTACAAGTAGACTGTAGCGAATTGCACTCGAGATCTGAGGCTGCATTCGGGCGTAGGTTCGAATCCTGCTTCTGCTCATTACCTGGTTGGATTTTTCCCGAAGTTTTCTCCAATTGTAAGCCAAATGTAAGGTAATCCTATGGCGAATTCGCTGACTTATCTTGCTATCACCAATTCTACCGGCAAGCACAATAAGCCTTCAGGTTGCCGTGTAGTCAGAACAGAAAAAAAAAAACCATCTTCATGACACCAAAATTTCAGCATGCCTTTCAATATGAAAGACCTATGTAGTAGTTATAATATCGACCATCAGGTTGCAGGACACAGTTTGAAAAAAAAGATTGCAGACGAAAAGTTACGAAATATAACGATAGTTTCTGGTTACAAATATGTCCAATTGTCATTGGAAAATAATGAAAATTATAAGAATTTAATATTTGATAGGATTATTTTCTTGGTTCATTTTTGACAATTGCACATTGAAGTGAACGAACATTAAGTTAAATTTCAGTCAAAATTGTGTTCCCAGGTGAACATCAAGATGCAAGAAGGATTCTCCTCGATGAGTACACAAGTGAATGTGATAAACAGCGTGATGAGAAGCTGAAAGACATTGCTGAATCACTAACAAGACCACGGTACAGGCGTAACAATCAGTCCCGTAGTCCATCAGCAGCAAGCAGCACTGTTTACCATACTAAACCCACGAGGGATGGAGAATGCAGTGAGGAGGAACAGAAGAAAGGCTATGAAAGGATGGGGAGCCCTGTTCTCCCTCATAGTGATCATATTGATGGCGGCGACAAACTTGTAAGGACATATTTTATTTCCTATCAATCTAATTTGTTAAATCGTAGAGATATTAATTCTCTTTTCTTAAGGTTGTAATTTTTCCAGACGTTAACCTTTGTGCCAATTCGGTCTATTTTTAAGTGCATGCATTAGTCGTACGTGATGAAAATCCTATGATGAGTCACTCTCTAGAACTCTAGGCAATAAAGTTCCATCTTAACTTTTAGATGGCAAGATTCCATTCCGAAAATGTTAAAAATCAGATAAATAATTTTAAAAAGTTCATGAATTTTATTATAGACTATTTATTTACAGTCGTATAATGAAAGAATAATTCCCGGGTGCTTGTGTAAAGGGGGTTAAGTCAAATCGCAAGGTATGTAAACTTCTCTCTGTTGGTACTGAACAAAACCCCTTTGTCACAAAATATGGAGCACTGTAACTGCATCATAGATAGAAGAATGACTTAACCCTTTAACACAAGAGAAAAGTAATTGTGGATAGTTCAAATCTGTACTTATTCCAGTTTAGCCAAATCAACTTAACCCCCTTTACACGAGCACCCGCGAATTACTATGTGAAAGACAGCAAGTTCCCTTTTACAGTTCAGTGATTGTCAGATAGATATCTCTGTTTCTGATCCCAGTAGCAATAATGGACATAAAGAGGATAAAGAAGGAAGACGAACATGTAGAGAAAGACACTCTTATGGTGTTTTAAAATCTTGTGGTTATGAGATTGTTGTGAACGTGTGAATTTTTAAGTACAGATACGGAAATAAAATTTGAAGCTCCCTTATTGTATAAGTTTCGCTTACAACACACTAGACATGTGCAGTAAGCAAGAGCCCCTATATATATATATGCTATTTGTTGACAGTCGTGCAAAATTGTTGCGGATTCCCATCAAGACTCGTTCCAAATTTCAATTCCATACCTGTACAAAGCAACTTTGAAATAGTTTATGACAAACGGTTCTTTTAACACCACTTCATGGTTTCTGTATAAAATACATTTATAAAGAGGAAGTACCGTATGATATAGCTACAAGGCTTATTCAATAAATACAGTAGCCGTACTGGTAACTTAAATCTTTAAAATGTTTATCCTCTTCAACTTCATTCTGGATTAGCAAATAAATTTATCTTCCTCTACTGATCTCTGGAGTTGTTTAATTTCTTAATGCAATATTCAGCGAGTATTTCTGTTTTGTTTGTATATTATTCATTACTGTTTTTTTTGTGTGTCTTCCAGTCCTATTCATTCGTGAAATATGTACTTTATAGTTTTTTAATACTCTAATATACTTTAATAACGCTCACCAAACAGAAAGATAGAGTAATTTTGTTCTTGCATGTTCGTTTTGAAATTAGTCTGCTATTGGCTAACATTTCCATGATTTCGGACTGAATTCTGTTAATGTTGTCTTGTTTCAATATCCAAGTTTCATAGAACTGCTGTAACTATAACTGTATATAGTTTTTATCTATATATCTTTCCACATTTTCTTCCACCATTCTATGAGTTAGTTGCGCATATTGATAGAAATTTAACATATACCCTTTATTGTATATATATATATATATATATATATATATATATATATATATATATATATATATATATATATATATATATATATATATATATATTCTAATTGTAAGAAATACCATTATATCCTAAATGCCAGTATATCTACTGAAGAAATACCGTACTATCCTAAGTACCAGCACTGAAAGTTGAAGGTTGTTCTCTTGTTGCTTTTACTTAAATTCACATTACTCTTTAAAAATACAATGCAATTTATATTGTGGGTAAGGAAGCTTAAAGTACCTACTAAATTTATATTGAATTAATCTTATATTTCCACATTATTTTTTTTCTTTCCTTATCCTTGTTAATTGCATCATGTAAAATATTGCTGGTATGCTAAAGACAATGTATTAAGTCTAATTAATTATGGCCTACATTGAATTGTATTTTTTTATGGAAGTAGTTATGTTTTACTGAAGGTTGTGGTTGATAATAATGTATGATTTGTGGTAAAAGGTGCGTGGAGATCCTGATGGCTGTGGATTGGATATTTCAACACATCGTTACTCCCCGAGTTCAGAGTTACGTGTTGACCTTCCAGCAGAAGATTTGCTCAATATTAAAAAGGGATGGCTCATGAAACAGGGTCTGAATAAGGTAGGTTTGGGGAGCACTGTTGAATAGGGAATTACTGCGTACCGGTACATATAAAAAAAAACAATGCAGTCAACATAAATGTTGCTCACTGTAATGTGAAGCACTGATTTAATTGAGATTTGAGGATTTTTCATCTAAGTCTCTTTTTGTACAGAAATGAATTAATAAATTTGTTAATAAAATAAGTATTAAATAAAAAGAAAGAAAGTTCAAATTAATACACTATTAGGTTCTTCTCCAGTTTTTAACATTTTCTCTTCATGTGGTAAACTTTAATTTCCATTGCATTAATTATGTATGTTCTCCATTTCGTAGTCGGTAGTCCTTTTCTCTTGGTGGTCATTATAAAATTTGTACAATTTTTTGGGCCATCTTTCATGCAACATTCATTCTACCTTTGTAATAATGTATTTTTTATTCTTTCGAACTATTAATTTCATTTCGTTCTCTACCTGGTTGTCTAATTCCTTGCAAGATTTTGTTTCTTTAATTGTAAATGCCTTCTCATGATTTTAATGGTAATCACTGGTCACATTTATACCTCATAGTTTTTAATGTACTGCTGTGGAATGTGATTTCCTTAATGTGAAACACACAAATGTCTCAATTTCAAATTGAACTATGAAATATTTTGATTACTTAAAGACACTCTTATTTTACTTAAGTTTAAAAATATTATTCCTTAATGGTGTAGAAAATATTTTGAGTTATAATTTTGGTACTGTATGATAGAAAATACATTTAAATATAATTTTCTTTGATAATGAATAATTCAACCTTGAAACAAATCCAAAAGTAACACATTTTTCTTGAGAGTTAATTCCAGTGAATAAATTTTATTAAAGGTTTAGTTCAGTAGGTTCCTTTATATTAAAGAAGATTGTATTTTTAAATAATTACTACTTGAAGACTGCAATGATATGAAGGGCAATCAAGTATTCTATATAAGTATACTAAATTTTCTTGTTCTTTTTTTCGGAATGTATCGCGAAAGAATATTAATTAAATTGCACTTTTCGGTTTCAGGAGTGGAACAAACATTGGTTTGTCCTGCGTGGAGCTGCTCTAATGTATTACCGTGACCCAACTGCTGAGGATAAGGGTATTCTGGATGGAGTTATCGACCTCAGTGGTGTTAACTCCATAACTGAAGTCCAAGTTGCTCGCAACTATGGTTTCCAAACTCTGGTTAGTGAAATATTCCTGCTCATTATTCCCATAAAATGTAAATTCACATTATTTCATAGTAATTTTGTTACAACTATAGTTTGTCAATTTTCCCTATTACTTTTATAAATATTTTTTTTTGAATTTACAAGCTTACAAATAATAGCAGAAAACCAAAACTTTACGAAATATCAAATAAAGGAATAAAAGGATTATGTGAAGTGAAACAAAACAGCAATATGATACGTATAATAATAGAATGGAAGAAAAATTATTTATGTACAGACTGACAAAATAAACTTGAAATTTAAGTTATCTGGAAAACTAATCAAATTTCTAGAGGAATTAACGGAAGTTTCGTTAGTCCCTGTAGATATTTAAAGCTGCACACATTTCTGTCATATACCGGTAACGAGTCATTTTACCAGATTAAGAAACACAGACTAATAGCACAGTCTCGTATATACAGTCACGAAGCTTGAGTTGTGAGGGTGCTAGGAACAAAAGACTATACCGGTACTATTTCGCATTGTCTGTAATGAGGCGATATAAGCGATCCTAGTGGTCAGCAACTATCTATGGATGCATATTTACTACGTATTGAGCTCCGTGACTGTATATACTAGACTGTGCTAATAGCCAAATAAGAAAGAAATAATCTTTTCGTGATGCCTTTGTTTATCTGATGAGACATCCTTCGTCATTTATTTTTACATATTATATAAAAAGTGATGCAGTCCTAATTTAAATATAATAAATGATTAATATAATAGTATTTGATCCATTTAAAAACTATTTTTTACAATATACAAACAAATATTTGTAAGTATTGGCATGTAATTTAAATTTCTAAATCTAAAATTTTACATTTGTAAGAATTTAAATTAACTCTTACCTCATTTAAGGCTTTATGTCATTAATTTTCTATTAAGCAATTCACGAAGTTTTGAATTACTGTACACTAGTAAATTTTTTTTAAATTGTCTGCTCGGAGAAATTTGATTAACGTGTTAAAGAATCTGAGTATGATGCCTTAATAAAGTAAATAAAGAACCTAGCAAGCAAGTTTTTGTTGTGTTTCAGACGTGGGATGATCGTAGGTATGTTTTATCAGCCGTGACAGCTGGCATCCGTGCCAACTGGATGTCTGCAGTGCGTAGGGCTGCTGGCTTGCAGGATCCATCTAGTGCAGGAGTTTGTGAAAGAACTCTGAGTGTCGGAGAGAAACTCGAGAGAGAACTGGACAGCTCACAGCAACTTGCGTCACCCATTGGACAGTAAGTGAAAAATTTAACAATGTAATGTATTAGTAATTAAAAAAATCTACATAATGAATAGTAAGGTTCGAAATTTCTCTCGTTGCTTTCGTTGAAAAAATGTCTTTTTAAAATTGCAAGTATTGTTCAAAAGGTTGTTTTAGATCTATCCATATTCATGATAGAGTGCTCTCATTTTACGAGAAAACTTTGCATCATTCTGCCGGCAGCTGACTTCCTGCTCTTCTGACTGCAGTGTGGGAAGCTAGTTCAGCAGTTAGTTGCTTACAAATATTGCTAAATGTCTTGATTTGTTGGTAGTAACGGAACACACTCCCTCCTGGTGCAAGTACGACACGCAGGAAAGTGTACGCCAAGGCTCCGCTGTAATCTAGTTTCCTCGTAAAATGAGAGCACTGCACAAAGAAAATTCTAGTTCCCGGAATCATTCTTAGACATAAAAAATAAATATTCATGAAAGTATAAAAGCTAAGTACGTACTTACAACAGCAGTGCAACAACATACCATTCACAGTCAACATTAGATTAAAAATTCTTAAGACTGATTGAATACTGCACATACTTCTTGTATACTTATCACTTCTTTATGATTTTTGAACTGACTTTTCGGATACTACGTTCTTTCGACTACTGTCTTTTGCATTTGCTTAAATTTTTTAACTACAATAGAACAGTAAATTTCTCTTCTTTCCCGATCTTTTCTTACGAAATTATTTACATTAGCAACAAGTTCCTGAATACTCTGTAAAGTTCTCGCATCTGCTTTGCGAGAACTGGTGTCTGCAGAACTCAACATGTCACCCTTATCAATCTGTTGAAAAGAATGAACAATAGACTAGACCATGAAGACCAAATTGTTCTATCGTAAATTAGCGGAAAGAAAGGAAAAAAATTAAAATTCAATTTGTTAACATTGGTTGCCTCTATCCGAAAAGATGTGAAGAAATAATTGGCCAAGATTCATACAGCATGAAAACAGAATGACAATTTTCTCTGCATCTAAAAGCAAAAAATAAACGAAAGCTATTTAAGCAACAGTTACACAATATTATTTCTTCTTAAATATTTTATAATATATCTTTGTCTTACAGTTTACCATTTACTTTTAATGTTAAAGATACATAATTTCTTACATAATAATTCGTGTCTAATGATACAAGCCTCGTTGAGATAAGTATGTTTGTAAATAGTGTTTGTACTGACTGTCTTTTACCATTGTTTCAGTGTGCATCTTTGTATTTCATTTGTATTAAAACTTTGTATTTTTTTACTTCTTTCTCTTGTTTTCTCTAGCTTCTTCTCTATTATATTTTACATTTTCGCTTTGTGAGTATAAAGAGTGGTCTTTCTTTCTTTTCGTCTCTCTCTCTCTCTCTCTCTCTCTCTCTCTCTCTCTCTCTCTCTCTCTCTCTCTCTCTCTTACAGACAGTCTCTGCATCTCTTCCTCTTCCTTCTTTTCTTTTATTGTTTGCTTCCTGTCCATCACATAAGATTAAAGTAATATAAATGTATAATACAATAAATTTATAAGAGCACAACGATCATGACGTTTAGTTTTTTTGTATCCTTTCTATTATTTTATTACTCAAATGAGGAGTTTTCAGCTGATATTCCTATTGTTCTAGGAAGATATAATTTTTTAACAAAAAATATATTTCAATATTGAAACTAGACAAGAGAATCTAATCTGAATAATTTCTTGTGAGCTGTAAAATGATATACCTACATGTTAAGAAAACGGTTTGTAGAAAACATACCTTTATGTTTTAAGACTCTAAAATGTTGTTAGAATTCCAGCTGCAGTATAATATATTTAAGCATAGGTTTATAAGATAACCATTGTAATATTGATAATGTTACTTTAAAATCTTAGTATAAAATATTTTAAAATTAGACTGCAGAGTAGGTTCCCTTCTGTAAGACCTTTACTAGCAGTTTCCTTTGTGTTTTTAAACATCCTCTCTGCTCACCTGTGTACACCTCAATCAATAGTTAGTCAAATGTAACATTTTTAGGTTGGAACGAGAACCTTCAATTGTTCTCAGTGCATCCCTTACACCTCGATCAATACTCTTCTCGTCAGATGAAGAGTATCGTACAGCTTCAGAGGGAGGACGAAGGGAAAGTGAAGACTGGGGAGAACCCCTTGCTCCTCTCCCACCTTCACCACCCCTCAACAGGACACCAATTTCTAGGGTCAAGGAAAAAGCCAGGTAACTGTGAACATCAACCAGAAGAAACAAACCATCGAGTTCTGTACAAGGAACTCTGTATTATTATAGTTGGACTAACACTAATTTTTACACAGGTCGAGATCGAATTCGAGGTCACGCGTATACAAGAGATCGAAGTCATCACCACCATCATCAAGACGATCCACGCTGGATTCAGTGAGAGCTGATGATTTGCTGTTGGCTTGTTGTGGAGAACTGCCTGAGTCAGATGCTGAAGAAAGTGTTGGGGTATGTTCTGTAAAATAAGAGTTTCCTTAATAATTTTTCTTTTCATTTTCCATTTGTGTGTGAAATAGACGCACCTTTAGTTTAACAACCAGAGGCCATATTTCCACGTTTGTCACTTGGTCTAGAACAGAGGTAGTGTTTAGGGAAGTTTTTGTTAGGATACACCCATAACTTTTTTCCATAATTCACTCATCATTGGTTCAGAAAAAACACGAAAACTGTTCTGTCATATTACAGTTTCACGAAACCAACAATATGAGAAACATTCTACAGGAATTCCTTCGTTTGACGATCAGACGATATGATGAGATGATTTATGAATCTTTGTAAATCACCTTCAGTTTGATGAGAGATGTTTTTAATTTTTGCACTTATCTGTTGGGATTTATTATCAGGTACTACTGACTTTCCCTTTTTTTTTAGTCTTCCTTGGTGATTGAATTGAAATCTAGCTTCGAAACATTGAATGTCTGAGTTTATAACACAATGCAAAACTAGTGATAATATGTTAGAACATGTTAAATTAACAACTTTTAATAATGTACTATTGTAATTTATTGTTATTGTTATTTAACAAGTTTCAATGTATTATCATTTGTGATACCGTATGCAAGTGTTAAAAGTATATAAATCAAGAATAAACAATGCAAAACAAAATCTCTCGTCATATTGAACTTTGTGGAAATCATAAATCATTATATAAACCTAATTTAATTTGTTTCCATCTTGCCATAATTTTTGACTGTCACTGTTAAAATTTCCATTATATGTACGGTAAATAATATTTCTCTTCCTTATTTTGCTGTTTCATTTTTATTTAGAGTAATATTGCTTTGAGTTGTTGGATTGGCTAGGAATTTGCCCTCAAATGTATACTGGTTTATGAATCGATAAGACATCATTGTTTGGTTTCACCTTCGTCTACTAAATTATATAAAACATGTCTTGCGAATCTTTGAGGGCGAATTGAAACTAACAGAAATTCTGTACAATGAATCAACTGTGTATGAGTAGGCTCTTAGTTTCTCCACAGGTCTGAGATTGTAACTATCTTTTATGTCAAATCATGAAAATAAAATTCTAATCTCAATATTATAACCTAGAGTGGAACAATTTTTAGAGGTTCTTTAAAATTCGTATTTCACAGTGTTGGGTGCAGACAGGCTGAGAGAGCTTATCTCTCAACCTAAATGCAATTTAATCCACTCTGTTCTGATGGATGTACTCACCATGGCGGAAAATAATAACAGTTAGACGAGTTACTTTCACTAACTGGAAATACTTCAAAGAAAACTTGTCACGGTGAATTACTCTTTATTCTTACAGTCTGCCTAACTGATTTTGAGCCCTGTTTCAGTATTGTCGGTTTTAAAGTATCGTTTCTGCTACTCATGGGCGCGACTTTCGATTTTAAGCTTGGGGGCAAGAAGAGATGCACGAGTTATCAGGTGGTTATATATTTCTTCTCATGTGATACTCACCTGCTACACTTAGCTTTAAGTTTGTATTAATTTTTACTTATTTCCGCTCATGTTTATATTAATGCTTTCTCACACAACACCATAATTATTTATATATATATATATAATATTTTTTATTTATTTTTTATTTAATTTTTAAATTATTTCTTTCTATAACAGGGCAAAACCTTAATTACAATAGACAGTACCGTACAAATATTTGCTTAGAACATAAAATTGGAGATTTATTAAACTCAATCCGTGGTTGCCACAGTATACTTTTAACAAAATAGGTCTTTAGTTTCAATCACTAATAAACACATTTGAAACATTTAGACTGGACGAACTTAAAGTACAAAGAAAATGAAAGTTAACCGCAAAAGTATGATCACTGTTCAGCTGGTGTGAATGTGAGAATTACTCTGTAATAAGATTTAAACATCTCTGTCAACACGTCATAAAACCAAGTGAACTTTTTCAGATTTCTCTGAAAAGCATAATCACATAGGGGTTAGCACAGTAGACTTCAGGTCGCAGTGCTTGGTTGATTGTGCCATCCTTCTCCATAAATAATAATAATAATAATAATAATAATAATAATAATAATAATAATAATAATATAAAATACAATGGTTCAGCTGATTGTCCCAGTTTACTCCAGAGGAATGATACAACAAGATCATCAAGAAAGTTGATGTTGCCAAAAAAATTCACAGGAACAAAAGAACTTATTTCGCCCCTATACCAATACGAGCTTGGGGGCAACAGTTCCTGCTTCACCCCTGTTGCTACTCGAGTTTTTTCCCTGTCTAATGCTTTCTACGACCTGTACGCAACACTTGTGCCACCCTCTCAAACTGCCAGAAACCCTCACTGAGTACCGGTATCTTTATTTGTTAGGTGAACAGTATGGATCTTACTGCCTAACTTTGTATAAGTTTTAGTGATCTGTAGGAGTGAAAGAAGCTCGAAGCTGTTGTTATTTGAGTGAGGAAAGATGAAAGGGATGGAAGAAATTTGTAATTCTGTCTCCCATTGAGTCAGTTTATTTGTTGGTTATATTCCGTAATATATTGAAATGCACCATTTTCATACTGAAACAAATGTTTATGCAGGTGGATTCTGTGAAGAGTTCATTATGCGACACTGACAACCAGTCATCTGAGATGGAAGACCTCAAACGCCAGTTGAGTGTGGCACTCTGTGAAGTGAGCAATGCAGAGAAGGAATTGCTGAGACTTCGCCAGAGGAAGTCAGATTCATCAGCTCTTGAGCAGCAGGTAACATAATTTGATTAGACATTTGTAGAGTTCCGTATAGATTTAGAAACCCAAAATATTTAAAGACCACCAATCCTCCAGCCGATTTTTCAATGTATATGTCGCAGGATTTGTCTGGATTTTGTTAGTAAAATCGGAAATATGAGGATCTTGAGATCAGGTTAATTGTATACTTGGATAATAGTACCGGTAACTATTACTAAAAATACTATTTTGCTGTTATTCAAATGGTACTGGTAGACCTACTTGTAGATATAGAAGACAACTTTAAGAGAATAATACGTAATTTAAACGTATTTGCAAATACAACTTTTCCATGGAAAGAAATGTTAGATTTGAGAACGAAAATAGCTGCGGAAAAATACAGTAATAAGTAATAATTCCGTTTTCCAATTTCAGCTACTATGATTGTTTTGTTTTCGGCACGAAGATGAATTACATTAATAATATAATTTATGCATTTACAGTTAATAGACGAAAAAGCAGACTTCACCAAAAATATACTATATACAACATTAACATTTATTGTCTACTTGGATACATTTTAAGCGTCTTAAGATCTGATACCAGATTCTCTACAAAGGGAGGCAGTAGCAATATTTAGATTTCATACAGGACTGGTTGCACATCTGCGCAATTGTCACTGATCACTTCTCCCTACTGTAGTATCCTATGCAATGACCTATACTCAGGCCTATATCTACACATGGGCTTGGGCCCGGACCTAGTGTTTGCAAAATCATAGGGGTGGCAAAATCTTGAGAAAAGGAAAAAATCGGGCTAAAAATAAATTTTCGATATTTTCCTACTTCGCAGATGCCTGCTTTAGATAGTCGCATATGTTAAATTGTTGTTACATGCCACTATTTTTTTACAGTTTGACTGCTAAATGTATAAGATTTGCATAAGTAGTTGGTAGAGGACATAACATTTTTGGGGCCCATGGACATAGCATTATCTAAATACAGGGCTACTAGATGGAAGCATGAACTAACTGGGCGCATATGTCTGGAATGTACGAGACAAATGGCAGCCTCCAGTTGCACGAGCACGAAATATTGCTACTAGTGCTGCATTAAAATTGTATAATTCTGTCTGTTTCCATGCTGACTTCTGGATTAGAAATTAGAATCCCATTAGCAATAATTAATTAACAACAGATACACAGTAGATATAAATTTACTTCTTCCATTATTGGATGGTTACTCTTCGCTTGGCCATCAAAGAAATCGGTAAATGCGAAATGAACCTAAACTTTGTGAAGCCAGAACAGGTCTCTGAACCTAATTCTATGGATGACAATGGTGGTAGTACGGACATGGTTGCTGTAATGATGATGATGACGACGACGAGGATATATCGTCCACGTCAACAATAATACCGGTAATTAATTCTGAAAATGAGCCTTTTATTTACTACACAACACTCAGCACATTAACACCTAGTTTATGATCTTCATAAAATAAGTCACAATGCTAAAAATTTATGTTGGTGTAGATATCCTGTGTTACATGTAAGCTACCAAAAAAGTGTTGTTATATATTTTTTATTAATGTTTGTCTCATTTAGTTGCAGGATTTGCTCAAAACACTGGAACGTACTGAAGAAGAATTACGACAGAAAACCAAAGAAGCAACTGAAGCAGAAGCTTTGAGGAAAAGGTATGATCATTTTTATAATCTCCTGGAAGCTTCACTTTCGTAAATTGTGTTCTTTATTTTGGAGATGTGTGTAAACAATGCTTGAAGGATTATAGAATATTGCATACCAGTATGTATTTTTGTATTTTGTACTCCTCTTCTTTCAAAAATTTATATGAAGGAATAGTTCATTCCCATAATGGTTAAGAGTTGTTTGTTTTGTATTTTCAGCTACACTGAGCTTCTGAGAGAGCACGAGGAAGTGTTGACTCAGTGGCGACAACAAGCAAGTGGTGATGAATGGCGAGAACTGTACCAACAACTTGAAGCCAGGTAATTGGATGTTTAATCTATACAGAAGAAACTGCAGTAGCTAGAATGTTTATTTACGTATCTTATAGATACACACGCTGAAAATACTCAGAACTTTTTTCAAAATACACCACTAATTCAATTATACAATTCCATCATCTTTTACAGTAAAAATGTAAAATGGACATTTTAATCTGAAAGGGGAAACAAAGTTGTTTAATTTTTACGTAGCAACGTGATATTTTTTTCTGAGGAAACAAAACAAAATTATTTATACTAGTGTTACAAAGAAACATAAACAATATTAAAATAAATATTCTGAACTAATTATTTAGATATTACGAAATATCTTATATACACACACACACAGTACATTATCAGGATAACAAACTGTCAATGTTTTGAAATTACTTATTATTTACGAATATGCTGAAATATACATTATATATAAAGCAGAAAGCTTGATTAAAAAAAGCAGAAGGAAAACAAGATCTCACACCTCTACTGGGATGCCAGGTTCCTGATGGGCTAGATGACCTCAATAGAAGGACCGATGAAAGAAGAAGAAGACATTTTTTATATATTTATATACTGACTCGTGAAATTCCCTTGAAAAAATGAAGTAAATGATGCAAAATAGTCGGGTTTGACCTCTGACATTTGCTGAGCATGGGGTTGAAAAACATTATGCAATACATAAACTGCTGACCTTCAAGTGTGTTTCAGTATCCTCTATAGCACACTTATGGCATACTAAAGTTGTAATTTAAAATCCAGTGGTATGCCCATAACTCTAAACCAGTGGTTCATAAAACGTGTAAAATACGATATTTTTTAAGGTTGGTTCATAGTGACTCTTGTGGCGGAAAAGGTCTCTGTTTTCTCTGGGTTCTCCCGTTTCCTCATGTCAGACATCTATAACGTTCCAGCAACATCTCTCCATTCTGTCATCATTTCATAGCATTTCCCAAATGCCGGTTGCTGACTCAAGGAGTGGACTGGCCTAGGGAAGAGTGGGATTGCCTGCTCATATCCTGGGTATGCAATGAACCTTAGTGTGGTGAGCTGGTGTGGATTGGAAATGCGCCTAGCTTGAGAGTCAAAGCAATAGATATAATAAGGTCATAGTGTCCCCTTCCTTAAATTCAAACTCAATTCAATTCAAGGTTGGTACGATATTCTAACATTGCTGATCTAGCAACAATGGCTGCACATCATTCGTTCTCTTCTGTGCCGTTCACACACCTATACTGTGTTTACCGAATGTTGACTTGTGCTGCATTCGCTGAAAGTTGACTCTTATGGACTCACTTTTTTTTTATTGCTCTTATCCATTTTTATTATGGCAACATCCACAATTTTTAATTTCTCGTAGCACACCAGCGAATCACTGGTGGCACACTGGTTGAAAATGGCTGCTCTATAGTATAAAAATGGCATTGAGTAAAAAATTACTGTTACAAAAGTTACATTTTGTATAGGTACCACGAAGACAGTGAAGAATGGCAGCAGAAACTGACAGATGCAGAGTCAGCCCTAGCTGCTGCCTGCTGTCGATGTGATGCATTGACCCGGGAAGCGGCAGAGGCAACCTCACTGGGTGAGCGATTGGCACGAGGCATTGAGGAGAATGAGGCACTGTACAGACGTGTTCGTGAGTTGGAGGGCCGCGCAGGCAGTACCAGTAGCAGTTCAGCTGGAGGCAGTAATGGCTTGACGACGTCCAGGGACAAGGGCCGCAGTGTTGATTCACTCAGTGATTTAACGAACATAGACCTAGATCTGGATCTGGCACAGATTGACAAGGAAAGGTAAGTAAATTGAAAGATTCTGGGAAATGAAATTTCCACTTGTTATTTTTCATAGAATTCTCCTCTGAATTAAAATAGCACTATATCTATGTCTGAAAGGGATGAAGTACTTAAAATGGGGAGAGGGGAAACAGGTTCATGGACAAGAAGGCTGGGCTTAGTGGTAAGACGGAAAGTGGAAGTAGCTGGTTTATTTCTGTCGTCGATTTGCAAAAGAGGACATTTCCAAAATAACAAAGTGTTGGAAAATCGCAAAAACTATAACAAAGTTAACAAATTAAAATGTTCATATATTTTTTTCTAATTAGATCACGGATACATACATTCAGGATCCATGAACATTTTAATTTTTTAAGTTTGTTATGGTGTTTTTACGATTTCTCAACACTTTGTTATTTTGGATGTGTCCCCTTTTGCAAATCGACAGATTTAATATTGATTTATTGAATGTGTATCTATAATAATTCACCAATGATTCACACGACAAGGAAAATTGGAGTCCCATGATGACAAGACGGATATACATAGAAGGTTTTTGCCTAACCTCACTTTATCAGTAGGCAGAGAAGGTGATATGTGGAAAAAGCTTCTCCTAAAAAGTGAAGTGTAACCAGTTTTGGTCAGAGACAGAGAATGATCTCTGGAAAGGTAGTGAGCGATGATGTCTTGTGTAGTTAGCCCCTTCTTTTAAAGAATCAATTGGTAGTGAGGGAAAGGGGGATAGATGCAGAAAAAGAGTCGAAGCTTTTAGGAGAATATCAAGAGAACTTTAAGGCGAACAGAAAGTTTCTTACTGAAATATTCCCATCGATCAGAAAAACTTGGTTGCTGAGAAATTTGTAGGGAACAGAGAAACTTCGTTTACTCTGGTGTTAGGCAGGTTGCTGATGATAAGGTTAAGGAATATAGACAGTGCTATAGTTGAAGAAAAATTTTTGCTGAAACTCTGCTATGTCAGAAGCACTCGTAATTCTTCATCAGTCGTTTCATGTATTATTTATACTGAAACTGTGAAACCCTAATCCTATTTTTACTGGAAGTGCATTCCGGTCCAACTACAGCACAATATAGAGAGAATTATAGTTCGTACAAAGGAATCTAAAGTGTGCCAAGTGTGGCACTTAGAGGTGATTCACAACAGCATCATGAGTAGGTAATAATGAAAATAATTTACAGACGGAAAAGAATAAGGGAATATAAAATTCTGGTACGCATATTTATAAATTTAAAACAACAGTTTTGGCCTTTGAGAGTAGAGCTAATAGGCGAGAAATAAATAAATGACGACGACGACGACGACGACGACGACGACGACGACGATGATGATGATGATGATGGTAATAATAACGGAATTAATTGACAACTTCATTTGTTCGAGTGTAATACTGGTTATTTTGTTAAGGTAGAAATTAATTCTTAGAAGAAAGTAAATTTGTGTTACAGTTACCCTTAAAAGAAATTTTGGAAATTATATGCAAGACTAATACACAATAATACATTTTATATAAAAAAAATCTATTCGTCCCTGCTACGTAGATGTGCATATAGGATTATTGAACAATTAGGAGAAAGCAAAATAAAATTTCTTACAGTTGTATGCAAAGATGAGTAAGGAACTAAATATGGCAAATAAATTGATTGTATTTAATGCCAATAATTAAAAAAAAAAGTATAAAATGTAGTAAAGATTCTATTAAACTACATTAATAGAATGCACACCTCAAAAATTTCTTTAAAAATAAAGAAATATTGCCCAAAAATAGAAGAGACACAGAACATTTTAAAAAGTGATGGATAGAACACTATGGACATATTATTGCCTAGGTATGAATAAGGAAGAAAGGAGAGAGGAGAATAGGAGCTGCTGAATTCTGGTAATGATTGTCATTTATTTGAGAAGTTATTGTAATCACCATGTATAAATCGTAATTACTAAATTTGTTAACTGAAATTGTCAGTGCTCATGGAGGAATAAGAAACAACACACAACACTAAATTTAGAAGATGTAAATATGGGACTCGATATCTGCATACAATAGGTATAACCATATTTTATGTTGATGATTTACAGGTTGGTGGAAGAATATGAAGACTTGCGTGGTCGCTTTGAGAAGGCTGTGGCAGAGATACGAGCTATGAAACGGGAACTTCGAGAATCCCATGCATTGTATGACGACCTGGAATTGACTGTTATTACACTGCGGCAGGATGGGAAAAGACGAGAAGAGGCAAACGACGCTCAGTCTGCTCTGATGGCTGCGAGGGTGGAAGATCTTACATTGAAACTTACAGCTGCAGAAAAACAGGTATTTCTGTTTTTATATTATCATAACGAACTTTAGACAATAATAGGGAAAAATGGGGAAGAATGTATGTTAAGAATTGATGGTTCCAGTATAATGCAACAGACAGAAGAGAAAATATGGATAGTATGAAGCCGAACAGATCAACAAACAAATGTTTGACCATTCGAGGAATATGCTGAAATAATTATTGTTATTGTTATTTTGTTGCTGTTGCTGATACTGCTACGTGAATCTAAATAACGTAAATCAAATACTTAAATTAGCCCCCCACAGAGGTCTAGTAGCTAGAGTGCTAAACTTATAATCCTGTGAACCTGGGTTCTATCCCCAACGTATCATCCCTGACTTATAACTTATGTTGGATATGGCTGGTCCAGGTAAACAGGGATTTCTTCAGGAGCCCCAGTTCCCCTGTGGCATCCCAATAAAATCTCACCATCATCTTATCTATCATGGGTATGGCACAGACCAGCCTTCTATAGCACACCCTGGGCAATGGCTCTGTCGATAAATTTGTCTACACATTGATGTCGCAATCCATGTACTTAATAGATATGTCCAACTAGAAAATACATTTTCTGTACATTCTGAACAGGATCAAATTACGCATTGAGTAAACAGATGAAAAACTTAATAGTTTTCCCCATTCTTCATCTAATCAGTTGTGTTCACAGCCCATTGCTTTGGCAAATTTCATTCCCCATTGGCCAGACTCGTGAACATAGTGATGAACCAATGATTGATGGACATGGCAACATCATTAAGTTTCAGAACCTCTAGAGCAGCATTGTCAGACACAGCCTAAACGGAGCGGAGCGCTCCACTATAACTCGTTGCGTGCTCCGGTGCTTCCATAGACATAAGCAAGTTCATGCTCCGACTGGACGTCTCTAGCACTACAACCGGTTTCGGAGCTTACAACTCTGACACTACTGCTCTAGAGAGTCGTTTATTTATTTGTGAACAGATTGTGTGAATCTCATTCTGCAGCACAGAATCGTATTGAATTTGATCATGACTTTAAACTGCTTTAAATTTCTTATGAGGTTTTATAGATTCTGGTTTTCCAATAACCATTCCGTGTCAGATATCTTTTTTTCTATCTGGTTCACCTTAAGGGGAGAGGATGGTATTTTTTGGTGGAAAATGAGTAAATTTTCAAAATAAAAATTTTTTTTCTTTAAAATACCTTGTGATATGTGTGGAATGCATAGCATAACATTTTGTGGGTATTTGTGCCCTTATCGCATGTTGAGTCGCCATTTTTAAACTTCCTGCGTTATGGATTTTTAAATCACTCGCCAACTTTTATTGTTGTTTCTGGTAAATTAAATTTTCAAAAAAATTTTTTTTTCTTTAAAATACTCTTTGATATGTGTGGAATGCATTGCATAACACTTTGTGGGTATTTGTGCCCTTATCGGACGTTGAGACGTCAGTTTTAAACTTCCTGCGCTATGGATTTTTAAATCACACGCCCACATTTATCGGTTTCCAGTAATTTAATTTTTTTTTGCTACATTGCCAGACAAAAATGGATATAATTTCTGAACTATTAAAGATTCATGCATGAAATTGAGAACACACATTCTTTAGACTATTAGGAAAGTTTTCTCTGTAAGAGAATTTTGTTAATTGATTTAATTTTAAAAATACGTCCGTTTGTACACAAGAAAGGAAATCAGAAAATTGTTATTAAATTTTAATTGTTTATTTTACAAACGTAGGGACTAATATGAAAATTCTGTTACAGACAGTTTGTAGAACATGCTTTTCCAAATACATTGCAAAAAACCGTTTGAATATATCTTTAAAAACAGTTTAGATATATCGGTTTTAGTACAATCCTGCATTGGGTATATATTTTTTTCAAATTTGGGCCCCCAAATAATTTTTTTTTATATATTTATATTTGGTGGAATTGCTACATCTATGAGCTCTCTACATACAAAAAAATTAAAATTTTACACCAAATAGGAAAAAAGTTTTTAAAAATATCATCCTCTCCCCTTAAGAACCAATTAATAGTTCTTATGAAACATATGAAGAATTGAGTTTATATTTTGAACAATTCTTGTAATGTGCATACAATAAAGGGTGAAGTAAAATACATTTTCATTTAATAGGTCCGAGGATTGAAGCAGAAGCTCTCCAAATCAGATTCCCGGGAAAAGAGGCGCTCTCTGTCACTGAAGGGACGCGAATCATTCCAAATTTGCAAAGAACTTGAAGAGAAGCTGGCCGAATTGGAAGCAAAGATCACATCTATAGAAACAGGACAGCCATTGACACCAACAGCTTCTCCAAGACCCATGAAGCATGCAAGAAGCGAGTCTCCTCAAAGCAGAAGAGACACGAGTAATGGTGAGGGAGGTTCAAAGGGCTCATCTCGCATACGGAGAAAATCTCTTGACAGTGCTACCAGCTCTGAGCCAATGAAAGTTCTGATCCGTCTCACATCCTTAGAATCCAAGGTTGCGAAAGCAGCTGGCAGGATAGCGAAAAAAGTAGAGGATGATACAGAGCAAGAAACATCACACACTAAGAGTATGCGGCTATCTTCTCCAAAACGGCCACACCAGGTAGAAGTGAGCGTGGAGCCAGCACCAGACACCTTATCGGCAGAGGAGGAAAGGTTGGCCAATCTGGAGAATGCTGTTGTTACAACAAGAACCAAAGTACAAGAATGTCTTAATCTAGTAGCAACCTTCAAATCACCATCACCAAAAAGTCATCTTTCATATTCTGACGGTTTTATATATCTTGAAAACCGTTTAGGTGAAGTAAAAGACACTTTAGAAAAATGTAGTGTTATATATAAAGATGTTGACATGAAAATTAGTAGTTCATGTGGCTCAGTAGAACTTGTGAGAGGTGCGACAGTGCAGTGTGTGATAGGAAGGCTTGAAAATCTGCTGCAGTGCAAACTGAAGGAGTTGGCAACAAAAAAATCAGAGCTGATCAATCTGGGAAGATACGACCAGGAAGCACGAATGCATCTTCTAGCTGAAAAACTAGCATATGAATCTGTTCTAGTTGGAAGGATAGTCCAAGCCGTTGCTAGCTGTGAGGATACCAGCAGTGGGTTTAGGAAGCGTGTGTTAGATTCGGAGATCGTGGAGTGTAACCGTTTAATTAGTGAGTTGAAATCGAAACTGAAAGGGAATACAGAATCAAAGTCAGATAGTTACGAGACATCACTCGCGCATCTCACTAAGGTTTTGTCTGCAAGGCTGGTGGCACAGGGACGGTTAGCATCTGCTAATGGAGCTGTTATCCAGAGAAGCGAACTCACTGGCAAAGAGGGATGGCACCTGAATGTCTCTAGTACGGATGCAACGGAGATGCTACTAAAACATCAGCAAGAACTCGAGGCCTGTATGAGAGAGTACAGAATGAAAAAATTGGAACACCTGGCCCAGACACTGGCTATTGAGACACTCAGTTTATCGAACGAACACGAACAAACGAAAAATGACGTTACACCAGACAAGAAGTTGGAACAACAGAGGACTGGTAGGTCGCCAACTCCAACACTAGAAGATAGAAGAATTCGTGAAGCGTGGACAATGGCACAGGAAACTGTGAATCACGAGCTCATTCAAGCTGAGATTTCACATGTTACCATGCGTTGTGGTCAGGCATATGAAACTAGTCTTGCAAAGGAACAGGAAGCAATGTTCAGTTTCTTAGCATCACAAAGAGCAGTTCTGGAGCAGTGGTCTGACACTGTTGAAGGAATTCTTAGACAGGAGATGGAATCGGGCATTGATGAGCTCACAAGAAAATATGAGGAATACGTCGCAAAATTGAAGAAGGATAAAACTGTAAGGTCGTTAAATCACAGTGAAGAGGCGATGTTGGAATCAAGACGGCTTCTGGCAGAATTTGCTGACATGACTGCCCATAAAGCTCTGATCGATGCCCGCATTGCTGTGATATGTAACGAAACTCCTCCAATGGAAACTTCTGATAATTCCATAACAAACGACAACTCAGACGAACTGCATATTGCCAGTAGTGATGAGGTTATCTCTAGGTTACTTGCAGATCCCGAGCAGGATGAATTCAGAGTCGACCCCACAATGAGGATGGAGTTCCAATATCTTTTCGAACAGTTTTCTCAAAAGTGTCGCTCAAGTGTGTCGAGGGGCTTCAGTGGCAAGCGAGGTGTGGGTAGAGGAGGAGCAGTTGTGAGTGATGAAGTGCATATCCAGAGCGTGAAAGATTCTCTTGTGTACCTGCAGAAGGAGCTCCAGTTAGCGTTAGATAAGTGTAATATACATGTGGAGGAGGAACATGACTGTGGCAGTGGGGAAGATCCCTGGGATGATATGTGCTCAAAGTGTGATGCTCTCCGGCGTCAGATTACTAGTCTTATAGAGTACGTGGTCCAGGGACGAGACTGCAATAGATGTCAACAGCTGCAAGAAACCCTGCACAGGTTAGTGATGCCAAAACGACACTTTCATAGCAAATAACTCTTTTAAAAATTATTTATTATCACTGAGCCCCATATTTTCAGGGCCTAAAAATTAAAAATTATGCCTCGATGTATGGTTTACTATGTTATAAGGTATTAAATTGACACATAGTATTTTATAAGATTTGTAGAAAGAAAAGGAAGCTTGCAGCATATGTGTCATATATTTTTTAATGCCACCAGGTTGTCTTTCGACATTTCTGGTCTTCTCTCCTGGCCGTGGCTTTTCTGAGGTTGGGGTGCCTGGAAGGCGGAGTTACATTACCCCGATGATGTGTTATGATGATTATGATAATGTGGTGCCAGGAGAGGTCTTAAATCTAAACTTAACCTAAATTCCAGACCATGGACGAACACAGGAATAATCCCCTTTAAGGAAAAATTCCTGTGCTCTAACCGGGAATCGAACCCGGGACCTCATGAAGCTCTGACCACTAGACCATGAGGCTGGTCATGTGTCATATATAGGAATGTGAAATTATAGCATTAATTTTTTTGTATTTATAGCAAGAAATGTTTTAAAAGTAGCATTTTGTGCCATTAATTATTTGAAGAGGTAGTGTTTATTAACTAAAAACCTGCTTTGTTGTTTTACAGTATGTATTTGAAAGGATAAATTAAAATAAATATATAGCCTAAATAGTAATGAACCACCTGATCATTGTTACAGTGTTCAATTAAGTACGTAACTATAATTTCAATTATGTTGCTAAAAAAACACAAACAAACAAACCAAACCATCAGCCTGCAAAAAAATGCACACTTGTATGTTGACGATGACACATTTTGCTATAACACTGAATAAATGATACAGAGTATTTAAAAAGTGTGTAATCAAGATGTATATTTAATCGCTCTTTCTGTCTGTATCAACTTTACCTAGTGTATTCTATGTAATATGGGCGGCCTGGTAGCTCGGTTGGTAGAGTAGCTGGCTACGGACTGGAAGGTCTGCGGTTCGATCCCAAGTGATGACGGGATTTTTCTCGTTGCCAAACTTCCAGAATGGCCCCGAGGTTCACTCAGCCTCCTATAAAATTGAGTACCGGGTCTTTCCTGGGGGGTAAAAGGCGGTCAGAGCATGGTGCCGACCACACCACCTCATTCTAGTGCCGAGGTCATGGAAAGCATGGGGCTCTACCTCCATGGCCCTCAAGTGCCTTCATGGCGTGTGACGGGGATACCTTTACCTTTACCTTTTATTCTATGTAATATAAAAAATCCCAAAGAAAATAATCTCCTGAATTTTGCAATGAATCACCGTTGTGTGTTTTTATTTTTAAATAATAATAATCACTAATTTTTTACTAAACATTATTATACTTCATGTATATATTTCTCTGATAAATTGACTCATAGTTCTGGTATTGAATTTGAATAAAATCCGACCAATATTGTGTTACAGGTTGACTTCAGAACATGAACAGGAATTGGAAGCATTACAGCGATGCCAGGAACGTGAGATGGCTCGGTTGCGGGGTGAATTGGAGCAACAGAGACATTCACTGGTAAGATTGAGTACTTTTATTTTCAGTCTATGTCAACTGAAAAAGTTTAATGTTACAGTAAAAATATACAATTTACGTTACTTAATTTTAGTTTTGTTTTGTGTTCCAATTTTGAACAGGCTTTCAAAAATCATCTATCTAAAAAAAAAAAAAAAAAAAAAAAAAAAGAGTGAGGTATGCGAATTTTATTGATTTCCGAACTTTGGTATCCAAATTTTAAGTTCTCTCATCATGGCAAGATAAGTGTTTACGAAAGGGTTTTGCAAACTTCACTGTATTGTGAAATCAGTATCCACTATTTCAGGACAAAACACAATACTAAACAAACTAATTTACTTGACAAAAATCTTGATGCCATATAAAATTCATTGTAATATATATTGTAATGAGATTGTAGATACCCAAAGAAGCTTCAAAATTATTACTTGCTGACAAAGAAATTTAAAGCACGTATTTAATTCCACCATCAACAAAAGAAGTAAGAAATTCCTCCAAATGTGAACATACACACATAAAAATGCAACATTTGGAACAATAGCAACAATGGGACTTACAACAACAGATTCACAATCTTCATAGATTTCATACAACATAGGCATTCAAGATGAAACCAGTCCTCAAACACGTACAAAAATGATTTTCGATACATTTTTCCACAGAAACAAATCGAGACAGTAACAATAGAAATATACTGGTGACACCATGAAATCATTTCCAAGCTTGTAAATGGGAACACGTAACAAGAAGCAAGACCATCTTCAGCTTCTGCTATTTAGTGTATTATGAACTACATTGCTGAAATATTTTAAGTATCTAGAGATTATTTTTTTAAATCAGACACATGTTATTACACATCATTGTACAGGTATGTCAACATGAGCAAGAACAGGCGCAGTTAAAGGAAAGAGCTCGCAGATTGGAACGCCGACTGGGTACTCTGGATTCAGAGTACGCACAGCAGGTCGAAAATCTTAGAGCTGCATATCACAAGACACTGTCAGCTGGGTTAGAGCGTGATGTTGACGGAGAGGAAAATATTCGCCAGCGCTATCAGGCCGAGATTGAGCAGCTTCGAGTAAGAATGTCACTTTTATACTTAAGTTGTAGGGAGTTAAGGATGCAAATTGTAAATTAACGGATATAATTAATCTCATATTTTCATTCAGGATAAATTCCTTCCAAAAGGATCGGGATAAAGTGGTTGTATGATATGTTTTTTGAAAGAGGTTTCTGCTGACGTTTTCGTTTTACTAGTGCATCATTATTACGATATCATTCATCATCATCCTCTCATAGTATCTATCCTCTTCATGTAGAGGGTCGATGACAGATCTACCTCCTTATGTCTCTATAATCCCATGCTTTGCTAGTTAATGTCTCCTCACATTGGAAATCACAAGCTTATATTACTTTTAATTCGATCAATCCACCTCATTCGAGATCTTTCTCTGGGTCGTTTACTTTTCAGTTTCAATTCTTCTAGGCCTAGGTAATTTGTCTTCCTCCATTCTTTTGATATGCCCAAACCATTTCAGTCTATTTCTTGCTACATTTGTCTGAAGTTCTTCCATATTAAAAATATATATAATTTTCTAATTTTTTTTATTCTATCCATTTTGTTTTTCCCTAAAATTTCACGCAAAAATGTTATTTCTGATGTCATTCTTTAACCAAATCGGAATAGTCTTTGTATTTAAAATGGTCATTAAGTCAAGAAATGCCTACCTAAAATGTGAGCTGTGTTTGAGAATATGTTTTCACACATTCTATTACCTGTGACATATGATTCTTCTTTTTCTTCTTTCACCTCACCTCTAATGGAAATTGGAGAGCTCTTGTACAAATGTTTACAAATAGTGGGAATTTCTGAGTATGTAATCACCATGGCACAATGACACTGCTTCAGAAAATACAAGACAAACCCAAAACAAGAAGCATACTCTTCTTCTCTATGAAAGGGATATAAATATTCACTTCTTTATTGAGAATTGAACATACAGTAAGTCTGCTGTATTTGTAGATGTCCATAGCACATTATTATTGCAGGAGGAGAACGATTTTAAAAACGCAATTACAAAAAAAATGAATAAATAAAAATAAAAGGTCAAATATTACCTTCATTGTGCACACTGTGATAAATTAACTTCTCTGTAGATAAGTTATTTTATATTCCTTTTATTTTTTTAGATCTCAAATTTTATAAAACATTTTAATTTTATAAATACATAAATACAATAAATAAATATTGAAAATTACAAAATAGAAGAAACATATTTAAATTATAGCTACTGTTTTTGGATGTGTTGATTGATTATATCTTACGTCTATTCCAGGCTTTGTGTGAGAAAGGCCTGGTTGCCATGGAGAATTCTCATCGTCGCATCATAGCAGAACTGGAAGAGAAACATCGTCAAGAACTGGAACAGTTGCGGCATGAGAAAGAGCAAGCTTTGGCCGAAGAAACACAAGCTACACTTGCAGGTATATGAATGATGGATTTGTAATATAATACCATACATTGCGTTCTCTTTAGTTGTGTAGCACTGGCTGTTTTTTTACAGGATTTCATTATACTGATATCTAGTTCAGCAATTTCAATCTGGGACATTTTCATATGTCTCTGCATTTTCTATAATCTGGTATCTCCTGTAATAACAGATTTCCATTCCCTTTCCAGATGGAATGACACTAATTTTCTCTTTTATTTTCCACAGCACTGGACGCCATGAGAAAAGCTCATGAAACTGAAGTGCAGAAGGAAATTACGAAGTTTAAATCTGAGTTCATAAAAAAGATGCAATCAACACATGACATTGGTGCCCTGCACAAGGAACATGAGTAAGTACATTGGTAACTGAAATTATGCTGTTCATGCTCACAATTAGGTATCCAAAGCTCGTAAGTTGAAACCTGATTGAGGGTAGTGGCAAAAAATTCTTAGCCTGGGAAGGAAGGAAGCAAAGCCAGATAATATTTTATGTTGCAGATTTACTTTAAGTAAAAGAATCTTCTCACTGAATTAGAGAGCGACTGGCAAAATTTACAGAGTTTGCCAAAATGTCAAAATTTAACTTTGTGGTCATCATTCTTGCTAATGTCTTGTTGCAGTAAATATTGTATTTCTTCTTATAGGATTCCACACCTCTTCTTGCTGTTAAGTTAAGAAATTCCATGAAGTTTATAGTGGATCATATGTAGAGGCAACGAAAACCAACATTTTAAATTATTACAAATGAAATATGTTGTAAAATAAAATCTCCTTTGATAAATTGAATATTAGACACGGGAATTAGGTTAAATGCAATTTTCAGAAATATTTTCACTAGTAATTTATATCATTTATTTCTTTGAACTTACTAATGTATCTTTACATCGTATTTAGTCCCCTGTTCTAAGACTTATTCTCTGAAGTAAATCACGGTTTCCATAAGTTTTCGCAAAGATTTCGAAATACCTTGAAATAGTTTATTTAAATCTTTCTTCAATCATTACTTCACAGTCATGAATACATCCAACTTACACTTTTTATAGCTAATTCTAGCTGCTATTCCAATACATTTAATTGTAAATGTGTTAACGTTTTACTGTTGTAAATATAGGGTTTAGTTATTTTAATATTGTGCTCACGCTATTTTCTCAGTATGATTATTGGCAACACTGATTATCTCACTAAACTTGGGCAAACTTCATAATAAAAAACATTGGTTAAATAAAACAGTAAAACTGTTAACACAATTTACAAAATATTTTTATTATAAAACATCTAAGAAAAAATAGTTATAAACTATTATCGGGGGAAAATTATGGAAAATTACCGTATTTACCAGTATAATAGACGCACTTTTTTTTCGATTTTTATAACAAAAACCTAGGGTGCGTCCTTTATAGAGGAAAAATTTTAGTGAAGAAAATACACGTATTAAAGGTGCGCCAGCTCGAATGTTGAAATAGTTGATAGAATATGTAATGATATATAGGCCGCAACTAATTTATATATTAATTGCATCACACTTAAAATGATCGATAGTTAGCAGCATTTGTATAAACAGATGATGACTTGTAACAATGAATACAGCGACAATAAGACAAGATACTTTATTGTTATTATTAACACTAGCCTTATCTCATTCACTATCAGGTTCAGCATCACTGCTATCATTTGTCGCAGATTCACATTCCTCTATGTGTCTATCACACAGGAAATTTTTTTTTTTAACGCGAAAAATTGGGATGCGTCTATTATGCAGGGGTGTCCATTACATGGGTAGAAGAAGAAGAAAGTTAGCTTCCCTTATGAAAAGGTTGCCAGATTTGACAAAGCGTATTACATATAATTTGGAAACACACCTAAAAGGTAAAATGATATGCATTTGACACGATGAGGGAATCGAATATACAAAATGTCAGAAAAATTTACACATAAGTAGCGTTTGTGCTCATTTACAGTTAAGAAAGGGGGGAAAAGAAAATATCATCAGATAGGTTAGAATGATATGAATGCCATATACCGCGAGAAAAATAATAGTACGGATTTACTGGCATTGATATCTAAACCAATCAACAGCCATCGGTTAAGATAACTTGAAATTTCCATTATCACTCCCATACAAATGATTTCTCAATATCTGAACCGACAGTATATATCATATGTCCTGCCAGATAGCTAAAAATATATTATTCTATTTACAGGGCTGAAATGGAAGAAATCAAGCAAGAGATTCTGTCTTTGTCAGAAAGATACTCTGTAAAATGTGTGGAATCAGCATCCTTAGAAGAACAATTGGGAGTGGTGACGAAACAGTTGGCACAAGCTCAGCAGCATATTCAGCAGTTGGATGCGAGGTAAACAGATATCGATCTGATATGTTCTGTCATCTTCATTTCATTGTCTCTGATTGGTATATTTTATTCCGTCTCAAACACCCATCATAACATCACCTCCTCCACTACTACTACCACCACCACCACCACTATCATCATCATCATCATCATCATCATCATCATAACCATAACTACTACTAGCACTATCTCGCATTATTAACAAGGTAAGAAGGTGACGGTGTCGTGTATAGTTCCTGGGGTAGCTCAGTCGGAAGAGCATTCGCGTGCTAAGCAAAGGGTCCTGGGATCAATATCTGGCCCTGGAACAATTTTTCCTTGAAATTATCCAAACCTGCTTTACAGGGAGCTGCTACCTGAAAGCCAGATTTGCATAAGGTAAGATATTTGTAAAAACTCGAAACTAGACATTTAATTATGGTCGAACAAAAACAGTCGTTTGCATTTTGCCTATAATGGTAATTAAGACTCTCGTATGAAAATTATGAAATGCTCGTTTCATAAACATACTCGCGTCTTAATTATTACCATTATAGGCTCGTTGCATAATATACTATATAGTAACAAGCTTAGTGAATTAATATAATCTTTAAAAGATTTACGATGAGATGATAAGCAGTACTGCACTTTTGATGTTTTGACAGTACCAGTACATAAGTGTGGTGGCTGCCTTCCTCTCTCGAAGTAATGGAGTGCACAGATAGACCATCTGGCGTGTGTATCAACTTGCTTTCGATCTTCTTTCAGAAACAAGCAGCTAAGGGCACATCTAGTGTCGGAAGCCAGTGAATTAGAAGCAGATTCAGGAGGGAACGCAGCACAGTTGTTGCAGCAGCGTGAACGTGAGCTAGAACAGAAATGTGAAGAAATGGACCAGCTTCAGCATGAGCTTGATGCAGCCAAAACCGTGAGCACATACCAGTTTATTTCTATTACCCACAAGCATGAGTGCCTACTGGACAGCACCCAGTCAATCAATGAAAATGCCCATTTAGAGTGGCTTTAACTTCCTGTTTCCTTCCAATTTCCCATAATATAAATAGGAGTATAGAAGTCTGGCCTGTCATAGTCTTAATTCTTGAATTTTTCAGGAACTTTTACTGAATTAAAAGCTATACCAAGTTAAGTTTCTTTGTGTTCATTTATTTTAAGCATAATTTTACAACGCTTTCAGCTCTAAGTTGATGAATGTCAATCATACAGTTTATATTTTCAAGAGAGGTGTGCAATTTGAAAGAGATACAAAAGTGTGTATTTTAAATCTACAGATTGACAGATTTCATAGAATTTATGGAATTATTAAAAATGACGTCATGCAAACAAAAAGAAAAACAAATATTATAAAGTCTGCTAACACTTTCTTGTGACTGTGAGAGCTGAATTTCATAGAAATTTTAAAATGACAAATTATCAATTAAAATTAAATGTTTGTGTAGAGAATCTTTTCCGTGTTAAAAAATGTAAGAAATAATGATACTCGGAAGAATCTGGTTACAAAGGAAGTGAAGAACGTGTAGGGATAACTACAAAATGCTTCAGAAAATGTAAAAATAAAATACCAAGAAAGAGATGGTGAGGTGTGAACTCTTTTCTCAAATGAAACATAAAGTTCATGAGAATTTTTGAAGTAGTCAAAAAGAACAGTGACCTGTAAGCACCAATAGCAATCATATAAATATGCAGTAATGTACGTGGGATAATTTTTAGCACTCCATTTTTCTGTCGTGAAATTAATTTCAGGAATATATCGCAACAAAGGAATTAAGAATAATTTTGTTCTAATTTAAATCATGGCATTCAAAGAAAGAAACATTGACAAGCTATGCTCATACATCTTTCTGGGTGAAGTTCAAATAATGCTTGCCTTTCAGTAACATCTTTCCTTGATGATTTATGTGTTCCCTTTTCCCCTTGCTATCGTTAAAGCATGGTTAAATGTTCAAGATTAAATCATTGCTCAAAAGTATGAAACTTTTTTACCATTTATGTTTGTAGAATTATTAATTCTTCCACGATTTATTTTGTTTATTTATTTATTTTAAACAGGCGTGTATATGTATTTAAAGATATGTGCTAAGTTTCATATTTTAGAGCTCTGATTTAATTTATTGAATATCATGTTTAATGTTAATGCATTCCTCTAATGTAACAATGCTGAATACTAGAGATTAACATTATATTGCGGTACTTATGTGATTACAAGCTGCTATTCAAAGTGAATTATACAGAGTGAATCAAAAGTCTGGAACCATATAAATATTTTCTATATGCTTGATTTTCGATTACTATAGGTGTTACCAATATTTATAAGACCAAATGCTCTACCAGTGTCACATTCGATTCTAGCCCTCGGCTATCTCAAAAGCCGCCATTTTGGATGCAACTTTGAAATTTTAAATGGAAAGGGGGTCATGTAGGTATCCAAAATCATGTGAAATTTTCTGAAAAAAATCACTGGTGCAATCTGTTTTGAGATATCTCTAATAGTTCTCGAGTTATTTAAAGATAACTGTCATAATGACACAAACATTAGTTACTGCATCTATAGATATTTTGTAACATGGTATAGTACTAAGGAGGCTTTGGAAAAAGTATTTTTATGCAATTCTGGTAATTAACTTTTCCTGCTTTATTGTTTGGTTAACCTGTGACAGTTTCAATGCATTGTTATGATTATTTGAAGCTTTCCTATAACAAATTTCTTGATTTTCGTGGTGACATTATCGAAAGAGAGAAGAATTGATATCATTCTTCATTCTGGTGGATTTAAGCCACAGAAATGTTGCAGCAGACTGGACGAACAGTTCCCTGGACATTGGATTGATCGACGTGGACCAGTAGAATGGCCAGCCAGATCTCCAGATTTAATACCCCTTGATTTTTTTTTCTTTTGGGGTTACATAAAGAGCTTGTATATGAAAAGAAAATTGAGAATGTGGAGAGAACATTTTGTAGCATTTCCGAGGTGACTTCAACACAGGCTTCAATGATACGGTTTTTTACATGTTCCACATTCTTAATTTTCTCTTCATATACCAAGCTCTTTATGTAACCCCAAAAGAAAAAATCAAGGGGTGTTAAATCTGGAGACCTGGCCGGCCATTCTACTGTCATTAGTCTATAGTTTATCCATGATTCACAATTACAAAGTAACGAAACATGTTCAATATAGTTTTTTTTCTAACATAAATTTCACCCTCGTCAGGATTTGAACAAAAATTTCCATCATGGAAAACGAATATTTTAGAAAATATACTATTATAGATATAATACATTAAATAATTTGATCAATATAATGGTCTGTTTTCGTGTTTCTCTCTTCGTATATTGCCTAAGTGCAGTAGATCATCAAACATGAGACTTCTTTTTATGTTGTCTGAATTGAAACTGCTTCGTATTGTCCTGTGTGAAGTAGCTGTAACTGTTTTCCTTCGTTTGCCATTTCAACTAAAGATTTTCAGTGTGTCATAAAAATATCTTTCATAATTTACTGTCTCCATGGACACGTTATGTTGATTTCCAAAACTTTTGGAAGTTATGTTTGTATTCACATAAGTACAGTAATTTTCATAATATATCATGATACCCCTGCAGTAAAGAGACTGTAATAAAATTATCATTGCAGGTTAAGCCAATTCCAGGCTATGCTACCCTAACTAATACAAAAATGTGCTAACTGCATTATATCAACATATGTTCAACTGATGACATGTGCATTCATCCATCATGTGCCATGATTGTGATGAAGGGTTTGCTTGTGTATTTGTGTCACTAATAGCATGGGGAGCAGCTGAGTGCACTTTGTGCACAGCTGAGTGATGGGTACATGTGTACCGAACATTGCCACAGCAACCGGATGGGGCCTCTGTGGGAGCGACTGCGGCAGCTGGCAGCAGCTTGGCCTCCGCACAGCACAGGTGAAATGAAGTCAAATGATTTCTAGGGTTGACACTCAAGCTTTCTGACGTCTCTTCTTGGGAAACAGCTTCGAGTATTTCTCTTTCAATATTTTATTTACTAGAGCTGTCCAAAGTAGCATTTTTTGTTGTTCAAATTTGTTCACTAGAAATGAGATGCCTTTGATTATTTTGAGTCTGACTAGTTTGGAAATTTTGCTTATAACAATAAAGATAACCATATTTATTTTTTATTTATTTATTTATTACATCATTCTGTATTCACGTCATGGGGATTAGATGTAGATAACATATTTAGAAGCATAGCTGCCATGACAATCCAGTAACTAAAGCGCTGGACTCATAATCCTGTGGGCCCAGGTTCTTTCCCTGGCATAGCTCCGATTTATGATTTGTGTTGGGCAAGCCTTTGGTCTAGATAACACGGGGTTTCTCCTGTAACTCCGGTTTCCTTGTAGCACCCCAACAAATCTCAGTCATTCCATCTCATTGCAGGTGTAGCGTAGACCAGCCTCCTATGGTGCCCCCTGGCAATGACTGTCAGTAAATTGGTTTACATAACTGGCTTCATATGAATGAATGACGAACACTCAAGTAACCGCCATTAGACAAACAAAATATAGGCCTAATATATATTTAGAAGCATAATTAATTAACTTCATTTAAAATGCTAGACTCTGCTTTTGGTCATAATGAGTGTGAAACAGAATCTCAGAAGCTCAAAGTCTCATTAAATGAATCACTATTATCATTATCAGCCTGTGGTAAATCATTAAATTTTAGTTCTGAGTAGTGAATAAATTGTTTCATTATTCTAAGGAAAAAAAATTCGAGACAATTTTATACTTTATTGAATGATTCAGGTAAACAGAAAATGACCAGACAAATTAGTTTCTCATAATTTATAAGATTTAATTTTAAGTCGAATAAAACAAATATATTCGAACAACAAAAGAAAATCTCTTCTTAATAACATTTGATGCAAACACTCCTGCAATCTTTAATGAAAGGAAAGTCGTTTCACAATTTTTCTGTAAACTGAGCTGACATCTTTCTGTTTAAGACATTTTGAATAGCTGTTACCCAGTAACTTATTTTTATTTTATTTTGGCATATCCCTTCTCACCACTGTTGAGTCTCTCGTGCACCTAAAACAGGTATCAGTAACATTTTTATAGTAAGAAAACTGAATTTCATTAAAGTACTGATTATGATTTTATTTATATGTTTTGTACGCTCCTTATGTTCATAAATAATGTAAACGACAAAGCTATATCTTTCTGTTTTCCTCCTCATTTAACTCTTTACTTTCCTAGGTTTCACGCGTCTGCTCAAGATACGTTAGGCTGTAGTGTACATTTACTCAAGCCATTCTCAGTGGTCTAGTAGTTACTGTGCTTGTCTCTGGACCCGAAGTACGCAGGTTCAATCTCTATTAAAGATGATGGATTTTTAGGCAGGAACAGGGGCGTCTCGTCCTTTGGGGCTTTCGGGGCTCAGCCTCGCATGAAAATTTGCGTAATATATTATTTCAGTTATTTACGAACAACTCTCAAATATAGAGGAAGTCTCATTCTCTTCATAGTCAAGGTTTGGACTTCATTTGCGCGCAGGAGATGCTACAGTCTTCTATTGTAGAAGCGACAGATAAATTCTAGCCCGGAGATGCTAGATTCCCAATACAGACCTTACGAAGAGAGTATGACGTAGTTCCTGGTTCAGCATAGTGCTCAGTGCACGGAGATGCTAGATCCTATAACACAGATGTTGCGAGTGAAGGTGCCGGGAGAGGGACGACTGTTGGGGCTCATTCAATTCTGTTGCGGTCGCGTTCATATCGCGGTAAAATAGTGTAGTACAAGTAAAGATACTGTAATTTTATGAGCAATAATGAAATGAATTTTTTTTAGTTTTAGTACCACGCATGACAAACTATAATCAAACAGCCCCTGACAAATTCTAGGCCACGAGACGCCACTGGGCAGGAAGTGTGACTTTCACCAGCTAAAGAGGAAATAGAGATGGCTGCATGCAGTTGAATTTCTGAATGTAGAAGATCCCTTTGTTCATGCATTTCTATATCAGAACCATCATTGCTCTATTTTCAAAAGACATACCGTAACTACAAGAACGGTTGTTTATTTCTGTGATATAATGTAAAAATGGGGGCATGTAGATTCATAATGTCACCAGTCACTGTCATTGCCTTCTTTGTACACACCAGTTGAGAAGAGCTAATGTCAAATTGGAAATAGATCATCGTGACAATAGTGAAAACAAATATAAAAAAAGTACTAGTAAATTATGCTTTATAGTAAAGTCCTTACAAAATCAAATTTTAATTATAAATTTATTTCCTCTAAATTCAGGATACTTTTAGCTCTGACAAACTTCATTAGGTCACTAGGACTCTCAGATAGAATCAGTATGATTTCTAAAAGTCTGGGATATAACAGACAGTGTTTCGAAAATTGGATCTGAACCAACAAAGAAGGTACCAGTAAATACAATCTTACTAACATTTTTCTGTATGACAGTTCTTCATTGCTTCTTCCCTTTTCAACCCAAATGAGTAAGTGTACACTGGTTTATCTCGTTTATATTTAATACTGTGATTTTTGTTGGACTGTACCAAATAATGTATTTTTGAGCTAACCAAAATTCTTAATTTCTTGCAACATTAGCAGACTCGCTCTAATCAAGGCATCAGAAAAGAAGATTGAATCAGAAATAAGCCCACACTTGCTCATTGGACATCTCTAGTTTCTTTGTTCTTGTGGAAGTTTGAATGTAAATATTAAAATGCAGTAGTTTAATCATCTAGAAGAAATGTTCTTCAATATTAATAATATAATATTTCTTGCACAACAACACACTTAGACATTTATTACTTTCTTTTCATAATTTTTTATTCCTATGTAATTATATACTATGTGGAATTAATAATTAACGTACTTTTTCACCACGTCTGTGGCTGAAGCGCTAGCGCACTGATCTTTCATCCAGGTGGTTTGGGTTCGATCCCTGCCAAGCCGTGATGGAATTTGTGGTGGACAAGGAGATGTTGCAGAAGGTTTTTCTCGAAGTATTAGCGTTTTCCTCCGTCATTACACAAACGCTCTCCAGTGTACCCTAATTTCATCTGTCATCTGCAATAGTTAAAAAAGTCCACCGCTGTGGAGTAACAGTCAATATGTCTGACCATGAAACTAGCGGGTCAGGTTCAAATCTTGATTGGGACAAGTTACCTGGTTGAGATTTCTTCCGTGGTTTTCCCCCAACCCACTAAGAGCAAACCCTGGACTCATCTCGCTAGCATTATCACCTTCATATCACTCAGACGCTAGATAACTATAGCAGTTGATAAAGCGTCGTGAAATAACCAACTAAAAAAGAGTTAAAAAATAGGCTGGGGTGAAGTCTTGATGGCAGTATGTATTTTCTGTTGCTGATATGGGAAAAGCATGGGACTCCGGGCCCTGTGGTGGTTTATCAGGATTTTGTCTGGGGATGGGGACTGGCTTTGTTAGAACTAAGACAGGATGGCATACTTGTCAGCATCGGAGTCACGAATGCCACTCAGATCACTTGATGACGGACTTCGATAATCATAGCAAATATAGGCGCACAATGGGCCAAAGTAAGCAAAGTGCAAGGATTCGTTCTGGGTCCATCCCCTA
The DNA here is from genome assembly GCF_040183065.1 of Periplaneta americana. Lineage (NCBI taxonomy): Eukaryota > Metazoa > Arthropoda > Insecta > Blattodea > Blattidae > Periplaneta > Periplaneta americana. The sequence continues at coordinate 72,549,784 of NC_091133.1, read as the reverse complement.
AAAAACCAAGCTAAGACAAACATACTTGTTCAATTTCTGAGACATTCATAGATGAAAACAGTGATAGGATTAATCAAATTAATTTAGTTACACTTTATAAAAGACTTCTATTGTTTTCTGTCCCTCAACTCATTTTTAATACCGTAAGTCTGTCACTTACTGATACGACTTCGATATGTGTGATTTAGACAGCTCTAAGCTTGGGTTGATATTACGTGTTTAACAACTGCTATATCAATTATTGTTATTTTACAATCAGATTTGTATAGATATATGCTCATCTATGTTCTATACAGTATATCTTATGTAAATAATAATTCAAACTTAATTCTTTCTGAAAGCTTTCCTCTTAATGTAAATAATATATTACATTCTTGTTCACAAAGAAAATATTTTAAATAATAAAACATAAGATTCTATCTAGACTTCATGTGAACCACTTATTGCACTTGTGTCGCTATGAGGATGTAAACTGAGCATTAAAATAATATTTCATATTACAATCGAAAAAAACAATGAATCTCTAAATAGAGATATTCTAATTATGTAGTAGCCCATTTTCAGTATGTTGTATCAATAGGAGCAGTATTCGCTATTATAGTTGGTTTTATTCAGTGATATCCATTACTTACAGGTTTATCTATTAATCCGAAATAATTGAAAGTGCAGTTCATAATATTATGAATTAAATTAGTCAATTCAGTTCTTGGCCTTTGTAATTTTATGTCCATTTTTGTTTCTACTTGTTTTCAGACTGATTTGTTTGAAATAAAGTGCCTTGTTTGTGATTCCACAACTTTTCCAGTAATTAAATAAATTCGTTATTCAGATAAGCTCATTGTTTGAATCATATTGCAGATTTAAATGAGATTGCAGTCTTCTCCAAAAGCTTTAACATAAATGAGTTTTAGAATATATGCATGATAATTGAGTACTTCTGCTGCTTACTAACATTCTTGCGATATAACCATTTTAGTAGCATTTAACAACTCTTTTGCTAATCCTATTGCTTATTATACAACAGCCAACACATTGTGCATGCCCTTTTATTATGATAAAAGGCTTCTTTTTTTTTTTTTTAAATAAAATATAACAATTTTTAATGTGGCACAGAATAAGAGGGTTGGATGTAATTGATCTTTTATTTTGGAGATATACAAAAAGAAGTACAATTATTAATTAAAACTGACTAAGATTGATTTGGTAAAGAAAATGGGAAACTTGATTATTAGGTACCCAGGTCAGTGCATCAGACCGGTCCCAGCCGAATGGTATCACAAAGGACCAAGGTTCAAATTCCAGCAAGAGCAAACAGCGCAAGGAACCGTCAGCTCTCGCCACTGCAGGTTAGGAAACACGATTGGAGACAAATATTTATGGGGAAATAATGTAATAAGATGAAACTGTAATTATATTTATAAATAATTGTGTATTACTATATATACATTATCTTTATATATTAATTATTTAGTAATGTAGACTTTTTAACATTTGAAATATGTTACATACACACTTAAAAACATTTCATAGAAATATTTATAGTCTTCAAAAGGAAGTAGTAAGTTTTCTTATACTTGGGTATACGCTGTAGTCTATATAATTAGGTTTATTTTTATATCATGTAATTTATAATTATGTATAATTGAGAGGAATTTGTTATCAATAAGCTTGAACGAAAGACATAAAATCTGAATATTTACGAAAGAACATACAAATAATGTATTCTCTGTGTTACAGGTTTATTTTAAGTATTATGTAAAATAAAAATTAGAAGATAATGTTATATGTGCCAGAAATTGATTAGCCTAAAATCAAATTATAGAAATTCGATAAATATTTGCAGTAAAATTGTATACCGGTATCTAATTTGAATCAACTCTCCTTTATCTGCTGCTTGCATGCTTCTGAAATACTATTCTTTTGACTAACGTAAGTAGCGCATTCTTACAGAAGCTTGCATTATCCACACACATATTTTGCCGTTATTTGCAGTAGTTCTATCTATTATATTTAGAGGGTTACGCTTAACATGCTTTTATAACTAAGATGAATAATGAATTGTTAAAGGCATTCATTGACTAAGAAAAGGCATTTCATATGGTCAGCCATCAGCATTTGTCAAATACTATATTGCAACAGAGAGGAGTACCAATTAGTGAGAGCCATTCAAAACCCATATACAAATACAATTATTTAGATCAAAACAAAAGTTGATATTAGTAGGCTCCATATTGCAGATAAATATCAGGTTTAAGAGTGCTCTTTATCATCATCCATTCAGTTAAACGAAATCATTAAAAATAATAAAGTGTGAGTACCGAAATTCATTTTGGTTTAAATCGAGTTGATATTAACTTACGCACTTAGATATAGAATAGCTGAAAGCATGACTTGCATGAATTTGCCCTTTGAGTGTTGCTCTCAGATAAAAATTTCCTGCTTTGAGTTGAAAAATATTTGCCTTTTACCAGCATGACACAACATCAAAGAACGGATTGCTTCTCTTGTTCTTGCTTACCAATGCACTCATATTGGATTTACTTATGTTGGATTTCTGAATATGCATCATAGTTTGTATTGAATATGATTAACTAGTTTACATTGTGAGAGGGTTGTTTTGATTTTTTTCGATAATAAAATTCTTTAGGAATTAAGGCTTAAAGAACTTCAATATTTATTTTAAATAAATACTCCCAAATTAAGTAACATAGCCCGCAGAAAAATAAAAATTGTGAAAAATAGTACCATAATAAATATTCATTGTTTACAAATTGAAACTGCTTCTAAATTTGAGAATAATGGAAAGTACTATAATAAATCTGCTAGCATCTGGATAAAAATTTGTTTGAGGGTCATTAAATTAAAAAACAGTTCACTCTTTGTCAGTTTGCCTGAATTAGGTTTAAGTGGTAATGTTCAAATGTTTTGTTTTAAGTACCAGTATGGATGACTTTTTTGTATTTCAATCCAAAATTTTACGAACGAAAATTAAAATTGTTTAAAAGTTTATTTTAATATTAATGAAGAACAATACTTGTTATGACTCTCATTAGAATTGAAAAGTATTAACTCTACAGTTTTTCTTATGGTAGATCCGTACAGGATGATACTGTAATAGAATAGCTACTATGGATCACATTTACCAATATTCTTAATAATTTATGAAAGATGTGCGTTCATATTTTGCAAGAGGTAATGAAATCAAGCGTCATTAATTCATTATCTTCCTTGCCTTCATCTTTTCTTTATCGTCATCCTTTGAGAAATAGTACACCATGTTTTAATACACTAACACCACCATAATTTTAATATAAAAATTATGTGAAATGATATAAGAAGCTTTGGAAATGTAACTAGAGTTAACGTCTGTAGAAAAACAAAATTATTAAGGACAAATGTAGTTGGTTTTTTTTAAATAAATTTTAATGTGAATTTCATCCAGTATTTCCACACTGTTCCTCAGCAAGATTATGATAAATGTTTAAAAGTTAAATGATTTGTCTATAAGTCTTTATGTTTATTTTTCATGAGATATTCACTTCTAATTGCATTACATCTATAGGCTTAAAATTATTCCATGAAATAGTTTAAAAGAAGACTCTACTTCAGACTTTACAATCCATCACTTGCTCGTATTAAAACAAAGATACATTTCACAAATTGTTTTGGCTATTAGCATTAACAGTTATTTAGTTTTTAAATCTTCTAAGTTAGTGTTTGGTATAATACAATATATTGGTATTTATCATAATTGTTTTTTTTTTTCTTTTTTACAGAATTGATGCGGTCTCCAAAGAAAAGCTGTCATAGAAATTCATCATCGTCGACTTTTTTATCGGTTGCTCCCCTCCGCTCCCCCTCGCCCAACCCCCTCAGCGGGATGGTGGCAGAGCGCAAGAAGATGTTCGAACCCTAAAAAGTAGCAGGCTTGTTCGAGCATTGTCTGAGGAGGGGAGGGGCAGCAGTCGATCTGAATATCGGAATGTTGCACGGCAAACAGCAAAAGCCATGTTGCTTGCCGCAAAAGGAAATGCAGCAGCAAATAATACCAAAGTGCAACATACGATTGTCGGTGATAAGAGCTCAATTAGTGATATGTCATCAAAATCACGAGTAAAACTACTGCAACCACCAGTGCTGGAAGGTGGAAACTTGAGTAGTAAGATCGGAAATGATAAAGAACTCAAGTTCACGAGAATTGTAATTGCCAAAACAGCAACTATAAAAATGAAGAAAAATAATTGTAATGAATAATTTAACATATTGCTTAAATACCAAAACTAATTACACAACTTGGAGTAATCCAAGATTATCTGCTCAAGCTTCTATGACTTCTTCCATTTGCATTAACTGCTTTCAGAAAAAATGGCACGTCACTAATATGTTGGGAATATGTTGATATAAATTACAACCTTTGATGGGGCATTATTTATTGTTCGTTGTTGTGTTATTATAAAATATATGAAAATAAATATTGCACTGTTGGATTTAGATGGGTTTCATATAAGTGTTGATTGATTTCTACTTCAGTGTAGAACTAATCCAAAATGGTTCTTCTTAGGCATAAGATACACAATTTAATTATATGTTTAACATTCACCAAATCTTGTCTTCAAAGAATTTGTTGCTCACTATTTGTATGTAATGTAATTATGTTAACAATAGAATATTTTATAGTGTGTTAATAAGATGTTTGTAACTTATCATTTGTGTTCTTTTCTCATACTGTAAACTTAACCATCTTCTGATGGGGCATATACTCAATTGTTGTTGTTGGCATTTTGTCAGTGTGAGCTGTTGTGATGTGTTAAGCTTTATGTTGTTTCAAAACCACCCCGTTAATGTACAGATGCTGCACCAATCAAATAAGGAACATAGGTTTTGCACACTTAAACATGTTACTAACATTATTGTAGATTTACATTGATTGACGTACGGGCTTGTTAAAATGGAGAGTTTATTGTTAAAAATATACAATAAAAATTTTCCTGGTAGAAGAATATTAAGTTTACTATCGTGAGAAATTAAATATAAGAAGACTTCGCCCTCTCTCACAGATTTAAGTAGATATATTTTCTCTTCTCCTTCCCCCCGTATTAATTAACTTCGTGTGTGTGGTGTGGCCATTATCACTTGATTTGTTGTTTAAAAATTTTCATTAATTTGCTCAGGTATGTTCAATATTATAGTAGTGTAGTTAATTTGTACATTAAGCAAATAACACACCAATTGTCATTATTGATTGGGGCCAAGAGGTAGGTTCAGTCAAGTGTAGAATATAGTGAAATCTTGTGTAAGCATACTTCGACTTCCTTCCTTTCCTAAAGTCCATGGATTCATACATCACCCACCTTTGTACATTTTCAGTATGCTCAGTCTTCAACACTGAACACAAAGATATTAATTTAAGTACAAGTTTCAAATTGTATAAATTCTTACCAGAAATAATTGTATTATTTGTGATTGAATCTTTTGAAGTATCATAAGAGTGAAATGATGTATAATATTTGTGTATTGTTTCATTCTTATGTGGTTGTTTAATATTTTTGAAATTCCATATGTATGTTTCTTTGGTACAGTGTATATTTGTGAACTAATGGATAGTTAGTAACATTGTTACTCAATGCAAAAAGAATGATATAAATAAAACCTGAAGTCGTGAATGAAATCGATGTTATTAATACCTTGTGCTTTCAAAACCATGACAAATCCCTCCATACTTATAATTTTTTTTTGTAATTGTTGTACCTCAATAAATCTGCCATTGACCACATGAGCCTCCTAGGCCTGGGTCTAGGATCTCACTTTGAAAGGAGCAGCCCTCAACAGTCCTCTTTTATTTTATTTACTATTTTTTTTTTTTTTTTTATAATTTTCGGAATGTCTGTTATAATTTTCGATACACTAATGTCAGTATAATATTAAAATATTATATCATTATGAGTATTATGACCAATATATTTTTAGAAAGAATTTAGATAAGTAATGTTAGCAATCGATAGAGGTCAATGTTACTTTAAGAGAGCTATTCATAAAATAACTTCCGTTTTCATATAGCGTGCATAACAACAGAAACAGTGGCGCTGCTCTTGCGTTGGAGTGTACCTTGAAGCAATACGTGTCGAGCAGCAGTAGAGTCAAGGACGTTTGTTCCTTTCTGAGCCACATGCTGTCAAAATGTATGCTGCAATTGCAAGTCCCGCCAGGTGTGAGGTACGTTCTGTAATAAGATTTCGTGTGGCTGAAAGCTAGTGAAATCCCTCGCCAACTTTGTGAAGTTTATGAGCCAGACGTAATGAATGAAGGTGATGTAAGACAATGGTGCCGTATGTTAAAAAATGGGCGAACCAATGTACATGATGATGAGAGAAGTGGTCGACCGAGTATCATGAATGCAGATCTGATTCATTTGGTTGACGAAAGGGTTAGAGCAAACCGCAGGTTCACCATGTCGGAGCTTAGTGAGGATTTTCCACAGATTATTCGTACTCTTCTGTACAAAGTGATTACCGAAGATTTGGGTTACTGGAAACTTTCTGCCAGATGCGTGCCTAAACTCCTTTCTGAAGAACAAAAGGCTAAGCGGATGGGAGCAGCATTGTCCTTTCTTGAGCATTACGAAAGAGAAGGTGATGCTTTTCTCGATCAGATTGTGACAGGAGATGAGACTTGGATGCGGTATGTGAATGCAGAAACAAAGCTTCAATCAATGCAGTGGGGTCATACTCACTGCCCGAAAAGACCCTCAAAGTGTCGTCAAACACTTTCCATGAGGAAACTCATGGCAACTGTCTTCTGAGACAAAAAGGAATTTTGCTAGTGGAGTTCTGGAGAGGAATGCCACAATTAACGCTGAGCGTTACTGTAACACACTAACAAATTTGAAAAGGGCCCTTCAATACAAACGTCGTGGCATGTTGAGCTCTGGGGTGATTTTCCTGCATGACAATGCCTAGCCGCATACAGCACGTCGTACTGCGACCAAACTGCAAGAGTTCAACTGGGAAGTATTGGATCATCCTCCCTATAGCCCAGATTTGGCGCCTAGTGATTACCATCTCTTCATGCATATGAAGACGTGGCTTGGCTCGAAGCGCTTTGATGATGAAGAGTTTAAAACCAGCATCGTAGATTGGCTTCAGTCGCAGGCAGCCGAATTTTACGATTGCGGAATTTCAAAGCTCGTCAAATGCTACGACAAGTGTGTCAATGTGACTGGAAACTATGTGGAAAAATAAACTAGGATATATACTTTCAAACGTATTGTAACCCAATTCTGTAACGTCATTCACAGGTTTATAAAAAATAAACGGAAGTTACTTTATGAATACCCCTCGTATATTTTAATCCTTGAATTGGCAGAAATTGGCACAGAATGTCCAGGACCATGAGATACTCCCCCCCCCCCCCAAGACCATTGAAAACTATTGCTGTGAATTGTAAGGCAAATGTGAAATTTAAAATTATTCTTCTCTCCTTCAACATAGTATTTGTAGCCCAATCAATGGTTCATTGTCCAATTTTATAACAATTTTAAAGCAAGACTTCATTCTGTTTGAAGACCTGGCCAAGAGTTCCTCTGTCCACAGCTGTGGAGTAACTCTTAGTGTGTCTAACCATGAAATGAGTGGTCCTGGGTTAAAATCCTGGTTGGGACAAGTTATGTGGTTGAGGAGAAACAGAAAATAATGAAAAGTTGCCGAGGTGTTTCATAGGTTCTCAGTGGCGTAGCATGAAATTTTGAGCAGGGGAAGCTAACTCAAGTTGTCTTTCATGCAATATGAGAAAACGTATTACAAAAATACAGTCTTAAAATAAATAGTAGTCAATTTCAAGTCAGCAGTCGAAGATTGGTTGGAACATTGTAAGTAACACCAATAAGGCATGACCTCAAATAATACGTAATAAAATATGATTTCACGGTTTACACATATCTCTTAACAAATAGACACATATACGTATAACATTATATATATATATATATATATATATATATATATATATATATATATATATATATATATATATATATATATATATATATATAACGTCATACTTAGAGAAATCACAATATTAGTATCATTACGTAAGTATGCGTCTGTCTTTTGGTTGTGTCCTTCATTGACAGCAAGGGAGTCTGTCATTTGTTTTTTAAATCACACTTTTGTTCGTAAGTCGGTCTTGATAATACAATTGTCCTACAAAAATTCAAGTAAATTAGTGTCAGGAACTGTTATTTCGCTCATTATTTATTATATCAACCACAATGCACACTAACACTTCAACTGAACACAACTGACGAAAAGGGATAACTCGGAAACTACTTATTTTAAATGTTAAAGCTAGCTTCTTTGCGAGCCTTGCGACTAGGGTAGCTTAGTTAGAAAGGGATGGAAAATCTGCGGGGTGGATTACACAGAAGAAACCGGTCTGCTTGGAAGCTGGTGTGTGCAGGCTTCTTGTTTACTGCTGCATCACAAATCATCCTGGTCTGCCGCATCGCAATATTTAACGCGTAAATATAAATTCTATTAAAATTAATAAATAATTTTCTCCATAAACTGCAGGTTTATTATGAAATTATTATTAACTGGGGAAGCTAAGCTTTTTAGCTTACATTGACGCTACGCCACTGTAGGTTCTACAGATTCAGATGAAGATTCTGATTACCATCAGACTTACCTGGTTGAGATTTTTTTTTAGGTTTTCCCTCAACCAATTGAAGCAGAATTGCTGGGTAACTTTCGGTGTTGGACCTCGGATTCATTTCGCCATCATAATTATACTTCCCCTCTTTCATCATCATCTCCGTTTTTTTCCCCCCTGTATTTCGGGCTTGCTTCAATGTATAGTCAGCCTGCCACCTCCAAACTTGGACCCCTTCGTATGTGGTCATTAGTTGCTGGTGGGTAGTGCTGTGTACCGTGGGTCTTCCCTGGGACTCGTAGTGCTCGTAGACCTGGGGTTGAGGGACTGCAGTGATGCCTATGCGGAAAAGTAAAGGGATTCTGTAGGCTATAGGGGAGTTCAGAATTGGCTTGCAGGGGAATCTATAGCACAGAGGACCTTAAGGAATGCACACCATTTCATTCCGGTTAATATAATGGGCCCACCCAAGCAGCCTACGTGCGAGAGCAGTCCCCAGTCCATGCCCCTCTCATCAAGAGGGTCTAATAGATTAGAATAGAAAGAGTTTCTCTGGAGTTTAAACTGATGCATTCGATGAAAGAAGAAGAAGAAAGGAATGTTTACAATTACGTAGTGAAAGTATCATCGAAGAAATAACACTGAAGACTGGATCAGACAATTGAGGAGTGTCAAATCAAAATGCCCTAGTCCATTTCACTTTCTTACATATTTCCCCTCTTTTTATGATCGTGATTAATCAATGTTGTTGGTTTGCTTTAAAAAGTGATTCCTCCTTGTCTACAAGAATATTAAAATATGTATAAACTCTCCTGTCTGGTTCAGTTAGTTAATGGGGTGTAAAAAGGGCGCGTCAGCTCGTCAATGTTAATGTTATGTTTTATTTAACGACGCTCGCAACTGCAGAGGTTATATCAGTGTCGCCGAGTGTGTCGGAATTTTGTTCTGCAGGAGTTCTTTTACATGCCAGTAAATCTACTATCATGACCCTGTCGCATTTAAGCACATTTAAATGCCATCGACTTGGCCCAGGATCGAACCTGCAACCTTGGGTATAGAAGGCCAGTGCTATGCGAACTCGCCAACCAGGTCGACCGTCAGCTTGTCAGTGACTATTTATCTAAAATTCTTTGAAAAACATAAACAATAGCATAAGCTGAATGTCAACACGAACTAAAAACGTCACGTTAAAAGGAAGTATACAAATGCATTACTAACAAGGTGATTCGTAAAAAATTGTGAAATAAACAATTCATAGGGAAGTTAATTCTGCTTTTGTTAAGAGAAAAACAAAAACAAAGCAAGAAAAACTGTTACATCTTAAAAAGACTAGCTTTTAAAAAATAATGGATAGACACAATGCACGTATTAATTTAAATAAGACATACGGTACAAAACATATGGTACAGTATAAGAAATCAAACTTACATATAGGAGAACTATTAGCAACAACCACTAAAAAAACTAAAAAAAGAATAATAAAAACAGCACAATGATACACTAAAACAGTGGAATATGACGTACAAGTTTCTTCCTTTTTTTTCTCACTTGTACAGAGGAGGGACCCGAAGGCTGAGACTTATTGTGTTTACCACTCCTATTCTGTGAATGACTGGTTAGCCGAGCGGCTGTGCTCTTGTATAAGTATAGCACACTGCACCGTGAACTTAACCCGAGCTATGGTATGGATAATGATGATATGTGAATTAATGATGGTGAAATGAGTCCAAAGTCCAATGTAGAAAGTTACCCAGCAATTCTGCTTCAATTGATTGAGGAAAAACCCCGAAGAGAACCCCAACCAGAGATCACTTGTTTCACAGTCAGATGTGCTGTTACTCCACAGCAGTAGACATAGTTTCCTCCTTACTGAAATTTTCTTCTGCAAGCGAGCAGGGAACTTGAATATCGATGGAAGAGCTTCTGGTTTGAGTAATTTTATTTGCGCTCAAGGGCAAACTTGATAATGTTAATTTGTGAAATGACTGCTAAATGCAACTGTGTTTGGAAGGCAACCAATTTTTCTTCCTATTGCTTGGTTCAATTGTTTTGGGATACTGGTATCTCTCATTCTTTATTCTTCTGAACAACCAAATGCCACACAACTTTTCGCCATTTTTATTACTTTTATTGCGCATATAGAACATGACCCACACGAAAGACTGAGAGCCCCTTTGGACGAGGCTACTTTTAGAAGCACCGCTGAATTTCTGTTGCTTGTGAATAATTTATATAAATTAGGGCGTTTCAGACACAGCCAGAGCCACAGAATAGTGCCACTGCAGATGATCTGGGTGATTGACTTCACCACTGGTGGCGACCACTAAAAGTGGTACTCTCCATCGCGACATATGGAATTAAATTGTAGGTTTCAGACGGGGCCACAGCCACTATTTTAGTGGCGTATCTGTGGCACTGTTAACGGATGACTGTTTGGGCCACCGCAACGACAGTTATACAGCATATTGTGCTACAGTGTCTTTTTCTTTTTTTTTTTTTCGAATTTCATTGATAATTCCTGCTAGAATCTCATGAAATGATTTCTTTTAAACATGCGAAAATACGAAAAAAAAAAAAAAAAATTATAGTTTTCATAATGTAAATCATCAAATAAAGTCTGAAAAGTCCTCGATTCTGTCTTTCCAAAACCAATGTATGGATCCAGAGTTTTCTATTTTTACGTCTATTCTTCTCTGTATGAGCAAAGCTGCCAAAAGTATGCTATGTCCATGTTCACTGGAAGACTGAAAAATTCTCTACAAAAATTTAGCGGAGTTTCAACGCACGTTTGCAGCGCCACTAACGCTCGTTCACAACGCCATTTACGCGCGTTCGCAACGCCACCACAGACGCCACTATAGAGCTCACTGCCTTTTAATTTCTGATCACATTTTTGCGCAGTTGGCGGCGCTGCTTGTGCTGATAATCTCTGCTGTTATTGATTATAGTGTTTTTCCTTGATTCTTTGGTTCCCCCCGACGTGTTTAACCTATTGTGTAGCAATGCGTGAAATCTGAATGCAATATCAATATGAAATTATGAACTTGCACTAATATAAAAAAGGGAGAGATTATAGATATGTATAGCAAATAAATCGCATTGAAATTATTTGCAAGACTGTGTTTAGGAAAGGGGGAAAAAAACAGCAATTATGAACTTAAATAGTGAATGGGGTAATTATTATTCTATATTAGATTTCGTAATGTAGCCTAAATCTTATTCCATGAGGAAACTACATAATCATATTGCATAATTTCAAGTGAATTGCTATATGACTTGAAGTAGAGTTGGACATTGAACTGATAATATTTGTTTCTATATGAAGAGACTGTGTCTGAAGAACAGCAGCATTCGGATCTTGTTAAAAAGAGGAAATTTGAGGTAACCGAGTAATGTAAGAAATAAGAGGTTAATAATTACTTCACTTATACTATTTATAATTGATTAAAATTGTCAGTTTTCGTCTTTGGAACTTCAAGACGAATGTAGATTGCATTTGCGTTTGGGAAAGGCGAAATTAAGGTTACCAGTATAAATATTCAATTGTGCATTGTTGAGCTGCTAATCTTATTCAACAATGCTGAAATCTCTAACCTACATTTTATTGTTTGACCGTCACTTCTGAACCATAAATAAATGCGCTCAAACCGACATTAATATGGAAAATATTATTTTTATACTGGTAATTATGTATCGACGTTGTCATGACCGGTAACATAATTACCGAATTGAGACATCATGCCGTTTTGAAATATTCTGACGAAGGATACCTACGGTTGTAAGTTATCTCTTAATTCGGAACACTGTAATCATTTGTCCTTTATTTTCACTTGTGATACAGATTTTTAGCCAAGATAGTTTGATTCTGTTGTTAAGTCTGTTCTATTTCAGTAAGGTGTTTCGGTCATAGGTGTAAAGAATAGACACTCTTGGATGAAAGTCGAAAATATTTTTGGTATTTATTAATAGTTGTGTTACCAAAGAAAGGTAGAATACTTGGCTTCTAGTCGAATCATACATAGATACCATAAAAATTACAAATTGAGCGCTGACGCTAATTTTGCACCAGAATAAGGGTGGAAAGTTGCCGTGAAAGTGATAACCAGAGGAGATGCGGGATCGCCTTGCATGTAAGTTTTTGGTACATAGATAGGAAGCAAGTTTTCGTAAGGTCTAGTATCAGTGACAGGGTAGGTTTGGTTTTTGGTGTGCCTTGCATACTACTACTGCTACTACTTACAGATCATTTGATATTTTTTTGTACCAGTGGCGAATATTCAGAGCATGCTACGCATCTGTAGGTCCTAATTTAAAAAAAAATACACACTCTATAGTTCAGATTAAGCATATTATTATTGTTACAGTTATTACTATTGTATTTATATTTATTTTTCTAGTTTTCTTTTCTGCGCTAATGTTAAATAGTTTAACCAGGTTAGGGTGCATGCAATTATATGCTCTGTATGCAGTATCCGAAAAAAAAAATGCTCTCTGAAACCTCGGGGTGTAGGCTATTACTGTTCACAGATCTCAGGAAAGCGTCGAGTAGAGAAAGGGTTAGGATGAATTACCAGTCAGTTCAGGTGCCATAAAAGCAGAAGGTAACTCTGCATGTTATACGGCAGTGGGGGACTGACACATAATTTTCTACCAGCTTGAGCGTTTATTTTTATGGTTATTCCGACAGTGATATTTTTCAGCACAACAGGAAATGGACACCGTTAAAAAGAAAATAAAAAAAAATAAAGAAGTCAAAAGGAGGATAGAATGGCAAAGGAAGCCTTTAATAGAAAAAGGAGCATCTTCTGTGGACCTCTGGATAAATAACTAAGGAAGAGACTAGTGAAGTACTTTGTGTGGAGTGTGGCATTGTTTGGGAGAGAAACATGGACGTTATGAGAAAGTGAAGAGAAGCGAATAGAAGCATTTTAAATGTGAATATGGAGAAGAATGGAGCATGTGAAATGGACAGACAGAATAAGAAACGAAGCTGTGTTGAAAAGAGTGAGTGAAGAAAGAATAATGCTCAAATTGATCAGGAAGAGAAAAAACAATTGGTTAGGTCACTGCTGAGGAGAAACTGCCTACTGAAGGATGCACTAGAAGGAATGGTGAATGGGAGAAGAGTTCGGGGCGGAAGAAGATATCATATGATAGACGAAATTAAGATAAGCGGATCACATACGGAGACTAAGAGGACGGCAGAAAATAGGAAAGATTGGAGAATGCTGGATTTGCAGAACATTTGTATGTGCGTGCGTGCGTCCATCTTTTGCTCTGAGAAGGACAGTTACATGGCACTGTATTGAATCCATTTGTTCACAAAATCATTTCACATTTAGATGCAGCCATGTTTACTGCGTCGCTGTTGTCAGCTTTATTTAATAGATCAGAGGAGAGACATTCTGTGGATGAATATGTTTGTAAGATTTATAATATGTCCAATTTTATATGAAATCCTTACTGTTTCGTTTTGCTTTTCAGGACACGCACATTTAATAACGAAATTTAGAAATGAGTGGTGTATTTTCAAGAGTGCTTGTTTTCTTCAACAAGTATCCCATGTCAAGAGGAGTTGCAACGTATGCAGTAATTTGGCCTGTATCGAATTTGTGTCAGCAGGCCATAACTGGGAAAGAGAACTTCGATTTTCGACAGGCTCTCCGTTACTGCGCATTTGGTGCATTGTATGTCGCACCTACACTTCATTATTGGGTTAAATTTTCAGGATTGATGTGGCCACAGATGACTCTCAAAATTGCTTTAACAAAGGTAATTTACTGTAGACTCAGTATGATTTGGGGCTTTCAGGGTGTTCAGTGTGATGTGAAACTTTGGATATTTGCTCTGTATCATGGATGCGGAGATATCCAATGTATCAGAACTATGTTTTGACTTTATCATTAGGAAAAACAAGGATTGGAGGAAATATACTGGGTGAACCGTGAGTAATGTCATTAATTTCAGGGGGGGTTACTCTTTGAGATATTTCAGACGAAAAAGTTTAATACGATTTTGTTGGTTTTTGCTTTCTTTTCGAGATAAAAATTGTTTTATATGAAACATTTCATTGCGTGTTTTGCATAGGCCATTGATTCAATTCCCAATATGCTCACACAGGAATATCACTCTATGTTAAGAAAACTTGTACACCATTCGAAAGAGCATCCTGAAATATGGTGAAATCTATAATATTACATCCTGTGATGCACATATGAATGAGCTGGGGAGAGTTAAAGAGGTGGGGGGTCTCCGCCATCCAATGAGAGTCTATTTACATTTGACCTGTTTCTGTGGTTTCTGATGTACATTGACAGCATGTAATGGATGTATATTCTAAACTGAATTCAGCAATTACATTAACCAGTTGTGTGTATTAGTTCATTCATGTCACTTAAAATTGCATAATTTTGCAAGTGGTCAGTTTTTTGGATCCTGGTGAGGGAAATCTGTGTGCGTGTTTTTTTTTTTTTTTTTTTTTTTTGCACGCACTAGTGTGTATATGTGAGAAAGAGGAGGCGAGAAAGAGTAAAAGGGAGGGAGGGGGGGGTAGAGATAACAGGAAAAAGAATTCGATGCATGACATTTCTTGGAAGAAGGTTACTGTTTTTATAATAAAATTACACTGAAGCTACATTATCCTGTGCTTATGCTGTTCCTGAAATCCTGTAGAGAGATTTTGGAGCTTATCTTCCAGAACAGAACATTGTTCTGGTTGCAGCATATTTTTTATTTCCGCCATGTAATTATCTTAACATGAAACTTTACCCAACAATGTGTCCTTTATCGTTTAACAGCTTTTCTGATTTTTGTATTGACAGGCCTTTGTGGAACAATTTACGTATGGTCCATTTTCCAATGTATCATTCTTTTATGTAATGAGTCTCTTGGAAGGAAAATCATTTGGTGGAGCAGCAAACGAAGTCAAAGCAAAGTTTTGGCCGACTTATCAAGTGAGTTAATTTTCTGGTTATTACAAAAAAAATCTTATGTTGTTAATACTTCTTCTTCTCCTTTGGGCTAGTTTATATAGAAACAAATCGAATTATTTTGTTTATTTAGAATATAGTTTTAGTATTTTATGCAAAACATAAACAAGGAAATTTGTAAAAATCTACTGATAAGTATAATTGTATAAATGTCTGTATTTGTATGACTTGAGGCTTTCCCGCCATTTGATGTGGAATAACTCTCAGGTTCTCAGCCAGGTGAGTTGGATAGTTGCTTCCAAGCTTTCGATGACTAGCTCTGTCACTTCTTCAGGGAGTGAAGTGTTATGGGACCATGTCTAGCCGGTATATAAACATTAATAGGGCTTCTTGCTGTGGGTCTATCAGGAGCTAGTTCTTAGATGATGGGCTGTTAGCCCTTCACCCAAGCTGGAGGACCAACTGCTACTGCTTATTCAATATATTCGCAGCAACCCTCCATATCTGGAGGCCGTCTCCTCTAGAGGAATAATTAAACAGATAATTGGGAGATAAGTAAAAACTTACATGTCTTTATTGGTTTCCCTTAAAATAGTCACTGGTTTCGCAAGCATGCTAAATGACTTTTGGGGATCACCATGCTGACCACATGTTACCCCTGTACTGGTTGAATGATCTTTCACCTTTCCTGAGGTATGTGGATTTGAGGCTAGTAGTTAGTTGGTAGGCCTTGGCCCTCCATTGGCTGTCACGCAACGGATTTGTTTTGTTTAAATTCTCAGGTACCATTGCCCAGTACCAAGACATATCAACAAAAAAAATCTATAAAACATTGTGATTGTTCTATAATTGTACGTGATGGGGCCCCTGGCATGGTCTAGTGATCAGTGAGTGGGGCACATCCTCCGAGGCTGCAATTAGGCATGGTTTTTCCCCAACTGTAAGGTGAATGTCAGATAATTCCATGATGAATCCTCGCACTCATCTCGCTATTATTGTTCTATTAAGAAAACGTTTGAACACTGTTTTACATGATTATTTGTAATGTTAAAGTCCTACATTGTCTGTACTGTAATTTTATCTCATATAAATTGCTTTGTTTACAGGTTGGAGTTTGTGTTTGGCCAGTTGCTCAAACCATCAACTTTGCTCTAGTCCCAGAAAAAAATCGAGTTATATTTGTTGGGTTTTGTAGCATGATCTGGACATGCTTCTTAGCATACATGAAGCAGTTGGAAAGGAAGAATTTAGAGACTCCTCATCTACATAATAGTGTTTAGGCTCAAAATTGTATTCTATTTAATTATATGTGTTTGTTTGTGTGCGTAGAATAATGTATTCCTTTTCTGATCAATATTTCAACTCATTATATTTTATACGTATTTTATAAGTGACGTATATTCGAAGAAGTTCCGAGATTGAATTCATTGAAGAGAAACCAGAAATAACTTAAGAATTCTGTTTATTTTAAGTAATGTCTGATTACTTACCTATTGCTCTTTAACACAATAGACCTTAGGCCACAGTGCGGTCAGTTGTACCACCCTTCTTCACAAATACCTATTGCTCTGCAAATTTGCCATGTTCAAATCTACATTGTTAGTAGATGTAACAGCTCGTAGTTATGCTGTGTGAGACATTTCTGTGGGCAGTTCAGTTGTGCCAATGAGTGAACAAAATGCACGTTAAGTTTTATGTGAAGCATGGGAAAAAGCCACAGAAACTTAACTTAATTAAGTATTATTATGTGCACATGAGTTTGAATGACATAAACATCTTTACAAAGAACGGAAGACAATAAGAAATGGTGACAGATCTAAGTTAACCATTCCTACGCACACTTTTAAGAATGTTGTGGGAGTCGGAGATCTTGTGGGGGAGAGAGAGGAGGGAAAATTAGTGTGTGAATATTGTCGTAGAAGTTGAGCATCAATCAGATTGCCTGCCCGAAATGTTGCATGAAGATCTAGCAAAGAGAAAACTGAATGCTAGACTTGTATTACATAATATAAGTCAGTAATTATCCTATTCTTCTCAGAATCTTTGTATTAACACTGCATTGTGTGGCTACACCTTTTGTTCAAATGTCTCACTGAGTATAATAAAAATATGTTGCAACAAATACTGATGCAGATGTAACAAGCTAAAATTTGCACAGCAATAGAAGAAGAGTAATAATGCTTCACTGGTGCAGAAACTGAAATCGCAGATAGTCCTGATTTGTCTGCAATAAATTCAGTGTTGGAACTTTCCAGACAGATTTGAGATTTTATTTGAGGGAGATCTGTAGAAATGATAATTAAGTTCTGTGTTTCCAAAAATTGTCAGAACTTTTAAAAGAATAGTAATTATACATCTTATTTATTTTTGTAATGAATTTTTAGCTATAGGCACATTGAACATATGGATTTATAAATATTAGTAGTTCAAAGTTTTCTTGCCATTTAATTAGGGATAGTATATTGTTGCACCGAGATAAGAGTTTGTAAATAAAAAAATAATGGTAATACGTAGAAAATAAACTAAAGTGATATAAAACAACATGAACCATTACATAGTGCTCAAAGGTACACAAGAAAATGATATAACCGGTATTAAATGAAATGCAAGATAAAAACTCGTTAAGCACAACTACCATATACTGTAGGTGCAAAAAAGAGAGGAAATTGCAAGGTTATGTAGGCCTACTCTATATGTAAGCATTACACCAACAACTTATTGTACTTACAAAATTTAATGTCATTTATAATTTAAATTGTGAAGTCTGTGATATCTACTAATTTGCCTACTTATGGTGCAGGTAACTCACAGTTTTCTTTCTGTATATTCACTAGTAACTCATTGGGTTACTACCTTTAGTAGCGCAAGTGGCATGAGATGCAAAAGATCAGTAGTTTGATAGAAGAAAGCAAGAGAAAATAATCTTACAGCCTGTAACTTTCGTTTGTAGGAAATTGATTTATTATGAAATACAGTCTGATCTTTAAGTCGCCCCACAGTTGTGCAATAAGCAATAACCTGCTAGGTACGAAGAATGTAATGGTAATTCTGGCTCTATGTTAGCATTAGTGTAAACAACCATTCACGAATGATTACGAATTCCTATTGGTTTTGGGACACTGACAGACTGGTTGAAGTGAATTTAGAGAATTGAGTAAAAAGAGATAAAACCAATAATAATAGTAGTAGTAGTAATAATAATAATAATAATAATAATAATAATAATAATCATCATCATCAGATTGGTTTAGGTTGAAGGAGAACCTTTGCATAATGGACTATCCCTAATAAAATAATAATAATAATAATCGAAGGTGAATATCCACATGTTTCATTTTATTACGGTACATTTTAATTGAAGATTATTTTGTCACTGAATTTGTGTAATTTCTTACTTTCAATTTGAGGTCATCAATTCTTCAGGGTTCTCTTGATATAGGCCTACTCCTACTGCCGACTTAGTAGCATCCCGAAAGAAATAATCGGATGGAGTAAGATTATGGGATGTCAGAGGCCATGGACCTTGCGAAATTATCCTCTCTCCAAAAATGTCTCCAAACAATAAATTCATTGATGCATGGTTTGTATGAGCCATAGCATTATCCTGTTAAATAGAACCATTTAGCAGCTATTCTTCATTGAATAAATGAATGGAAACAAGAGTATCATAACATTAAACTTCAAAGCAACGGTCCTTATAAAAAGAAACTGGGCCAATAATTCAGGATTCACACCACATGCCTATTTTATCTGGATGCAGCTGGGTTTTTTTCACTGCATGCGGGTTTTCAGATGACCAAATTCTGATATTTTGGGAATTAGCGTAACAGGTGAAACCAGGCTTTATCCATAAAAATGTTATAACCAATACTTCAACACCATGGCACCAAATCATCCCCTGAAACCGTACACAATAATGAATATGCTGCTCACGTTAGTAGGATTGGTTGTTCTGTCATAAACATTTTCATCCTTGTTATTACACACACACATACACACACACACTAAAGAAGACAGTCCAACCCTGACTGTTATCTGCAACCCTTTTTACGATGGAGCAGGGTATGTTTTCTTGCCCTTGATAAATTCTAAAGAAAGCTACCAACTTCTCTGCAGGTATACTTTGCGCCATAGTACCTGCTGTACTGTGGAGGGACTTAAAGATCACAGTGTAGTTTATATTTTTATTAATATGTTAATCACTTTTGAGTTCTGGTGGCTTGTTAGATAAATGTTCATACTAGATAATAGCATTGGATGGCAAGACTGAGCACTTCTATTATGAAATTATCTTGACTCCATCATTGTGTCTTTGTGCAGTGAAATTGAAGAAAGGGAAACAAGGTTATGGGCATAGAGACCAGAGTGTGATAAAGAAATAATGGCTAAGTTAATTGATTGTAGTTTCTTTTGAACATTTCTGATTCATATTGGCTCATATGACAGGGGATTCAGGAGCCTGGCATGAAATCCTGAAAATGACAAGAGGCATTGTAAGTGGATTCTTCTAGAGTAAAACAGGAGATTCATTGAGAGATAAGAGCCAAAGGTGGAGTTAGCAAGTTCTCCTACGAAGGCGAAAAAGTACAATGATGAGATGAGTTCTACCCAAGAGATGGGGTGTGACATCATTTTGAAAAGTCGCTAAGATAGATAATAGCATTTTGTCACAGTGTGATTTTTGTGTTTGGATGATTCTTGGCGATTGCAAATGCTTCTCCTCAAAGCTGATGGATGTTTATCACTCTTCTGCAAATTGATAAACTGGTGCCATATTGTATTATGTCAACAATAACTGATTAGCATGGCGAGTATAACACGTGCTGAGCAGTGTTATCACGATGTATGGGGGCATATATTTGCCCAAGAATGTTTACGATTGATTAGGTGAATCATTGTGTTGGCATGGCTTGAGTATCAAAGAGTTGCCGATGTTAACCTTTTGAGTGGTACAATAATTAATTAGATCCCATTATATTGTTTTTCAGCTTATTATGAATTCTCTGACTTGCATCTGTCTGTAACTGTCACGTACATGTATGTACAACAGTGTCCATCAGTATGAGTCACATAATATATCTGTCGGAGCTGTGATTTTCGAACTATAGTCACAGTCGGAACCAGTGACAAACCTATCAAGACCCATTTTATATTATATACTCTATTTTTGAGTTTCTGGAAACTTCCAAACTGATATTGCTGAATTTGGCTTCAAGACTTAGCTTTCTGTAAAGCTAGTTTGAATAATATTAAAGGGAAAAATTGTTTTGGGACCAGATATCGAACCTGGGACCTTTGGCTAAGCGCACTGTACCATTGAGCAATCCAGGAATGATACACAATCTGAGTCCAATTCTTCCCCTTTATGTCCACATACCTCAAGTGGGTTGACCACATTATGGTCCAGCATGAGTGCATACTAAACTGTATGACTTTTAATTGTGTTTTTTTGTTATAACGCACATACACGTTGATAATGCTGAATTTGGCTTCTAGACTTAGCTTCCTGTGAAGCTGGTTTGAATAATATTAAAGGGAAAAATTGTTCTGGGACCAGATATCGAACCCGCCAATGCTCTAATCACTGAGCTATCCAGTAGCTCAGTGGCAAAGATCCAAGACATCCAGAAGGATCAAGATGATAGTTCATTTCTAGAAAGAAAGAATAAGACACTAGTTACTGGTGATCTTGCTGCCTACCTGTATAAAAAAAGAGTTATGGCTAGGCCAGTGCGCTCACAAAATACAGGTTGTATCAAAATGGATACTTCATGTATCCACAATAGTATATAAATTACTAATATCATATAGAAAATGGTCTACAAATTCCTGATAGTTTGTTAAACTGGCACTGTACACGTTTTTATGTTGTAGGGTTTTCCTTTTCTTCACTAAATTCACTCATTGCACAAGTTACAGTAATATTAAAGATACGTGGAGTCACTGAGACATAAAAGTGAATATTCAGGTTTAAATAGACAATAATACACAACAGACTGAAGATATTTTGGAAAGCTATTGCAGTGATTAATAAAACATTTAGAATTGTCATTAAATGTTTGAAATACATTTATAGATAGAACGAATTTAATATTCCTAAAAAATATATATTTAGATAAAAATGTATTATGGTAATATAGCATACTTAACTGTCATTCGTAAGCTATTGGGCCTAATGGTTATTGAAATTGATTGTAAGAGATTACTCCACTTACCATTTATCAGATTACAATGCAGAATGATGTAAATCTGCGAATTATGCTAATTTTCAAACTTACTTTCATGTCAAATATTGATGAAAGTATATTCCTCTCATAAACTGTTTGATGACCATATTGCCAATTTTTTCTCATAGATAATTTGATTTGCACTTTTTTCTGCCCGTAGAAAATTTACATTAACATAAAACTGATTAAATTGTATTTTTTTTAATGCTTTTGTAATTACCACTTAGCTGCATATATATATATATATTTCAAATTTTCTTCTCAGAACCATTCTTGGAAAGGCAACGAGAATATTGATTGCAGCTATTTTCCACATAAATGTACATTCCGAGAATTTAATCTAGTCATTCACAAGATGTTAACTTTATAGTAAATATCGTTATTTATTTATTGAGTTTAAAAGACGAACAAGCACTAGTTTATCACACTGTATTACACAATACAGTTTTCTATAAAGTACTATATTTTTGTCTGTAATGTAACATATTTTAGTATTATCAGTATAGCATTTTGGTAGAGTCATTTTCTTGGATTGTGGCTATTATGAACACTGATGGCATAGTTGTGGCACATACATCTCTAGAGAAATCTCGCACAGTTCCTATGTATTTCTGCAGGTATATCTGTAATTTTTTTTTTTTTTTTTTTTTGGAATCAAAGTGCTTATGTTTGCAACTGTGATAACTAGGGATGGATTTTAGCATATTTGCATATTTTATTCCTTAGTTGCAAGTCATATGCTAATAATATATTGTACCTGGCAAACTTAGACGACCCCAGCTCAGACAGCAGAGTGATGTGAGGTCGTCTAAGCTTGGCGAGAACAATATAAATGTGTTTCAAGTTATTTGCGACTCAAGATTTTATAGTGGATATTTATGCATATTTAAGGGATTAATGCATATTTCAGCTTTTAGCGCACATAAAAGCATTTTTTTTTCTAGTGCTTAAACCAAGATTCAGAACACGGAAAATTAGCAAAAATGGAATACAGAAGAAATGCAGACATTGCAACACATTACAGATATATTTTATTTATTGTAATATGACAACATACAGACAGTACACTGTTATCAGTGAATCATTGTGTGCAATTTCGCGGGAATCAACAAAGCCCTTTAATGTTGAAAGGAGCTTCGCATCATTTAAAAAGATTCTTGTTTGTAGACAATATAAAAAACTTGTTAACTAACAGTTTATAAGAATATGCAACTCTAGCATATATAAATGAAGTTACTTCTCATTATCCTGATGTATAACAGGAAAACCATCAATAATAGCAAATTGCTTAAAATTGAAAAGTTATTGTTTTTCTTTTTCAATTTTAACAGTGCATATTTTGTTATTTATAGTGCATATAGACTGGTTTTTTTTAAGTACATACGTGTATGAATATTTGGCCTTTTTTTAGTGCATATAAATTCGTTCCCTTCTATGTTATATAGTAACCTTATACTTGTTGAAACATTTTCAGAAGTTTTGTTATGTTGCCTAATGTTTGGCAGATTTTAATACGATTTTACGTCCAAACATTAATATTGTGAATTTCGCTACACCACTGTAAGACACTTCGCATTGACCTATTTTGTTTTCACAACTATGCACATAGTTTTGTACATTACTTGTATATACATTACATTCTACGATAAACTACAAAGCCGCCAATCCAATTGATTCTACTAAGTGTAGTATATTAATCGTGTACAAAAAAACTTATGTATATTAGACTACTGTTCATTCAATAAGATAGTTTGGAAACCATTGTCATTTTTCTGGTGTCAAGTGAATTAATAAAACTAGGCATTTATAATATTTCGAGGTAGAACATGTATAATTTAAGCATTTATTTTCTGTTGGACACGAGCAGTGCTCAGAATTTATTATTATACAGTTTGTAAGACATATTTAATTTTACATACATATTTTGTTATATACCATACATAGTTATATTTCATTGCAAAAAATATTTGTGTTTATGTACTGAAATACACAAAGGCAGGCAGGACCAGCCTTTAGTTGACTACATGTTATAGCACTTAATGAGAATAAAAAATATTTTATTAGCAAATTGGTTTCGTGTGTTTCATATTAAGACATAGTTCATAGTTTTCTGCCCAAGGGCAGGTCCTTCACTGCAAACCCAGCAGTCTCCAATCTTCCTTCTTTTCTGCCATCATGTTTCTGCATACAATCCGTGTATCTTAGCAATAATAGTAATAATAATAATAATAATAATAATAATAATAATAATAATAATAATAATAATAATATATTTAACCTGGCAGAATTAAGGCCATACGGCCTTCTCTAACACTCAACCAGGATAGTGTTATCTATTGTCTGAGATCATCTTCTCCCCCGAATTTTTTTTCCCGTTCATTTCTTCCAGTGTGTCCTTCAGTACGCAATTTCTTCTCAGCCAGTGACCCAGCCAATTCTTTTTCTCTTCCTGATCAGTTTCAGCATTATTCTTTCTTCATCCACTGTGTCTAGTGCACAATCCATTCTTCTCCAAATACACATTTCACATATTAATACAGTGCAAGAAATATTTGTTCGCACATAGTCTTTAACGTTTTTTAAGGTTTTACATTATGTAATAATATTGTGTTGCTATAAAACTATTTTTAAACAGTGATGGAAATACAGGTTTCAGCATTCATGAAACATTGCTTGTTATATGATAAGTATTGTGTTGCTATAAAATATAAAAAACAGTGACGAAAATACATGTTTCAGCATTCAGGAAACAATGCTTATTATTGTGTTGTTAAAAATACAAAAAAAAAACAGTGATGAAAATATAGGTTTCAGCATTGATGTTAGGGAAATATAGGGCTTCTGTATTGATGAAACAATGCTTATTACAGTAGAATCCCTCTTATCCAGCACCAAAGGGATCAGGCTAGTTCCGGATACGAGATTTTGCCGGATAATTGAATAAATAAGGGTACATACAAAGAAAAAAGTTCGTATTTAATGGTGCCAAATGTTGAAACTGCAGCAGTGTGAAGCTTATTTCTCTGCTCATAACTGAATAAACATAAAAATTGTGTATATTTTTATTATTAAAACACATCATACAACACAAATAATACACTAACTGAAAAGCAAAGAGAGTTTAATTTACCAACGTACATATGCTTTATTGATTATAAAAAGCTTTTGATAAGGTCAATAGGAATAAATTATGGTGTGTTATGTTAAGAAATGGATTCCTCAACATCTTGTTAAAGCAATTCAAAATTTGTATGTCACCAATAAAATCGCAATAGAGGTGAACAAAACTGAACATAAAACTAACTTAAAAAGATAAATTTAGTGTTAGACAATGTTCTCCTTTTTCACCCGCACTTTTTAATATACAGTATTTATTGACAAAATTGTAAAACGGTGGAAGAAAGATTAAAAATATAATTTTAGAATTAGTAATACCACTGTTGATACCACCTGTTTGCTGATAATCAGATGTTAATACTTAATACAGAAACAGATTACGATATGTGGTGCATCAATTATACATGATATCGAATTAAAATGGATTAGAAATGTCTGTAAATAAAACTAAAGTATATATCTTGCTTTTATCACTTCGGAATATAAGCATATGCATACTTCATATTCCGAAAACTAAAGTAATTACATTTGAAGGAACTACTCCATTAAGAGCAAAAATCTGTATATAGCAAATAATATCTTAGAACAAGTGAACCATTTTAATTATTTGGGATATTATGATGTTACATCTATACTAATAATAAATCTGTAGCCGAAATTTTTCTGGTAATTTTCGATTTTCCAAAAATAATTGGTCCTAACATATATAATTAACCACCCTGAAACCGAAAATAGCTTTTTTGAAATTTTTGTTTGTATGTCTGTCTGTCTGTCTGTCTGTCTGTTACCTTTTCACGCGATAATGGCTGAACGGATTTAGATGAAAATTGGAATATAAATTAAGTTCGTTGTAACTTAGATTTTAGGCTATATGGCATTCAAAATACATTATTTAAAAGGGTGGTTATAAGGGGGCCTGAATTAAATAAATCGAAATATCTCGCTTATTATTGATTTTTGTGAAAAATGTTACATAACAAAAGTTTCTTTAAAAATAATTTGCGATAAGTTTTATTCTTTGAAAAAGTTTGATAGGACTGATATTTAATGAGATAAATGAGTTTTAAAATTAAAATAACTGCCATCTAAGGCGGTGTATTGAAATAAAAAACAAATGACTTCGTCTATAAGGGGCCTTGGACACAACAATCGAAAGCTATGAAACATAGCCTACAGACAATGTTTCTGTGTTTGTATGAAGTAATATCGGAAGCTAAATTAACTGATTTGTATAATTAATTATTATTTCATCATTGGAAAGTGTAGTTTCTCTGGATGGACATAATGCTATAATGTTATTACAGTAACTTGTGAGTGAATTGAGGACAGGTAAGATTAAAATAGCTTCTTATGCACAGAAAACTTGATAGGTTATTCTGCATATTCATTTCCTGTATTTCTTAAAATAATGTTTATGAACATATTCATTTTTATCTCAGAGAATTAACGAACAACGAGAGTGTATTGATTTAGTATGCAGTAATAGTACGTTAGCTTAGCAATGCATTATTTTATAATTCAAATTTTAACTATACTCAATTGAATCGTGTTAAAATACATAAAATATATATGCAATAAATGCAATGCAAAAAAATTGGGTAATGAGCCAAGCAGATTATGTTGTGCTGTTGTAAAAGTTGTTCCTCCTGAGATTCAAGAGCTCCCACAACAATTAAAAACTTTCTAATTCGAGTACATCCGTTATCAACACACTTTTTACATAACGTAATATAATATAAACATAATAATAAATCTGTAGCCAAAATTTTTCTGTTAATTTTCGCTTTTCCAAAAATAATTGGTAATAAGAATTAAGAAACATGTTAAAGGAATTGTCATTGCACCAAATGAGTGGTCTCTGGATCAAAATGATCGCATTTTAATATTTTAAATACAGTGCAATTTAAATTAAGTAACATATTAAACGATTTATCCTTCTATCAAACACGAATGTTCCCTGGATCAAATGTCCTATTTTAATTATGTAATTACTTTATATTTATTTCTAACGGGTGCAGCGGAGCGCACAGGTACGGCTAGTATATTATAATATACGGAAAATAAATTAAATAAATGCAGATTCATATGCAGTACTATTACAAGACACTTCTAAAAGGTTACTAAGATATTATTATACATCTGAAGTCTAGTCAGCGATGTATGCAATGAAGAGGAGAGGAACTGGCCATCCTACCCCATTAACTGCTGCCTTAGTTGCCTCATGAGTGATGAGGATTGGTGATACTTATGAGGTTCAAACCTGTGTTCTGCACAGTTGACTAAACAACAAGAAGATAATTAAAAAAAAA
The DNA here is from genome assembly GCF_040183065.1 of Periplaneta americana. Lineage (NCBI taxonomy): Eukaryota > Metazoa > Arthropoda > Insecta > Blattodea > Blattidae > Periplaneta > Periplaneta americana. Next base: position 72,522,556 of record NC_091133.1, on the reverse strand, counting down.
AAAACTTCAATTTTAGGTGCCAACTATACTTCAACCATAAGGTCGGTATATGTTTCCAGGAGTGTACTTTAAGGAAAGATGTAAAGGTGCATTTACACGGTTCAACTTTTCTTTCAACTTTACATATTCAAGCAATGCATGCAAGATTGAATAAAACGCACTCAAGTGTGCATGCCTTTTTCCACTAAAAATGAGAATGCATGCAGCAATTGAAAGCTACCCATCGCCATTGGGTATCTTGTGCGTTTTTCATTCAACAGTAGCACATAGCGAGCAGCTAATTGTTCTAGGACGCTACAAATAAACTGAAAATTATTTTGTTTGGTGATGGTGAACCTTTTAAGCCGAAAATGGTAGCAAGTTTTATTGAAGATAATCTCAAATACGAGTCCCTATAGAGTGTTCAACTACAATTTTGAGAATCAAGTAGGCCTAAGTATTGGATTAATATTTAATGTTAAGTAATTAATATATAATTGCAATGAAGATGATATTCAATATTGTGCACCATGTATACACGAAATCTATATACATCTTAATTGCACGTGCGTTTTCAACTTCATTCTTTCACTATCCTCCTCAGTTTGGATGCTTACGCACATTGAAAATTGAACCGTGTAGATGCAGCTTTTGATTTAAATCTCGCGCCGTGAGCTTCGTCAATTGCTACGAAAGAACATCTCATTTGAGCACCACCAGAGCCACCTATAGAAAACTCTAGAAAACTGTAATGTAATCTGTGACTCGAATCGACGAAAGATATCTCGCATGTTCTCGAAAGCAATGGAGTAATCTGTGTGACTCGAATCGACAAAAGGTATCTCACATGTTCTCGAAAGTTCTTGAACATACTTGCATGAAAAGAAGAACCTATATATACCATCGATCGCGTATGGCGCGCATCTCACTTCTCGGTTCTCACTACATCGAGTTAGAGCAGTTAGTGCTGTTGTCTAAAGACATTGTCGTTGCAAATCTCGTCTAGCAAGGTGAGTACTTGATTTTATTGTCACTTATTGAGAAGAAATAAGTTATCAGTTCATATTAATTAATTATATTTATTTTGCTATAGGATTCATTTATATTTTCTGTTATACGCAGGGATGTTCTGACGTCTAAGTTCACTGGTTTTTGCATTGCGTACAATGAATTTTATTATCATTTTATTGTTTTAGGAGTATTTAAGTTAATTTTTTCTTTGCAACGTGTTATTTTTAGTTTCAGTTGCTATGTTTTCCAAGTTAAATTTAACTGTAATTTGCTGTTTTGTGTGATTGATTGGTGTTAGTGAACTATGTCGGCGCTAGCTTCACGTTACCAAAAAATCTGAAAATATAAAATAATTATACATCCATTCTTATGATCGAACTAGCCATTTTTGTGTTTTAGTTGAATACACCTCGTTTCTTATTTCGGATGTTAGAAAAATATTTCTTAAATCATTTTCTCTAAAAATAAAACTAACTTTCGGCCTCTCGTTTTGTCCTTTGAAAAATAAAAACCCATGTCATGTCCATTCACAAATATTTGATAGTTGTGCAGTTGTATGTTTGCATGGGTGGTGGATGATTGGATATTTCCCTCTATTGTCTTGAGATTAAAGTGCCTGTTCTTTCTCAAACGTAGTCTGCCAGATGGTAAACAGTGTAGATTTTTATTTAACCGGAAACAATTCATTATTTATTAAAGGTGGTCGTGTTATACAAGCAAATAAATATGAAGTACTTAGTGCCAGAAGGCCGTGGTAATGCATTTTATTAAAACTTTCGGATTGCCATTTGCCAGTCTGTAATATTGGAGCTACTGTTCTGCAGATTTCCTCGTTAGATGTTATCTGTATAATGAAACCAGCGACGCTGTAATTAAATATGTTTAGCCTGAACATGATGAAAGATGAAAAGGTTAAGAGATTTATTTAATAACATGTTAAACTGGAATACGATGAGCAACAGCAAATTTAATGGCATTTTCGAATACAAAATTTGCATGCGCATTACAACAATGACTGCTGAAATGCTTCGAAATAACTAAACTTCATTTGAGGGAAAGACGTACAGCAACGGTAGGTAATTTGTAAATAAAAAACTAACAATTACGTTCCGGTATCTTACTTTAAAGGCCAGAAACTAGAATTAAATTAATTACACCTTGCCTAAATTTTAATAGCGAAAATTGAATGTTAAAGTGGTAATAATGATGAAATAATAAAACGAATACTATAATTTTTTGTTCACAAAAACGAAAACTATATATATATATATATATATATATATATTTTTTTTTTTTTGTTCATGAAATAACTTACTCTCGTGCAGGAATTCAGGTGCTATTTTGGCACGGTTTTGGAGAATGGAATCATTGATCCGTAAGATAATACGGGAATAAGACAAATTGTTGCTGTGAAATATTTAAAGAATTTAACTTTGAGATAGAATGATCTAGCAAGACCAATTAATTATTGAAATACGTCTCTGCTGCTGCTGTTACTGTGGCCCCTTGTTACGAATAGTAGCTAAATTTGTTATAACTGGACCATGATAAATAATTCTGGTATTGGCCTTTCTTGAAGGGGTGTAGGGAAACAGCGTTGCCGATACGGATGCAGCAGACACGTGGAAGCCAGAACAGGGGAGAGCGCATTTGACCTTGGAACGATATTGACGAACTCTACGGTTTGAAAACTGGGCTGGGATGCGGTGACTCTAGGAACATTTTACTCAAATCCTAACAGGCACTTTTGATATGGTAGATACGTACTAGATTGTTACAAGAACACGCGTATTAGCCTAAGAATACAAGATAGGAAAATTAAAAGTAAGGTAGAAGGGAAATTAAAAGTACGGTGAATTCTAAAATTAACAAATGAAACGAATCCACCACCCCGACTTCCCTTCTAGGAGGAAGGGCAGAAGAGACTTGTAATCATAAATAAAAATCTTACTATTTCAATAGATTTTTGGAAATATTTGTTGACTGCCTTCCGTTATAATACTTGGTAAAAGACCAAATTGGAAGACCCAAAAAATAGATGGATAGATGCGGTAACGATCGATTCTCAGGACTATCTCGGAACAACTGCCTGGAGGAGATTAGCAGGGCAGGGACAGTTGGAGGAAGAAAATTGAGGAGGCTAAGGCTCGACTTTGGGCTGTGATGACATCGTAGTAGTAGCCTTCCGTTATATATATGCTGTTATGCCAAATTGTTGTCCATTCTCGATATATGGTTAACTCTTCTCATTTTGCATTGTTTTAATTACTCGTATGTAGCATAATATTGATAACATTCGATACCAGTATGCCAATAGTGTGAAAACCGTTAAGACGTTTAATTTCGGTGGCCTACTTCGCGGAAGTCAACTAATACGACTGAGTTCACACGTAAAGAATTGTTGCGGTATCTAGCGGATACCATGCTATCCGTCGGATCAGAAATTCTTGGGTTCAAATCCGGCCGACGTCACAGATTTTAGGACGATAAAATCCTTATCGCGACTTTCCCCTTGAGGAAAGTAAAGCTGGGAGGCTTTTTTCTGCCTTTCTCTTTGTCTCCGCTTATGGTCCATATATCTTAATGTCGTCTACAATCTGATATCTTGTTCTGCTTTGAATTAACTCTTCTCCCATTCACCATTCCTTCTAGTGCATCCTTCAGTAGCAGTTTCTTCTCAGCCAGTGACCCAATCAATTGCTTTCCTCTTCCTAATCAGTTCAGCTTCAGTCTTTCTTCATCCACTCTTTCCAAACGGGAGTTTTGTCACTGTGAAATACCGTACTAATTTAACTAAATTTCGCATTTTATTTTTATCTATGTAAAGATTATTCGCCTAATGGTACCGGCCGCCAAGTCACTCAAATGAGTGCGCTCCTAGTATGATGACTGATGACTTTATATATGTCAATATATATGTCGGAACATGGAGTAAAGCCACTAGGGAAAGGATCAAAGGAGAAAGATTCGTCCGGTGCTGTGGATTAAACTTCGGCATAGCTCAATGGTTAGAGCATCCAGTGCGCAGAACTGGGGGTTCCGGGTTCGATCCTCGGTACTAGACTAAATTTTTTTCCATTAATAAATTTTATTTTATTTATTTATTTATTATTTATTTTTTTTTTGTTCAAGGAAAATGCTCATATGCTTATGTTGACGAAAACACGTCGTCTTGTATTCACCGGTTTATGATACTACAGTGAATCAATGTAGCCTAGCCCCCGTTTTCTAATTGACAGTTATCCGAATTCTCGAACCTTGGGGGGGGGGGGGAGGGGAACTAGATTTGAGAACTCCAATTTTCGCGGTTTTTTCGTCAATCGAATCTTTCGAATCCTATTAAAAAGTTAAAACTTCGGAAAGATTAGCATTAACTGCATTGACGTCCGATAGAAGAGTTCACTAAGAAAAAAAAATTGTAACTTCCATCATACCCGGGTCATCATCTTGTGGCAGTTTTGAGTGCCACACTATTTTCAGTATGCAATTTATCCTCCTGAATTTCTGTGCAGGATTCCGAGATTGGATAATCATTGATAATTTAGGATTCGTTCCATCCAAGAGGGCTATAATAGCCATAGTCCTCTTTGGTCTCTAGCATTTGGAGTTTATGCCACGTGACCTACCACTCCACAAAATTTAAGTGAACAATATAACTTATTCTTGTAACCACGGCGTGTTGTAACTGATACTGTGTGGGCAAACTCTCATGTGGGGAGGTTCGGCGTTATCTTGCCCAATCGCAATTCATGACGCAGTGGTGATTTAAGACCGTAATAGCGCCAAACCTTTACACTTCAGTTAGCACACGCAGTACGTACCAATCACAATCTCATTTCTCATTTACAGATCAACCCATTATAGGACTACTGCCTTACTTGTTTTAATTTGTATAAACAACTTTTAAGTGTTTTTTTTTATCTGCTGTTAAGATAATGGAATGTTAATTTGTAAATGTGTTACACTGTTACAGATGTCACTGTTGCCTTTCATTCTGGATGATCTGGTGAATGAATGCCGTCGCCCCTGCCATCTGTTCGACCAGAACTTTGGACTGGGGATGTTGGGCGATGATCTGCTTCATCCTCGCCACTCTCTTGTCGGTCCCCTGCGTGCAGGATATTACAGACCATGGCGCTATTCCCCCACCCAAAAGAGTGGAATGTGCAAGATCAAGGATGACAAAGATACTTTTAAGGTAACTATGCAGTGCAGTAAGAGTAAATGTTTCGACCCAAAATAACTACAGAAAATTTTTCTTGTTTATGAACCATTGTCACGGATGACTATTTGGACGACAAAATTTAAGTTAAAACTTTTCCTTCCTCGGAATAGAAGTAAAGATGATGGTTCCATTGCCAGACTTCTGGCGTGTACAAAGTAAATTTAAGGTACGGTAGCAGTACAAATCCATAGAATTAGACAAAAATATGCGTTGTAAAAGTGTTTTATATTTAAGGTCTTCTTAAATACGCATGCAATATTTAAATAACTACTTGCACGCAACATTAGCGCACTTACATAACCTACATTCAGTCTGAAACTGAATAAAATTTTGTGAATGTAACCCTAGATCTAATCGAAGAATGTCCATAATTTGTCTAGAACAATAAATTTGCTGTATTGTAATGGGTATGCAGGGTTGATGCTGAGAGATTTCAGGAATGATTTAATCATAATGAAGATATGAGAAATTATTGCTGTATATCTTGTACAGTATTTTGAATTTCTCTAAACTTTAATTTCACATTTTAATTTTGATGTTAAAATCTTGATTCTCGTAAGTTATTCATTTCGCCGTAGAATGGTATGTAGATGCTCTTTCAAGTGTTCATGAACTTTTTATATTTTGATCTCTTACGAAAATGTGTAACATTGAGTGGACCTCGGTTTTCTTTGTGAGTAGCAGCACTTGTATGCCAGTGTTATCACTACACGATAGTGAGTTAACTCAGCACGAAAGTTCCTTGCGCTGAGAGGGAGTAGGTCGACGTTGCCACATGCAAGCATGTGTACCTAACCCAGGAGAAGTGTGTTTGACCTTGTAGTGACACAATAGAGCAACGCAGACAATAAGATTCGGGTGGTTTGGGAGTTGTGGGATGGGGTAAGCTGGCCCATAAAACCTAAAGCGGAAGGAATCTGTTCTTTGTACCCACGGGGCAAACAGTCCAAGCAGCTGCACAGATAATTGTGATATTTGAATAGTTGCGTTTGGCTTTGTCGTTACAATAAATTCTCTTCCCGTAGCTTGGTCAGGAAGCTGTCACAGGGGTTGTAATTTCAACAGTTACTGAAAGGAAAATGTAGGAAGATCTTGTGTTCCATCCCGGTCACACTGTTAAATAATGTTTTAACGTACGGTACTGTGATATGGGGCGAATAGGGACAAATGTTTAATACGTATATTTTATTTCTTTGTGTCTAAGATTAAATGTAATATTAAGTGTTTGTTTTTATTTATAATGAGTGAACGAATGAACTCTCATTATTATATTGCTTGTATTTACCTATTAGTTGATACAGCGTCGTTCAAATTGAAATTATTGTATGTACCGTACAGTTCCAGAAAAAAAAAATGCCCCACTTGAATTTTCTAAGTTCCAGATTCAATGCATTGTGCATGCTCATTGCTCCAAAGCAGTGATACACATGAGATTGCTTTGGCCGTTACTGAAATTCATTTTATTTAATGTTGTAACCTGAAAGGCATTTGAAAAGATGCGATAAAAGTGGATCTATTCTTAATAGTAGATAAAGATTTGTAAATAGTGTAGTAAAATGGAATGATGGTAAACGAAATTAACGTGCTTAATTAACTAAAAAAATTTTTCCTCAACAGTATCCAAACCCCAAACTTTTTATCTGTGAGCAAGCATGCTAGCACAGAGATGGAGATGTCAGAATGCTTACGATGAAGTGTCATTTTTTAGTAGGTTATTTTACGACGCATTATCAACATCTTAGGTTATTTAGCGTCTGAATGAGATGGTGAGATGAGAATTTGCTCATATTGGGTTGAGCAAAACTCCGGAAAAAACCTCAACCAGATAACTTGCCCTGACCGGGAATCGAACCCAGGCCACCTGGTTTCGCGGCCAGACGTGCTAACCATTACTTCACAGGTGTGGACAAGAGATGTCATAATTAGGATTGTCGTATTGTATCTTGTTTATTATAATAATAACTTTTAGGCATTAATTTGATCTTATTTTAAATTAATTTCGTGCTTTTTGCATTAGTTGTGAAATATCTTCCTTTTAATGCTATTCAAATAATATTGCGTTGAAAACTGTTGTTGTTGAATTGTGTGAATTTTGCTCTGTAAGGAGCTCCAAGAATAGGACCATTTTTTTTTTTCTGGGATTGTAAATAATGCTTAACCCAAATAGTTTTATGTTATGCACAGGACAGCTATGTTCAGGGCCGTAGAGATCCGAAATGGACCCCCTGACTAGGATTCTATGGGGCCCCCTTTCAAACGATAAGCTTATATTGAGAACACTCATATATGTAAAGTAACGTAACACTGAACAATGCTTTTATTATAAACATTACATAAGTGAACAAATACGAGTATTTTACACTACTCTATTCTCTATTCCTTATTTTGAATATAGACACACACACTAAGTCACTAACGTACATTTTAGGAGAGTATTACTTTTATGAAATCTACAGTGGAGCTTTTCTTGCCCTTCCACTCGCAAAATAGTCTATTATTTCTTCAAAGTCCAACACTCGTGCAAGACTGCTTTCCAAAGCTAAGGTACCAAGACTTGATAGTCTCCCTTGCGACGTTTTTGAGCGAAATATTTTCTTCCCACGCACCAACAGGCTAAACGACCTCTCTTCTTCAGCAACAGACTGTTACTGGCAATGTAGTAAATATGCGCAACGCAATGCAGACATTTGGAGTAGATTGGTCAGTTTCTGTTGAATAAGGACATTCAGGAGTTGAAGAGGCTGTAAGGTATTCTTAAAGTTTGCTGGTTGAATAGTCTTAAGATGATAGATTTCAAATACAATATCCTCGTCAGAAACATTATTTTGATAGATTTGAGCCCATTTTTTCACTCTTTGCTGGAATTCCTTTTTTATCAGTGAGGGATAGTTTCACAAGAAACTGAACATTTCATTTATTGCATGAACAGCTTTGTAATGTTCTGTTAAGTTCCCAATGACACTGTCCATGAGCAAATAGAAAACATCACGTTTAAAAAGTTCCTCTGGAGTGTCATTGTCATGCACTTCTTGGAAAGATCTTCTAACTTTTCGTTTCTCAGAAAAATTCTGAGGTACACCAATGTTTGCTGCCACATGCACGCACTCCTGCAAAATCGTGTCCCACTTTGTACGCAATGTTTTCAAATTTTGAATCAACGCCTTAATGTCCTCCACCTCCACGTCTGTTGTTGCCTTTCTAGCCTGCAGAACGGAATTCCAGTGCTCGATTTCAGAGAGACCCTTCATCCATATTAAAGACATCACAACACAAGTAAATTTGGTAAGATATGTTTCAATACCGTTCATATCTATTAATGTCTCTGCAGCGATGTTCATATCCTTTACTTTTGTAAGAGCTGTTCTCAACCCTGAAATGTGTGAAGCAAATGGCTTAACACGGTCTGTCCTGGCTGACCATGGCATTCGTGATGTTGAGTGATCTGCTTTCCAGGTAGATGCCATGGCCAATGCAACGATTTCACGGCGATCCACATGTGTAAAAATGTCGCACAAATTAAATATTATTACTCTAAATTTTACATTTTAATTAATATGTATATAGTAACCATCACGTTACGCGGGCCCCCCTGGAAGCCCCGGGCCCCCAGGATACAGCCATGGCTTCCATACCCTCTCATTGGGCCTGGCTGCATTCAAAATGGGACAAGGTTTTAGTGCACTGGTCTTCTGTTTGATGCCATCTGGCTATCATGTATGCTGTGAACAACATTCTATACAGTACCCTATTTGCATGAACTCTGTAATGTTTACAAGTATCGAGGCCTATATGATCATGGCCTTTTAATCACTTTAGAATATCTATGGTTTATAGATATACAGTGAAACCTGTCATTTGTGGACATCGAAGGGACGTAACAATTTGTCCGCATCTGGGAGGTGTCCTTTATTGGGAGAGAGGCTCCCCAATCTATCAGTAAATTTATAATATGCATTATGTATCCCTTCACGCTTTAAATGAAATGTATTACTGTAGTTTAATTCTAAATACAGTATACTACAGTAAATTCTTTGCAATTTTGAACTACAGTAGATAAGACCGAAAATTTCATTCTAGGTTATGCAGTACTGTAATTTACAGTTTTCAACTTAACCTTTACATTCCGGTGCCATGTCTCTCGAAACAAAACAACTGATTGAAGTGAAGAGAATAATCCTACTAACCCTATCATGTGTCGAATACAATTTCACGATTTCGGAAAGCTTGGACCCATCAGACAGGTTAAGTTGTATTATGACTTCGTTTATTCACCCACTTCCAGGTAACAAGGGATAGCCGGCAGGGCTAGTGGTAGCCTAGGAGACCCTTATTGTCTTCTTTCATATTAAGGAATTTCTGTACAGTTCTCAAAACCAAATTTTCCATTTTTGTAACATTAGGTCTTGAAATCCAAGTTCTTTCCGCAGTCAGAAGATAAAGCAAGCTTTAGAACTGTGAAACAGCTGTCTGTGTCCGTGTCTGAGTGTGTCCGTAAATTAGAGTTCAATTTATCATTATTTCTATATTATTTCAGTTGGGACATAAAAATCTGGCCATATATGAGGAGTGTCTGTATGTTGGGGGTGTGTATAAGGAGAGGTTTCACTGTACAGAAAATAATCTGATCATATACATTAAAGCATACAACTACCTAAGAAAACTTTTCTGGATGTTCCTATATGAAAATTGTTTATAAATCACTTGAACATTCTGCACATTTCTTAAAATTTATGGAAACAATAAGAGCATCAACAATTTTCATATCATAATAATAAAATGTAAAGCGCCCAATGGGCAAAAGTTCATATGACTCTAGTCTAGAAGGTTGTTTAGATATACACTGAGTGTCACACTGTTCACTGCACTGACTCTAGTTTGTACAAAATTGAATCAGCGATACTGAGGGTGTAGAGAACCTAAATGTGTACATATATGCAGATGATATGGCCGTAGCCTCCAATAACGTAAAAGATCTGCAGAAAGGAATGGATCTCATTACCCAATGGGCAGATGAAAACGAACTAGTGGTGAATGCATTGAAGACCGAACTAATGGTATTTAGGAGAGGAGGGCGACTGAGTAAAGATGACTACATTGTCTGCGGAGGACGTACGCTGACGCCGAAGCGACAATTTAAGTACCGTACCTAGGGATTTCAATGCAAGTAACCAGGTCAACCTCTTCAGTCCATCTAAAGGAAAGACTTACAGCCGCAATCAGAAGCATAAGTGACATTAGACATCTACAAAGAATGTCAATAAATATCGCTATGTAACTCTTTCGGGTTAAAGTACTACCCTCACTCATGTATGGGTTAGAAATCATATGGGAATATCTAGACAGCTACAAGAGCTCGAAAGCCTGAAACCAAGGTACCTGAAAAAAAAAAAAAAATTCATAGAAAACAAAACTTGAAATAAACTTTCAGCAAAATATAAAATTTCATGGAAAAAAACAACTGGTGTTGTGACTCATTTCTATAAATTATGTCCTTCTGCTACTCTTGTTTAAATATACATAACGAAGTGTGTTAAATATTGCAGTGTCTGTCTGAATCCGTATTTCGATCATAATGGTGAATATTTATTTGTTACAGGTGAATTTGGATGTTCAGCAGTTCTCTCCTGATGAAATAACTGTGAAAACAGTAGACGACTACGTTGTGGTGGAAGGCAAACACGAAGAGAGAGAGGACGAACACGGATATATCTCTCGTCACTTCACCCGCAGATACAAGCTGCCAGCAGACTGCAAGTCAGATGACGTGATCTCGAGTCTCTCATCTGATGGAGTTCTCACAATCACTGCTCCCAAGAAGGTTCTGCCTCTGCCAGCAGCTAATGAGCGTGTGGTTCCCATCACCAAAACAAACGCTCCTGCTGTGAAGGAAGTGTCTGGAAAGGACGAGAAGATGGAGCAGTAATACAGAGAATCTCTGACCACTCTTCAACTGTTACATCAAATATTCTTCTTTTGTAATTCCCCTCGAATTTTCTTATACTTAGCACTCAGTTGTTTCATAGGGGAGCTAATTGCCTGTAACCTTACTGTTAGTTGTAGATTAGCATTAACAATCTGAATTATGAGACTGAATTCAACTTCGCATGTTTTTGCAAGTTTTCAATAAGGCTGAAATGTCCTGAATTGTACACTGGACTTTGACTGATAATAAACTTAGCATATTCCTTGATTTTCTGTTCATATTTAATAGCAATGAGCATAGTCCTAACTCCAACTTCATTTCCTTACTGATAGACATCCTTAAGCCTTAGTTTTAACAAATGCAAGAAAATAATAGATCCCAATAAGAATTACATTTCTACAGAAGTGTATGCACGTGCATTCAAATAAGGTGTAAAAGTTTGAGATTTAGTAGAGGGAATAAAATGTTCTTTCGAAAAGACAAGGTATATGATTGTCTCGTGACGAGAATATTGTACAAAATGGAAATATAAAAATTGGAAATTTCTTTTGAAGAGTTTGAAAAATTAAAATACCTGGGAGCAACAGTAACAAATATAAATGATACTCGGGAGGAAATTAAACATAGAATCAATATGGGAAATGGCTGTTATTATTATTATTATTATTATTATTATTATTATTATTATTATTATTATTATTATTATTATTATTCGGTTGAGAAGCTTTTATCATCTAGTCTGCTGTCAAAAAATCAAAGTTAGAATTTATAAAACCATTATATTACCGGCTGTTCTTTATGGTTGTGAAACTTGGACTCTCACTTTGAGAGAGGAACATAGGTTAAGGGTCTTTGAGAATAAGGTGCTTAGGAAAATATTTGGGGCTAAGAAGTTACAGGAGAATGGAGAAAGTTACACAACACAGAACTGCACGCATTGTATTCTTCACCTGACATAATTAGGAACATTAAATCCAGATGTTTGAGATGGGCAGGGCATGTAGCACATATGGGAGAATCCAGAAATGCATATAGAGTGTTAGTTGGGAAGCTGGAGGGGAAAAAGACCTTTGGGGAGGCCGAGAAGTAGATGAGAAGATAATATTAAAATGGATTTGAGGGAGGTGGGATATGATGATAGAGACTGGATTAAATTTGCTCAGGATAGGAACAAATGACAGGCTTATGTGACAGTGAACCTCAGAGTTCCTTAAATGCCAGTAAGTAAGTAATAAAATGTTCTTTTATGGTTTTTAGCAGTTTTGATTAGGCATATATTGATGGCTAAGAAGTGATATCTCGTGTCTGAATTTTCAGGTCAATCAGAAAAAAATTGATTTTTCACAAACTAGGCACTTTTTATATATGGAGTGAAATGGAACCTATTACATAAATTCAAGTTATGCCAAACAAGTTTTTTGATACGTCAAAAGAATCTTATTCAGATACTTGTAATGCCCCATTTTGATTATTGTTGCTAACTAATGTAAGTTTACTCTTGGCTGAGAGACTATGTGTTCATAATGTGTGCATACGATTCATCTGCAATACTCGTAAATTTGACCACATAACACCTTCCCTTAGTTACTTTCATGGGCGTGTCTGAAGGAATGAAGAACAATACATTTACTATCTCTTCTGTTTAGAATTATGCATACTTCTACTCCGAATTATCTGTTATTCCGCTTTCAATTTCTTACAACTCTTCAAAACCGGCATCAAACACTTCTTTCTATCCCTCATCACAGAACATCTTTGTACTCATCCTCCTACACTGTAGAAATACCTCGCCTCTGGAATTCATTACCTAATGATGTCAGGGACTACCGGTCTTTATCACAATTCAAAATTAAATTGGAAAATTTTGTCTTATTTAATGCTTTTAGGTATTGCTAGAAGTGTTGATTTGTGTTTTTTATTCTAGATTAAAATTGCAAGTTTCTTGTTCATGTTCGTTAATTAGTAAGGGTATATTTAATTATGATACTTAATCACTCGTCTAAAGTTTGTGAGACTGCAACCTGTGTATATTTTTGTGTGGCTTTCCTTTGTTTATAGTGTGATCTTTTTCTTTTTATTTCTATTATATTTGTATTTCTGGTGGTGTGGAAGAAAAGGCCTGATGGCCTTAACTACACCAGAATAAATAGTTTTGAGAATATGAAATGCAATGTGTTGTAACACTGCAGTTCTCTTAGAAGTCATTGCTCTGCAGTAGGGGTGAATATAACTCCAATCATCCACTCCGTAAGACTTTGAAGAGGAGAATGTAAATAGAAATGTTTCAACATAAATTTAGATCACATTACTATACATATGTAACACTTAACATGACTGTAAACTTAATTTCTTTTCTATATTAATTTATTTTTAATTTCTGCAAAAGTAACGTAAATGGAAATTGAGTTACAGAATGTATATTGGTAATAATGTTATTTTTAGTTTACATCAAATGTAAAGGAATCTTTAATGGAAGTGGTTTTTGTTTTATAAGAATGTACAGCTGTCAAAAAAAAAAAAAAAAAGTGGCTGCACTCGTGAACAGCGAATATTTTCAAAGTCCACTTCGGGTCGCGGCAATGTTACACGATGCATGTGCTTGTACAAGCAGTTCCGGAACTATGGAAGTGTTCCATATCTGCTCCTCGCAGACCAGCGGTAGAGTGCTTGTTTAATGATTCAAAGGTTGTGGGTTCGCGCCTTCTTCAAGTTTTCATTTTATTTTTTAATCGTTCTTTAGCGATGTAAATGATATTCAAATTATCATTTATATCCAGTTATCATTCTTGATGGATATCACGTTATTTATATTTTGTTATCGTTCTTTAGGGATATGAATAAAATTCAAGTCATCATTTGTATTCTGTTATCGTTTTATAACGATATGAATAATAATAATAATAATTATTATTATTATTGTATCTCCAGTGGGGGTTAGCCCTATTTTACATATGTATGTTAGGGCTATAGTTTTATACACAAAACAGATAAGCATAAAGAGAAATGGAAAAGAAAATCAAATTAGCTTACGCGATGTAAACAAAACATAAACAATCCGTAAATTAGGCATTGCGATTGCAAAACAAATATCAGTTATCAATTTGAAACATACAAAAACATTAACAACACACATACGTAACACTTCTATAACACAAATATGCAGCTTTCCATACCATACATCATAAATTAATACACAATAGTCACACAAACACAATCAAACTATAATTACGACATTGCGACGACATCAAGCATCCCATAACTGACTCACATACATAACAAATCAAGCATCTGTTGCAACACATACACTTCAACATAGTAACCACACTTTTAAAAGTTACAAATTTGGCTCCAAGAAGAATAAATAGGACACTGTTATTAATTACTATTCTTCTACAATTTCTTAAATACATCTGTAATAAATCTGTGAAATTCCGATATGAATAATATTCACGTTTTTTATATTGTTATCGTTCTTTAGCGATATAAATAATATTCAAGTTATCATTTACCCTGTATTCTGTTTCCTTCATTAGCATTATAAAATAATATTCAATTAATTTATATTGTTATTGTTCTTTCGCAATATAAATAATCTGTATTTTATGTAAGTAATTATTATAACACAAATAAACATCTTTCTTTGTAAAATAGGTTACTTTATTTAGATAATTAAACACGTATTATATAATATCTTATATTAATTAAACAAACCGATATTTATCATTTATATTGTGTTATCGTTCTTTAGTGATACTGTATAAATAATATTCAAGTTATTTATATTGTAATTGTTCTTTAGCGATATAAATAACATAAATTTAATATTAGGTTTGGAAAAATCCAGTTGCATAATACTGCTATTAGTTTTTCTTTTTGTATTATTACATTTTACTATCTTGAACCACAATAAAATGAAAAGGAGTAACGAGGAATTGAACCTAAGACGTTGACATCTAAATTTCGACGTTCGTCCGCTGAGCTACGTGGGCAAAAGTGTGGAAACATTTTCGGAAAAATTGGCCCAATCACACTCTAAGATTTTCTGATGATTCGTAGAAGCTAGTCCAGGATGCGGGGGGCAAAGGCTAATTGAGATTTCCCGATCTCTGATAGGGTCAAACATCCTGATAGAATTAATATTTAACCCTTGCCGTGACTTTCGGTGAAGTCCGGAGGGCCCAATTAGTCAAATCCACTCTCCTCATCTCCACGCTTGGGCCCCCTGGAATTTAATAAGATGCGAAAGAGATAGTGGTGTGCGGAAAGCAACGGGATGTTACTGCATTTAGGCCTATCCTTCCCAAGAAAAACTGCAAACATGAACAAAGGAAGCTTTAAATAGAAGAAGAAGGATCTTCTGCGGACCTCTGGAAAAAGAACTAAGGAAGAGACTAGTGAAGTGCTTTGTGTGGAGTGTGGCATTGTATGGGGAAGGAACATGGACATTATGACGAAATGAAGAGAAACGAATTGAAGCATTTGAAATGTGGATGTGGAGAAGAACGGTGCGTGTGAAGTGGACAGATAGAATAAGAAATAAAATTGTGTTTGAAAAAGTGAGTGAAGAAAGACTGATGCTGAAACTGATTAGAAAGATAAAAAGTAACTGGTTGGGTCTCTGGTTGAAAAGAATAATAGACGACATTAGGATATGTGGATCATATGCGGAGACTAAGAGGAAGGCAGAAAATAGGAGAGATTGGAGATTGCTGGGTTTGCAATGAAAGACCTGCCCATGGACAGAACACTTATGTATGTTCAGAATGCCTGGAATATCGTGTCTAAAAATAGTCGCTATATGCATAGACTAGTCAATTCCATGCCTACTCGACTGCAAGATGATCGAGATAAGAGGAAGATAGACTAAATATTGAATTATGGCTTTTTGTTTTGTTTTTGAACGCTTAATTGTTTGAATGTTTTACGGCCGACGCCAGTAAATTTGTTTTGTTTATGCCACGAAAGATATTTTTATTGAGAATAAAATCTTTTTTCTTTCCATTTGCAGCCACAACATCATAATGATAAAGTCATGGCATAATATATTAATGAACCTGATGTTAATTATTAAAATAATCGTAAAAGAAAAAGGAGCCATTATGTATAGTTTGTCTCTCTCAAAAACAGAACAAAAAAGAACATAAAAAGCACGTGGTTGTAGTCGAACGCAGGACCTCATGAATAAGAGGCCTGAACGCTACCATTATGCTATCGATAACACACAGAATACTTCAATTATAACTGTAGATATCAGGCAACGTGGTCCAACAACATGTAACATCGCCTGTCTCCGAATTGTAGCGAAGATCCCGAAGGGAACTTTGTTCCAGGAGAGCGGCCACTTTTTCTTTTGACAGCTGTACATTCTTTAGCTACTATTTTGTATATTTTGTAATGATATGAAAAGCAAAGAAATCGATACATATTGTGAATGTTAAATAAGTTTCATGGTAGACCTATTAAATGTAGAGTTATAGCTTAATAAAAAACGTTAAAAACCAAACAATTTGCATAATTAATTAATTTGGTACTTCGTTTTGATCGACAGTAGTTCGAACATTCTGGTGAGATGTTTTTGTTTACATTCTCTCGCAAGTCTTTTGGAGTGGATGATTGGAGTCATGCTCACCCCCACTGTGGAGCAATGACCTATTGAACATGTTGAATTTCGTATTCTCAAAACTACTAGACACATCAAAATATTTGACAAGACTTGTTTGCATTGACTTTATTACCTTTATGAATTAATGTAATAGGTTCCCGTCCATACTGTGTATGTTTATGCTTTGCAAGATCATCTACTAGAGGACAAACTATTAGTTACCTGTTAAAGTTTGTGAACATCATAACGTAGTTACACTAAATAATAATGTAGTTAAACTAAGTGACCATTTTTGTACATATGAGGTATCACTTAGCCATCAATGTATTTAAAAGTATAATTAATTGGTTACTTATGAAAGTATGATAAAGTACTTAAGATAGTAAAGGAATATATTCTGGACAAGACAAAATAGAATTAATACACCCAGTAATTTATGGTATTGGGTTATGATCAGAAATAAAGTAATATTCTGTTTGACTCTATGAAAAACAATATATAGGACCAATGAACCATTAGGTTATATAAATGTTGTTGTTTTCTAATGCCAGGTGTTCGACAACAGTCATTTGACCTCTTGTACTCCAATATTTTTCAAAGATATTGTCAGATTTTGTGTGTTCTGAATCCATTTCTTTATATGAATTTCACAATGGGCAATTAGGGGACTGATATATTCCAATTCTATGCAGGTGCTTGGCCAAACAGTCATGGCCTGTTGCCAATCTAAATGCAGCTACAGACGATTTGCGTGGTAAATCGGGAATTAACTGGATTATGATGCTAGAGAGTTCCATTTCTTCCCTTGAGATTGTGTTATCAAATTTTGCTTGTTGAAGTCTAAGTATGTAGATTTAATAAATCTTTTCACAGAGTAATACGTAGATTTAGTAATAGGTCTGGAAGTAGCAATGCTGCCCTTCTTTGCTAAAGCATCCACATTCTCGTTTCTCAGGATTCCACAGTGGGATGGTATCCATTGGAATACAATTCTTTTATTGAGTGTTATTAATTGAGAGAGCATTTTAGTTATTTCTACTGTTTGAGATGAAGGTGTGTGTCTAGAGACTATTGATAGAATAGCTGCTTTAGAGTCTGACAATATAATTGCATTCTTAAATTTATTGATGTGGCACACAAGATTCCTGAGACTTTCACTTATTGCAATGATTTCTCCATCAAAACTTGTTGTTCCATATCCAAGAGATCTATAAAGTGAGAAGAGACAGCACGTAACACCTGCACCGGCACCTTCTTCCATGGAGATCAAGGATCCGTCGGTGTATAAATGAAGCCGTTTTGTGGAGGGTACCTAATATTAATTGTCTCTAAAGACAATTGTTCCATTATTTCAGTGTTTACTCTTGATTTCAGTATTTTTTTCTGTTAAATTTAGTTATACTCTATATTTAATAGAGTTAAAGGGTTTGGTTTAATTTGTAAGTTTTCTTTTAAATTCGGAATGTTGATTTTCTGTTTTAATTCTTCAACCATGGATATGAAACTTTTTTGAATTTTTAATCTACAGAGAGGACTGTATGAATGGCAATTGTTTTCTGGTAATCTGATAAGTTTTTCATATTGGATCAGCGCTTTTTCTTCTAGTGTCATTTTGATGCTGTTAATATTAGTGAGGAATCTCATAGAGACATAGAATCTATTGGAGTTGTTTTGATTCCACCAGTAATGAGCCTGAGAGCTTGATTTTGAACACGTTCTATTTTGTTTGTGAAAGGTGAAGTAATTAAAATTTCTCTGCAATACATCAGCACTGGCTGTATAAACATTTTGTATGTAGTGTTCAAAGCATTTCTAGAGCATCCCCATTTCTTTCGTGCTAGTTTTTTCAGAAGGGAGAATCTTTTACGAGCTTTTTCAGAAATATATTTCAAATGGT
This sequence comes from Periplaneta americana, assembly GCF_040183065.1. Classification (NCBI taxonomy): domain Eukaryota; kingdom Metazoa; phylum Arthropoda; class Insecta; order Blattodea; family Blattidae; genus Periplaneta; species Periplaneta americana. The sequence continues at coordinate 72,503,919 of NC_091133.1, read as the reverse complement.
TGCTCCATGTTAACTTACTGTTGAAAATAATTCCAAGATATTTGGATTCATAAGTCCTAGGAAGGTGTTGGTCATTGTATTGAATATTGAATTCTCTTTCTTTTTTACCAAGTGAAATTATTTGGCAGTTACTTTTGCTTAAATTGTATGTCATCAAATTTGATGTGTTCCATTCATGTAGTTGATTTAGAGCTTTAAGAGCAGAATTTTGAATTTTGTCTCTATGTCTGTAAGATCCGGAAGTCCACAAAACTATATCATCTGCAAATAGTGCTGTTTTCATGTTTGATTCCTCTAATCGGGAAGGTAAGTCATTTATATAAATATTGAATAAAGTTGTGCTGAGGACAGTGCCCTGGGGTAGACCTCAATATGTTTGTAACTAAAAAGTGTGTTATAGAGTTTGGTAGCAATGAATGTTTGACTAAGGAATTCTGATATCCATCTGAACATATTGCTGGAGATACCTAATTTCTGGAATTTTAGTAATAATTTATTTCTCCAAACAGAGTCATATACTAATTGAAAGTCAATAAATATTGCCGAGGTATCTTCTTTCTTGTTAAAACTACATCCGATTGCAATGGCTCAAGTGCTAGCACACTGGTTTTCCATCAAGGCAGCCTGGGTTCGATCCCCAGCCAGGCCGTGATGGGGAAAAAAACAGAATTTTCAGAGGATTTTCTCGGGATACTCCCGTTTCCCTCTATTATTCCGCCAACACACACTAGCCCACCCCTTCTCATCTTGTCATATGCAATAGTAAAAACAGGCTAATGTGAAGTCTTGGGAATAGAACAAGTTTCTGATGCTGATATGGGAAGGGTTTGGAACTCTGGGCACCTGGGACTTATCAGGATACTCGTGTGTGGATGGTACCTGGCTCTAACAGGAACTGAGGCAGGATGGCCCATGTGTCAGCATGTGATTCGCGAATGCCACCAGTTGGATATATACAGTATATGACAATGTGCCAAATCATGTCTAAGTATAAAGTCCTGTCCTGGGTCCAGCTCTCATAGTTGTGAGGCAGCCAGATCAGGGGCTTGTAGTGTTGGTACTGGAGAAGAGCTGCAGAGCTTGGTGAATATTTCCATGTAGCACCAACAGATGACACTAGCTTTATAAATAGCACTTTGTTTTAAGGATCTTCCTACTATAGTCTTCCCTTTCGTCTGGGTTGATAATTCAAAATTTTTAGAGGGATTCTGTTGTATAAATGTATTATTTAAAATAATAATATGCTAATATTTTACTCACATTCCAGTAGAACTTATATATTGTACAGTAGTGGCAAAAAAAAAACTGATTTCAGAGCCCCGTTCACTCCAGAGCATGATAGACTGGGTATCGGTAACTAAGACTTTCGTGGTTCGAATCCTGCCTGGGAAGGAAACTTTTTTTTGTTCCTTATTCAAATTTATTCTCAATACTTTTCGATTGCTGGTAAAATTCATGTTCTGGGAATAATTTAGTTAATTAAGTAGTAAAATATCACTGCAATCGAAAAGTATTGGGAATAAATTTGAATAACGAACAAAAAAAAAAGTTTCCTTCCCAGGCAGGATTCGAACCACGAAAGTCTTAGTTACCAGTCTATCGTGCTGAGTGAACAAGGCTCTGAAATCAGCTGCAAGGGTCGGTCTGGCTTTTTTTGCCACTGCTGTACATATTAACTATGGAGTGCAGTACAGAACGAGTCACCGTAACCATGCCAAGTGTTGGAAAATAGAACATCAGATGCTTTGCAGATGGCAGCATTGAAAACAGGAGGGAAAATTTGAAAGGACATTCAGTTCTTTTCCTTTCTCTTTCTTCTTTAATCTTAAATTTCTACATCTTGTTTACACAACTTTTAACACTGTATCACTTCGGAATATGTATGATAAGAACTTTCTTGTGTTAAATTTTAACGTACCTTGTTAACATGTTTCGACCTATTTTCGGTCATCATGACCGAAAATAGGTCGAAACATGTTAACAAGGTACGTTAAAATTTAATACAAGAAAGTTCTTATCATACATATTCTTAAATTTCTGTTGATTTCTGTGTTGATAATAGTAAAATTGAATGACACCAATGACTGATGTACCATTACGTTGACTGATTGATGAAACCAGACTGAATGAACTGAAATGTATTGGGATGGGGAGGAACATGGCGGTGTGATATTACATTTTATATGATTTTAAACTATTAATCGTATTCAGTGATATAAAGTTATGGTAATAAATGAGTGAATTTATGGAAATATATTTAAATATAGCCAGTGGTGTATTTCTAAACAAAAAAAATGGTCTGGCTCTGGAATTCCAGTAGTACCGGTAGTAGTTGTCTTTGTCGTTGCTGCCATCATCTTCATCTTCATCATTATCATCACCACCATTTTCAAAGGAATATGTATGGAATGCCAGACGAAATACATGGGTTTGGATCTAGACATGGAAGTGATTAGATCTGCAGAGTAAGCTTAGACTTCACTATGAAATTGCTTAGATATGAATAAAATATGACTTTTTATAAATGGGAAAATTTGACGATAATATGAAAATCATAAAAGTGCTCTGGTGCCACCCGGTCTCGAAAAATAGTACCTACCCTGGTGTTGCCAGGCCTGAAATACACCCCTGTCCCTACCACAAACTGTGATGTTGCACAGAGGCAGATACACATCTGTAGTAGTAGTAATAGCAATAGTGTGCAGTGTTGCCCTGTTCTCTCAGCTCATTAGTCATCATAATCATCTTCTTCTACATGTTAGGCCCGAAGGCTTGTTCCGGCTCAGAGATAATCTCTTCATCTGGTTCTAGGACGACCAACATCTCCATGACCTTGTAGTTTATAATGTAGAATCTTTTTACATATTCTATTAGCATTATGTGATTATACCAATTATTTTTATTTAAAATAATTATTCCAGTTAAGTTAAATATATTTAGCCTATTTTTAATTTCATTATTTTTCATTTGATCAAGCAAAGTGAGACCAAACAACTCTTCTTAAAAACTCATTTCAAACTTGAGCTGTGTGTCGATTCAGGTTTTGTTTCTCAGAGTTCTGTGTATTGTACCACACATATGTTGAAATTTATACAGTTTATTTGTTGTTGTTGTTTTCTAATGCCAGGCGTTTGACAATAAAGTCATTTGACCTCTTGCACTCCAATATTTTTCAAAGATATTATCATGGTCAGCCACTGAAGCACAGATTTTGAGGTGTTCCGAATCCATTTCTTGGTTTGAGTTGCACAATGGGCAGTTAGGGGACTGATATATTCCAATTCTATGCAGGTGTTTGGCCAAACAGTCATGGCCTGTTGTCAGTCTAAATGCAGCTACAGATGATTTTCTTGATAAATCTGGAATTAACTGTGGATTATGATGCAGAGAGTTCCATTTTTTCCCTTGAGATTGTATTATCAAATTTTGTTTGTTGAAGTCTAAGGATGTAGATTTAATAAATCTTTTCACAGAGTAATACGTAGATTTAGTAACAGGTCTGCCCTTCTTTGCTAAAGCATCCGCATTCTCGTTTCCCAGGATTCCACAATGGGATGATATCCATTGGAATACAATTCTTTTATTGAGTGATATTAATTGAGAGAGCATTTTAGTTATTTCTGCTGTTTGAGATGAAGGTTTATGTTTAGAGACTATTGATAGAATAGCTGCTTTGGAGTCTGACAATTTAACTGCATTCTTAAATTTATTGATATGGTATAGAAGATTCCTGAGACTTTCACTTATTGCAATGATTTCTCCATCAAAACAGTTTATTTGTAAGATCATTCTTACATGATGATACATCACATCTAAGATAATTAAAATGAGAAATTTGTTCTATTGGTTCATTATTTTGTAATTATTTTTGATCTGACTGATTGCTTATCTTCGAAGGCCATTACTTTAGTTTTATTGCTTGATATGAACAAATTGTATTTATAATTATTTTATATAACTGTAGAGAAGCCATTTGAAGTTGATTCTCCATTTCACCAAATACAACTTGGTCATCAGCGAGTAATACAGGGTGGGGCATGGGAACCAAGTGTTCTTGGAATGGCTTGTACTCTGTCATTATGAAAGGGAGAGACGTGCGGCATGTGACATTCCATTCCGTGGCTCATAGCATTTCACCTGCAGCCGGCATCATGGAGCAATGGACGCATGTTTGCATATGATTGTTTTGTTAGAAATGGCAAGTCGGTGAGCTCGATACCACGTGAGTTTTGCTATAGATTCAATATTAATCGCAATGATTCTGTTCCCGTGCGTGACACAATCTTATGTTGGGTTAAAAAAATCTTAAAAAAAAAAAAGGCGCAATACTAAAGAATAAATCGCCCGGCCCCCAACACAGAGTCCGTACTCCAGAAAATTTTCAGTCAGACAAGCGATAATGCGCAGCCCAGGCCGCTCTGCTCGAAGACATTCAGCTGCTCTTGGAATCAGCAATCATACTGTAAGACGGATTTTGCATGGCGATTTACATTTACACCCAAACAAGATGGGTGGTTTCAGCAAGATGGGGCCACGGCGCATATCTTCAGAGCATGAATGGCAGTTCTTTGCCTCCTGTTTTCCAATCGTCTCATTTCGAGATTTGGCGATGTTCCATGGCTCCCTCGGTCCCCTGACTTGTCCACGTGATTTTTTTCTATGTGGGTACCTAAAGGCACGTGTTTACGAGGATAAGCCTCAGATATTACATGAATTAAAGGATACAGTACGTCAACACATCACTTAAATCAACAGAGATCTCCTGGAAAGAATAGAGGTGAATTTTCGTCAGCGCCTTAAACAATGCGTCAACACAGACGGACATCACGTGCCAGATATAATTTTCCGCTCATAATTGAAATGGTATGTTCCCACAAACGTTATTCTACCAATAAAATGTGTTGAAAACAAAAACTGTTTTATGATTATTTTAAAAACACTTGGTTCCTATGCCCCACTCTGTATAATATCCAATGTTCTGACTTATTTAAAATTTCTTTCCATTCGCGTATAGCTGCGTCAATGTAGGCTATATATTAAAAAGAGTAGGGGACAGTGGGCAACACTGTCTCACTCCTTGATTTTTGAGGATGGACTTAGAACTTCCCATATTGTCTTTGTTAATGTTAATACTGATATTATCATAAAACCCCTGAATAATTCTAATAAGATGACCAGGATATCCACTGTTTTCCTATATAGACCATAATTTACTTCTAAGTACCTTATCAAATGCTTTAATTAATAAAATCAATAATAAAATGTGAGTTTCCAAATTGAACTCTCTTCTTTTCTCAATAATTTGTTGTACTATAGACACACAGTCTACATATGAACGACCACTTCTAAAGCCACGCTGCTCTTCATGAAGTTAAGCCTTCTAGTTATTATCTTTGCATATACTTTGTAAGCTGAATTGAGGAGATTTAGGCCTCTGTAATTATTACAGTCTTGTCTCTGTCCCTTCTTAAATATGAGAATTGCTATAGTCTTTTCTATTCTTTTGGAATAATTTTTCCCTGTATCCAACCTATATTCAAGATGTCCAATTCACTGCGCAACAATAAAAATGTTTCAGGTCAAAAATAGCTATTTCTTATGTATTTCCACCTGCTGAATTAAAAAATCACCATAAAAATGACAGATTAGCTCTTGCTTTGGAGATAAAGTGACATTTTATTTTTTAGAGTCAACATTTTCAGTTTGGGGGAAATTTGAGGGAAATTTTGTTTTGGGAGTTGGCACACCTGTCAAATAACAAACCACAAATATTCTTCAGCTGCTTGTAAGTTACAAACATACATATTGTTGCTGTGACTGTGCATTTCATATTGTTTATACTGTAATTAATGCAGAATTTCTGGTTTGGAAGTGTTTTTAAAGTGTAAAATTTGTAAAAATGCCACGAAAATTGTGTGTTTGAAGTAGAAAATGAAGACAGTGTGGAACAAGAAGAAGAACTCAACAAGCCTTCCACATCCCATGACCCTGATTTTGAGGAAAACAGATGATAAACTGCACATACTGAGTCAAGCGGAATTGAGTGATCTCATTAGAGACCTTGACCTGTCAAAGGAGAAGGCAGAAATTCTAGGGTCTAGACTACAGCAGTGGAATCTTCTCGAACGTGATGTCAGGGTCTCACAGTACAGACAACGTCACAGGGATCTGCTTCCCTTTTTTGAGAAGAAAAACAATCTTCTTGTTTGCTGCGACATTAATGACTTAATGAAATGTTTGAATTTGAACCATGATCCAACTGAATGGAGGCTATTCATAGACTCCTCCAAGCTTAGTTTGAAAGCTGTATTACTTCACAATGGCAACCACCTTTCTTCTATTTCTGTTGGTCATGCAGTTCACATGAAGGAGACTTATGCAAATACGACAGCCCTCTTCGACTCAATCAAATATCATGAACACAAGTGGAAAATCTGTGGTGATCTAAAAGTCATTGCTGTACTTTTAGGAATGCAACTAGGGTACCCAAAATATTGGTGCTTTTTATGTAGGTGGGTCAGCAGGGATAGGAAGTCACATTATATTCAAGTAGACTGGTCTGCAAGAAATCTTAGCCCTAGCGAGAAAAATGTTGTTCCCGAGTCTCTCGTGGACCCAAAAGATGTTCTTCTTCCACCCCTGCATATTAAGCTGGGTTTGATGTAAATTTTGTCAAAGGTATGAACCAAGAAGAATAGGTCTTTAAGTACCTAAAAGAGAAATTTCCGACATTAAGTGATGCCAAAGTTAAGGAAGGTATTTTTGTCGGGCCACAAATTCGAGAACGTGTAAAGGATCCTCCATTTGACAAAGTTTTGGAGGGGAAAGAAAAGGAAGCTTGGGAGGCCTTCAAGGGAGTTAGTCATGGATTTTTAGGCAAAAAAGAGATGATAACTACACTCAGTTGGTGACAGTGCTCCTGCAAAAATACCATCAACTCGGATGCAACATGTCCCTTAAAATCCATATTCTCCACTCCCAGCTAGACTTTTTCCCTCCTAGTTGTGCAGCTGTCAGTGATGAATACGGAGAAAGATTCAGTCAGAATATTTCTGTTATGGAACAAAGATATTAGGGCTTTGGAATGAAACAACGCTTGCGGAATACTGCTGGTCTTTGCGTAGGGATGCTCCGGAAGTCACTTACAAGAGGCAAGCTAAAAGACAACAATCTCATGAAGCCACCACATGATTCTCTTCAGACCCAACCATCTGCCAGGTATTCTTCCATCAATTTAGGACTCTTAGAATGTAACTATCATTTAAAAAAAATTCAAATCCACTTTCAATGTTGTTGGCATATGTAATTAAAATGTATCGTTTTCTCTTAATTCGTTAAACTGAAATACTTCCATCTATTGTGTATCACAGAAACTAGAGCTAAGAAAAATTTTTCATTGTCATATTCGTTTTTTTCAACCCAAAATTAGTAAGAATTAACTCATGAAGTGCAGGAATTATTCAAAAAATGTTTTTTTGTTGACCAGTGTATCTAAGTTTCAATTTAGTTGATGAATATTTCAATAATTCGAAATTTATCTAGTAGCTGCCAGTGACCGAAATCCTCGGTGAGGCTGTGGAATCAATAAGTCTGATAAAGGCCATCAGCGTAGCTTAGTCGGCTGAGGCGCTTGCCTGCCGATCTGAAGCTGCGCTCGGACGCGGGTTCGACTCCCACTTGGGATGATTACCTGAATGTGTTTTTTCCGAAGTTTTCTCCAAATGTAAGGCTAATGTCAGGTAATCTATGGCGAATTCTCGGCCTCAACTAGCCAAATACCATCTCGCTATCCATCGACGTTAAATAATCTAATAGTTGATACAGCGTCGTTAAACAACCAAGTAAAAATAATGATAATTAACGAAAATAACTACAAACAGTAGACTAATGTAATTCGCAATGTGTTGAAGCAATTGAATTGTTTTTAAACATAAAATCTATATTGGGAATGTATATTCATTTCTTGAGATTTTTCTAAAATACATAATAATCCAGACGTATTTTATAATCGGAAGGTGTGTTCCATGTTTTACGGACAAAGAGAATGTGTCCACCACTATGCAGTCTGTTTGCAGTTCGAGTTTCTTAAAAATGACACTGTAGTGAGGATTTGTTCCTAGCAGCAATGCTTAGAAGAAAATACAGTTAAAAACATAAAATTGTTTAGTCACACGTAGTTCAGGAGACACTGATGAAGACGTAACATCACGTCGAAACGGGCCGTCTGTCAAAAAAACCTTTTTTAAAAATTTTAACACTTTTTAACGTGTGACTAAACAATGTTATGTTTTTAACGAACAAAGTGTTAACGTGAACTATAATCAATGAAAATACAGTTCTGTCAACGAAATAATCACTATTTTCCGGCCTTGTAGTCAGCGGTGTAAACCCCTGACTAAAGCGGAAGTTTATGTGAGCTGAAAATTGAATTGATGTACAGTTTGACAGGCACTGATGAAACGGTTACGGAGTGATACGTCGATCAAAGAGCTATACATTTTCGATTGTAGGCTGCATTATTTAAAGAGTTAAGTGGTGCTATATAATGCTCCAAGTGTAATGCGAGTATGATTTGAATTTAAAATATGATACATGACGGATATTACTTTAAAAGTGAACCGACAATGGACTATGTTTTGCTCTCACGTAATCAATATTGAATATTTCACTAAATGAATATGATAAATGCTGGAAGAGAAATGTCATGCAGCCTACTTTACAGGAACATTATCATTTTATTGACATTCGTCACGTGACTGCCATCTAAATTGTTTTTCTCAGGTCCTTTCTTATTATTCATTATCTTTCATTTTTGTTGTTTTTGCGTTGAAGCACCTTCAAGTCTGTTCTCAGTTTTATGAGCATTTTGAATAAACATTAGACATTCACAAACAGAAGAATTCATTGTGTAATCACTAATCATGTAATAAACATAACGCAAGGTTACCCTTTTACTGAACATAGGACAAACTAACGGCAAGAAATCAGAGGTGACTCGTGGAATTGTCATGGAAGGGCCTAGTAATGAAAAATGAAAATGTAAGCCTATAATAAATGTATAATGAATATTGAAGGATTTTAGAATGACTATTACACTTTTACTACGTCATACTACTTTTGACCAATAAAACGGTACGAAAGGACGTGGTTCAACCAATCACGGCTGTTTATTCTACAATTTTATCACTTCCTAGCATTTGTTTATTTTTATCACTTCCCTAGCATTTGTTTCTTTGTTTGCCAACATTTCAAAATGCAAATTCTTTACGGTACTATAAAACATGCTTTGCGATCGTCATATGTTTCCCGCATAGATAGTCGACTGAAAATGGCAGCTCCGTTCAAACGTTTTAGTGAAGCTAACATTAGTGAAATAGCATTTTAGTAAGTCAATTAGTATTCTATTGTATTATAATATTTTATTTGTTCTAATGGCAAAGAATACTTTTAATAGAAAAAGGAACATCTTCTGCGGACCTCTAGAAAAAGAACTAACGAGAGACTAGTGAAGTGTTTTGTGTGGAGTGTGGCATTGTACGGGGCAGAAACATGGACATTACGACGAAGTGAAGAGAAGCAACTATAAGTACAATAATTTGAAGTGTAGATATGGAGGAGAATGGAGCGTGTGAAGTGGACAGAAAGAATAAGAAATGAAGCTGTGTTGAAAAGAGTGGGTGAAGAAATAATGATGCTGAAACTAATCAGGGTATTAGGCACCTGCGTGGCTCAGTCGGTTAAGGCGCTTGCCTGCCGGTCTGAAGTTGCGCTCGGACGCGGGTTCGATCCCCGCTTGGGCTGATTACCTGGTTGAGTTTTTTCCGAGGTTTTTCCTCAACCCTAATGTGAATGCAAGGTAATCTGTGGTGAATTCTCGGCCTCATCTCGCCAAATATCATCTCGCTATCACCAATCTCATCGACGCTAAATAATCTAATAGTCGATACAGCGTCGTTAAATAACCAACTAAAATAAAATAAAAAAGGGAATTGTTTGGGTCACTGGCTGACAAGGAACTGTCTGCTGAAGGCTGCACTAGAAGTAATGGTGAATGAGAGAAACTTTCGGCGTAGAAGATATATGGATCATATGCGGAGACTAAAAGGAAAGCAGAAATAAAAGAAAAAAAGATTAAAGGATGCTGGGTTTGCAGTGAGAGACCTGCCGTTGGACAGAAAACTATGACTGAATGAATGTCATGTAGCTCTCGATCATTGTCTTAAAATCTATTTTTTTTTCTATTTAATGTAATATTTTTATTCCATAGGACCGAGTGTAGTTTCCTTTTTAGGGTTTTTCCTTCATTAATTTTGTCAGTTATGTCATCAAGATCAGTACCATCCTTACTAAAGTTGACGTGAATATAGGTATTTTCTGTGACTAAATCTATTCCGGTTTCTCCAATAACCATATATTGGCTTTCCTTCAAATTTGACTGATGCCTTGCCACTTATAAGATTCCAACCAGTCTTCGGACTTTGACTAAACACAAACATACATCGCTGTCTGTAAATTATCTTCAGAATTTACAGTTGACACTCGGTCATACGCAAATAAGAATGTATTTACTGTTGCGTTGTCTCCTATTTTGATTCCTTTCTTATAAACTTGGTTCCATTTCTTTTGTAATTTCATTATGTGGATATTGGAATAGCGTGGTTGAGAGTGGGCATCCTTGTCGGCCTCCTCTATTGATTTTATTTGCATAAGATATTTAATTGTTGATTTTGATTAAAATCTTATTTTCACTGTATATCTGAATTAGCTATATTTTGCAATATTCTATTCGAATATTTTTTTCTCTTAATACACTAAACACAATATTTCTCTTATGTGCTTTGATATAATCTGGAAAAACTATACGCGTCTCTAAATTAATTCTCTTCTTTTTTATTAATAATTTTGTAAACGATATTAAAAAAATTCTTTGTAAAAATCCTTCATAATAACTTTCCCTTTGTTCTTTGGTTTTTACTTTTTCTCTTAGTTTTATTTTGAGTTTATTTTTTTTGTATTGGTCCGTAGTTTTTATATACTTAATGCTGTGAATATTCGGATTTCGCAAAACTCGAATTAGACTTACAGGAGATCCATATAATTCTACAACATTAAATAGAAATTAACACATTTAGATTACTCGACGCTGATTAGCTAAAACATTTAGCTTAGAAGAGAATTTTGTCACCCTTTTTTGTACTCTTTCAAGACATATTTGATTATGATATCCTAATGGTGATGTATGAAAAAAATAGCAATTAAAAACAGAAAATATGGAAAGATGGAGAACTTTGGAAGGGATTTGATTTGGATACCATCCACAACAGTCAAAACGTCTTTGGGTAATGATCATACGTAGCCGAGGCGGTCGTTCATCCCTGATACATGCATCAATAACCTGGTTGCCTAATCAAGCACTAACGATCACACTGCATTGTTTATTGCTGCAGAAGAATGACAGGTGTCACATGGGAACAACTTGATTGATACCAAGATAGCGTGTAACAACTCTGTTACGGAGTCCGTATAAAAACTGGAGTCCTGCTTTTTGATGTTTCGAGGAAGAGGTTGTAATCAATTCATAAAGGATGTCCAGTGACACTACTCAATTATTTCATTATTATAACACATGTTCTGGCCTAAACGTAATTCAACTAACTGACGACTTTGGAACAGAAGAAACCGGGGTTCGATTCTTGACAGATTCTGTGAGATTCGACGTAGAAAATGCTATTGTGCAGCCGGTATTGTTATAGTTTGATTTTCCTGTTACTTTATTTTCACTATTGCTCCATTATTGTCCTGTTATCATACAATGTCAATGTTAAATAATAAAAAGTATTATTAACAAATAATATTGAGGTTTACTTTTGGAGTATTGCTAAGGTTATCATTAGAGAAAATTTTCGAATGTGTCAAATTTATTTAAAAAAAAATCGAAATATAAAATAAATATTTTAATGATAAAATATCTTCATTCATAAACCATTTGGAGTAGTTTTACATCGTTATTTAAAAAATGAGCCTTTAGAGATTAATTAATAGTTCTTTTTATGTATTTAATATGCTACATCGGCTAAGGCGCTTACCTGCCGATCTGGGGTTCGATTCCCACTTGGGCTGATTACCTGGTCGTGTTTTTTCCGAGGTTTTCAGGTAATATATGGCGAATCCTGGTCCCAGTATGCTCAGCCAATTTAAGAGAGCAGTGTATTATGATAATAAATGATAGAAAGAATTTTAGTTTTGTCCTTTAAATGTGCAGAAATTTTATTCGAACAAATGTAACATTTTATTTTATTTTTTCAAAACGGAAAGTTACATTATTTGTTCAGTTCAAACTTTTGCACATTTAAAGTACAAAACTATACTTATTCCAATCATTTATTATCATAATACACTGCTCTATAAAATTGACTGAGCATATTGGGAATTAATTTAGTAACTTTCCCAAAATACAATATGAAATGTTTCACATAAAATATTTTTTTCTCGAAAAGGAAGTAAAAACGATGAAAATTGTTTCAACTTTTTTTTTGTTTGAAATATCTCAAAGAATAATCCCTTGAAATTAATGACATTACTTACGGTTCATCCAGTATACTGGGTGTTCAGTTCAAAGTGTGTCATGGCTCGCTGTATGCCGTCATGTGTCTAGCCGATGAGCCTAGAGAATTCAATATTCCTACACTTCCGCAAAGGTGTATTACCTAGGAGGCAGAGAAGTTGCCTAGCAAGTACGGCGTTCATTCTGAAGAGTACGTACCGATGCGTACGATAACGCCGGTAGTGGCAGGAATGTGAACTGTTTGGAAATACGTACTGTCGGGATATGGGGAGAGGGTTAAGACGATTACTTACGTATTTGTTGACATTAACTTCGACGGTCAACATGGACACGGAGTATTTGATTTGTGTTGTGGAATGTTACCGTACGCAACCGATGATAACAAATACCCTGCGTACGACTTGCCGGCGCAAAACACAGTTCGAAAGAGGTTATGGTAGCACACAAACAGTACAGACCGCCATCTGTTGCCACGACGTTCAAGTTATACCGTACACGTTCTCAAGTTCAGATTGAAGAACGCCTGGAATAATAGGCAACTTTTCTGACATATAAGCTGAAACTCGCTTCAAATCGGTGACTCAACAACAGTGACGTCATGACACATTTTGAAATGAACACCCAGTATATGCTATGATTGTTCAAGTGTGACAGATGGCCCGGATAGCATTCGTGAAACCGATATTGACAGGTGGACCATTCTGCCTCAGCCCTAACAAGCTATATCCCATCCTCAGACGAATTTTTGATAAGTTCCAGGGCCGTACCGTCGTGAACTAAGGCATCAGGCCTAGGACTGACATTACGGAATGAGAGATCTTTCGACTCCTATGGAGAATAAAATTTCTCATAAAAATTTCGGCCAGTGTATGGGACCGATGCCCACCCAATATCGTGATAAATTTGAGGAGTTAGGTTAGATAGCGATATTCGGTTTAGAAAAACAGATAAAAAGGACTGGGTATCACATGACACCTCTTTTTTGGTTGGATGATCGTTCACCTCTTCTGAGGTATGTGGACGTGAGGTAAGGCCTGCTTTGGCCCTTCATGGGCTGTTTGCCCACGGATTACTATTTTTAATAGGATGAAGACAGAAGAAATGGAATTGGCCTACTTAAGAGAATTTTGATCCGACACTATTTTTCCACTACAAATTCCATTTGGACTTCTCGGAATTTTAAGTTTGATCTCTGGCGAGGGAAGCTAATGCTTTAACAGTTCGGCTAACGGCGCTCTTATTCTGTCGGGAAAGATATGTTAGAAAAAATGATAAAGGGTTTATACTAGAGAATAAAGAGATGACAGCCCTCTGTTCATTAACTAATCGAAAAGTTCGTCTTGAAAAGCAGTCTTTACTGCTATGGAAGACTCACTCAAATTACCTACGAATCAATAAATAGGGCCTCATTTTCTATCTGAAGTTTACGTTCAAGATATCCGAGATAAAGAAACCTTATCTGTCGAGGCCTGGCTTGAAATCGATGTGGCTTAATGTACACAGAAATTTGGCTGGCGCTCGGTAACATGCTCCCTAAAAAATATAGTGCCGGAAATAAATATACAATAGTTGAAGATCGTATTTCTTATCGTGAATCAAACAGGAATGGATGAAAGGATTCTGACAAACACTTGAGAAAGAACGCCAGTTATACAACTTCTAATGTAACCGTTGAGAATAATAATACACTATAACGCTGATGGATAGTGAAGTCTTGTGGACAGTATCTAGTCGTTTAATAATTTCACTAAAATAAATTGTATTATCAGAAGAAACTTTTGAGATGTAATTATTTTAACTAAATATATCCTATTACTCAGACAACATAAAATTTAATATAAACCAATATTACTGAAAAAAATTAGTTCTACAGTAGAAAAAGAAACACATCCGGTTTTACGAGGGAATTTATAAATTTGGTCACCTTCAATTAATGAACCGGGATGACCAAGTTCGGCACGCATTAATATTCTTAAGAATGTTCCTTAATATATACCATGTTGACTACCCTGGGTATAAGATTACAAATACAACGTATAAGCAGCACTAAATAAATATAAAAAAATTAAATTATATAAATATAGTCAATCATGATTAACCCACTAAACCATTTAATAATCTAATTTCACCTAATGCTGTTACATTATTTGTTTGAGCATTTCGCAACAAATCAATTCTTTATTTTGTTATCAATGTTACTTTGCTAGTTTCTCTCAACTTCTTCAGACTGTCATTCTTTACTTTAGTTGACGAAGCGTTTATTCAGAACGCCTTGATTTGACTTGCAGAATACGTACACACTACTGAAATTCAGTGGAAAACATTGTTTTTTTTTTTTAATTTGCACCAGGTAAAATGGCAGACCAACTCATTAATACATCAAAACAAACACACCAACTTCAATCGCTCCCTGTAAACTATTTATTGTGAACTAAAATCTACCCAAAAATTCTTACCGGACCTTAAAGTCGTAAGTATCAATTAACTAGTTAAAATGAAAATTATTGCTTTCCATTCGATTTTAGTAGTCTGTACGTACTTCCTAAGTCAAATCAAGGAATTCTGAACAAATCTTGTCGAGAAAACGCACTTCCAGCCGAAGTAAATAATTACCACATGTTTTACCAAAGTCCAGGAAACTTGAAACAGAAAACTAGAAAACAATTTTCGTTACGAAAAAACGTATGAAATATGCTTTTAATGTCGAGATATGCACAAACGTTCAAAAATGCACATATATGCATGAAACAACTATGCCTCAATAATCTTAATTAGATTTGAAAGATATAATTACTAAGTTTCATTACGATATGCAGCTCCGATACAAATACGTATGCTTTTGCATATATTTCTCATCACTACGATAAGCTTTCATTTTCTGCATTTCACACTAGAGTAGCCTGTACTGTGAATTCATGTAAGAAGGTAAACTTTCACTTTGTTACAAGTAAAGAATTAAGAAGTTTATTCAAAAAAGTGTTTCAGATTGTGGCAGTGGATAGAATTAAAGAGAAAAAAGAAACAAATAAAACTTCTGATGGACATAGGTCTATAAAACAGTACTGTACTTTCAATAAACCGAGAAAACTGTACTATCAATATTTTTGTTCGTTTGCATCGAACCCTGGAACTTTTAATATAAAATTGTGTAAACATCTGAATCTAACACTTCATGAAAGAATTAGTGGAATCGAATGGGATTTATCTTTATAAAATCGCGAAGTGCAGAAGGAAGAAAGAGAGAGAAGGAAATTCTAAATTTCGATAAGAGATGGCTCTTGCTTGTATTTTCACGAATCGATATATGGATGTGATGGTTACGAACAACACGGTCTGGGCTTTCCTGACGTGAAGCATTTAAATTGTCCATGTACTTGATTGAAAGTTCTCATTAGTTATTTCTGTTTACAGGTACAATTCACTGGACACATATTCGATTCCCGGCTAAAAATTCAGATTTATTCCCCTTCCACAAGCAGTAACTGTGCGTGTTTCTTGTTTTTGTTTCGTTTTATGCAGTATTCTTTCGTCATGCTAAGCTTATGACTCGCTACTTGTGAATGTCGAATCTTGGTTAAGACTGAAAAAGCATATTTGTTAAGTCTCAATGAATTAATAATAATAATAATAATAATAATAATAATAATAATAATAATAATAATAATACGTTTTGCACTATGTATTTGGACTACAGGTTTGAGATTCAGGATTGGTCCTAACAGACCCAACAGAGCAGGCAAGCCTTCAGGTTTGGTACTTAGATCTATCCTGATACCTATTGGAACCACTACCTATAAGTAGTTCCGAAATGTTAGAAATATTAAGTCCAAATAGAAGTGTGAAACCCAAAACTTTCTTGGAAGGTTTAAAATAAAATAAAAAAATGCGTGTTTTATATTACATGAATGTTCTGTATGTGGAGATTTCCCTATAGAACGCGTGTTTTCATATAGTTTTAAAATAAATTTTAGTAACAATTAATGATCCTTTATTTAAAATCAAAAACACAAAATGGCGATCAACTTAAAAATCGCTACAAGATTTTCTTCGTGTTTTTTTTTTATTATGGAGAATAAAGTGAGAAATAGGATGGGCGACTTAATATCGAGTGAAAGAAGGTTGTTGATTAGTCAACTGTCCGAAGACAGGTTTCAAACCCATCAGCGATACCAATAAGGCATCACTCATGAGGCAACTAAGGCAGTTCCTTTCCCTCTTCATTGCATACATCCTAACTAGTAACATATTACACTAATCAACTTCAGATACATACAAACAATTATTGTTCTTCCTCTGACACATCGTCAAGTGAGATACGAGTATACTGCCTGATAATGGATGTACATATCAGCCAGAACTTCATTCAGAGATAAAAAAAATAGGTTTTGCTAACTAGAGCAAAGTATTAAGAAGACAGAACTCTTCAGAGAGCTTCTTATAAATTACTATAATAATAATAATAATAATAATAATAATAATAATAATAATAATAATAATAATAATAATAATAATAATAATAATAATAATAATTCTTGGCGCTACAGTCCGTAAAGGGCCTAGACCACCAGCCGGCTGCTGACCTCACGCCCACATGCCGAAGCAGAGGTGGACGATCATCCAACCAGAATGGAGGTATCGTGTAGTTAGCACGATGATCCCCCAGCCGTTATAGCTGGCATTCGCAACCGGATTTCGGTACCTATCGTAGCTCCTCAAGTGCATCACGATGCTGAGTGGGCACCGGTCCCATATACTGGCCTAAATTTTATGAGAAAATTTCTTCCTCCATAGGAACTCGAACCAGCGCGCATTCCGTAACACTTAGCCTATAAATTACTATATTATAATTACTGTAAATTAAATATGTTTCAGAATCCATATCAATTCGGTGAGTATTTCATGAAATAAGTTGTTAATATTATTGTATTAAATTATGTTTAATATACAATTTTTTTTTCTTTTTTACTTACACGTATCAATTTTAAATGTCGATTTTCTTAAGTTTATGAACAATATTAGAAATAATGTATGCTGATATATGGTAATTTGTGCAAAATTATAATACATGTGTACCGGTACCTCTTTCATATAAATTTGTGCAATTTATCATGCAAGTCAATTATACCTTTCTTTTGAGACCATTAATAATGTCTTTTACGTATAATATTGTAATAAACGTTTCAACAGTTCAGCTTCTGCAAACTAACACATTCCCGCGAAAGAGAATATCAGTGCGTAGTAATTTGGAAGACTTCCGCTGTAATACAACACGTCTCAGGTCGTATATCACACTATTTTCTATTTGTACTCCTATTTTATTTGTAACACTTTCTCTATTGACATTGGTAATAGTCGGACGGGGCAATGAGCATACCTAAGATTTTTGTGAACCCGGTATGGAATGAGTTTCGTGCCGTGCGCTGACCGGCTAAGCCACCTCACCTCTTATTCCTGTCCAAAGACTCCAAATACCATACTTCTAGTGATGGCCTTCCGTAGCTCACAGATCAACCTAAGTCGTTAAGTCCCCGTCAAATGCGGGAAGGCTTCGGTTTCTCTCTGATATCTATGAGTCGTCTAGGTTCCACCTTTACTGCTATCTATAAATCATTGAATAAATCGCGAAGAGCACTCACCACTTCGGACGTCTGTTTTGGTGTCGCACAAACAGAAGTTGTGCCCTATTTTTCGAATAGGAATTAATTATGAAAGGAGGATTGTGGACATTGTTAGTAGAATGAAGAGGGAAAAGCGAAAGAATGCCGGGTCCGCGGTCGTAGTAAGCCAGGCTTTGCCAACTGAAATACCAAATCGGTTGAAGCCGGATGGCCTCTACTTAAGACATTCCTGCGTTCTTAAATAGAAAAGCTGACCTAGATGGGTGAGAGAGTTATTCTTCTTAAGTTCTCAAATTTAATATTTGCAGACTCTGACATTATGAATCTTTGAACCATTGATATTCCGTGGTTTCTAGTTAGGATTTAAGTCCGAAATTTTGGTTGATCAAGAAACTAATTCACTTGTTTTTCCTCTAATCATTTCGGAGACCTTTGATATTTATTCCAGATTAGCTCTTGTTTAAATGTTAAAAGTTTCTTGTGTAAGTTACAGGCTTAGGATCCTAGACAACTTAAGAATTAAGTGAAGTTACAGTGCAACGGAGTACAGATGGAGTGAGGTGGCGCGTTGAGTTTTGTTTACCTCTGCGTTAGTGTACAATCCGGTTCGTGATCAGAGGTACAGTATTCTTCCGTCTCTCCCTACGAAACGAACTCAGGCCACCACAATGCATTTTCAATTCATAGTGAACAGTTTTTTCGAACTAGCTGCAAGTATGTACATCGTTGTTCATTGTAACGCTAACGCCCTTAACGTTGCCGAGGGACATGAAAACTTGTGAGATATGTATCCTACTTCATTTTCCACCGTCACTAGATTGTACTACTATTAACAGTAGAATACAGTATAACGCAGCACATTGACGTCGTTGTTTACATTCACAGTATGTCTGTCTACTATGTTCAAGGAACTCTATAGTCAAGTTGTGCGTACATTGGTTGCTAAAGTGTCCCGGATCCTAAGCCTGGTAAGTTATATTAATATTCATAGACATTCTTAGCGCGGGCTTCCGGTGCATGATCAGCGAACTAACGTTTTTCGTATTCATGAACCAGTGTTAGCGATATGATATGATATGAATCCTGTAAAAGTAATCCGTCGATAGTCGGGGCTAGTTTAGCACGCTCGTAGCATGGGCTAGCGAAATGTCTATGTATAGCACCCATAATTTTTATACAATGGGATGTTTCTTAACTTGACCTCATTCTTATTAATTATGTTAGGCCTATTATTAATTGTTTTCTAGTATCTGTAGCATTCTGAATAATGTTAATCTAGCAGAATCGAATTTCATTCTGAGTTAGGAACAACAGGAATTCGTAAGTTGGCGAGAAATGACCGGTGAACTACGTCTGAAGCTTCTTCATTCATAGATCGGTTTCATTTGCGTAAATTTACTAGAAAATATCCACTGATTTATTTCCTTTGCTTCCACTGCTGTGGAATAACGGTTAGAATGTGGGACAGTGAAACGAGCGGGCCCGTGTTCAAATCCTTGTTGAGATAATTTACCTAGTTAAGGTTTTTTCCAGAGTTTTCCCTAAATACATTAAAAGCAAATGCTGGGTAACTTTCAGCGCTGAACCCTGGACTCTTTCGTTGGCATTATTACCTTTATCTCATTCAGACGCTAAATAACCATAGCAGTTGATAAAGTGTCTTAGAATAATCAATTAAAAATTCCTTTGCAAAGTAAATGTTTGCAGTATATTCGTATTGTCATTGAAACACATCACCATTGCCACTTTTCAGGATTAAACCCGCGAATATCAGATACGATTATGAACATAGAAATTATTCACCCATAGAGAACTGCTGTGGCATTTCGATTTTACCTTTGTACTGTATGGTACTAAAGGATACACTGGAAGGAATGGTGAACGGAAGAAAAGTTCGGGACAGAAAAAGCTATCGGATTATAGATATATGGATCGTATGCGGAGACTAAGAGCTAGGAGGAAAATAAGAAAGATTGGAGAATGCTGGGTTTGCAGTGGAAAACCTGCCTTTGGGCATAGAACTATGAATGAATTACTGTATAATGACATGTTTTATAATGTAGTCTGCAAGAATCTCATTTGTAAATTCGTATCACAGGAGTGTGAATTAGCTTTCATCTTGAAGTGTATTTCAGGCAGCGTGTAATAAGCCACTCTACTCGGTGTTTATTTTCCACTTGACTCGAGTGTACTTCAATCGACCATCTGGCCATTGTTATACAAAAGAAGATGCCGAAGTATGGCACCAAACCAAATATAGTTGATGTTAATCACCACATGAGGCCCTAAATAGGGTCCTCGACATGACAAAGACAACGCTCACATATATATCATTAACAACAGCAACCTTCGTTAGATACCTATCTCAACAGGCCACGGGTCCTCTTGCTCTTTAGGTAAAAAGCGACTTAGGGCTGTCAAAAAGAGTGCTACCCTGTCGCCAGATATCAGAATTAAAGCACACTCAGCCTTAGGTGCGAAAGTAATCGTATGAAGTGACGAGTGGAAAAAAGGCGAGAGTTTCTAAGAAGAATAGTGTTCGCAGGGGTCATGGAACTCATTGAAGTATGACAGGTCAGAGCCAAATGATCACTTGTCTCATTCCGATGTGCGAAGTGTGATGCAGCAAAAATGATTGGTTGGCAAGGAGGACCGTCGAGAAAACATTGAGATGCATTGCTGTTTGGAGAGTAGTTCAGTCTTAACATCTTCTAACAGCTTATTAGGTACTAGAGCACAGGGTTATCATTCCGAGAACACGGGTTCGATCTCCGAAATTGACTGGAGTGGTAGACAATGCCGGACGATGAGGATTTTCTCGCTCAACATTGCAATTTTCATTCTGCCAACATTTTCCAGTCCACTGCTGTGGAGAAACGGTTAGGATTTCTGACCGTGAAATGAACGGTCCCGGGTTCGATTCCTGGTTGGGACAAGCTACCTGGTTGAGGTTTTTTCCGGAGTTTTCTCTCAACCCATTAAGGGCAAATGCTGGGTAAATTTCGGCGATGGACCCTGGTCTTATTTCGCTGACATTATCATCTTCGTTTCATTCAGACGTTAGATAACCACAACTGTTGATAAAGCGTCGTAAAATAACCAGTTAAGAAAAACAGTGGAACTGTCCGATCCTGATGTTGCTAGCCATGCTAGCTTACCCTGATCTTATGTGTCCTAGGAGTTTACGTACTGTTTCAGCTTTTTCCGATAAAATTTTGCCTACATTTATTCAATGGGTGGAACACGTGGCTAACAGATTTAGAATTAACATAATTCCATAGCCACAACTCCGAAATTCCTTTGAAAGAAAGCATTATTGTTGTGCTTATTAGTTTATTTCCTCCTATCAACTTCAGTCCCAGTCCATAGTCCAACTCAATTGACGAATTTTAATAGAAAACTTCCTGGGTTCAATCTCAGGGAAATCCCATACTGGACTCAATGTCCGACATCTTGGCAAACATTGAGCGCATGAAGTGCATGATCAATCAATCAATCAATCAATCAATCAATCAATCAATCAATCAATCAATCAATCAATCAATCAATCAATCAATCAATCAATCAATCAATCAATCAATCAATCAATCAATCAATCAATCAATCAATCAATATTCCCATCATTCCCAGGTGGAACATAGGGCTCTCAGAAAGCTTCTCCATCTGACTCTATTCCTGGCCAACGCCTTAATCTCACTCCATGTCTTCCACATCGTTTTTGCTTCTGTGAGAACAGTTCGTTTCCATGTCATCTTGGGTCTGCCAATTTCTCTGCTGCCCTGCGGATTCCAATCCAATGCCTTCCTGGCGGGGTCATCTGGAGGTCGGCGGAGTGTATGTCCAGGCCATCCCCACTTCCTATGCCGAATTTCAAATTCAACTGGTTTTTGTTTAGTTTTTAACCATAGGTTTTCGTTGGATATCTGGACCGGCCAGAATATTTTTAATATGTTTCTCAAACATCTATTAATAAAAACTTGTAGTTGATTGATAATAGTTTTAGTTATTTTCCAGGTTTCATAGCCATATAAAAGCACGGATTTGACATTTGTGTTAAAAATTCTCAGTTTAGTATTTATTGTATAGGCAGCACTCTTCCATATAGGCTTTAGCAGCCCAAAGGCATATCTTGCCTTCTTTATTCTTACTCTCACATCGCTATCTGTACCACCATTCTGGGAGACTATACTGTTGAAGTGCATGATACAGCAATGGATCATGAGCACACCATGGCATTAAGTGCTTAAAACCACATGAGTCCGTGACAGATGTGGTTTTGAAAGTACTCAGTATTTTAAGATTTTAGAGAACGCTTAACAATGATCGGACTTTTGTTATTTTGACTGGAAATGATGTGTCTACTCCTAGTGCTTGCTGTAGTACTGGTAACTCATTTTCGTAAAAGTGTAGACTCATGTGGTTTTACAAATGACCGATTCAGTTTCTATTCGTGAAGTTCTGTCGTTTCCTATACCACTACTAAGCCATTTTCCTTGTGTTCATCCAGTATGTTGATTTTTTTTTTTTATGTTTTAGTGGGTTATTTTACGACGATTTATCAACAGCTTAGGTTATTTATCTTTTGAATGAGATGAAGATGATAATGCCGGTGAAATGAGTCCGGGGTCCAACACCGAAGGTTACTCAGCATTTGCTCATATTGGGTTGAGGGAAAACTCCGGAAAAACCTCAACCAGGTAACTTGCCCCGACCGGGAAGCGAACCCTGGCCACCTGGTTTCACGGCCAGACGCACTAACCGTAACTCCGCAGGTGTGGACTCCAGTATGTTGAATCATTAGATAAACGACTAGAACGTTCATTTATTTTACACGTCGGCCTGGTTGGCACAGTCGGTATAGCGCTGGCCTTCTGTGCTCGAGGTTGCGGATTCGATCCTGGCCCAGGTCCGGTCGTTGGCATTTAAGTGTGCTTAAATGCGACAGACTCATGTCAGTAGATTTACTGGCGTGTAAAAGAACTGCTGCGGGACAAAATTCCTGCACACCGGCGACGCTGATATAACCTCGGCAGTTGCGAGCGTAGTTAAATAAACCATAATAATAATTTTTTTTTTCACGCTGGAAACGTGCGTTCAAATGCTGGTAAATTCAACTGAAAATTACTTTTTCTTTTTGGCCAATACTCTCTTACTTCATCATTACTTCTCCAGAATTCATTCTTATCTTAATAACCGACGCAGAATACTGTGAATATCTACTACATCGTGTTATCTTTGTACGAATCAAACTTTATGGGATTTCAGGCTATATAGGAATTCCTGAAGTTGGTATCGACGACTGGCATCATGTCAAGGTTTAAGCCACAGTCGCATTTGTCGCATTTTGCTACTCGACTTCTAAAAATGCAACAAACTTTGAATATAAATGTGTCAAAATGCGACAACCACATTGGACGTCAGAAACGAAGATGGTAGTGAAGAAAATTAAATCACAGATGTGTTTTAAACTAATCTGAAGTTAAATGAAATGCTAATGGCATGGTCAGTGTTCATAAAGGTATTGAGCAATAGATGTTCAGGAATTGGTTTCAAAGAGTTGGTGCAATTCATGTAAGTTAAGTGAACAATTTCTTCTAATTGATTTATATAATTCCATCGTATACTGTAAATTGTGAGCGATGATTTAGTTACATGAATCTTGTGACAATTAAAATTAGAAACCGCCTTTCCATAAAAGTGTTAGCACTTTGCTAAATAAATTTTGAAGAGCCTACTAGTAAAGAATTTCAATGTTTAGATTGTCTATAAAATAATGTATTTTAATGTGATGTAAATTCAACTGCAATTGATATTTACATAAGTATATCTAGAGTGTGATAAGATGGATTGAAAGTAATGGAACTCCAAGAAACAAATGCATAACTTTTTGTTTCTACACAGGTACTTTATTAATTTTATATCTCTGCACAATTATTTATAATATTACACAAGCATTACGCAATTTGCATAAATATAATTTTTTATTTCTGCATTTTTGCGACAATTATTTATTTTCTAGCTTAAACCCTGCATTACGTATGTCAGAATGAGAGAAATAAAGTGAAAGAGATAAGACATACTGCCACTGTTATATGTCTGTGCATCTACAATTGACAGCAGAGACAAGCGGAGCAGGTGTTCTCTCGAAGAAATCCTGTCCTTCAGCAGCCATGTCCACCACAAATCACGTAGGATCTGCCTGAAACCGAACGCTTTTCTCCTTCATGAGAAATCATTAGTTGAGACGTCTCCGTTTTCAAATGGTTAGTAAAAATGAATGTCAAGGAGATGACACATAATTTCTTGTTGTATACAATTTACATTTTTCGAAACTATCGATTTTTTTATCTATTTTTAGTTGATAATTTAACGACTCCTGGAATCGAACCACGGATGACTTTAATGGAAAATGCATGCGCTCCCCTCTAAGTTAAAGCGGCGGACAGTTAAATATCACAGCCAAAAGATTATCTCTAAGTTACAGTTAAAATTACTACATTTACTTGTTCATATTAGCATATAAATATAGAGTGATTCAGAAGGAAAAGTAAACATTTTAGGGAATGATAGTATGGATTAGGCGGCCGGGTATCTTATTTGGTAGAGCAATTGGCTACGAACTGGAACTTTGACAATGATCATGAATCATTAATTTCTTTCAATATCCCTACCAATTTTGAATATTGATTTTCGTGAGTAACAAAACAATATTTGATGAATTTAAAATATAGAAGAGCTATCTGTACAAAGGAAACTAGGGTAGACGAGGGTAATTGTAAACAGGGGGTAATTATAAACAAATGCTGCGAGAAGTACAAAACTGTTAATATAACAAATTTAATTCGGGGGAATATTTAAATTAACATGTTGGTTAACCTACAAAGCAGTTTGGCGCCAAATAGGAGTAACTGCTTAGTTGTGAACGAATGTTTTGTAAGAGTCTACAAACAAAAGTTGAGAAAGAATTTTGCTTCACCTTCATTTTTGGCATTGTAAGTAAACGTACAGTGCTATTTTTTTTAAAAATATGTTGTTTTTATGAGTAATGTATAGTAGTTAACATTTATTACAAAGGTTTTGAGATCTCCCATAATCTCAGTTCATTAAATTATGACGTGTTTACATTTGCCCCATACTTTTAATTGCTTGGGGATAATTGTAAACATGTTTTGCTATGGTTACGTTTCGTACTTTTCAGTAATCAAAATGCCAAGAAATTATATTAGAAAGAGAGGATTTAGAGAGGGTTGTCACAGATGTGAAAAATAGTAACTACAGTTATCGTGAAGCTCAGGAGAGGTACTGAGTTCGTATATCGTCATATATCATAGGTTAAAAGGACGAAATGTACCAGTGACCAGAATTGGAGTTGGAAGGAGTACAGCTGTTTCTTATGAAACAGAACAAAAAATGTTCAGTGTCTGATAGCCCGTGCGAAAATTGGTATTTACAATTACCCCCCTTCAAAGGGGTAAATGTAAACTAGCAATTAAAAGATGAAAAAAAAGTAAACCTTATAATTTTAAACCCATTTTCAGGGAAAAGAAAGATCTAAAAATAACACAATGTTTCTTTGTCATGCTTACCGTTACTAAGGGTTGTGTAATGTTGAAATATATGTGAAATAAGTGAAAAGTATTTACAATTACCCTGGTCTACCTTATGCAGATTCTTGTACTAAACTATGAACGATAATAGGCCTATCATACGCAGCGTGAAAAAGAAACTGAACTGCTACGAAACGCGTAAACATATAGCCCTAATGAGAAAGTCATTGTCACCTTCGTGCCACTTATAGTTTTAGTAATTTGTCTTGGATACCCCTGGACTGGATTTATGCGGTGGCAAAATTCTTCCGCTTTGCCAGCAAGAGTCAAGATTTGCGCGAGTCGTGTAGCCTGGAATAATTATCGGCGCTGGAACAATGCGGCCCGTCGCTATTCACGCATGTGTCACCGCCTTCTTGCTGTGCGGAACTGGATCTGCCTGCCCTTGTCTGCTCTTTATTCTCGCGGGCACTGCTCCCTTCTGCTCCCATACTTTCTATCAATCCAGTTTCAAGCCAGGCTATTGTTCATCTTCTGTTAGAAAAGAAGCTCTCAACTCGTTGTACCTTCTATTACTCAGGCGTTGGAGGAAACTCCAGTGATTTCTGTGGTTACTTGTATGGAGTAGGAACCCAATGCAGTTGGTCTCGTGGGAAAGTTAAACGGTAGTTTCCCATTGATTTCTGTAGGATAATAAGGCAATGCTTGACAGTTTCTAAATGTACTACAACTGTAGCATATAATTACAGTAGCAACTTCGGTCCAAGGCTTTATAACATGGATGGGCATCGCGCCTCACTTGAGAAATAATGCCTCACTGACCTTCACAGAGCTTATCGCTCTGAGTGACATCACCTTCACAGTCCCCGTTCCTTCCTCACGCAGCTCCTAGGCGTGGGCAGGTTCTACTGTTCTCCAACCAGGAGATCAACCATGAAAGGAATGTGCTTACTATTGCGTCATCTATTGGAGCGAAGTAGATAGACAATATTATCGCTATAACGTCAGTTTAAAAACCATGCGCTCTCCTGCATTTGTATGGAGAGATTAAAAGACCAGGAGATTAACAGTGATCTAATTTTGTAACTAGGGTAGTATAAACATGTGTGTGTCAATGTTATTGTTTGTGCTGTGAGAGCTAGCCAATAGAGAAACGAGTACCCACGTGTGTGACCTAATGACATCTTATGACATCAACATTCATTCACAGCATCACCCCCCTGCGTTTCATTCCGGAAAGACTTTCTCGTGGTTGGAGCTCAGTATATCAGTTTCATAAGCAATATCAGTGGTGGCATAATGGCATTATCAAAACAGTGTGTACGCGTTAGACAACGATTATCTCATGAGAAATGGGAGGAAGAGTTTTTTTGCTGTTTAGAAGGGGAGAACGTACGATGTATGTTATGCTCGAAAATCCTATTAGGCATTAATAAATCTAATATACAACGATATTACTCCTTATATCATAAAGAACATGCCGAATTAGAAGGTAAGACAAATTAAATGTTATTTTTCGTACTATTCCGAAGAAAATTTATGAGCTTAACATTTGCATAGTATACTAAATACGACATTATACCTTAAACACGCTGCATTAAAAGGTACGAGGAATTAAATGTTGTTTGTACGTATTATTTCCAAAAGAAATTTATAAAAAAAAATATTAAATGTGCGTAGAAAACGAAATATGATTTTCTGAAATTATTTTAGGTCGAGAACGTGCAAATCTATTAAGTAATCTTGATAAACGCCAGAATATTCAAGAAAATAAACGTAGACAACGTGATGGAATATTATTGGCTAGTTACGCAATTTCTCGCCTGTGATTTAAATCAATTCAATGATGGAGAAATAGTAAAGGGGTTTATGATTAAAGCTGCCGAATTAATTTGCCAAATTGAGTAAAAGTTTTCGAGTCTCTCACGTTAACTAAGCGCTTTCCTAATAATTCGCCACTGACCGCCTTAGCGATTACGATAAGGTGACGCAGGTCACAGCAGTTTATATTTCCCATCCTACTCTGCAGTCTCCTCTCCTAGTAAACAAACTATTTCAAATCGAGTGCCTCACGGTAACCGAAAATTGTGCCCATGTATGCTTTATAATATGATAATAGATAAATTCCCAAACATACAATTTGCTAATGCTCCTTATTTAAAAAAAAATCTATTAAACGTTCTGTTAACAGAGAAAGTTTAAAGTTCAATTATTGTGATATGTGTTTTTTCGTCTTCTTTTCTTTTATTAATTTTTACTTTGTTATTCAATAAAATGTCTTAACATTAACTTACGTGGAATGCCCCCTGAGCACGAGTATGTAACTTACTCTTTCTGGGGGTGCTAGAGAGTTCTTATATAAAAAAAATCAATATGTATCTTTGTTCTGACAATGAAGTATTATTATAAAAAAAAAATTAACTGAGCTAGAAAGTTGGTACTAAAACTGTTAAGTTGTGTAAGTTTGGACTATATATCTACCGAATGAAAAGTAATAGTTCATCTCTCAATGTCAGTGAACCAGAGCGACAAACATGTACAGCCGGGTGGAAACCAAACATGTGCTCCAATCGTCCACAGCCATAGAACAGGAAAATACTAAACGAATAATAAAAAAATTATGATTTGTACTATAAACTTTGTAACTCCCAAACTAAAATAATTTACCCATACACATAAAAATAACATACAAATAACGACCAAAAATTTGGGCTCAACATGCCAAAATAAAATTTCTTAAAAAAGACCAGTGACTTAAATGGCTTATGTTAGTGTTAAAGAAGAAATTAGTGCATATTTTAGACCGAATCAATTTGGTTTCGGTTCACTTCAGGGCTGTGAAAGTATTATTCATTCATTGCGTTCATTCATTTCTGCCAATTCTCACTCTGATAAAATCGTTCTTAAGTTAGATTTCAGAAATGCCATCAATTGCATTGAGATACCAGTGACTTTAATCCTTAACTTGGCAAAGCTTCATTTCTCATACTAGTTTATTAAACCTTGTCGGACCGTAAAGAAAACAACTATCGCAATGTCCATATTTTTATATGTTGTACAATATTATAGTATTGTGAAATTTTAATTTTCCTACCATTTTTTTTCGTATTGTTCTATTAAAATTATAGCATAATATCCTATTAACCTGTTGTATCCTATAGCATACTTTGCCAATTTAAGGATTAAGAGCACAATTTCCTTGATATACCAAAATTTTAATTTTTTTTTATAAGACTACACAAAATGGTCTGGTAATTGTCAATGTATGTTGTCTTGTTAATTAAAATAAGTCCCTCATAAGGATTCGATTGTTGGTTTCCTTCGAAATTTTCGTAGAAGCACGCTTCGAGATACGCTAATTAGTTCAGTCGTCACTTTATTCATCCTGTCCTTGGTTTTCCGTGGTTTTCCTCGGCCGCTCAGGCAAATGAGATGAGATCTAAAGGAAACGGGCCATGGAACCATTCCCTTCCTTCAAAAATTGAGGAACAGACATGGAGAACAGTATAAGTGCCTCTGAGGTCAAATTTTGTTTTTGTCATGGTATGTGATATATGTAGCAGCGCCAATGTCATAGTAATGTATGTGCCAAACATTCTTCCATATAGTCAAACGAGTACATTCTAGATGACACTCGATATAAGTCCCGTAGTATAGTCCTGATGAACGTTATAAGTGCCACCTAGTGTATGTTCTGTGGAGGGTTACTCGCTGTGTTGATCTGCAGTGAATGTAGCGGTTTTGTAGCGTTTATCATGGATAGTAACAGGCCACTAACTATAAAAGTATCTAAAGCAAAGAAGTATGTAGAAAATAGGAAACTAAGGCAGCAAGGTAAGCCATGCACAACTGCTAAGGGAGGGTTTGTAAAGGCATGGTTCCTGATGAGATGCAGGACATTATAAGGTCGACCAGGATTAAAAAACCATTCAAAGTGATTTCAATGAAATCTGAAGACTTCTTGGATATGGCTTCAGAAGCTGATAGGGATCTAAATACGTTAACATTGCGCATTACTCAAGTATCATGGACTCGAGTTGCTTGTGGTCATCCAACATTGGTCCTTACCAGGAATAACTTGAGTGATTCTGAACAGCGAAGACATGTCAGGTTCTGAGAAGAGGACGAACACTGCAGTCTATTACAAATCTGCAGAAGTTTGCTATGCTGACTCCTAAGAACTCTTTAAAAGCAATGCTAGATTTCATGGACACTAAGTACCATGGTTTTTATAAGGACCTGTGCCAGTAAGAAAAACAAACAGTTTCTCATGCTTACAAATCAAATTGTTAGTGTTATACATTTTAATATTCACAAATCACTCGACTGTTTGTACCGTTTTCAAGGAAATTATATATGGTACTTACATCGTTGTCAGACTTTGATAATGTGGGAGCCAGTTACATAACATAATATTGTCAATAATGGGTTGTTTCACAGCTCAATATATTTGCAGGGAACTTAACTGGATGTTAACACACTTTAATGTTGAAAAAATTAAATAGTAATTGTAAGTATACAGTTTTTTGTGTTTTCCCACACATTGTCGTTTTGGCACATATACTGTTTTCCCTGTCCAATCCACAATTGAGGGGCTTAGAACAAAAAGCAGGTAAGTGACATTATTAAAAAAATGAGGTAAGTGCGTGTTGTGATAGCCCAAAAGGATGTTTCTTTGGGATAAAATCAGGTAAGTGATCACACTGTGCAGTGCTGCTATATGGGCATCATTTCACCAAACTAGTGTATAATATTCCATTGCATGTAGAACTTTAACTATAATTTTCTCAAAACTAGGTTTCCGTCACTTACCTGCTTTTTGTTCTAAGCCCCTCAATTGTTCTTTTGTATTCCTTATAGGTACATTTTTCTGATTTTTTGTCGTTCGCTTTCAGCGATAGACTCTCTTACTTCTTCGGGCATTGGCTTCGCCGTTTTACATCTGCAGTCAACCGAAGTAACTCTTAACTCTACGATTTACAATTTTGACATAGCTGTTTGTCGAGCATTAGACAATACTTTCCTGTGCTTCAATCAAATTGCCTATTTGGTTTAATCACGGTCATACCCAATAGCCTTGATCACCCGGCATAAAACTGGGGTATAACACAACGGAGGTGTTTCCATGTGTTAAACATTTAAATACCCGCTTCCTGCAAGTATTATTGTTTTCTATAGGCCTACTGTCCTCCCTACCGTGAAAGGCTAGAAAATAAAAAATAGTTTGTTTTATTTGTGTATGGGTGGCGTTGAGTTGTAACAGAGTGACCTCTTTGTTCATCAACTGGCGGCTGCAAGATGGATGCTTTCCTGTTGCAGCGCAGGCCTGTGAGAACCATCCCTCCCACTCAATATGCAGAGCAGTCCGATACCTGCTCGTTAATAACAGCTCGTCCCGGCCCAGGGCTACCACCACTCACCTGATACCAATCTACACATGATAAATAATTGATTATAAAATAGCTGACACCTAAGCTTCTGTTGATGCCGCCATCATGCTCAATGTTTTTCAATCTTAATGCGTGAGTGATTGATTCGGAAATATCTAGCATGTCATGATGCATGGTGTGCTTTGGTGTCCACATCGTATTTTGTTGACCGAAGTAACGTACATGTATGAAGGAAAATGGACCAGAGCGGTATTATTATTATTATTATTATTATTATTATTATTATTATTATTATTATTATTATTATCCAAATAAGACGTCAGTGATTTTCAGAAGATCATTCCTAATCAAATAAAAATGAATTATGGTGTAACTTATAATACATAATGTTGAGAATTATATGCATTAAAACCCTAAACTATGCATGCAAATATGCATTTACTTACTTACTTACAAATGGCTTTTAAGGAACCCGAAGGTTCATTGCCGCCCTCACATAAGCCCGCCATCGGTCCCTATCCTGTGCAAGATTAATCCAGTCTCATATCCCACCTCCCTCAAATCCATTTTAATATTATCCTCCCATCTACGTCTCGGCCTCCCCAAAGGTCTTTTTCCCTCCGGTCTCCCAACTAACACTCTATATGTATTTCTGGATTCGCCCATGGGTGCTACATGCCTTGCCCATCTCAAACGTCTGGATTTAATGTTCCTAATTATGTCAGGTGAAGAATACAATGCGTGCAGTTCTGCGTTGTGTAACTTTCTCCATTCTCCTGTAACTTCATCCCGCTTAGCCCCAAATATTTTCCTAAGCAACTTATTCTCAAACACTCTTAACCTCTGTTCCTCTCTCAAAGTGAGAGTCCAAGTTTCACAATCATACAGAACAACCGGTAATATAACTGTTTTATAAATTCTAACTTTCAGATTTTTTGACAGCAGACTGGATGATAAAAGCTTCTCAACCGAATAATAACACGCATTTCCCATATTTATTCTGCGCTTTTAAAATGCCAAAATATGCACTTACATATGCACTAGAAGCTGAAAAGGTTTGTAAACTTACTTCAGTATAGGATTCCATGAGAAACAAAACGTTAGCCATATAATGGGAAATATTGAAATTATTGGGCGGTATTTTTTTGGTGAAACATGAGTAAATAAAAAAGAATCGTTAAAATACTCTGTGATATGTGTGGAATACATTGTATAACATTTTGTGGGTATTTGTGCTCTTATCGGATGTTGAGACGCCATTTTTAAGCTTCCTGCGCTCTGGATTTTTAAATCATACCCCCTTTCATTGTTGTTTTTAGAACTTCAACTTCATTTTTTTTGCTACATTGCCAGACAAAAATGGATATAATTTCTGAACTATTAAAGATACATGCATGAAATTTAGAACACACATTCTCCAGACTATTAGGAAACTTTTTTCTGTAACGGAATTTTCCTAATAGATGTCATTTTAAAAAATATTTCTGTCTGTTTGCAAGAAAGAAAAAAAAAAGTTATTAAATTTTAATTGTTTATTTTACAAATGTAGGGACTAATATAAAAATTCTGTTACAGACAGTTTGTAGAGCATGCTTTTATAAATAAATTGTAAAAAAAAATATTTGAATTTATCTTTAAAAATGGCTTAGATATACTGTATCTGTTTTAGTAAAATCCTGTATTGGGTACATTTTTTTAAAATCTGGCCTCTAAATAATTTTTTTTTATATTTATATTTGGTTGAGTTGCTATAGCCATGAGCTCTCTATATACAAAAAATTAATATATTACACGAAATAGGAAAAAAGTTTTAAATAAAAAATACCGTCCTCTCCTCTTAAGGAGGGACGGATGAGAAATAACATTATGTTACTGTCTATAACTTTCACATTTTTGGACCTAGGATCTTGAAATTTGAAATATTAGTTTAAAACAGGATTTTCTTTACCTTCAATTTTTTTCAGAATTTTGTGAATAATAGTTTTTATTTTTCAAATTTTTCATTAAAATAAATTCAAAAGTGATATACCTTTTTCTAAGCATTTGCTAAACCAATGAACCTAAAACTTTGCACATGTGCTACCAATACCTAATGTAACATTTCCCTGCAACCAAATATATGATTTATGCTTTATAATATATTTTTTTTAATATTAGGTTTGAAACACTTTTTCTATTTTTTTTTTCTAAGTTTTGTAATGTATAAAACTCATAAATATTAACAAATCAAAATTTTATTGCAGGAATTATAGATAATACAGCTTTAAGCTAGTGTGCAAAATTTCATATTTTTAATCCTAATGGTTGCAGAGAAAAAGGTACATAAGCATTGAAAAATGTAAGTTACGGAAAACGACGTTTAAAGTTATAGTGCTATTTATCTACTATCTCACCTCATACAGTGCATTCAATGTTCTCCATGTCCATAAGGAAGTATTAAGCCACAGCCTTCCTAGCGCTGGTCAGATAGTTTGTCTAAATTCCAAGAAAAGTTCTATAACTCAGAAACTCCAAAGTGGCTACTGAAAGGAGGAGTGGCACATTGCACCGCGCTGTGACATTTAAATTTTAAAAACCACTTTCGTCTTTCAGACAAGCAAAATATTTCAATATTTAATACAGAAAAGTATGTACTATATATTAAGCAATAAAAAATTCCATTTTTATCACAATTTTGCGTGTTTATTATTAAAGAAAAACACAGTCACTTTAATTTCTTAGTTATTGCTTGTTGACTATCACTAATATAATTAAAACCAATTTGATACAGACAATTAATTTTCTATCATGACTGTATGAAATTTTGTGACACGATAATTATTTTCATGTTTTTCAGGATCCAACATATTTCTCTTATCCGTAAGAATAAATATATGCATAAAAATGTTCTTTCTATATCGCATGAAGTGAGGAAACAAAACTTATAATCTGGCAACACAATAGGATTAACGTCCACATCACTATTGAATCCTTGAAACACTTTGCTAATTTCCCTCATCTTCTTCAGACTGTCTTTATTTACTTTAGCTGACCACGCATTTTCTCGAAAAAATTATTCGAACTCCTTGATTTGCTTCCGGAATACATACAAACTATTGTTTAATTTGCACAAGAAAAAATGGCAGACCAACTCATTGCAAGGTTGTTGCCATCAGCGAGGCGCTGTTGCATGGGTGGCTCCGGTGGCACTGCACGGGAATAGGACCTTATTATTACTCGACCGAGGCCAGTGGAGTCCTGAAGCCCGGAGCGCCACTTGTACTGCTCTTGCGTTCGTGATACGTCATCGCGATAGTTCACATTACGCCCGCGGCTCCACTCGCCTCGGTCGAGTAATATACCACAGTCTAGTATATACAGTCACCAAGCTTGAGTTGTGAGGGTGCTAGACTAGACGTCATTTCGGAAGGCGGTTAGCTTCTATATGCGCCGTAGCATTTCTGGTATGTGACGTCACAAGCTTGTACAGTAGAACCAATCAGAATCAGTCTATAACAAGCACTTCCTGAGTTCGTTTGTTCACGTGCGAGTGTTTCAATACATTGAATAAGTAAAACTAACATTTACTATGTGTATGTAAGGTCAATAAATGAAAGAAGAGACTGTAAAAACACAAGTATTACACAAGCAGGCGCGGAAAATAGTGTTTAAGGTGTATAATTATTATAAAAATGTTAACGAGCAGAACGCTGCCGGCCATCTTGATGCTGGCAGCAACGTTGCCAACGTGCAAGAAACGACTGCAAAAGCATGTGGTATGGGATTGAGAAACGTGCAAAGAATATTATTAGTGAAGGAAAGAGGGTTTGTTTGGTGTCATGCTTACAATAATCAACGGCTAAGGTCATTATTGTCTTTTGATAATTTAAATTCTCTCCTGCGCTATTTGTATTGCACGTGCGTGAAGTACGATGTGGCAATGTTGTACGCTGCCTTGCTCTCTCTATCTGTCTCTCTCGACGCAAACGCTAGCAGACAACCCGCTTTCCGAATTGCCGTGGACTCTAGGAACAATAGACTGTGCCGGTATTATTTCACATTGGCTGTAATGAGGCGATATTAGCGATCCTAGTGGTTAGCAACTATCTATGGATGCATATTTACTACGTATTGAGCTTCGTGACTGTATATACTAGACTGTGATAATACGTTATGTGTTGTATGGAGAGTACACGACTATTCTGGATTCCTCTTTTTCCTTCCTAAATACCTCCTTCATTTTTATGTCGATGAAATCAGTTTTTATCATAAGCAAAAAGTAGACTATTTTTCAAATTAGTGTCACTTAAATTCACCCTTTGTTGGTTTCTTAACGGTTTCATAAGAGAAAATGCCCATTTGTGAACGAATGGTATCCCGATGTTGTTGTTGTTATTATTATTATTATTATTATTATTATTATTATTATTTACTATTTCATTATTAGTCCTTAATACAGCTTCAGGAGAACATTCGTTCATGGCCTAAAAATAAATAATTTTATCAGAACTAATAAACAGTCGATCATATATTAGTATTAGTGTATTAATTTTCGTCGCAATCACAGTAATTAATGTACAGCTGTCAAAAAAAAAAGTGGCCGCACTCGTGAACAGCGAATATTTTCAAAGTGCACTTCGGGTCGCGGCGATGTTACACGATGCATGTGCTTGTACAAGCAGTTCCGGAACTAAGAAAGTATTCTATATCTACGCCTCGTAGACCAGCGGTAGAGTGCTTGTTTAATGATTCAAAGGTCGTGGGTTCGGGCCTTCTTCAAGTTTTCATTTTATTTTTTAATCTTTCTTTAGCGATGTAAATGATATTCAAATTATCATTTATATCCAGTTATCGTTCTTTATGGATATCACGTTATTTATATTTTGTTATCGTTCTTTAGAGATATGAACAAAATTCAGGTCATCATTTGTATTCTGTTATCGTATTATAACGATATGAATAATAATTATTATTGTATTTCCAATGGGGGTTAGCCGTATTTTACATATGTATGTTAGGGCTATAGTTTTATACACAAAAAAGATAAGCATAAAGAGAAATGGAAAAGAAAATTAAATTAGCTTACGCGATGTAAACAAAACGTAAACAATCCGTAAATTAGGCATTGCGATTGCAAAACAAATATCAGGTATCAATTTGTAACATACAAAAACATTAACAACACACATACGTAACACTTCTATAACACAAATATGCAGCTTTCCGTACCATACATAATAAATTAATACACAATAGTCACACAAACACAATCAAACCATAATTACGACATTGCGACGACATCAAGCATCACATAACTGACTCACATACATAACAAATCAAGCATCCGTTACAACACATACACTTCAACATAGTAACCACACTTTAAAAAGTTACAAATTTGGCTCCAAGAAGAATAAATAGGACACTGTTACTAATTACTATTCTTCTACAATTTCTTAAATACATCTGTAATAAATCTGTGAAATTCCTATATGAATAATATTCACGTTTTTTATATTGTTATCGTTCTTTAGCGATTTAAATAATATTCAAGTTATCATTTATATTCTGTTTTCCTTCATTAGCATTATAAAACAATATTCAAGTTATTTATATTGTTATTGTTCTTTCGCAATATATTAATTAAACAAACCTATATTTATCATTTATATTCTGTTATCGTTCTTTAGTGAGACTGTATAAATAATATTCAAGTTATTTATATTGTAATCGTTCTTTAGCGATATAAATAATATAAATTTAATATTAGGTTTGGAAAAATCCAGTTGCATAATACTGGTATTAGTTTTTCTTTTTGTATTATTACATACAATTGAACCACAATAAAATGAAAAGGAGTAACGAGGAATTGAACCTGAGACGTTGACATCTAAATTCCGACGTTCGTCCGCTGAGCTACGAGAGCAAAAGTGTGGAAACATTTTTGGAAAAATTGGCCCAATCACACTCTAAGATCTTCTGATGATTCGTAGAAGCTAGTCCAGGATGCGGGGGGCAAAGGCTAATTGAGATTTCCCGGTCTCTGACCGGGTCAAACATCCTGATAGAATTAATATTTAACCCTTGCCGTGACTTTCGGTGAAGTCCGGAGCGCCCAATTAGTCAAATCCACTCTCCTCATCTCCACGCTTGGGCCCCTTGGAATTTAATAAAATGCGAAAGAGATTGTGGTGTGCGGAAAGCAACGGGATGTTACCGTATTTAGGCCTATCCTTCCTAAGAAAACTGCAAACAT
The DNA here is from genome assembly GCF_040183065.1 of Periplaneta americana. Lineage (NCBI taxonomy): Eukaryota > Metazoa > Arthropoda > Insecta > Blattodea > Blattidae > Periplaneta > Periplaneta americana. The sequence goes on along the minus strand of NC_091133.1, from coordinate 72,466,564 downwards.
GAGCAAAGGAAGCTTTTAATAGAAGAAGAAGGATCTTCTGCGGACCTCTGGAAAAAGAACTAAGGAAGAGACTAGTGAAGTGCTTTGTGTGGAGTGTGGGATTATATGGGGAAAGAACATGGACATTACGACGAAATGAAGAGAAACGAATTGAAGCATTTGAAATGTGGATGTGGAGAAGAACGGTGCGTGTAAAGTGGACAGGCAGAATAAGAAATAAAATTGTGTTTGAAAAAGTGAGTGAAGAAAGAATGATGCTGAAACTGATTAGAAAGAGAAAAGGAATTGGTTGGGTCTCTGGCTGAAAAGAATAATAGACGACATTAGGATATGTGGATCATATGCGGAGACTAAGAGGAAAGCAGAAAATAGGAAAGATTGGAGATTGCTGGGTTTGCAATGAAAGACCTGCCCATGGGCAGAACACTTCAGAATGCCTGGAATATCGTGTCTAAGAACAGTCGCTATTTGCAAAGACTAGTCAATTCCATGCCCACTCGACTGCAAGATGATCGAGATAAGAGGTAGATAGACTAAATATTGAATTGTGGCCTTTTGTTTTGTTTTTTGAACGATTAATTGTTTGAATGTTTTAAGGCCGACGCCAGTAAATTTGTTATGTTTATGCCACGAAAGATATTTTATTGAGAATAAAATCTTTTTTCTTTCCATTTGCAGCCACAATATCATAATGATAATGATAAAGTCATGGCATAATATATTAATGAACCTGATGTTAATTACTAAAATAATCATAAAAGAAAAAGGAGCCATTATGTCTAGTTTGTCTCTCTCAAAAACAGAACAAAAAAGGACATAAAAAGCACGAGGTTGTAGTCGAACGCAGGACCTCATGAATAAGACGCCTGAACGCTACCATTATGCTATCAAATAACACACAGTATACTTTAATTATAACTGTAGATATCAGGCAACGTGGTCCAACAACATGTAACATCGCCTGTCTCCGAATTGTAGCGAAGATACCCGAAGGGAACATTGATACAGGAGAGCGGCCACTTTTTCTTTTGACAGCTGTACATAGTTAATAGGTGTTAAATTAGCAAAGTTGTAAAAACGAAACATTTAAATTTTTACGAGATGCATAACATACTTAAGGAAAACTCAATTATCTCTAGAAATTTCAACATTTTATTTCTACATTCCATGGTTCCGAAATTCTGTCACATAATATTTAAAGTTTACTTTACAAGAATCAGAATTTCAAAGATTTTGGTTTTTACATGAAATGTGAAAAGCAGACATTGTATTATTTTATTTACTGCACAGAAAATACCCTAATAATTTAAATGTCAAACTTCGTTATTTTAAATTTATGTTATGAGTTCTTCAATTTTTTAGTATAATTTGTTAGCATGAAAATAATTCATGATAAAGTGTTAGAGTACGACTTTATTTGCTTATTTGGATGGGTCATTTTTATAAAATTATTAGTCCATATTTTGATATTGTTCAGTCCATATGTAGGCACTTATCCATTTTAGTGTCTATAAATCCTAGTTTTGTCATAATGATTTTTATGTTATATTTATTTACTTGCAGTATTTGATTATACAGCAAAAACTTCATTTATGTACTAAAATTCTCTCATAGATCAGCTCTTCCCAGTCAGGATCGAAATATTTAATAGCTCCTCATGCTCAAGCCACTCCCATAAGAGTACAAATACTGAAAGCGGAGTAGTTATTTCAGTTTCAGACCAAGAGGTGCGCTGGTAGCACGAGGCATGCCACAGCCACCAGTAGGTAACCTTACATCCCTCCATTAATACATCACAACGCCCTCTATACAAGGAACATTAAAACAAACACACCATCTTCATCCGTCCTCTGTCAAATGTACCGTGTACTGAAGTCTACCCAAGAATACACATCTTAAAGTCGTAAGTATCACCTATTTAGATAAAATGAAAATTATTGATTTCCGCTTAATTCAAGTAATTTGTATGTATTCTCTAAATTAAATCAAGGAATTCTGAATAAATATAGTCGAGATACGGCGCCATCAGCTGAAGTAAATAATTATTACATATTTTACTGAAGTCCAGGAAACTAGAAAACAGGTTTCGCCACAAAAAAAGCATGAAATATGCTCTTAATGTCGAAATATGCACACACGTTCAAAATATGCTGAAGTAAATAATTACTATATATTTTACTAAAGTCCAGAGAACTAGAAAACAAATTTTCGCTACAAAAAATTAAAAATATGCATAAAATATGCTCTTAATGTCGAAATATGCACAAACGTTCAAAATGTGCTGAAGTAAATGATTACTACGTATTTTACTAATTCCAGAGAACTAGAAAACAAGTTTTCGCTCCAAAAATTAAAAATATGCATTAAATATGCTCTTAATGTCGAAATATGTACAAACGTCAAAAATATGCTGAAGTAAATAATTACCACACATTTTATCAAAGTCCAAAACACTAGGAAACTGTTTTCGCTACAAAAAATAAAAAAATATTAATAAAATATGCTCTTAATGTCGAAATTTCCACAAACGTCCAAAATATTCACATACAGTACTGTATATGCTCGAACAACCATGCGTCAATCATCTTGTATAATATGAAAGAGTCCACAGCTGGCGTAACGGTTACTAAGTCTGACCGTGAAACGAGCGGGCCCGTGTTAACTCATGAGACTTCAGATAATCCTTTTAACGGGGGGGGGGGGGTGGAAACATTTTTAACGTAATGCCTTATAGGGTATATCGTGAGGCGTATTTCTTCCCTATTTCCTCTGAAATGAACTATTATCCGTATTATAAACTGGGGAACTAGCATTGGAGGACCTAATTGCACAGGACAAGAACACAACACATCACCTCGCACGCGCCCCTTGTCAAAATAGTACAGCCAGCTGGCCCTTTCGCGCATGCGCAGAAGGCAGATCTATTCGCTAGTCGCTCTCTTATCGCTTTGAGGGAGCGTTAAAGTTGGACATGTTCAACTTTTCATCGATAGTCTTTTAGGCGCTGCGAATTCAAAATTAGTCGCTAGCGATCAAAAGAAAAATCACCTTGTTGGACGTTTTGCCAGCGAATTGGCTAGCGACTAAAGACACTGTTCAAAGTGAATAAAACCAGCACTGTGTAAATCACCCTTAGAGGCATAACTTGAAAATTTCATATGTAAGCATGAATAATTAAATAAACACAACACTCTGATATTCATGAGTTTCCACTATGATTGTGATCATTTTATTATTACTAGTGTAGAAATGAGGTATAATGCAATAAAACTACTACTACTACTACTATTATTATTATTATTATTATTATTATTATTATTATTATTATTATTATTATTGTTATTGGGAAATTATGGAGAAACAATAGTTGACTGAAAAGTGGGCGTACGTCAAAAAATGTCAAACACAGTGCAGGATAACACAGAGGGTTTGGAATTGAACGGGTTACATCAGCTTCTTGTTCATGCGGATGACGTGAATATGTTAGGAAAAAATCCACAAACGATTAGGAAAAACACGGAAATTTTACATGAAGCAAGTAAAGCGATAGGTTTGGAAGTAAACCCCAAAAAGACGAAGTATATGATTATGTCTCGTGACCAGAATATTGTGCGCAATGGAAATATAAAAATTGGAGATTTATCCTTCGAAGAGGTGGAAAAATTCAAATAATTTGGAGCAACAATAACAAATATAAATGACACTCGGAAGGAAATTAAACGCAGAATAAATATGGGAAATGCCTATTATTATTCGGTTGAGAAGCTTTTGTCATCTAGTCTGCTGTCAAAAAATCTGAAAGTTAGAATTTATAAAACAGTTGTATTACCGGTTGTTTTGTGTGGTTGTGAAACTTGGACTCTCACTTTGAGAGAGGAACAGAGATTAAGGGTATTTGAGAATAAGGTTCTTAGGAAAATATTTGGGGCTAAGCGGGATGAAGTTACAGGAGAATGGAGAAAGTTACATAGCGCAGAACTGCATGCATTGTACTCTTCACTGACATTATTAGAAACATTAAATCCAGATGTTTGAGATGGGCAGGGCATGTAGCACGTATGGGCGAATCCAGAAATGCATATAGAGTGTTAGTTGGGAGGCCGGAGGGAAAAAGACTTTTGGGGAGGGCGAGACGTAGATGAGAGGATAATATTAAAATGGATTTGAGGGAGGTGGGATATGAGACTGGATTAATCTTGCACAGGATAGGGACCGATGGTGGGCTTATGTGAGGGCGGCAATGAACCTTCGGGTTCCTTAAAAGTCATTTGTAAGTAAGTAAGTATCGACTACTGGTTCCTTTAGCGATGATGAAATTAGTTATAGCGAGATGATGCCAAGGATTCGCCATAGATTACATGACATTCGCCTTACGGTTGAGGAAAACCTCGGGAAAATCCTATCAGGTAATCAGCCAAAGCGGAAGTCGAACCCACGACCGAGCACTATTCCGAATCAATATGCAAAGCGCGCTACCGCCTGAGCTACGCTGGTGACAAAATTGTATGTTTGGTTTCCGGGATTTGAATTCGATCTCCAGCAGGAACGCTGCTCTCTAACCGTTTGGCTGGCATTGGTATTCCTGATTGACGTCACAACCTCTGTTCTCTGGTTTCCAAGTTGTGACGTAAAACTAGTGATTGCGGAAAGTCTGTTCAGATGTACACAATTTTGACCGAGCATTGAAACGTCTCACTGTTTCATGTAACGGAAGCACCGCTGTAAATATTTGGCGATATTTCTGGACACGCGCAGATATTCGTTACACTGGCCTAAACACTGATTCCACTAGGATGTAGGTCATTTGGTCATAACAATAATATGTATGTGATTCCGATTTCGCTTCCGGGTTTGTGATATTTTAAGGACTGTCGAGTGAATTCGATCGCTTACTGTTATGAAACAACTTATTTCAGTACTAGTGAAGTCGGCCTTGCAGCACACTTGAAGTTCACATATCGCGACTATTACATCATACGGACGTAGCAAAGTCATCAGCTGATGGCTCCTTACTGAATTTGAAGAGGCCGACGTTCTTTCATTATGACAACTATTATTATTATTATTATTATTATTATTATTATTATTATACTATTGCTGTGCTGGACTTGGCTAACGGCTGTTGACCAGCACATAGATATCAATAAATAAATAAAAATAAATAAATAAATTATTATTAGAATAATATGGTGAATGGAGACTAAAAATAAATTTAGAGAAAACATATTATATGATTTGTGGAGATAAAACAAGAGATTTGATTTTAGAAAATGGAAAGGGTTGTATTAAAGGTTATATTGGATATACTTATTTTGGTGTAAAAATTAATAAAAAAAAAGTCAACAAGAAAAGAATATGAATTACAGAATAATGAAAGGAAGATCAACAATAGCAATGGGATACTGTAGGATAAACATGTAACAAAAACACAAAAATACAGATTTATAAATCAATAGTTCGAAGTACTATAACATATGGAGCTGAATCCTGGAGAATGAATATATATTTTTTTTATTTTATTGGGTTATTTTACGACGCTGTATCAACATCTAGGTTATTTAGCGTCTGAATGATATGAAGGTGATAATGCCGGTGAAATGAGTCCGGGGTCCAACACCGAAAGTTACCCAGCATTTGCTCGTATTGGGTTGAGGGAAAACCCCGGAAAAAACCTCAACCAGATAACTTGCCCCGACCGGGATTCGAACCTGGGCCACCTGGTTTCGCGGCCAGACGCGCTGACCGTTACTCCACAGGTGTGGACATGAATAAAAATAATCAGTTAAAATTATCAACAAAAATGGATTATTTAAGAAGATCAGCTAGGCATTCCAAATTGGAAAGAATTAGAAATAATGCAATCAGGCAAGAAATGAAGTTTCCAAGTTCTATTCTATCTATATTACATTTTGTTAAATATAGACAACTACCCATAGATATGGTCACGTTATGGTATGGTCGCGTTAGAAGAATGCGAGAACAAAGATTACCTAGGAAAGTGTTAGACTTCCCTCTGGAAGAAAGAAAAAAAGGTTGGTCGAAAACTAAATGGATAGAAGATGTTAGGAAATCAATGAGGGGAAAATGGACTAGAAGAAGGAGAATGGGAAGATAGAGGATTGGAGAAGAAAAATTAAAGTGACATAGCTTTGGACACAGGAAGATGTTCATACATTGGATATCTGTTTATATTATTATTATTATTATTATTATTATTATTATTATTATTTTTATCGGATACACATTTTGATTGCATATTTGTGTTCTTATATGAGAACATACGAGGAGCGTTTGAAAAATTCGTGGCGTGACATATAGATGGCATTGAAAATTTGTTAAAGGTTAGAGGCCATTTTACTTTAGTTCAAGCACGAAAAATCATAATTTTCTGTTGACTAAATTTTGTGTCGTTTAATTTCGAAGTTAGTGCGCCGAACAGATTGACAAACATGGAAAAAATCTAGTTTCGTGCTGTGATTAAATATTTCGTAAAACGGAAGTGAGTCCAACAGAAATTAAAAAAGACACGAAGACTATACTGGGGGAATCCGCTCCAGTGTTTTACACTGTGAAAAAATGGGCGGCACTATTTAAACATGGCCGAGAAGGTGTGGAAAACGACATCCCGCAGTGAACGTTCAGTAACAGCAGCAAATGAAGATATACGTCAGAGGAAGAACAATTGTCTTCAGAAGTGAAATGTACTATCTGATAATTAATACTTGTAGATGTATCAAGTAGAACCTTACTTTTGCATTTTTGAAATCGGATTCTGCGGTAAAACTTCATGCGGTGTTTGAGGACAATATTGTCAGTAAGAATGTGTGGGCCCCATCTGGAGGACTTTAAGAGATGAAGAGAATACACATAGGCTCATCTTGATGAAATGAAAAATATAAATATCGCCTCCATTTCTCGAAGGAGACTGCAGCGAGTGATGCTTCATTTCTTATACAGTTGCCAAAAACGTTTGGAAGAACAAGGGAGACATTTTGAGAATTTCCTTTCTTAACTTAGTTGAGTAAATGACGTTTTAACTGATTATGTTTAATAATATTTCACAGTGATATTGAAGTTTGTCGACTCACCGATTCTGCGCTGTTTCTGTAACCAGCGTGTGGAAGCGCGCCCAAAGTTGCAGCTTTTCGGTCGGAAGATAATTTGCTCACACAGTAGATTTTATGACGAACATACTTCGTCGGCCGATTACGTGACTTTTTCGCTGTTATTTATCAAGTTATTAACTCAACATCATTATTAAATAAAAAAAAGCCAAAATCTAGCCTCTAACGATGTTCTCCCTACAAAGTAAATGAAATTAATTTCTATGATTAAAGCGATCCGTATGCTGAAGATGCCCTTGCTTCTTCCATATTTTTCCCAACTTCAGCGATGTTGATTATAATTTAATTTTTAATTTCCTCAAAATCTATTCTGTTTAATTGGTAAAACAAACAAGATGAATAGATTTAATGTAAATATGTACAAAGGTTTGGCGAGGAATGTAATAAAAAATGGAGATCACAGAACCTTTCTCTTTGTTGTGGAGCACCCGGCCAGATTCCTCGTCTAAAAGACTGACATACGAAGAGAATACACGAGCCTCGAGGGGATGGGAGGGTTTCGAAAGGGCAGCGGACGGTTACAAAAGAAGAGTAAAATAAAATATTAAAACAGAAAGGAAAAAAAAAAAGGAACGCAGTACATTATGAATAATTTTTAAGCCTATGTCTGAGTACACAGAACCCATGTATTGTGGTTTAATTACCAAGACAGAACGAAAGCACACAGTTGGTCAGTTCATATTTTATTTTACTTTGTGTCATACCTGTGCCAAGAGCAGAAGGACTTAGAAACGTTAGACTGAGAGAGATAGATTAAGCTGCAATTTTGTAATGTGGTGGCTGTAAGGTACATCATTAGTCGAGTCGCGGATAGAATTTCGGTTTTCTATGCTGCACATCTGAGTTAAAATCCCGGGAATTTCAACAAGAATTCGCAATGAAGGAGGGCGATGTTATGACAAAATTTCTCGGAAATTCCCTTTTCCGCCCCATAATTTCACTATTTATACGTGATTTACCACAGCTGGGTAACTGCTGCATCGTATCAATGTCATCCAGTTAAATACTTTTTAATTTTATTTTCTCGTTATAAGTATGAAGTAGAAAGAGAACATGTCATATTACTGCAAAAAATCGTTTTGAGATTTTCAAGGGAATAGGTCTACACTTTTTCAGCACGCATGCTACCAAAAATGTATGCATGTTTACCGGTACACCCTTTCACGTACAGCGATTTCTTCTTAAATCTACTTGACAGATATTGTTTATATGCAGTGTCTAAGAATGCTGGGTTTATACATGTGAAATTTAATAATTTCTTCTAAAAATAAAGCATTAAAATGTTGTATGGATTTGATTTCGATAATATAATTTAACGGAAATGTACAGTAGTGGCAAAAAAAAAAAAAACCGGACCGTTCCTTGTAGCTGATTTCAGAGTCACAGATTCAAATTTTGCTAGTCACAAAACACATTCATCTTGTATAATGAATTATAACAATGAAATTTATTGCATTTGTTCTATTCTTACCGTCTTTTGTTTCCTTCAGTGCCTCAAACTTAGAGACGAAAAAACTTTGAGAGTTTTATTTTCATCTGGCACCAATATTGCATTTCTACCTTTATTCGGCAAAGATAACTGCGTATTTTTACATTAAATAGCAGTACATACCTCTGGCTTCACTATTCATATTGAAATTACCAAAATTTGACACAATACACAGCACAGGATTCTTTTGTATCACCTACAAGGGTCGGTCCGGTTTTTTTGCCACTACTGTACGCTTTCAGAAACTCTCGTACTATTTTCAAAGTGATTTCCGGGATGCTGTCTGTCTGCCTAAGTACAGATACGGAATTAAAATTTAGAGCGAGTGTTGATGGGAATCTATCTGTATGCAGGGAACAATTTCACACAACTGTTCACAAGTAGCATATACAGAGTAGCCCACTTACTCTTTCATCTCCGATAGCGTGTGTTAATGAGGGAAATAAATATCTAATATCTAAGTACTCTGTATCTGCTACGTGGTGATCTTGCGTCGGCGGAATTGGTAATATCGAGATGAGACCGGGGATTCGCCATGGAATCACAAAACATTCGCTTTGCAGTTGGGAAAATCTTGGGAAAAGACCCAATCAGGCAATCAGCACAAGAGGAGTTGAAACTCACGCCCGAGCGTAACCTTTGATCCGTATGTAAATACGCTTCCGCCTGAGCCACGCTGGTAGGCTTCTACCATATTATTATTACTGGATCGGTGTCCATTGTTAAACACAGTTGGCAATATGATGGCACAGCGTCAGTGGTAAGAAAAATAAAAATAGGCCTGCTCTGAAAGACCCTTCCCAATTTTGTTCTTTATCTACCTTTGACCACGTATCGAACTCTAGTCATATGGGAGACAAAGTTTTGCTGATTGAGCTGCATTTGAATGAGATTCAGTGAGTATGGATTTAATTTGACACTGTATGAAGAAACGACAAGGATGGTCATACAAGCAAAGTGTTATAATTTCGTTTTTTTTATCTGTGCCATCCTGTGTCAGGGTAATTCAGTGGCGAGCAGATGGACCGGAAACGAGATATAATCTACTATCACCCTCCCATTACGAATTATTTACTTACAGAATAAATTATGAAACAGATTTTGATAGCAGATAACACACATTAACGTGGTGGTTTATAAATTGAACAGAGTAACGTCCTGGTACTGTATATAAAAAAATGTGTGAAGAAATAAGTAATTTCTCCAATGTGACTCCAGTACTTAACGTTTCCGTCTAAAAATTCAGCGGACCATTAGGTCAAATCCCAACAGGGATATAGAAATTCCCTGTAGAAATTGATTTCCTTTCCATAAGGACGGCATGCGTTCTTTGTGTTGTATTTATTTTGTGTTTCCTCAAAGGGTCTTGGTCATTAAAACAGTGATTTACAGGTTTTTATGAATTAATCTTATATGAGATAAGTATTTATATAACGTTATTACTCGACCGAGACGAGTGGAGACGCGGGCGTAATGTGAACTGTCGCGATAACGTATTACGAACGTAAGAGCAGTACAAGTAGCGCTCCGGACTGCAGGACTCCACTGGCCTTGGTCGAGTAATACCGAATAACAGCGGACTCTTATTTAGAATGCATCAAAGAAAATATAATAAAAATTACATTGAGCTATTTTGTACCTATATTTCTTCTTTATTTCTTTCTTATTCTGCTTTAATTCCACTTTTGATAAATTTGAATTAAGTAGCTATTCGTATTTTGCAATCATTTCTAACATTAAATGCGTTTTTAGCTAAGTTGTTTGTAATAGCCATACATAACGACACCCTCTTTGATCTGATGTTGGAACCTGTCTTTGTAGTTCCGAAACGTTGGCATTATTAATTTACAGGACACGGTGGAATATCCAAAAGTATATTTTTGAACTTATTATTTTTATAAGTGAGTTGAGTTGTGTTGTGTAGTCAACTGTCAGAAGACAGATCTGAACCTCACAAGTGACACCAAGAAGGCACTATTTATGATGCAACTGCGCCAGGAGATAATGGCGTAGGATGGCCAGTTCCTTTTCTCCTTCATTGCATACATCGCAGACCAGTTACATATTACACTAATCAGACTTCAGATGTATACAAACAGTTGTTCCTTCTCTAACACATATCGTCAAATGAGATATCCAGTTGATAATAATAGGTATACAGTAGTGGCAAAAAAACCGGACCGACCCTTGTAGCTGATTTCAGAGTCACAGATTCAAATTTTGCTAGTCACAAAACAAATCCATATTGTAGCCTATAATTAATTGTAACAATGAAATTTATTGCATATTTTGTTCCATTCTTACCATCTTTTGTTTCCTTCAGTGCCTCAAACTTACAGACGAAAAAACTTTGAGAGTTTTATTTTCATCTGGCATCATTATTACATTTCTACCTCTATTTGGCAAAGATAACTGCGTTTTTTTACATTAAATAGCAGTACATACCTCTGACTTCACTATCCATGTTGACGTCACGTTGACATTTCTAGGAAGTCCCGCTCCAAGTCTCACGGAAGTGAATGAGATTGAACGAAAGGACGGAAATTTCGAATATAAATTTAATGACTGTGAAAATTAAAGATGATGAATATGAGTTTTTTTGAGCTCTTCACTTGTGTTCAAATAATTAAAATTCTTTACTATATTACTAGCCGAAGACAAAATTGTGGGCCATCAGGAATAAACTATTTTTAAGCGTCGTTTGACGCTACTATGGAAATAGATAATAAATTCATATGAACTCCATTTTAGGAAGGGTAATTGCAGTATGTAGAACGAAGGATGTATCTCACTGAATAAATGAAGCCTTGATTTATTATGCCTAACATGTTTCCTCTCCTTGAGTGATGACTTCAGTGATAGATAGAAATAGGCAAGTCTCATGAATTGTAAATCAAGAAGAATCAGGACTTTAGTTTGAGTCAGCTATAAAAGAATATGATATGGAACATAAAGAAGTCCACACCTATGGAGCAACGGTTAGCGCGTCTGGCCGCGAAACCAGGTGGCCCGGGTTCGAGTACCGGTCGAGACAAGTTACCTGGTTGACGTTTTTTCCTGAGTTTTCCCTCAACCCAATTTGAGCAAATGCTGGGTAACTTTCGGTGCTGGACCCCGGACTCATTTCACCGGCATTATCACCTTCATCTCATTCAGGCGTTAAATAACCTGAGATGTTGATACAACGTCGTAAAATAACCTACTTAAATAAAAAACATAAAGAAATAACACTGACAGGACTCTTATTCTAAGAATTTTCAAACATTTATTGAGCAGGTATATGTTATAATAATAATAATAATAATAATAATAATAATAATAATAATAATAATAATATTTTTATGAAAAGATGCAGCAGAAAATCTTGATCTGGACCATATTTACCACATAATAATTAAATAGGATCTCTATTCGTAGTCTGTTTACGCTGTAGTTTTTATGGAATCTGATCTGATTTCAATTTTCTTGATTCATAGGTCTGTAGATCCATTTATCTGTACGAGGCCGATAATAGTGTGAGGGGATGGAGTAATTTTGTCTGGAGATCTTTTAATTGAGGATAGGGCTTCTTATTGTATTGTACGTTATTGGTCTTCCAGTTTTACCGCTCCTACATACTGTTAGGCATTTTATAGCCCTTACAAATCAATTTTACTCGGTCGGGCACATGATAGTTATTTAATTATTCCTTGAATGCTTACCCATATAATTACTAATTTATTACAACCATCGACCTAGAGTTTTTCATCATCATCATCATCATCATCATCATCCACACCTGAGGAGTAACGGTAAACGCGTCTGGCCGCGAAACCAGGTGGTCCGGGTTCGATTCCCGGTCGGGGCAAGTTACCTGGTTGAGTTTTTTCCGGGGTTTTCCCTCAACTCAATACGAGCAAATGCTGGGTAACTATCGGTGCTGGACCCCGGACTCATTTCACCGGCATTATCACCTTCATATCATTCAGACGCTAAATAACCTGAGATATTGAGACAGCGTCTTAAAATAACCCAATTAAATAAATTCATCATCATCATCCTCATCCTCACATAAACAAATCATAAAATAATTTACAGTTCTGAAAATAAATCTGATTTTCCTTGCCGAGAATCGATGTAAAGTCCACTGAATAAATAGCCCATATGCTACGACTTGAGCCAAAACGAGACATCTCCCTAATTTTATTACGCCTACCGTCGGACTTTTACAGAAAAATCCTATTTTCAACTCCATACCTTTGCGTTTGAACTCAAAACTAATTTTATAATGTGATACATATTCAGCCCCTCGGGGTTTCTGTTTAGTACACACTAAACTGTAGATCACAACTTTTTTTTTTTTACAACAACCTTTTTCGATACGTACGTCACACCCGTATCATCATCTCCATTAGCATCACAACAGAATAACAGCAACATATCTCACGGGAACAATTGAAAACAGTGAACGTTACCACGGACACCGTTGTTAGGAAGCAAACAAAAGACTAGCGGCAATTTGTGAGTGTTGTATTTGAGTTACAGCAACAGACTTTCTGATTGCACCCACCAGTGCACGTTTGATCCTGTCCGTAAATGATGACGGTGCGGCAGAGTTTAAAGTGAGTAGGGAGTAGGACTTTATGTCGACTAAAGTGAGTTTCATGGGAACCATTAATAACATAGACGGCGCGAGAGTGCCAATGTAAGCAACGACACTATTCTGTATTCACTAAAAGATGAATTCTCTTGTAAACAGACAGAGGTTTGAGCTGTACCATAGGCCGCTAGCTGGTCGTACCTTCAGTTGAACAGAGTGCAATAAATTAATTTCCTTAATTTAAAATGCGCTCTAAAATATTATGCCTTTACGAAGGTCCAGAAAAACAGAGAGGGTTTGGAATTGAACGGGCTACATCAGCTGCTTGTCTATGCGGATGACGTGAATATGTTAAGGGAAAATCCAAAATTATTACGGAAAACACGGGAAAAAGCTTTGGAAGTAAACATCGAATAATAATTAAACTATATATGATTATGTCTCGTGACCAGAACATAGTACGAAATGGAAATATAAAAATTTGAAATTTATCCTTTGAAGAGATGGGAAAATTCAAATACCCTGGAGCAACAGTAACAAATACAGGGACATCATTTTATTTTTACTTCAATTTTTATTGTACCTGAGTTTTTGAATGTACTTCACTCCCACCCCTTCTACTAGTAAACTTCCAACCGTTCACGACACAGAGCCGAGGGCGCGTAAGCAGTACTGAGTTAGTGAGTATAGTACGTTCCAGAAATATGTTCGCGCTTTCCAGTGACGAAAGAGCTTTCAATATTGAATCATATTTTCGCACAGGTACTGTCGTCCGTTTGCCTACGTCGCATCCCGGTTTCCCTCACCTGCTTCTGTTCGCCCCTCTGTAAAGTCTAGCAGCTGGGCTGTCTTAGCTTTTTTCTGAAAACATTAATTTCTGTTAGGAATTGGACGTCTACGTAATATTATACAACTGTTTAAAATAACTTAAATAAAAGGGCCTCGTTAAGTAATTAACTGTGACGTGATTCCCCCCCCCCCTTCTACGACCCTGCGACAAAACCACTTGAACGGACAGTAGATAGCATTTATGAGTAATTTTATCTTTTTGGATCGGGCAGAAGTGAAGATTGAATTTATAGTACGTAAGGTACTCTTTTATAGAGTGGGTTTAGAATTATTTCAACATGAGTTACTCGTACGAAGGACGAAACTGGTAATTGGAATTAGGTACAATAGTCTATAGTGTGATAGGCTAATATACACAAAAGAACTGAAGCCTGTATCGAAATGAACGGCCACCATTTTCAAAAATGTGTTTAAATATCCATATTATGATTATTTTTCAATTTAACTTCATTCTCTATATTGTACGCTAATGTGCTGTAGACACTACAATATGCATTGCATAATTAATACGTTCGAATGGATAGCTCAATTCGTGAGTAAAAACACTAAGTGTTAATACAGTACTGTATTTTGATTAAAAAAAACCTAATGAAAATTATCAAACTCAAAATTGCGATATTTCCTAGTTTACATAAATGGATGAACTACTTTTCTTCCCTCCTATGCCTAGTGAAGTGATTTGTATTTTACGCCACTATCATCGAACTCCAGTCGTGGAAGGAGTAGCAAACGGTGTTTCCTGTTTCAATCGTTAGTAGAAAGATATAGCCAGATTAATATTAAAAATGTTAGTAAAAATAAAATGATGTCCCTGTATAAATGACACTCGGGAGAAAATTGAACGCAGAATAAATATTAGAAATGCCTGTTATTATTCGGTTGAGAAGCTTTTATCATCCAGTCTGCTCTCGAAACATCTGAAAGTTAGAATTTATAAAACAGTTATATTACCGGTTGTTCTGTATGGTTGTGAAACTTGGACTCTCACTTTGAGAGAGGAACAGAGGTTAAGGAGTTTGCTTAGGAAAATATTTGGGGCTAAGAGGGATGAAGTTGCAGGAGAATGGCGAAAGTTACACAACTCAGAACTGCACGCATTGTATGTTTCACTTAAACATAACTTTATTAGGAACATTAAATCCAGACGTTTGAGATGGACAGGGCATGTAGCACGTATGGGTGAATATAGAAATGCATACAGAGTGTTAGTTGGGAGACCTGAGGGGAAAAGACCTTTGGGGAGGCCAAGGCGTAGATGGGAGGATAATATAAAATAGATTTGAGGGGGTTGGGATATGATAGTAGGGACTGGATTATTCTTGCTCAGGATAGGGACCGATGGCGGACTTATTTTACGTGAGGGCGGCAATGAACCTCAGGGTCATTGTATATAAATAATTAAGTAAGTAAGTAAGTAAGTAATTTAAAATGCATCATTAATCGAAGAGATAAATATTTTCGGCTTTCATACAGCGAGTCAATTGAAACTTGTATTGGATAAGAGTGGTGTTGGTATGAAGCAGATTTCTCGACGTGTTCCCATTTCCATGTCACAGTTTCATATTTCTCTAATACTACCTCATTATTATCGTCCTTTGACGAAGTATTCGTCCTTGCGTGGCAACACTGTAAGGAAACCTCCGGCAAATAGTAGAAATTTCATTAGTGGTGGGAAGCATGAGTCAGATCTGGACATGCTTTTCGTGTCGAGACGTTAACGAGCATGCGCTTTGTGATGCTAGTCTTATTGTTAGTATGCCTGCCGATCAACTCGAGCAGAGTCCACTGGTAGGCCTATATATTCTATGCTCAGTCAAGTTTAAAACTTCTACATTGTGCACTTATTCTAAATAAATTAGATGTGTGTACGTTATTTAATTGTTGACATTATTAATTTGTTTTTTATTTATATATTTATCCGTTCATTTATTTACCTTCCAATTGTTGCGTAATATTGTAAATTGAAAAAACTGACAGGATTTTGAAGAAATTCCTATGATTGCGTACAGGAATAAGGGTAGTGGAATTAGGATAAATAAGTACAGTTTGTTGTAAGATGTGTGTCTAATGAACGGAATGAAATGAACTATGAATATAAGTCAATCGTACAATAATAATAATAATAATAATAATAATAATAATAATAATCATAATAATAATAATAATAATAATGAGTTTGAGAATAAGGTGTTTAGGAAAATATTTGGGGCTGAGAGGGGGATGAAGTTACAGGAGAATGAAGAAAGTTACACAACGCAGAACTGCACACACAGTATTCTTCACCTGGCATAATTAGGAAAATTAAATCCAGACGCTTGAGATGGGCGGGGCAAGTAGCATGTATGGGCAAATCCAGATATGTATATAGAGTGTTAGTTGGGAGGCCGGAGGGAAAAAGATCTTTGGGAAGGCCGAGACGTAGATAGGATGATAATATTAAAATGGATTTGAGGAAGGTGGGATATGATTGTAGAGACTGGATTAATCTTGCTTAGGGTAGGGACCGATGGCGGTCTTATGTGAGGGCGGCAATGAACCCTCGGGTTCCTTAAAAGCCGTAATAATAATAATAATAATAATAATAATAATAATAATAATAACAATAATGATACAACTTACAAATGAGTTTTAAGGAATTCGGAGATTCATTGCCGCTCTCACATAAGCCCGCCATCGGTCCCTATCCTGAGCAAGATTAATCCAGTCTCTACAATCACATCCCACCTCCCTCAAATCAATTGTAATATTATCCTCCCATCTACGTCTCCCGCGAAACCAGGTGGCCCGTGTTCGAATCCCGTTCGGGACAAGTTACCTGGTTGAGGTTTTTTCCGGGGTTTTCCCCCAACCCAATACCAGCAAATGCTGGGTAACTTTCGGTGCTGGACCCCGGACTCACTTCACCGGCATTATCACCTTCATTTCATTCAGACGATAAATAACCTAGATGTTGATACAGCGTCGTAAAATAACTCATCTACGTCTCGGCCTCCCCATAGGTCTTTTCCCCCCGGTCTCCCAACTAACAATCTATATGCATTTCTGGATTCGCCAATAGTAGTAGTAGTAGTAGTAGTAGTAGTAGTAGCAGTAATAGTAGTAGTAGTAGTAGTAGTAGCAGTAATAGTAGTAGTAGCAGTAGTAGTAGTAGCAGCAGCAGCAGAATTGTAATAATTTACATGAATATGGCAAATAAAGTTATAACGGTTTGAAGAAACAACTGCAGTCCTGTTTTATTAGTATAAAAGTCAAATGCAAATTATATAAAACAGACATGAGCAATATGTTCCCTTGCCGGCACTGCATACATCGTAATTTTATGTCTCCCTCCACAAATATTCTACCTGTTTGCGTATAAAAACAGTAAGCAGAGGTTGAAGTCAGTACAATGGGATTGTAATCAGGGGTTTGTAAAATGGTAAAATATGACGAATAAATTGTAGGCTTTGTTTTAATTTCCATGAAACATGGGAACCTTAAGACCCTTCAAGTAAAACAATGAAAAAGGAAAGCATAGGATAGCAGTCAGTGCAGGAGAATCATTAGGGCGATCTTGGCTAAATAGTCCTAAGGCTGTTGAACCTAAAAATAAAAAAATACAAACTATAATAATAATAATAATAATAATAATAATAATAATAATAATAATAATAATAATAAAACAATGAAAACAATGATGATAAAAATCTCGAGAGGAAGTCAGAATGCCACAAGGAGAATTCTGCAGAGAATGATTTTTCTTGACTTGTTTATGTGAGGCTTTTTCTTACAGTGAACGCAGTAAAGACAGTTGACAGACTACGTGCGTAAAGCAACATAAAAGTATTCTACAAGGCACTTAAGCGCCTGGTTTATACATAAAATATATTTGAACACTTATTTGGTTGTAGTTGTGCGAATTGTCAAATAAATTCCATTCTAGCTATAAAAAGAAAATAGAAGCAAGATGTTGTTATCTTGGAGGTTAGGGTTCACTCGGCTTCCACCAACCGACAGTCCTAAGTAGAGAAAGATTAATGGACCCTTATTGTAAAATACAACGAGCTTGGTAATTTTTGTTGTGTCGCTACTAACCTTGTTACGTTTTTATATTCACACAACGGCGCGTCGCTCAGACTTATTTCTTCTGATAGTGGCGTTTTTCCTTCACGGGATAGAGAGGGAAGCCCTGCTGTGATTACAAAACATATGTGGGCTCTAATAAATCTGTCTTCAAACGTTTTAACCCAGGCAGGAGTGGGTATATCAAATGAAAGGAAGAAAGAAAGAGCTTCTCACTTCAGATTTGGGGGTAAAACAAACACGGAAGACAAATTGTGTACATGTTGTGTTCGTATAATGCCTTAATGGTGCTGACATTTGTTAGTTGTAATCAGAGTCTGTACACGCATGGCGTAGAATTGCTTCTTGCTTCTCTACATTTTCGTTGTGAGTCTCGAAACTCAATGACTGCTGTCTATGATTCGAGTATTATATTATGCAACGCTAGAGGACCGTCTATACAAAACACTGTAATGCAACAAAATGTTCATTAATGGTTTTAACATTAAAATTACATGAACAGTTAAGCATGATTTCAGATGTTCACAGTGTGCAACGTAATCAAAGACCTTTGAATATATATAGACCGTATTATAGAATGTAGAATATAAGACGTTAATTAATGTTCAGTCTTATGACTTATAATACTATCATATAAAGTCAAGGTACAACTATATAGTGACCACACATATATTAATTTCTTCTTTAATTATATGATACGTTAAATAGCTGTAAACATTTTCGTCGTGTTAGGCATCTTCATACAGTACCTATTAGCAATATCTAAACCAGGGGTCGTCAGCACAGAGCACGCTGGGGCTAGCCTCTCTTACCCACGGAAAACGCTGTGCACTATAGTGCTCTCGTAGCTGCTAGCGGGTGTGCTCTCTATCTCTCCCTGTTGCACGACGGTGCACACCGACAGCACCGCGTACCCATTGCACATTTCAGCGAGTGCTGACGACCACTGATCTAAACCTTACATGAGATGTGATACGCATTAAATACATACGAACCAACGAACTAACGAACGAGCAAACAAATAAACTTGAATGATTGAAACAATAAAAACTAAATATAAAAAGTAATTAGAATAAATAAAAAATAAATAAATAAATACAGATTTAAATAGAACAAGAATAAAAATATATAATACACTAGCATTACCCTCCCTTTTATACGGAAGTGAGATTTGGACATTAAAGAAAAAAAGACATGAACAGAATCAAAGCAACGGAAATGAAATTTTTCAGGAGGACAGCAGGATATACTCTTTTAGACCGAAAAAGGAATGAAGAAATTTTAGAACAATTAGAAGTAGAGTCAGTAGAAGAAAAAATCAGCAGATACAAATTAAATTGGCTAGATCATGTAAGGAGAATGGAAAATTCAAGAATCCCAAAAATTATGATGCAATATAAACCTAGAGGACATCGTCGACCAGGAAGACCTTTAAGAAGACTGCTAGATGGGGCCGAAACAGGTCTAGAGAGGCCTAATTCGTGAAGGATGATGATGATGATGAGATTTAAATAGAGAAATAAATAGAGATATAGAGAAGTAAATAAATAGATAAATAAATAGATCGAGAAATAAGTAAATAGGAAAATGAATAAATAAATAAATGGAGAAATAAATAAATAGATAATTCAGAAATACATAAATAAGTAAATTAATGAGTGATTAAATGAATGAATGAATAAATAGTAAATAAATAAATAAAATAAATAAATAAATAAATAAATAAATAAATAAATAAATAAATAAATAAATAAAGAAATAAAGAAGTGAGTAAATGAATAAGAAAAGGTAAGAGGTAAAGGAAGGAAGTTATGGAATGAATGAATGAATGAATGATAAATAATACAAGTAATAATTTATGATACCAGTAGCCAAAGAAATAAAGAATGAAATAAGTGTGTAAATAGATTAACAAATAAGAAGAAAAAGAAAACGTTGAAAAAATAATAAGAAGAAATTATTGAATGGAAGAAAGGAAGGAAGGTAGAAAGAAAGAAAGATGGACTGAATAAAGGAAATGAAATAAATTATCTATAAAGTAATAAAGTAAAAAAATAAAGAAGGATGATAATGGATTAATGAAAAGGAGAAGAAACAATGAAAGAGCAAAAGTAATAATGAAATTAATATATAAATAGATTTATAAATAAGAAAATAAAACATAATAAAAGAGAATTAAAAATAATTGAATGTGAAATGATTGACGAAAGAATGAAAAAGAAAGATACAACGAATGACAGAAAGTAATGAATGGAAGAAACAAGTATTCAAACAAGGAAATAAAGAGACCAGGAGAGAAAGAGGAAGGTATAGAAGAAAGATAATCAGTTCGGGTTTGTTATGAATCACTGCTGTAAATTATATTGTAAACTACTGCAATGAGCCTTAGGTCGTTGTGCTGCGAATGCGCTCAAGTGCATTGTGCTGTGTCTCACCTCGTCACCTCAAACCAGTGCATGGACCTCTCATGGAGATTGATGCGCATCTCGCCACGACCCTCCATTTGTCTGAATTATCACAAAGTGAGTGGCAAATACTGATCACTCGAGCGGGCTGTGACTCTTTGTTCATCGACCCTCCAAAGTAATTTCAAGGTTATATAAGCTCATGAAATTCATTAAATTAATTAAGCTTTCAAAACCTGCACCACTAAATTATGTATTTCGAAATGAGACCCAAGGCTGAGGTCTAATATTTTATCGTTTTGACCTCTTTGTACTCCGAAGTGCACATATAATAACAGCACAGGCGGCAACAGATTTACAAAGGACTTATTTTCCTCCCTTTTAAAACAAAACGACAACAAACGTTAGCTTAGTCCACCGTTGTGGCTGAGAGGTTAGCGAGTCTAACTCCGAACTCAGCGGTCCGCGTTCGATTCCCGTCAGGACGAGTTGCCTGGGTGAGGTTTTTTCGGATTTTTTCCCTCACTCCTATGGATGAATATCAGGTAACTTTATCAGGCGATTGGAACCCCACTCATCTTCGCCACTTCCTTTCCTCCCCCATAATCCTTTCCTCATCCCGTTTCTGGTTTTTCAGATCACTCTACAGGCGGCCTCCCGGGACTACTGGCTCTCTCGACCGGCTTCCATGGAATGTAGCTAAACGACGTTGGAAGCTTCTGCAACGAGCACCCGAGGCGGACCTACTCGGTGGAGGAGTTTCGCCTCGGACCGACAGGGGGGCCTTGAGGGAAGTTGCCGATGCAGGAATGGTATATAGATTTCTGTTGGCTGAAGGGACCGGTCGTCAGGGAGTCATGTGGTTGGGTTGGTGCGCATAGGGGATCTATGGCACGCAACTCATTCCATATCGAGGGTTAGCGCAATAGATCTCAACAGGTCGCAGTGCTGGACCACCCGTGCCCCCTCACTTAAATTCTATTCCATTCCAACGTTAGCTTATCTAATACAATACGTTTCATGATTTTATTCAAGTCTCCCACTTCGGTTCAAGTGCTAGTTTTTATAGCTACAAATCCAACGAAGTTTGTTTCAATTTCCGTTCTGCGTTTGGTTATCTAGAGGCTCCAAGCAATCAGCAACAGTGTAGGTATGTACCACAGTCTAGTATATACAGTCACGAAGCTCAATACGTAGTAAATATGCATCCATACATAGTTGCTAACCACTAGGATCGCTACTGTTACCTCATTACAGACAATGCGAAATAGTACCGGCACAGTATATTGTTCCTAGTACCCTCAAGAACTCAAGCTTCGTGACTGTATATACTAGACTGTGGTATGTACGGAGTATAGAGCGGCGTACACACTTCAGGTCTCCTGTTCAGCGAACATGCCAAAGCAAAACAAAGCTAGACGCTTGGATATCAGTGCTCTGATAGAAAAATTTGGTAACCTGCATTATTATCTCGAGACTAGGGCTCATAAAATGGGGAGGTAATTATGAAGTAATTAACGAGAAAGATCCGCCTTGTTGAATATAAGTGCAGGGAGTATAAAGACAAATGAAAAGAAATACAAAATTTTATTTAAAATCCCAGACATCCTTACAATCCCAACTATGCTCACAATAACAATAACGAACAGCGTAAACGTTTTAAGTAATTATAGGGATTCGATTATCCTCCTGTGACGTTTTCGACTTCACATTTAATGGGTATATGGCGGAAATTCCGTGAAGTGGGTTAGGATCACGCACACTTTCCACCTAACAAGGGAAAGTTCCGAAATAATCGGGTATAAGGAACTGGCCACCCTATTCCATTATGTTCTGGCCTAGTTGTCTCATAAGTGGCGCCGTGTTGGTATCACTTGTGAGGTTCAGACTTGTCTTCGGACAGTTGACTAAACAACAAACAACCATTTCATGGACAGTCGTTTGTAAGTACGTATTATAGCTGCATTCATTCATTCATTCATTCATTCATTCATTCATTCATTCATTCATTCATTCATTCATTCATTCATTCATTCATTCATTCATTCATTCATTCATTCATTCATTCATTCTGGTAGAGTTAAGGCCATGAGGCTTTCTCTTCCACACTACCAGAAGTGAAATACACATTTACGAACAATAAGGTTCATAGTTGCAACCATAGTTGCCAAAAATCGCTTCGAGCTTGCATATGCCTTAATAAACCGATTGATTACTCATCCTAGCTTTTGTTTACTGATTTTAATGTTTTAAAAATTAAACAAATTTATTATATTGCCTTATTAAACTTCATACATAAAAATCGCAATAAATTCAAATTGTATCATCATAAATATGGAACTAAAAGATCCGATTTTCTACGACTAGAGGAACCAAAGTGTTTCACAAGCACAGCTGTTAGCCATGGTACCAACTCTGGTCCAATTGAAAAATACCAAAATTTGGAAAATTTTAGTATCAGAAATTAAAAAAATTGCGTTAGGAATTTAATTTTTAAAGAATATATATTGATTTAATATGCATTTCATGTATTTGTATGTATTTGTTAAAATTGAAATTGTATTTTTAAAGTTAATTTATTCCTATAATTCTTTTTTCCTTGACCCACTTTGTGTCAAATAATTATCTTTGTTTGTGTTAAATATGTGTTTAGATAACTCCCTGAGCACGAGTTTTTACTTCTTCAGGGAATGAAAAGACTGTATTTTTTATAAATGTTATTTTATTAACAATAAACAACAATATCTGAATACTTTTACTTGTGATGTGACTTAGGCCTACGTACATGACGCGAATGTTCGTGATTCTTCATCTTTCCTCATCTGCTACGCCTGTGGACCAAAAACAAACATTGTTTATAACATACTGGAATTCCATTGCCAGAGAGGGTAGTATCACAGTCTAGTATATACATTCACGACGCTCAATACGTAGTAAATATGCATACATAGATAGTTGCTAACCACTAGGATCGCTACTATCGCCTCATTACAGACAATGTGAAATAGTACCTGTACAGTCTATTGTTTCTAGTACCCTCATAAACTCAAGCTTCGTGACTGTACATACTAGACTCTAGTAGTATAAAGACAGGTTTCCAGCCCATCATTATTATATCGGTCCTCATTCCAAACTTTGACTGCTGTAGGCCTACTGAAAACTTGCATTTTGACTTATGACTTTTTTATCGCGCACCACAGAAATTATCACTCACTTGCATTCTTTTAGGCTCTACATACATACATGCACGCCGTTTATATGGGAATTGATATTAAATTTATTACTGATGATATCCCGTCTCCCAGCGTCTTCATTTATTATCTTCCACGACGCTGACACATGCATTTCTCAGCGCTGTCACACCAAAAGTTCCATTAATTCTGGCATGTTTGTTTACATTGGGATGGGATATGAATCAGACGCTGTTCCCAGAGATTATGAATCCCAGATTTTAATTAAAACTTCTCGGTTACTTAAATCCCTCAACACTACTATTCTTGAAGTCCGTTGGTCTCTTTCCCCACCCTCAGCTCTTTTTGAATCTGTAGCCACTCAAAGGCTTATCAACTTCAGATTAAAAATTTAATTCATATGCCTTTGTTGGTGGATCTTTTAGTGGATTTGCTTTCCTTGTCGGAGATTCGTGCTAAAATCCTGTGGAATCCAACTTTAAATTTATGGAGGACAGAGATGGTTGTCAGCAGACTGCTTTCAGTATAATACCATTCTCTCTTCCACCATCCTTCATTAACATATTAAAGCTAGTGCACCTAGGTATTATACTACCTACCTGTACAACAGTATTTCCTTTAATTTTATAATACATCTTATTTCATAAGAAATATTTAATAGATAGATAGATGGATGGATGGATATATGGATGGATGGATGGATGGATGGATGGATGGATGGATGGATGGATGGATTGATGGACATT
Source organism: Periplaneta americana (assembly GCF_040183065.1). Taxonomy (NCBI): domain Eukaryota; kingdom Metazoa; phylum Arthropoda; class Insecta; order Blattodea; family Blattidae; genus Periplaneta; species Periplaneta americana. The sequence goes on along the minus strand of NC_091133.1, from coordinate 72,442,119 downwards.
CAGACGGGTTTGAGTAAGTAGGAAGGATAATTCATATAATACACAGAGTGATTATTCCTAAAGTCGGCCTCGGCAGCGTAGTTGGTATAGCGCTGGCCTTCTATGCTCAAGATTGCGGATTCGATCCCGGTCCAGGTCAATGGCATTTAAGTGTGTTTAAATTCGACAGGTTCGTGTTAGTAGATTTACTGGCATGTGAAAGAACTCGTGCGGGACAAAATTCCGACACACCGGCGACGCTGATATAATCTCTGCAGTTGTGAGCGTCGTTAAATAAACCATAATTTAAATTTTTATTCCTGAAGTATGACTTGGTCTTTAGGAATCAGTTCCATTGATAATTTTAAGTAAAAAATATCATATGAACATCGGTTCAGTTATCATTAGGTTTTTATTTATTTGTAAAAATCTATGCGTAATCCTGTGAACCAAGCCTGCAACTTGTTTCCATCTTAATACAAACAGAGGGGCCTGCACTAAAGGGTGTAAGGTTCCGCTGTGACGTGAAGTACGGGGAGAAGGGTAGGATAGGTCCAAATGATTAAAAGCACAGTTTGTAATTACATTCGTAGAAATAAATATAACTCTTTCCCTATTTATAATTCCAATAAAATTCTGATTAATTCCATCACGACATTGCATTTTATGAAATGAATTAGGAACAAATTTATATACAGAATTTAAAACATTACTTGCAACAAAAATATTAATAAAGGAGCTTCGTTCATCTTCATTTAAATATTTTCAATAATCATATTTAACAATTTTCTAGGTTTATTCCCATCTATTTTCCACGTCTAGCGACATCAGCTGTCGATGAGTAGGTTCAAAATTAATTAGCATTTTTCTGTATTACATTTTAAGATGTTCCTTTAGAGCTCAGATGACGTGTACATTATCAATATAATGATTTCCACATCTAACTTTTCTGCCACAATAGCAGCTCGCCTTGTGTAGCAGAACGAAAGCAGAAACAACAGGACAATAGAATTACTTATTGTGAACGCTGGTGTGCTCTTTAACCGTGCCGAGCTACGAAATGCTACGCTCGCGATTCACATCCGTGGGTGATTTTTAAAATGATGCTACGTTAATATCTTCTTACACAAAGAAAACTTTTCATATGAAAGTTTATTTGCTTCAATTTTAAAGGGAAGATTAATTTAAATGTCAGCAAATTCCCACCAGATCTACTCATCCACACAAATATACTCTTTCCTTACTTAATTTAAAATACAGTGTGTCCCAAGTTGATGCATACACATTTTGAAACACTATTTCTCAGCAACGAGATGAGACAGAAATACGATTTTTGCGGTTTTGTATTCCTTGAGCCCGTACATGTTCAAAATGGCACCCTTTCGCCACAGTACACTCCCAACAATGACGTACAACAGAGCGACATAACAACTGGATTGTTGCTAATGGAATATCATTACAGGCATGTTCAATCTGAACTCTTAGTTCCTTCAGTGTTTGTGGTTTTGTGGCGTACACTGTGTCCTTTATAGATCCCCATAGGTAGAAGTCTAGAGGGGTTCCAGAGATCGAGGCGGGAACTCCGCAGCACTTCCTCTTCGTCCTATCCATCTCTGGATCGTCCTCATTTAGTGCGTGGACAAGTCTTGGAATGTAAGGCTTCCATTTTTGAGCTCGCAAAATTCGAAATGTTAAATGTTATGTTTTATTTAACGACGCTCGCAACTGCAGAGGTTATATCAGCGTCGCCGGATGTGCCGGAATTTTGTCCCGCAGGAGTTCTTTTACATGCCAATAAATCTACTGACATGAGCCTGTCGCATTTTAAGCACACTTAAATGCCATCGACCTGGCCCGGGATCGAACCCGCAACCTTGGGCATAGAAGGCCAGCGCTATACCAACTTGCCAACCAGGTCGACGCAAAATTTAATGAACACTGGATTTGCTGATACCAATCTCACGAGAACATTGTCTCATTGGCTTCCTTAGGGATTGTGCAAAAGCCTGCATAACTGCATCAACACTCGTTATCTGTGGAACGTCTCTTTCTTCCGTACCGCCCTTTCAACACATCTTGCACCATTCCATCGACTGCAAACTTGTCTCGAATTCTTGTGATAGTTAACCTTGTTGGTGGTTGTGTTCCAAATTCAACCCTCCAACGTCGTTGAACCTCAACAACATTCTCCTCTTTCCAATATCCACTTACGTGCATCGAACGATAATTGCACCGCCATATTTGTTTATAAACAGATGACCATGTTTCCATGCTTTCCACTGCCTTCTGAATCATAAACCTCAAAAATTGTATTTCTATCTCATTTCTTTGCTGTGAAATAGTATTTCAAACAGTATATACATCAATTTGGGACACACTATATATTATTTGCTTTAGTCACAAATCACAAAATCACTTCACCGAAATCTTAATCCGCTTCGCCTAATGCCTGATTATAATTAACTCAGCTGAACCCGTACAATCTCCCCGTGAGTAAGTTCAGTAGAAAAATGGGAAAGTGTCACTTACAAAATGCACTCATACAACTGCCTTATGTAATCACTTTTCTATCACAAAAAGTTGCGATTAAAGAAGCTTGGAAAGAACCGTTAATAATCTCCTATGTCATTTTTTTTCTCTAATATTAATGGGAAATATGATAAAAATGGAAAATCACATTTATATTTTTCTTAGGAAATATAATTCAAAGAAAATGTTTAACTAAGTTTTAAATATATAACAATTAAGATTATGAAATGAAAGAAAAGCTGTAATTGTAAAGGGAAAATAAAGAACTCCCTAGAAACAGTGATTTTAGGATTATTATCCCTATATCCCCACATGTCACTCAAATTTCCTAGAGCAGGAGATAAATCTGTAGGGTTGGCAACACTAACTCTACCATGATACTTATTAATGCTTCATTCGGTGGAAAGATTTTTCTTTTCTACACTAGTGTCCAAAAGTTAAGCATAATTCGTAAATCAGAGAAATGAAAGGGAAAATTGTGAGCAATCGCTATAAAACTTTATCACAGTGTGTGCCGCATCGTACTTGTGCATAGGGAGGGGGTACTCCTCCGCCTCCCCTCCGAATAAACACGTGTTTAGAAGGTAAGCAAACAGACCCAGTGCGACTCATTCGTTCTTGTTCTCTCATTGTGAACAGAGTGTACTTTCTTATCGCAGTGTATACAGGATAGCACCAACATGCCACAGAGACGCCAACTGGACCCTGTTTTGAAGGGTAGAATAATCGGACGTCTGGAAGCAGGTCAGACACAGACCGAAGTCTCTCACATACAGATCTGCAAATCTTCGCAGCTGGAACTTTGAAAGTCCAGAGATACAGAGACGAGGTATTGGAACGACATGTGCGACTTTTCTGAGGTGCAGTTGGTCCACACTTCATCTTTATGGACGACAATGCACGTCCGCATAGAGCCAACCTGGTGGACGAGTATCTTGAGGGGGAAGATATCCAGCGCATGGACTGGCCAGCGATGTCCCCGGATCTGAACTCTATAGGGCATGCCTGGTATGTATTAGGAAGATGAATTGCAACCCGCCAGCCTCCAACGAGGACACTTCCAGCCCTCCGTAATGCTCTTCGTCTGGAATGGGAACAGCTGCCTGCAGAGCTCTTGAACCACCTGATAGAGGGCATGCCACGATGCTGCGACGCCTGTGTAGCCATATTAACCGCTCAGCATCATCATTATTGTGGAAGTGATAGTCAAATTTTGTACCGTAATTGTGTAAAATGTGTCCCTAGGCCACAACAAGACAAAATCTGCTGATATGTGTTACTCTGTTACATACCAATTCCTGTGTGATTCATTTGTACAAGTTTGGTGCCATTCTGATAGGTTGGGAACAAAATATTGAATTATGCTTAACTTTTGGACACTAGTGTATTTCTCACATTGTCAACATTTATAGCGCGGCAGATCATAAAACAATTAAAAACACAGCGCGCCCGATTTTAAGTTTTACCGCTAAAGCGGTACATTAACTGCCCACAGCTGCTCTTGCGGCTTTTGTCATGCGGCCGCAAGGTAGTCTCAAAAGCAATCACAGTCTCAAAGGTGTCGTTGAAAATGTTGACCTCTAATATCCGTATATTTATATTTGCAGAGGAAATTCCTTATTACTTGATGTAATTCCTTGCTTGTTACGTAGGCAGTGAATACATTGTTCGGTTAAGTTTTCCTTCAGCTGTTCCAGAGTATGGGGAACTTGTATTAAATATTTTATCTTTAATACTTCCCCAGAGAAATTACACGGGCATGTCCGGGAATCGAGATAACAACACATTTATGCTTATTAATATATCAAGTGTCCAAGGGATTATTTTGCGAGTATAGGAGCCGTATAACCGAAGCTGCAAGAGCAGCTGCGGACAAATTAAAGTGCCGCTCAGCGGTAAGATTTTAAATCGGACGCACCGTATCCGTTACATAGTCATTCTTTGCTTTGTTTTTGCTGTCTTCCTTTTCCCGTTTCTTTTTACTTATTCATTTCTAATATTTTCATTCTTTTCTCTCTTCTTAGTCTGTTTCTGTCACAGCTTTCATTTCGTTTTTGTTCTTTCCTTCTTTTTTCATCCTGTTTTTCTTTTTCTTTATTTCTTTCTTAATTATTTTAATTTCTTTATTTCTTCTTTTCTTTAGTAATTGTTTATTCCTTATTTTCTTTCTTATTTCTTCATTTCCGTCGATCTGACTTTATTTCTGATTTTTGTATTTCTTCATTTCTGCCTCTTTCGTTTTCCATTTTTCCTTTCATAATTTATTTTCTTTCCTTGTCTTTCCCATCTTCCTTCATTCCGGGTTTTACTTTATTTCCTTTTTTTCTCCTTCTCTTATATTTATACTTTTTGCATATTGTCTTCTTCTTGCGTTTTTATTCATCTTTCATATCTTCCTTATTTTCAGTTTATTTTCTTCTTTTTCTCTCTTTCTTTTTTATCTTCATTTCCTTATTTATTCCTTAATTTGTCTTTATTTATTCTTCCTATATTTCTGAGATATTTACTTTTGTCAAGGTTTGGTCTTTTCAAACTTCATTACATTTAAAAATTAGGCTACATGCAAAACAATCATGTGGCGGGATTTCTGGAGCGTGTGTACCGGTTGTTCTGTATGATTTTGAAATTTGGACTGTCACTTTCACAGAGGAACAGAGATTAAGGGTGTTTGAGAATAAGATTCTTAGGAAAATATTTGGGGCTAAGAGGAATGACGTTATAGGAGAATGGAGAAAGTTACACAACGCAGAACTGCACGCATTGTATTCTTCACCTGAGATAATTAGGAACATTAAATCCAGACGTTTGAAATGGGTAGGGCTTGTAGCACGTATGGGCGAATCCAGAAATGCATATAGAGTGCTAGTTGGGAGACCGGATGGTAAAAGACCTTTGGGGAGACCGAGGCGTAGATGGGAAGATAATATTAAAATGGATTTGAGGGAGGTGGGATATGATGGTAGAGACTGGATTAATCTTGCACAAGATAGGGACCGATGGTGGGTTTATGTGAGGGCGGCAATGAACCTGCGGGTTCCTTAAAAGTCATTTGTAAGTAAGTGTTAACATGATAAGTTATATTAAACATACATACATACATACATACATACATACATGCATGCATACATACATACATACATACATACATACATACATACATACATACATAGGGGAAATTCGGTTAATTCCGCAGTACGGGTAATTTACAGTTGTACATATATGATTTTACTGCGGCTTTACAATAGCGTGAACGTAAGTTTTGAGAGGCTGTCAACAGGAGGCATGTCCTCTGCAGGGCTACAGAAAAAAAAATCAAGATTATTGGTCGACACCTCTGTCGGCAATATAGTGGAACATCGAAAGTTGGCTGTTTTTCCTGTTTTGCTACACAGCTGTGAAGAAAGTGAGCATTGTTACATATAAATTGTTCCTTTTATGTTACTTTCATAATGTATTTCATTATTATTTCCGACTACGGACTTAGCCAAGTCCTATTGCGGATTTATCCGCACTGTTGCGGAATTACCCGAGTTGTTCTTTTTAAACTGTAATGCATATACAACTAAATATATTTGCATTTTAGTAGGTCTCTTTATCTCGTTTGGTAACGAAAGGTTTCATCCATGTCTACATACCTTAATAATATTTTTCAATAAACATTTTGATAAAAATATGATAGATTTACTTCTTAATATTGCGGAATTATTCGAATTTCCCCTACATACATACATACATACATATATACATGCATACATACATACATACATACATACATACATACTTACTTACTTACTTACAAATAGCTTTTAAGGAACCCGAAGGTTCATTGCCGCCCTCACATAAGCCCGCCATCGGTCCCTATCCTGTGCAAGATTAATCCAGTCTCTATCATCATATCCCACCTCCCTCAAATCCATTATAATATTATCCTCCCATCTACGTCTCGGCCTCCCTAAAGGTCTTTTTCCCTCCGGTCTATATGCATTTCTGGATTCGCCCATACGTGCTACATGCCCTGTCCATCGCAAACGTCTGGATTTTAAGTTCCTAATTATGTCAGGTGAAGAATGTAGTGCGTGCAGTTCTGTGTTGTGTAACTTTCTCCATTCTCCTGTAACTTCATCCCGCTTAGCCCCAAATATTTTCCTAAGCACCTTATTCTCAAACACCCTTAACCTATGTTCCTCTCTCAGAGTGAGAGTCCAAGTTTCACAACCATACAGAAGAACCGGTAATATAACTGTTTTATAAATTCTAACTTTCAGATTTTTGGACAGCAGACTGGATGATAAGAGCTTCTCAACCGAATAATAACACGCATTTCCCATATTTATTCTGCGTTTAATTTCCTCTCGGGTGTCATTTATATTTGTTACTGTTGCTCCAAGATATTTGAATTTTTCCACCTCTTCGAAGGATAAATCTCCAATTTTTATATTTCCATTTCGTACAATATTCTGGTCACGAGACATAATCATATACTTTGTCTTTTCGGGATTTACTTCCAAACCAATCGCTTTACTTGTTTCAAGTAAAATATCCGTGTTTTCCCTAACCGTTTGTGTATTTTCTCCTAACATATTCACGTCATCTGCATAGACAAGAAGCTGATGTAACCCGTTCAATTCCAAACCCTGCCTGTTATCCTGAACTTTCCTAATGACATATTCTAGAGCGAAGTTAAAAAGTAAAGGTGATAGTGCATTTCCCTGCTTTAGCCCGCAGTGAATTGGAAAAGCATCAGATAGAAACTGACCTATACGGACTCTGCTGTATGTTTCACTGAGACACATTTTAATTAATCGAACTAGTTTCTTGGGAATACCAAATTCAATAAGAATATCATATAATACTTCCCTCTTAACCGAGTCATATGCCTTTTTGAAATCTATGAGTAACTGATGTACTGTACCCTTATACTCCCGTTTTTTCTCCATTATCTGTCGAATACAAAAAATCTGATCAATAGTCGATCTATTACGCCGAAAACCGCACTGATGATCCCCAATAATTTCATCTACGTACGGAGTTAATCTTCTCAAAAGAAAATACATACATACATACATACTTACATACATACATACATACATACATACATACATACATACATACATACATACATACATACATACATACATACATACATACCATTAAATTTAGATTTTAATGTTGAAGCTGGCGACGAAGTTTCTGGGTTTTCTTTTTAAGTAAACAAGTTAGAGATAATTAGTGGGAAAGCTTGTGATATTTTTAGGCCGGTAGCTGTTGTAGATTATATTTTGACGTGACCTGGGAAGTAGGGGCGCCATGCGGAAGGTATTCGGAGCGTCACGGGTAGTTTGATATCATTTCGATGTTTCTCACTGGCTGCCTGCAGTGGCGTGCAAATAAAGCAGTTGGAGTTCGGTCAGACACAGCCGACTCTGTCGTTAATGAAATAAGTCGGGAATTAATTACGAACACCACGCGAAACATGTGCAAGAGATGTTGTTGCTGTTAACTCAAGTACGCTTTTAAATTGCTCCTTTAATTCCATTAATTAAGAGACAAATTTTATATTGCATCTTGAAGCGGGTTAATAACTATTAGACCCGGCTGGTGTCACGTTTCCTGACACATACTGCGTCTTTCTACAGGATCGGAGAAACTTGCCATTTCGTTATTTCTCTTATTTTCCGATTCCTACATATGTGTACAGGATTGAACTTCTCTAGCATTATCCTCAAATTTTATATAGAATAAATATCTATAATTGCGTATAAAATACAGGGTGGAAGTGAAATAGCCTTGCAGATGTCCTTTAAATGTGCAAAAATTTGATCCGAACAACTGTAATATTTTAAAATTTCTTTTCAGGACGAAATTTTACATTTCTTCAGATAAATAAAAGTGCAAAGATACAATTACCAATAGGTACAAGTCCACGGTAACAAATGTCAGACCCATGAAACGAGCGGGCCCGGGTTCAAATCCTGGTTGGGATAGGTTACCTGGTTGAGGTTTTTTTCCGGGGATTTTTCTCAACTCATTAAGGGGTTAGGTACAGCTTAAAGGAGTAAACGTTTGGAAATATTCAACATTTTTTCCTCCATTACTGTATATTGAACAATAATAAAAATTAGTATGTGTAAAACACTGTCCTTCTGCTATATGATAAACATATTTTTAAGATTAAAAATATTTATATATTTTTTTCAAAACTCAAAATTCACTGTGCAGTGATGGAGCTTTTCCCTCATAACTAAAAAGGTATCCAAAATTCTGTAATTAAATATTTTTGTGTATATTTATGCATGTCATTTCTACAATATGATGCAAAAGCACTTCTCTATCTTTGATAGATTGTCTGATAAAAATAAATTCATTTAAAAAATGGTCAAATATTAGTATTTTCTTGAAACACAAAATAAAAAAGATATTTGTTAAGAAATATAGTTGAAAGAGCATGATATTGTAAACATGAGTTTCGGCAATAGAATAAAAGAGAGAGAATATGAAAAAGTTAACAAGTTTATGAGTTATGAGGGAAACGCTTCATCACTGCACAGTGAACTGCAACCGTTTTGAATTTCGGAAAAAAAAAATTAAATCGTAAAAATATTTTTTTCATATATCAAATAGTATTTTATACATACCAATTTTCATTATTTTACACGATACAGTAATGGAGGAAAAAAGTTTGAATATTTCCAAAAATGTTACTGCTGTAAGCTGTACCTAACCCCTTAAGAGCAAATGCTGGGTAACTTTCGGCGTTGGACTCTGGACTCATTTCGCCGACATTATCACCTTCATATCATTCAGACGCTAGATAACCACAGCAGTTGATAAAGCGTCGTAAAATAACCCACTAAAATAGGTACAAAAAGTACTAATATAGGGTAATATATTAAAGGAAATTACTGAAAATAAATTATGTAGGTAGGCCTACTGATTGTACAAATTTCAAGAGAAAAATACAGTAACTATTTCGAAACATTTACAACAAAGTTAAAATATTCAGCTTACTGAATTGCACTCTGCTCAGTAAAACGAAGCTTACTAAGTTTGTGTTTGAATACTGTTAAATTCTGATAAACTCTGATGTCATTGGGTAGCGTATTCCACAAGTGTGATATCGAGATAGTGAATAATGATGAACACGTTCATGTTTTATGTGTTAGTATGGCTAGCTATGGCTAGTATACGGCTACTTTGTGTGCGTATGTAGACATTGTGATTCATGATAGGTAACTGAAGCGGGATGCAGCGCAAGATAGGTTAGGTGTGGAGGTGTGAAAGATTTGGAAATGGAGAACAAGGGAGTGAGAATTTCTACATACGTTAAGTTGAAGGTAGTTTAGAGTTACGAGGGATGAGGTAATTTATCTCTTCCTTATCGCAATATAACAAATGCAATACAGATATATTAATTACTTACTTATGGCTTTTAGAGAACCCGGAGGTCATTGCCGCCCTCACATAAGTCCGCCATCCTGAGCAAGATTAATCCATTTCCTAGCATCATATCCCACCTCCCTCAAATCCATTTTAATATTATCCTCCCATCAACGTCTCGGCCTTTCCAAAGGTCTTTTTTCCTTTGGCCTCCCAAATAACACACTATATGCATTTCTGGATTCGCCCATACATGCTACATGCCCTGGCCATCTCAAATGTCTGTATTATATCATATGAATACAGGGTCTTTCATAAATAACGAGTCTGTCGAAAAATTAACTATTTTGGATAATTTTTTTGAATGATGTTCATCCTCACGAGAAAGAGTCCTTCCTGGTGCCGTACAGTCGATTTGGAAACAAACACCCCTCCCCTCGCCGCCAGAGCTATTAAACGAAAGAATGGTTAGTGTTTTAAACTTTTATTAAAACACATAAATGCAAAAACAGTTTCAATTGTTGACAAATTATGGTGTAAAATTTTCAAATTGTCTTCCGTTTTGCTGAATGCACAAATGTAAGCGACGTATCAACTCTTCATGGACACTGGTGAGCATGACAGGCGTAACCATTTGTATCGTGTGTTCAATTCGTTCCACTAATTTAGGAATGGTGCGTGGCTTAGTCGCATATACACGATCCTTGATCACTCCCCAGAAAAAGAATTCCAGGGAAGTCAAATCAGGTGATCGCGGAGGCCAACGGATTGGACCTGTGCGACCGATCCACCTGCCTGGAAACACTTCGTCTACGGAATAAACGCTTCATTTGAGCGACACTGTTTCCAAGTTCAAACCAGGCAGCAGTTTTTCTCTTCTGCAATAACGTTAAGCGGCTGCGTGGCATTTTATCATTCCAGTCTATCACAACAATGTGTATAGGCATGGCCGTGTACCATTATTCTTGGCGTATCAGGTCATTTTAAGTTCTTGGCGTATAGAAGGCCATGCTCCAGGTCATTTTAAGTTCTTGGTGTATAGAAGGCCATGCTCCAGGTCATTTTAAGTTCTTGGTGTATAGAAGGCCATGCTCCAGGTCATTTTAAGTTGGCATCAAACGCACATTACACATGGATAAGTAGCTACCTCTGGCCGTGGGGAAAGGGATGTTTGTTTCCAAATCGACTGTACGGCACCGGGAAGGGTTTTTCTCGTGAGGATGAACATAATTTCAAAAAATTATTCAAAATAGTTTATTTTTTTTATAGACTCGTTACTTATGAAAGACTCTGTATATCGAAATATTAATACGACACTCCCAGCATTAAGAAGATGAGACATTGACATGCTGAGACGTCTTCTGGAAAAACAGGAAACATACTGAAGCCAGAAAAGGCTGGCCGAGAATTGTGCCTGGACAAGGGTTATTTCAAACTTTAAACATAAGACATGGGGACACCAGTTTTCATTTATTTTATCTTCTGAACAGAGCTGTTTTAAGAATTTATTTTTATCCCTTTAAATAATGTAGTTTGGATATGTGGTCTTAATTCACCTTATCTTTTTTTTTGTTTAAAATTTCTTCTCAGATATTCTAAGAAGATATTTTGAGTTATGTCTGACGTCGATTCTGCAGTACACGACGATAAGGCTTTCGTAGATGAATATAAATTCTGTGTTACTCCATTCATCTATAGTGCGTCTATCAGTTTGAAAGTCTAACCAGATGCTAAAATTGAATCTTAACCCAGACACGAGGATCGGTCAGAACTTTTATCCCGGGTCATAATAGGTAAGTCAACAGTATTAACATTACGGAAGGAAGGTTTTTCTAATTTAATATCGCCTCGAGCCGAGGAGCGGAAGATCACAGCTCATTATAACACGCAAGACATTCCATCACCACCCCTTTGCCCTTCACAGTTCACAAGGTTATTATTATATCGTACAGGTGCATTGTTCTAGCCGTTCTCATAACCTACAAAATGTTAAAGAAATTAAGAATGTAAATAAAATATAGCTGCCCTCTAACATAGTGTTAAAAAGTTAAACTATGGTAACTTCACAACATGAAACATAATTTTAGTTTGTTTGTTATATGATATTGAAAAAAAAAATACTGCGCGGGTTTTTTCCACAATTTCTACCTATGTACAGTGTTCTGCAGGTCTGATATTGTCCAATCGATAATAGATTTCTAGTGCACGTTCCCAAATGTCTTGTAGGGTTGTAGGGCTACTTACGCTAATTCTTTAATAGATCTTCTGTCAGTCACGATCTTCATATACTATAGCCTCAATTCTTGTGCACTCAAATCTATTGTGCTCGATGGCTAGGCGAGTGGGCCATCTCGACCAATCCATTGTCCAGGGAAAGGAATTATCAAGAAGTTCTCTAACATTAAGCAGAGAGGATAGTTTTTAAATGGTGGAAAACTAAAAAAAGGTTCAAATACTCTTTGATATGTGAAAAAATACTGCATAGACTATACAGTATAATGTAAGACGCATTATGCTTTTGTCAGCTGCTGCAACGCTATTCTTAAAGCTCTGGTGCGCAGAGTTTTGAAGGATAAAGGATAGTTAGGCTAAGTGTGGTGGAAAACCAATAAATTTATATACTGTATATTTACATTGCTTAACCATAAATTTATATATGTATATATAATATTGCTTTAAGATTTAAATATTCGCATGGGGTCAATTGAACCCCCAGTGTTATATCGTAATTTGTATCATTTTTATGACCACATATACCTATATTTATATACATGTTTATACCTATTATAATTTTATCTCTGTATTTTCCCTCTCCCTTATTGTATTTCTATTTGTACTTTTGATGGTATGGTAGAGAAGGTCTGATGGCCTTAAAACCACCAGATTAAATAGATAGATAGATAGATAGATAGATAGATAGATAGATAGATAGATAGATAGATAGATAGATAGATAGATAGATAGATGGATGGATGGATGGATGGATGGATGGATGGATGGATGGGTGGATGGGTGGGTGGGTGGGTGGGTGGGTGGGTGGGTGGGTGGGTGGGTGGGTGGATGGATGGATGGATGGATGGAGGCAGGCAGGCAGATTCGATCGTCCTATAGTACCTAGTAGTAACAGCACCTGTAGGGACAACTCGGCTAATCTCGTGATATCTTTTATTTAAATTTGTCAAGAATTTATACTAGGAATAAATGTAATTCTGATTATATAATATAAATGGCAGAAGATGTATTTTGTTCACTGAGCTCTTGCAGTGACATGAGGGTAATTTTTTGGAAACTGCTTGAAGAGTTGTGAGATCTATAGCTCTGAATTTGCGAGTGAATACACCATCCGATTTTCTTTGTTAAAATAAGTTTTTTTTTCTGTGTTTTGTGGTCACTGTCAGTTGCCACACTTGTAAGAAAAGGCATTGTTAAACTCAAGGTACAAGACAATACTAAGCGCGGAAGAAACAAAAAACAAGTGTGTTTGTGTTGAAGCTCTTGCCGTTAGAAACATTTCGGGCTGCGGTAAAGAAAACTTTTGTTCACCCAGCACTGCTGCTATTATTATTGCTGCTGCTACCGCTACTACAAAGACGTCGATTTCAGAAATATTATTTTATCTTCTCTTGCTTTTAGGATGGACGTGAGATCTGATTCGTTCGCGGACAGAAATCTCCGTTGTGTTATTTCCCTAAGAACATGAGAGATAGAAGTGATATTACATGATTTTAGTGCAATATTAAAAAAAATACATCCTGTATATGATTCAGCACACCATATGGAAGACTGTCAGCTCGGTAAGTAGAAAGTTAGCTTGTTTTATATATACTGTAGTGTTGTAATGAGTGGAATGTAGGTCTAAAGCACATTGGAATATGTTCTCTTTTTTCCCGATGTCCTGCGATTCTCAGATACTTTGCTTTAGCTTTAAATTGGAATGTTATCAGAAGCAATTTATTGGAAGTACTATTAAAGCGTTAAATTAATTTAATTGCAGTCTTTCTCTCTTGTTTTTATTTTGTGTTAAAACGAATGTTACGTAGCGTTTAATTTGTCTGACAGCAATTTCAAGGCTGTTTGGGTGGTAAAATCACAACGCTATACAATTTCTGCACGCTACTGCAAAAAACAATTTCAATTATCTCACGAATGTGCTAATGGATTAATTTAGTATCTGTAGTTGCCTCAATTGACTCCCACAGTAACAACCAAATTAATAATACGAGTAAAGACGTGTAGGATGCCTATACCAACTCCTCCTTCTAGTATGCAATGAATCTTAAGCCTACAGCTTCCACTAGTGATTCTTTCGTCTTTTCTTTGACCGATGAACACCTCTGGTACCATACATACTTACTTACAAATGGCTTTTAGAGAACTCGGAGATTTACTGCCGCCCTCACATAAGCCCATCATCGGTCCCTATCCTGAGCAACATTAATCCAGTACCTAGCATCGTATCCCACCTTCCTCAAATCCATTTTAATATTATCCTCCCATCTACGTCTCGGCCTCCCCAAAGCTATTTTTCCTTCCGACCTCGCAACTAACACTCTATAATGCATTTATGGATTCATCCATACGTGCTACATGTCCGGCCCATCTCAAACGTCTGGATTTAATGTTCCTAATTATGTCAGGTGAAGATAGAATGCGTGCAGCTCTGCGTTGTACATCTTTCTCTATTCTCCTGTAACTCCATCCCTCTTTGCTTCAAATATTTCCCTAAGCACCTTATTCTCAAACAACCTTAACCTCTGTTTCTCTGTCAAAGTGAGAGTCCAAGTTTCACAACCATAAAGTGTAATCGGTAATATAACTGTTTTATAAATTCTAACTTTCATTTTTTTGAGAGGAGACTGGATAACAAGAGGTTCTAAACCAAATAATAACAGACATTTCCCATATTTGTTCTGCGTTTAAATTCCTCCAGAGTGTCATTTATATTTGTTACTGTTGCTCCAAGATATTTTAAATTTTCCACCTTTTAAAACTATAAATTTCCAATTTTTATATTTCCATTTCGTACTATGTTGTGGTCACGAGACATAATCATATACTTTTTCTTTTCGGGGTTTACTTAAAAGCCTATCTCTTTACTTGGTTAAGTATCCCTGTTTTCCCTAATAGTTTGTGGATTTTCTCCTAACATATTCACATCATCCGCATAAAAAGGCAGCTGATATAACCTGTTCAATTCCAAACCCTCTCTGTTATTCTGAACTTTCCTAATGGCAAATTCTAGAGCAAAATAAAATAACTGATACAAAAACATCAAATATGAATAAATTTCACATTACAAACAATGTGAGGAAAAACAATGTCAAATAGACATGCGTAAAACTTCCAAGAAAGTCAATTGCAATTACATACTTTGAATTTTTAAGCGGTCCATTTTTGTAAGATTGTATAGTTTTGATGTGATTACGTCTTTATAGGAGGTAGAAAAGAGAAAATGCCACATTTTATGAGTATCACGAAGCAGTGACAGGAGATAATATTAGATGGCAGCACTCGTACACTTTAAGATGTGCTAGTATCTAAGAATTTCGAAAGGTGGATTTTGGTATTGTATTGTATTTACAGTCCATGATATTCGTACATTGCTTCATAGCTAGAAAATGGAACAAGTCAAAAACTTAATACTATTATTAAGTTATAAATTATTAATTTATAGTCACAGTCTAGTTGAAATACTACAGAAGAGGATTACAATGTAGTATCAATTTCATGAAGCGTTGTTGAATGTCATGAATTCACCTACAGAATAGAAGGCGTGAGAAATTAGGTACTTCTTTAATCTGGTCCTAAATAATCTTATGTTTTGAGTTTCATTTTTTATATAGATAATAATAATAATAATAATAATAATAATAATAATAATAATAATGATAATAATAATAATAATGACTTTATTTAACCTGGCAGAGTTAAGACCGTAAGGCCTTCTCTTCCACTCAACCAGGATTAAAACTTGCTTACATAGTTGAACATAAAACTGGATCAGAATTAAGTAATTACATACTGATACAATTTAGGTACATAATGAGATCAAAAGAAGTAGTTACATAAAAATTTACCTTATAAAATAAAAATAAACATAGTGGAATACATATTAATGTTGTTAGAATCAAATACGAATCACATAAAAACAGAAGCCGATAATTCAATAAAAAATGTACACAGTAGAAATAAAAATAAACACATTAGTATACATATTAATATTAGATTACAATTAAGTAGGATTTACATAATTCAACCAGAAACCGACAATTGAATAAAATGTACACAACAATAGATTAATAATAAAAAACAACACAGTGGGATACATATTGGCGTTAAGTGATAAATAAACACGATTTACACGATTACACAATAAAAATAAGAAACAAAAAAAAATCGATAGGGAGGCTATTAAAATTTTTTACTGCCATATAACGCACTCCTTTTTTGATAGCACGATAGACTTGCCGGTGGAGTATGAAAGTCATTTTTTGACTTTATGCTATTAACTGTTGAATTAGTCACAAAGTTTTCACGATTACATAGAAGGAAGATTATTACTGAAAAAATATACTGACAAGCCATGGGCATTATTTCATGGTTTGAGTAATTTCTGAGGAAGGAAGCACAAACAGAAAAAATTTGACATTTTAGAGTAACAGTCAGTGAAATCATGGAATGATAAGATAACAGCGCATCCGCAACAATAAATGCTGTCGACGCAGTCAATGAAATATAAAAATCCCCTGCCAATTTATGTTCATAATTTTTGTGTAGTCTAAGTTATTCTGACAAAGGATTTCTTGATGAAAACTCACCGTTATCCAATAGATAACATCAACTATTTCTTTATGGTAAAGTATCAAATCATAAGATTTCTGAACACTTCAGGTACAACACTTACCGAAATCTACAAAAATTGCCTGTCGTGTTACTAAAATATTTACGACACTTGTATAATAGGTCAGTAATTATTTTGTACAATACAGGGTATTTCAAAAGCGATGATCAGAAATTTATCGACGAGAAAGAGAAGCAAAAAATTTCCAGTAAACATGGGTCCGAGAATTAACCGTTCGCGAGATAATGGCATCTTTTTGCTAGTTTGGCCGCAGTGAACCGAGCTCCTGGATACGGTAAAGCGGAAAAACTTACGCTTCTTATGTATGCCGCACTCTCCCATCCCGTTTCATTCTAAGTGTGAGACGATATCGCACCCCCAGTAAAATACTGTCGTATGTCGAAAATCACATATTACTTTCGTAATTTTTTCCATCACCGTTTTACTAGTTGGAGGTATGAAATTCTAACAATAACATAGTAGATTATCAAAGGTTTTGGTATCTATTTATTAAAATATTTTGACAGCAGTATTTTATTAGGAGAAACATATCTTTACAAATAACAATTTTCGAGTTAAGACACTATTTTATTGCGAGCACGATATCTAAACAGACAATATGGTGAGCTGTGGATAACTAGAAAAGGACCTATACCTAGAGTACCAGATTCAAATCCGTTGGATTTTTTTATGTGTGGGGTTAAGCAAAAGGTCTAGTTTACACAACAGACAACACCGCACCTGAATAATTGCAGCATCAGATTGTAGATGCTTTCCAGTAAATGAAGAATGATCCAGGATTGCTCGAGCGCATTCTTGGGTCTTCACGGGGAAAACTAGACAGATACACTCAAGTGCATGCTCAGCATTTTGAACACCTGCTGTAAAATTTTTCGGTAATTTGTTCTTACTATACTTGTTTATCCGCAAACTTCACTGTTGTTCAAACAAAAAAGTTTCTTTTGTGTATGTTAAATTACATTTCCGTGATTTTGAAGCAAAAGTCTGAAATTTTACTATCTCGTTATTGATAAATTAAATAAAATTATCACTGCTTTTGTTAGGATTAGTACTCAGTATTCAGCGGGTCCCAACCAACATAAAGTGGGGTTATTTCGTAAACGATTAATTTGCGGAACTGGAACTGGAACTTTTTTACTTCTCATCCATGGATTTTTGACTATCACTTTTGAAACACTCTGTATATTCAAGATGGTAAACTGCGAAGTAATTTAACTATTTGATAGCGAATTCAGTTGGCGGATCAAAATTCCATCCTCAAATCTGATCGTTGATTTAACGGTCCGAAATCACAAACGTTGATTAAATGAAAATAAGCTTCTGACACTCGTTAAACATTTGACACTTGTCAAACTGGCTTCCGCATTGTTGATGAAACCAGTCGTTTGTACACACTCACACATTGCATTGCATGAAAATACGATTTCTGACACTTCGTTAAACATTTGACATTCGTCAAATTAGCTTGAGCATTGTATTTGAACCGATCGTGCTTACTAATCACAAATTGCATTTGACGTTCAGTCCTGGAGACTTAGTTCTTGGTAACAGACTCAAGAAATGTTTCTCTTTTTTGCCTTCGCAGAAATCGAGACGTAGTTTCGAAACAACGAACATTTTTACATCTATGATACTGTGTCAGTCATAAATCATACTCAATGAATTCACATTTTTACAAAAATAAGAACGGAAAGGGCAAACAAGTTAATTGTTTGAATTAATGCTTGTAGATAAGCTTAAAGACGATGATGGTTATGAACAGAGAGTAAATATAAAATCCTTGAAAGCATAATTGAGCATGTACATGTGGTTGGTACCTTAACTTTCATCGTGATGTTTTACGGCTTAAGGGACACTAGGACTTGAATTAAAAAAAGGCCCAAATAAATTTTTTCGTTTTTTTTTTTTGCACGAAAATATTCCTTGGGAACTTATGAAGTTGGTAATAAGCAGTTTTTTTGCTTCTAGTCTTCTTTGAGCTTCAGGAGCGATTTTATATAGGCCTGCCTCATATGTCAGTAGTGTATTTGTTTTAAAAAATTTGCCTTTTTCTTGAAACTATATTTTTGATGTTAGAAATACTCCATGCGCATGCAGTTTTCACCAAACTCAATGAAAATATTCGTACATGTTCATGCCTAAGATATAACGTACAGACATTTTAAGTAGTATCTTGAAACTACATTTTTGATGTTAGAAATACTCCATGCGCATGCAGTTTTCACCAAACTCAATGAAAATATTCGTACATGTTCATGCCTAAGATATAACGTACAGACATTTTAAGTAGTATCTTGAAATTTGAGAGCTAATTAAATTATTATGTATATAAAAATATGAATAAATAAGGGTTTGATTTTCAAAAATATAGTATCCCAAACTAAACTAGATATCTTGAATTTCTCAACGTTAAAATACTGCTCCTTGAATCTGGGTCCATATTTGAATGTAATAAGCATGAAACATTTTGATTACATCATTACTTAGCATAATTGAATCAATTATTTCGAAAACGTAACATGCACAGTTCCGCGAAAACTACTTCAGTAGCATTTAATACATTAATAAAAATAAAAGTCCGTTTCTTATTCATTTCTATAGATGAAATATGTGACTTGTTTCATGATTCTTAACAATAATGTGTTACAGTAAAGAGTACTCTGGTTGAAAAAAGTAACATGCACGAAAATATCACATGTTACGTTTTAGAAATAACCGATTCAATTAAATAAAAATTAACTTCGAAACCAGCAGTCCGATTGAGCTCAAAATTTGCATACATCTTGTTCCTAACGTATCTAACAAACAGTTAAAATAAAATAAATCGGATTAAATTGTAAAAATTTTATAACGCAGGCCTAGTGTACCATAATAATTATGTAGCCTATTACTTTTACAAACTGTGTGTAACTTACAAAAATAAAGCATAGGCTAAAGAATAATACTTGGAGTTTCTTAGAAGTATGGAGGTGTTTATCGGACGGCATATAGAAATTCCTAAACACTTCAACCCAAGCAGTCTTTTGTACATCCTTGATGGAATGAGTTACATGCCGATTGTACTGTTAGCTAAGAAGCAAACATTCTGATGAAGGCAGATAAAAAAGTTATTTTTTTTCTTTCATCGCGTTAATACTGTCAAAAGAAGTGCTTATACAAATTTTGGCCGCTCGACCGCAATTACGAGGCTGTCCAGAAAGTGATTTTCACTGCGGCCATTTACAGAAAAAAGCACAATTGCAAGGAAAGATTTACTGAAACAGATACAGCAATTATTGCACTATTTGTCATTATATCTCCCACTGGAATTAATATATTTGTCATACCGTGGGATCAATTTTTGTATCCCTGTGTCGTAGAAGTCAGCCGCCTGGGATCGGAACCAGCGTTTGGCAGCCGTCTGCACCTCTCTGGCGATCCCATGATATGGTAAATATCTCAATTCCGTTGAGAAATATGTTGAAAAATAGCTCAACAACTGTTGTGTCTGTTCCAATAAATTTTTGCAATGAAATTGTGTTTTCTTTCTGTTAACGGACCCTGGCGAACTTATTTTTTTACGACCCTCGTAATTGCGGTCGAATGACCAAAATTTATATAAGCACTTGTTTTGACATTATTAACATGGTGGAAGAAAAAAATTAATTTTTTTATCTGCCCCCATCAGAATGTTTGTTTGTAAGCCGGTCCCACAATCCACCCCGCTACTCATTCTTTCCAATCTTCAGATCCGTGTACCATATCTCTGATAGTAGTCTGCTATATCTCACAGATCTATACGGGTCGTCATATCCCTGTCAGAGCTGAGCTCCTGTGGAGTGTTCTGTTATGCAGATGTATGAGTTGGACAAACCATGGGGAATATCCACAATGGCGGATAGCTGATTCGGAATCACGGAAACACAGATGTCTTAAATTTCGAGACGGTGATGATAAAAATAGGGCATTATGGAGAACGTTGTGTAATAACGAGGACAAATTGCGAGAACCCCTAGAAAAACCCTCACAACCTTGACTTTTTCCACCACAAATACGACTGCTCCATCACCGAGGAATATGTTCGCAAGAAGAGAGGTAGAAGAGTCCTGTCTTAGATGCAATATATTGGTTTCGTCCAACATCGTCTGGACAGGAACACCCGGGCGCCAGCGACAAGCTTTATGTGTTCACTTCAAGCTTCAGCTCCTCTCAGATAATGCTTGAACGACACTCACACAAGGTTCACCACAACAAAACAAAGAACTATACAGAAGAGACAGCAGCGACCAGAATCTCAAATCGTGGGAGGTAAAACAAATGTCGAATGTTAGAAGGGAGAAAAAAAAGTATAGACTCTTGTTCAAGACCTCCTGGAATTGAATAAAAATCACGTAGCTACTATTTTATGACTACCTTACCACAGCTTCCAAAACAGCTCTGTGATACACTCAGCATCCTATGAACTTGAGTAGGCTATCTTGTCATTCCTGGGGTGAACGTTGGTGGTTTGTGGTGCCGACAACATCACCACTTTCTAGCGTCGAGGTGTAGAAAGAATGAGAGTCCTACCTATCTGCTTCATATACCTCACAAAATCGTGTATAATGACATCTTGTGTTTTTTATTGCTCATATTTTATGATTGTTTTCTTCGTTGGTCACCAATAGAAAATCAATTTAGTTTATTTTGTATAACTGATCTGAAGTGCGCCCGAGCACGAGCTTCTTCCCTTTCGGGCTGCAATGCCTAATATAGCTAAAGTGTAATGTATTAAGTAAATAAATTTGAAATTTTAAATCTCTTTGTAAGATAAGAAGAATGAGTATTTATGTTCAGATAAGAAGACTAATCCAGTCTCAACGAGGTTTGACTGCCAATCACCTAAGATGAAGTTGCTGAACTTCGGGCGAATTGTTAACATTATTACATTACTAGATGGCAAAACTATGCCCAAATGCTATATTGATAGTGATTTTCTACTGATTACTTATTATACTCACTTTCATCATTGATGGCATTGATTTACATTTATGTTTACTTACAGTATGCTTTTTTTTACCATTTTCATACGTCTACTCTATTTTATTTCTCTTTCTGTTTCTTATATTCTAAATTTCTGTCTTGGGGCCGCCATATGATCTTGGTCCGTTTGTCTATATTATCTAGCGTTCGGCTGTTGCTTGTTAGGCTATGATAGGTTTATTTACTTCAACATTCTGCGACAGTTAAATGGTTTTTATAATAATAATAATAGGAAGTGCGCAATGGTTTTTATAAGGCTCGCAAAGACGTTGTAGTTATATATCTAGACACACAATTGGCGCTGGTGTCGTGTACAAATTTGAAACCTCTCGCGCAGGTTCGCGCGACGCCATGTTTTGGGAGCACGAATGATTGTTTCTATAAAGCATTCGGATTTTAGAAAATACGATTGAGTTAAGGCGTTTTCTTAGTGGATTTCCTCCTTCACTGTAATATAACTAAACTTATTTACTCATTTTATTTTTACATCAATTTTTATTGTACCTGAGTTTTCGTATGTACTTCACTCCCATCCCTTCTACTGATGAAGTTCCAACTGTCTACAGAGAACCAAGGTCGCATATAGTACTGAGTGAGTATAGTACGTTTCAGAATTATGTTCGCATTTTCCAGTGACGAAAGAGCTTTCAATATTGAATCATATTTTCGCACAGGTACTGTCGTCCGTTTGCCTACGTCGCATCCCGATTTCCCCCACCTACTTTTACTCGCCCCTCTGTAAAGCTAGTGGCTGGGCTGTCTTAGCTCTTTTCCGAAAACATTAATTTATTTTGTAATATTATACAACTGTTTAAAATAACTTAAATAAAAGGGCCTCGTTAACTGTCACGTGATTTCCCCTCTTTCTACGATCCTGCGACATAACTACTTGAACGGACAGTAGATAGCATGTCTGAGTAATTTTATCTTTTCGGATCGGGCAGAAGTGAAGATTGAATTTACAGTACGTAAGTTACTCTTTTATAGACTAGGTACAGAATTAGTTCAGCATGAGTTACTAGTACGAAGGACGAAACTGGCAATTGGAATTAGATGCAATAGTCTATAGTGCGATAATATGCACAAAAAACTAAAGCCTGTATCGAAATGAACGGCCACCATTTTCAAAAATGTGTTTAAATATCCATATTATGATTATTTTTCAATTTAACTTCATTCTCTACATTGTACGCTAATGTGCTGTAGACAGTATAATATACACTGCATAATGAATACGTTCGCGTGGATAACTCAGTTCATGAGTAAAAACACTTATTGTTAATACTGTACTGTATTTTGATCAAACAAAAACCTAATGAAAATTATCAAACTCAAACTTGCAACATTTCCTACTTTACGTAAATGGACGAACTATTTTTCTCACCTCCTATACCTAGTAAAGTGATTTGTTTGTATTTTACGTCAGTATCATCGAACTCCGTTCGTGGAAGGGGTAGCAAACGGTGTTTTCTGTTTTCAACCGTTAATCCAAAGGTATAGCCAGGTTAATATTAAAAATATTAGTACAAATAAAATGATGTCCCTGTATTTTATAACGTATAATATAAATAACAGAAGTAAATCTAAATATTGTAACTAAGTATTGTTTTAAATATAAACGCCTTATATTGCTCATAAATAGACTTATTAGTTTATTTCTACTTCCTATGACCGAATACATGGAATATTTTTACTTATGTTTTTTACATACGTTAGAAAATACGTAAATAATTTATTTAAATTATATTACAAAGAGAGGGATGTCCGCTAAAAATGTCTATATACCCAATGGTATTTTCCAAGCACCTAACGCACTGTAATAATAATCCTCAGTGTTTTGATAATCAGAGGCGATAGAACTCTTCTACTGCAGACATTGATTGCAATTCCGTCATTCTTACATCATTCTCAATGACACAATATTGTCAAAATGTGATTGTATTCATTGCTGAATTAGTTGTTAAATCATTAAGAAAAATATGGTGTAGTAAATCTAAAGACTCAATTTATGGTACGTAGCCTACCAGCAGTAAACAAAATCTGTTTTATTTTTTTAACGAAAGAATAATGGGTGTCTTGTCATACCATCATCTGAGATTATAGAAATATGCCGTTTAAGTGAAAGAGCGATTATACAGATGTTGATAGTTCAATGGCATATTACCACCCACTCTTACATCGTGTGAAAACAATGTGCTCTAGAAGTAGAATACTTGTACATTCTTTCTACACTCATAGGAACACATTTTAAAAAATGGATCCCAGATTCCTCCCGAGAATCATATTTCAAAATTGTTAAAGTGACCATAAAAGTACGTAAAGATCTACTGACGTAGCTCAATGGGCTAAGGACTGTCGGTCCGGAGTCGCGCTCGGTCGCGGGTTCGATTCCCGCTGATTTCCTGGTTGGATTTTTTCTTATGTCACGTAATCTATGGCGGATCCTTGGCCTCGTCTCGCCAAATATCATCTCGCTGTCATCAGTACTATCGATGCTAAATAGTCTAGTAGTTGATACAGCGTCATTAAATAATCAAATAAAAGAAAGTACTACATAAAGAGCAGATGTTAGCACACAGTTTAAGGTTACCAGCACAACACGACTTTACATAAAAATGTTGTAAGATAATATTTAACGGAGTCAATAATAATAATAATAATAATAATAATAATAATAAATCAATAGGCAAGATGTTCTATACACTAGGCCTGAGTTCTATTATATGACTAATTGACTAATTCATGCATGTGACGTTTAGTTCATACTACAGCTGCGATAATAAGCTATTGCACGGTAGGCCTACTTATATTTCTAACTAAAATATTAGGTAGACCTACGTGTTTATATTTTACAGGTGTAGGCCTATATTATGTGATACGGAAGTGAATAAATATTATTCATTTCTCGTCCACATCAAAGCAAACGTGTTTACAATGTAGGCCTAATGTAACGTCTTACACAGGCAGTGTTTTGTTAATAATATTTAATACTAATAATTTTCTTTTCATCTGAACTATTACTACAGTATGCAT
Source organism: Periplaneta americana (assembly GCF_040183065.1). Classification (NCBI taxonomy): domain Eukaryota; kingdom Metazoa; phylum Arthropoda; class Insecta; order Blattodea; family Blattidae; genus Periplaneta; species Periplaneta americana. Next base: position 72,417,338 of record NC_091133.1, on the reverse strand, counting down.
TTGTATTTCTGTTGGCTCTATATGTTGTCAAACAACTATACAACATCTTTAGTTGCGGTATCAAATTGTTACAGTTTTCTTTCGTTTCATGTCAAACTAACAGTAACTAAGCTTGATTATGTCTTTAACGTGGTCGCTTTAAATGTTAATAAGAATTTTTTTTTTCATTTATTCATTCAGATTGATTTAAAAGAGACACCAAACATATATATTAAACATTCAGCATTATATAGTACAGCCGTCTGCTAGTCGGTGCTTCTCCCAAAGCAAGGCGGCGGACGCAAGCTTCAATTTGTCCCTACCCTAAACTTCTGCGCAGTCTCGGCTGTAGGGGCTCGAAGGCCCGTAACACACTTGAGTTTTCGCTAGCGAGAAAGAGGCGAAGAGCCTTTCTCCACATACTTGGCGAGTTCTCGGTATCACAGATCACATCTATGATCATCTATGCACTGCCTTCATGCAGAAAACATTTTTCTGATTATAGTAATCACTCGTTGGGGGTAGAGATGGGGGAAATAATTTAAATACCGATATATTGATATTGCAATATATTGCAAACCTAATTTCGATAAACGATATATATTGCAGAAAATATATCGGTATATCGAAACGATTCTATATATCGCTATCCCGTAAGGAAATTAATAGATACTAACGCAATTACTTAAATTTTAATAGCCTATTCCTTATCAGAATTGAAATTAACATAACAAAAAAAATTAAATGTAAAATTGCAACGATAAAGAATGCATTTTCAATATCATAATTCCATTATTATGTAGTTCCTAACCTGAATCAAAATTATGGTGGAGGTAAGATGAGCTTAAATGATACAACGCGAAAGTGTTAAGTGAAATCTATATGGGTCAGTATTTGACGCTGAAACATACATACATTCATTCATTCATTCATTCATTCATTCATTCATTCATTCATTCATAGTGTTCTGCTCAAAGGCAGGTATTTCACTGCAAACAGAGCATTCTCCACTCCTTCCTATTTTCTGCCTTTCTCTTTGTCTCCTCTTATGATCCATATATCTTAATGTCGTCTATCCTCTGATATCTTCTTCTACCCCGAACTCTTCTCCGTTCACCTTTCCTTCTAGTACATCCTTCAGTAGGTAGTTTCTTCTCAGCCAATTCCTTCTCCTCGTCCTGATCAGTATCAGCATCATTCTTTCTTCATCCACTCTTTCCAACACAGCTTCGTTTCTTACTTTGTCTGTCCATTTCACACGCTCAATCCTTCTCCATATCCACATTTCAAATGCTTCTATTCGCTTCTTAGTAATGTCCATGTTTCTGCCCCATATAATGCTAAACTCCACACAAAGCACTTCACTAGTCTCTTCCTTAGTTTCTCCAGAGGTCCGCAGAAGATGCTTCTTTTTATATTAAAAGCTTCCTTTGCAATTGCTATTCTCCTTTTGACTTCCTGGCAGCAGTTCATGTTACTGCTTATAGTACACCCCAAGTATTTGAAGCTGTCCACTTGCATTTTTTCCTCATTTAGAATTCACAAGTCTACCTTCTTTACTTTTCTTCCTATGGCCATGGTTTGCGTTTTGTTGGCAATTATCTTCATTCCATCCTGCTCACAGCTGTCATTTAGCTACAGTAGCTTATCCTTTAGTATTATCTAACAATGCCATATCAGGAAATCTTAAACACTTTTTTCTTCTTCCTCCCATGTTCTGAAAACAGTTCTTCACTAAATCCTCCAAGTAGATGTTGAACAGAGTACGTGATAAAGGGTATCCTTGTCGTACTCTTCTCCCTGTTTCATTGCTTCTGACATTTCTTCTCCTTTGACTCGTTTCATTTGTAGGTTACTGAAAAGCCTTCTCTTTTTCCAATCCACTTCAATTTTCTTTAGGATCCCCATCAGTTTTTTTTTCCAATCCACGATTCAATTATTCTAAATTTATATAGGATTCAATCGAGGATACAAATATAATGCTCTTTTCTAGATAACAACGTAATCATTTTTAAATGTAAGTAAACAGTATTTAGAATGTTACAAGTTTTAACAAACTTCACAATAATTGTGATTTGATACAAATCTTCTATAGTAAGTTCCCATTGCAAGTTATTGTTACACTCCAACATTCCAAATCTCAGTGGTGGTGGTGATGATGATAATAATGATGATGATGATTATAATGATGATGGTGATTATGGAGATAAAATTTTTATGTACTAAAATATAGGCTATAGTAAGAAAACAATGTCAGTACTAGGTTGTGCATAGAAATTCTAGCCGTAAACAAATCTCAAACCAGTATTATCTCTTTCCATTTAAAAACATAGAAATAAAAGTTCTGAAGTCAAACGGTTCCTTTTCAGAGTGGCAGTTGCTCTTGCCTTGGATAAATTAATACTAAAACTGTAGTAGATAAAGCTCCCGTCTCAGTCTCACGTTCGCACACGTTGGATTTTGAATTTGGTACTGCATATTAAATAGTTTGAATTCGAATTCTAGATCAGCCAATCAGAGAAAGGCATTGATTGGATTGGATATTTCAAGATTACATAATAATGTAACTGCCCACTTTCATTAACGCCATCTCTCAGGGAATTATCGGAGTTAACTAGTGTGGATTTTGTTTTTCATAATAATTCCACAAAAACAAAAACAAATATTAAAAAAACCGATAAATTTATGAGAAAACCGATATATTATACTATATATTGAATCAAAATTTCGATATCGATATATCAAAACGAAAATATCGGTATTTCGTAAAAACCGATATATCGTTGCCATCTCTAGTTGGGGGAAATATTATAGGTTATGTGTTTACGTATATTGTCGTACTTAAATATATAACCTGTAAGTATATTGCCGTACTTTACAAATTACGTACGAACGCTATGTTGAATCTGAGTATTCAGATGATGAGGAAATGGAGTTACATGAACTATTCCCATGAACCCCTTAATTACTCTAAATTAATTAATAATTACATCTATCCTAAATTCATAATCAATCGACCTCTTACCTAAAAGCCAAATTGGCTAGTCTATTATATTGAGACAACACATCCTGCCTAAGGTATTTCCGTGGTTTTCCTAAGGCGTTAAGACAAGTGTCGGGATGAGCCCTAAGAGAAACGGGCCACTGACCTATATGCCCTTCCCCATAAGTCCCCCTTTTTTCTAACAAACAACTTAATGCCCTAGTTCAGAGTCTATAGAATTATGAAATACATGTGCGAGGTCACTCATGTAGTCGCAATGCGAAAGGACAGGGAACCTTTCAATTTGCAGATTCAGAATGCAAGCGGTCTTCACCTGCCTTGTCATCGAACAACAGACGACAGAGTCTTCTCGACTCCTCCTGCACGGCGAAATGACACAGTTCATTTCAATGTGGAGATTTACACCAGCCATCTCATCCTCGTCCCGTCCCGTGATCATTTTGATCACATTTCCATCCCCTCGCGTATGTGGTACCTAAGAGGTTACGTCCATTTTCGGTTTTCCCTTTCAAAATTTTCTAGAGCTCCCTTCAGTGGAGCAGCGTAACCCGGAGTGAGACTAGTAGCCAACAGGCTTGGAGCTCACATATTTAGTTTCGTACAGCTCCGAACCCCTTGCAAGGACGCGTTTTGCGTACCTTTTAAATTTGTCCTCCCAATTCACTTCTTTCAATTCAATTCAATTCAATGGCGTTACATGAACATATTTTGTTAATGAAAAGAAAAAGTAGGCTTAAAATTAAAGCCAGAAATATCTGAAAATCACATTGTATCTTACGAAAATAAGGGCGAGTTTCGGACACTGATTTCGATTTGAATGATGATACGTTTAGGCGTTATTTCAGGTTGAACGGATCACAGTTTTTTGCAATTCATGATATGATAGAGAATTCTTTGCTATGTTCTGATTAAAATTATTTAAACTGTTAAGACATTTAGATACATTATTTCAAATGTTTAATTAATACTATTAAATCTCATCAAAATAAAATATAGCCCTATTTATTTTCAGATAACCTGATAGTTGTCTCCAGATTTCTTCTTTAAGTTTCGTGTTTTTATAGTTTTCATCCCGTGTATAATATAAATAGGCATACGAGTGACATCGTACAAGTTCGATAAGTTTCTGACTGCAATTATCAGCCATCGTTCCTCATTTTCGAATAAAAACAATACAATTGATCGCCAGCTATGATATCTTTTTCTACATTCAATCGTCATAAAGAGTATAAATGTCAAACATCTTTGATAAATGTGTCAAGAAAATTCGCCGAGCTACCAATTCCAGCGAGAAACTCGCGCGAGGTTTTTGCCTCGAACGGGAGTCTCTTCCAGTGTGTGAACGTCCATTTGAATCCATGTTATCAATCTTTGAATTTTCTCGCAACACATTTCTCGTTAGCGAAAACTCTTCAAGTGTGTTAAGAGCCTTACCTGCTTTTTCAGAAGTAGGGCTGTTATACTAGCAATGTCACATTAGCTATCAGTGTTGCTAATCCGTGAGAATTTTCTCATTTTGTGGGACTTTTTTAATAGAAATTCGGAAAAAATGTTTAAATGCAGAGAAATGGGAATTTTTTGAAGAAAATTTAATAGAAATAAAAATAGAAGACAGTGCGCTCGCATTACGCTTGATCCGAAGAACGCGGGCGGGAGCAAGCCTGTAGAGCGCGAGGTAACACGCTGCATTTTAGATCCGTAATCTCCGACGTATTGTACTCACATAACTTTCATTAATTAATAGCATGCACACAATCGTCACACTATTACTACTACTGCAGCTGCTACTACTACCAGCGTATAGATAATATACAGTATGGACACTTCGCGTCGGTAACTTTGATGTAGCAGGATTGATTCAAATGACCTTCAAACCAGTTTTAGCGTGAGATTCTGCTTTCTCCCTGAAGTTGGCACTGACATCACACCAGCTAGCAGCCGACATAGCGGAAATATAACACATATAATTAATACATCTAGGTACATTATGTACTCAAACAATATTGGACCAATGAAATAATAAATCCGTCATTAACTGTAATATCTAGACTCTAGAGCTCCTTTATAATGATAGTTGAGACGTTGACCCCAACAACAATTAAAATATGTAATGATTTGATAGCGCTGAAATTGGAAAAACAAAACTCCAATGAGAAGTAAAATCATATACCTGTATTATATTGTATACAAATATTAAACGAATTTGATACATAATTTTATAATGTAATGTATTATATTATTTTATAATATAATTTATTATATATCAAACATAAAAATTATCACAACTAGTTTGTCACTGAGAAATAAGGAAAAGCTGTTAACTTGAATTTATTTGAAGTAAAGCGTTACTGGATTATGCAATAAGGTAGGCGATGTTTGGATCCTGTGTCTCAACTCTATTCTCAATTATTACCTTAGCGTGTGCTCGATTACACTAACCTCTAGGGTTTGAAAGTGGAACTAAACGCCGGCGCACTGAGAAACAAAACACAGGAAAATTCGCTCAGTGTCCATTCTTTGTAATCCCTATTCGCTGCTACTACTACTACATTCATACTAAAGAATTTTTATTTATACAGAATTAAAGTGCAGTATAACCCCGCTAATCCAGAATGTTGGGTAATCCAGACCGAATTTCCGAAATGGCAAAGTTCTCAAATGTCTGAAGTTAAGAATAAAGAAAAAAAATACCATACATTTGTCAACGAAAAATATTTTTCCTATGTTTTTGTAGAAATGAAAATCCAATACTGACTTCAACAAACCAAATTAGGCCTATAGTAATCATAAGAAAAAGGTTTTTATTAACATTTATGTAAGATAACAGTTTTCATTAATCTTTGTTGAAATAACATACAAAAACAGAGATTAGTCAATAATAGGTTAGCATAAAAGTTGCCATAATACAATATTAGTGACAACGATAATAATAATAATACTTACTTAAAAATGACTTTTAAGCAAGCCGGAGGTTCATTGCCGCCCCCACATAAGCCCGCCATTGGTCCCTATCCTGAACAAGATTAATCGAGTCTCTACCATCATATCCCACCTCCCTCAAATCCATTTTTATATTATCTTCCCATCTACATCTCGGCCTCCCAAAAGATCTTTTTCCTTCCGGTCTTCCAACTAACATTCTATATGCATTTCTGGATTCGCCAATACGTGCTATATGCCCTGCCCATCTCAAACGTCTAAATTTGATACTCCTAATTATGTCAGGTGAGGAATACAATAATAATAATAATAATAATAATAATAATAATAATAATAATAATAATAATAATAATAATAATAATAATAATAATAATAATAATAATAATAATAATACAACTTACTTTCAAATGGCTTTTAAGGAACCCGGAGGTTCATTGCCGCCCTCACATAGGCCCGCCATCGGTCCCTATCCTGAGCAAGAGTAATCCAGTCTCTACAATCGTATCCCACCTCCCTCAAATACATTTTAATATTATCCTCCCATCTACGTCTCGGCTTCCCCAAAGGTCTTTTTCCCTCCGGCCTCCCAACTAACACTCTACGAGTATATGCATTCCTGGATTCGCCCATAAGTGCTACATGCCCTGCCCATCTCAAACGTCTGGATTTAATATTCCTAATTACTGTATGTCAGGTGAAGAATACAACGTGTGCAGTTCTGCTTTGTGTAATTTTCTCCATTCTCCTGTAACTTCATCCCTCTTAGCTCCAAATATTTTCCTAAGCACCTTATTCTCAAACACCCTTAACCTCTGTTCCTCTCTCAAAGTAAGAGTCCAAGTTTCACAACCATACAGAACAATCGGTAATATAACTTACTTACTTATAAATGGCTTTTAAGGAACCCAAAGGTTCATTGCCAATCTGACATAAGCCCGCCATCGGTCCCTATCCTGTACAACAGGGGTCGTCAGCACAGAGCACGCTGGGGCTAGTCTCACTTACCCGCGGAAAACGCAGTGCACCCTAGTGCTGGCGGGTATGCTCTCTATCTCTCCCGTTGCACGACAGTGCACATGGGACAGCACCGCGTACCCTTTGCACATTTCAGCGAGTGCTGACGACCACTGCTGTACAAGATTAATCCACTCTCTATCATCATCATCATCATCATCATCATCATCATCATCATCATGATATAATAATAATAATAATAATAATAATACTAATGATAAATATTTTACAACTATGTAAATTCTGAGTTCATAAAGCAAATGGATCGAATTTATTATTATTCAAATTTGGCAGTTTTAATGCATCTGAAGATTTAGAATTACTGTTATAGAAAAGGTTATGAATATTAATTATAAGCTGTGACATTTGAAATAATCACATTTCTTATCCGAACTATTCTTGGAGTCACTGGGAAGAAATCCGTGCGAATATTAAGATATGAATGTGGTATAGAGCTCTGACTTATAATCGTGTGGACCCGCGTTCGTTCCCCAGCATACCCCCGATTTATATTTTTTTTTTGGACAAGCCCATGATTCAGGTAACAAAGGGATTTTCTCTGGGAGCTCCTGTTCCCCTGTGGCATCCCAACAAATCGCCATCATCATCTCATCTCATCGTGGGTGTAGCGTAGACCAGCCTCCTATGGCACACCTTGGGCAACGACTCTGTCTACATAACTGACTTCATATGGGTGAATGACGTAAATCAAGTACCCACCACTAGAAAAAAAGAAGAAGTAAGATATGAATTTAACCGAATCAGTTGTAACAAAATTCCAGACTTCAATTGCATATTCGAGTTTGTATCTCGCTAATGTAGAATAAAACATTAAAAGTGAATCAGGCGAAGGGAAAGAATAAGTTATTGTCCATATTACACCCAACATTCTAATTGCGTGATTAAAATTTAATATTTAATATGATGTCTGTATGCTTTTAAAAATAAACTTTACAGTCAAAGGATAGGCCTAATCAAAGATCTTTTACATAATCTGTTCTACTAATTTTGCTATCATTTAAGTTACAGTTGAATTTAAAAATAGTTTATGCTCGACCATGCCGAAATGTAGTAATTATACACCTGGTAGTAGCCCTTTAATGCACCTCATTAAAGTACACCTATTCATTATAATTCAGTTGTTCAGCCAATGAGAAATCACCATTGTATTGATTGTACCATTATAAAACCGCAAGTATCGATTATTCTCGGATATGCAATCGAAAGACAATTAGCGAAAAGTCACGGAGGCTGGAAATCCAATACTGTCGCAGAAGGTTATGTTCTGTTACTATAATAATTGGCATTAATTGTAAATAATATTCAAATAAATTCAATTTGTCATCTCGTTTTTCAATTCTAAATCAATTTCCAGGTTATATCAAGCCTAATGTTCATATTATTATCTAGATTATATCAAGGTCAATGACATTTGTGTTTCGGAAGAAATCAATACTTTCGCGTCTGCGCACATCTCACAATTCAGATCAGTTCCGCTCCTCACATAACCATAACATGAATACTTATGAATAATTTCAAGTTATAAATATGGTCGAGCATAAAAAGTCGTATGAAACTTGCCTATAATGGTAATTAAGACGCTCGTATGAAAATTATGAAACTCGCTTGCGCTCGTTTCATAAACAAACGGCCACCGGCGTGGCTCAGTCGGTTAAGGCGCTTGCCTGCCGGTCTGAAGTTGCGTTCGGGCGCGGGTTCGATTCCCGCTCGGGCTGATTACCTGGTTGGGTTTTTTCCGAGGTTTTCCCCAGCCGTAATGTGAATACAAGGTAATCTATGGCGAATCCTCGGCCTCATCTCGCCAAATATCATCTCGCTATCACCAATCTCATCGACGCTAAATAACCTAGTAGTTGAACAGCGTCGTTAAATAACCAACTAAAAAAATAAACAAACATACTCGCGTCTTAATTACTACCATTATAGGCTCGTTGTATAATGTACTATTTCTTCGAAAAGTTTACGAAATTAGTGATAGACATTAAATTTCATGCCATTCCCTTCGGACTATTTTGCGATTGCGTCAGTGTATAATAATAATAATAATAATAGTAATAGTAATAATAATAATAATAATAATAATAATAATAATAATAATAATAATAATGGCACGTTTGACATTGAAATGGGATTTAAAATCCGTAGGTGTAAGTTTCATTAAATACATAGGCACCAATTTGAGTCTGTCCACTATTATGAAGAAGTGTGTGTGTGTGAAGGAGAGCTACTACGTTGTATGACCTGCAATTGTGTGGGGGCAAATGTTTCAAATATCTCACATTGTAATCTCGACAATGCTATTGACTCCTTTCAACGTCATCATCCCCACAACGATGCCACCAAGGCCAAGGCGTGAAATTTCAATCCACCTTTCGTATTTTACCTCTTGTCAAGTTGCGAGATTTAATTAAGATATGAAGTTTACAATTAATAAAAATGTTTTCTACTTCTGGAGTTGACATACCACATCATTGTTTAGTCTTCCAGTGAGACTGGTGGCTGGATGGCTATCTGCTCTTACAGTGTCAAGTCGTGTCGTCAGTCTCTTACGAAATATTTCACCCTAGCGTTTAAATTTTCTAGGGTATGATGACTTAAGAGTTATATTATTTGTGAAATATTGTAAAAGAAAAATTTAAGTTCCTAATACTGAATTGGTGTAGCTTTTTCCCGCTGTGACGAAAGTTTTTATTTGAGATGAATAGAAGACAGAAAGTAATCAGTAGGGACCGGATTTTTATGTACTATCAAGGTGTGAAATATGTACATATTTACGTAAGAAAAATAAGCTGAATATGTACCAAAATATGTAAAATCATGAAAATATTTAATATCAATATCTGGCAGGTATAGGAAAGGTAAGAAAGACTCTCAGTTGTGATTTCAGAGAGCACCCGACTTTTTTACCGCACACTTGACACATTACTATTTTTCCATCTGTAGTGAAAATTTGAAATTAAATCACAGCTGAGGTGTTGAGACGAATGTCACACCGAACCGGTGACGCATTGTTTTGTGTGAAGAGAATTATGGGGGGACATACCTACTAATCCTTTAGACACTTAGTTAGTGTAAAGTGGATGTATATCTGAATTATGAATTACATAAATAATGTATATATTTGAGGTATTTATAGGGGATAACTTTGTGCTCACCCTGTAGATACTATAAAAACCCCTAACCATGCGGCTCATGTCAGACTTGATACAGGTTTTCCATGGAAGGATTAGGAAGAGGGTGAGTAAGGTTGCAAATTGCATGGGAACGACTTGTTAAGACGTGTGCAGAACAATTATATTTCGAGACAAATCATGTCGTCCTCGTCCCACTCCACCGCATGAAGACAACGCTACTTTCTGAGTGATTTTTACAATACAAGGTAGTTGTATGAGAAAGGTTGCCTTTTGTTCATTCATATTTACAGTGGGCGGTATGGGGTGAGTGCCTGTATTAATTTCTAGAACTAAGGACGTTATGTTTCGTCCCGAAATATATCTTTTCTTGGGTAGGGAAAAGGCTTTTTAAATTTGTATATTTCAAATTGTAAACTTCCCCAGTAGAAGGTTTTTTTTTTTTTTTTTTTTTTTTTTTTTAGAGAAGTAAAAATGAATAAACTCCCTAAATATGTAGATTTATGTAATAGCAAGCCATAATGTGTAATGTGGGGTAAATATGTAAAAATATGTAGTACCAAATTTTAATATATTGTTGGTAATTACAAGATTAGCAAAGATTTGTTATTTATATACTGTTAGGTTGAAAGGAATATAATATGTAATTACATAAAAATCCGGTCCCTAGTAATCAGTAACATGTTCTTCGACTCGCTACTATGGGCGTAGTCGATAGAACTATCGATACTATCAATAGGTATGACTTTAACTATCGAAACTATCGATAGCCATATTGTTTCCAATACTATCGATAGTTTAGGCGATTATTGATAATATCGAAAAAGGGGAAGATCATTCATAGTACAGAGTGAGTCAGCCAGGGCTAGACCGGCGTTAGCGGAAAATCGTATGCATAGTAACTGCTGCTCCATCTCAGTGATCAGATCTCTTGCTCGCGTGCGTTTCGTAAACACGTTCACTCAACTGTATACCGTACATTTAGAGTGCAGTAGTGTGTCCATTATGAAATATAGCCTTGAACAACGAGTGTTTATTTACGACAACTTTGTGAAATACGAATCTTGGAGAACACTTGTAACAAACTTCCGTCAGTCATTCCCTGATTTACCAGGGCCTTCTAAAGCAATGATTTACAATTTAGTGAAGAAATTTCGTACAACTGGATCAGTATTGGATAAAAAACGAGCATGTGTGAAGCGTGTTCTCACTGAGGAGATGTTAGACGAAATTGGCCACCTATTAGAGAGAAGTCCTACGAATCATCCCGCCGTGTAGCTCAGCAAGTAGGGGTGTCACAGTCTTCAGTGATAAGAGGTGCGAAACAATTAAAATTAAAACCTTATAAAATTCGTTAACGAAACCCGATTATCAGAGCAGACTTAGGTTTTGCATGTGGTTCCAACAGTCAGTGTATGATGGACTACTTGTCCCAACCTTAATATTTTATAGCAAGGTTTTATCTTGTGTTAATTACAATATTTTGACAATCATTTGTCTTCTAGTTAAAATTATAGTAGGTGCATGAATTTCCCGGTGATAATGATGACTATAGATTCTGGAGATAAGCCTATTACTGCTTTGGAAATACTAATAGGCCTACCTCTAAAAAGCATGTCCGAATATCATTGTTATCCAACGAAATTTTTTCTCTTAGATTGAATGGGATTTGAACTCTACTACATTGTGGAAAGCCGACGTTTTTCTCAACTTCCAATATAATCAATGATAAAGTGTATTATATGCGTAGTCAGTTGTTTGTTTAATTCTTCTTTATCCTCTTTACAGATAACTTTCAGTCTTAATTGAATCTTAACCAAGTGATATACAGTATCAGATAAAGTAACAAATTCAATTATGATGTGTAAACCGCGTCTGCAGAGGTGTGGAAAAACCGTAGCGATACAGAGGATTGAATTTAAGACCCAGTTAATTAAAAATTAATTAATTGATTGCATTTAAATTGTCCTTGAAGATATTAGTACTGTGTTCAACATGGCGGTAATTTCTGCCTTTGAATCGAGGTGAAAATAACCAACAAATTAGCAATAGGAATTGGGCAGTCACGACTTTAATTAAATTTAATTAGTTTTTATAACATTATTTTGATCAACAAAAAATGCTTTCAGATGTAACTCTGTAGAGATGTACGAATATACCAGTAGGATCCTTAGTCCACAGGAGATTTATACGTTCATATTTTCAGTATTGCAAGTATAAAATCGCTGAAAAATCGATTTCGATATTTCAGCGAAAATACATAATTTTATTTCTGTTGTTATCAGAAAACTTGTTCTTAATATTCTGCATATATGTCCATTGTCCGACCATGTATACAGCCTTTTCTCCTAACTATTGAACGGATTTTATTCATACTTCATGTCGAACAACCAATTCATATAACATGACACTCTTACAAAACATTAGCCTACAGTCGATTAAAAATTACATAATGTTACCAATAATTGATTCCAACTATTTTCTTTTTGTGTTTTTCAACAGTAATCTTACTAGAGGTTTTGATTTATCTAGAGAAAATCAAAATTCGAGTAGGATTTAATTGACTATTACACTATTAGAAGAAAGTATATAAAGATTAGAAGTTACAAAGTACTCCAATACAATGAAATATTAATTGGCTTACGAAAATACAACTGTCTTCAAATGTATTATTGTACCATCTCAACATTACGCTAGATGGCAGTAGTGTTTTATCATTATGTTTTCTTGTTATCAGTTGTGCCAACTATGGAATCTTCATTGAACTCTGTGGACGGTTACTAATCAAGAAGGCTTTGTTGATTCAGTTTCATTTTTATTAAAACATTTACATTCCACTTCAATCATCCGGATCCCAGTAATCAACGTCACTTGACAGATGATTTTCAATAAATCTTAGTATTAAACAATCTCTGATACGTGACTATCCATAATATCATATAGCAGAAGCTATAACAAACATAACCTAAATAATATAAACAAGTGTTAGAAAAGTTTTAATTAGGGATGATGAAATAAACAAGAAACGTTTTAATTAACGATGATGAAATGAAAAATAAACATGAATAATTTTAAAAGCAACAATTATTGAAAGTACAATTTTCAAATTTGAATGTTTTATTGGTTGGTGGTTCAGTTGATGTTATATTGGACGTGTGCGTAAAAGAAGTGAACTCGTTGTTGTACATGGTATATCCCTCAACTTATTCAGGATTTCCGAATGGTGCTCTTCATATATGACCAGTGATCTTTATTAATTCTTGTTCTTGAATGCCAATGCGAGTCATATTTGAAAGTGCTGTGCATCGACTGGAGTGGTTTGTAATTTTCTGTTTTTGACATCCAGACCAGTGCAGTTTGAAATGTTGGCAAACAAAGAAACAAATGCTAGGGTAATGATAAAAATAAACAAATGCTAGGGACGCGATAAAATTGTGCGATAAGCAGCCATGATTGGTTGAAAGACGTCCTTTCGTACCGTTTTATTAGTCAAAATTAGTGTGACGTAGTAAAAGTGAAATAGTCAACGTAAAATGTTTATAAATGTTTTTTATTTATAATTCATTTTTACGAGGATGATGAGAAGTAAAAATAACTTTTCTTTTGATTGCCACTGCAGATGAAACGTTGCGTGCCATAATAGAAGACAATCTGCAGTAGATCAGACCATAACACAAAATAAATAGCCTATGGATGCCGCTGTGATCCAATGATGAAAATGTAATTAAAACTATTTATAAATATGTTACCGTAACGATTTATTCACGCTTTGTGCTTAATAAGTGGGCATTAATTCTGTATAGTGACTTTAAATAAGTAAAATACTTTTGCATTACTAATAAGTGATAAACAACTCATTAAAATTTCGAATAATTGAGCGGTGAGATCAATAACCATTCAAGTCCATTTATACAAGTTTCGAGAAAAATACAAAAAAGATTTTTTTGTTTTTTACCTAATTATTATTTTTTGCGCGTAATATTTCTGGTTGTTTTAGAGATCAAGACAAAGTAGTACACCAATTTTTAAAGCCATAACACTTGTGGAAATATCTAAAATTTAATTTCAAATTTGCAAAAAATGAATGACCAGAAGTGGACTTGAATGGTTATTGATCTCACCGCTTCAAATAAAGACAGATAGACTTATAAGTAAATAGATAAATAGATTGATGACATAGTATATAGGTTGGTAGATGGATGGATGTGTAAGTAGCTGAATGGATAGATGAATATCGAGATGTACATATAGATAGATAGACTGGCAGTCAGAATGGATGATTACGAGTGGTTGGATGGATAAGTAGATAAGTAGATGGGTGGATGAATGGATAGGTAGGTAGGTGGATGGGTGGTGGGCGACGGGCGACGGACGGACTGTGGACTGACGGACTGATTAACTGACGGATGGACGGCCGAGCGGGGGAAGGCGAGCGGACTGACTGACTGACTGAACTGACTGACGGACGGACGGACGGACTGGCTTGCGGCCGAATGGGCTGACGGATGGACAGATAAATACTGTAGATGAATGGCTGGTTGCATAGATACAGTAGAGAATGCAAAGATACAGTAGATGGATGCACAGGTACAGTATATGGATGCACAGGTACAGTAGATGGATTCAAAGGTACAATAAATGGATGCACAGGTACAATATATGGATGCACAGATATAGTAGATGAATGCACAGGTATAGTATATGGACGCACAGGTACATTAGATGGATGCACAGATACAGCAGATGGATGCACAGGTACAGTAGATGGAACCATAGATAAAGTAGATGAATGCACAGGTACAGGACTGTACGCATTATATTCTCCACCTGACATAATTAGAAATATTAAATCCCGACGTTTGATACGTGTAGGGCATGTAACACGTATGGACGATAACTAGAAATGCATGTAGAGTGTTATTTGGGAGGCCGGAGGGGAAAAGACCTTTGGAGAGGCCGAGACGTAGATGAGAGGATGATATTAAAATGAATTTGAGGGAGGTGGGATATGATGGGAGAAGCTGGATTAAAATTGCTCAAAAAAGGGACCGGTGGCGGACTTATGTGAGGGCGGCAATGAACCTCCGGGTTCTCTGAAAGCCAATTGTAAGTTATTATTATTATTATTATTATTATTATTATTATTATTATTATTATTATTATTATTATTTTATTCGACCCCCCTCCATTAACTTATCTTCGGATCCATAGGTGGCAGCAATCTCCCATTTGAGAATCACAGCTTTAAGGTATCGATACTTTTTCTTTGACTGCGAGTATACATCGATACTTATTTTTGACATTAATACCAATAAAAGTATCAATAATTTTGTTCGATATAGCACCTCTAACTATAAGTACCACTCTAAATTTTTCAATAAAACATCGGAGATTTGTCTGGGACTCGAACTCGGTCCGCCTGCGTCACTGCGCGGCCTCCGAAACGACTGTCGACTTATTACTTTAACGGTGAAAAAACTTAACTTAAGTTTGCCCCTTAAACCATTCGTGAACATCGTCTCTGAGTCTTACATAAGTGTCTTTGCCGAATATCGACTTCGGATTATAGCATTGCTGTAAAGAAAATCAACCCCGATCGTGAGTGTTCACATACCTTTTCCGCACTGGCACGTTGAAATAAGCAAATCAGGACAGCGGGAGTTCCTGGAATCACGAATATAGGCAGGCAATGCCTTCGACAGCGAATTGGCTCAGGACCAAATTAGTGCGCTGTCACGTGTCAAGTGGACCTGAGCTGCCTTCCGTGAGTGCGCATGCGTTGCCTGTTTGTGATAATCGCGATTATTAATGCAGAATGTTATTGTGTGTCTTAAATGCTGCGAAACGTGGTTCGAATCCTAATTGTGTTACACTCTTTGCTCATTGCCTTGCCTTGATTGTGTGAAAATGGTTTAGGTATGTAAATTTGTGACACTTCCATTTTGTATGAAAAATGTAATGCCATCTTGGTGATGTCGTTACTGGCACCAGCGCCTGAAATGAAATTCTTGCTTTAAGTAAGATACTACAAATATTGATAAAAAATAAGAAATAAGTTGGAAATGTGTTATAAGTTCAATAAATGAGAACGTACAGGGTGACCCATTTGGATATGGATAAAATAAAAACACCGTAAAATATTTAGCTACTGAACTTCGTTTGTTCAAACTTTGTGCATACAACACTGGAAGATGGAAGATTCCTCAAAGCTCAACGTGACCCCCATTGCGCACACTGCACAACTCATAACGGTGATACAATTCAGCCCATGTCCGTTGTAACATAAGACGGGTGATTTATTGAAAATCTTCAGCAATTTTTACTCTCAGATCAAATGTTCCTGGATTTCTGTGAATAGACAATTTCTTTAACAAAACCCCACACGAAAAAGTCAGGAGGGGTTAGATCTGGGGAGTTTGGGGACCAAGCCAAGAGATAGCTGATTCTCGTACTGGGTTTCGATTGCGACCTCCTGCATTTTTTTAAACACAGAATCTGTTTCTACAAATGTTCGATACCACAACTTTATGGAATCATATTTAGGTACATTACGCACACCATATTCACGTCGAAATTTCCTTTGATCTCTTTTAACACTCTCAAATTTAGTATATCAAAGAACACATTGTGCCCGCTGTTGATTTGTTGTATTTTAATGTATTATTGTTGTTTTTATTACTCTATTATTATTATTATTATTATTATTATTATTATTATTATGATTATTATTCTTATTATTAATATTATGCTATTTACTGATGCAAAAGAACAAAATTAGGTTTTGACAGTTACACCCTTCAAATGACGTCCATTTTTTCTAATGGACTCCTGGAGCCTGACTCTGAAGTTCAGCAATGCGTGCTTACCATGTTTTGAGACATCGCGTATCCTTGGCCTTCCTGTTGACTTACGTTTTGATGCTGAAGAAGTCGTTCTGAAATTGCTTACCCGCAATAAAATAAATTGTGTTACGGCTGGAAACTCGCCCATGTCGACCCACATTGAAATGTTGTCGGAATCTACGCTGCCTAAGAATTACTGAATCATTTGTTTTGGAAAAAAAAAAAAACTGTGTATCCACGGAAAACGCCCGATGCGATGCATTCCACTGTTCCATTGTAGAGTTGGGTCGATTGGTGAACGAATTGTTGATAATAACGTTCAGTTGATAAATTTTAATTAAGAAACACTATATTGGATAATTTTGTAGACTAATGGAGGTCATGATGAATGGTTCCAGCCAATGAGAAAGAGACAATCCAATGTCTGGCCTCTTATGCCATCTATGCGAGAGATGTAGAACGTTTTTGTTCTAACCGTGGTTTGCAAAGGAAGACGTTACTTCTGTAACACGAAAATCCCACCTGTAAGCTTTCTTTTTGAAAGAAAATATAGGAATTTTTATCATTCTCGGTCGGGTCTGAACCTACGAATCTTAAGTCTCATGTTGACCATGGTATCCACTTGTCTATCAACAAGTACCGTTTTAATAAATGGATATATGTTAAAATGTAAAAATTGTAAGTTTCATCAAAATTCATTCATTCTGGACTGGGTTAAAAAAACTTGGGAGGAATGGTAATCTCACATACGATCTCGGTTCCTACAAACACGTCCAAATATTATTACAGGCTTGTAAAATTTAATAAATGGGTTTCTGTTTGTTTATCCCTTGCCAGCTTTAGGGCGAAGGGGAAGGTACGGTATGTAAAATGATCGTGGATCATGTTCTGTAATCAATAGGCTGAACTATAATACGCACTTCTACGTATAAATCATTGTTTTCTGCAGGTAAATACAAACAACATTTTTTATTGTTATTTTCTGTTTTACCTGCCACTTTGCCGACATATAGCTACTTATTATTGTATTACTCTATGAAGCAAATTGAGGCCATTTTTTTATTTCTCTCCCGATAATCACACGCTACGTAGAACAGGACCGTAAAATAAACTACGGAAGTTAAAGCAGTAAAAAAAAAAAATAGTTGGTGTAGGCATACGTAGATTAATTTTACTTTGTAACTCCTTTGTGGTATTTTCAATTAAATGCTCTTGGATTACTATTTTATAATAGGTATTTCAGAATCCTCACATTTTTGGAAAGCTGTTATCACAGCACTAACATGTTACTTAACTTTACGATTCTTTAATGTCTGAAACATGTCCATATGTTGGTCTAATAAATGTGGTGTTAATGAAGAATAAGGAGAAAATATGATGATGGTGATGATGATGATTCTGATGATGATAATTCTGATGATGATGATTCTGATGATGATGATGATGATGATGATGATGATGGCGGCAGTGATCATGTTTTCTGTTTCGTCAATATACCTCTGCGGTCTTACAAAACGCTAGAGTTGGGCAACACGATTCTTTTTCAGAAGTCGATTCCAACGATTCAATCATACATTACGAATCGATTCTAACGATTCGTTCACGATTCTTCTCAGTCTGCGATTCCAACTATTCTTTTGAATCGTCAACGAGTTCACGATTCTTCCTACTCTGCGATTCCAACGATTCAACGATCGACTTACAGGACACTTTCCTTTGCAAACCACGCGTACAACAAAAACGTTCTACATCTCTAGCATAGATGGCATAAGAGGCGAGACATTGGATTGTCTCTTTCTCATTAGCTGGAACCATTCAGCATGACCGCCATTAGTCTACAAAATTATCCAAGATAATGTTTCTAAATTATAATTTATCAACTGAACCTTATTACGAAGTACATTTTTTGCATTACATCTCTATTTAACTATGCAAATTTCAGGTTCGTGTTCATTATTTTCCATACTTAACAAATGCAGTATTTTGATTTCACTCTCGCTCGGGAGTATTCGGCACGGTTCGGAAATATCCGCTGACAGGTTACATCAAACAAGTAAATAGAATCGTGGGTTACGATACCATGTCAATTCGTTGATATTCTTTTGAACGACGATTCGTTACGATTCTTTTGAATGACGATTCGTTGATACCACGAATCGATTCTTACGATTCTTTATTATTAGTCGTTCGAATGAACGATTC